>NC_044319.2:29020437-30220437 GCF_007474595.2 Lynx canadensis
TTTTTTCTTTTTCTCTTTCTTTTCTTTTCTTTCTTCTTTTTCTTTTTCTTTCTCTTTCTTTTTCTTTCTTTCTTTCTTTCTTTCTCTTTCTTTCTTTCTTTCTTTCTTTCTTATCCCATCCCCATTGTACTTTTCTGCAGTAAACTTAAGATTCCTTCCTATCCCGAAATTCTGGGTTTTGTGTTGCTGTTGTTGTTTGGTTGTTTTGTTTACTTGGTTCCGATGTCCTTTAACTTTTCTGAAGAAAGCCGCAGCGGGATCCTCTGACAGTAAGATGAAGTAACACTTCCTCATAGTTCTTTTCTTCTGATTCCCCCACTTTTGAAAGTGTGATCTTCGGAGTCTAAATGGCTCCTCTTCAAAGGTCTATCTCCTTTCACAATGAACTCTTGACACCTAAAAGATCCTTTGATGACTTAGGACCCTCTTGCTTTCCTAGGTTTCCACAAGGAGGTGTTCAGTTA
The DNA here is from genome assembly GCF_007474595.2 of Lynx canadensis. Lineage (NCBI taxonomy): Eukaryota > Metazoa > Chordata > Mammalia > Carnivora > Felidae > Lynx > Lynx canadensis. The sequence continues at coordinate 29,020,902 of NC_044319.2, forward strand.
TCTAAGAACTGGCCCGGTTATAAGCCTGAAAGATCTTCCATGAAAGACTCATGGGCAATTCTTAGTCTCTCTCTCTCTCTCTCTCTCTCTCTTTTTTTTTTTTTTTTTTTTGCCTTCGAGTCTATTTTTGGTGTTGTACATTATATAGGTCTAGACAAATATAACAATATATATCAGTATAAGGATATATATTATTATAATATCATCTGTTCACTAAAAATTTCACTAAAAATATTTCCTAAAAATCCTCTGAGCTCTTTCTGTTCATTTTTCCCCTCCCCCAACAACCCTTGGCAACTGCTGATCTTTTTATTGTGTCCATAGTTTTGCTTCAGAATGTCATATAGTTGGCATCATAGAGTATGTAGTTTTCTTTGATTGCCTTCTTTCACTTAGTAACGTGCATTTGAGTTTCCACCATGTCTATTTGTGACTTGGTCACTCATTTTTTTTTATTTTACTATCTTTATTTTTATTTTTTTACCATTTTATTTATTTTTTTAATTTACATCCAAGTTAGTTAGCAGATACAGTTCTTAGTCTCTGGAAGTGAAAGTTACCTCATACAAATGAGTGGAACTTTTACTGTTTCCTTGAGGCACAAGGCAGGTGCCAGAGGAAAACCAAGAGTCAGGCTAGGGCACAAGGAAAGAACATGGCAGACGATACTAAGGAAGAGCCTTGAGGGAAGGGAACACAAACAGGGAATGTGCTGGGTTACATTGAATGGGAAGTAAGCTTCCACAGCCCATGTTTTCCCTCCTGGTTCAAGTTCTACTGAGCTTCCCCCAGGAGATGAACTAATAGTGTGCATCAGATTACATTTTTAGACACAAATCTGCTCTTCAAGTGAGGCTGTAGAACCTGAGCTTTGCCCATCATTGGCAGAGTGCATGTGCCTTGAGGCAAAGGCACTAACGTAAACCATTTCTGTTGGAGCTCTTGGTTTGCCGAATAAAACCATGGAAGCTCAGATCCTCAACATGTACCATGTGCAGAACTTGCTACCTTTTCCCCCTTGGGATGGGAGAGAAGTGGGCAGAGAGCAGGCCCTTATATTATGCGAGCGCATGGGACCACATTTCTGTAGTGTTAACTCACCTCGGGTGAAACGTTTGGAGAGGTGGAGCTTGAATACACTTGAGCCTGGGGACAGAACTTGAGTGAACAGGTGAAAGAAGAAAACCAGAAGATAACATGTGGCATATTTTAACTGTAGCGATCCAGATTTCTTTAGTCTGTGATGTTTCGATTTACTCTTGGTGTTTCTTTAACTTCATACACAATTATTGCTTCAGAATGTTTTCATTTACTCTGATTCTCTGCTGTGAATAATGAAGAGACAGGCTGTGACTTCCCCTTTTCTTTCCATCAAACACGATTGTCCAAAACTCTGCCCCTTCCTCCATCCCCAGGCAGTGCCTTCACTTTCACAGGGTTTTAAGAAATATCCTACCTAGTATTTCCTCCTTACTGATTGCGCACTGTCAGAAACTGCTGCTTCATTACCAAAGGCTTTTAACCACATGTTCTTATATGTAACCTGTATTCCTATTTGTTGGGATTTAGAATCCATGATGCTTCTCACCAGCTAAGGATATATATAGTAACCAGGTGAGACAGAGCCCTGCCCACTGACCTCAGGGCACGGAGTGGGCACAGAGATTTTCTACACATACCAGGGACTTGTCTCTGAGAATCAGCACAGGCACTTATTATATACATTTCTCTTTAAAAAATTTTTTTTAATGTTTATTTATTTTTGAGAGGGGGAGAGACAGAGCACCAGCAGGGGAGGGGCAGAGAGAGGGGGAGACAGAATCCAATCCAAAGCAGGCTCCAGGCTCCAAGCTGTCAGCACAGAGCCCGACGCGGGGCTCGAACTCATGAACCGTGAGATCATGACCTGAGCCGAAGTCGGACATTTAACCAACTGAGCCACCCAGGTGCCCCACTATACATTTCTTGATGTGGACGGGAAGTAAAGCTCTTGATTCAGTAGTGGAGCCTGTAAAATGATTATGAATATTTTAGGTGAAAGTTAGGCTGGGTGTAGGAAGAACAGGGTGTTTTTCTATTACATGCTAAGTTTTACAAAAGAGAAGTCTTAAATAACTCAGCGTTGGTCCTTCTGATTTGAGTATAGGTTTTCCCCACCAGAGCCTGACATGGTTGTCTCTACCCTGACCAGCAGACCCAAGAGGAGAGAAGAAATAGAGACTCTATTAGAGGAGACAGGGAGCCTGAGTCCTTCCCTCAAATAGGCATTGGATTGATATGTAATGATATCCATGAGAACAAGGTAGAGATAGCAATAATTAGCTCTCAGTGTTTGTTGCCTCTCTCTAAAAGAGTTGAGCTTTGGATCACTCTTGAACTCCCTGCATTGACATGTCCAAGTTTAGAAAAAGTAGAAAGTCATGGTTACCAAGAGCAGAAAGGTTGTTAGCATTTGCCAAGAATTGGTGCTAGGAAAAGTCTGTTATAGAGGTGACTGTTTTAAGAGTATGGTCAAAGGAAGTGGAGTCCTAGAAAGAAAGGTTTGGGGTGAGGAGATATCTAAATGTGTAGGTAATTCTAAGAATACAGTTTTATTGGCAAGGAAACAATACACTGTATTTATTGGTTTCTGAGAGCAGTGGTCTACTTTGAGGTTTGATGTTGTACATGGGCACATTCTGTTCACCTGCGCTCTGCTGGCTTGAGAATGTACTTTGGGTTGGATTTTTGTGAGCCACAGACCTGTAGGGTTAGCCTCGCTCTCAGAAGCTCTAGCCTATCCATTAGCAGAATGCCAAATTATTTGGCCTCTTTGTGTTCTGCTCTACCGAACTTTTGAGTTTAAAAAAAAAGAAAAAATGCCATGTTTCTAGAACTTTTTTTGGGAATGCCCCACTGTTGAATGTAGGCTGGGCAGCTGTGTTGCTGTGGGCAGCCAGGTGTGGAAGAACGTTTTTATTCCTGATGTCTGTGACGCGGAATGGGTCCTTATCAGTATTTCATCCTGCGGACCTACACTGAAGTGATTTGATGAGAATGTTCTCAAACTGAGAATGCATGGGACGTGGCACCTGCCACATCAAAGAAAGATAAACACGGGAAGAGGGCACTTTCCATCTTTAATACAGCTGACCTTTAGCAGCATCACCTGTGCGTCCCGCTGTGCACACAGAGTTCGATACAGCAAGACATCGATGTTGTGGGAACATATTCCAAGTATGTGTTTTTAAGGTTATTTGTTCCTCTGTTCCCATAAACAGGTATCAGTATTACCTGCAAGTCAAAAAGGACGTGCTTGAAGGGCGATTGCGGTGTGCGTTGGAGCAGGTGATCCGACTGGCCGGCTTGGCCGTGCAAGGTAAGGAGCGTGGCGGCCGGCCCTCGAGATCGCATTTTCTGTTTGCCGTGTTGCTGGCCTCTCTGAGAAAAAAAGTGCATTTACTGAAACGATCCCTCGGTAACTCTCACTTTTCATTTCAAGAGACGTTAAAAAACGCGGACATAGTGATTTCTGGTGGCAGGCTGGTGGACGTCGCAAGGCTGCTTGCAAATTGCTCACGCTTGTATAATTGTAGTTTTATTTGAAGAAATAGCAGCTTCCATCCTGACTTTAATTAAAGCTACATGCAGGGTTTGTGGAACATTTTCTCAGAATGATTCCACTGCCCAGTGTGGTCATATTTTGTAGCTTCATGTCGTGACTCTTTGACTTTCACATCAGTTTCAAGTGTGATAGCTTTAAATATTGCAGTCTAATCTATACTCACACACTTAAAGAGAGGAACATACGTATATGTATGTGTAATGACATCGATAGATAGATAGATAGATATTGCGAAGCAACAAACACATAGTGAAGTACCTTCATCTTTCAATCTATCCTACTTCCAGTTATGGGAGCGATTGTTTTTACCATTTCTAAGTTGTTACATATATTTTTACATATGTTTATGTAAAATATGTCACATGACTTTTACATATATTTATACATTACTCTTAACTGAGTGGTGCCTTAATTGCCTTTAGTCATATTGGAAACAAGAAGATAAAATATAATTTTTTAAAAGAAACAGGTTTCCCTTTCAGAGACTGTTTTCTTTAAAATCACTTCGTGTCCAGACGGAATGCCAGCCGCCAAGTCCTTGCTGTGAGGACTGTTGTTGTAGAAGCTGTGAACTGAACTTCCCATCCCAAATTCTGAACTGAAGTTGAACCTTTTGGGTTCTAGAATGTCTAAAGAGGCAGACGTCCTTTGATCTCTTTCATCCCGGAGTATTAGCAGTTTAGCAATTTTTGTTGGACGTACGACTCCAGTAGTTAGCTATCGTTACCTTGTGGATGAAAATACACAAAATGTGTTGTATCTCATCTCTCCGCTTAAATTCTGGAAAGGAAAGGAATGGTGCCCAGAACAATACGAAAGAACAGTTAGTGGTCATGAAAGAAAGATCATCAAAATGAAGGAGAAGACCCCCTTTAGTAGGAAGAAGAGAGAGAAGATCCACTGTGTCCCTCCTCTGCAAATTGGATCTTTCTCTTTTTAAAAAGTTTTCTCCTTTCTTCACTTTATTACTCATTTTGGCCTCTTACTCTTCAATCCCTGGCTTTATCACAGGCCTCCTGGATCCTGGAAGATCCTGGTGTGATAGCTTTCAGGCTAAAGGAAGTTGGTGAACTAACTCTCTGTTCGCTGGGGTCTTGAAGCCAGCCATTCCCCTAGCTCTTATATTTGTAAAATAATTTTCCCAAGATCCCTTGTTGGGCCCTTAGGAAGACACATCCACTTAGTTATACGTCGTGATGAAATACAGTAACTGATGAGTAAATTTGAAGACAGGCCGAGCATGTGATTGTTGCCGTCCTGAATGCCTCACCTAATTGCTCATTAGTTAAATGCTGAGTTTCTTAGGTGCGTCTCTGTCTTCTCAGCAATGTGTGGACGCTGGCCTTGTGTGTGGACTCTTGCATTCTGCATCTCTTGTACCCCAAAGATACCTGCACCCATTTCTGCCTGATGCCAGATCTTTTGCATGAAATTAAGTCTGTATGCAGTTTGATCTTTTTTGAGAGCAGGTAGGATTAGATGCCAGGCATGTATAGATTGATAATATAGACACAGTTTCTTTTTGCATGTGCTCAGACATCCCGTGGTGAGATGAAAACAGGACAAAACAGAATTTTTGGCATCTTGCAACATGTCAGCTTGTTTAGGAGGTGTAAAAATGTGCAGGGTTGCTTGCCAACGGTGATTTACGGTGGGAATTTCCAGCTGCAAATATATGAAAAGTTGCAGATGGGTTTGGCTCTTCAGTTCTCCCAATTAACCTTGAGTTAAAAAGCCCCCTTGGCAGATATTCTTAAGATAATGTGTTGGTGCATATTTAACAAAAACATAAGTATAGGTTTGTTTCAATTTTTTAAAATAGCTCAGGGATCGCTTTCAAATTTCCCCATTTTTTTCCCCTAGAAAATTGTGTAATAGGGCTCACATGCTGATATTTACAGTATTGCTAAGTAAAAGTGGTAACAATATCAAACATGTCACGGCACCGTTTTTTTTATCGAATAGTGAAGAAATAGGACGAAGTGGGAATAATAAATGTGGCGATAATTTTACCCTTGCTTTATTCCATCTTTAATTTCATGTAATAAATACTACCCTTCCCCCCGCTTTTCTTCTCAGCTGATTTTGGAGACTACAATCAGTTTGATTCTCAAGATTTCCTCAGAGAATATGTGCTGTTTCCTATGGTAAGTGTGATTTCCTTTTTCTTAATTAATTTTCTACCTTCTCTGGGTGTTTAATTGTTTCCTTTGAAAATCTCAGAGGATTTTACATACGTATATTCCCCCAGGGAGGAAAGTCCATGCATTTATAAAGTGGGGACGCATTTTATAAACAAACACTGAAAAAGGTACTTCTTCCCGCCTCCTCAAGGCACCTCTCTGTCCCCTGACACCCCTCTCCCCAGTCCCCGTGTCCACCTCTCCAGGGCCATGCCATTCTTCCTAACTTTCTGAACATATCAAGTTTGTTCCCATCCCAGAACCTTCGTCCTTGGGTTTCCTTTGCCTTCAGTACTGTGCTCCAGATCTTTCTGTGACTTGACATTGAAATCTTGAGTCAGATATCACCTCCTCAAAGACGACTCCCTTTTCCTTGACCACCTGTATGATACACTCCAGCCATCAACCACTTCCTGCTAAATCACCTTCTATGTGCATTCTTCAGGGCCCTTTCAGTATCTAAACGTGTTCAGTGTTGACGGATTGTCAGCCGGGACGTCAGCTCTGTGGTCCGTAGGCAGATACCCTTTCTGTCTTGTTACTGTTAACTGGCGTATATTCTGCACTCGTGAAATTTCATTGAATGAGTCAGTGGAGTCAAATGCCCAGTCTTGGGTTAAATTAGGAACGAGGCTAGGTTTTAATCCCGGGAGAATGTATGTTTGCTGTTTGGAAGCTTTGGGGTAAATGAGAAGAGTTTTAATGGGAGGAATTAAAATGTTTGAAAAGCTATACCTGCTGCAGTATCCTGGCTCTGATTTTAGAAACCCTGATCATTCATCACTTACTTTTTTATCAACTGTTTTGCCCAAAGCACTGGCCTGGGTAACTAACTACCAGGAAATAAAGTTATATAAGAAACGGTGCTTGTTCTCAGGGAAGCGGCCGAATAGTTGAGTAAATAGGAAGTTTGCAAAATCAGAATGCAGAGCCAAGAGTAATAAAGTGCAGTCAGGATTTTATGTGGGGAGAGGTTACCTCTGTTGGCGGGGGTGGGGGTTAGGAAAGGCTTAAAGACTAATGGTGGGCGAGTTGTGTCTCAGAGGGTGGGCAGGATTGCAGCAGGCAGACAGGTAGGGAACAAGGAATGATCTAGACAGGGAGGGAAAGAGCAGGGGCAGGGTGGCATGAGTGATCGTGTAAGAGTCTGTGGTGCATCTGACTGTCGCTCAGGAGTGGCAGAGGGGAGTGGCAGCAGATGAGATGAAACATCTCACGGCTAAGAACCCGTGGACTCTGCGGATTTATAGACCCCACACTTTGAGAACCGCTGGATTAGAGCAGTAAGACCGTTTGTGAAAGGAGGTCAGATGAGAATCATGGTGTTCTGGGCGGGAGGTGATTTAGGTATTATGAGTGACAAGAAGAACACGAAAGCAAAGCAAGAGATATTTTGGAAATCAAACGAGCAGAACTTGGCATCCAGTTGGCTGTGGCACATGGGAGAAAGTAGTGTGTCTGGTGACAAGGGTTCAAGTTTTGAAAGACTAGCATATGTAAGGCTGTAGTCATTATCCCTGTCAGGGCTTCAGATGAGCTTAGGTTGCCGCATACTTAACCTTTATTCTTATAGGTTAAGGAAATACTGCGAGATCTCTATGGTTTCATGAATAACTCTGTCCTTATTCTTCTTCCCGCCAAGAAAACATCTGTATCGTCTGATAGATCTGTTGTTTTTCATGCCTTGTTAACTCTACCCATCAAATCGACCTGCATTCAAAGAGATTAGCATATTACTTGGCGCAGAAGCTCTTCATAGGATTTGGTGTCAACATGCTTGAACCAACATCTCTAACATCTCAGAGGCTCCCTAGTGCTCTCGGGGAGACGAAAGTGAAGCTCACACCTTAGAATTTTAGAGAGCGTGCTTTTTTGTGCTAATGGAGACAATCAAATGGGTTGAGAATTTTCCACAATTTTTTTTTTCTCACCTTTGTCTCCTAAAAAGGTCTTACTCACCTAGCCTTTGGTCAGAGACCAGGCTTCGGTGCTATTTAGAATTTTTTATGGTGATTGCCAGCATGATACTTACGAGTTTGTAGATGTTAGAATGCTTTGGCAGGTCCCAGTGCTGTCTGTGAAGGCTGGAAGGAGTTGTGTATCACACCTTTTCCAGAATATGACGGTCTCCACTGGGCTCTGAGCAAATCAGATACCTGAACAGCACAGACCTCGTTAAATCTCACAGTGAACGGATGAATATGGATCTGTTATTCTTGGATCCAAACTTCCCCTCCTTGGGATAGTAGCTACATACATTGTGACATGTGGCTGGCGATATACATCCAGATTGAAGTTACTTAAAGTTAAATAAAATTAAAAATTCAGTTCCTCAGTTGCATTAGCTACATTTAAAAAACACTCAGTAGGGGTGCCTGGGTGGCTCAGTTGGTTAAGCGACCGACTCTTGAGTTTGGCTCAGGTCAAGCTCTCATGGTTTGTGAATTTGAGCCTCACATCGGGCTCTGCGCTGGCAGTGTGGAGCCTGCTTGGGGTTTCTCTCTCTCTCTCTCTCTCTCTCTCTCTCTCTCTCTCTCTCTGTCTCCCTCTCTCTCTTTGCCCCTCCCTCCCTCTCTCTCTCTCTGTCAAAATATATACACTTTAAAAAAAATAAAAACATTCAGTAGCCACGTGTGGCTAACCCTACTGTACTAGAAAGCTTGGATATAGAACATTTCCATCATTGCAGAAAGTCTTGTTGGACAGCACTGAAGACACTGTGACAGAAGCTGATGTCAGTGTGTATATCTGAATTGTGGATGTTCCTGGGCTTCTGCCCTGTCATTCTGCCCCATGTCGTACCCTGGATACATTGTGGCCTGTGGTCAGGTGGCTCACACTATAGGAGCCAAGCATTCTGTGCCCGTGTCCTGGCTGCCATTTACCAGCTATGTGAACTTGGGCCGTTATTTAATTTAGTTTATTTTAAAATTTGATTATTTGTCTCACCAAAGCCTGCATTTTCTCATCTAAAAATGAGGATAGCATGCCTACTCCAGCTGGGATAACTAAAGGAGAGAATGCACGTGAAGTACGTTACTTGGCACATGGTGAATTCTCAGGAAGTAGTTGTCCTTGTCATTGCCATCGTCATCGTCTTATGATTAGCATGACCCTCTTGTCTCTGGCATGCAAGCACAAGGAGGCTGAAGACTGTGCTTTTCGGGCAGCAACACTCCACGAATTTTGAAATGTAAGCAGAGGACAGGCAGAAGGTGCAAACGATCATTAACCTGCTCTGCGTGATTAGAAACTCCGGTTTGACGACGTGAAACTTTGTTGCCTGCTGAGTTGCCTGTTGAGTTTAGTTCAATAAGCATTTATTGATCACTTACTGCATATGGAGAGCTTATAAGTGGGCATCATGTAAGAGCCCCGTGATAGGCCCGTAAGTGATGTGGAGAAGAGCTGGTGCCGTTAGGGGCCTGTCTGTGAAGAAGAAGAGGGAGGGTGAAGGAGGAAGGGTCAGATGGGCATCCGGATAACTGTGTAAGAGAGACAGTAGGCCAGCCGTGGGGAGGGCTGTATGAGCCACAGTCAGAGTGGAAGAGGAAAGGCTTACTACATCCGGCATCGGGGAATATGGAAGCCCGGTCAGGGGAACGGTAGTTGAGACGAAACCTGAAGGACAGGGTGACGTTTCACTCAGTGTAATGGGCCCCTGGTGTTTCTTCCAGGAAGGCTCAGCATGAGTGTGTCAGAAGACATACAAGCATTCTGTTAGGAAGAAGGGTTTGCCTGAGGCCTTGAACCTTTGAGAGAGGAGGCCTGGAAGGGAAGGCCGGGTCATGCCGAAGAATGGTCTGAATGCCAGGCCCAGGTGTTGACCTAATTGAGCAGGCAGTGGGGAGCCATGGAAGGTTGTAAACCTTCTGCGAGGTTCCACTGGAGAATTCAAAGAGAAGACTACATTCCTTTGGTGGGGGAGGGAAGATGGGATGAATGGCCTTGTTTGATCTTACAAAAGCCACCGAATTCGTCAAATGGCATTTCTGAGGCAGAGCGAAGAACAAAGCGAAGTACACAGGGCACTCCACAGGTGTGCCGCTGTGTACAGGCATGCACTCTGCCATTTTTCATTCACGCAGGGCCGCTCGCGCCTTCCCTGTGGCAGGGCGCATACCTCAGGGAGGCCCCACACGCAGATGGAGGCGCTTGAATGGAGTGGGATAGCAGAGGCGCACCTTTGGGCTTTTCTCCTTTCAAAGTAGGAAGCTGAGGTTTCATGGGGCACTTTCTGATCTTCGCTTACCTTTCTTTATTTTCTCCTACGGCCACATGCCTTTCATTAGCTTTTCACAATTAGTTCCGCGTTAGGACTACCACACAATACCCGGATGCACACCTATCGCTCCCGTGTGCAAGCCACGCGGCATCTTTGCTGTTCCCCGGCGAAAAACGATGCTTATTCCCTGTCGTGGACTTGAGTCATTTCAGTGGATGGCTAGACAGGAAAACAGCAAATTAATCAGTTAATGCACGGAAAATAAGAGCTGCCTGCACCTTCTCCGAGGTTTCTCGTGACCATCTGCAGGGCTATACAATTTCCAGCACCTCATTTACACCCTCATTTTCCGGATTTAAAAGATAGTGATTTTTCATGTTTCCCTGGTTTGAGATGGGATGTTTCTTGCAGTTTTGAGGTGTACCTTTTTTGGGGGTGGGGTTTCATCCACGGAAAATTGTTAAATTGGAGGCCATCTTGGTATAGATGGTATTCTCGAATCCAGGGAATCGGCATTTGGGATGTTTTCTGCCAAACTTCAGCCCCCAGCCCTCCACCCTCAGTGTCTACGATGAGCCTCAGAGGGCCTCACCAGGACACGTAGCTCAGAGGCCCTTCTGACACCCCTTCTGGAGCTCAGAGGGAAGTGGCGCGTATATCTCTGCCCTCGTCGGTGCTTATCGACCTGGGGCAGATGGTGTGGAACCGGCCCCTAGGAAGGTCTGAGGCAGCTGGCCCTCGGCTTGAGCCTCCCCAGGCTACCACAAGGAATTCGGGGAGCTCTGGAATCACCACGGCTGTCAGAGTCTCAGGAACTGGTTGCTCTGGTCTCCCTGTCTTGGAATTACTCCTTCAGACCGTCCATCCCAGACAGTTCTGTGCTGGTAAACGTGTAACAATCCCTGATACATTCCCACTGTCAGCGGAGGGGTGTTGGGAAGAGGTATGTGCGATCGGCTCTAATGCCACGGGAGCCACAGGCCCCAGGGCCCTGGGATTTAGGTGCTGGAGACACCAGCGGGTTCCCACACACCGTTAGCTTATAGAACTCCCTACTTGTAGCCATCATGGCCTCTGCTCCCAAGGGTCTGTCAAGTAACATCTGAATGAGCCCTCTCTGCCTTCTGTAGCTCTGAATTAGTGCCCGGATATTGTGGTGGTGGACAAAAAGGCCAGGCACAGCCCCTTGCTAGGCTCAGCTTTTGAAAGGATAATGGGCTGGAAATTCATACCCCAATTGTTAAAAATACGTAAGTACTGACAAAGCAGTTTCAATAAAAGTGAGTCTGGGAGGCAGACAAAGAAGAAGAAGGTAAATGAAAAAAGAGCTATTCCTATACCTTCCAGAATTTAGGTGGCTCCCCAAACTATGCCTTGAAAGAGGCATGTTAGTTATAAGTGGAGAACCTAAGTTATAGTGGAGAGCCATGTTCTAAAAGTAACAATGGACCGTCAGCCCGAAAATGGACAACTTTCGATTTGAAGGAGTAAAGGGGAGGTGGATGAAGTGAGGCTAATCAGGAAAACCTTCTGGAGAACAGAGCTCCTAAGGTTTGTTCCTAACAAACAGCAAATGACCTCAACTGCTTCTGTTTTGATAGGATTTGGCCCTGGAGGAGGCCGTTCTGGAGGAGCTGACCCAGAAGGTAGCCCAGGAACACAAAGCCCACAGGTAGGGCCCGCCAAGGCGCTTGGCTCCCACCCCCGGCCCCCGGCTGTGCTCTATCCTGCACATGGCTCAGCCCTGTTCCCAGAGGCGCAAATAGATTCAAAAACTGTGTGCTTGCCCTGCCTCCCCTTTTTCCTGTTCTTTTTTTTTTTTTTTTTCTTTCTCTCCCTTTCTTTTTTCCTTTTCTTCTTTCCACACCAGCAAGCCCACATAGATGTGAAGCTGTTAGCCAGGAGAACTCTTCTCTCTGACCTTCCGAAAACTCTGTTGCCAGAGCTGGGGAGACTGGGGCTGCTTGAGTTAAGAGTGAAGACCTAAAAGATCTGCTTTGGATGGGAAAGTCAAGGTCAAGAGGGAGAGGAGGCCCTGAAAACTTGTTATCAGGGCTACGTGGAGCTCTCTGGGACCAGTGGAAAACGAGCAGCCTTCCTTCCGACCTCAGAGGACCTGTGCAGTGGTCCTAAGCTCTCTCTCGTTTTGGCCACTTGGCTCCCAAAATAGCATCCTCATAAACTTTTTCCTTGTTTCTTAACAGTGGAGATTTTTTTTCCTAGGTGGGAGAAAATAACTTTTTTTTTTTTAAAGCAAGCAGCATTATTCACAGGGATGTCTGGAATAATTAGTGTTTATAGGGCTGTGGCTCTTAATTAAATACTTTACCTTCCTCTGATTCTTCCCCGTTGAGTAAAGGCTGGTAGGGAATATGTTAATGAATTACTTAGTAATGTACCTCGTCCTCACAGTTGGGTGATGATTGCTCTTCCCAGAACTGGAGCTAAACCACAGCTCTGGAATTTGCCATCAGGAGGGTCGGATCTTCCACTGCCTTTGTTGCTCTTAACTATTTCCTTCTTTGATGCTGTTTCGGTTTTAGTGGAATCCTGCCCTCAGAAGCCGAGCTCATGTACATCAACGAGGTGGAACGTTTGGATGGATTTGGACAGGAGATCTTCCCTGTGAAGGTAACATACCCTGGCCTGTCCTCACTTCAGCTTTCTCAGAATGGCTCAGGTGGTTGGAAAACTAGTGATAGGCAACAGACCAAAGCGACCTGGCTTCCTTATTGCTACGCGGCATTAGATGGCGAGTCCTGCTTACTTTAGGTAAAGCAAACACTTCTTCTTAACTAAGAGACTTTGAAGTTTTCCATGGTCTTGGGCAGAATAGCTTGTTCGTAAGACAACCGTCTGAGTGAGTACCAGACAAACACCAGCCCATCCACCAGCCCTGGGAAGGTATGCGGTCACATCCAGTTCTGCGACAGGAAAGCAGCTATTAATATGAAGACCCTACCCAGTAGTTTTCTTTATTCGCTTCTTCTCTCCTCTCTTTGAGCTGATACAGGGATCATCGCTTGTGAGGCAGAGTGAAACCTTTCCTGTATGCAAGCACACTTTCTTTCTCGAGTTCTATAGAGCCTCCATTGTGGGTTTCCAGCCCCTTAGGTGTTTTCTGGAAACCGTGCCTGGGAAACTGTTACAGCACATCACATCCTTTGCAACAGATCCACCTCCTGAAGTGGGTGTGGTTGGGGAGGGGGGTCACGGTGCATGGTCATTTATAGAGTTGGGCCCGTACTCCAAACTCATTTTCTTCTCTCTACTGACCCACTCTGCGAAAGACGGAGTTTTGTCAGAAACCTAAAGCAACTGGCACATTTCTGCAATTTGGGAGATGGTGCAATTTTAGCACAAACATTTCATTCTAAACTGGCTCCGCTGGCTGTTTTATAAGTGTTCTGTTCCTCCTCTGCTGCACGCTTGCAATTTGCCTTAATGAGAACTGCCCATGTGCATCAAGTAGAACGAGCAGGGTGGCCGCAGCTTGTGGAAAGGGCTAAATGGCTCTTTTTTAGATTTGTTTAATTTTCTTTTGCTTCTCTAATGGCCACCCTTCGTAGGGTTGTAATCCATTTTCCTTGCAATAATGCCTTATGAAGCCATCTGCATCCCACTTACATTTCAGCAGCCCATATATAGTCATGATATTCTGGGCCATTGAAAAACCAGGGTAAACTTCTCTCCACTTCCAGAAAACTGACTTCTCAGTCCCAGGAAGTCGGGGGTTTCGTTGTGTTCTTTTACTCGTGTTGTTTTTGGTCATTCTGGGCTGTGGGAAACAAGAGCAGTGGAGATAGTGTTGAAATCCACTGTGCCCGTTCCCCGATGCACTTTCTGGTATGTTCTTTTGTGGGAAGAGCACAAGGCAGGTACTGTCTACCTTGGTCCGAGTGGGCAGACAGGCACTGCTGACTCACTGCCTGTGCGTGTGACTTAGCTGGGTGTCTTCTGTTTCCCCACGTGTCTGTTCATGACTAAGGTGGCCACCTACCGACCACCTGACATCCCCAGAGACAAGGATGACGGGAGGGGCAGCAGGACCGGTGGGGCGGTGCCGTGATCAGCTCTGAGATAGGTGAAAAGGCAGGCAGGAGAGTGTGCAGGGGCAGACCGAGTAGTGATGGAGCCCCAAGTAACGTACACGGGCTTGCTATGGACACGTTTTAGGGAAGAACATTTCCACGTAGCGTGGGCTTTTCCACGAGCGATTCTTCAAAGTTTCTCAAGGCCGGAGGAGTACCAGTCCACTTCCTGACAGGTCTGCCCCTCCCGCCTCCACACACACAGGCGGGCCGCTGCCTCGGTGGCTCCCTGCGTTGTCAGAGCGACACAGAGAGGGTGCTTGTGTCTGGAGCCTCGATCCTTAGCCAAGTGGGACACCAAGCCCCTAAGGTTTGACCAATGCAGCGTCTGGGCCTCGGTCCTATGTTTTCTCCACTGCTCGGCCCTGGTGAACTGCTCCTGCCGCGCCCCCACCCCTACTGGCCCGATGCACCAATGGATCTACTGGCAGAGTGCCCCAGGAAGGCTTTCTGCAGGATTTTCTTACCGCTTCGCCTCTCCACTTCTCCCGACTTCTTTTCTCACAAGTGTTTTTCTGCATGTCACCTACCTTGTAACTGCTCCTGACAACCGAGGCCCTTCCTTTCCTTCCCTCTCCACCTTCTCCCAACCCTGTCTCTGCTTTGCATCCAGCCATTGTCTTGACCTCGCTCTGTCCCTGTTAGAAGAGCCCTGTTCTAATGTGCGCTTTGCCGGGCGAGCTGGAGAGACATCCCTGTGATGGGGCACTGTTGTCTGTGTGTCTTATACGGGATCAAGGGTTCTGAGGAATGTAGACATCCTTCTCTTCCATCCCGTGTCTAGTCATGCGCGCCTCTCTGCTCCCTCCACAAAGAAGGTATCCCCCAGGGAAAGCAGGGGGCTGTGACAGTTTATTCCCCGGATGGTGAGCCTTGTTCCTGCTCTGCTCCCAAGCACGCCGGCAGCAGGTTGGGCTCTCCCAGACAGGAGGCTGGAAGCATCCGACCGGACCAGGAGACCAGACTTGAAGATAAGTCATCCGGGCTTCCTCAGCACAGGGCCCAGCAGATTTCCCAACAGCTCTGTAGTCCTCACGCCCTTCCTATGCTCATGAAGCTCCCAGCCAGTGCTTAGCGTCCCTCTCTGGAGCATGGATATGTGGCCCAGCATCACCCCACAGGGTGTCCTTACAGGAATGACAGAGGCCAATGCAAAGAAAACGAAGCGGCCTGGAAGACGTAGAGACTTTGCCGGGTGAAGAACTCCCCACCCAAAATAGCATCCAATGAGTCTCCACTATATTACATCTTTCAAGGAATAGATTGCTTTTAAAAGAGAAGGTTCAGAAAATAATTTAAAAAAAGAAAAAAAGAAAGGAAAGAAGAACTCTCAGAAATTAAAATGTGATATCAGAAATGGAAAATGTAATAGGTTGCAAGACAAAATTAAAAAAATCTCACCAAAAAGTGAAGTTTGGAACGTGGGAGGTGGGAGATAAAATTAGAAGGCCAGCCCAGGATGTCCAAACATTGAATAATGGGAGTTCCAGAAGTGAACAGAGGAAACAAAGCTAGTAATTCGAGAAAGTATCCCAGGACTGAGGGACATGAGGCTCTAAATTGAAACACCAAGCACAGTGGATGCAAATAGACACACACTAGGGCATTAGGCAGGGGAAGTTGATGTCTGTAGGGAGAGGAAATGGTGGGAACAAGTCTGCTGTTGGCTTCTTCTAAAGAGGCTGCAAACAATATGCTCAGTTCTTCAAACTGCGGGCTTATATAATCACACATGTAGAAACGCATACGTAATCAAACTACACACACGTATAATTTTGATTTAGAAAAAACGTAAAAAAGGTACTAATAGACGCTCGTGAAAGATGAGATCTCAAGTGCCCACAAATCTGAGACAATCCTAAAATCTCTCTTAGACAGGCAACGGTGTAGTGACAATTCAGATAAAAGATGCATGTATATGTATGTAGTCCACTAGGCTGTGCAGCGGCATGAGTCCCTTCAGGACCAAGTTGCCTTTCGTCCGGATGCTGTCTGCGATTCTTTCATTTATGGGCAGGAAACGGGGTGTGGCCCCCCCCGGGTGGGCTGCGGCCCACGTGCTCGGTTCTGCCAGGTCGCCGGTGATCTGTTTCATCACGCCGCTCTTCTGTTGATCTTACGCAGGACAATCATGGAAACAGTGTGCAGCTGGGCATTTTCTTTATGGGCATTTTCGTGAGAAACAGAGTTGGAAGACAAGCAGTGATACACAGGTAGTCTTCTTCATATCTTTTTCCCTTTTTTCTTTTTCCCCTTGAGGGACTCTCGAAAACCCTGCTCAGTAGGACAGGTATCCCAGCGAGTTGAGAGCCAGATGGTGGGTCACCATTGAGCTTTTCTCAATTCAGAGAAGATCAGCCCTCTGTGCGATTCGAGTGCTAATGGAGAAATGCATCTCACTTCTCCTGGAGGCCCGTTTGGGGGTGGGGACTCTCACCTGAGTCCAGGAAAGGTGCCCTGGAGCCAGAGACCTGGAGCTAAACTCTGTGAGTCTGGTTGGAAGCAGGCCGTCCAGTCAGTCCTTCAGTCCAGAGTGGCTTCTTCCCATTTTCCATCACCCTCCGCCTAACCATATGTGCTAGAAGAGTGAGGACTGATTTTTATATTAAAAATATAATGTATTTATGAAAGTGCATTTTGAAAAGCATTGAATTTGTTATCATGAATTAAAGGGATTTGGTACTTTTTCATCATTTTGCATTTTAGAATTCTTTTTCTAATGCTTATTTATTTTAGACAGAGTGCAAGCAGGGAAGGGGCAGAGAGAGAGAGAGAGGGAGACACAGAATCCAAAGGCGGCTCAAGGCTCTGAGCTGTCAGTGCAGAGCCCGACATGGGGCTCAAACTCATGAACCGCTACATCATGACCTGAGCCGAAGTTGGATGCTTCACCGACCGAGCCACCTAGGCACCTCTCGTTATTTTGCATTTTAAGCCCTCTTCTCTGTTTAACGTGAGAGACCAGTGTCTCCTCGGGTCACGTGTCCGGGAGCTTGCTCGTGTTGGCATCCGTAGTTGCTACCGTAGTGTCAGTGATCTCAAAAGCTGCATCCTTGCTTTCATTTACAAGGGCAGTGTGGCCAGTTATTTACTGGAAGACGAGCTTTCTTGTACATGCATCTGGTAGGCATAGCTGTGCACCTAGGCCAGATCATCAAAGACAGCTCTTAGAGTCAAAGCAAAGTCCACCTTCTGGGCGTGGGTCTTGCCCAGCTGTGTACTCTCTGGATCAACAGTTGATCTGGGTCATTTTGCAAGTATTTTCCCACCAAAAGCTTCCTAATTGGCTTCCCCCCAAACCCCGCCCCCCTCTGCCGCTAGGTCCCCACCCTGCCATTATTTTTGTTCATTTATTTTTTTCTTGCTCTGTGAAAGGGGACATTATTGAAACAGGAGTAGGGGGAAGATCTTGGTGGCTGCAGAATAAACTTTTTGACTTTTGGACATATTCAGTCAACTCCATACACGTACAATAAGTTACAAATTGGTCAAGCAAAATGCATAAATTAGGCAGCGATATAACTATGAATTTTTATGCCCATTTAAAGCTGTTCGGGCATTTTGTCCCACACAGTTCTTCATAGCTGAATCAATGCTTCATTTTCTCCTTGAGCCTGGAGAAGTAGACAAGTCTTACGTTTCAGTTGTGGAGGTTAAATAGAAGAAAATAGCAGTTTGAAACTCTGCTGATGGTAAGCCACTCATAGGCTTGGTTCGGTTCCTTAGGAACTGCTTCCGGACTTCTTCCTCCAGTCCTTATCTCGAAAGCCCTACAGGCTGGGAATTTGCTTCTGCCGTGGTCTGCCATGGTGTCATGGTAATGATGCCCCTAGGGGAAGTCGCATGGTGGAGGAGGAGTGGATCCAGAGTTTTGGCAGTCGGTTTGAAGGAATGGAGCCTGAGGAAACCAAATCTCTCTTATCTCTAGAGATCTTCATTGAGGAGCCTGTAGCTCTGGGTCGTGTAGATGTAATCTCTTGGAATTGTAAGTCAACTGACAGCTCTACTGATCACCTGTAGAGAGTATGGCCCCAGCAGATGTACGTAAACACAGTTGGTCCTGGAATAATGGAAAGGTGACTGGAGGAATGCCCGTAAGCCCCAGTATGGAACTCGTGCATCCCCAGTGAGCAGAGTGAACGTGGCTAAGTCCTGTACTCGTTTGTGCCTCAATTGTCTCATCTCTAAAGGAGGAACAAAAATAGCTGCCTTGTCGACCTTAGAGAGTCGATAAAGGAACCGTACTCTATACAGATGGGAGGCAATATTACTACTTTTAATTCTCTCAGCCAACATCCATTGCATGTTGAATGCCGGGTGCTTGGCTCCGTGCTTGGAATACAGACACGAAGACAGCAGAATCTCTAGGCATGGCGTCTTTGGGCTAGTCTGGCTTAGTTTGGGATCTAGTCACAGAGGTCAACAGTTGTAATACCACGTGGTGACCGATAGGGAACTATATGCATGCGTGTTGTCGGGACGAGAAAGAGAGAAGGTGACTTCTGAGCTAAGTCTTGAAGGAATCATCTAGGCAGAGGATAGGGCAGTGAAGATTGGCATGAAGAGGGAATTGTAGATCGGGGCACAGAGTGAAGGTAGACAGTAGTAAGAGGCGGCTACAAACTGACTCCAGGCAGAATGGGAAACTACAGCTTACCTTCCCGGGCACTTTCTCTTGGTGGCATAATCAGTCTGTAGCCTACGCTGCAACACAGAATCTATGTGGATTCTTTGGCCTAGATTCCTGGAAACACGTGACTTTGAAATAATATGCTCCTCCATATGCTTTGCAGTTTGGAAATGTGAAAAACAAGGCAGACGTTCCTTGAACGTTTTCCTCATAACTAGTCATAAAGGAAAGTACACCTTATGAACAGCAGTATCCAGATTTACGTTATACGGTTTCCTTAGCTATTTAAGTTTGACCCGGGGTGTGTTTTCTTTATTTTTTTGCTTGGAGAGAAGGCACATTTAGTTTTTAAAACTATAGTTAAATCGTAATTTGTAAAATGAGACTCACCAGCAGCGATGACCCGCCTGTGCTGATTCATAACTGCATGGAACCTGCCTGGCAAACCCAGTTGTTTTTCTTGTGACCAGGTGGAATGACATCGGGAATATCACACACAACAAGTCGACTATTCTGGTGGAGCTCATCAACAAAGAAGAGACGGCCCTCTTTCACACGGTAAGCAAAATGGAAAGATGGGGGCAGGGTCCGACAGACAGCTTGCCGTGTGACCTCTCAACTCACCACATCCCTTCTTTGCTCTCTGCGTCGTGAGAGAATAAATGTTCTACTGAACCCGTAACCGTCCACCTCTCGCCCAGTGCTGTCATTACTCATTTCCGGGTAGTGGTGGTGATTTCCCGTTCAGAACGCCAGGTTTCCAAGCCGAGTTTGGACTCGGGGATTTCGGTTCCTCCACCCGCTGTGTTTGGGGTGGATCCCATTGTCTGGCGTGCTGCGTTCCTCCGCGCTCAAGTTACAGCCCACATCCAGTAACCCCCCGATTATATTGCACAGCATTTTCTTTTGCTGGCGGACCTGGATTTTCTCCCCCCAGCCGCACAGCCCAAGCCTAATCTGAAGTAACCTGAGTGATCTTCCTTCTGTTGAGGGCCCCCTTGAGAGCAAGGGCTGTTCGTGCACCTCGCTGCCTCTCAGTGATGCTTGGTGTTCATTCCGTGCTCTGTCTTGATCCACTTATTTATTTTTAAAGCATCTGGTTTGGAATTGTGTGAAGATATGCCAGCCCATGGTGTAAGCCCAGTGCCCTGAGTATGGAAGATTCTTTAACAGATTGTCTGCCATCCTTGGGTGGGCTTCCTAGCCCAGCTTGCTGCAGAATTTCAGCACACCGGTTTGCTGCTCGGGGGGCTATTTTGTGTGTGGCCTGACGATACGAAGGAATGTGGCCCTGTTCGGGAGAATCCTAGGGAGATGCATTTATAATCAAATACATGTTTTATTTATTTTTTTTTTTCCTCTGCCTCTTCTTTTCCAAGGACGATCTTGAAAATGCCAAGTATATCTCTCGGTTGTTTGCTACACGGCACAAGTTTTACAAACAAAACAAAATCTGCACTGAGTAAGTAAGCCGTCTGTCCACCTTCTCACTGGAAGGCCCGGTCAGATTAAATCCATGTGCTTTAGGGATGTCGTAGATGGCGTCTGCCATTCGCTCTTTTCCCTCCTTCCTCGTGGAAGCTGACCAGGCAGGAGGGAAAGAACTTTAATGACGAAGGCCGTCTGGCACAGCGCGTGCGCCTGGAGAGAAAATAACTCACAAATTGACTGTGAGTGCTTGACTACCTGGACGGGTTGGCCCACATTAGTGCCTTTCCATCCTCTGTGAGGAGTTCGGAGGAGCTGAGCGGTTCCCAATTTGCCAGGGTGCCCCTTCGTGTCAGATGCGGGGTATGTTCAGAAGTGTGTCACGGAGTAGCAAGCCAACTTGAAAGAAAAGAAGGTTCTGTCATCCTCAGCCCTGTTTCTCTTACACAGTTGGCTAACCCCGCGTGTGCTTCTGGGTCATGTCATCTGCCTGTAAATGAGAGGCCAGGGTAATTAGAGGAAGACTTGGAATACACTAATAGACGTCACGAATCCATGTGTGTTTTTTCAATTTAATTTGGAAATAAAGACGATAAAGGGAGTCTGATATGGGAACTTAAATGTGACCTGACCTTGGATGTAGAGTAGCTGGGGCTCACGCTATCATTGCCTTTATTTTGGTTGCCTTCAAAAGATGTTCCTCAGCAGAGGACGTTCGGCAGTTGGGGCGCCCTAGGTGCTTAATTGTGTTTCAAAGAATTCGGGGATATAAATGCAAGAGAGGAACTGCTTTTCCATTCCCCCAGTGGACACATCCAAGAGTGTGAGAGTATTGTCCCAGAGCAGTTCCTGCTGAAAATTGCGGCTGCTTTAGAACTGGAGCCTCAGGTCCTGACAGACTTTCTTCTCTACACGATGGAGGCTCTTTCAAACCGGTCTTTGCAATTGGTCACTGTCGGAGTCTGAAAGGATCGTTGATGGTATCAGGTCCGCCAGCAAAGTTTGCAAATGTAAATCGGAAGGGCAGTGATCAGGGAGCGGCAAGTCAAACAGCCATCACTGTACGGGCACGCACACGCGCACGCACACGCACGTGGCGTTCTTTTGAACAGACTCCCCGTAGATCACTTCTGTGCACTTCTGCGCTGCAGCGGCCTTTGATCTGCGGGGGGGTCTTTGACATTAACACGAACTCTATGGTCGGCTTCTGGAGGGCGAATTAAAATCTGACTGTTTTAAGCAGTGAATTTCACTGTGGTCTTCTGGTTGGACCATTTCTCAGCAAGGGAGTTTACTGTAAAATTTGCAGAGTATTTTGATTTCTTTGGCGGTCTCCGAATACTAGTGAGCATCCCACGTTAGCCTGAAAACTGAGGAAATGGTGTTTTCCTTTCTACTTCTGTAATAACCATTCTTTTCTCCTCACCAGGTAGAGGAGGTTCCTAACCTCTTATTTGGACTCTCTAAGATGTACACACACACACACACACACACACACACACTCTCCATACACACAGTAAATTCTGTGTATAGTTTCAGGATCTAAGCACAGACTGCATTAAGGCCTGGGATAAACCCCCTGTAGTTTTAGGAAACTAGCATTATCTTAACAGCATCTTTCTCCAGAGGTCTGCACACCCTGACTGCTAAAAGACTATCATTGATTTTCATTTCATTTCATAGAGCTCCAAAGAGTGCTTCCCATATTTCTTGACTTGAGAAGAAAAATTGCAGGGAGTGGGAAGGGTGTTTAACCTAAGTCTAATAATACTATATTTGGCCAGTTGTTAAAAAAAAAAAAAAAAGTCCAACGTTACTGTTTCCACACCTCATGAAAGAAAGAAAAGGTGTTTTATCACTAAAAAGGTAGGAAAGATGAACTATCAGACAAAGGAGAATGCTTTAAATTGAAGAATTCTAGCTTGATGGAAAATTCTACGTGTCCTGGGTTTTTTGTTTGTTTTTGTCTATGTATGAGTTCACTGAAGACTAGGGAAAATGTCAGTCTGGACTTTGAGACCCATTTCTCAAAGACACCTTTGATTTCAGTACTCAAGAATTTCTTAATACTCTTAGCTCCCACACATTTTTATCCCTACGTTAAAAAAAATTCACGTTGATTCTCAGTCTGGAAAGGATCTGATTAGATTACTACTTATAATCAGTATTATCTTAATTCAAAAAGATCTTTGTATGGTCTTACTCAAACATATTTAATCTGTTTTGGATTCCATTTGACTGGCAGCATTTAAAAAATATATTTTTTTCTTGCTGTTTTTCTTTATGAAAGATTTTACACATAGACAAAGATACAAAGAATACAATTTTTAAAAAACCCATATAATAATAGTGATATTTTTCAGTCTTGCTTATTTCCCTCATAATATTTTTTGGAAATAAGCCTCATTCTTCTGTAAAATTTAATATCTAAGGATCATGTGCTCTAAACATTTTGAAAATAAGAGAATAAAAAAGGAAATCAACATTTTTCATAGTCTCTCCATTCAGAAATAAATGTTTACATTTTGCCATAAATTATTTAGCTCTCTGTCTCTTTTTTTTTTTTTTAATGTTTATTTATTTTTGAGACAGAGAGAGACACAGCATGAACGGGGGAGGGTCAGAGAGAGAGGGAGACACAGAATCTGAAGCAGGCTCCAGGCTCTGAGCGGTCAGCACAGAGCCCGACGCGAGGTTCGAACTCACGGACCATGAGATCATGACCTGAGCCAAAGTCCAACGCTCAACCACCTGAGCCACCCAGGCGCGCCTTATTATTTAGCTCTCTTGTCTGTTTCCCCCCCCATCCCGCCTTTTCCCCCTCTCTTGTTGGTCCGTCTGATCATCTTATGTATGATAAATAAAATGACTCTTCTCATTTCTTTAACTTTTCCTGTAGACAATCAAATTCTCCACCCCCCATCAGACGCCAACCCACCTGGAGCCGATCCTCTCTGGTATGTATAAAGTCTGCAGTAATCAAATGGTCTGACTGTTGGGGATGGAATGTCCTTTTGTTGCTCAATTGAAAGGAAACATGACTAGGGCATCATGACCAGGTGAGATCTTATGAAAACATAAAAGAGCATCAGTCAGCCAAGCAGGTGTCATGAATATTCATGTCCCATTTGTGCCCCATCACGTGGGACATCCATGTGCCCATCCACAGCCATCACTTCTTGAAGTATGGCTCAAGGTTCACCCCCGAAGAATAAGTCTTAAGGCTGATGAGACCGTGTTTCTTCAGCATGTGACCTGTGGTGTGTGTTTTTGTCCATTTGCTCATCTGTGATTTTATCACTGCTTCTGGTTGTTACATACACATGTCTTTAGTTATAAGCTCTACAAATTCTTTTGTATTTGCCACCATAGATAGATCTTAATAAACTAGTCAGAAAATGCTTTTTGAATGAACCCAAACTGAACGAGTTTAGTCGATGGTTTCAAGTTAGGATATTTGATGGGGAAGATTAATTACGTATCTTCTAATTTTAAGACCAACAAAATCGATTTACTGAATTGATCTACTTTTCTATCTAATCTAACGTTAGCTTTTTTCATTTTTTAAAAAATTTCTCCTCTTGGGGCGCCTGGGTGGCTCAGTCGGTTAAGCGTCCGACTTCAGCTCAGGTCATGATCTCACAGTCCGTGAGTTCAAGCCCCACTTTGGGCTCTGTGCTGACAGTTCGGAGCCTGGATCCTGCTTCAGATTCTGTGTCTCCCTCCCTCTCTGCCCCTCCCCTGCTCATGCTGTGTCTCCCTCTGTCTCAAAAATAAATAAAAACATTAAACAAAAAATTTCTCCTCTTCTGAATAAGGAAACACAACTCTAATTTCAATACATCTGTTCTTAGGCTGTGTTTTATTTTGAGGACTACTTTAGGATAATATCATAGAAAGATGCAGGAAAGTGACCTTTAAACATGTGACCTTTAAAATTTTCTAGGTGACCATTTCCTTCGAGTTGACAGGAGAATAAAATTGAATTTTTCCTCATACACAGTGTATACCCTATAGCACATCTTTAACTTGTCTTTCCGAAGGAGAGTTTTGAGGAATTTTTTTTTTGTCTGGAAGATGCATAGACAATGAACTCTTAGAATTCTAGAGTTGAGCCATTATGTCATCACATTCCTGAGTACCCAACATGAATATTATTAATCTCGATGTCATGCATAGTATCTCACAAGTGGCCCTTGCCTTGGAGGTCCAGAGGGTCACTTTGGGCTTTTCCCTTGTGGCATTGATAGATTTGTTCATGGCACTGGTTTCTTTATACTTCTCCTTTGTGAATATTATTTTTTTTTTAGACTCCACATGTCTTCATTAGGGAGATGATTTTTCATTTATGTCCATGAAACACCATGGAGGCCAAGTATTTTAAAGCTGTCTTGTGATTTGATCTCATCCTAATTATCTGGAGAAGATAAAGAGGTTTTCGCATTTTATCTGGGTGAAGACAATCTGCAGGAAGCCAAGTTCAAGGCTCCTCCCTTTCTTCTACCCTTTAGGGCAAAACCATATTACCAGGAGTTCCCTGGGATGAGTGATATTGTCTCTTTTTGGCTTCCTTGCTGAGAACCAGGACTGCTATTTTTCTCTTGCCCTTCTGCTGCCTATATTATGGCATCTCACTTGTTTCTGTATTAGCAGGTCTGGAAAGATAGAATAATATGCACTATATATAACATAACACAATATTATATATATAATACAAAGAGATGGAATAAATAATATCCCGAAATGGTATTTGGAGGATTAGCTGTTATTATCCTTTGCTGTACACTTATGCCAATTCATAAACAGTCACTTGCTTATTAGATTTTTTTTTAATTCCAAAAAATTGGATTTTTAAGAGCAAGAGAAGGCAGTGAGCCAACTTTACCTTACTATGCATTTCTATTACCTCACGTGAATCCCTTCCCACTGTTTTTGTTTGTTTGTTTTAAGCCTCAAAACTGGCTGTCCTACGCTGGAAAAATTGAGTTGAATTGCGTACCACCAAGAAGAGGAAAATATTTTAAATTGCAATCATAAACCAGCCAAAGGCGGGGGGGGGGGGGGGGTGGGGGGGGTGGGGAGAAACAGCCAAAGGGAATACTGAGAAAAGCTGATACAGCACCTTCTTTTCGGTACCATGAACTCCTTTCTTAGATTAATTTCAATTCCTTATTTCTTCTTTCTTGACTTTTTTATTTTTGGATCCCTTATCTTTATTACCTTCTTTACGTGCCCTTTTGATGCTTAAGCATTATTTGTGGCAGGCAAAATGGCAGATGAGTTATTTGCCCAGCTTCAGATTATGGCAAGTGTTCTTCCGGTATTGAGGGATACTGAGAAAGTGTGACCCCTGCTGGCTTTGGGTTTTTTTGGCTTGATCTCAGCCGTTCTCCTAAAGCAGTAATATTAAACCAGTATCTATGAGAGTAATTTCAAAATAATCGAATATATCCTGTTTAGTGGTTTACAGGCTTAAAGTTTTTTAAAGATTTTTGTTTTTTAGAGTCAAAACTTTTTCTTCAAAGAAGCTGTCACTGGGGATCCCAATATCTAAATAACATAAATATTGTTGGTGATAAGGGGAGGGAAGAGGTGTGGTTTGATTGGCTAGAAGCTGAGATGTACTGAGGCTCGGTGATTTGCTGTAGATCACGTTAGCAACTAATCATATTTCCTTTGTCGGCTCACCAAATATTGAGCTGATCTAAACTTTTTTTTTTTTCTTCTGAAAGTTTTATTCTTGTCTGCACCAGGAAGTTGTTCAGGTTGGGTCTAAATAACCATCTTTAAGGAGTCTCTTGGAAAAGATTTTTCACTGCAGAGTAGATGGTTGAACTAGATTCGCTGCAAGACCTGTCCACATTGGGTTCTGCAACGGGGGTCCATAACTGGTCTTGAGAACCACACACATATTTTCACGGGTCACCATTCAGATTTTTATATAAATTTGCAACCGAACCCAGCTTAACACCACCCCCGTCCCTATTGGAGGTTGACGTGGTGCTGTAAACTAGGGTCATAGGTGCAGACAATTTTGGTTAGAATGAAACCGAGTTTCCCCTTATTGTCATTATTCTTTAGGTCGAATATAATAAATCTACATGTTCTGAATTACTCCTTTTAAAAGGGCATTGGGAGTTTTGCAAGCATATCAGGAAATAGACTAAATGTTAATTACAGCTTCCTTACCTTTCTCACCTTGAACCAGCTGCCTTATTTCTCTCCGTTTCTCCAGTCCTAGACTTAATGATGAGATGGGGGTACAGATGAGTCAAAGAGGGACGAGTCAAGGGTGGACCAGCAGAGAGGCCACAGTGTGCTTTCCTGCAGACGTGGGTGAATGATGGGCTGTCGTGTGCTTGGGCTGGTGCCCCGTGAGATTCCATGGCCATTTGTGCCACGGCCTTCCCACCTGTGCTGTCTTTTCTGTTTCAGCCCCGACAGCAGCCGTACATCTTGCCTCCCATGCACGTCCAGTGTGGTGAACACTACTCGGAAACACACACTTCGCAAGGTAAACCGTGGCTTGTCATTTTCCCTTCTTGAGACGAAAAGTCGAGTACCTGTCAGCGGTGAAGAAGTTTTTTTTTTTTTCATTTCTTAGATGACAGTGATACTTTTGTTTTAACTTTGTCATTGTCTGAATGGCAGCAGGCGGCGGCTTCGATTTGTGAAAGGCATAGCGTGTCACTTGCCCCCGAGAGGCAAACTTTCCCAGAATTGGCTGCCGAGGGAGTTGGGAGAAGGCAGTGAGCAAGTTCCTTGTCTCCTCCCTCTGATGAGTGGGCTTGGAGAAGAGAGAGGGACAGTAAGCCCCACGGAATGCTCTTCCCCCTCGTGACCCGTATCGAGCACACAGAGCACACAGGCGTCCAACTTACTTAAAAGAAAGGCACAAATAATCTCCACTCCTCTCTTTAACTGCTGCCTGCCATTTCTCCGGACACCTGTTCTTGTCTCAGAGCAAATGGAGTCTGTTTTTTATTCTTTTTCTCCCCAAACACTCCCATGCCAAACGTGTGAGAAAATCCGTCCTAAGAATAATGGTTCTAATAATAACAATTACCATTTATAGAGCAGTTCCTCTCCCTAAGCACTGTGCTAAGCCCTTGCAACGTATTGTTTCATTTAATCCTCAAAATAAACCCACACGATAGGTACTATTACTAGTGCCATTTATAGAAAAAGAAAGTGGGGCGCAGAAAGGGTATGGGAGGAGCTTTGAGGTGAAAAATGACTCTTGAGCCAGTGCCCTGTTCGTCATTACACTAACTACATCTCAGAAAAGGAATGTTACTAAACTTGGGTGTCGGCAGTATGTTGAACGGATAATGCGTTTCTGTGTCACCATAGGCTGGCTATTTTGAACCTGTGTCCTGTCGGAGTGTGAGTGTGGAAACTATAAGATAGTCAAGACTCTTTAATCAAATACTCCTTTTTATAAGCAGACGAGCAAAGTTACCCTGCTTCTGTGGGAAAGCCCCAGAGCCCATAGAGATGGAGAAGTGGCACACCTTTGTTCCTGGGTTTTGCTGGTTTTTCTTGTCCATCTCAGCTCATCTGGTCTGTGAGCACACTCCTCCTCAGGCAACTGAATGTTTTCAGTCACCTTTTCTGGTTGGTGGTTTTTGGTTTTATTTTTTGCCTTTCTGCCTGTCCTCCTCTCCTTTGCTCATGCTTAAATCCAGAGTGTGAAAATGATGAACTTTGCTCATCAGAAAGTGTTTGGGCAAGAGGTTGCCTTCCTAGGGTGTGTGTGTGTGTGTGTGTGTGTGTGTGTGTACGTGTATGTGTGTGTTCAAGAAACCACGGACACCTAGTATGGGCCTGACTTTAGCAATCTACGTTTTACCTCTTTAGGACCCTCCTTAAACCACTATTAATTTTAATGTCAAGTGACCTCAGTGATGAAGCCAATTCTAGAGGAGAGTTGTAGGCAGTGCCCAAAAGAACTCCTGGTTCTGATTTTGCCCTCCATCGGTTGCTGATCAGAACCAACTAGCCATGCATGCTGACACCTTGACTGCATCATTTGTCTTGTGTCTTTACGAACGCTCAGGAGTTCCTCGGGGAAGGGGACCTTTTCCATTGCTGTCCGGAACATAAGCTCCAGGTATCGGTAACTTCAAATGCATCGTCCTGTTAAAGTTCTTGACTTCCTGGCCCAAATAGCCGGTCCCGTTGCTGGGCCCTGGACAAGAAGACAGGTTTACCCAACATGAGGGCCATTGTTGGTGCCTGATTTCAGAGGTCATGGCAAAATGGAGAACTTCCCCAGGTGATAACTATTCCAAACGTGCCTAGCTTTCTTTGATTGCATTCACTTTCTCTTTTTAGTATGCTTTCAAGTGTTCTTTCTGTATGTTGGTGTCTCACCCAAGAGTTACTAGTTTTTCCATGGAATACGTCGGTGGAGACCACAGGATTTCACTTTTAATGACCTCTGAAAGTCACGCCCAGGAGTGTGAGGATGAACTTAGTTGAAGCAGGGTGATGTGGACGTTCACGGGCCTTTGTTTGATTTCTTGTAGACAGCATCTTCCATGGGAATGAAGAAGCCTTGTACTGCAATTCCCACAACAGCCTGGACTTAAATTATTTAAATGGCACCGTCACCAATGGCAGCGTGTGTAGCGTTCACAGCGTCAACTCCCTCAACTGCTCCCAGAGTTTCATCCAGGCTTCTCCTGTGTCCTCCAACCTCAGTATCCCCGGGAGTGACATCATGCGGGCCGACTACATCCCTAGCCACCGGCATAGCGCCATCATTGTGCCATCCTACCGGCCAACCCCCGATTATGAGACGGTCATGCGGCAGATGAAGAGGGGGACCGTGCACGCCGACAGCCAGAGCCAGTCTCTGCGGAACCTCAGCATCATCAACACGCATGCCTACAACCAGCCAGAGGATCTGGTGTACAGCCAGCCCGAGATGCGGGAGAGGCCCCCCTACGCTGTCCCTTATGGGCCGCAGGGAGGCTACGGTAACAAACTCATCAGCCCGTCTGACCAGATGAACCCAAAGAATAACATGGTGCCGAGCAAGCCGGGGGCAAGCTCCATCTCCCACACGGTGAGCACCCCAGAGCTGGCCAATATGCAGCTCCAAGGCACCCAGAACTACAACGCGGCCCATATGCTCAAAAACTATCTCTTCAGGCCGCCGCCCCCCTACCCACGGCCGCGCCCTGCCACCAGCACCCCAGACCTCGCCAGCCACCGTCACAGGTACGTCAGCGGCAGTAGCCCCGACCTGGTGACCCGCAAGGTGCAGCTCTCGGTGAAGACCTTCCAAGAAGACAGCTCCCCAGTGGTGCACCAGTCTCTCCAGGAGGTGAGCGAGCCCCTCACCGCCACCAAGCACCACGGCACGGCGAATAAGCGCCACAGCCTGGAGGTGATGAGCAGCATGGTGCGAGGCATGGAGGCCATGACCTTGAAATCGCTCAACATCCCCATGGCGCGCCGAAACACGCTCCGGGAGCAGGGGCCGCCCGAGGAGGTGCCGGGGAGTCACGAGGCTCACCAGCTTCCCCATTACCACCACAAGAAGACCCTCTCGGATGCCACCATGCTGATCCACAGCAGCGAGAGTGAGGAGGAGGAGGAGGAGGCCCCAGGGTCGGTGCCCCAGATCCCCATGCTCCGGGAGAAGATGGGGTACAGTGCCCAGCTACAGGCAGCCTTGGCCCGAATCCCAAACAAGCCCCCGCCCGAATACCCTGGCCCGAGGAAGAGCGTTAGCAACGGGGCCCTGAGGCAAGACCAGGTCAGCCTGCCTCCTGCCGCCGCCAGGGCTAGGGTCCTGAGGCACGGGCCGGCCAAGGCCATCAGTGTTTCCCGAGCAGATCAGCTGGCCGTGGCTGGGCCTTCCCTCGGTCCGTCCATCTCCGAACCCGACCTGACAAGCGTGAAGGAGCGGGTCAAGAAAGAGCCTGTGAAGGAGAGACCGGTGTCTGAGATGTTCTCCCTGGAAGACAGCATTGTAGAGAGAGAGATGGCCATCAGGGTAAGTGTCCTCCTCTCCCACGGCAGGGTTCAGCGGGCACTTCAACACACAGCCTCCTCCCCACCGCCCCACACAGCTTCCTCCGCTCCTTCTCCATGACTCTCTGGCTTAAAGTATGAAAGCACATGTGCTCTGGGCCCTGAAGAAGGTGCGAGGCTTATTCAGGGAATCTGTTAGGAAGTTAGAGAATCAGTTGGCATCTCAACAGGTAGCGTTTCATTTCACAAAACTTTGTATTTTTACCCCTTCAGCTAAACCTTCCGTTTTTCATTCATGGCTTCTAATTGGTACACTTGGCCCAAGGCGCTGTAATGGCGTTAGGATGCTGTAGGTTGGTTGTTGAGATCAGCCTCTAGGCCAGCATCGTGCTGTTTATTTGGGGTCACATTTCCTGTGTGGGAGTGGCTAGGAGCTCTCCTTCCTACGTCTCTTGTTCCTGTTTTAGGGGGAAGCATTCCTCCCCCCCCCCCAATTTATAGTGAAAGAGCAACATCCCTTCAGAGCACAGCTTTGTGTGGAGATCCCTCTCCCAGGAAGGCCCACCAATATTGACCGGACCACGACGTGTCCATTTTATTTTCAGATTTTCTTTCAGTAGATGGGTAACACAGAGCAAAAAAACTACAGTATTACTCAGAAGTTCACCATTGAGTTTCGGCTCCCCATTAAGCTCATTCTATCAAAATTCACACACACGCGTGGAAACACACGCATACATATACACACACTTACGACATTTGAAGATGCCTGATATCAGACATAAGTAACTCTGATTCAGGATATGTACCAGCTTGGGGGCCGGGTAAGCTGTCAGAGCAAGAGTGTGTAGGTAACAGGTGCGCACGCAGAACGACAAAGTGAGTTAGCTCCTACTAATGAGAAAATTGCCAGATTGTAGTTGCTACTTTAAAAAAAAAATTTCAGAACACCATTGCTGCTTGTTCTGGACATTTTCACAACCTCAAAAAATAAAAAATCATTTCCTTTCATCACAACTAATCAAGCCCTGGTTGACTCATCATCTGTGGGCACCACATCGCTGCCACAGGGTCTCTGCCACTTAGCAACTCCAGAACATGTAAGTGAAAATTTGCTCTGATGGAGTTCTTAGACTCCCTTCCTTTTATAAGTCTCCCTGCACCGCAGTGGTAATCAAGCTGAAGAGAACAGTCGAGGGCCCACGGTTTAAGGAAGCCACGTTTGTGGGTTCCGGAATCTAAACTGCAGCAACTTTATTACTTTAGACAGAACCTTCGGAACATTCCCAGCAGCACCCTTTTGGCCACCAGTGGAGCAGCGCTAAGGATCTGGTACAGGAATAACTTTTTCCACTTTTTGCAAACCTAGAAGGAAATCGTGAAAGATGTACTTGTGCCTCCTGGCCAATATAACCGTTTGGCTGACAGATGGAATGAAACGTGGGGGTGGCGCCACGGGGGAGACCTTTCCCAGCTTGGAAAAAGTAACGCATTGGTAGAAATGGATTTTCAGTTCGTCTTGGCCGCAGGCCCCTTGACCACAACTCAAGAACCTGTCAGCCCAGGCAGCCAGCTTTGCAGTCACCCCTGCCCACTTGATGTTTATTGACGCCTACGTGGTCCCATAGCCTCATGTTGGTCGTTCATCCCCTCCTCTTGTTACCTGTGTTCAACAAAGCCCTCTATCCAGACCCACGGCATTGGCTTTCTACGTAGAGCTTCACAAAGAAGCAACGGGATTTTCCACTGTTTTTCCCCTGTGTTCTGCCACCCCATCCATGTGGATAATAGTGAATAGCTGATTCCACCCCTTCGTTGTAGTTCGGGAACATCATTACCCCATCCCTACTTCATTCTCCCATTGATTTTTTTTTTTTTTAATTATATATACTCAGGTGCTCAGAGACCACAACTCTTGTCTGAGGTCTTGACCTTAGAGAAAGACTAGGAAGTTCTTCAGTGAGCCAGTGTGCCAGCGAGATAGCGATGGTGCCAGTGGCTCTGAAGGTTGGGATGGTTTCCCATCTGCTTTTTTTTTAATGAAGAAACTCCCCCCCCCTCCCCCAGCCCCGTCCATGCCCTTCCCACATCTCAGATCCTCCTTTGCCCTCCCCATCGTGGGCAGCTTCTGCCTGGCTTGTTAGGAATGGATAAGAATGGAGAAGGCTGTCCAGGCCTCTCTAGGATACGAAAACAGTGAGAACATTTAAGCAAATGGGAACTGGAGGGGCGGCAAGTATGGTGAGAATGTGCCCTGCGGGCAGCTCTCTATAATGTTGGAGCCACTTGTCCCTTTGATGGATGATTCAGGCCTGCTGTGGTGATAGCTCCTCCTTCTGGCCCCTACTGCTGCCTTGAGGACATTTCAGTGTTCGTAGCCCCTGAACTTGAAATCAGGTGCCAGGAAAGAGAAAAGGCCAAATCAGACTTTTGAGTTATTTATTTGTTATCTCTGGCAACAAGCTGATAGGATAAGTGAGAAGGAACTAAGAGTAATCGTTTATCACTGGGGTTTCAGTTTTCACCAGGTCCCTAGTAATCTTTTCCTGACAAAGATAAGTTAGTTACTTTTTGCCTTAGGCCCAGTTAGTATCACCTGATGGTACAGGTGGGAAGGAAGCAGCAGGATTGTTAGGAGGACCTGGGAGACATTTTTTCTGAGAATTTTGCAGAGGGAAATATTCCTATGAAAGGAGATAATGAGGCGGGGGCGGTGGGGGGTGGTGCGGAAATATTTCTCACAAAAACAAACTGATAAGCTAGCAAACAAGCAAAACCCCCAAATTTAAATCTGGAATCTTCAAAATCTTCCTGGGATTGAGCAACCAGGGCCAGCCTTTTGGCTGAAGGTTAATGGACACTTCTCTCACTTTATCACAGTTAATCTTCCTCTGAGATGTTCTTTAGTTTGATGGGTCGGCCCTGTCACTGAATGAAGCATCTTAGTGACAGCCATCACTCCATTCTGACTATAGGTGGCATTGAGAGGCTGATGGGATATAGGGTTGTAATGCCAGCCTGTCCCCCCCACACTTAGAATAATCTGCCATCTGCTGGCACCAGGGCTCCATCGCCACACCTCTCTGGGGAGCGCGTTTATAAATGACACACTAAGAAACAGAATTACTTAAAACCTGGAAAAGAGACCGGGGAGAAGATGACCCTTCCTCTGGGGCAGCCAAAGGAATCTGCAAAGGAGTTTCACTTCTGTTAGGATCAGAATCTTAAATGCTGTTTAACTCCTCCGCCTGTATGCTTTAGGAAGTCCCTCTGTCCTTCTGTCTTCTAAGACACAGTTGTTTTGAGGAAATGCTCTTACAGGCTTGCCGGAGGACAAGGAGATTTCTTTCACACCTCGGTCAGGGTCAGCGTAGAGGGCACAAGGAAGCACAGAAGTACACCTAACAGTGAGAACCTTGACTGATCCCAGTTTCAGAGTATTGGTGCAGGTGAGAATGGAGAGGAAATCAAAACCCCCAAACAAGGGCCACGTGCTAACATCCAGCCTTCTCCCTGGATGGTGCCCTCAGCCCCCAAATCTTTATTCCCCCATAGCAGAGTCACAGTCAGTAATGTCCCATCGTGGTCATTGGGAGCCATAGTGCCCATTCCTTTGGGCCTTCTGGATGCAGCATGAAGGGTTATGCCTCATGGATCGTGCTGGATGACCGCAGACTTTGGCATTGGCAAGTCTGGGGATGATTTCCGTCTCAGCCTCTCAGAATGGAAACTTGGGAAGGTTTCTCTTCACGGTTTATGTGTCTGGATCTCTTAACAAGGCAACAAACGACGTTTATAAGTTTTTAATCATTTAATTTGTATAAAAGGGCTATCATTGTGATGGGATTGTATTCTTTATGAGACTCCTGTCTTCCTTCAGCCCTTGTCTTCCTGAAGTGTCTTGCTTGTATGCCGTTTTGCGCTTTTTGGCCGAATGGCAGTGGGTATTTATGTGAAGTCTTTGCTTGTACTCGTTTGTTTGTTAGTTCACTCATTCATCCGTTTTTAGATAAAAGCTCAGGGGGAACTGGCTTCTTCAGGCACGGCGGGAATAAGGGGAAGGCTCTGTTTGAATTTGTCCTACTGATGGTGATTGTCTGCATTCCTTGGCTGGGGAGTTACAGATTTGGGGAGATTAGAACACATTCCAGCACTCTGCTCTTACTATAAACAATGAGAACATGCCTTTTCTTGCCGCAAGAATCTAGAGAAGCAGAAGATGGCAAGCCTGGAGGCACAGAAGCGGCCGCTCATGTTGGCGGCGCTGAATGGACTCTCAGTTGCCCGGGTCTCGGGGCGGGAAGAGAGCCGAGCTGATGCCACCCGAGTTCCCATGGATGAGAGGGTAAGCGCTGGGCTTGTGGAGCATGTGATTCATTCTCTGTGGTCTTGCGATTCCTGAGCTCTCGCCTTGCCCAAACGTGCCAGCACCAAGGTTTGTTTGATGAATTAATTCTCTCATTTGAGATTAGCCAGGCCCGGTGTGCATTGTATTAAATCGATTCTTTCCAGCATCTCCAGTTTCATTGTCAAGTTCATGCAGTAATGCCTGCGTCACGGGACCGGCCCCTAACCAGCTGCGTGGCCTTGGTCAAGTCAGTCTTTTGCTGGGCCTGTTTCTATTTTTGCCAAATTAAGCAATTGCTGTAGCTTTTGACTTCTGTGAATTTTGTGAACCATTACCCTTTATTAGGGAGTGATTATCTTACCCAAGCATTTACAGAATTTTTTTTAATATACTGTCCCCTTCTTTGGCTGTAAAACATGACTGATTGATAATGCATTGTGAGAACTTTGGCTTTGAAAAGCAGGAAGAAGCTGCATGGTAGTATTTTAGACGTGAAGAAAGGCGTTCCTTTAGTTTCCGCAATTACTTTGTGCTTAAGAAACACATGTACATTTAATTTTTTTTTTAATCTTTTTTTGAGAGAGAGACAGTGCATGAGCAGGGGAGGGGCAGAGATAGAGGGAGACACAGAACCTGAAGCAGGCTCCAGGCTCTGAGCTGTCAGCACAGAGCCCGTCGTGAGGCTAGAACTCGTGAACCGCGAGATCATGACCTGAGCCGAAGTCGGCTGCTTAACCAACTGAACCACCCAGGTACCCCTATGTGTAAATTTATTTCAGTGCTGGTGACATTTGGATTTTAGATTTCTGCCAGTGTACATGAAATGTTAGAAAGATTTTAAAGGCAGGAGGGACTGTAGAGGAATCATTTAATCCAGTTAATACCGTGTTATTGTACTTGGTAGTTTGGCCACAGGAAAAATAAAAGATGGGCTCTCATCCTCAAAACTAGAGAACTGTGGACCAGTATCATCTTAAATTTAGCTCAGTAAAAACAGCTCTGGAAGTGGAGAAAAGGTTGTTTGGATAATTAAGATGAACAGTCTTTTTATCACTGGAATTTAAACAGAGGTGTTGGGACACCTGGGTGGCTCAGTCGGTTAAGCACCGACCTTTGATTTCAGCCCAGGTCATGACCTCATGGTTCATGGGATTGAGCCCCACGTTGGGCTCTGGGCTGACAGCAGAAACTGCCTGGGATTCTCTCTCTTCCTCTCTCTCTGCCCCTCCCCCACTCATGCTTTCTCTCTCTCAAGTAAATAAATGTTACAAAAATAAACAGAGGCGTTAATAACGAAAATACTGACTTTGAATTTCAGCTCTTGCCTGGCCTTAATGACTGGTTCTATTTAAGGTATGAATGAGAAGGAAATTGGTTATTGGGCCAGAGAAACTAGCAAAATGGTTAATAATAAGACCAAATAATCAAGCATTCATTGCACCTCTTGAAACTGCTTGTTATTAACATGATCACTGTAAATCTTGAAAGAAATCTGATTTGTTGGGGTTTGGGGATAGGATAATCCGGAAAGCTGAAGATGAATTTCTGTTGCAGTTCAGAACCCTGAAGAAAAAGCTAGAAGAGGGAATGGTGTTCACAGAGTATGAGCAAATTCCAAAGAAGAAGGCCAATGGCATTTTCAGCACCGCGGCCCTACCAGAAAATGCCGAGCGAAGCCGCATCCGCGAAGTCGTCCCCTATGAGGAGAACAGAGTGGAGCTGGTACCGACCAAAGAAAACAACACAGGTTACATTAATGCCTCCCACATCAAGGTAAGAAGGGGAGCGTGCTGGGAAGGTTTGTTGCAGATCGCTGGCTTCAAGGTCAAAATGCAGGGAGAAAAGAATTGTGCTCTCCCACTGAGCATCTTGGCTTATCCCCGGCCCCCGAGGGAGTGTTTTTGAACTCCTGTGCTTCTTAGGCAACTTCTCGTGCCTGTCACTGCAGAGAGAAGGAAGCCCAGCAGCCTTGGGGAAAACCTCAGGTCAGCTGTTTCTGAAGCCTGATCACCACCGAGGATTTAACTTTTTCTTCTCTCTGCGAGTCATCACCGTCCCCAACGCTCACAGGAGGAGCTGAGGATTGTCCTTTTCGGTTTGTAGTTAGCCCGTGATGGAGACTCTGGAAGTCACTGTCAGTGAAGTTTCTATGGTATTCAAGAGCAGTGGGAACTTCGCAGTTCTCCCTTGTGACACTACAGCTTATGTATCATCCAGCCGAAGTCCCAAATCTGCATGTTCTTTAGTAGAGTGGACTGATTTGAATGTGGCCATAAAGGCGTGGTTGGTATCGAAGCTTGTAAGATTTGCCACATCATTTGGTGCATGAATACCATTAAATTTTTGTTAGCATTTCAAATCTTCATATCTCAGTATTTCATTGACTTTAGAATTGGCTTCGCTCAGCCCCAGCTAGAATTTCGAGTTACAGATACATGTGTGTATATGGTTAAACGTTTTCTAAATGGCTTACCTTCCTCAATCTTCCTAACAACAGAACATACTCGTTTAGAACGTCACTGTTTGCCCTGACCTCCAAAATACGAGAATTTATTCATATACTAATAGTAAAACAATTGTTACAGGATGTTTTTAAATCATCCACGGTTCACGTTAACAGTCTTTTATGATCGTAACCTTAGAAATTTGGTTTGGGCCTTGTTCCGAGTCATTTCCTTTCTTCATTGGACTTTCCAACTGTAGCTGAATTTTTGGTAGATTCCTTTGAGCCTCTGAAATACAGCCAGATGTCTGGTGCATGTATCAGTTATAATGGTTCCAGTACAGAATCTGAAAAGTAGACTGTGCTTGGATGTACAGGTTTTGTACACAGAGCATGGATAACTACACATATGTACGTGTATTTTTTTTAAGTGCCAGAAAGTACCGTCAAAAAATATGAAAGAGTCTGGGGCGCCTGGGTGGCGCAGTCGGTTAAGCGTCCGACTTCAGCCAGGTCACGATCTCGCGGTCCGTGAGTTCGAGCCCCGCGTCAGGCTCTGGGCTGATGGCTCAGAGCCTGGAGCCTGTTTCCGATTCTGTGTCTCCCTCTCTCTCTGCCCCTCCCCCGTTCATGCTCTGTCTCTCTCTGTCCCAAAAATAAATAAACGTTGAAAAAAAAAAAATATGAAAGAGTAACTGTCACGGATCATATTGGGTATCTTGTTTTAATTTTTGAGAGAACCAAAACTATAAAACTGAACCTCAGGAAACTCTCAAGTAAACTGATGATGGTCAGTTTCGTGAGCTTAATTGAGATTAGGAAATGATAACCAAAAGAATGTACTCAAAGACGCAACTCACACGGCTGCTCCTTGATAGAGTGTCTATGGAATCTTACACAGCTATATCATGCTATCTTCTCCTTTTGGCCAAATACCCTCCGCCATTTTCCATCTGCTCTCTGGAAAAGCTGTCACTGTGCGTCAGATGTGCCCATTGGGTATTGTTAACAGAAACATTCCCCTCCTCAGTATTCTCCGAGGCCTACGTTTCGTCTTGTGGATCCGGGTTAGACATGGGTGCATTTAATAGACCCATAGAGCTTGTAAGAACTTGTCCTTATGTTTTTGGAATTGAGTTGTATATCTTGCCAATGTTTTCTCCCTGGGTTCCAAGCAGCTATTAACACAGAACAGAGATTTATTTGCTCCAGAGGTAGAATCATCACATCTGTGAAATCTACCTCCATAGCATTGGTTGTTGTGTTTTTAATGCAGTTTTTAATACCCTCCTGTCAATACTTGGAATATGCTGAAAGGCCCCAGGCAGCAGCATACTCTGGAAGTATTTATGGTTCCTATATGTTGGGTGCCAGGGAGGCTAATGTTTAAAATCACAATTCCACAGATAAACGAAACTCCTAGCCAGCCAGCCAGTGTATGAATGTTATCTCCCCCAGTACTTGGAAAATGGATTTTGCTTGCCAGCTTTGACCTAAACATAAACATGTCTTGTGTAATGAGACAATAACTGACATTGTTTTTGTTTGACTCAAGTTAGTATATAGTTTCAAAAAATAAACGAAGGGAAAAAGTTTCAAACAATGATCGCTTCATGCCCCAGGAACTCTCCAGAGACTTGCACTGGTGGATGGATAAGGAGGCCTGACTTTGAAAAAATGTCAAGGCACGGGAATGGGAAGGCACACAGAAAGAATGCCGCCAAAGGACACGATTTTGCCCTCATGGCATGCCCTTCAGCACTTTGGGCACAACTTCTTATTCGTGATTCTCTGCCACTGATATTTATAGCTGCGGAATTATCCTCCCAAGATCGCCCTGAGCTGCATGGGATAATATTGTTGTTATCCGAAATCATCTCATGATTCCAAAGTTTGGTTGGATACTCTGGTCCTGCACAGGGGAAAGTTAATAATCAAATATCACGTATTGTTGATTTAAATGCATTCGCAACACCTCTACTGTATATGGCACCACAGAGTAGGAGGGACAACAGAAGTAATTGACACAGTTCCCAGCGGGTCATTGGTACAAAGACGTTGCTTTCTAAAGGGATGTTATTCCCTGGCACACTTTTGTTGTTGTTGCTGTTTAGAAGGATGCCAGAGAGGCGTGCCTGGGTGGCTCATTCGGTTAAGCGTCATCGGACTCATGGTCTCGACTCAGGTCACGATCTCACAGTCTGTGAGTTCGAGCCCCGCGTCGGGCTCTGTGCTGACGGTGTGGAGCCTGCTTGGGATTCTCTCTCTCCCTTTCTCTCTCAAAAAAATAAACGTTTAAAAAACTATAAAAAAAATATTAAAAGGACGCCAGAGCGTACTGTCTCTCCGACTCTGGATCACAGTATAATAGCGGGGTGTGAAAGCAACCTAGTAATCAGGACCAGTTTGGGTTTGTGAGTGTGTGAGTGTGTGTGTGTCTAAAAGGACTAGAACGGAGAGGAGAAAAGAATAGAAATTATCAGAGTACATTGCACATAGTGAGCATAAGTATTGTTTCTGCAACAAGTAAGTTCTGTTAGGTTACACACACCCATACTGCCATGTAATGTGTGTATGGGTGGGTGTGGGGGTGTATATTTTTAACATGCGCTGGTTTGTATATAATTACTGTAACTTGCAGGCAAAAAAAAAAAAAAAAAGAGATTAGGTGCATTTTAATAGGCTTGAGTGGCAAAAAGTGTTTTCATGTGAGAATGTGTCACCGAGGTTTCTGATAATGGCACTAACCCATTTGGCCTAAAAGGTGTTATCCAAGGTTCTCAGGTAGGTACAAATGGACCCATGGCCAGCAGGTAATGCTTTCCTCGATCTGGGGTTCGTTTACCGATGTTTTCCTTGGTTTCCAGGTGGTGGTTGGTGGGGCAGAATGGCACTACATAGCCACTCAGGGGCCCCTGCCACACACATGTCACGACTTCTGGCAGATGGTGTGGGAGCAGGGAGCGAACGTGATTGCCATGGTCACCGCGGAAGAGGTAAGGGGACTGGCTACCCAGCCATCTGTTCCCGGGGGAGGGGTGGCCAGAAGAGAGGCTCCATATCTGGTGACCTTACTGCCTCATCCTGCTTCCTACAGCACCATTTCTCTGCAAATCCTTTTCTTTCTGGCATTCTAGATTTGTTTTATTTTCCAAAGATAATTTATCATTGTGTCCTGTCTTCATCCAGCTTTTCAGCTCTTTTCCTCAGATTGCCATCAACTAAAATCGGTCAAACAAACAAACAGACAAACAAGAACCAAACTTCAGTTCAGCTCACTTTTATGTGCCAAACAAAGCAGTCATCTTTCCCCTGGAATCTGAGTGAGAACTTTGGGCTGCTCTGGGCAGACGGGCACATATTCCCAGCCTCGGCCGGGGCCAGCTCCACACCCCTTCGTGCTTATCAGCTGCAAAGAGACCAGAAGCTGTTGATCCTGTAGAGGTCTCTATTCTTTGGGGAGGGGGGGGGGGAATCTTTTTCTTCTTTTGCCAAGTCAAACATAGTTTTTCTGTTATAACCAGAACACTCTACGTGGTGTTGTAAAAACTGGCTCATGCTACCGGCCGATCTAGCAGTTTGCTTGGGGCTTGCTGTCTTTAGGGGAAGATGTTTTGTGTTCCTTCTCTTGTCACATTCTTGAGTTTTTGTTTTCAAGTCATTTAAGGGACTAGCTTCATCTGGCTTTCACCAGTATCTGTGGTAGGGCATATACTTTCCTACACATTTTTAAAGGGTGGGGAGCAGACAGCGAACTGAAAGAAAAAAAAAAAAAGTCATGTTTCCTCCAATGACTATTCTGAGCAGTTGCTTTCCAGAACAGCCCCTAAGAGGCTGGGTGACTCAGAAGGATGAGCGTCTGACTCTTGTCTTTGGTCATAATCTCACGGGCTCTGTGTTGACAGTGTGGAGCCTGCTTGGGATTCTCTGTCTCCCTCTCTCTCTGCCTCTCCCCCACTTATGCTGTCTCTGTCTCTTTCAAAAAATAAATAAACTTAAAAAAATAGTCTTTAAAAACATCTCTAGAATGGTATTATCCCCTTTGGAATTGCATTACTGTAAGGGGTTCATCCAACTCAATGCAATGTGTCATCTGTGCTGAACTCAGGGGTGTGGTGGCAAACAAGACAGGTGTGATCCCTGTCCCCAGAGAGCTTCCTTTCTAGTGGGAGGGACAATAAAAAAATGAACAAATAAAGTAAGCTCAGTAGGGGTAACTGCCATGAAGGAAATAGAACAGGTGATGGGACAGAGGGGTGGGAGTGGGGGCGGGGGTGCCACCAAGGGCCCCTCTAAGGAGGTTGCATCTGAGCTGAAACCTGAGTGACCGGAAGGGGCCAGCCTTACAGACACGACGTCTGGTGATCTATGTGGCAGCCAGAGGCTTAAAGTCTCTTGGAATCTGTAATCGGTGTAGTCCCTCAGGAGTAATAGCAATTAAAGCCTCAGGTAAAAAGTACATGCACAGGATTGGTAAGTGAAGACGCATGTGTGCTTCAAATCTAAGACTCAGTTCAACCAGATGAATCAGGGTGGGAGTGTTTGTAGCCTCCGAGGATGCGTTGCTTTTTGTTTGTTTGTTTTTAATTTGTAGTAGCGTAGTATTGGTTTCAGGAGCAGAAGCCAGGGGTTCAACACTTGCATACGACAGCCAGTGCTCATCCCGACAAATGCGTGGCTTTGTAAGCGGGCCAGCCTGCAGGGCTCCCCGAGAGAGCAGGACCCCAGCTCGCCCTCGACCTCCATAGCTCTGCGCCCAGCACTGTTCCGTCCCCACCCACTTCCTGCCCCGGGTTTCCTTCGGAGCCACCATCTGATCCACGCTCCAATCCAGTGATTTAACTGTGCAACCCTTAAAAAACAGACCCCATTTTATTCCTGCCTCTGCCCTCTCTGCACCAGCTCTTCTCGCTCACATTCGGCCGCAGCTCAGTTGTGCATCTTTTAAATACTTCCTTGCCGTAAGTACCACTGTGAATCCTGCTAGGTCTTAGGGCGCACGATCTAATCTGCGATAGAGACTGCCCAGTGCACTGAGTTACTGACCTAGGAGCTAGTCACATTTCCTCTGTCCTCAGATTTAAGATTAAGAGGATAAGAGCTTCCCCTGACTTACTTGAGATTTTGCTTTTGTGTGTGATTCAGGAAGGCGGACGAACCAAGAGCCACCGATACTGGCCCAAACTGGGTTCCAAGCACAGCTCAGCCACCTACGGCAAGTTCAAGGTCACCACAAAGTTCCGAACGGATTCTGGTTGCTATGCAACCACAGGCTTGAAGGTCAAGCACCTTTTGTCGGGGCAGGAAAGGACGGTGTGGCATTTGCAGTACACTGACTGGCCGGACCATGGCTGCCCAGAGGATGTCCAAGGATTTTTATGTAAGTTTTTTCTTCCCAGTCAGAACTTTAGCAACTGCCTCAATGGTCTGATCAGTTGGAAGGGAAAGGGAAAGCGAGGATGCTTTCTCATAAGTGGCAAAAGTATTAATTACGTCATTGAAATTTATGTTTCTTCATATGGTGTATGTAGAACAGAGAAGAATAATACATGTCATTTATCATATTCTCCTTACCTTTTATGCAAATAAGCTGAAACTGTGGCAAACTGATTCATTCTATCTTGATGTAGACCTTTGAGTACTCACCAGTAAGTAACTACTCTGATATATGTCACATGTCGGAACCTTGAAACCATTATGCTAAGTAGAATAAACTGGACACAAGGGGACACATGTTGTATGATTCCATTTTAGAGAGGTGCCCAGAATAGAAAACTTCACACAGGTAGAAAGTGTAGTAGAGGTTACCAGGGGCCAGGGGAAGGGGGAATAGGGAATAGGAAGTTATTGTTTGATGGGTACAAATTTTCTATTTGGGGCAATGAGAAAATCCTAGAAATGGATAGTGCCAATGGTTACGTAACACTGTAAAACACACTTATTTTTTTATTTTTCATGGAGGCTTGCTTTTCATAAACCCCGCATTTCCCTATAGCTGGAATCTCAGTGAGTACTTTCTTGTACCTCTGATGAAGATACTAAGAGTTATTGAAATCAACTTTTGGGACGCCTGGGTTGCTCAGTCGGTTAAGCCCCCCACTCTTGATCTCTGCTCAGGTCATGATCTCATGGTTCATGGGATTGAGCCCTATGTTGGGCTCTGTGTTGACATCAAGGAGCCTGCTTGGGTTTCTCTCTGCCCCTCCCCAGTGTATTCTCTCTCTCTCTCTCTCTCTCTCTCTCTCTCTCTCAAAATAAGTAAACTTAAAAAAAAAAAAGAAAGAAAGAAATCAACTTGTTGTTTTTCAAAGTATCAGTTTTGAACTCATCAGTTCACATATATTTTTCAGAGTATGATTTTCTTAGAAGCCGACTGATCTAGAATATATGCAGTACTTTATTTGAAAAGCCAAAAACTGGGTGTGTGCCCACTGCATTCTAGGCTCTGGATCAGGCTCTCAGAACATAGAAAAGAGAGGGTCTCTGTTTTGAAGGCGCTCGTGAGAAAGGCAAGCCAGTGATGGCAGTCCAGGGGTGAGATCTGACACTGTCATCTACTTTTTGGTGATGGTTATAATGTTCCCCCTTCCTTTTCCACAGTCTCGTGTAATTGTCCTACACTTGTGGAGACACCCCATTCCTTCCTCACGCAGCTAGGCCTAGGGTTCTCGGCAGATTTATTACCTGCTATGTTGTTGACTCTCCAGCTGGCGGAAGACAATAGGACCATCATCTGGATGTTCGATAAGGTCAAACCCTTGATTTTATTTTGATTTTCATTTAGAATTGAGGCGTGGGGAGAGGAGAAGAGAGAGAGAGAATTGGGTTTTTAAGAACCGAAAAGTACCATTTCACAAGTTCCAATGGGAAGTTTCTGATGCAGACTTATTCGCTGATGAAAGTGTTTAATTTCCCATCAGGGAAGTGACAGTGGTCCTTGGGAAGGTGGTCACTGACAGAG
The DNA here is from genome assembly GCF_007474595.2 of Lynx canadensis. NCBI lineage: Eukaryota > Metazoa > Chordata > Mammalia > Carnivora > Felidae > Lynx > Lynx canadensis. The sequence continues at coordinate 29,064,802 of NC_044319.2, forward strand.
AGCAGAAGGGTGATGGGAATCACAGGATCTGGAGCAAGAAAGATCTAGAGAGTGTTCGTGCTTGGCCTGAGGTCAGACGGTTATACTGTAGTTTAAAATACTAATAAGGTGGGCAGGGACCTTTGTAGAACTTTCTTTCCTCATAACAGTGCTCTTTTTATTTTTTTTCCATGATAATCTTTTCCTAATTGATTTACCAGAATTATCTCCAAAATGCAGAAAATAGAAACAATGGAGGGGGGTGGCCGCCTGGGTGACTTAGTCGGATAGGCATCTGGCTTGGGCACAGGTCATGATCTCACAGTTCATGAGTTTGAGCCCCACATCAAGCTCCATTCAGTCGGTGTGGAGCCTGCCTGGAATTCTCTCTTTCTCTTTCTCGCTCTGCCCCTCCCCCACCCCCTCTCTCTCAGAATCAATAAATAAACTTTAAGAAAATAAAAAGAAGATGGAAACAGAGTGGATCAGTTTGATGATTGGCCAACAGCTCTGACAGAAGATTGAGTTTATAAGGTGGCTAAGATTATAGTCCGATCTTTTCCATCAGAACCAATTTAAGGAATGCCCATCTAAATTACTGAAAAACATAGAGAACATTTTTACACTGTGTAAGTTTATTTACGTTTCTAAGAAACTCGGTGTGCTGAGGAGGGTCTTGGAAATGTTGGCTTTCCAGGTTTTTAGGAATTTCAAAAGATATTTTACCTGTGTTTAAATTCGATTCCCTGGATGCAGGGGACTTTGGGCAAATTATCTTCCAGCCTGCAGAAGTCCTCACTGAGTTACGGCTTAAGGAACTCAATTAACGTGATCGCTAGAGAGAGCATCCATTTAAATCCAGTCTCTCTGTTTTATGGAATTCCATCTGCCTCACGGGTCAATATTCCTTTTACGTCTCTTCTTAAATTTAGCACAAGAAAAACCTCTCCGTTGAGCGCGAACATTGCCTTTTTTGTCAGAGAATGCACAGTCCCCTAATTCCTTTCCCCTCTTACAGAAAACTTGTGACAATTCCGTGCACGGTATTTGGCTCACGTTAGTACCTCTGTCCAGTCATCTCAGATTGCCTTCCCGCTTTTTGGGTGCTGCCACCACCGCTGCTGCTGCTGGTGGTCATAGTTTGTCTTGATAAACGACTTTGGATGACTTTGCGATAGGATAAGGTTAGAAAGGCAAATAGGAGTGCATATCAATTGCACGTAAACAGTTGCTTTTAAATTACCAGAATGGCTCGAACTCACTTCTCTTTGAGTGCTTCTTCGGGTCCTGTTTCAGAATGCTGAATCGGGAGGAGATTTTTCTGAGTATCAAGAACCTTTCAATGGTATTTCCCCTGAGCTAGCGCCTATGAAGTCTGTATGACTAATTGACTTCTTCTGGTTCTTGGACTCTTTGAGGATGACATTTATATACTTCTCCTCTTTTTTTTTTTTTTTTTTTCCATCACCATGGGGGAAAAAAAAAGTCATTAAGGCTTGCATTACTGTAATTTTTCATTTGTGCCCGATTGGAGTAGCGAACAGACCCCCGTGCAGCCCTGCTGAGCTAGGCAGCTGTCAGAAGGGGCGAGGGAGGAGGCACGGCCCCTCTACCCCACACACATGTTCCCTCCAGAAAGGGAAGTGTTCGTCTTGAGCTACTTCCAGAACCACATGGAATCCAAGCTGAAAAGCAGGACCCCCAAAGTCTATTTTTAAATCTAAAAATGAAAGTCAGGCCTCGGTTGACATTCACTCATCCAGTGAGGGGAAGGAGGAAGGGGCAGATGGATGTTCTTCCCACCAGAAATTGGCTCTGACAGGCGGGCGTTTCAAGGGGACCTAGCTGGTGTTCTGATCCCAGTCTGTTAATAGTAGGAATTGCTGTAAGTAATGTCGAGAATCATCTGCTTGGGGGACTTTGGGATTTGCAGAGGGGAAAACAGAATTTAATTTTTAAAAAAGAACTATTTAATTTAAAGAACAAATTCTCCCATGGACTAATTGACTCCCAGCTGGTCCTTTCTGGATCCAGGACTGTACAGTGAGTACCAGCCAAATAATTAGTGTCTTGTAAGAACCGAAAATTATTGTCACCTAAAAAAAAAAAAAGATTCACCATCAGTTACACCCCCCCCCTTGTATGCAAAGCCATGTAGGACTTCGGTGACAGGATTTGCATTTTGTCTTGCAGCCTACTTGGAGGAGATCCAGTCTGTCCGACGCCATACCAACAGCATGCTGGAAGGCGCCAAGAACCGGCACCCTCCGATCATCGTCCACTGCAGCGCCGGGGTGGGGCGGACCGGTGTGGTCATTCTTTCGGAGCTGATGATCTACTGCCTGGAGCATAATGAAGTGAGTCATTCTAGGCTTTCCTGAAGACTCCACCTTGGGGACAAATCTACACCGCAGCCAAACCTTCCCCCTGTGCCCTTTCGTTTCCAGTGCTTAATTTCCTCTCTTCTGACAAGAGTTTTCCAGATCCGCGATTCCTAGCTGGCCTCTGACATTTACAGCCTCTCTTATCTTTCGCCTTTCTCCGCTCTGTGTAGACACTCTGATAACACGGAAAAAAATGAAAAAAAGATGAAAGTGTGAGATAGGAAACGTTTAGAAAGTACGATCTACCTTGGCATCTGCTTCCAGAAGTCTGTGGGGGTTTATAGACAGTCTGGTTTTATTGTGGGTAATTTTCCATGGTGGGTTATCTGGTCGCAGGTAGTCTAGATGCGATTTGCATTCCTGGGACGTGTTTTGGCCTAAATCCTATGTGAAAATGTGTATACTTGACAAATGGTTTTCATTCTTCACAGGGAGGTTTTATTTAATGAGGGCTGTCCCTTCTTGTCTAGACTGGTGATGTAGCAGAGCAGGGTAGATCATTTTTTTAAGTTTATTTATTTATTTTGAGAGAGAGAGAAAGTGTGAGTGGGGGGGGGAGGGGCAGAGAGAGAGGGAGACAGAGAATCCCAAGCAGGCTCCGCACTGTCAGCGCAGAGCCCGATGCGGGGACTCGAACCCACAAACCGCAAGATCATGGCCTGAGCTAAAGTCAGATGCTTAACAGTGACTTGGAAGAACTGCGTCTTGTTCTTACAGACCGTGTAGGTCAGATGACTTTACAAGTCACAGTCGTACAGACTGAACCACCCAGGCACCCCCAGGGTAGATAATCTGAGTACACAGACATGACCTGCCTTTGCCAAGGCTGGACACCTCGCTCTTCCCTGCCCCGCCCCACCCCACCCCACCCCCAAAACAGGGCCTCAGCCGAGCTTGCGCCCACGTGGTGTGCGGCATTCCGCCGCTGTTCTAGCCCGGGAAGTCACACAGAGGGGCTTGTGGTTTCCTGGAGAGGAGACGAGCAGCAACCAAAGGCTAAAGAACAATTTTTCTGCCTTCTGTTCACATGGGGCTTTAGGGGTTTGAAATGGCCTTCGCTTATTTGGTTTTGTTCTTAGTTGGGGTCTTCAGAGCCCCCGTGTAGAGGAACCGGGCACGCGTCACTCCTCCTGTTTTACAGATGAGGGAACTGAGGCCCAGAAAGAAGTCAGCGACTTGTCCAGTGCCACATGGCTCTGAAACGCTGGGCGGAGGAGAGAAGTGAGGTCTTCTCCCTCCCGGCCCTGACTTCTTTCCTGTGCCACCAGATGCCAAGTGTCACCACGTCTTGTTCCGTTTCCAAATTAAACAGCTTGGAGCATCAGAGAAATTTTTGAAGTGGCTCATTCGTTTTTAAAGTAGGGAAGGTTGTAATGCACGTCCTGTGAAAGAATTTCTATAATATATGCGTTTACTCCATAGTATCCATGGTTTGAAAATCAGACAAAATATTGCCCCACGAAGTTTGTTACATGGAAACTTCCAGGAAAACAATAAATACCAAGTTTAAACACGTTCAAAGGATTTGTAAACTCTCTGCCTGTAGAAAGTTAATTTTGGAAACTTTGAATTCATATATACGAAGGTGGTGCTAAAAAGTAGAATAGGGGTTATACCAAAAGGGCCCTATTTTGTCAAAAACAGACAGGCATTCCGTTGATGAGCAAAATGCCCATCGCAGAGTCAGCTGAGAGTACCCGACAGGAATTTTGTCATTTTCTTTGAGTCTTTACCCTTTTGTCTCTCATCATGAGATTTCTTGATCGTTAGCTTCCCTGCCACTACTAGAAGTCTCTAGAAGGGTCCAGTAGACTGAATAGCTTGCCATCGAGTCCCAACTCGACTCAGTGCTGGGAAGATGGAAAAAGACGAAGTGGAATCAGGGTACATATGGCCTGAGCATATCCAAGCTGCGCTGGAGGCACTGGTGGGCTCCAGAGGGGGAGGAAGGGCCTCATCGTCATCCCCTCCCCCACTTAGCTACCTGACTGCCTTCCCCGAGGTCTCCTTCTGTTCTCCATTCCCTGTGAGCTCTTCCTCTGCTCCCCCCTGCTCCTTTTCAACCTGAGAAGCTGTTCTGTCCATCTTGTCTGACATGAAAGATTGTTCTGTTCTGAGCTCCTTGGAGACCCATCAAAAGCTGAGCCTCAGTAATGTGATGACAAGAAGGCTCATTGGTCACCAGATGTTATTGGCCCAGAAGAACACAAAGAGCACATGTCCGAGCCAGTGTGGTGCAGAGTGAGGGATTGGGCCATTAGGGCCTCGCATAGACTTGGTGAGTGCTCAGGGTGATTAAACTCTCTACAGTGTGTCCAAACATAGTGGATTTCCTCAATGCCCAGTTGCACGCCAGAACATTCTTTGCTGGAACACGGTCAGTCCAAAAAGGACTTCTGTTCCCATTGATATTCAAAGATAGCAAGATGACTCATATTTTTCACTTCCCTTCCCCTAGCACAAATATAGCCAGCCTTATCTGGCCCATTTCCCATCATTGCCATTGGTAGATGATTAGGGAGAAAAAAGTTCTCTGTTCTGCTTCAGGCCTGGTCATAAGATTCAAACCCTCATTTCGGGAGAAGAGTGGGAACATGCATAGCTTTTGTTGTTGTTTTAAACAAAGATTTTGACAAATAAATCTGAAGTTGTGTATTCTGTTTTTCTCCTATCTAAACCTTCCTGCGTTCTTTCCATGGCTTCTGGACTTAGCGTACTGTATGTGTTAGTCTGTAATCCATAGTTTTGATTTGGTCAGTGAAATGCCTTTTCTTTTCCCTGGGATAAAGATGCTCACAGTAAGTTCAGGCAGCTGTGAGGTAAGGGTGGGAGGGTATTCTCCAGGCTTCTCTGAGAAACGTCTTCATGACCCATTGCTTTTGGTCACTAAATGTTACCTTGACATTTTAATGCCTGTATTTTTTTTCAGAGAGCACTAGTTTTATGGCTTGCAGTAGCCTCTCTTGCCCGCCCCCTGGGTTTAGCTCTCTATCCTAGAGTAGCTAATTATAAAAGGTTAGGTTCTCACTAGCCACATAACGAGGTGTTTTATCTTGCTTCTTTTCTGAATAAGTTATCCTTTCGAGCAGGGCCGAGGAAATGACTTCTAGGCAAGACTGAGCAAGTCATCAACCCGCTGCATGATTGGGGTTAGGGACAAGGGACAGCAGAGACTGTGGGGGGTGAATCTTCAAGGCAACCAGGACTCTTTGATCAATTTCCAGAGGAGCTTTCTTTGTCTTGTCTCCTAACGGCCCCTTATCAGATGATAGAGTGTCTTTAGGGCTGTGTCTTACAGTCTAGTGAGTTGGGAATGATCATGATGGTGGAGGCAGAGGGGGTGGTGATGACAGTGGCGACAGTGACAATATTACAGCAATAGTAACCTGTATTTAATCATGTGACTGCACCACTTGAGGCGCCTTACAACTACTGAAGTAGCTTTCACAGTAACCCTATGAGAGAGGTCCCGCTCATTCCCTTGTGGGACCAAGAGAGTCTGAAGTAGTAGACGAAGGAACGTGTCCGCGCCCCCCAGCCAGGAAGTGTGAAGGCTGGGGGTTCGGCAGATGAAGCCTGACCCGAGCCTCTGCTCTTCTGTGTGATTCCGCCTGTCTGTCAAAACCTTGATGGGGAGTCTGTCCTTATATCTTCTATGTTCGTATCTTCAGCACCCAGCTCAGTAATGCTCATCAAGCATTATGTTATTATAGAAGGTCATTATCAAGCCGCTCTAGGTTGTCTGTCATGGTATCAGTGACACTAGAGTATCGTGGAGGCAAAGAGCCACCAGTTAACCATCAGAAGCTCAAGGTGCGGGCTGTATATTTTGACTAGGAGTTTGAGGATTCACATGCCCTTTTCTTTTTCCTTATTACTGGGGGCTTGACTTTGTCCCTTTTAAATCCATGGTGCACTTTATTTAACTGTTTTTGGAGAAGAGCACCCAATAAGGATGGCAAGTGTTGTAGCTACACAAGGTTTAGAAATTGTGGAACTGCCTTGTAAAAGTAAAGTAAGGAAAGACATACGGCTGAATTTTTACTGTTTCACCTCTGATGGTTGCTCAGTCCTTGATGACTTCTCGGGGGTGCTCGTTGCCTGGTGGCGAGCTCCCAGAGTGGGGGCCATGTGCTGAGGCCATGAGAACGTTGCTGACTCCATGATGCTTCTGCCCTGGCTGGTCCAGAGGGAAGGGAGTGGCTTGACTGAGCAGGCCCCAGAAGAGGCTCTAGTCTGCTCGAACACCAATGACCCACCACCTTAATTCCCTTCTGTTGAAGCCGCTTCTGTGTCCTCAAAGAATTTATACATAGGCAGTCTCATTTAACATTCAAGGTATTTTCAGTGAAGACCTTTCACTCTAAATAGGACTGTCAACGATGAGCACCGGCTTGTATGAAAGTGTTGAGTCACTACATTATACACCTGAAGCTGCTATTACACTGTTTGTTAACTTACTGGACTTTAAATAAAAACTTAAAGGGGTGCCTGGGTGGCTCAGTCGGTTAAAGGGTCGGACTCTTGAATTCAGCTCAGGCTACGATCTCACAGTTGGTGAGTTTGAGCCCCACATCGGGCTCTGCGCTGACAGTGCGGAGCCTGCTTGGGATTCTCTCTCTCTCTCCCTCTCTCTCTGCCCCTCCCCTGCTTACACACTCTCTGGCTCTCTCAAAATAAATAAATAAACATTAAAAACAAAGTAAGTAAAAACTTCGAAAAGAAAAGCCGAGAAGCAACCCAGTTATCCAGGAGAAGACCCTAAACGTTTAAGAATTGATAGTATTTCTGAAAATGGGTGTGAAGGTAGAACTAAAAACAGAAGGGCCACCTGAATAAAAACTCAAATCAACCAACCAACCAACATGACTGGTGTTCAGAGATTGTGCTTTGATACCTGAAAGTTTACACATAAATTCTCTCACTTGATAATGACCACGATTCTGCAAGGTAGCAGGACAGTGTGATTATTCTCATTTCATTAATTTAATAATAACAAGTAGTCTTCATGAAGAGCACAGAATGTGCCAGTGCAGGGGCTCCTGGATGGCTCAGTCAGTTAAGCGTCCGGACCTTGGTTTCGGCTCAGGTCATGATCTTGTGGTTCGTGAGTTTGAGCCCCACTCGAACTCCGTGCTGACAGTGTGGAGCCTGCTTGGGATTCTCTCTCTTTTCCTCTCTCTCTGCCCCTCCCCTGCTCCTGCTTGCTCTCTCTCTGAAAATAAGTAAACTTAAACAAAAAATAAATGCTTTATGTGCACTTCGTCATTTGATCCCATGAGGTGGGTACTATTTATCATCCCATGTCATTGCTGAGGAAACGTTGCTGACGTGGGCAAGGCCACACTGTCATTGGAGGAAAGCATCAGTATTCTTATTTTACAGAGAAAGAAATGGAGGCCCAGAGATGTCTGAAACCCTACCCCCCTGAGTTCTGGTGGAGGGGAGAACCCTGGTCGGGTATAACTCTGGCCTCCGGGTTTTCTCTGGCACGTGGCAACCAGCATCTCCTGCTGGCGTACGGTCTTTGATTGGAAGAACCTAGAGGGGCCAAGCCTTTGCTTTCTCTTGTACCTACAAATGGGCAGTGAGCAAATGCTTCCTGGATGGGGGAATGGGGATGGACCCAGGGGCCACTCCTCACCCAGGACCTTGTGCTTTTTCTCTTTTCTTGCAGAAGGTGGACGTGCCCATAATGCTGAGGCTCCTCAGGGAGCAGAGGATGTTCATGATCCAGACCATCGCCCAGTACAAGTTTGTCTACCAAGTCCTCATCCAGTTCCTCCAAAACTCCAGACTCATTTAGCCCCCGACCCAGCTGCTGGAAGAGGGGCCCAGCTCCATCTTGCAGATGGGGATGCACCTCCAGACAACATCTGCCCCCCCAAGCCGGGCGCGGGTGGCCAGAGCAGGCAGGTCATGGGCTCCCCGAAGGCGGGAGCCAGGACTGTTCCCCAACAACCTATGTTATTTTATATGAGATAATTTATTTTTTTTTCCCTTTTGGATAACTTTTGTGAATCATCGTAATGCATAATGTTTTCACGATAATATAGTCCTTCTCGTTTGAACCACATTTCGACTGATCTGCATTGTAAATATGGCAGCAGGGAAGGTTGCCCGGTGGATTGTTTTGGGGACAGAGGCATAAGGGAACACATCTCTAGTGAAGCTGTGGCCAGATTAGAAACCAAGCCGGAAATTCATCAGCCTGATTTCAGCTCACGTTCAAATCAGAGATGGCAAGAAAATGAATTCGTCCTAAAATATAAAGATAAGGGCCAAGGCCCTTCCCTGAAGGAAACACACACGCGCACGTGCACATGCACGCGCGCGCGCACACACACACACACCACTATTCCCTTATATTATTCCCTTATATTTTGGGGCTTCTGAACCTTGATGGCCAGTGGCCTTCCTTCTTCCTTTCTGCCTTCATCCTCCATTGTCTCTTTTTTCCCCAAGTTTGAGTCAAAGACAGGAGCAGCTAGAGGAAATGCTGCCTTTCACCAGATGGCCCTCACCCAGGTGAACGAGGAGCTCTCTGTTGTGTCTCCTCAACACTCCTTCCTTTGAACTCTGGAGCCTGTGTTGCCCTGCCGGGGACCACGACCTCAGTATTTGCTACTGTTCCCTGTTTGCTCAGTGGGCCCCAGTCTGGTGGTCTTCGAGGCTCTGGGCCAGGCCATCTGTGCAGCTAGGCCTCTTGCCGGACTGAGAGGAGATGATGGACCAGAGCGGGAAGAGAAAGGAGACAGGCAAGCCCTTGATATCGTTTCTTATTTAAATAGGATGTGTGTGCTGGCCGGGGGCCTGCAGGTCGAGGCGGTGGGTACATTCTGTCTTTCCATCAGTCCCCAAGTCACTGGAAACGTTATCATGGGAACAGTTGGGAAAGCTGATTTATGGGAGCTGTTTGGCACCCAGGTAGCAGGGCCCTGGCCAGGAACCACACCGAGTGTGACCCCCCTCTCTGACTGTGCTGCTGTCGCCCCAGCCTTTGGCCTGCAAGAGCAGAACTAAGCCCACTCAGGACCCCGTGGTCCAAATTTGGCTACTTGATGAAAGATGCTGGGATTTGTCTCGCACAAAGCCTGTTCACTGCTCTCCCGTTTTCCATACGCCCCGCTCTCCAGTTGCTTTGCAGTTTCCTTCTGTTTGTCTCTTCCTGAGCCTACGTCAGTCACCGTCCTGAATTTTTTAGGTCAGTACACAGCAAATCATATTCCACACGTTTCTCCTCTAGCGGAATTTTAGGAAGTTTTCCTCTCTACTGTCTAGTTCTTGAATGCAACGTTTAAACGGTGGTTCTGTTCTTAGATTTGACATTCGTAGCTGTTCCACTGTGCCTTCCTCCACTGCTGACTTTTTGTTTTGCTTTGTTTTTCCTGAGCTGAGAATGCGATGAAAGAGTGGTATCATATCAACCAGAAAGAGCATGCCTGTGTGATGTCCGGTGACCACACCCCAATAGAGGGGTGCGGAAGCAGATTCCCGATGAACTCGTTCAGAATGGGAATCAACTCAGTTTCACATCTGGCCAGGTGTGGTGGTGGTGGTGGTGGTTCTCTCGTTTAGACTGAGAGTCCTGGTGAGAGAGGGCCCCCTCTTGTTGTCCAGAGTCTGAAGAAACAGTGAAGGAGGGTAACTTCAGTTGAGCTCTGTAGATTCTGGAATTTTGGTGTATGTTCTGGAAAACAAAACCATGAGTATGACCTATATTTTCAGTGGAACAGAGCTCATCACCCTCACCAGGAGATGCTCGGAACTTACACTGTTAACAAGCAAAGACGTTATCTGTTGCCTTTCCTTAGACACTTCCCATCCTTGGGCTAGTCTACTGTTAGGGGTGTTTTCACAGTTGGTCTGCGGTTCCTGGCTTATTTGACAAACACCATCGGCAGTTCTCTTTTGCCTCTTAGGCCCCAGCGTGGGCTCTGTTAAGACTGAGTCTCACGTGGGCAGCATATAGATCTGTGTCTCTTGGAGCTCATCACACGGGCGGTGCCTTTCAACCCACCCGCCACGGGAGTAGTTGCTAATGCACAAAATGCAGGGCAGAAGGAGGTTTGCTGTCCAATTTCCTAGCCAAAGTTTATATCGAAGCCCAAAGGAAACCACTTAAAAGTTACTCCACATATTTCACTTTTAAAAACAAATGTTTTGGGTTCTGTAGCACATTTTGCATTCCTTTTCCCATCTCCAGCGAATGCCAGCACAGCTCCTGTGAAATTAGCAGCAGGCAGTGAAAGTCCTTCTAGTGGCATCTGCACAATAATTGCCCAGAGATGCTTTATATCTGGGAAGCAAGCCAAGGAATAAACCTTGAAGCAAAGTGTATTAAATTAGTTATCTAGTTAGAGCTTTTGGAATGAGTTCCTGATGATGTATCAAGTCTGAAGCTGGAGCTGTCGGGGTCTATTTTTTTCTGTTTGGATTTGAAGAGAGAAAATTAAAAATGGAGGGTGGAAAAAGGAGATGCCATCTCACAGCAAAGCCATTCAACACTTTGGGGCCTCTGGTTTTGAAGTCTTCCAGTTGAAATGTTTTGTTTCTTTGATCCGTACTCATTTGGGCACGTGGGCCCTGTGTTGGGTCTGCCCTTGTTTAACGTGGTCCCTGGATGGTGGGGGCTGAGTCTGATGTCTTCATCCTTAAGCTGAGCTGAGCCTGCCGGCAAAACTTAGCCACAGCCTGCTGAGCTTATCGGTTCCCGTGGGCTCTAAAGAGACACCACCTTTGGTAGCATTTACATTTACACACACCTGTTTCCCTGGACAGGAGGTAAAGGAGGATTTGGCTGCATTGGAGAGGGATGCCAAACGTTGATGTCTTCATAGCAGAGGAAAGAGGACTGTGCTTCTCTTCACAGTTAGAGGGGGAACGGTAAGATCAGGAAAGGTGAAAACATCTCCACATGGAATATTTTGAGGAATACGCTTCCAAGGAGCTTACATAGAGAGAATTTAACTTTTGCAATCTTTGTGATCCTAGACCGACAAAAAGAACTAATTGTTTTCCATTACTAATCTCTGTTTGCCTAAGACAGATGCCTGGCCATCTCTGGCCCCTTCATCATCCTTCAGCCTGGTTAGAGGGGTTTTGTGGGCTCTGTTGGGTTCTGGTGGGACTTGACCCCTGGCTCCCCCCGTACTCATTTAACTTTTATTTTGCTTGCTGTTAGCTCTTGAGGTTCAGTTATAAACTCCAGGGGCTTTGGGAGGTCAGCATTTTTATCCAGCTGCCTAGTTTTCTCATCTTTCCAGCTTAAATACAGGTTGACCATATGAAATTGACAATAGCTAGAGCATTTTTTGTTACAATGACAGACAAGTCACATAAAATCAACCTAATATGCACAATATTTTTCTTCTCCCAATACAGGATGGGTCCCAACACACCATATGTCATTTCTTCAAATAAGTGCTAATGAACCTGAAAGCATGTGAAATGGGCAGCTTGGCTCTTTTTGTGAACCTGCTGCCTTGCTGTAATGAGCTTTGCCTCACTCAGTGAATGGGTCACGTCATGGGGCTGGGAAGGCAGAGATGTTAGTACACCTAGATGTTAGTGCATTCTCATAGACAGGGCTGGCCGTCGGGCATATCACTGTGGGTTTTCAGCCGCCATCTTTTTTTGATGTACGATCTGTGTTCGCAGACCTCAGCCCAGTGGTTATGGAACATGGTGTGTGGGCCTGAAGGTGTCCTCAGCCAGAAAGCAGAGGGTGCTTTCTAATCTCACTCCTCTACTTCCAGTGGGGCGAAGGTACAGCTATTGACTTCCTTTTTGGGGAGATGTGCCAATCACTTTGAAGTTGGGGGAGTTGGGGTATTCTTTGTGCCAGGTTGCTGAGACACAAGGGATGGGATCAGGTCAGACCCAGGTTAGTGTTCATCTGTTCCGCATTCCTCCTCCATTTTAGCAATAACTGTTGGGGTCCTAGAGGTGGAAATTTCCAGAAGTACCAAGTGATCACTGTTGGGATCTTTAGGTGGCACTATATGGGGAACTCAGCTTCCTCACACTTTACCAAAGACTCTTCTGCTGCTCTGTTTCCTTGTATTCCTGTGTAGTTTATCAGACACTCATCATACTCTTATTTGGTGATTCCTTTTCATGAACAAAGTAACGACTCATCCAGTACTGCTTCCAGATGGAGAAACTGGGGTTTTCCATGGACACTGCACAAATTTTCCAGTGGCCTACAGCTTTATGGATGACAAATTAGTTGGCCCTATAGGATGGAAATAATCTTAGTTGGCCCTATAGAATGGAAATCTCTGAGATGTTAAAATGTTTGACACTTCCCTTAGATGCTGTGCAAGAAAAAAAAAAAAGGTTCTTGTCTTTGCCTCAACTTCTGAGACATCTGGGGGCAAAAGACCTTAGTGATGCATCTTTTGAAAGTAACGGCATCATTCCTGGGAGAGAAGTGAGGGTATATCCAATCAAATTCTGCTAATCCAAATGTGCCGTCCCAAAAGTCACTGTAATTCATAGGGTCCTATAAAACTCAATAGCCACCTTGCCCAATACCCAATCTTTCTCCTGCCTGTGCACATTGTGCATTTGGGTTATAAACTCAGGTGGGTGAGCATTTTTATTCTGCTGACTACCTTTCTTATCTCCTAGCTTAACATAGCTGCATCTTTTTCTGCAAGGTCAAAATAAGTGTTCTCTATTAAAATGTCCATGAGCCTGGCATTGAGTATCTGGCATCAATCGATTTCATAAGACCGGGTCATTTATCGTCGTTTGGTGCAGGAAGAGGGGGAGGATGTGTATCAGTTCCGACTGCTCAGAGCTCGGGTCAGCCCTTCTATTTTAAAAATAAATTCAAGGACATTTTGTTACAAGGCAGGAAGGCGAGAGCTGACGTGCAGCCTGGCTGTGACGAGCCTCTGCGTAGAAAGTCACAGTTTCTTCTGTTGTGCTTTGGGACATCAGAATCATTCTTTTTTAAAAATGCCATAAGCTTGGCCAGAGGAGTTATAAATAGGAAGAGGAAGAGGAGGATGTTTTAGATCAGCCCTCTGGTTGGTGTTAAAAAAATTTATTGGTTCACAAATAATTTTCTGAACTCTGGAACATCTGCTTTCTTCTTCCCTGCCTGTAAGGCTGGAGGGATGGAAATGACGTGGGGGCACCCCCAGGAAAGCCTGGGCTGTGATGTTGGGGTCTGTTTCCGCCTTGCTCGTGGTTTCAAACTGCCCTCAGTGCCGTGGTAGAGCTTGATGAAGGTCATGGATTCTGACGTGTGTCTGGGCGTGCCACTCTAAAGTGTCGTCTTCTGTCACGTGCTGGCAGCCCCACCTTCCCATGCAGCCTTAGCAGAGGCTTCTGCTCATCCACTGAGCCCCCCTGAGTTAGCAGTCAGGGCTCCGGGCATGTCATTTCCTCTCCCCTGCGATCAGAGGGGGTTCCCGTTTATAGCACATCATGTTTATAATCAGGGCACAGAAACAGGGAGGGTGTCCGTACAGCAATGGCAGTGGCTCTTTGTCTCATCGTGGGGCATGCGCAGGACTGTTTTGTGATGTCACCCTCTTCATTCCAAGAGCACCTCACTTAGGGCTGTGCTGACTTCTCCTTACTGTTCGTTTGTTTGATGGATCCGCTGTCACTTTTCTTTCCCTACTCTACCCTTTGAGTACAACCGCTACAAAAATAGTTCAGTCCGGTCGTGGAGAACCGCTCTCTTAAGCCTCTCTAAATTATGTAATTAGGAGATCTTCATTTTAATTTCAAAACGCTTATAGAGTTTGAAAGAATAAGATCTGGCAAATGGAAAGAACCAGAGAGAAAACAGCTAGAAAATTGTCAGCAACCAAGAAGCTGCCCTCCCCCACCTCTTTCCCCCCCTTGGTGGTAGACATGGTCACTCAGTACTAGAAGAAGTGAAAGAGAAGATGGCTTCGATGATCGGTCCCGTTTGAAGCAGTGATCAATGGTCATAGAGCAGGTACTGCCGATTTCTTTCGAGGTGGACTTCCACCCATTCCCAGTGGCCGCGTTTGGCAGAGCGACGTGTGTGGTCAGATGAATACGTGTCAGGCTTCCCCCTCCCGACCCAGGGTCCCTTCATCATGGCCTCTTCACACAGACCGGCCGAATCTGGTGAAATAGGGACAAGGGCTGGGCTGGCCAGGACCCCCTGGACAGGTCGTGTTGTGATCAGTTCTCAGTTACCTGGGGAGGGGCAGGGTCCACTCTTCATCCACTCAGTCCCTTCCCCGATCGTTTCTCCCCAACCCCCTCCTTCAGGGAAACCCAGATGCCTTCTCCCCTGACAAAAAGGTGTCCGGGAGAAAGCTGAAAAGATTGGGTTGGGGTCTTTTTGTGCCTTGAAGGGGAGACCTGCTTTTGCTCAAATCTCAGGAATCCTGCTTTGAGTCAGGGAGGCTGTCAGAGCCTCCTGGCTCGGGGATGCCTGGCCATGTGTGTGTTTCTCAGGGGCCTTGCACCTCCCTCAGCGACAGTGTTAGCTAATAAATGCCTTCAGCAGGGAGCCAAAAGCTATAATTCAGCGCCTCTGCTTTTTGTTTGTTTGTTTGTTTTCCCACGTGAACACTGTAAAAATGTTAACTGCCATTTCCTTTGACTCAACTTTCTTGCCGTTTGAAATCCCAAAAGTCTATCCACCATATCCTTTTAAAAGTGAGGTTACTCTTCATCAGAGATGATTTCCGGTGTATGTCCTTTGTTCCTTCAGCGGTCAGCCGACTTGGCGTGAGGATGCTTACGTGGAAAAACACGAAAACGGTTTACATATGCAGATGACGATTTAAACGTATAACCTTAGGTAACTCGCGTTACATCGACTAACAGGCCAATTAAGTTTGTTTCACTGGACTTACTGTTGGGTTCCTTAATTCAGTATTTTGAGGCTTTCTTTCCTTGTCTGTGTTTTATAAAACATTGTGAATGGTGGTGCCATTCAAAACAATTGGCATTCAGTAGGTTTCATTTTGAAACAACGTACAGACAAGTCCCCGGCTCAGACCCCCAAGCTCTTGGGTCAGCCCACGGAAGCCTTCGGACTTCTACCCGAGCTGAAAGGTGGGGATGTGTCCGCCAGATGCGGCTGGCTGTTGTGAGCTGACCTGGAAAGGTAACCAGCTGTGTTTTGCTGTGAGGCACACATTCCAGGTTGGGCCTGGGGATCCCAAGAACGCGTATCTTCTCCCCTTGGAAGCCGCTTGCTGCCTGGCAACATTCAAGTCCAGACTCTTGGCTACAGTGGTTGCAAGGGAGAGAGGGAGAAATTTCTCGGACATTCCCTACATCAGGGGGTGATTTCTTAATATTCGTGTCAACTCTCATTTGGAAGAGACTCCCTCTCAATTTAATAATATTAAAAGCCTTAAGTAAGACTATGCATGTTCTTCTATATTGCTTTTTTTTATATCAGTAAATAAGCTGATGCTTGCCGGTTTTGTGCACAATTATGAGGTGTATAAAACTGACTTTTGACAGTATTTTTTGCACTGTTTCCTATCTGTTTTTATAAAGTCTTTAGAGAATGGTCCTAGTTGTGTATTGTTGATGTTCTCACAGCCCTTATGATTGCTGTAAAATGTTTCGTATGTGCCTTTACAAATGTGAGATCTTTATTCTAACCTTTTTTTGTAAAAGATATCTATTGACTTACATATACAATAAACCCTTTTTTTTTTTTCCAGAGAAAACAGTTGAATCTTCTGTCTTCTGTGCTGTGTATGTTTACATCAGTTGAAAGCATCTACATCCTTTACTTGTAGGATTATTTTCCTAGGCAAAACTGCCTAGGAAAGTCTGCATTTTCACTCTGTTAAAGCCCATTTACTTCTACCCACTTTTCATTCCTGTATAACCCGATCGTTTGAAATTTCCAAAGTTGTCCTTATTATAAAAAAAACAAACAAACCTGACAAGGGTGATCACCAGGCAGATGGAGTGAAGGCTACATTAGAAAGGGATCTTTCTCACAAATGCCACGATAACCCTTACCAAGCACCAAGACCCAGCCCGCAGCTGTCACTTCCTCAGACCCCAAGCCGCCGACTTGGAAACCGCAGGCCCTGGGCTGCTCTGGGACACCCCCATCCTTGGTTTGTCCTTCAGTGTCATCAGCAGCTCCTGTCTAGGTTTAAAGAAGGCTGCCTGGCCCTTATTTCAGCCCCTCAGCTGCCATCGACACACACAGTGAGAACCCCTGGGGAAGAGGGTGGATGCTTTACAGACCTTTGATAAGTAACGGGACAACATACGCGCTTCTGTGTTACTCATTTACTACCCTGTCACTACACAAGGAGCCTGGACCCACTGAGGTCCCGGCTTATGTCACACTGCAAAAGTGAGAATACGGTGCGCCACTCTGGGGTGAAAAGGGGATGGCGAGCAAATGGGGAGAAAAGAGGAACAAGCAGTAATTTGTTTTCTCTTCCGCGGATGAGTAAACGGACTCAGCTCATTTTCTTTGGATAACGAACAGAAAAAGCGGTCTTATCGTACAATGTGGAGATAAAACAGTAACCCCTAGTAGACCTGTTTATCTCCAGGCTGTGCACGGAGCTGGAGAAGGACATTTTTTTAAAAGAGAAGAAACCCCCAAGAGCAAAAGATGAATATAAGGAAAACCTACACAGATCTGCGATGAAAGGACAAAAAGCAGGATCAAACAGGTCTATTTTGTGATTTTACCTCTTCCCTTAATAAAAATAAATGGGGAAATGCTGTCTGACTTACAAGTTAAGAAACACAATGGAAGAAAAGGGCTCATTCATAACTGCTGTCGAAAACATAACATCTAAGAATTAAGATCAATGTGTAGGACCTGTCTAAACAAAGCCTACCCGTGTTGAGGCAAAGCAGATGGATTGATAAACTCCCCACGTTCTTGGGTAGAGAGACTCATGTTATGGAGAGGTCAGTTCACTCCAACGCAGTTCTATCGAAGAGCACTTTGTGAGGGAGGAGGGAAGGCCAAGAGAGGGCTTGGCCAAAGGATTCTCAAGTACTTCGGAGGGCTAAATGTGGGAGAATGGTCAGAAAAATTCAAGAGAACACAGAAGATTAGCCCTAATAGATACTAAAAGTGTGGCGATGCCACAATAATTAAGAATACAGAAATAAACCTAAATCTTAAGGGAATGATAATGGGACCATTTCAGATCAGCAGAGGAAAATAAATCAATAAATCACGCCGCCGTAAGTGGCTAGCAATTTTGAATATTAAAAATTTTAAAGAGTACAACTGGATCTCTACTAAATAAAATAATTCCAGGTAGAGCAAAGACTTAAAAAAATTGTTTTATTTCTTTTCTTCATTTAAGGATGAGAACAATCTTTTCTCTGTAGCAAGTGTCATGAAAAATAAAATTAACGGACAACTAGAAAGAGAAAATATTTTCAGGACATGGCAAAGAGCTAATATCCCAAAATACACTGAGCTCTTATAAATTATTATGAGAGACATAAACAGGATAGACAATGGCCATGAATGCTGACTCACAGACGAAACATACAGATTCCTCGGTTTTGGAGAAAGTGCCCGACTTCATTAATAAATGCGTCTCAAAGTATTTCACACAGTAGACTGGCCAAAAAAAAAAAAAAAAAAAATCAAATAGTATAGTACAGTGCCGTTATGATGGTAGAGGAAAACAAATACTACAAATATTACAGCCTTAGAACCTGTTGCAGTTTCTTAAAAAGGAGATGTGGCCATATTTATTCAAATTTTAAAAAGTCACCAGTACGTGCTCCTGAAATTCCACTTCTTGGAATCTATCCCCCCACATGGTCCCACCTGACAGCAAAGTTCCGCATCTAAGACTGTGCCCTGTGGCACTGTTGATAGGAACAGCAACCTGGAAAAACCACATGTCCATAAACAGAATGAATAAAATATGACACATTCACTGCAATGTTCTGACTCTAAAAAGAATGAAGCAAATCTGTAAAAGCTGGAATAAAAACAGGTCCATATTGTTAAGCCAGAGACAGATTCTGAAACAGTATGTCAGTACCATCCTGCCTTTGGTTTTCTAAATCGATTTACATGTACATCCTGCACAGGCATGGGAAAACCTGGGACCACGTAAGCACATGGTTTCCAGGGGTTACATCTGGGGAATGGGAGCGGACAAGAAGAAAGAACAATTCACGTTTCCAGTATTGTGTACAATTGAGAAACTGTTACTTTCAGAAGGTTTATAAAGCCTTTGGAGGTGGTGGGCTAAGCTTATTGTAGGCTTAGCTACAGAGTAAAGTAGCCTTTTCTTAAGAGGTGAAACTCCCTGGAACCAGGACCCAGGACGGTGCCTAACTCATCTCTGCACGTGGAGAGCCATACAGCATTCTGCATACAGTAGGTGTTCAATAAGCATCTTAGTGCACTTCTCTGAATAAGAGAATGCGTTCTGCCTGCTGAATCCCACTGTGTGCCGTTAACTGTGTGTGCAAGACAGGCGTGTGGGTGTGAGGTGTGGGCGTGAGACATGCGTGTGGCTGTCGATGAGGCAGGAAGGGTAACGTTCAGGATTCAGCTGTTCAAGCTGCTTGCAGATCACGCTATGGAAGCTCAAGTGTGTAAACTCCACAGGCTTTAATTATTACCTAATGGGGAAGTTCCTCGCTTTGGACTGCAAGAAACTCCTCCAGGAAACACCCCTGCACCCCAAGCAAGCCCGGTCCCTGGCCCTGTCCTCCACGGCTGTTGCTAACAAACAGTCCCCCCTGGTTGCTGCCATCCAGGCAGTGGGGAGCTGGTTTCCTGCCGGCCAGCCGCGCGGGGAGGGATCAGTGTTTGCTCAATAACACAGAGTTGGTAAGGAAAAAAAATTTTTTTTCCTTCTCAAGCTTATCCTGGATTGTTTCCAAACACGGACAGCACTGCATAGAACAGTCAACAGAAATGAGAAATGGAAAGTCTGCTTTCAGACAGAGGACAAAAAAAAAAGAAAAAAAAAAGCCAAGGAAGCCAAGCATGCAAGATGCACCTCTATGCACAGAAGGGATTCCAGATACTAGACCCATGACTCAAGACAGACACGTTCTCCTGCCCGGGGAGCGGGGGTGGTACACAGGTCACTTAATTGTACCTTCTCTCTTTTCTCCTCCACAGGCACTGATCCCTGAAAGTCACTACAGACTAAGTGGCCGCCTGCCCCCCACGCCTGCACTCCCACACCCGGCCTCCACTGCCACTTTGAAATCCTCCCCTCAGACAGAAGAAAAGACAAACTTCCGATACCATTATCTGTTTTATTCTCTTTCATCGTCCAGGTTTGTTCAGCACATTAGAACAGGCATGAAAGGGAAAAGAATCGCGTATTTTAATTCAATCTTTCCAAAGTATATGATATTTGAAACCATGCCATTATCTCTTGGGGGGGGGGGAGAAAAGCATTCAAAAATTATTTTGGTATTAAGATTAAAGATTAAGACCAATTTCCAGGGGGGGCCGTGTGTAAGGTTTAAGGGCAGGTATTGTTTTTCATTCCAATGATTTTACAGAAAGGCGGGAGTGATGTGTACAACTTGAATGAAATATTCAAATCCTTGAAGGCTTCTGCACTAACATTTAAATAAAAACTAACATGTAGGCGTAGTTTCAGTGGCTGTCAATCTCCTGTTTGATCTCGGAAATGTACGGATGGTCTTTCCCGTGAGCCACTTCCATTATCGCGATGGCCTAGGAAAGACGGAGACGAGGAAAGGGTTGAGAGCCTGAAGGTAGCCCCTCCCCCTCCCCTAACCTGCACCCTGGGCTAACTTAACTCCAGCTAAGACTTCTCTGCTCCAAGGCACAGGATACATCCTGGCTCCTGGAGCCATGTTCTCTTCCAGAGTCTGGCTTTTTTTTCTTTCCTTTTCTTTTCTCTCTTTTCTTTTTAATAGACAAGATTATCTGATGACCAACTAGTCACCCAGTCTGTACTGCCGAGTACAACATTCTACAACAGTTGAAGAAATGATACAGAGAAACTGATCTCATGACATTCTAGATCTTGCAGTAGAAAATGCTGTAGGGATAGAATTATTTGTGCTGAACCCAGTACACGCGGTGCTGGAACAGAAAAGGCCACAGTGAACTTCATACTGAACCTGTTTTGATTTTAGTCGACACTGCTCATCTCTAAGACACGACTAAGTCGTTTTTCCCTTTCGAAAAATGCATGCTTTCCTTGTAATACACATTCTTAAAAACAAAAACAAAACCAAAAACTTCAAAGTCGTTGCAGGTTTCATTTGAGGCAGCTGGAGAGAACATACTTAATAAGGCATCTTTAGACTTTCAAGATCCACCCTCTTAGGATTCTGGGAAGATGGCGGCGTAGGAGGACGCTGGGCTCACCGCGCGTCCTGCTGATCACTTAGATTCCACCTACACCTGCCTAAATAACCCAGAAAACCGCCAGAGGATTAGCAGAACAGAGTCACCGGACCCAAGTGCAGACGAGAGGCCCACGGAAGAGGGTAGGAAGGGCGGCGAGGCGGTGCGCGCTCCACGGACTGGCGGGAGGGAGCCGGGACGGAGGGGCGGCTCGCCGGCCAAGCAGAGCCCCCGAGTCCGGCTTGCAAAAGCGGAGGGGCCTGACGGACTGTGTTCAGACAGCAAGCGCGACTTAGCAAGCGCGACTTAGCGTCTGGGAGGTCATAAGTTAACAGCTCTGCTCGGAAAGCGGGAAGGCTGGAGGACAAAGGGAGGGTGAGCTGCGGAGCCCCCGGACGACAGAGCTCAGTTTGGCGGGGAACAAAGGCGCTAGCCAGCGCCATCTCCCCCGCCCATCCCCCAGCCAAAATCCCAAAGGGAACCGGCTCCGGCCAGGGAAATTGCTCGCTCCGCGCGAACACCCAACTCTGTGCTTCTGCGGAGCCAAACCTCCGGCAGCGATTTGACTCCCTCCGGCTGCCACAGGGCCCCTCCTGAAGTGGATCACCTAAGGAGAAGCGAGCTAAGCCTGCCCCCCCTCCCGCCGTGCACCTTGCCTTCCCACCCCAGCTAATACGCCAGATCCCCAGCATCACAAGCCTGGCAGTGTGCAAGTAGCCCAGACGGGCCACGCCACCCCACAGTGAATCCCGCCCCTAGGAGAGGGGAAGAGAAGGCACACACCAGTCTGACTGTGGCCCCAGCGGTGGGCTGGGGGCAGACATCAGGTCGGACTGCGGCCCCGCCCACCAACTCCAGTTATACACCACAGCACAGGGGAAGTGCCCTGCAGGCCCTCACCACACCAGGGACTATCCAAAATGACCAAGCGGAAGAATTCCCCTCAGAAGAATCTCCAGGAAATAACAACAGCTAATGAGCTGATCAAAAAGGATTTAAATAATATAACAGAAAGTGAATTTAGAATAATAGTCATAAAATTAATCGCTGGGCTGGAAAACAGCATACAGGACAGCAGAGAATCTCTTGCTACAGACATCAGGGGACTAAGGAACAGTCACGAGGAGCTGAAAAACGCTTTAAAGGAAATGGAAAACAAAATGCAAACCACCACGGCTCGGATGGAAGAGGCAGAGGAGAGAATAGGTGAACTAGAAGATAAAGTTATGGAAAAAGAGGAAGCTGAGAAAAAGAGAGATAAAAAAATCCAGGAGTATGAGGGGAAAATTAGAGAACTAAGTGATACACTAAAAAGAAATAATATACGCATAATTGGTATCCCAGAGGAGGAAGAGAGAGGGAAAGGTGCTGAAGGGGTACTTGAAGAAATAATAGCTGAGAACTTCCCTGAACTGGGGAAGGAAAAAGGCATTGAAATCCAAGAGGCACAGAGAACTCCCTTCAGACGTAACTTGAATCGATCTTCTGCACGACATATCATAGTGAAACTGGCAAAATACAAGGATAAAGAGAAAATTCTGAAAGCAGCAAGGGGTAAACGTGCCCTCACATATAAAGGGAGACCTATAAGACTCGTGACTGATCTCTCTTTTGAAACTTGGCAGGCCAGAAAGAATTGGCACGAGATTTTCAGGGTGCTAGATAGCAAAAATATGCAGCCGAGAATCCTTTATCCAGCAAGTCTGTCATTTAGAATAGAAGGAGAGATAAAGGTCTTCCCAAACAAACAAAAACTGAAGGAATTTGTCACCACTAAACCAGCCCTACAAGAGATCCTAAGGGGGACCCTGTGAGACAAAGTACCAGAGACATCACTACAAGCATAAAACATACAGACATCACAATGACTCTAAACCCGTATCTTTCTATAATAACACTGAATGTAAACGGATTAAATGCGCCAACCAAAAGACATAGGGTATCAGAATGGATAAAAAAACAAGACCCATCTATTTGCTGTCTACAAGAGACTCATTTTAGACCTGAGGACACCTTTAGATTCAGAGTGAGGGGATGGAGAACTATTTATCATGCTACTGGAAGCCAGAAGAAAGCTGGAGTAGCCATACTTATATCAGACAAACTAGACTTTAAATTAAAGGCTGTAACAAGAGATGAAGAAGGACATTATATAATAGTTACAGGGTCTATCCATCAGGAAGAGCTAACAATTATCAATGTCTATGCGCCGAATACCGGAGCCCCCAAATATATAAAACAATTACTCATAAACAGAAGCAACCTTATTGATAAGAATGTGGTAATTGCAGGGGACTTTAACACCCCACTTACAGAAATGGATAGATCATCTAGACACACAGTCAATAAAGAAACAAGGGCCCTGAATGAGACACTGGATCAGATGGACTTGACAGATATATTTAGAACTCTGCATCCCAAAGCAACAGAATATACTTTCTTCTCGAGTGCACATGGAACATTCTCCAAGATAGATCATATACTGGGTCACAAAACAGCCCTTCATAAGTTTACAAGAATTGAAATTATACCATGCATACTTTCAGACCACAATGCTATGAAGCTTGAAATCAACCACAGGAAAAAGTCTGGAAAACCTCCAAAAGCGTGGAGGTTAAAGAACACCCTACTAACGAATGAGTGGGTCAACCAGGCAATTAGAGAAGAAATCAAAAAATATATGGAAACAAACGAAAATGAAATACAACAATCCAAACGCTTTGGGACGCAGCGAAGGCAGTCCTGAGAGGAAAATACATTGCAATCCAGGCCTATCTCAAGAAACAAGAAAAATCCCAAATACAAAATCTAACAGCACACCTAAAGGAAATAGAAGCAGAACAGCAAAGGCAGCCTAAACCCAGCAGAAGAAGAGAAATAATAAAGATCAGAGCAGAAATAAACAATATAGAATCTAAAAAAACTGTAGAGCAGATCAACGAAACCAAGAGTTGGTTTTTTGAAAAAATAAACAAAATTGACAAACCTCTAGCCAGGCTTCTCAAAAAGAAAAGGGAGATGACCCAAATAGATAAAATCATGAATGAAAATGGAATTATTACAACCAATCCCTCAGAGATACAAACAATTATCAGGGAATACTATGAAAAATTATATGCCAACAAATTGGACAACCTGGAAGAAATGGACAAATTCCTAAACACCCACACTCTTCCAAAACTCAATCAGGAGGAAATAGAAAGCTTGAACAGACCCATAACCAGCGAAGAAATTGAATCGGTTATCAAAAATCTCCCAACAAATAAGAGTCCAGGACCAGATGGCTTCCCAGGGGAGTTCTACCAGACGTTTAAAGCAGAGATAATACCTATCCTTCTCAAGCTATTCCAAGAAATAGAAAGGGAAGGAAAACTTCCAGACTCATTCTATGAAGCCAGTATTACTTTGATTCCTAAACCAGACAGAGACCCAGTAAAAAAAGAGAACTACAGGCCAATATCCCTGATGAATATGGATGCCAAAATTCTCAATAAGATACTAGCAAATCGAATTCAACAGCATATAAAAAGAATTATTCACCATGATCAAGTGGGATTCATTCCTGGGATGCAGGGCTGGTTCAACATTCGCAAATCAATCAACGTGATACATCACATTAACAAAAAAAAAGAGAAGAACCATATGATCCTGTCAATCGATGCAGAAAAGGCCTTTGACAAAATCCAGCACCCTTTCTTAATAAAAACCCTTGAGAAAGTCGGGATAGAAGGAACATACTTAAAGATCATAAAAGCCATTTATGAAAAGCCCACAGCTAACATCATCCTCAACGGGGAAAAACTGAGAGCTTTTTCCCTGAGATCAGGAACACGACAGGGATGCCCACTCTCACCGTTGTTGTTTAACATAGTGCTGGAAGTTCTAGCATCAGCAATCAGACAACAAAAGGAAATCAAAGGCATCAAAATTGGCAAAGATGAAGTCAAGCTTTCGCTTTTTGCAGATGACATGATATTATACATGGAAAATCCGATAGACTCCACCAAAAGTCTGCTAGAACTGATACATGAATTCAGCAAAGTTGCAGGATACAAAATCAATGTCCAGAAATCAGTTGCATTCTTATACACTAACAATGAAGCAACAGAAAGACAAATAAAGAAACTGATCCCATTTACAATTGCACCAAGAAGCATAAAATACCTAGGAATAAATCTAACCAAAGATGTAAAGGATCTGTATGCTGAAAACTATAGAAAGCTTATGAAGGCAATTGAAGAAGATTTAAAGAAATGGAAAGACATTCCCTGCTCATGGATTGGAAAAATAAATATTGTCAAAATGTCAATACTACCCAAAGCTATCTACACATTCAATGCAATCCCAATCAAAATTGCACCAGCATTCTTCTCGAAACTAGAACAAGCAATCCTAAAATTCATATGGAACCACAAAAGGCCCCGAATAGCCAAAGGAATTTTGAAGAAGAAGACCAAAGCAGGAGGCATCACAATCCCAGACTTTAGCCTCTACTACAAAGCTGTCATCATCAAGACAGCATGGTATTGGCACAAAAACAGACACACAGACCAATGGAATAGAATAGAAACCCCAGAACTAGACCCACAAACGTATGGCCAACTCATCTTTGACAAAGCAGGAAAGAACATCCAATGGAAAAAAGACAGCCTCTTTAACAAATGGTGCTGGGAGAACTGGACAGCAACATGCAGAAGGTTGAAACTAGACCACTTTCTCACACCATTTACAAAAATAAACTCAAAATGGATAAAGGACCTAAATGTGAGACAGGAAACCATCAGAACCTTAGAGGAGAAAGCAGGAAAAGACCTCTCTGACCTCAGCCGTAGCAATCTCTTACTCGACACATCCCCAAAGGCAAGGGAATTAAAAGCAAAAGTGAATTACTGGGACCTTATGAAGATAAAAGCTTCTGCACAGCAAAGGAAACAACCAACAAAACTAAAAGGCAACCAACGGAATGGGAAAAGATATTTGCAAATGACATATCGGACAAAGGGCTAGTATCTAAAATCTATAAAGAGCTCACCAAACTCCACACCCGAAAAACAAATAACCCAGTGAAGAAATGGGCAGAAAACATGAATAGACACTTCTCTAAAGAAGACATCCAGATGGCCAACAGGCACATGAAAAGATGTTCAGCGTCGCTCCTTATCAGGGAAATACAAATCAAAACCACACTCAGGTATCACCTCACGCCAGTCAGAGTGGCCAAAATGAACAAATCAGGAGACTATAGATGCTGGAGAGGATGTGGAGAAACGGGAACCCTCTTGCACTGTTGGTGGGAATGCAAATTGGTGCAGCCGCTCTGGAAAGCAGTGTGGAGGTTCCTCAGAAAATTAAAAATAGACCTACCCTATGACCCAGCAATAGCACTGCTAGGAATCTACCCAAGGGATACAGGAGTACTGATGCATAGGGGCACTTGTACCCCAATGTTCATAGCAGCACTCTCAACAATAGCCAAATTATGGAAAGAGCCTAAATGTCCATCAACTGATGAATGGATAAAGAAATTGTGGTTTATATACACAATGGAATACTACGTGGCAATGAGAAAAAATGAAATATGGCCTTTTGTAGCAACGTGGATGGAACTGGAGAGTGTGATGCTAAGTGAAATAAGCCATACAGAGAAAGACAGATACCATATGGTTTCACTCTTATGTGGATCCTGAGAAACTTAACAGGAACCCATGGGGGAGGGGAAGGAAAAAAAAAAAAAAAAAAAAAGGACGTTAGAGTGGGAGAGAGCCAAAGCATAAGAGACTGTTAAAAACTGAGAACAAACTGAGGGTTGATGGGGGGTGGGAGGGAGGGGCGGGTGGGTGATGGGTATTGAGGAGGGCACCTTTTGGGATGAGCACTGGGTGTTGTATGGAAACCAATTTGTCAATAAACTTCATATAAAAAAAAAAAAAAAAAAAAAAAAAAAAAAAAAAAAAAAAAAAAAAAAAAAAAAAATAAGGAATCTTTACAGTGAAGTAATATAAACCGAAGAGGTGCCAGTGGCGCCATCATTTCCCAGCTGTGTGACCTTGGGCAATTAACTGCTCCGCACCTCATTTTCCTCATCTGCGAAATAGGAATGATGCCTCCGAGTTGTCAGTACACATACGGTGTTTAGAACAGCATCCGGCATATAGGAAGTATAGACCAAATGTTATCGGTAAGAATTTATTTTGTTCTGTATTCAACTCCATTGCGGACAGAAAAACTTAAATTCCCGAACGGGGAATTTCTGATGGCCTGTGACTCTGATAGATGATCCTTTCCATTGTACCATTCTCTTCCTAAATCTCAAACCAAAAGGAGGCAGGCCGAGGAACAGCGTGAGCCTTCGGGACACTCAGGAATGTCCTGTCCAAATGCCTCTACTGTGTTCATTTCACAATTCACAGTCCTTTTTCGGAGCTACTTCGTCCTTCACTGTTCTCGTACCTCATTACTAAACACCAGCACCTTGCAACTCTGACCTAACTGGCCCACTTTCCCTCAACTCACCAAGGCAACAAATCTATTATCTTAGGAGGTAAATTCTATGGTTTCAAAACAGAAAAGTGCATGCTTAGCTCACATTGCCAACCTGGTCAGGTCTCGACCCTTCCATTTGGGATGTGGGACCTAATACCATCTTCCCAAGTAGTCTACTAGGAAGTCTGAGAGAGTCTGGCCCCAACTTTTACAGACACTCTCTTACAGGATCAACAGACTGACCCAAAGATTACAGTTCCTCAACTGTTAACTGCTACGTAAAGGACGAGAATTGATATTCGGGACGGTGACTCCAGCTACCGTAAGGTGCAAGGTCAGGGCCAGGCCCCCTCACCCACCGGCAGCACAGAGCAGTCAAACACTGAGGGAGGCACATGCCCAGGGTCCTGGTGTCCCCTGTGTGCTGGTCACAGCCTGGGCAAGTGGAGCTTTCGACTCAGGAAGACCCCAGTCTGAATGAAGGCCTCCGACTGAATCTCCATTTTTCTACCAGAAAACCTGTATCATTTTTGTGAGAACTGAAAGGGTCCTGGCACATGACTGGTACTTGATGAACAATGATGATGGTTTTTCAGTACGCTTTAGAAACTGCAAACGCATCATCGTAATCCTGAGGAACTCAATCCAACTGCCTTGATTTCACCTCAACTGGGCAGCATAAATCCCAATCCTAAAGGCAGACACACGGACGATTCCTTCTCCAGTCTCCTGACCCATCCCGTGGCCCCTGTCCACTTCCAGGGCTTCATGCGGGCCGGGGGTGGCGCCCCCATCCCCCCATGCTCGGGCTGTGCCTAGAGTCACAGCCAGCCTCTCTCAGTGTGTGCAGCCCTTCCCCCAAGGGCGGGCCCGGATACAGACAAGGCAAAGGCTCCATCACTTACTATACCCCGACCTGCCCAACCCCCTGCCTCCCACGTCCCTGCCAGAGGGGGATCCAGAGCTGGGTGGTTCTCCATGACTTCAGTCCCTCAGCCCAACCAGGTGCGAGGGCAGGAGACAAAGGGGCCGCGGGGCCCCGGGACCCCCAGCCTCATGTTGCAGACGCACCTTCTTCAGGGCTCTTTCTCCAGCAGCTTTGTTTTCCAGGCCCATGTATAGCCTTCCCAGCTTCAGCCACATGGAGGCCACATTGAGGGAGTACAGAGGGTAATGTTTGCTGGAAGAAGAGAGGAGATAACAGGCCACCGTCAAAGGGCGCCAAGCAGCCTGCAGGCCAGGCGCCATGACCCCATGGCAGCCAGGCTCCTCCAGGCCCTGGCAAATTCTGGGTGGACACCGTGGATGGTTCGACCCTGTCTGAGCACGCAGACGCGCTTCATTTCACGCAAGTGTGTGTGTTTCTGAAAAGCTACATCAAAACTGCAGGAGAAATCCTGCATAAAAACACCGAAAACATGACATTCGACCCCAGTCCCAGGTTTTTGTTTCAGGTGCACTCAAAGCAGGGCACTGGGAAAACATCTTTGAAAGTGAGTCCCCCATTTATCTGGGCCTGTCTCCTCACGGACATTGGCAGATTAGGCCTATCCACTCACAGTAAAAAGACAGAACGCCTGTCAGTGTTATACACACACCCGTGTGTCTCCAGAACCCAACTTTCTGTCACACTCGATGGCTGTCACTTGAGTTAACAAAGCTGTCAGCTCTCTGAAGTCAGGAGAACACCTACTTCCTCTGGGTTTGCTTTCTCTGTTGTCCAGCAGAGGGCTTTACATACAGTAGGCGTTCTCTCTGTTTTGTTTTCAAAAGCAGGGAATAATTTGGGGGAGTGGGAGCTATTGTTTTTAAAGATGATTTATTTATTTTGAGAGAAAGGGAGAGAGAGAATCCCAAGCAGGCTCTGTGCTGTCGGCGCAGAGCCCAATGTGGGACTCGATCTCACGAACTGTGCGATCACGACCTGAGCCAAAATCAAGAATCAGACGCTTAACCGATGGAGCCACCCAGAGCCCTGTTCTCTGTCTGGTTTTAACTGAAGGCCGACTGGTAGGGCCTGCCTAGGAAAGACAGCAGGAGGCAGCTTATGGGTGGGACAGGACGAGGGGAGAGAGAATGTACGTGTGTGTGCAGGTGTTTATTTACAGACCCGTCTGTACAGCTCAAGATCCATCCATACGAGACAACGCATTCTATCTGTATTCCTGGGCAGGCAGCACGCTGCCTGGAGGAAGCGCTGGTGCCAGTGGCCCCACAGAAAGCCAGAGCTGGCCTCCGGGAGGGGCTCACCAAGCTAAGGAAGTGTCCAGCAGAGCAAGGCCCAGCTGGGAGAGGGAGCACAAAGCTAAGATTATTTCATTCATTCTCATTCTTTCTCTCTCTCTCTCTCTCTCATCCCTACCCTCCCTCCCTCTAGATCTCATAGAAGGCTCTGTGCATAAGCCCAGAGGACTTTGTCACCCACCTCAGGAAGAAGATAGGTTGTGAGAGAGTCTGTGATGTAGCAAATTGTTTCGAAGAGCAGATTTTAGGAGCTGGCTTCCCTTGAGCTCCCCCTGATGGCTAGTCAGGGTAGCGCAGGGGAAGGGGAAGGCAGTGGAAATCCAGACCAGACCCAAACTTTACAGTCCCCAACCCTGGATAGTGAGGGAGAACTGAGGGCTTCTCAAATCCAGGAGAAACACCTGGGGTGCTTCTGGGGCACAGGGATTTCAGAGCTAATGCCCAGAGATTCTGAGCCACTTGGTCTTGGCGAGACCCTGCAAATGCACAATGGTAATGTGTTTAACAAGTGCCCCACTGATAAGATCTAGGCCATCCCAGCCCTGACATGGCTAATCAGAGCCAGAGGAAACTGCCACGACCTCCATCTGTCACACACTTTAAGGTTTAAAAACCCTCTCGACAGGAAACTTCCCCGGGGCCAACATTCATTATTACTCTAAGTTAAAATCCAACTTGCTGTATTCAGAACTAGCAGGGTAGATAATGGGTAACCAACCAGAGCCAACTCAATGGTCCCGGCACTTCCCTGTTTGCAAACCGGGAAGCAATTTTAAAAAACACAAGAAGGGGATGGTGTGAGTAACGATGGAAAAGCAGGGATGTGGGACCACCAGTTACCAGGTAATAAGTGTGTTTCACTTGGAAGGCACAGGAGGAAAAAGAAACAAGCCAGTGGCTTTTTAATCCGGATCTGAATTAACTACTTTGGATACAGCACCCTGGAGAGGCTCTGGGAGGGCTCTTGCCCCAGCACCCCCTTCATAACCTCACACCTGCCTCTACAAGCGTTCTCTTCCAGATGCCAGGCCTGATGCAGAAGCACCCTGCACCTGTGCCTCCAGGTGTGGGTGCAGCGAGAGAACGCTGTTCTAGCATGTTCCCACACAGCGCGGTCAGAAAACAACACAGCCGAGGTACACATTCCCAAGCCCCAAATTCTGCTCCCCGCTAAGACGATCAGAAACAGCCACTGCCATCACCTGTAGGGCTTAATGATCTTCTGTCCGTATCGCAGGGCTCCTTCCCAGTCCTGCATGTACAAGCAGACACCCATGGCCTGGTACATCATGTGCAACATGTACACGTTGCTGTCCTCGAACACGGAGCTCATCTTCTCCTGGCTGAGCTCACAGATCTCCAGCAGCTCACTAGGGGGTGCTCTGGCGTTAAGGAAAGGACAGGCTGAGGCCTCTCGGCTTGGACAGTTCCAGAGGCCGGTTCCAGCCGTTACTCGGGTGCACTCCGCCCCTACCCTCGCCCTCTGCAAAAGTCAATTACAGAAAGCCAAGCAAAAATGAAAGGCAATTATTTTTTTCTTTTAAAGAAAATTCTTTTAAATTTTCAAACACACAAACCATGAATTCCTGACCTGAGCCGAAACTGGACGCTTAACCGACTGAGCCACCCAGGCACCCTGGCAATTATTTTTTTCTTAAAGAAACAAACTTCAGAAGAAAACTGAAGACCTCAACTATCAAACACAATTTGAAAACTTTTAGCCCCAGGGAACAGACCCTCAGGTCAGCTGTAAACCATGTTTAGGATCACCAATCTCAACCTTCTAGTTAAATTTAAACCTTCACCCAAGCTCAGTACTTCGGCTGAAGCATTTCTGAAGAAAAAGTTCTTTTTTATGCTAAGAAAAAAACAAAACAAAACATGCCTTTCTTCAATTTCCTCCAGTGTAAATGTGGGGGAAATTTTCAGCCCAAGAAAACGCTAGAATGTA
This sequence comes from Lynx canadensis, assembly GCF_007474595.2. Classification (NCBI taxonomy): domain Eukaryota; kingdom Metazoa; phylum Chordata; class Mammalia; order Carnivora; family Felidae; genus Lynx; species Lynx canadensis. The sequence continues at coordinate 29,096,165 of NC_044319.2, forward strand.
ATGGTTAAGAACATGGATTATGGTAGTCAGCAGACCGGGGGAAAAATCCTGGCGGGCTCTGTCCCTTTGGCAAATTACTTGCTACCTAAGAGTCTGTTCCCACCTGCTACATGGGGATGGCAACATTGTGTGTTCTTGTGTGTCCCTGTGAGGACTGGGTACAATAATGTAAGCAAAGCCCTTCGTGCTGCGCTTGCCTGGAGTATGACACCCAATTAATGAGGGCCGTCAAGGAACTCTTCTCCACAACTTTACACAATAAAACTCCTCCCCCACATCCAGCTCCTGACCAAACTAGTGAAACGAGGAGAAAGAAGATGAAATCAACATCGTAAAACTTGGGCGTGGCTGACACCAAGTCATGGGTGGTCAGTAATTCTTCCCACATTTCTTGGGAGCCATTCATTCTTTCGTGTTCAGAGCCTTACACCTGCCCTTCTGCTCCCTCCTCCCGGCTCTCCGGCACCTCTTGAAGGCGAGGGACAGTAAACTTCTGTTGTAAAGTTGTAAAGGATATATTTGTAGTGCTTGGCCCTCCGGAACTCCTCGATGACGTTGCGTGCGTATCTGACCATGTCACGGATGGTTTCCGCCTTTGGTGGATCGCTGAGCTTCCGGATTTCCACCTTGGCCTTATCCTGGGGGAAACGTCCACAAGTGCAAGGTGTTATCTCCCATGGAGACGACACTGATGGGGAAACCCCTCAAACAGTGTATTTTGAGACTTGCCCATTCTAAAGTTACAAAAGAATGAAAGGAAATTGGGCAACGCATCTAAGGGAAACCTAGTACTCCATTACCTTTTTACAAAAAACAAACAAAAATAATTTTCTAGGGGCGCCAGGGTGGCTCCATAGGTTATACGTCCGACTCTTGTTTTCGGCTCAGGTCATGATCTCACAGTTCACGGGGCTCTGCACTGAGCCTGCTTGGGATTCTCTCGCTCTCCCTCTCTCTCTGCCCCTCCCTGCTCATGCGCTGTCACTCAAAATAAATAAATAAATAAATATATATATATATATATATATATATATATATATATGTGAATTTTCTAGACAGTCCTTATCCAGGCAGCACACTTAGAGTGTGTTTGCTATGGGCAGATATGTGTGTCCACACATCTATGAATCAAGAGAATAAGGAGGGTGGCATGGGCAAAATGATATTGGCAATGCCAGGGAAAATGTTCCTTATTCTCGTGAAGAGGTTGGGAAGCCTCCCGTGTGCTTTTTCCCTTCCCTCTCTTTTAAGCAGCCAGCTCTTTCCAAGAAATAGCCATTTGGCAAATCCTTCTCTTATGTGCACAGTGAAATGGAAATGTTTCAATCAGCTGTGAGGATCGGCTTTAAACAGAGGCCTGGTGTAACTAGCTTCCTTCTAGCCACCTTGGCAAGACATGTGAAAAATACTGCAGGAGGAGACACCCCAAGTCAGACAGGATACCCGACTGGCAGCGAGGGCCTGAGACGCAGGCTACGGTCAGCACCTTGACCCCATCGGCCTACCTTGTCTTTGGTGGTGCACTCCTGGCACTGGCAGGTGAAGAAGTAGGAATCTCTTAACCGGTCATTCCTGTCTTCGGTTGGGTACAGGAGGTCGATGTAGCTGGTGAAAACCTGAGGGGGTCCAAAAGGTGGAAAACACCAGCTGCTACAGGTAAACTTGCTCCTTATCCTTTCTGTGGCTCTGCAAACACTTACAGGGATGAGCACTGAGGAAGCCACAGTTTGGGGTATGTTCTTCCCTTTAGCTCACTGAATTCTTTAATGTCAGCAGTCCCCCAGTGTTGTCCACCTCCTTGTGATGGAGAGAAAGGGCCTCTCTTGCCACCTTCCAGAGAATCCAGAAGCCCACCAAACAGTAAACTGGAGGGGTGAAAGCCTCCCCACCCCGGCCTCCCCGAAGACAGCAAGCTGTGGACTTGTCCCAGCAAGCACATGATGCCGTCACACGTGTAGAAGCCAAGGCCCCACTGGGCAAAGACTCTATCATCCTTGAGATTGGGCCTGGCCTCTCTCTGCCTGGCCTTTATTTATCCTCTTGTCTTGCACAGCTTGGGCCGGCCCAGATGCATCGCTGGGTGGGGGGGAAGCATGGACACATACACACTGATAGGTTTCCCTTCCATCAGCTGGCAAGGGGACAAGAAGCTGGGCCCGGTGGGCGGGACAAGTCGGCACAGGGAGGACACAGCTTCCAGGACGCCAGCACGCCGCTGCCTGACCCAGCTGGGCCAGAGAACTTGGAAAAGTCTTGCCTCTGGGCTCACTGGGTTCTCCCGTCCTTGCTTTTTTCAAACGGGGTCTATAACCGGGGCTTGGAGCATATGGAGGAGACGGGCATTTAACTGGCCATTATCTACTCACTGGGACAGCGCTCGCTGCGCATCCCACACCATCAGGCAAATGTCTGACTGAACAGATGGATGTCACAAAGCCGTCCGCGTGCCAGTAACCTCGGGCACTGGCAGGCAGGCAGGGGGCACTCGCGCGGGGCTAGGTGCTTGCAGGCACGGCCAAGCCAAGCTCTCCCAGACCCCAAGGGCGGCACCGGAGACCCTGCAGCTCATCTGACACCCTCTTTGAAGGGCAAGTCTCCCCCAAGGCAGTGACTTCCCCAAAGCGGGGTCACTGCATCTCAGATCTGTCGGAGCGTGAGGGCAAACCAACAACAGGAGCCAGCCCTGCCCGGCCTCGCGTGGCCAGAGCTGCCTCAGTTCTTTGAAATGACTGATGGACACAAGACGCAACAGACACCAGGGCCCAGAAGGTGGCGACAGAGGCCGCTCAGTGTCGCCGCTCTGGCCCAGACAGAGCCCTTCTAGGTGACAAACCGCTCAGTCTCCAGCCAGCCTGTGGGAGCACTGGAGCCTGGTGACTCACTTTCCGGCCGGCTGAGATGGGTCTATTTTAACAGAAGAGGCATAAGTCGCCAGACATCTGGTACCCAAGGTGCCCCAGCCCAAAACAGGGTCCCCTCGTCCTGATGAATGAAGCAGACGACAGGAAGTCTAACCTGTGCCCTGGACTTCAGCTCCTAGTATGGCTGTGGGCTGGTTAACAACTTCCAGAGAAGCCAAGGCCTCGAGCATTTGGCACACAGATCACGGTCTTCAAATTTTAAAATACCCAGATAGGCACCTTAAAATGGCAGTGGAGATCACCAAACTGAACCTGACTCTGAAGGGTGTGATTACAAATCCACGTGTCCTTGCTAGAGATTTTATTATTCATTTAAGAACACAAAGCATTCATGTAGCAATTTGCCAGGCAGCCTTTTCGAGCTTTCTGGAGATGACGCGTCTTAGAAGGTAGTCATGGAGGCAGCGTGTGGGAAAGGGGAGGGAATCGCTGCACAGGTGACCGAACACCTGGGTTTCTCCACATCCCTGAGACAAGGAGGGTACCTCTCGGTCACAGCCAGCCTCTACTTGCCCTGAGAGTATGTGCAAGCCACCACCTGAACAGCAGTCCTCAAAAACAGTCTCTCTGGAGTTGGAGATGTGGCATTGATGGGTTGTGAAATGCTGATGTGTCACTTGGAGCTTTAACTCGTCAGCTACTGGTCAGTTGCTTTTTCTCTCTTTAGATAACAAGAGTGTTGACCTTTTGGGGGAGGAAGTTCACTAATCAGAAAAGAAAAAGCTCGGGGCGCCTGGGTGGCTCAGTCGGTTGAGGTCATGATCTCACAGTTTGTGAGTTCAAGCCCTGCGTCAGGCTCTGTGCTGACAGCTCGGAGCCTGGAGCCTGTTTCCGATTCTGTGTCTCCCTCTCTCTCTGCTCCTCCCCCACTCGTGCTCTGTCTCTCTCTCTCTCTCAAAAATAAATAAAACATTAAAAAAAAAAAAGCTCAAGCTCAATTATTTGGCAACAGAAATACAGAGACTCTCGAGGCGCCTGGGGCTCAGTCGGTTAAGCATCTGACTCTTGATTTCAGCTCAGGTTATGATCTCAGTTTGTGGGTTCAAGCCCCATGTCGGGCTCTGTGCTGACCGTGCAGAACCCATTTGGGATTCTCTCTCTCCCTCTCTCTCTGCCCCTCCCCAGTTCATGCTTTCTTGCTCTCTCTCTCTCTCTCTCTCTGAATAAATAAAAATTTTTTTTTTTTAATTTTTTTTCTCAACGTTTATTTATTTTTGGGACAGAGAGAGACAGAGCATGAACGGGGGAGGGGCAGAGAGAGAGGGAGACACAGAATCGGAAACAGGCTCCAGGCTCCGAGCCATCAGCCCAGAGCCCGACGCGGGGCTCGAACTCACAGACCGCGAGATCGTGACCTGGCTGAAGTCGGACGCTCAACCGACTGCGCCACCCAGGCGCCCCAATAAAAATTTTTTAAAAAAGAAAGAAATACAGAAACTCGCAAGAGGTTTCATTTTGGTCATTTGGGTAGTCTCCTTTCTCTGTATAGCTCTACAAATCTCTGTAAGGAATTTAGCTCAAATTTATTCTTTCCTGTTTTTTTCTTAGCCACATATGGAAATGGTGAGCACAAAACTGGAAGGCAAAAGTGTGGGAGTCTAAGCCATAGGTCACAGATCTGATCACTAACCCTGGAGGGCCTAAGGGTGGACACATTGTGACTCTCGTCCACGGAGGCCACTCTCGTCCATGGAGGCCACACTGATTTTTCCACGCCGCCTTTTAACACAGCCGTCGGAAGCACTAGGCCACAGCCGCCAGGGGCCACGCACTCACCTCCTCTCCCGGGTTGATTTCCTGTACAGCTCTCACTTCTGCTAGCGTCCCCTTGTAGGTCACAATGACATTGGGGCAGCAACTATGATTCATCAGTGCAACGCTGTCAATCAGAAGAGAAAACCCAATTTTCTCAAGAAGGCAGGCAGACTGTTCAGGTAAATCCCTGGCTGTTTACTTATGAAGTTGCAGGAACTGGATCTTGGTAGGATGTTTAAAAACAAAAACAAAACCACAAACAACCTAACAGTTGGCTACCATATTCTAAGAGGTTGTTTTTCTGCGTGTTATTTATAATCAGACCTAACATCTTTAACAGTATCGAGAAGCGAAATTCACAATTCCAGACGGCGGTATCTCGGCCAAAAATAAAACACACGTAACAATAAAAACAGCAGCGACAACAACTCCCAGGAACATTCCTTCCTGTTGGAGGAAGGACTCCAAACCCAGCCCCCGCAGCAAGCTGCTCCAGAGGACACTGCACAGGACAAACGGGTTGCTGTCTCCAAGCAGCTTTTTCTATTAGTGGATTATTTCTAACGGGTTTTCTTCAGATGCTGAGAGGCTGCCCCTGTGGGAGACTCCGGCTTCCTTGGGGAGGGCCTGTGGTCCCCAGAGGGGCCCTCAGAAGCCTATCTGTGTCTCTCTCTGCACCTCAATTTCCTCATCTGGAAAATTGGGACATTACTGTTCCTGCTGCTTACTGTCTGCTTTTCAGGGACGGAGAGGACAGAGAGATTCGCCTATGCGAGGGGCTTTGAGCTTTCTGATTATATCAAGGTCAAAGTTCTGAGAACAGAAATTTCTAAACTACAGGGAAAAAGTGCTTGATCTCTGAAAATGCTGCCTTTGAAATCACAATGGCGATACGATTTCAGCCCAAAGGGATTTTTTCCCCCAATTAAAACTGCCTGGAAACTGGGGCTCATATGGGCACTCACATCCATATGTATCTTTGCTCTGGTGGCCAGTGTCACTTGCCTGAACCCTCGGCAACCAAAACCCCTCTCCTATTTGCCCCGGAGCCAAATGGGCAAAGAGCCGGGAAGCCTGACGGGTGAGCTGCCCCAGGTTTGCTATACTCAAGAGGGAGTGGCCCTCTCCCACCGGCCAGCTGCCAGAGGCCTGAGTGATGGGGTGTGTGACTGGCCTTGGGCCGGGGATAACTCGTCTTGTCCTTAGCAAGGGTCACCCCCACCACGCATGACAGCCCACCGAGCTTGCTGACCAAGTGGTGGGCAGGCGATCAGGCCCTGGGAAATCTGATAAACAAATGCGCTGAACGTTGTTATTAGAGGAAAAGCAGCTTTCTAGAACCTTTTGTAGAACTATTTGTTCATTTCAAGCCAGACTCCTGGACATCTTTTTAATAAAGGTGAGGGAAATTCACTAAGGCAAAGAACCTGAAACATTCATGCTCTCGGTGGCATCATTCTCTTGCGATGATCACTGCGAAGGGCAAACCCTCAAATACCACCCTTAACCTTGCTCTTAGCCTTGAAAACACTGAGAGGAGAGACATTCCAGAGCTTCTTCCATGTCTGAAGTTGTCTGTAAGAGCCTTCTAAAGAGGATCTAACGGCCTTTCTCTTTTCCTCCTTCCCTTTCCCAAGAGCAAAAGTCCAAAAGAGCTTTTCCCCCAAACCCTTGTTTCCTCACTATCAGAATTCAAACGGCAGATGACACCATGTTGGCCACAGGGACACTATTGTGTGAATCAACCTTCTGTTTCGCCAGTCAGGAAAGCCGATGGCAGTGGCTCAGGAGATGTGGGCCTGTACAGAGATGCTTCTCTATCCTTCAGACCCATCGGACGTGCAGATGCGGGCAGCAACAGACCGACCCACCAGGAGCTCACATGTCCTCCGTGCTTAAGTGTGTGGGTGCCTCCTTTACCTTCGGCAACCCAAAGCCAAAGGAGCCTCTAGTATATATTAAGCAACATCACCAACCCACAGGGTGGATTAACTCAGGGGATGCAGGAAAGGCTCCTTTGCTCCATCTGTGAGGGGAGGACTTGATTTCAGGGAACTGAAGCATTCTGAAAATACCCACTCCATCAGAGGCAAGGGGCAAAGCCGTTTTTGGCAATCCATTACAGTCAGAGCTACAAAGATCTCCAACAGTCAACTGGCCAGCCTTTCTTGAATTACTTGAGTATCCCTGAAGTAAAGAAGAATCGTATCGTTCCTTGAAATTTTCCAAGTTCACTACTTCAGCACAGTCTCCTTCCCAAACCGTGCTGTTTCTATACGAGTATTTTTCAGAAGGAACAGATGGATACGGTCTCTGCGTTAGCCTATGGCAATGCTTGGTTGGCAATTAGTGTTTCACTTTGAGTGTGAGAGACCCAAAGATTTCCAGAACCAAAGATATGCAAAAGGCAAATTTCTCAGCAGGGCACGGGCTGTTCCTTCTAAGCACACTAGAGAGGATTCTTTAATAACAGCTCCCTACTTAGCAGGACTTAACAAGCAACTGTTCTCTTAACTACTACCTTTGGCTCCCTAAATGTATGGGAAATATTTTGAAACCTAGTAGAATTAAAAAGGTGTCTTAATTCACTTGGAGTTTCATGCCTGCCACATGCAGTTAGGTAGGTTATTTTAAAAAATCAAAAAAAAAAAAATCTAATTAGTGTTAAATAAGTAAAAGGAAGTGAAGTCAAACTCAGCTTACTCGGGAAAAATTGCTGATCCCAAATGAGAAAGCTCTTCATCTTCAATTGTGAAGCCGTTACAGTTAACCTACAGTGAGAAAAGAGGAGAGAGAAACAGATGAGCGAAAGCTTCTCTTCGGGTAGAAATCATTTCTTTAATTGTGACCTTTTACAAACTAACTGGGATGATGTTCCAGTTTAGTGATGTAAAAACCTTTCTTTTGGCAAGGTATCTTTGGTCAAACAAAACTGACCCATCAATCTCATGTGTAAACAAACAAAAGCAGAATTGTTAGGAATGTAGTGCCCTTAGTGTAGCCGACCTACCCCCGCTATGCACAGTGGCCCAAGGACACTACAAGATGTCCAAGGACCGAGGTTTGCATATTTGCATGGGACTTAGGATACCTGGAGTCTAATCCCAATTATGCCACAGATCGGCTATGCGATCTCGAGGTCATCACGGAGTCCCTCTGTCCTTGATTTCCTCCCGTTAAAAAAGAAGTCACGGGGATGTAACGTACAGCACAGGGAATACAGTCAATAATATTGTATTAACTTTGTAAGGTGACAGATGGTAACCAGACTTACAGCAGGGACCGTTTCTCAATGTACACGAACGTCTGTGTGTGTGAACGAATGTATGTGAACGCTGTACACCTGAAGCTAATGTAACAGCGTATGTCAGCTATATACCCATAAATGAAACATTAAAAAAAAAAAAAGAAGTCACTTGATCAGTACCTATCCCATAAAGTGAGGTGGCAAAAATGAAAGCCCTTCCATAGGTAATCTAACTGCTGTCCGTGCCTTCGAGAGGCAGAGGGGCCGAGGGCCTGAGGTTAAGGAACGGAGACCTTCCTTTCACATCTCAGCCCAGATCAACCACTGGCGACTTTCTCAACCCTTAGAAAGAAATGTTACATTGAAAAAATACCAAGAGCAACTCTCACCATTCTGGAAGTCCAACCTAGAGCTAGAAGGCTAAATACGGGGAATGTACATCCCCGAGTTTGTGTTGTTCCGTAAATTCATTCTTCCCGCCGACTTTCACTGAGAACATATGCTGGGCACTATGCAGAGAAGAGTGAACGGGCCACCATCTGTGCCCTCGAGGCACACCCAGTCTATTGGGAGACAATTCAGCGAATGTTTTTCATTTGTATCTACAATTTCAGGGGTGGACGGGGACTCCGTCTTTTGACTTTTCAAATGATGAAGCTGAAGTCAGAGAGGAGCAGTGACTTGCCCAAAGCGAGTGGCAAAGGCTGAGACCCCTGCCCCTCCCCAGCTGCCCTGAAGGCTGTGAGATACCACATGCTGCACGATTTCACCCCATGGGCTAGAACCATGCTCTTCCATACCAGAGACAATGCACGGGCGCGTTTCAGGCCAGTGGATGGGCTTTTTAAAACTAGCATCCCCTGGGCACTTACTCTGGGCCAGGCCCTGTGCTAGGTGCTGCAGATTTACCCTCTCATAAATCTGCAATACTACTCTGACGTAACCCATTTCACAGATGTGGCCACTGAGGCTCAGGGAGAGGACAATGATTAAGAACTTGTTCAGGGCCATGTATGTAGTGAGTGGCAGAACAGGACAGGAGTCAGTTCAAACCAGACATTCAGACAGCAGTTTTCGGAAACACAAAAGAGTTTTACACTATACCATTTTCTTCTAAAATTGTTCTCACCTATGAATATTAATATGGCAATTTTACTTAAAATTAAAGGGCCAACGTCAAGGCTTGGAAATCTCAGCACACAGAGAAGTAAAGGCTATGATGGGTTTGACTTGCAGGTTTTACAGTAAGTTCAACATATTCACAAACAGTATTTACAATTTTCAACATAAAAAGAGATCACTGCAGGTTAGGAGAACAATGCACAGCCTTTGAAGACCTGGGGTGTTGGGCATTTTTATGTAGAAGACTTAACATAGTATTTTTGGTGCCAACTTCAAGTACCCCCAGCCTATTCTGTTATCAGGACATGAATCAATTACCATTAACCAATGGCCGACAACCAACATCAGGTAAGAGTAAAGTGGGATTTTCATTCATTCAACAAAATGTATTGGGGCACGAACTGTGTCCTGCACCATAGTAGGTCCTGAACAATCTACGATCTCAGACTGGATACTAATAGGTCTCAGCAGTGTCTGCAGAATGACAGAATAAGAACTGAGCAGCAATTTTTCAAAATGGATGGAGGGACAGACAGCTCCTCACTAACTCCAAGGGGCAGGAGACTCCCTCCTTTGCCTCTTAATCTCTTCCTCTGCATGGAGCTCAACTGGATCAGTCTGTGACTCCAAATTCCTTCAGGCTTGAATGTTCTGCGTCGCTGGATTCTACGTCCCACCCCCCCCCCCCGCCCCATCCTCCTCCTCTCACTGTGCAAGAGTGAGCGTGTCTCTTCGTGGGCACAGGCGCCTGTAAGCACAGTGTCATCACTGTCCCTTCCTGGGAGGCGGTGATGGTGTGTAAGCCAGACTGCATAGCAATTTCCCTGCCAGCTTTCCCTCCCTTCTGAAATATCCCTGGAGAAGAAAAGTGAACTTGCATGTTAAGAAAGATGCATGGGCCACTGTCCTTTTTTTCAAGTCAAATCAGGCGTAAGTACTTTGCTAAAGCTATTCTCATAATTAGCATTTAGACTAGATGTAGGCTGCACACCAAAAATACATTTCCCAACCATGCATATGTTCCCAGTGATTAAAATGCACCTCCGTGCTGTCGGAGGAGCACAGTCATCTCCCGCTGCCAGCTGCTGCTGGGCCACAGGCTAACCTACAACACCCCCCACAAAGCAGAGAGAGGAGAGGACTCAGAGGCTGGAACAGAGCACACACAGCCTGAGGCTGAGAGACGGGGCCAGAGGGTGGCAAGGGGCTGGACCAGCACTTTTCAGTTTTGCTTTAGAGTTTTCTTTGGGGATACTAAATGTCCCTTTCCAAATTTATACACGAAAAAATGTGTGTGTGCGCACGCACATACAACCTGAGAACAGATATTATGATTCGATAAATATAAAATCTAAAAAGGAATTAATTATCTCCATTCTATATGTGTATGTGAATATATGTACGTGTGTGTGTGTGTGTGTGTGTGTGTGTGTGTGTGTGTGTACAGATACAGATATATATATTGGTATCTCCTGGATTTTCTGAGTCAGTCCAAATTTCAGAGATCCTGAGTCATTTCACCACAAATATACTCCTGCTTGTGAGATCAAGTGCCTTGGTTTCTAGTTCTGAAAATATGGTCCCATATCTACTACACCAACACTGAGAAGTCCTATCAGCGTGTATTACTGTTAGAGGAAAAGTGATCTTTTTTTTCACAGCTGGAAGTGAAGGTACACACTATATTCATTTCATTTTTCCTATGCTTTCATATAACCATGCCTTCTCCATGTCCAGAAAAAAGTCATGTATCTAGTTTCTTTTAAAAAAATGGAGGGGCGCCTGGGTGGCTCAGTCGGTTAAGTCTCCGACTTCGGCTCAGGTCACGATCTTGCGGTCTGTGAGTTCGAGCCCCGCATCGGGCTCTGGGCTGATGGCTTGGAGCCTGGAGCCTGCTTCCGATTCTGTCTCCCTCTCTCTCTGCCCCTCCCCCGTTCATGCTCTGTCTCTGTCTCAAAAATAAATAAACGTTAAAAAAAAATTTTTTAAATAAATAAAAAAATAAAAATTAAAAAATGGAAAATTAGTCAATTCCTCAGCTTCCCATCATCATGCAAATCCACTGTCTTAGGACACGTAGGAAAGTGTGTTGTAAATCCAGGATAATATGAAAATCAGGAAAATCTACTTTAGCACTCATAACTGGAATCCATTTTTTCTTTTACAAAGAACAGCATGTTTATTTTTGATGATGACAGTCACAAAATAGAAACATACCTATATAACATAATGTCTATCAAGGAATTCATTCAACTGGTAGCAGTGATTCTCATGGGGGTTAAAGTGGGTTGGAAAAGTGATAAAGACTCATTTCATTCTCCATATATGTAATTTTTGAGATGGAAGAATTATGGATGCTTTTTAATCAGTTTCTTCTTTTTAGTATTTTCTTAAGTTATACACACTCATTGTAAAAAAAATTCAGAAAATTAACCAATAAAAAAAACAAAAATTTTCTACGATTCAGGAGATAACTGTGAACTTCTACTTTACCTTTCTTTAGCATATGCATATTTTCATATTATACACAATTTTCATCCTGCTTTCACACTTACCACTGTGTCAACATTTTCCTAATCTTTAGACATTTGTTGAAATAAAAGTTATAAAGGCCATCATAAAGCTATGCCATAATTTATTTACCAAATTCCTATACTGCTGGCCACTTGTAATACTTCCTTTTTGTTTTTCTTTTCCTTTTTTTCTCTTTTCTTTTTCAATTTTAAAAAGAACCCCACAATAGACAATTTGCATGTCGATCACTATCCATAATCTCTGATTCCTTCCTTAGGACATATTCCTAGAAATGGAATTACTTGGTCAAAGGGTACTTTTGGTGATGCTGCTTCTGTTCGAAGACAAGGTCTTTTGTGGAGCTAGAGACTGAAGGTTCTGGTAGGAGAATGTAGCTATTTCCACCCACAGATCAGTCTTTTGGTATTTCTCCTTCTGGGAAGGTCACTTACCAACTACACGTTCGGTTTGTAGGGGAAGATGCAGGGTATATAAGGGAGTGAAACCTGATCCAGCAAGTCGTGCCAGAAAGAACCACCCTGGCCACAAGAGGAGGATCTATGCAGCCAGAGGGCATTGGCTGAAGAGTGATCACTGTGCTTTCTTCACCTGTTCCTACCATGCCCGCGTCTTAGCCTTTCCACACGGCTGGCTTCCAGTGCCTCAGCCGCTTCCAAGTTGCGCTTGTCTAGAAGTCTAATTTTTTAATGAGATCCGATTTGGGGAAACCTAGACTTCTCTGAAGGCTTCTTAGCCACCATCATCAGTAAAGACTTCCTGTACCTAGACTCACTCGGACTCCTCTCCATAGTGACTGTCCTCCCTAGGGCCATCTTTTTTTTTTTTTTTTTAATGTTTATTTATTTTTTGAGAGAGAGAGAGACAGAGTGTGAGTTGGGGAGGGGCAGAGAGAGAGGGAGACACAGAATCCAAAGCAGGCTCCAGCCTCTGAGCCGTCAGTATGAGCCCAATGCAGGGCTTGAACTCACGAACTGTGAGATCATGACCTGAGCTGAAGTCATATGCTTAACCCACTGAGCCACCCAGGTGCCCCCTCCCTAGGGCCATCTTGAGAGGGCCTCCTTCTTGAGGATGTCTGGATTGCCTGTGCTTTATCAACATAGTGTTGGTAGCAGTAAAAAACACTGCTGTCAGAATGGAAGGCTTAAGAGAAGAAAAGTCAGATTTAATGTGGGAATCTCAAATGGTCTTTTCCTTTCAGGGGCGCCTGGATGGCTCAGTCAGTTAAGCGTCGGACTTCGGCTCAAGTCATGATCTCACCATTTGTGAGCTTGAGCCCCGCATCAGCCTCTGTGCTGACAGCTCAGAGCCTGGAGCCTGCTTCGGATTCTGTGTCTCCCTGTCTCTCTACCCCTTCCCCGCTCACACTGTGTCACTCTCTCCTTCAAAATAAACAAACATTAAAACACTTGTTTAAAAAAATGGTCCTCTCCTTTCAAGGAGCTTCCAAGTAGGCCACAGTACTGGGGCACTGCAACCCCTCTGCTTTCATCAGCTCTCTCTCTAGCAAGAGGCAGAGGTAGGGCAACTCTCCTATGTACCACCATCAAGGAGGGCCAGGCCAAGGTCTGCTCAAGGTCACTGAGCAGGGCTCTGCAGAACAGGGTCCAACAGGTCAACAGCCTTGTCCTCATAGAAGCCGTCAGTCTGTTTCAGTTTATCTTTCCCGAGTGTGTGCTGGGGAGAAGGACTGGGCAGGGAGGGAATGGCGATAGTAAACATCACCTGATGTTACTGGGTTACTGGCATTCTTACCTGGGCAAAGAGGACCACCAGGCTATCACTGTCGGGAAATTCGAGGTGCTTGGAGTAGAAGTGATGAAGGGCAGCAACATCACTCTGAATCAAGTCCTTCTTCTCATTGTCTAGTTTATCCAGATCTGTGGGTAAGCAAACCATTATTCACCAGGGAGGAAGGCTGGATTTCTAGCTACATCCTTTCCTTACTATAAATGGCAGGGAAAAAAAAATATGCAGAGCCCCTGGAAAATCTTCCTCCCCACTACTTGGTCTAAATGATAAACTCTAGGCAAAGAAAAGCATGCCGTTTCTTCCTTCTCTTCCTGTGACAACCGGGAAGTCACTCAGAACATGAAATTTCAACTGACTGTTAGTAACGAGGTCGGGAATGGGTGGCCAGGATGGATAACCAGCCTCGGTCTGGCCGAGCCCCCTCTCCCCCCACTGGCCCTGGAATCTGTGTCATGGTCAAGAAGCTGGACAGCCCTGGCTTAATGCTTTTCGGTCAGGCCATCAGCTGTTTACAGGACTGCAATTCAGCAAAGATACAAAAATATTCAGCATGCCAGGAGAGCCAGCAAGAGATCGCTTGGGACGCAATAATTCATCCTGCGAGTTCCTACTTCCCCTTAATTATTTCCTACTGATCATGTCAACTCAGAAAAAAAAAAGTTATAGTCATTTTTGAAAACAGCACACAAATCAAAGTAAAAACTAGTAATTAAAATCCCCACCACCGCGACGAATACAAGCTTTCCGCAATTTCCCTTCTTCAATCCTTAGTCCCCATTAACGGTGTCGCTGAAATAACTCTTCGGCCAGTCACAGAAGTCACAGACAGACTTACGTGATTCAAACTCCTTCACAGCTAACAATTGCTCTGAAGGCGTTCTCTCTGGGTGGATTTTCTAGCAATTGGAAAGAAATCACAGAGAAGGAGATTTTAACCACCGGGGCAAAAAACACTGCTTTCGCTTTTACATCGACGTGAAGGAAGAGCAATGATCCTCAATGAAGCAAAGAAAACTCTCTAAGGAGTCCTGTCATCGGGCTTGGAGAGTGTTTGCCCAACACCCAAACCCGACAGACTCCTTCAGAAAACTTTTTAAAGCTTCTGCCACATTCCTGACTCCCCGATAATGCCGTATGCACACAGTAGGCTCAAAAATGCCTGTTACGGCAAAGCAGAGTGGCGGGAAATCAACTTTTTAGGGCCCCGACTTAAAAGGACTCTGAGTCTACAGAGAAACCATCCTATTTATTATTTCTCCTTCTAAAAAGGAACAAAATCAAACCCCCCATCCATTTTACACTTTCTTTAAGCATAGGCTAAAATGATCTCAAATTCTGTGTTTCAAAAAGAACACTTTTGGTGGTATCTGTGAGCCCAGATTCACTTTAAACGTGTTTCTGGCTTTGTTCTAGACACCCCAAGAGGAGCTAACAATAGTAAACCTGCTAGGCTTTGAGAACATGAATAAACTTGGTGTTGACAAGAGTTCAAAAGCGGAGCTCAAGAGCTGGCCCGAGGCCGTGTCTTTGTAATCTGGCTATTCAATTTGGGGATACAGGTGGTCTAACAGGGCGCTCTCACCTCCCTAGTTAACATGTTAAGCTTCCCCTTGGTAGTTGGGTAGCCTGTCTCCCCTAATCCTTTGCAAGCTACTAGAATACAAATGGTCTGGTTTTTCTAATCATCCAGTCCTACTGAGATGAAAAGATGGGCAGGTAACTTTTCATTTAATAGACTATTAGTAGTAGTAGTAATTATAATAAAAGTTGAATGGAACTGGTATAAACTCATCAGAGCATTCAGACCCCACTCCTGGTGCCCGAACACTTCAATTGTTCTTTTTGGAGCAGAAATCTCCCATTCACAGGACACATTTCTATAAGATTAGCAAGGCATCTTGCCTGGGAAGGCTTCTCCTTCAGGAAAGCACACCAGCTTCGTCTGAATTCTTAACCACAATTTCTATAAACGACATGGTAGAGTTGGAGGTGGGGGAGGGAAGAACCAACAAACCAGTCACCCATATTCCCAAGACACTTACAGATCTAACTGTGGTGGTTTATTCACCCTGACACCTCCCAGAGGCACCCCATTTCCTCCTACCCTTTCCTTCTGACCGCGAACTCAGCATATGTTTAAAGACAATTGTTCATAAGGACACAAAAGTCAACATCCTCCAGGGAAAACCATTTGGAGTTTTTGGTCTCACCCTGCAGGCAACCCTTGAATCCTTTGGTTGCCCCATGAGCTGATGAAGTGGCATTTCAGCGAGCACCTGACCCAAGCTGCACATAATGGAACAATGACCTCAGAGTTCGGAAATGTTCTACTTCTGTTTATGTTGCCCAGGATCCTAACTTGGGTTGGGGACAGGTATGTGCCAGTCATTACAATCACATTTGGCTTAGGTAAAAAATAGAAAGTTTTAAAGGGAAGCAGGGAGGTAGGTATGAAGAAGAGGTGGATGAAATTTCAGCTTCAAAACATTACAGTACAGAGGTCCTGCCACCAACTTCCTCAGTATTAGCGAGCGCCTCCACGGATCTATGCCTTGTAAGTGCCACACGACCTACTTCACGGTGTCACAAGGACATGCCCTACGGTGCTTCCCCCCTTTCTTTGGTTTGGTCCTTTGGAGATCCGGCGTCATCAGCCCACAACCAGTAAGGACTGACGAAGAACAGCAGAGGACCCCGGTCCTGGCATCATCAGTGCTAGAAACTGTTCACAGCCGTCATCTGCTCCCACTGGGGGCAATTCTTTCTTTGCTTCTTCTTCTGTCTTTTACCCTCTTCCTCTCTCCCCTTACCTCGATCTCTACTTCTTTCCACTCCTCTTTCCCTTCTCCTTTGCATAGGCCGTGCTGGTGGCTCTATCCCATTCCTTGCCTGTCTGGGCAAGAGGAAGTATGGAGGCAGGGAGGGACAGCGCACAGCACGGGGGAGAGGTGGGGTGCCCTCCAGGTGTCAGAAAGAAAAGGGAAAATCGCGAAGCTTCTCAGGCCAGTCTGGGTCCCTGGGATGCTCTAGTTGTTTTCACTCGGGTCTTCATGCTTTAAAAGGCCATATTTTTCTATGTCAACCTATCATAAAAAGTTCAGAACTTAACAGCTGTGGCTATGCTCCTGGCCTAGGGTAAGTGACATCCTATTAGCAGGGGACAAAGGACAGACCAGCTTACGCCGGGACTGCCGTTCCCACGCCCGTCCATAGGGACAAGGCAGGAAGCAGAGTCCAAGAATGTTTAACAAGAGCCGATCACCACCCACAGGTCACTCATCTTTCTGACCTTTAAGAAAAAAAGAAAAGAAAATGCACTTGAATATTAGCCCATTTCCTCACCTGTTTGGCCAGAATCCTTGCAGTCAGCCTCACAGTCTCTGAGGGATTCCAGTTTTCCCCAAAAACAACCATGGGAGAACATTCCAGCTTGTGCATGGGCCAATCTTCTTTCTGGGAAGGTTAAAAAAAAAAGGATTAAACACACACACACACACACACAAACACACACACACAGGAATAAAGTTCGAGAAGAGAGGACGCAGTAAGTCCCTCTAGTTAGGGTCAAGTGAAATATGTTTCCTTTTGGAAAACATGATGGTGCTCATAAAAGCTAGAGATAAAAACATCCTTTAAGATAGAGACGGCTGTATGACCTTGACTTGGGCCTGGCCAAGGCTGCTGGGATGAGAAAATCTGCTTTGTGTTTTTTCATCACGCATCTCGTGTCTTTCTGCAGCCTCTGGTTATTCCAAACAACTCCTACAGCTTTCCATTATCTGTGGGAGTTGTCAAACCACAGTGGTGAGTGACGGGGCATTAGCCATTGATGTGGCCCTGCTCCCTCACAGTCCTGGATGGTTCTCTCTTCACATCAGGGCAAATAACTGATAGCTGTACTCAGCAACTAGTCCCCTTGTACAGGTGATAAAAAGCAAAACACAAATGAAGGCTTTGTCGAGGGCCCTCAAAGAGTCTGGCAAAGGCAGCTATTGGGAATATTTAGGAATACAGACTCCTTAAACATTCAGTTGATGGCACAGGGACACTGTATTCCTTTTGGTCCCATCTGGCCACTCCTATGGCCCAGGTTGGGCCACTACTGGCAGGGCAAAGACGCCATCTGTGGAGACAGGCGGGGTGAGGGAGGACGGACAGCATGGTGCCGTGGCAGCCAAGGAGGAAAGTAGTCTGAGGAAGGCGGAGGACTAGTGATGTGGTCGCTGGTGACGAGGCTGGCGGGATGACTGAGAACTGACTGGACGTCATGGAGCTCACCACTGACTGACAAAAACCAGCAGTGCTGGCGTGAAGGGGCCAGGGACAGCGGGGGCGAGGACACCGCAGGGAGAGCGGAAGCAGAGCTGGAAACTGGGAGGAATGGGCGAGGGCTGGGGGTGGAGGGTGGAGGGAGGATGACTGGAGGGGGGAAGCGTCAGAGCACTTGGCATATGGACGGGAGTCTTCAGACTTGCTCTCTCTCCACAAAATTGGGTGTGTCCTCTTCTTCCCTCGGGCTCCCCACCTCAGAAAACGGCCAGTCTGTTCTTTCCGATGCTCAGGCTGGAACCCGGGGACATCCGTGCTCTCACCCCCTCACACTCCACATTCACCTCTGGCACATCCGTTCTCCCTGCCTTCAGAACCATCTGGAACCCGGTTGCCCTTCCTGGCCCCGCCTTCCTGCCCTGCCCCACCACCAGTACTGCCCAGGCCTCCCACCCGGACGCCTGCTTCTGCCCCTGCCCCTGTGGGCCATGCCCACAGAGCAGCCCGGGCGGTCCATCCTGCCACACAGAACTCAGATCCCACCAGGTCTCAGCTCAGAACCTTCAAACGGCTTCTCATCTCACAGCCAAAGGCAAAATCTTAAAGATAACGATGAGCCACTCATGACGGGAGCCTGCTCCACTCCTCTGACCTCATCGCCTCCTACAACGTTCTCCTTGCCTCACTCCACGTCAACCACACAGTCCCCCTGCAACTCCTTAAACAGACCATGCATGCTCCTGCCGTAAGACCTTTCTCACCCGCTGTATCCCTGACTACGGCCCTCTCCCCCTAGATACCCATTTTGCTCCCTGCCTCACTCTTCCACATCTCTGCTCAAATGTCACCTTCCCAAGATGCCTGCCATGAATAGCCTATCAAAACAACACATGCCCGTCACTGTGCATTTCCTTGCTCCAGGCTTCTTACGCACTTCTCACCACCTGATACACTACATATTTATAAGTTTTTTGGTTAGTATCTGTCTCTCCCCATTAAAATAAAGGAGCTCAGTCTGGTGTGCTTTTTTCCACATTTATAACCCCAGAACCTAGAACAAGGCCTGGCATTTACAAGGCACTTAATGAAGTTGCTGAATGAATGAAGATGTCTCTCTACTCCTTTGCCCCCCACCTCCATCCCAAGAAGGAAAAACACCATGTCACCTAATGGCTTAATACGCTACGTGGCACAGGCCATTGGCTCAAATTCTGTGCCAAGATGTTCTGCACGATTGAATAACGCCGTGCCGAATATAACTAAGAGCAGGGAGAGAAAGAAATGACAAGATATGCACAAGGGAGAAGGGGATCTGTTTTTAGCCAAAGCCTGAAATGAGAGCACAGTGATGAGGCAAAGAGAGAAAAGACAAGAGGGCGTCAGGCCTCAGGATAGCTGCAGGAAACAGGGACCGCCAGCCGGGGACAGACGGATAATTAACATCTGTGAGCGAGTGTCTGGGGTGAAACTGGGGGTTCTAGGAGAAGGACTCCGCAGAGCCTCCCAGAGGCTGCTTTTCTGAACTGTAGGTCTTGGTATCAGTGTTTAACAACGACAACTCCTGGGAGAGAGAAGTTTAATACGAACCTTTCTTACTATGATTTATCTATTGTTTCTTAATAGAATTAACTTAGTAATAGAATTAACATAAAATTAATGTTAGTATAAATAACACAATGATGACACTTACTGATATGAATGTGTCCCCACAGGGAAGGGAACCAGACTACAAGGGACACTGTGGGAGAAGAGCAGAGAGCTGTCAAGCAGACACTGGTCTGGGGCTCAGGAAACGTGCGTTCTTGTCCCCGTTCTGCAGCTATGTGACACTAGGCAGACCTCTTAATCCCTCTGCATCTGTACCCTTGGCTGTAAATAACATAATCCCCGAGTTACTTAGCAGGTCCAGGATTCTGAGTCTCTGGTTTTACACCTTCCAACAGTGGCAATCGGATACGAAGCCTGAAGATGACCAAGAAATGGCGGACCTTCATGTAGGAATAATCGGGCATTCATGCAACCACAAAGGGTCCCTGTGAGGATCCAACAGCTCATCCAGAACAGTGCCTGGCACATAGTGCCCTCTCAGAAAGCACTGCTTAACTGTTCATTCCCTGGTTTGTTCATTCATTCAGTAAGTCCTACCACTGACCCTAGAGGCAGGGATGGGAAGCGTAGTCCTTGACTTTAAGAAGTTCATGACTATGTCAGGAGACCTATAAAGAGCACCTATAATGTGAGACAATCCCACACATGGCAGTCAAATCAGAGAGTCAGATAGATGCAAAGTGCAGAATCATTTAAGTTTCATTAAGCGGAATTTCCCAGAATAAGTTTTCACTCTCTGCTGGAAGGTGGTGAGAAATGTGGATTAAAGGAGGAAAGACAGAGATGTACCTCAGTGGCACTGCTCAGTTGTAATTCTTTTTTTTTTTTTTTTTTTTTAACAAAAAGGTGGGAGGGAGGAGAGCATCTGGCAGAAATGTCAGGTTCTGGGCATATCCTTACATACTTCTTCTACTGGAAAGATGGTCCACACATCATAGAGAACCCACCAGGGGCATGTGCCCTAGTTATGACTATAAAAAACTGTAAACAATCGGATTGGACAAAATTGGAAAAAATTTAAGCTAGCCTGATGAACAGGAATAAATGTTACCAATTAATACTTTTGTTTTCTAGTATTGGCAGTTTGTTTATACACAGAGAACCCTTTATGCTAATTTTTAAAACATTTTTGTCAGTTTTTCTAAGACTTCCATTTTTAAAATTCTTTTAATGTTTATTTATTTTTGAGAGAGAGAGAGAGAGAAGGAGAGAGAGAAAGAGAGAGAGCACATGTGCAGGGGAGGGGCCGGGAGAAAGTAAGACACAGAATCTGAAGCAGGCTCCAGGCTCTGAGCTGTCAGCACAGAGCCTGACGCGGAGCTCGAACCCATGAACCATAAGATCATGACCTGAGCTGATGTCGAACACTTAACCAACTGAGCCACCCAGGAGCCCCTCTAAAACTTTTTATTTTCTTTTTCTTTAATTTTTTTTAATGTTTATTTATTTTGAGAGAGGAGAGAGAGAGACAGAGACAGAGACAGAGACAGAGTGTGAGCAGGGGAGGGGCAGAGACAGAGAGAGAGAGGGAGGGAGACACAGAATCCAAAGCAGGCTCCAGGCTCTGAGCTGTCAGCACAGAGCCCGACGTGGGGCTCGAACCCACGAACTGTGAGATCATGACCTGAGCCAAAGTCGGATGCTTAACTGACTGAGCCACCCAGGCGCCCCAGACTTTTTCTAATGTTTTTGTTCAAAAGTCAAGCTAATACTCCTGCCCTGATTGTAATCTTTATACAATTTTATGTAAATTTGGATCCTATTTTCCAGAAAATTATACAAACACACAGGAAGGACTCAGAAAGACACGTCCCAAAGTGCCAGTAGTGATTTTCTGTGGAAGGACAAGATTATGGATCCTCCTTTTGTTCTCATTTCAGACTGTACTTTCTAATTTTTCTAAAATGAGCACAGAGTATTTGTGGAATAAAACTAAACAACTAAATCTACATAAAAGATACAGAAATTTCTGTATCCTTTATAAACTTCTAAGTCATTTTCAGTCAGCGTAATCATGCTCTGCCTGATTTTCCTTTTTTGTGCATGGACAAAAATGCCTAAAGATGCATAAAGAGCTGTGAAACTGTCTCCCGGTACACCAGCATTTCCAACACTGGAAGTAAAGAGTGATTGCTATTTCCTCCAGTTTTTTGCTGAGTGAGATGGTACGTTGTCTTCTTGGACAAGGAGATGGGGGGTTTTATTGTGCAGACCCCTTTCTAACTCTTGCGTCTGGTGTTTCTCTTGCTGTAATGGAGCTTTCAAAACAGACATAGTCTACTTGGACAAATGCGTGTGACTTCCTGAAATGTGGAATAGTAAGAAAACGTCACGTGATCTCTGCTGCCACTACCATTATCTTCCAGAGGAACAGCGCAAAAGCCATCAGGTACGCACCGACCATCTCACAGGAAGGCTGCTGAACCGCCATCACAAGGACACGTGTTTTGTTTTCTGGTCCGACACAAGAGCAGTGGGACGCGCTCGTTCATTCATCCACATGCTTTCTTACCGCGGATGTGAAACATTTAAAGAAAAGAGTGATCAAGTTCAAGATGCTTCCTGGGTTTGGGCTATGAGACCAAAGTGAATTTCACCAGGACTGAACCTACGACTCCGGCCCCATTCGCTAAATCACCCATAACGACAATTCTTAGGCATTTTCTATGCCGGGGCTATTTCCTAGTCAATGACAAAAGTCACAAATTTTCTCTCATCCTGAGTCACGTGCTCTTCAAACATGTTTTTTTACACCCATCAGGGTATGCTCCTTCTTAGTTTCAAAAGCATACTCCTAACCCCATCACCTCCATTTAGGAATCACAAATAGTTTCTTTTCTCTTTGTTGATGTTAAGAAATAATACCCTAGAAAGTTCTACTCTCTATGGCTCCTCTATAAAATAACTTCGTAAGACTATTCTCTTGAACGTGTCACGATGCAATTTAATGAAGAAGCCTAAGTGAGGGGAATGATATACTTAGCTTTCCAGGCATATTTATAAAAATAAATAGAGTTCATTAAAACATACAGGTTACAAAATAAGCCTAACTAAAAAGGAATTTCTATTTCTTTTATGTTTCCTCCCATTATCCTTTCATGCATCATCAATTAAAATCTTTCCTCTGGCAGGATCACACCGAGTCAAGTGAATGAAGAGAAAAGTAAATGGGACAAGATATCACCAAATTGTATAAAATAAAGCAAACTCCTAAAGCAATGCAGTTGGAGAGGAGGGCTCGGAGAGAGGACACACACATAGTGAACAGGGCCTCCTAAGACGCTGCGCTCCCGGAAAGGGGACAGTCACAGGGAGGAATGCGTGCTTTAGCACTCTTGGAGAGATTTTTGGCAGAGACAACACCACCAGAGGGGCTCCCCCCTCTCACATCTACTAAAGGCCATTTCTCTGCCACGTTCCTATAGCGCCCCCTCTCCCAAGGGCCCTCGGGACTCCTGAGCACAGTGCTGGGAAGTGGTGACGGCCCTCTGCCAGCGGTCTGCACAGTCTAGTCCCAGCTCTGCCACTGTGACCTTGGGCAGATCACCCAACCACTGTGGGTGTCACCGCTGCCATCCCAGACCCGGTAACCTCCACTCCGGCCCCACCCTCTGCTCTCTGGTGCCCACGTGTGGGACTCCAGGTGGGCGGGGTCCGCCTGCGAAGAAGGCCCAGGTAAGAGGAGCAGCTGATGCTTTCTTAGGTGGAGAATCGCTCAGTTACCTGCCTCTTAACCATCGCTGTCCTTGTTCTGTGCCACGTTCCCTCCTGCAGCACAGCCTCCCCTTTGATCCCAACCCAGCATCCCCCTGGGAGGAACCCTGAATACATTTTTATCTGGAGCTAACGCCCCAGATTCCTCCCTAATGATTTTCTGTATGAAGCTCCTGACCCGCCATGTATTTCCAGGCACTTACTTTTATTAAACCCGTAGGACCGTTCTATGTCACTACAACCCACTGCCCTGCACTGATTTAGTTCTTCGGTGCTGAAGGATGGAAAACCTTGGCGGCCATTAACCTCTCCCTTCAGCAAAAGGGGACAGGTGGAACAAAAGTGAAACTTCCAGATGAAGTCCGGCCTGTCACCTCCGGCAACAAGTGGGATCAGGAAGCGTGTATCGCGTGTCGCCTAGGAGGGTACTTGATCCGCCAGATACTTCGCAGAAGCACAGAGAAATGGACCTGCAGAAGTTCCCGCCAGGGCTGACGGAGTCCTGGCCCCAGCACGGGGTCAGGAGCAGGGAGGCCTCCACACCGCCAGGCTGGACACGGCAAGCTGTCTTGGCCCGAGGGCCTCTGAACACGACTTTGCGTCACAGAGCGGCACCCCCGTGCCGGGCTTCCCTGCCAGCCAAGCCGTCTCGTCAGCGTCCGACCACCTGGGAAATCTGTCCACAGGAGAACATACAGGCGGCAAACTGCCTGTTACGAGGTGAGATGAGGGCATCCTCATACACACAGGCTGGCGCCTCCGGGTGATGCGCGGACCTCCCCAGCGGGAGCACCCCTCACTGCGTGCTCACAGATGAGGTTTTGGAGTCTGCAGCTTTGGGAAACTAGGTCCTGAAGGGAAGGGGAACCACAATGGCCGCCTCGAACACCCCAACTGGGGACTGTAACGATTCATCAAAATAATGACACCTAGTGAGGCCTAGTGGAGGCGAAGTTAGCAGCACGCTCAGAAGACCTAGACATAACTCGGCATCTCGCATGTGCTGGTATTTCATATTAATGCAGGGTTCATGGTTAATCAGGGAAGTTAAGACTCATTTTGTCACAAGCACGACTCACACAACATACACCGTTAATGTTCTCGAGTTCTTAGAATCCATCCATTCTCTTAGGGTTAAAAAAAAAAAAAAAAAAAGTTCCTCATATCTAAAAGTATGCTGTGTACTTTATCGGCTAAGTTTCAGTCCAGACTAAATTACTGTCATATTGTTTTTCATAGGCCCTCACCTGTACAGAGCATCACAGTTTATATAGAACTTTCATAGCTATCAGATCACTACGTCCTTGACATCTGTCAGGATGGGCCCTGCTGCCTTCGTTCATTCACGTTTGAAGAAACCGAGCTCAGAGACGTCCCATGACTTGCCATGTTCATGGAGCTGGTAGGTTGGTTGCAAAGCTAGCATCATCTCCTTCTACTATTCCATGTTATATTGTCTGAACTCTATGTGGTTTTATTATCTTGCTTCTCTGAAGAACCACAATGTAATGAGTTAAGTTTTCTAGAAGTATTTAACCTAAATACAGAAGGAACTAACTCATCACATCTGGAATCAAATCCTGGAATTCCCAGGGCTCACTGATCGCCCCAACACCAAAGCAACCCAACTACAGAAAACTCTATCCACAGCCAGTAGGAGCCAAGTACGATCCCTCCCTCTTCAAAAGAACGCACACTCCCTGACAACTCAACTACAAGCCCATTTATATTCTCACTGTCACACAGGCTAAACCTCTGAAGACACAGGAAAGTGGGTTGTACATCGGGCCTTCCGAGCCAAGGGAGACACGCCTGGGCCAACGTCCCAGCCTATGCTTCATTCCGGCAAGGGGCCATTGTGACTGCAGCTCTATGGCCAGACAGGACACCAGGTTTTAGCAACCTCTCCTACAGCTAAAGAATAATGCTCTTTGGGGACTTTCAGAGGCCAACTGCATAGGGAGAAGAGAAAGAAAAAAATAAAATAGTGGGTAATCAGAAGTAGACTGAGGGTTGGGATGGGGAGGTAAATGAGACCAAGTATGGCAAGAACAATGACAAAAAAAAAAAAAAAAAAAAAGAGGTGAAGATATGGAAGACCCACCCTGTCACTTACAGCCACTACTAAATAGCATTGGCATTTCCCAGTGTATGAATAGGTTTCCATTAAAAAACAAAAAACAAAAAAAACAGACTAAGGAGGGTATACAGAAGTCCAAGACCATATTCTCCCTAAATTCAAACTGTTAGAACACGGGATGCATTTTCTGTGGAATGCCTACCTACGAACATTTTGTGGAACTACAATCTAGTAGACAAGCATGGAAAACACTGCCTCCAAACCCCTCCTTAAGCTTCCCATTCCCATGGTACAGGAGTCCCTGGAGATTTATCCCTCCAACCAGATGGCTGTGGTCTACATGCAACCAGCCTCCCCAGCCCCCCAACCCTGGCTGCTTCCAAGGCACCAGCTCCAAGGACACTCTGGGGCAGTCACCCTCTGGTTATACCAAGGCTGTGCCAGGGGCTCACCTAAGACTGGAATCAGATTCGGTTTGAACAGGCCATGGGCGACATGTGGCCCTGCTTATGGGGATTTATAAAAATATAGACCTGTGACGGTAAAAATGAAAATATTTTAAAGACACCACTTTAACATTTTCATGTGTCATCTCCGCAATGTTCCATATGTTGCTGGTGGCCTTGGGGGCAAACTGTCAACCTTGGTAACACACCTGCCTGTACCCAACACGCTCTCCTCGTGTCTTTCCGCTTCTCCTGCACCTGCATGTGGCCCCCAAGGGTTGCCTCCTATCACCGGCTGCCTGTCCGTCCTGGGCCAGCACGCAGGGGTATGCGGCCACATCCTGGGCCCAAACCAAGCTTTCTAGCTTTGGCTGCAAAGGGGTGCTGGGAAATGTGGTGACAAGGAAAGGAAGGACATCGGGGTCCCGATCTTCAGAGGAAGCGAGGCCCTCCCTGCCAGTTGGCCCAGAACCTACCTGACACTCCACATTGCAGTAAAATGCCTGCTTGCATCTTCCACATTTGGACAATCCTTCTTTCCTTAAAAACAGAAAGGGCACTGTAGTGGCGAGAGGCACAGAAATGTGGAGCTGCACATTTTAGCATGCAATAACAAAAGCCATCTGGTCGGAAAGCAGAGCCAAGATTCACCTTACCTTACTCTCCCACTGACAAAGCGGCATTTTCCCAAAGGAGATTTCTGACCACAATGAGTCCTCGAGTAGGAGTCAGTCAGTCAAACAGTACATGCACCGACGTTTCCCGACCCTGACCGTGTGAAGGGCACCTTCCAAACTGACGAACGATGTGCTCCTTGACTCCTGAGCCTGCCCGGGGAAGCCAGACCCCCACCATCGCCTGCACTATTACTCAGTAGTTTGGGGGCGAGTCAAGGGCTCTTACGTCCTGATTTTCTCACCTGCCTAAGAGGGACAGAAAGACACAGAACCGTCTGGGAAGTCTGACCTCCTACAGAGGACTGGAGGTCACCTGCACTGGAGGTCACTGCTGAAAACGCAGTGTGGGTGACAACCTTTATTATTTAGAGATGCACGGGAGGCGGAAGATGGAACTGAGGGTGTCGGTAATTCAAATGCTGCCCGGAAAGAGAAGTTTAAAAATAATGCAACCCAGCAAGCGGAGACATATTCTTGGATAAAAGATTTCCGGGTGTGATCGGTATACACTCCACCTTGCCGGTGTGATCCATTGAGTGATCCTTCTGCCTCTTTGTAATTAGGCCAGTACTCCCTGCCCACTGCCATATTACTAGTCTCCAGCTTCCGATCAAGGACAGAGACATCGTTGTTTCCCAACGGCTAGGTGCCAGCGCGTTTGTGGTGTTAGACAAGCCAAAGCGTTTTCAAAAACTGAGAAGCCTCTGCATTGGGCCTCAGGGGACAGAACCCTCCAGAAATTTCTTTGAGGCATGGGCGATATTAAACCAGAGCACTGCCTTATGCCTGCCCACCGCAGCTTTCTGGCTTGTGGCAACGTCACGGCCACAAGGGGCACGCTCACCGCTGCCGGGGCGCGGCACTGCAGTGAAGCCACCTCCCCGCACACCGCCCACACCCCCCTGCAGCTCGGGGCCTGGAGGAGCCGAGACTCTGCCATACACACATAATCACGCTGCAGAGCCCTCCCCTGCTCCGCTCCTTGTCAGTGAGCGGCAGTCACCACACTACTCCCACGGCATCGAGACTGTTCCCAAAATGCTACTGTTGGAACTAAACAGACTGCCTTGCAGTTTTCATGACGGTGCTTGGATTCCAAGAAGCGGGCTGAAGAAATGTGTGGGAGAGAAACACATCTTGTGGTTGAGGCATAAATAAATATCCCAAGTTTGCACATCTCAACTGTTTAAAAAGGAACTCACTGATTTAGCGGGGTGTGGAAAGTACCCCTCCCCCCAACCCAAGGTGCATCTGAAGGGACCCTGGCTCTGCCTTTGCATTGTGCAATGAAAGAGAAATGAGATGGATGGTCTCTGCTCTCCTGCATTTATAACAAGGGGGGTGGGGGGTGGGGGGAGAAGATGCTTCTCAAAAACCACTGTGAAGTGCCTTGTAAGCAAGTACTTAGTGATGGAGACCTTACAGAAATGCCATCGGGATGGAAGGCAAAGATGGACAAAGCCAGGGAGGGAACTTTGAAAATTCTTTCCAAAAAGACGTGTGTTTAGAAATGGATAATGGACGCCACCCCGTGGACATGTCCACCTGAAGCAGTCATTCGTTAACACTTGTTTTTGCGGGGGAAGAGGTCACAGAACCTCTTTGAGAATTTGACTGAAGCTATTAATTTTCCCAATATCCTACCTTCTCCCCAACCACCCCCCAAAACGACAGAAAATTTTGTGAAATTTCAAAGGCTTTGAGCCACCATCCATGGACCCCTGAAGGGCCTCTGAAACTAGAGTTAAGGCCCCCTGATAAAAAAAGATTAGAAAATTATCACAAAAATATCTTTATTAGCTCTAGACCAGATGAAAAAGCAAGATTATATGGCTTTTTTCTGCACAGAGGCCAGCAGTAAAGTAAATACAAAGCTAAGGTTTGTTTTTAGCCTTACGGTAACATCCCAAGGGAAAGAAAGGGCAACAAAGAGCTCTCGAGAGCTAGGGATGAACTCTACTGGGATTGCATCCGAATAATAAAGGTCCCACAGGCCAGGCTTCATTCACCCCAGCCAGCCACCAAGTCTACAAGCCACACACAACAAGGGACAGGAAGAAAAGCCCAACTTTTAAGTGTTGGCAATCTGGCGTGCACTTTCCACTGTCTAAGGAGGTGGTTCTCAAAATGTGGTCTGTAGACTGCAGGGACCTCAGAGACTCTTTCAGGGAGCCGGCGGGGTCAAAACTACTTTCAAAACAACACTACTGTCTCGCCACCTGCACTGCAGCAGGTGTGAGGTGTACAGGAGCCTGGAGGGTAAGACTTCCAGAGCCTTGGTCTGTCCAAGCCTCCTTGTATTCTTGACTTCCACGTGCTCTGAGTGAGGGTGGGGGAGGGGAGCCCGTTTCACTTAAGAATGTCCCTGATGGGGGCACCTGGGTGGCTCAGTCGGTTAAGCATCCAACTGTCGGATTCAGCTCAGGTCATGATCTTGTGGCTTCATGAGTTTGAGCCCCGAGCTGGGCTCTGTGCTGGCAGCATGGAGCCCGCTTGGGATTCTCCCTTTCCCCCCCTCTCTCTTGGCCCCTCCTGCACTCCTGCTGTCTCTCTTTCTCTCAAAATAAATAAATAAACTTAAAAAAAAAAAAAAAGAATGTCCCTGATGAAGCAGTAACAAATAGTAATTTTGTTAAATCCCGACTCATGGGTATGTATCTTTTTGACATTCTGGGACCAAAGGGGACGAAGGCCTGAAGACTTCTGCTGCATCCTGAAGCAAGATGGCCATCTCAGGGAAAAGCACCCGGGTGGTCACTGGAATTGCAAAGTGAACTGGCCCCTTTCTTCCTGGCACATCATTTTTACTTGAAAGAACACCTGGAGACACACTGTGTGTGGTAGAGACTCGAGGATCGGCCAGACACATTATGTCACTTCAAGGAACAGACAAATGTCACTTCAAGGAACACATCTGAAAACAGGTGTTACCAATGATACAATTTGGACTTCTGAGCAAATACTAGAATTCTGGAAAATATGGATCTGCCACCCTGACCTTGACAGTCTCTCATCTGATGCGACTGGTGGGATATTAACAATTGTGATTTTTTTTTATATGGTTTGATGAAGTACATCTACTTTTAGAATGTCTATATAAGTCGGGGAACCATTCAAATGACATGTATGATATTTTAAAAGTCACACATGGGACACCCGGGTGGCTCAGTCGGTTAAGCATCCAACTTCGGCTCAGGTCATGGTCTCACGGTCTGTGGGCGTGAGCCCCACATCGGGCTCTGTGCTGACAGCTCAGAGCCTGGAGCCTGTTTCAAATTCTGTCTCCCTCTCTCTCTGCCCCTCCCCTGCTCGCACTCTCTCTCTCTCTCTCTCTCTCTAAAATAAACATTAAAAAATTTAAAAGTCATGCATGACTAAAAGAATCATTCAAAGTGCAAGACCAAGGGATTTCAATGTAACACAGTACATAAGTCTCACTGATAAGGCTTCACATCGCACACTATGGGTCTAACCTTTAAGGCAAATTCACTTATCAAGTTTTACTGTTGAATCAAAAAAAATATCCACAATTAACTGAAAAGGCTATTAAAATACTCCTCTCTGATTATGTATCTGTTTGAAGCCGGATTTTTTCCACACAGTTCAACCAAAACTACATAATATCACAGACCAAATTTTCAGAAGCGCATTTGAGAATCCAGCCGTCTTCCGGAAATCCAAACGTTAAAGAGATTTGTAAAACTGTGGGGTACCACCACTATTCTCACGGATTCTTTTGTTCCGTAAAATAGTTCTCATAAAAACACATCATGTTAGCAGTCATGGCTGTTGTCATTTTAAGTTGAACAAATACAATTTTCTGTTTTAATTTCAAATACGGTGAAATATTGATACACGTAATCCATAGAAACAAAAGCTCCTAGGAATTCTCAATTTTTCAGAGTACAGAGGGATCCTCAAGACCAAAAAACACGAAAACTGATCTAACTTGACAAGTCCATCAGCTCCATGAAAAAGACATTATTCCTATTTTTGAAACGAAGTTAATGAGGACCCAAAGGTGAAATATCTAAGCCAATGTGATCGCTCAGCAAGGAGGTGCAGAACTAGAATTCCCACATAAAAGTACAAATTTTGTCTTCATTGTGTAAGAATATCCTTCCTTGAGTATTGTGGCAGTTATGCAGGAGGACATACTACACGAAGCAGCAGTGATCTACGTGTCTGGATAACCTCACAGTAATAACAAAACAAAAGTAAAGGCACTCTCTACTCTGGTCTGCATAGTGTCCCAGGTCCAATGCCACCCCATTCCTGCCACTTTGTTTCAAAGATGCAAGGGGGCGAATCCAGGATCAGTTTTCAAAATGAGATTTGGGGAGCGAGCACCCCCACAAAGAGGATTTCTCAGCCAACTGTGTGTGACACGGTAATCGGTTTCACTTAAAATGCAGTGGAATGAAATAATGATTAATTCTGTAGTTAGGCTGTGCAAAGAAAGTCCTCCCCTGTCGTTCAGTACGATACATCTAAGTGTTCCTCAGACATCCACTGGGCTGGTCCAAGCTGGATCGTGTCCTCTGGGAACCGGGCGATACAGTACTGTAGCCTCTCACAAACTACCAACCAGCTTTGCCTGGCTCCGGGGCAGATTTTACCGCATGTATGCCCGTAAGGCACCTGCTTGGTCATATGTGAATGCTCTTAACATACATCTTCCTGAGCCAGAATGCCTTCAGCATGGAGAAGGAGAAAAGCTAAACCAGTCACTGATGGTGAATAGCATGCAAATCTACTCTGATCTACTTTGGTATGAGCAACTTTAGATGAGGCGGGTGGTGGCAGGGAGAGGGAGATGTTTCCACTATCCAGATACATGCCTCAGTTCTTTCTGTGGCTAGGGAGAGATATAAACTTTTCCTAAGTCTAAGGGTTGAAACTCAAACTAAACTTTGGTGAGCTGGTACCCATATTGTGTGTGCATGTGCTTGAGAGAGTAAGGACGCAGAGAGAGAGATTCTGTGAGTGTTTGACTATTGCTGACTGAGACGGTTAGCCCAAGAGAAACTTCATATGGGATATCCGTTTTCACAGTAGGAACATACAAGGCATTTGGAATAAACTCTGTTCCTACAGAAGACACAGCCATAAACCTTTCATTTGCAATGTAACCTGATCTGAATTGTCCAGGAGGTTTGGGGAAAGACTGCCAAAAAAAAAAAAAAAAAAAAAGGAAGAAGAAAGAGAAGAGAACACTCAACGAAAGACTAATAAAGCCCACTTGGAGGAATAAATTGAAATAACCCAAAAGGAATGGAACTCAAAGACAGTGAGGGTGAATCACTAATAACCTCTCACAGGGTCTCCAGCTCAGAGTGTGCACCCACCTGGGCCTGCGGTAGGACCCAGCAATTCTCATTTGATTGGTCTGCACTGGGATTTTTAGAAAGCTCCCTAAGAGATTCTAATGAGCTTCCAGAAAACAGAACTGCCTGCTGAGGCCTTTGGTGATCCTTTCGGGCTGAGTGTTTTTTGGGGTGCAGAATTTGCTGAATTGTGTTGAAGTAATTCTTCTCTGCAATGCAGATTGTTTGTGAGGTGACTCCTCTTAAGAATAAACGTTCCACACTGGATGTGTTGGGTTGTTTAGCTCTGCTGATGATGAATGTTAAGGCAAGAATAAGGTGGCTGACACGGTATTTTCCAACTATGACAAGAAGGTATCTTAGAAGCCAGATGCAGGTTTTAAGAGAGAAGGCTGTGGCTTTTTCCCCACCTCTCCTGATTCCTGCCTTACAATTTAGGGTGAATAAGGGGAGTTACTTCCCCAACTCTCTATCTCAAATCCCTTTCTCTTCCTGGTGCTGGAGGTGCTATGTGATCTCAGGCAAAGCATGAATCCTTTCCGAACCTTTCCCTCCCCTGTAAAGATCCAGTTTCTACCACATAGGTTTGGTATGAAAATTAAGTGAGAAAACACAAGTGTACTACGATCACACTTGTAATTAGCCTCCGCTCTTTTTTCGTTTAAGTGGTCACTACTGAAAGACCTTCAGTACAATCTCATTCAGACTCCTATTTGAGGATTTATGTTTCTAAAGTCTTTGTTTTATGGGCAAACATCTACCCTGCTGTGAACGGAAGGGCTCTTTGGACTTAAGAAATGATTCCATCCACAAAAGAGAGAGATGTCACAGGAAAGTGCAACTATCTGATTATCAGCAACTAGAACAGAACGTAGGCGACACGCTCCCGTCATTTTCTACTGGAGGAGACACACGCAGTGATTAATTTTCTTGCTTTTCAAATTTGGAAGCCACAAAGATCAACAAGTTAGACATGTAATTAACAACTCCGGCTAGTTAATGCGTTGCCGCAGGTGCTGTTGGTCTAGATAAAAAGGATTTGATCCTGTAAGCTCCCTACTTTCTGCCACTGAAATGAATGCTTCGTGGGTTTCACCATGAAAGAAAAGGATACCGGCATGGAGGAGGTTTGCAATAACAATTACTTTTAACTAACGGCGACAGAAGAAGTGACAAGTATGCTCTGTTGAACAGAGGCAGCCCCAGCCAAATGAAAAAGAGAAAAGGAAAAAAGCCCAGCGGCGCAATATAACTTCACCATGGGTTGAAATAAGACAATCAGAAACAAAGTTAAGCCTCCCACCCGGAGAGAGTGGTTACACTAGCAAATTTTTATTTGAGAGAAATAAAAATTGGGGGAATTGTGGGGGAGCCCTATTATCACCCTGGTCAGGGGACAAGGATAATACTAAGGCTACAGGTTTTTGTGTAATAGTGAAAGATGCTCCACGTATCACTTTAATCCACGATGTAACGGTGAAACGGACCCACGTGCAGCGGGGAGCTTCTTCCCGTGCTGAACCTTCCCCTTCGCACCGGGCTTTGTTCTGAGGCTTGTTAAAAGTTACAGCCCGGGGCCTCTTAGGGAAGCAGGAAATATTTAGGGCAGTGAAGTAGCAACTAATGTCGGTTTTCCCAACTACTGGAACAGGAGCCATGATTTACAAGGAGGACGCTGGGCTTGGTGGTCGGGGCAGTAAGCGGTTGGCCTTGTTATAAAATTCTGTCACGGGGCAAGATGCGGTGACACAGGTCAAAGGGCAGACATTTTTAGTTGTACGTTCTGGGGCTCTAACCTACAGCATGGTGACCACGGTTAATAATTCAGTACCATATACTTGGAAGTTGCTACAAGTAGATCTTAAGCATTCTCACCACACACACAAAAGTGTGTGAGGCGATGTGTTCATTATCCTGATCTTAGTAATCATTCCACAATGTATATATCACATTGTCAAGTTGTCTCCTTTAAATATATACAATTACACTTATCAATTGTTCCTCAGTGAAGCTAACAGAATACTATCAACATGACTATACGCATCACGGACGCGTTAAAGGTCAGCTCAGCGATGAAAAAAACGTGACGACACTGATTTAGGTTTTGTTGTAACGCAGGCTCTGGTGGAGAGGAAATGCGCCTTTGTCTTAGAAAGAAAAAAATTCATGAAGCTTATGGACAGAAGAGAGAAATATTCGGCCTAAGGAACAGGGAACATTAAACTATTATTTGCAGCCACCGGATGGTTCCTACCTTCCAACCTCACCTTGTAGACCCTTTAAAATCCCTAACGGTTAAACCTGCTCAGAGACGGCATCCAGGTATTTCCAAAACTTAACATTTCCATTTGGAAACGTTTTATATCCTAACTTCTATGCGAGATCTGAATGACACTTCCTTGCTACTTTGTCTTTCACTTCTCTGACTGGGATGTCAAAAGGAAAGAAACAATTAATGCCTTCCTTTTTACCTCCATTCTCTCATAAAGGCACTGACAATACATAACATCCACCGTTTCCTCCAGTGGTACAATAAATGATGGATGTTATCATTAGTGCCTTGTAATGAATACCAAGAACACTGGATTCCCCTACGACCGCTATGGCCCTACCTTCTACAACACCCAGGTGAGTAAACATCAAGAAAAAGGACAAAACCAAAGTCATTAAATTGAACTGTTTAAAACCCTGGAACTTTTCCTATTGCTCATGTCAACATTCTGGCCACAGAGTAAGAAAAAAAAAACAAACAAACGTGTAAAAATACCTCCATAACCTAACGCTAAATGTAAATTCCAGAACAGAGGTCAGGCTCTCTGCGGCCAAACGTGAGAATTAACGCCTTGTGCAAGAAACAGGTGACCTGTTTTGCATCTTACTTATAAGAAAATGCACCTTTTAAAACTGCTTACAGGAGAATTTTAATAGGTGACACTCTCTCACCCCTCTGGTTGTATTTTCCTATAGACAAAAAAAATGTGTTTCAGTGAATGACTCCATCGTGGACCATACCTTGAGAACTCAAACTTATCAGCTACTGTTTGAACAGACTTAAGAGACGTTTTTCTTTCAATCCTTATTGATTCCATTTGTATTTCTGAATAAAAAAGGACATTTTTTATACCATAAAACTTTGTACATGAAGCAGTGAAGAATTAAGTTACTGTACTTTAGCCAAGTAAGCTCTAGTCCAAAAGTATTATTTTCTCTGTGTAAATATTGCACCAGGCTCTGGAGGAATGATATTTTTGTAAAAGTTGAGCTATTTGGGGACATAAGCCCTACCTTCATGCAAATGGTGGTAAATATAAATATCAGGCAAGATGATTCAGCATCCAAATGGCCTAAATGACACAGAATTGAGAGCAGGAAGCTACTTCTAGGACTGAACTCTTTAAGGACACAGAAGTTTGGGTACTTACAGAGAAAGTTGTGTTACTCACCTCTGAATCTCCAGGGTCAGAACACAATGCCTAGAATAGCAAAGTGCTAAAAAAAGAAAAAAATGTAAATAGTAAACTACTGTAAAGTAAATATAAAATAGTAACTCAATAAAATGAAGAGATCTGTGGGCTGAAGTATTTGAAGGGAGTTTCATAAAAAAGATACAGTTTGAGCTGGATCTCTCTTGAGGATGAACAGACTTAGGGTACAAGGCCTTGCCTGGGAAGGAGGCCCAGGACAGAGAAGGGAATAATGCAGAGAAAAGCACTCAAGGTTACAAACGGGCAAAAGGAAGGATGAAGGATGACACAGAGCCTTTGTGGGACACTGGAAAGACACTATCCAGCCTGTGGTTAGGGGGTGAGCGGAAGAGCAGGGAGGGACAATGCTGGCTAGTGTGGGAAGGGCACTTAATATGGAGCACGGGAACAATCAAGATTTTGTCAAGAAAATAGGGATCAGAGTGCCCGGGTGGCTCGGTCAGTTAAGCCTCCAACTCTTGATTTTGGCTCAGGTCATGATCCTGAGTTCAAGCCCCGTGTCAGGCTCCGCACTGATAGTGATTCTCTCTCTGCCTCTCCCCCCCTCTCACTCTCTTGTGCGCGTGCTCTCTCTCAAAACAAATAAACTTAAGAAAATAGGGATCGATGAAGGCTTCTGTATTTGTAAGGATTCATTTCCAAGAATGAGCAGAGTTATATATTTAGAAAGGTGAAGAGGTCTGTCCAAAGAGCCACCAGTAAAATAAGTTGCAGAAATGAGACTATTCATTTAAAAGTTATTTCCAAAGGTAACAGAGCCAGGCCTGGGGCTAAGAGCTGGGTCTGCACTCAGGAGCAAGTGTGCCCAAGGAAGTCTATATGAGGGTCCGTGGGAGCAAAGACGAAGGGAGCTACCCCAGCCTGAAGAAATCAGGATGGGCTTCTGGGAACCGGACAGTCAGACAAGCAAAGACAGACAGCGAGGGAGAATCAGCATGATGCACGCATTTGTGGACGTGTGTACATGCGTGTGTGCGTGCATATGTGTGTGCATGGGTACGTGTGTGTGTACCACCCCTGACAATTTGGGATTGCAGCAGTGAAACTAACCCTGCAGAGCAGGAGGGACTCAAACACCGCTCCCGATGCCTAGCCCCAGGGTCCCCAGCAGGCAGCCTTGACCTCACAGTGGAGTTCTATCGGCCCTTCTCTGAAGACACACAGAAAGAGAAGGTGGAGGTGAGCTTCCTGCCCTGCTCTGAACCTGGAAAGTACTTCATAGCTGAATGTTTTAGAAGGCCTGAGCACGTGTGGAAATGAATTAAAAATTAAGTGAAATAAGTAGGTTGTTTCTAAATTCTAACTTTGTGAACCTGAACCAGAAATGAACGTTTTTAAGGTGAAAGGACCTTAACGTTTTCCTTAAAGTGATGGTTAGAATGATTTACTCAGGTGTATGAGTGGATTAAATTTCATTAACTTCCAAAAAAGGTCTCCTCAAAGCTGCAGCTGTTTTAACACAATGAGGGGATGTTCCAACTCATTAGACCTGAGTATTGGATCAAAGCTTTTGCCTTTAGTTTGCAGAAGTCAGGAACTAGGGTGTGTGGTTACAGCAGAACTGTCTTTATGACATATATGGATTATCAGTTTTCGACTAAATAAAACAAAGAAAAATACTCAACCCCCACACCGTACTGCCTTCAACCTGAAGGAATACCCGCTGAAACCTCACACAAAGTTCAAGGCACCCTGGTTAAAATAAAGATGGAAAAAGCAAAAAACAAAAAACAAAAAACCCTGCTACAATATAAGCTCCGTGGTGACAGGGACTTTTGTTCCTTTTCTTCACAGTTGTTTCCTAGGGACTTAGAACCCAGCGAGTGCTCCAGAGAAATAAGTATTTGTTGAATACATTAAAAATAAAATCCCGGGGCGCCTGGGTGGCGCAGTCGGTTAAGCGTCCGACTTCAGCCAGGTCACGATCTCGCGGTCCGGGAGTTCGAGCCCCGCGTCAGGCTCTGGGCTGATGGCTCAGAGCCTGGAGCCTGTTTCTGATTCTGTGTGTCCCTCTCTCTGCCCCTCCCCCGTTCATGCTCTGTCTCTCTCTGTCCCAAAAATAAATAAACGTTGAAAAAATAAATAAATAAAAAATAAAAAAATAAAAAAATAAAATCCCTGATCTCAAGGAGTTTACCATCTGCTGATAATTAAATGTCTCTTACTGTTGCGGTCTGAAGGCCACGGGAGGCTATCCCTGTGAACAGATTTGTGCCACTGACGGACAAGAGCTGTTTCAGGTAGCACCCAGGAAAGGGCTTCCTATGCAAACATCCCCAAGGGTGAGAGAAATCAACAAAGCATGAGCCCAGAACCTACATCCCTG
This sequence comes from Lynx canadensis, assembly GCF_007474595.2. NCBI lineage: Eukaryota > Metazoa > Chordata > Mammalia > Carnivora > Felidae > Lynx > Lynx canadensis. Next base: position 29,133,429 of record NC_044319.2, read on the forward strand.
AGGAGTCTTTCCTGGTACTCAAAGATTGGAGAGAAAAGGCTCTTCGTGTCCAAGGTCTCTTTATTTTGCCACAAAACGCAACATAACTCCTTTCAAGTGCCAGGATATGAAATCCTTGAGACTTTTATTTGGCTCAGATGAAAAAGTGTATCATGTTGGTCAGCCAGATTTTCTCTCCACCTCTCTCCCCCAGGATATGCCTGTGTCTTTAAGTGCTGGTGGGATATTCACTTGTCTGGTGAGTCGCCTTTATTTCGCCTCTTCGTGGTGACTCCGGATGCCCTGACCACTGACCCGCCCTGTCTATCATAGTGCACTTGTGGATACTATGATACCAGTGTGTGAGCTATCATGGCAAGCATTCGGTTCAGATTCTAGGGACCAGAGACTTGCCAAAGCTAAGCGTTTACGAATTCTCAGACCCCCTTCCTATAAAAGGGAATCCAATCTATTTTAATAATATGCATGCAATATCTCCACTCAGTCATCTGAAACCCTCCACTTAGTGTACAAGAATCACCAGATTTTATGTTAATAAATTGGCACAAGGAGCTTCCCTACTATTTTTAAACTTTTGATTGAAGAAGAATCTGAAACACAGCTGGATTCTCAGCGAATGCATGGACCAGAAAGATAAGTTGTTTCCTGAACCCTCAAGACTTTTTGGTATTATTTTCCTGCTAAATTGCATATTTCTGTCCTTCAGAGAAGTCTTGGAGGGATCTGATTTCCTTCTGTTCTATTGTGTTGGTGTGAACGCCTTTGCAATTGAAAAGGAGGCCTCTGAGGGTGGTAGGAACAGAGTCAGCAGAAGTTACACAAAGTGAGGTGTGTGGCTTTGTGACTGGTTAGAGCACCCGTGCTAATGAGGCCAAGGTCACAGGTTCAATCCCTGAAAAGGCAGTGACTTCAGTCAATTCGCTGCCAGAGCAATGCACCCCTAAACTACCAGATTTGCTAGAAATCCAAAGATGTGAAGTTGGGGATGTGGGTGGGAAAGGGGAGGCTGACAGAGAGGCTGACAATGTAAGTCCCCTGAGAGCGGACAGAAACCTCTAGTCCCAGAACTGGCTGCTCTCTGGGGACAAGGGGCCAGCACAGGCGGCCTCCCCCAGGGAACTGCTTGCTATAGACAACCAAGGAGACGCCAGGCCGACCAGAAGAGGGCTCAAAGTCAGAATCTGGTCAAATACAACCAGGGTGCCCTGTGGTAGGCCTAGTTCCATGGAAACGATCACGACACACATATTCAAAGACTCCAGGCAAACCCAGAGAGGGGCTGTCTGCGAGAGGCGCAAGAAAATGAAAAATCAGTAACAGAGAGGAAAGTCTTCTAAATCCCATAGGCCTTACACAGATCAGAGAAGCATGGCTGGAAGTGAGAAATGATTACCTCGCTCTACATCTGAGGTCTGAAAAAACAGGTGTGGGCGTGGCGATGGGGCGTGACTTCAGTTATCAATGACTCCAAGAACATAAAGAATATTTGTAATTATTGATTGCCTCCTTGGGGAAACAGAAATAAAGCGGCATTAAAATTGTAATGATTTTGGGGCGCCTGGGTGGCGCAGTCGGTTAAGCGTCCGACTTCAGCCAGGTCACGATCTCGCGGTCCGTGAGTTCGAGCCCCGCGTCGGGCTCTGGGCTGACGGCTCAGAGCCTGGAGCCTGTTTCCGATTCTGTGTCTCCCTCTCTCTCTGCCCCTCCCCCGTTCATGCTCTGTCTCTCTCTGTCCCAAAAATAAATAAACGTTGAAAAAAAAAAAATTGTAATGATTTTTTCCTTGTGTGGACAAGAAAAGGAAAGGGATAGTAACCTAAGGCAAAAGAGGTAAGTCAAAAACACCAAAATAAAGGAGATGAGACGCCTGGCTGGATCAGTCAGTACAGCCTGTGGCTCCTGATCTTAGGGTTGCGAGTTCGAGCCTCTTACTTAAAAATAAGATCTTAAAAAAAACAGAAAACACTAAAATACAGTAGAAACCTTCTTTGCCGCTGAAGTTCTAAAACAGGCAACTTTGCTGCCTGGGTTCTCACCAGTTTGGAGTTCTTCTGAACACCAGCTCCTACCAAACTATAGCTCTGAGCCCTGGATCTTTCCAAAGAAATGTAAGACATGTCTTAGTGTTTTTTTAAAGAACTTTCTGACAGAGAGTGTGCAGTCTGCTTGTCCTACACAAATACCATCCAGGGGCCTCCTAAATTTTATTTATTTTATTTCCAAATCTAACCAATTTAACTTTGCACACAGCAAAGTTCTGAACAACGACTGCGTTGAAGAAAAACAAAAGGGGTTATACTCTGATGCTGTCTGACCAGAGAGAAGAGAAACAAACTATTTATATGTAGGTATAAAGACTTAGGTAACAAACTCCTCTTAGCTCCAGCATAATATTTTTAAATATTCCAAACCCACAAAAGGACGAAAGCCTTGTGTTCTTTTTTATGTTTTATCATGTAATAATTGATACATTAAAAAAAAAACATAGATAGCGTTCATGCAAATTCAAAGGCACTGTAATAAAAACATCTCTGAACCCTGAACAACCTAAGATATAGATCAAAGATAGCTCCATCAATTTATTTGTTCAACTTTTAAAAACATTAGTTTGTCGAATTACCTATTAGGGGAAGGGGAAGCAAAAGAGGTAATAAAAACAGCATTCACTCTAGAGAAAGTGTGCAGGGAGGAGCAACACAGGTCGACTCAGGCCAAAGGGAGTAAGGGAAGGAAGATCACACTTGGAAAAGGAAATTGTGGCTCAGACCGTGAAGAGCACAGAGCCTGGCCCTTTAGAAGAGACTCAATAAACATCCGACCAAAAATATGTGAAATTCAAGGAAGCCATTTCACCTCTCGAACGCTCAGTTTCTTCCTACCTGCAGTGGAAGCCATCCTTGGGAGGATCAAAAGAAGAATGTATCTGGAAATGCTTTATGAGCTGCAAAGAACAGCATGACTTTAAGGAATGTCGTTTTATGGGATCTTCAGATAGTTTTTATTGAGAGGATTTTGTGCAATTGCTTTTGGGGAAGGAAAGGAATCAGATGCCGGTTTTAACTCGCCAGGGTTTGAATTTCACTTCAGCATATCCTGCTGCTGTTCTGTCCCTTTCATGTCAAATCATTTCCAAGCGTACAGGTTGGTCCCAGAGCCCCTAGAAGCTATAACAGGAATTATGCTCCCGCATATGAAAAATACGCGTGTGATGGCACTTGCCACATCTGAAATCATGCAACACTTGAAGGGCAGACAGGAGCAATGACAGGCTTGCTATGCAGAAAATTCTGTTTGTCTCCCTATCTCTTCTCAAATATTTGCTTCATCTCATGGTAAAAGACTATTAAAGCGTCTAAGCACTTTTAGAAAAGGCTCTTAAAAAAAAAAAAAAAGTTTACCTGTGTAGGTTCATTATATTATTTCCATTAGGTTTAGATTTTGAGAACCAGTGAAATCCATGATTACTCCGGGGGACCTGGGGCTCAGAACTGCCGTTCTTAGCTCTGGGTGATTGTGCCATCTGAAGGATGGCTCTGCTGGTCAACAATTTCCAGTTATTTCCTCCCTGGTGTCCCCCCCCCCCCCCAACCCCACCGTGATAAAAATGTCCCTGACGCCACAATATTTTATCACCCTGTGTAACACCCAGCACAAGTGAGAGTGCCAGGCGGACTGTGACAGCTTACTCTGCTCTAGCCTAGCGCAATACTAGGAGCATGACTTCTCCTGTTCCTTCTAAGTTCACAGGCAGGTGTTCGTGGAAACATTGTAAACATACAGGAACCTGGTTGTTCAAAGACATTAAGTAATTCGCCTAAAGACAAAACATCAGGACGGGGGAAGCCAGAACTCAAACCAAGCCAGTCTGGCACCAAAGTTTCTGCCTTGTTGGCTCTAAATAAATGAAAAACTTGAAATACTGTAATGTCGAAAGTGACAGCATAGCGTCTCCTTACCTGACGTACAGATGGCTGGATTTGGTTTTATTTCATGTAACTTCTTAGAGGAAATCTGTTATCTGTATAGTTTAATCTTACTACCTATTTTTTTTTTTTAAAAACAACAACAACACTGGAGCAAAGGAGGAATTCTCTTTTAGAGCATGTGTCTATTTTTCATTCAGAAAGCAAGATAATTTGAGAACATGTGAAGTCATTTCTCCCCTTAGAGACCCTGTAATTCTCAGAGAATGTTCTCGGGGCGCCTGGGTGGCTCGGTCAGTTAAGCGTCTGACTTCAGCTCAGGTCATGATCTCATGGTTTCTGAGTTCAAGCTCCACGTTGGGCTGTGTGCTGACAGCTCAAAGCCTGGAGCCTGCTTCAAATTCTGTGTCTCCCTCTCTCTCTGCACATTCTCTCTCTCTCTCTCTCTCTCAAAAATAAATAAACATTAAAAATATATATACATACATATATGTATGTATGTATATATATTCTCAGAGAATGTTCTCAGAATCAACAGGATCACAGCAGCCCCCTGGAATGACTCCCCCTTCTGATGCACAGCTTCAGGGGCTCGGCCCCAGGGTTCTCTCAGAGAACCTAATCGTGTCTTAAGAAGGCAGCCTCAAGAGTTCTTGGCTCTTAATACTGATTAAAATCAACTCACTATTACTTTGACAGTCTGGTAAAACAATGGGTTAGGCAGGACGAACAGTGCTACGCAATAAAACCGTGAAGACACTTCCATCTCTACATCTGCCGAAACAGGACCTCTCCGTCACTGTTTTGCCCATGCAAGGATTTTAATTTTTAAAACCACTCTGAGTAAGCCAGGCATGACATAAATTCCCCGAAATGGGGTTCTAACAGCTTTACTGCAAGGAAGCTAAGTGGGCCTTCCTACTTTTCCTCATACTCAGAACGAACTGACAAAAAAGGCAACATTCTCGCCCTTAAATGACCCAGGAACCAAGAAAATCAAAGATCAAGAGGGAGACCTCGTCCCACCTGAGGAACTGCAAAGAATGAATATTCAGATAGAACTGTGTTAGGGCAGATTTTTTCTTTTTTGAGACAAATAATATAAAGTGTTAAAATATGTCCTTGAATACCAAGTATGAAATATGACATAAAAATATCTGCCATAAACCGGGGGCCAATGGCCAAAATAAGTGTGTGTGTGTGTGTGTGTGTGTGTGTGTGTGTGTGTACATAAAACGTACCTAAGAGGTGTGATAGGGACAGCTCCCAAATGGGAAACATTTATATTTTTAGGAGCTGCCTTCTAGCAACTGAGGCAAGATACGCATCCCAAGTATCACCCACCAAACTGAGAAAATGTGATACAAATTTAAAATTCACAGAAACAAATCTTTGAATTGGGCCAACACCAAGAAAAATCCCATTCGACTGTGGCCTGAGAAACTTCCCTTTACTTTTTCAATTTCTAGAACAAACTTATTCCTGCAGAAATCACTTATTTTCCTTCAACATAAGTGAAACCCGAATACAGCCTCCGGGGGCTCACTCATGTCAAGCAATATTGTTTATGCTAAACTTCTAGCACAAGCAAGGATGAGGAATAGTTGTGTTTCTTGTCCCGAGGGGGGGGGGGGCGTGGGGTGCAGAAGTAGCAGATTTTGCCCTGTATGTTTCAATAGTTGAGAATTCTGCTCCCACTCCCTTGAGGTACTGCAGAGACATATATGTGTTCCCTCTACTACAGCCGGACGGACGGAGCTGTTCCTCCACATAATCAAATAGTTGACAGCGGAAATGATGCTGAATCCATGAGAATGCTCTAACCACGAATTCTAAACTAATTGAACTGAACAGAAATCAGAGTGGAACTCCAATTTCATAGGGATCAAGGTATCATCATTTCTTGTGTGTTACTTTAGTTGATTTCAAATGACTCCTTAGAGAGAAGAAATGAACTGTGGGTGTTGACAGAAGTTCACCAAAGCCAAACAGAGAAGTGTGGCCGGAGTGGGGAGTGGGGGCAGATGCAGTGGTACCGCCCCCAATGCAGGAGGTAGCCCTGGTGAGGGGTCAGGGGTCGAAAGGCAACAGTTAATGACACTCACAAACGCTATTCAGAAAAAGTAAAAACAAAGCACACGCTCTGTCGCATAGGGCGGGGTGACCTGTGGAGCTGCATCTGACCATACGTTAATGTTCTAAGGTTGGGGGTGTGGATAGTAGATACAGTTAGGACACTCACAGCTCAAGGGAAGCATCTCTCAGCTCTGCTTCTCCCGCTCCGAACCCAGAGGGATTTGATCTTTAATTCACTGGAGGAGTGCACCGGTAACTACGACCTGTGTACCTACTATGTGCCTGGCACTGTGATCTTCTCTCACAGGATGGACTCCAGGAATCACCAGGATCCCTGATGGAGGAAGCACCTTCTGTGCTGGGTGACCCCGCTTTGCTCCTGCCACTCCAGACACCCACACTGCTTCAGACTCCGAGCCACAGCGAGGCTCAGAAGATCAAGGGACCAGTCACAGCAGCCTTTTTAACTTTGGGAAAACCCAATGCTCACTTCACTCAAACGTTGCAAAGTGGTGCCATGACCCTTTAGCTCTTGACTCACCAATTCAAAGAGCCACATCACATACAGCCCTTAAGCTGCCCACGGCATGATTCTGCGTCTAGTGCCTTTCCAGGTCCCCCCAAGCGGAAGACAGTTCTGGCAGGGAGTCTGGGCAAGATTACTATAATATTTAGCCTTTGTCCCTTCTTTTGCTATGTCTTATCGTAGAATAAGGCACACAAGTCTGGGAGACTGGGGACTCCAGTGTATGTTGGACTTGAGACCTGTATTCAAAAGGTACCTGCAGGACCCCAGGTCAGCATAATCTAACCCAAGAACCTCCATTTCAAAGATGAAGAAACTGAGGTTCAAAGAAAGTAAAGCAGGGTCCATTCTTCAGAGACAAGGGGAAGGTTGGGTACAAACTTACTTCAACGCCATGCTTCCTGTCTCTGGAATTTTACTGAGCACCTAACTAGTAGCAAACGGGCAGAACTGAAGAGAGCAGATTTCATTCCCCTAGCTAGAGGTGAGACTACGTGTACACAACCACGCTACCTCTCTGAGGATTAGTTTTCTCATCTGTAAAAGGGAGACAGTGTGTTGGACTGGTGATTTCTCATGTACGTTTCACGTCTGAAACTGTCACAGGGCTTGAGATAGAATTATGTGTCGCGGTGTATGAATACGTATGTATGTGTACATACGTGAGTATATGTATACACGACATGCTACAATTAAATATCATTTCCAACCACACATTTTGCCTAATGCCCTCAGAGGCCATATTTTCAAAATCCCAAACCAAGGTCAGGCACGTCCCATCAGTGCAGCCCTTCAGAATCTCGGGGCGTGCTCAGCACCCCCTCTGGCTTCTCTCCAAACACAAGCGTTGAGTGAGAAGGAAGAGGAGAGGCCGCGTACTGTACAAGAAATGTTAAGTGTCATTACGTTCCCGGGAGGAAACGGCCAAGTGTGCGGCAGGGCTGGGCTGTGGGGGACAGAACACACCGCAGGAAGCACAAGTTAAAGGGGACAGACTGGCTGCTCGAACTCGCGGCCGGGCCGGCAATGCACCAAGAGCGCAGCGCGTGCCCGTGTTTGGAACAAGCCTGGCTCCGAGCCCACGTCTGAGGCCAGGACCCTGCACTCCCGCGCGCGCAACTCGGAAAAATGGGCCGTGCCGGGGGCGCGCGGCGGGCGCTTTGGCGGCTCGGTCCCAGCGCACGTGGCACGGCCTGCGCGGGCTGAAAGCGCGGCCGCCGCCCCAGCCGCCGGCGCTAGGACCCGGCGCGCCGCGCGCACTTCCTCCCGCCGCGGTCCGAGCCGCCGCCGCGGCGCCCCCGCCGCCCGCCCGGCCGCCCGCGCCGCCGCCCTACCTGGCGAAGCAGTACTCGCAGTGGTTGCCCCGCTCGTTGACCGTGAGCACGTAAGCGTAGGCCGGGCAGGAGAAGAGCAAGTCCCCCACGTGGAAGGGCCGCAGGGCCCGCAGCCCCCGGCCCTTGCCGGGGCTGCAGAAGCGCTCCAGGCCGCCGTCGCCCGCGGCCCTCATGCCGGCTGCGGGGCGGGGCTGGCGGGGCCGGCGCGGGGGGCACCCGGAGCGGCGGCTCCCCGCGAGCTGTTATTGGAGAAGCGTCACCCAGAGCCGCGGGGGGGTGGGGGGGGGCGGGGAGGGAAGCCGCCGGAGACGCGGCGGCGGCCACCGCTCCCCGGAAGGGACGCCGGCCCCGCCCGGCCCTCGCGCGCCCCCGGTGAGGGAGGAGGGGGACCGGACCGGCGGCCCCGCCCCGCTCGCCGGACCCTCGGCGGCCGCCCGGCACGCGCTCGGGACGCTTCCGGTGTGGCGGCGACCCGAGCCGCAGCCCGGGCGGCTCCTGGAAGCGGGACGCGAGGCGTGTGCGTCTCCGCGGGCAGAGCGGACGCCGTCCCCTCTCCCGTGGGCGGTTGGGGTCGCCGCGGGCGGCGAGGTCCCAAGGCCTCCTCGGACAGTCAGCCTGGCCCACACGGTGACCAGCCCTTGGCATAAAGAAGGGGACAAAGGTGTTTTCTCAACCTTACGTAGTCTGTCCTTGTCAGAGACCCTGTAAGGAGTGATCCGGGAACACCGAAGAGAAACCACCGAGGAAGAGTGTGACTTGCTGAGGGCTAAAGGGTGCTCGCCCAAGGTTAAAGGCTTTTAAACCTCGTGAGGCTCTGAACCTTCCAGGGAGTCTCTTGAGTGTTCAGTGTGAACGTTTGCCCCTCTAGTGGAAGTTAATTACAGGAACAGGAGAGGAAATGCGCGGGTCAGCAGGGCTCACTGAGTCTCTGCATTCAAGACTTTCTCTTTGCAGAGAAAGCAGGAGATAACCTTGCCTTCAAGGAACTTAGACTCTTTGGGGGGGTCCAAAAGCCATGCTGTGACCAGAACACTAGGCTAGAATTTGCAGCGGTTTTAATCGCTTCGACCACTCACTGTCATCTTAGAAAAGTCGGTTTGGTTACGAATCCCAGAGAGGATTTGAAACATGCAAAGCTCATTGAACAGTACTTGGCACATAAGTCCTATACACGTGCATGCTACTGGTATTACTCTTATGACAAAGGAGGATATAGTCTGTGTTCCACAAAGAGTTAAGGAAGGACTGAAATTGACGAGGAAGGACTGAAATTGACGTGCATGCGGTAAAAACTCTTGAAAGTGCGAAGGGAGAATTTAGCAGAAAACACTAATACTAAAAACTCAAGTTTGATCTCAAATTATGTTACATGTGTGAGTTCAGGATTAGTTTAGCAAAGGGAAAGATAAATACGATTTGGAATATGCCATAAGATCAAGAGAATTTTTAACCCCTCAATAAAATTCCTAAAAAAAGGAATAAGCCTCTAGTCCCCCTGTAAAGAAAAATACATTATGGACACTATTTCATTTATGCATTTGAAGAAGCATTCACTGAGTAGCCACCAGGATAGAAAGATGGACAAAATGTAGGCCTGAGTCTTTGCACTTGACACATTCACAACCCAATGACAATTACTGTTAGTATAATGGGCCAATTGTGCTAAGTGCCTCAAACACATTATCACATTTATTCCGTAACTGCAACAGCCCAATGAGTTAGGCATTAAGTCCCTCCTTTCCACAATTAGGAAACTAAGAATCATTTCCAAGGCCACACAGTAAGTGGCAGAATTTGGTTTCAAACTCTAAGTCCGAATGTGAAACCCATGCTCTTAACCCAAATGTCCCTCTGCATACAAGTATAGCTCACCAAGGAGTCTTGTCATGGCGGCTTGTGCGCAGTATCCTGTGAGAACACAAGCAGTGAGTGACAAGCTCAGCCTGAGAAATGGGGGTTGACTCAGGGCCTGGGCCACATGCAAGGAACGCTTGAGCCTAAAAGGATGAATGAAACTTTACTAGCAAAGGAGCAGAGACATTTTCTGGGCAGAGAGAAATGCACACAAGGACAGAGGGACTTGAAAGAACAGAATGTGTGTTGGGGCCCTGGGAGTGGTTCTGGGTGGAACACAAGTTCCCAAGGAGAAGGCAGGAGGGGAGACAGGAACAGGGGAAGGATGTCTTCTCGAGAGGTGAGTTTTGTTGACGTGCTGTGGAAAACGCAGAAAAATGTTTAGGCGGAGGGGTGCCAAGATCAGTCCGGCGTTTAGACTGAGTTTTACTGGCACCTTGCAGATAGGCTATGAGAGGAGAGGACTAAACATAGGTCCACCATTTAAGGGAGCATTGATAGTATTTTAAACAGTTTTATTTTTTTAAGTTTATTTATTCTGAAGGAGAGAACATGTGCAGCAGGGGCAGAGAGAGAGGGAGAGGGAGAATCCCAGGCAAGCTGTGCACTGTCAGCACAGAGCCGGACGAGGGGCTCGAACTCACAAACCATGAGATCATATCCAAGTGGAAACCAAGAGTCAGACACTTAACCAAATGAGCCCCCAGGCACCCGGCATTTACAGTATTTTAAATTTTTTTTTTTCAACGTTTATTTATTTTTGGGACAGAGAGAGACAGAGCATGAACGGGGGAGGGGCAGAGAGAGAGGGAGACACAGAATCGGAAACAGGCTCCAGGCTCTGAGCAGTCAGCCCAGAGCCTGACGCGGGGCTCGAACTCACGGACCGCGAGATCGTGACCTGGCTGAAGTCGGACGCTTAACCGACTGCGCCACCCAGGCGCCCCTACAGTATTTTAAATGAAAGGCAATGAAAGCCAGAATCAAGACATAGTATTAAGGAGAGGGGCAAAGGTGCAGAGGGTAATTCTAGTTTCTTGCTTAGTATGTGGCATTTTGGCAGGCAGATAACAGTGTGTTGGCTTTCTGTCTCTAGCCTGATCAGTCTTACAGGCTCAAAGCAGGAACCATAAATATCCTAGAATTTGGGGCCTGGAAGAGGCATTTTCTTACAAATGATGAAGATGAGGCCCTGTGAAGACAAATAGTCTGCCTAATAACCCAGTGGCAGAGTGGGCATGAGATTTCACAACATAATCACTCGGCAGTTAAATATTTATTACATGCTTACTCTATAAGTATGGAGTACTTATGGATAAGTTTTTGGGCTCTCCAGGTTTTTTAACATTATGATGCTCACTGGGTTCCAGCAATAGCGAGAAGGGCTGGTGACGTAATGATAACAGAAACTGACTTGTTCTCTGCCCTCACAGAGCTTTGTACCATCTGGTGGAAGGAGAAGACAGCAATCAGATAATCACACAAACAAATACAGTCGGTGGTCTTAAGTGCTACACCAGCGCTTGGGGGATTTGACCCAATCTGGTAAAGCTTTTCAGAGAGAGTAATGCTTGAGCTACAATCCAAAGGATGAATAGAACTTAAGAGGAGGAAGAAGGACACGCATTCTAAGCAGAGGGAACAGCGTGTGCAAAGTTCCAATTGGTAGGAGGAAGTATGATCCATAGGAAAGACAGAGTGGAACAGAGCTAGAAGGAGAGTGTTGTTGGAGATGATTTTAGGAGGCAAATTGGTCTCGTTGGCCAGGCTACAGGAGTCTACTCTGACCAGTAAAAGCTCTGACGGTTTCCAGACCACTCTGTTAAAGGAGCTTTATGCCAGTCACAGCACTTAAATCAATTCTGACAATTATGTTTTATTACAGATGGGTGTTACATGTACATGAAAGAATTTTTTCCAAACCTTAGGAGTTCTGATTACATGCCTTCTTAGGCAAATCTTGGATAAGTTTTTGGTCCCTCCAGTTTTTTTTAACATTCTGATCCTGTGGGGCTCCTGCCAACACAAAGATGAAAAAGGCTGGCATAAAAGTAAATAAACAATGACAATACAGTAAACAATTTATTGTTTTAAGGATTAATTGTACGAAGTAACCTACTTTTTGCTTCTTTTATTGCAAGTGACTTTTTTTTTCTTTCATGCGGAAAGATTTCCAATGACTGAGAAAAACAATAGCCTGGCTGCTGAGCTGTCTTTCCAGGTGAGCAGTGGCTGGAACAGACTTATTCTTGTGGGTGAAGGTGACTGTGATTTAGGAACACTGGAAAAGAAACCGCCTCACTTCAGAAAAATGCTTGTGCTGAACTCAAGTGACTCAAGATGGGGAAATGGTCAGTGAAGCAATGGTCATGAATTTAGGAGCTTAAATTACGAGGAAAACTGTGTTTAAATAAACGGCCAGGCAATGGCAACAAACCAGGGGGGCAGCCTGATGACCGCACTCTTAGTGCAGCTCATACCTGTCAGTCTGGCACTCTGCGTGCTCAGATTCCGTGAAAGTCGCCTTCCAGCTGCCAGGGCCCCTTCACCTTTTACCCTCCCCTCCGCCCCTTAGCTCAGAAGGAACAGGGTTTGAATGGAGTTTTTGGTTCCTTAGCCTCACTGTAGCTCAGAGGAGATGATCCAAGGACAAAGGCCCCGTTTGCTTAATTTCCCTAACCTAGAAGCTGATCCAATTCGTGAGTAAAATATCTTTCCAACCACAGATTAGCACATGAAAGAAATAGCTCTGGCCTAGGGAAATAAAGCGTTCGCAAAGAAGGAATACCAAGGAACATGGACAGTGGGCCTTCACCCTGTGCCGCCGTACCTATACGTGTATTTCACTTACTGATTACACGCCATGTGCTTGCACTGTGATAGAGCCTTGTCATACAAAGGCAACAACACTGACATCTGCATAATTATTGTAAGAGCCAAGTCATGGCATCCAAAGATAATTCTATCCTGATCCCTAGAGCCTGTGTTAACTTATATAGGATAAAAGCATCTCGTGGAATATACTAAATTGTTAAATGGAGGATCTTGAGATGACAAGATTAGGCTGGATTATCTAGGTGAGCCCTCCATGCCATCATAAGTGTCCTTCCAAGAGAGAGGCAGAGGAGATTTGACACAGACGGGAGGAAGCAGCAATGTTAGCGGGCAGGCAGGGACGGCAGTGATTTGGCCACGGTCTCAGGAATGCAGACAGCCACCAGAAGCTAGAAGATGCAAAGAACGGCTTTTTCCCTCTGAGCCTCCAGAAGGAGTGTGGTCCTGCTCACACCCGGCTTTCAGACCAGTGATGCTGGTTTTCAGGACTCTAGCCTCCGGAACCATGACCCAATACATTTCTGTGGTTTTAAGCCATCTAGTCATGGTAATTTGGTGCAGCTGCCATAGAAAATTCATGCAAGTTATAATACAATAAAAGGGGGGTTTTATTTAAGTAATGTCTGTACCCCACATGGGGCTTAAACTCATGACCCCAAGATCAAGAGTTGCCTGTTCTCCCAAGTGAGTCAGCTGGGCCCCCCTCAATAAAAGTTTTAATAGAGTGAGGAACAAAGTACAGTAGAAAGGCTTTACAAAACACCTGACATTGTAGTTCCTTCTAGAAGGAAGACTAAAGATTGACCGAAAGAAGGCCCCCAAAATAGGTTCAAGAACCGGAAGGTGTAAATTCACTGGGATGAGAGAGACTTGACCATCTGGGCAAATATTTTTCTTTTCTTTCCTAAAACTTTTATTTTTTTAAGTAATCTCTACACCCAATGTCAGGCTCAAACTCCCAACCCTGAGACCAAGAGTCACAGGCTCTACCGACTGAGCCAGCCAAAGTGCCCCAAGTATTTTCCTTTTATTTAACATGAGATCATGACCTGAGCTGAAATCAAGAGTCACACTTAACTGACGGAGCCACCCAAGCCCCCGCCCCCTCCCCTGCCAGGTGCACTTTTAAAATCTATTCCCATTTAATCCTCCTAATGACATTTTACAGAGGAGAATACTGAATCACTATAGTTAAATAACTTGTCCAAGTGAACAGTGGGGTTAGGACTCAAAGCCAGGCTATGTTGTGATGAGTCCATGGCGTGGACCAGTCCGGTATGCTACCCTTTTGGCCCAACTTACGGCCCCAGGTAGGAGGTATCGAGTGAAGCTGGGCCAGCAAGGTAAGCCCCATGATGTAGGGTTCCCTAAGGCCGTGAGCATAGGAATTCGATGCATTATATGGGTACTAGAAAGCCAGAGAGAAACATGGCTGGCACGATCTGATTGTTGCTTTAGAAAGGTCATCTTCATGACTGAATGTAGGATGAGTTCTAGGGGGCTGAGGGCAGAGAGAGAGAGAAGTAAGGAGTCTGATGCAGTAGATAGTCCAGAGGAGAGATGTTGCTGGCATGAACAAGGACAGTGACTGTGGTGATGAAGAAGAGGGATATGGATTTGAAGAACTTTTAATTTAGTTACCAGGACTTCATGATTAGGGTGTAAAGGCAACGGAGAAGAGGGAGTATAAGCCATGGAAAAATAGGTCCCATGATGGCCAACATCACCTCAATCCAGGCCGTCAAGTGCCTTTCCTCCCCTCTTCTGTCTTGCGTGTGTTCCACAAACCAGATTTTGTTACTTCTTCCTTCACTGTGTTTCTTGTTCAGTGTCCCTTCATTTCTATTTTTCTCTTAAGTTTATTTATTTATTTTGAGGGACGGAGAGGGACAGAGAGAGGGGGAGAGAGAATCCCAAGCAGGCTCCATGCTGCCAGTGCAGAGCATGATGTGGGGCTCAAACTCACAAACCGCGAGATCGTGACCTGAGCTGAAACCAAGAGTCTGATGCTCAACCAACTGAGCCACTCAGGTGCCTCCCATCATTTTTATTTTTATGCCACTCAGTTCATATGGCTTCATGCCTGGATTGCTGCAATGACAGTAATATTTTGAGATAGCCAGAGATCAGCCAGCCAGCTGTGAGATATTTGCTTCCATACCCTCACTGTTCCTCCCATTCGGCCAATAGTCCTGACTCAGAGAAGAGATGATATTGCAGAATACAAGGGAGAGGGCTCTTGGGATTCAGGAGCTGAGGGTCTCAGGAGACTCAAGCTCCAATCGTAGCGGTTCACAGATTCATGACAATATAGAGCAAGGAGTCACTCTGCCCAGAGAAGATTCTCCCGGACAAGGGTAGGGAGGAAAACTGGAAGGAAAGCAAGAGGAAAGTTGGGGAGCTCTTCTGAGAAAAGAACATGCACCTTAGTTTCCTTCCAGGCTAAATGCTGGGGGAGTAGGGTAACATAACAAAAAACCCCTTAGCATTCAGGGGACTCAGCACAGAGATAACCCATGTGCTAGTCTCACGTAGACCCAAGATTGCCCTGTGTACCAGAAATGGGTGTATGGGAGAAAGACTCTCCGAGGTCTCCCAATGGGAAGCTGGAGAGTGGGTTCCCATATCCCTAAGAGGGGACCTCACGTAGGCAAGTGAGCCATCCAAGGGAACCACTGTGGATGAGACCAAGGGACTACCCAGCAGAGACCTGTGCGGATCAGATGTTCCACCCCTGGCCAAACACTCCATGCATTAGCACCATGGTGCCACCCAAACAAGGCAACCCCAGGATACAGAGTAGGGTCTCCCCCTCTTCTGTGTGCCTGACTTACTGTTGTCAAATGTCTTGTCTTAAAATAATTGCTTTCATAATGAGACTTTCTGTCGAAGAACTCCCAGCTGCTCTTTATTGTACATCTCAACAAAGTCAAGCTCTTCTTTCTGGCTTTAAAAAAACCAACCTCTGGCACACCTGGGTGGCTCAGTGGTTCGGCCTCCCACTTCAGCTCAGATCATGATCTCACAGTCCATGAGTTCAAGCCCCACGTGGGGCTCTGTGCTGACAGCCTGGAGCCTGCTTCAGGTTCTGTGTCTCCCTCTCTCTCTCCGCCACTCCCCTGCTCGCATTCTGTCTCTCAAAAATAAAATAAAAACATTAAACAAAATTACATAAATAAAGAATCCAGACATTCAAAAGCACCCATGTTGCAACAATGCTCGCAAGTGACAGTGCTGTGTTATCTCGCTGGCAGGCAAAGGTGTAGACCCAGAAATAAACCTCTGCTTCCAGGCTGAAGTGCAGCAAGACCATTCCTAACGCATCGTTTACAGTCCCAACAGCAGCATCTCAGCTACACTGCAGCATTTCTGCTAGAGGCAGAGTTATTCCAGAAGAAGAAACCATTAATATCAGTGGGAGGAGTAACCAAGTCAGAGAAAAGTACATAAATATTTCAGGGTGAGATTGATCAATTCTGAAACTACCAGCCGTATTTTCTTGTATTTGGGGGGAGAGGAAGGAAGGAAGGAAGGAAGGAAGGAAGGAAGGAAGGAAGGAAGGAAGGAAGGGAGGAAGAGCTTAAGCTGGCTTTGTCCTCATGATTCAGAAACATAATAGTTCTAACTAGATACTAAAAATTGAATAAAGAGACAACAAAGGTCCAGTAAGGGGAAAGGCCCCCTTACTGACGGATTTGGTTCTCATCTAGACTTGTAAGCTCTGTTCTTTACCTCTGGAACACCACATTTTTCCCCCATTAAAAAAAAAAAAAAAAACAGGACTAAATGTAAAAAAGTTTAGCTTGTATATTTCTATTTTTGTTGAGAACTGTTAACTTTCTTGTTTTGGGGGAGGCAGTGTCATCTAGTTGACGGAACGAGGCGGGGTGGGTATAGAATTTGACCGTTGTTACCAATTGGCTGGTGACCTTTAGCAACGCACCCACTGATTTTATGTGAGGGCAGAGGAGTTTCACAAAAAGAAGAGATAAGGTGTGATATTTAAAGCCTTAAAGCTTTAGTCTACCTCTTTTATAGCTTTAATTTTTACAAAGAATTTGAATATATCAGTATAGCTTATTTCTTTTTTAAGGCGGAAGAAAAATACAAGGGGAAAAAAAGTCCGTAGTATGAACTGAAGAACAATCCATGCAAAAGCTGAAAATTGTCAACTGTTATCATCTTAACTTTGAGTTATCCCAACACTTAAAAAAAATCTTTGGTTTGGTTTTCTTTCCTAATAAGGATTACTAGTGACATTAACCGTTATTATTTGGGAGGTCTTGAAAATTTAAGGTAAATACAATCTATTTTCTTTAGCTGGAAAACAAATTGCTTGATACCAAACGAATTTACACAACAGTATCATTAAAGACAGAGACTTTAAAGAGACAAATAATATATTGAACTATTTCAGAAACTACACACAGGACAAACATATTTTATCTGAATACACTATAATGGCTACTTTTCAAGAAATTTTAAACATTCTGCCATTTATTTCACTGACATATTTTTGACAGTGGCTGATGAAATTTTCATTTTTTGCATGTGTTGCTTGCTGGGTTTCCTTCATCACAAGCTATAGCTTTGTCTTTTTTTTAATTTTATTTTTTTATTTTTTAAAATTTACATCCAAATTTGTTAGCATACAGTGCAACAATGATTTCAGGAGTAGATGCCTTAGTGCCCCTTACCCATTTAGCCCATCCCCCCTCCCACAACCCCTCCAGTAACCCTCTGTTTGTTCTCCATTTTTATGAGTCTCTTATGTTTTGTCCCCCTCCCTGTTTTTATATTATTTTTGTTTCCCTTCCCTAATGTTCATCTGTTTTGTCTCTAAAAGTCCTCATATGAGTGAAGTCATATGATTTTTGTCTTTCTCTGACTAATTTTGCTTAACATAATACCCTCCAGTTCCATCCATGTAGTTGCAAATGGCAAGATTTCATTCTTTTTGATTGCCGAGTAATACTCCATTGTGTGTGTGTGTGTGTGTGTGTGTGTGTGTGTGTGTGTGTGTGTGTGTCCATCCATTCATCCATCGATGGACATTTGGGCTCTTTCCATACTTTGGCTATTGTTGATAGTGCTGCTCTAAACATGGAGGTGCATGTGTCCCTTCGAAACAGCACACCTGTATCCCGTGGATAAATGCCTAGTAGTGCAATTGCTGGGTCGTAGGGTAGTTCTGTTTTCAATTTTTTGAGGAACCTCCGTACTGTTTTCCAGAGTGGCCGCACCAGCTTGCATTCCCACCAACAATGCAAAAGAGATCCTCTTTCTCCGGATCCTCGCCAACAGCTGTAGTTGCCTGAGTTGTTCATGTTTGCCATTCTGACAGGTGTAAGCTGGTATCTCATTATGATTTTGATTTGTATTTCCCTGATGATGAGTGATGAGCATTTTTTCATGTGTCAGTTGGCCATCTGGATGCCTTCTTTGGAGAAGTGTCTATTCATGTCTTTTGCCCATTTCTTCACTGGATTATTTGTTTTTTGGGTATTGAGTTTGATAAGTTCTTTATGGATTTTGGATACTAACCCTTTATCTGATATGTCATTTGCAAATATCTTCTCCCATTCCGTCAGATGCTTTTTAGTTTTGCTTATTGTTTCCTTCACTGTTTCCTTCACAGAAGCTTTTTATTTTGATGAGGTCCCAGTAATTCATTTTTGCTTTTGTTTCCCTTGCCTCCGGAGATGTGTTGAGTAAGCAGTTGCTGTGGCCAAGATCAAAGAGGTTTTTGCCTGCTTTCTCCTTGAGGATTTTGATGGCTTCCTGTCTTACATTTAGGTCTTTCATCCATTTTGAGTTTATTTCTGTGTATGGTGTAAGAAAATGGTCCAGGTACATTCTTCTGCATGTTGCTGTCCAGTTTTCCCAGCACCACTTGCTGAAGAGACTGTCTTTATTCCATTGGATATTCTTTCCTGCTTTGTCAAAGATTAGTTGGCCATACGTTTGTGAGTCCATTTCTGGGTACTGTATTCTGTTCCATTGATCTGAGTGTCTGTTCTTGTGCCAGTACCATACTGTCTTGATGATTACAGGTTTGTAGTATAACTTGAAGTCTGGGATTGTGATGCCTCCTGCTTTGGTTTTCTTTTTCAAGATTGCTTTGGCTATTCGGGGTCTTTTCTGGTTCCATACAAGTTTTAGGATTATTTGTTCTAGCTCTGTGAAGAATGCTGGTGTTACTTTGATAGGGATTGCTTTGAATATGTAGATTGCTTTGGGTAGTATTGACATTTTAACAATATTTGTTCTTCCTATCCAGGAGCATGGAATCTTTTTCCATTTTTCGGTGTCTTATTCGATTTCTTTCATAAGCTTTCTATAGTTTTCAGTGTATAGATTTTTCACCTCTTTGGTTAGATTTATTCCTAGGTATTTCATGGTTTTTTGTGCAACTGTAAATGGGATTGATTCCTTGATTTTTCTTTCTGTCACTTCATTGTTGGTGATAGGAATGCAACCGATTTCTGTGCATTGATTTTATATCCTGAAACTTTGCTGAATTCATGAATCAATTCTAGCAGTTTGTTTGGTGGAATCTTTTGGGTTTTCTATATAGAGTATCATGTCATCTGCGAAGAGTGAAAGCTTGACCTCCTCCTGGCCGATTTGGATGCCTTTAATTTCTTTGTGTTGTCTGATTGCAGAGGCTAAGACTTCCAATACTATGTTGAATAACAGTGGCGAGAGCATACATCCCTGTCTCGTTCCTGACCTTAGGGGGAAAGCTCTCAGTTTTTCCCCATTGAGGATGATATTAGTGTTGGGTCGTTCATATATGGCTCTTATGATCTCAAGGTATGCTCCCTCTACCCCTACTTTCTTGAGTGTTTTTATCAAGAAAGGATGCTGTATTTTGTCAAATGCTTTCTCTGCATCTATTGAGAGGATCATATGGTTCTTGTCCTTTGTTTTATTGATGTGATGAATCACGTTAATTGTTTTGTGGATATTGAACCAGCCCTGCATCCCAGGTATAAATCCTGCTTGGTCGTGGTGAATAATTTTTTAATGTATTGTTGGATCCGTTTGGCTAATATCTTGTCGAGGATTTTTGCACCCATGTTCATTAGGGAAATTGGTCTATAGTTCTCCTTTTTAGTGGGGTCTCTGTCTGGTTTTGGAATCAAGGTAATGCTGGCTTCATAGAAAGAGTTTGGAAGTTTTCCTTCCATTTCAATTTTTTGGAACAGTTTCAAGACAATAGGTGTTAATTCTTCCTTAAATGCTTGGTAGAATTCCCCTGGAAAGCCATCTGGCCCTGCACTCTTGTTTTTTGGCAGATTTTTTATTACTAATTCGATTTCCTTACTGGTTATGGGTCTGTTCAAATTTTCTATTTCTTCCTGTTTCAGTTTTGGTAGTGTATATGTTTCTAGGAATTTGTCCATTTCTTCCAGATTACCCATTTTATTGGCATATAATTGCTCTTAATATTCTCTTATTATTGTTTTTATTTCTGTTGTGCTGGTTGTGATCTCTTCTCTTTCATTCTTGATTTTATTTATTTGGGTCCTTTACTTTTTCTTTTTGATCAAACTGGCTAGTGGTTTATCAATTTTGTTAATTCTTTCAGAGAACCAGCTTCTGGTTTTATTGATCTGTTTTGTTTTGTTTTGTTTTGTTTCGACAGCATTAATTTCTGCTCTAATGTTTATTATTTCCTGTCTTCTGCTGGTTTGGGGTTTTATTTGCTGTTCTTTTTCCAGCTCTTTAGGGCATAAGGTTAGGTTGTGTATCTGAGATCTTTCTTCCTTCTTTAGGAAGGCCTGGATTGCTATATACTTTACTCTTATGGCCACATTTGCTGCATCCCAGAGGGTTTGGGTTGTGGTGTTATCATTTTCATTGGTTTCCATATACTTTTTAATTTCCTCTTTAACTTCTTGTTAGCCCATTCATTCTGTATTAGGATGTTCTTCAATCTCCAAGTATTTGTTACCTTTCCAAATTTTTCCCTGTGGTTGATTTCGAGTTTCATAGCATTGTGGTCTGAAAATATGCACGGTATGATCTCAATCTTTTTGTACTTACTTAGGGCTGATTTGTATCCCAGTATATGGTCTATTCTGGAGAATGTTCCATGTGCACTGGAGAAGAATGTATATTCTGCTGCTTTAGGGTAAAATGGTCTGAATATATCTCTTAAGTCCATCTGGTCCAGTGTCTCATTCAGAGCCATTGTTTCCTTGTTGATTTTTTGATTAGATGATCTGTCATTGCTGTGAGTGGGGTGTTGAAGTCTCCTATTATTATGGTATTACTATCGATGAGTTTCTTTATGTTTGTGATTAATTGATTTATATATTTGGGTGCTGCCACATTTGGTGCATGAATGTTTACAATTGTTAGGTCTTCTTGGTGGATAGACCCCTTGATTATGATATAATGCCCTTCTGCATCTCTTGATACAGTCTTTATTTTAAAGTCTAGATTGTCTGATATAAGTATGGCTACTCCAGCTTTCTTTTGTTGTCCATTAGCGTGATAGATGGTTCTCCATCCCCTTATTTTCAATCTGAAGGTGTCTTTAGGTCTAAAGTGGGTCTCTTGTAAACAGCATATAGATGGATCTTGTTTTCTTATCCGTTCTGTTACCCTGTGTCTTTTTTTTTTTTAATGTTTATTTATTTTTGAGACAGAGACAGAGCGTGAGCAGGGGAGGGGCAGAGAGAGAGGCAGACACAGAATCCGAAGCAGGATCCAGACTCTGAGCCGTCAGCACAGAGCCCAACGCGGGGCTCGAACCCACGAACTGTGAGATCATGACCTGAGCTGAAGTCGGATGCTTAACTGACGGAGCCACCCAGGCGCCCCTATTACCCTGTGTCTTTTGATTGGAGCATTGATTCCATTGACGTTTAGAGTGAGTACTGAAAGATATGAATTTATTGTCATTATGATGCTTGTAGAGTTGGAGTTTCCGGTGGTATTCTCTGGTCCTTTCTAATCTTTGTTGCTTATGGTATTTATATATATACCATTATTTATATATATGCTTATGGTGTGTGTATATATATGTATTTTTTGTTTCATCTTTTCTCCCCTCAGAGAGTCCCCCTTAAAATTTCTTGCAGGGCTGGTTTAGTGGTCACAAACTCCTTTAATTTTTGTTTGTCTGGGAAACTTTTTATCTCTCCTTCTATTTTGAAGGATAGCCTTGCTGGACAAAGAATTCTTGGCTGCATATTTTTCTGATTCAGCACATTGAATATATCCTGCCACTCCTTTCTGGCCTGCCAAGTTTCTGTGGATAGGTCTGCTCCAAACCTGATCTGTCTTCCCTTGTAGGTTAGGGACTTTTTTTCCCTTGCTGCTTTCATGATTCTCTCCTTGCCTGAGTATTTTGTGAATTTGACTATGATATGCCTTGTTGATGGTTGGTTTTTGTGGAATCTAATGGGGGTCCTCTGTGCTTCCTGGATTTTGATGTCTGTCTATTTCCCCAGGTTAGGAAAGTTTTCTGCGATGATTTGCTCACATAGCCCTTCTACCCCTTTTTTCTCTCTCTTCATCTTCTGGGACCCCTATGATTCTGATGTTGTTCCTTTTTAATGAGTCACTGATTTCTCTAATTCTTAAATCGTGCTCTTTTGCCGTAATCCTCCTCTTTTTTTCTGCTTCATTATTCTCTATAAGTTTGTCCTCTATATCGCAGATTCTCTCTTCTGCCTCATCCATCCTTGCTGCCGCTGCATCCATCTGTGATTGCAGCTCAGTTATAGCGTTTTTAATTTTATTCTATTTTTTACTTCTTTTATCTCTGCAGAAAGGGATTCTAATCTATTTTCGACTCCGGCTAGTATTCTTATTATCGTGATTCTAAATTCTGGTTCAGACATCTTGATTGTATCTGTGTTGGTTAAATCCCTGGCTGTCATTTCTTAGTGCTCTTTCTTTTGGGGTTAATTCCTTCCCTTTGTCATTTTGAAGGGAGAAAAGGAATTAAAGAGACAGAAAAATTAAAATTAAAAAATTAAAATTAAAGAAATATCAAATTAAAAATTAAACACACACACACACACACACACAAATCGAATAGATGCTAGATCCTAGGTGTGTTTTGGTCTGGGTGTCGAAAGTGGTTTGACAGATTAGAGAAAAAAAAGGGGGCGGGGGAAAAAAGGAAATCGTTTGAGAATTTGAAAAAATAGTACACTGAAGTAGACTAAAATGAGATGATGGAGGTAAGATAGAATTTGAAAAAATATACATAAAAGTAAAGAATATAGTAGAAAAAAATTAAGGAAAAACATTTTTAATAAAAATTAAAAATAAATATGAATTTCTTCTTTTTCTGTATTCAAGAAAAAAGAAAGAAAAAAGAAAAAGGATAAAAAAAGAAATCATTTGAAAATTTGACAAAGTGAATACACTGTAGTAGACTAAAATAAAATGATGGAAGTAAAATAGAATTTGAAAAAAGTTACATAAAAGCAAAAAATATAGTAAAAAATTAAATAAAAATAATAGAAATTGAAAGTAAAAATGAAGTTTTTCTCTTTCTGCATTCAAGAAAAAGAAAAGAAACGAAAAAGAGAAAAAAGAAAAAGAAAAAAAGGAAATTGTTTGAAAATTTGAAACGATGAATACACTGAGGTTGACTAAAATAAAATGATGGAAGTAAAATAGAATTTGAAAAAAATTACACAAAAGTGGAAACTAGAGTAGTAAAACTTAAAGAAAATTATTTTTAATAAAAATTGAAAATAAAAATGAATTTTTTTCTCTTTCTGTATTTGAGAAAAAGAAAAGTGTAAAAGAGAAAAAGAAAAAAAAAAGAAAATTGAATAGATGAACCTGCTAATAGATTGAAGTAGGCGTGAAATTACTTCGTTTTCCCCTAGAAGTCAGTCTATGTAGTGCTTTATAGTCCATAAACTGAGCCAACAGTGAGACTTGTGTTCTTGAAGAGTGAAGTTAGCCAAGTTGGGCGGGGCTCAGTGTAACAGCTCCACTCTCCACTAGATGGCGCTGCTAGACTACTGGGGTGGACTGTTGCGGTGCTCGTAGGTGCATATGCGCATGTGTGGAAGCGGTGAAAGTGGCACCACCCAGCTACCCAGTCTGTTCTCCCGGATCAGCAATCACGCATCCATCCTCTGTCTTCAGCTTTCCTCCACTCCCAGCTCTTTCACTCTCCATGACCAGGCCCCAGGCAGCACCTCTCTCCCGAGTTCCGTCTCAGATGTGGCTGTTTTCCCCAGCCCCTTACTTCTGAAGGACTGCAGCTTTGACCCGTTCTGCCCCTCTGCAGGAGGGTCTCATGGAGCAATGGCCGAATGAGCAATGTCCGAATGTCGGCTGCACCCAGGAACGCTTGCTGGACCCTACTGCTGCCGGTGCCCCGAGACTGTGGCCAGGTGCCAGCCCGCCCTAGAAGAAGTTCATGAGATAGTGTAGCAGCAGTTTTCAGGGATTCTGGAAAATCACAACACACAGCTGGCACCAGGCTTCACCCTTAAGGACCTTGCCCCAGCACCCGCGAATGTGGCTGCCTCTGGGGTCTGCTGGGACCAGGTGGCCTCAACAGTCTCTACCAAATGTCCTTCCATCAGTGGAACCGCTTTTCCCTGTGTGGCCCGAGAACCTCCCGGACCTCACTCTGCTCCTGGGGATTCACCCTTCCCACCAGAGCACCGCCAGGTATGGAGCTGCGGAGTTGCAGCCTTTGCGCTCCCCTTGTTAACAGTCTTAATGGAATTGAAACCCTCTCCTTTCTCCTTTCTCCCTTTTTAGTTTAGTCCCTGTGGCCGTTTCCAATTTTCCACTTTCTCTCCGGTTGCTTTTGGGGAACGGTGCTTTTCCCGTATTCTCCACCCCCCCCAGTCTCCGTCCTCTCTCTGCCTGTAAAAGCGGTTCCCTCTCCTCAGCGGCTTCTCGGTCCCCAAATTCACCTCTCTGCACCGCGTACCTGCTGAATTCTGTGGTTCAGGTTGTGCAGTTTGTTGTGTTAATCCTCCAATCAGTTTTCTAGGTGTGTAGGATGGTTTAGTGTTGGTCTGGCTGTATTTCATGGATGTGAGACACACAAAAAACTTAAATGCTGTTCCGCCATCTTGGCTCCTCCTGTCTTTTCTCACCTTTAGGATTTTGTAGATGAAAATCAGAGAAATTGAAAACTGAAAAAAAAAAAAGAATAGATGAAGTGGAGTAAATCGAAGTGATTAAAAGTAGTTCTTGGGGTCAAAGGACAAACAAACAAAAGGGCTTGTGCATCTTTTTGTTGTTCATTCACTGATTTAACACTGTAAACCACCCTCTGGGGTACTACAGAGGAGCCAAAGTAGATGAGACCCACATCTCAAACTCCAGAGATTTAGTGTTACAAAGAAGAAACATGACATACATTTAGGAAGCTAGAACTCTCCAGGAGAAAGGAAGCTTCATAAGGGCAAGGTATTTTGTCTCTTTGGCTCCTTACTATAGCCTCAGGAAGTGTCTTGCACAAAGCAGGTACTCGAGAAATAGTGGTCGGATGAATGGATAAAACACAGTAGAGTGTTGAGCCATTTAAGAACTGTAAAAAAAAAAAAGTGAAATTGGTAAGAGGAGGAGCAGGTAACTTCCAGCATCTTTGAAATTATGGACGTAACTTGTAGGTAAGTATGTTGACAGCCCATGAACAGAATCTCCTGTGTGCACTGCTATTGTTTTTCAAATCCATCAACTGCTCCGTCAACCTCTTCAAGTAAGACCACGAACACAGCAAGTAATGAACATGTTACTTAAACATGCTGGGCCTCAGCAAAGTGACGAAGTTAGACTACATGAGGGTTTGTGGGGGCAAATATGAAAGATCCTTTTAAATGTCAGAATGGTTAAATGTGTACACTACCCCATCAAACCTCTGATTTGATAGATATTCTACCGCCCAGAGTAGAAGACCCAAAGAGAAAATACTAAGGTGGTAAGAGTAAAGGTGCTTTGCCAATACGATGAAAATTGTGAAGATAAGACATGAATGACTGAATTTTAGGAAACAGTGGAAGGGAGAGGATCAAAGTCTTCTGGGTTTTACTGTCTTATTATTTAAATTAACTTCAACCAAAAGAATTGCCTTTTCCCAACCTAAACAACGTTGAGCCTAATTCATGTTCCTAAATCCTCTGAATGTTTCTCAATATCCTTCTGAATAGTTGACTAAAAATACCAGTTTGTTTTGGGGTGTTTTTGCAGGGACCTCTTTGCTAGGTGACTGTGACTTTTACAAAGGGGTACTGGTGCCTGCCAAAGTTTGGCCAGTCTGCAGCAAAATAAGAGGAATCCAAACAATGCAAGATCTATATTTGTAAAGCCATACTGACTCATTTGAAAGGACTTTAAAGAAAAAAAAAAAACTTGAGATTAGAACCTTTATGGTTAGAATATTTTTTTCTTCTTAAATGATGGAGGCCAAAGATGGCATTCCTTTTAATGTTCTGGAGAAAATAAAAATTGTCATCCTCTGTGGGTCCCACCACCTTTTAAATAAATTGTACTATTTTCTAGGGGCGCCTGGGTGGCTTGGTCGATTAAGCGTCTGACTTCGGCTCAGGTCATGATCTCACGGTCTGTGAGTTCGAGCCCCGCGTCGGGCTCTGTGCTGACAGCTCAGAGCCTGGAGCCTGTTTCAGATTCTGTGTCTCCCTCTCTCTCTGCTCCTCCCCTGTTCATGCTCTGTCTCTCTCAGTCTCAAAAATAAATAAACGTTAAAAAAAATAAATAAATAAATAAATAAATAAATAAATAAATAAATTGTACTATTTTCTGAAATTTAAAGGCACAGATGTTAAGAATTAGAGCGTCATTGCAGAGACTAGTTGGTTTTATTCCTTAATGCAGATTGTAGAGTCTTCAAATAACCTTATTATGCTAAGTATTCAGAATCATGACACCTTGGTTTCCTTTATTTCTTGGTCTTAGACACTGATGCCTCTCAGCGTCATTTAATACACCAGACTACTATGGAACAAGAAACAGAAGGCTGCATGCAATTGAAACTATCATTTCTTTAAAGGCATCTAAAAAATTCATTTCTGGTCTTACCACAATTCATTATTTTTGGAAAAGAGACAAGGCATCTTTGATGACAGTGTTAATAACATTACTGTTTTAAGCAAACATTTACCGATGTAGTTTTATGGAATCCCATAAATGACTTATTTATGTTACATAGAGTACTAAGGAAACAACTATGGAAAAACATTATAAGATCACTGATTTTATTGCTCTATAAGCAATGTATATTAACTTTATGAAACTTCGAAAACACATATAAACCCAGAGATTACTAGTGTAAAGTTTTTATTGTAGTCATTCAACACCTTTCTTTAGCAACATAGAAATCTTTTACAACAAAAATTGGATTATATTGTACATGCTGTTTTTTAACCTGCATTTTCCATCCTAAAAATATGTTGTAAATCTATTTCCATAGCATTAAATGTTTTTCTACATCATTTTAATGACTTCATACTGTGATATTTTATAATGTACTATCATCTAATTAACAAGTTCCTTGTTAGGTACTGTTTTTTGTTGTTGTTTTTCCCATTGTTGAAATGAACATCTTTGCTAAATTAAATCTTGTTTTACATTCTTGAGTAATTCATGGGCTAGATTCTAAAAGTAGACTCGTCGGGTTAAGTGTACACAAATTTATAAAACTTTTCATATATAACATGGAACTGACATAAAAATGTGTGTTTATTTATTTGCTTAATTTATTACAATATTTACAGTCCATGAGGAAGATAGAAAAATAATCTAATTCATTGCATAACACTCCTTGCACTTCATTTAATTTCCAAAAAAAACTCATTACAGCTAAAATGAGACTTCTTAGACTAAGTTGTCAAACTTTGACTAAAGGGATCCTGCAGATCATTTGGCTTAAAAGCTTTATGCTAGAGCTGAGGGAACTGAGCTGAAGTTATAACATGTCCTGTTCACAGTTCAGCCTAACAAGGAATGGAGCCAACTCAGTCCTGGATCCAGATGCTCTTTTTTCCTCCCAAGACCCTCGAGAGAAGAGCAAGTCATTCTTCTTTAGACAGTCAGCACAGAATTGACGTGTCTCTGAGCTTTCTGGAATTGCTCTGCGGTCTTTCGTTGTACCATAATTTCTTTCACTATCACCTAGTTGATGGACATGAGGATTGCCTGGAGTTATTAACTAGTTTAAACAATGTGGCAATAAACAATCTTTTAAATAGCTGTTTAAATATGTCTAACAAATATAAATTGCTTTTCTTTTGGGAAATGTTACATGTTGTATTATTTCCTGGAGATTCACGATGCAAATTTACGGACTAAACAAATATTTATTGAACACCGACCAGCTGTGCTACATGCTGGGAGTAACATTAAAGGCTCTGAAAATTCTTACAGTAACAAAATCTTTTAAATTAAAAAAATTTTTTTTTCAACATTTTTTTTATTTATTTTTGGGACAGAGAGAGACAAAGCATGAATGGGGGAGGGGCAGAGAGAGAGGGAGACACAGAATTGGAAACAGGCTCCAGGCTCTGAGCCATCAGCCCAGAGCCCGACCCGGGGCTCGAACTCACGGACCGCGAGATCGTGACCTGGCTGAAGTCGGACGCTTAACCGACTGCGCCACCCAGGCGCCCCTTAAATTTTTAAAATTAAAAATTTCCCAACCTTTTTTTTTTTTTAAATCATAGCACCCTTCTCCACCCCCCCCCCCCTTTAAAAAACTGAACATCTTGGGGCGCCTGGGTGGCTCAGTCTGTTAGGTGTCAGACTTCGGCTCAGGTCATGATCTCACGGTTCCTGGGTTTGGGCCCCGCGTCAGGCTCTGTGCTGACAGCTCGGAGCCTGGAGCCTGCTTTGGATTCTGTGTGTCTCTCTCTCCCTGCCCCTCTCCCACTCATGCTGTCTCTCTCTCTCTCTCAAAAATAAATAAACATTAAAAAAAAATTAAAAAAAAACTGAACATCTGCTAGTATTGTACTAGTCGTTTCTGGAGCAGAATTTGGAAAATGCTATCTGGTACCAGTCTTGTTGAAAACTACTAATTACCTAGTTGTTACTTTTGTAGGGACTCCAAAAAATCTTGGGAATTATTTAGAGGAAACATATGTTTTAGGCATTTCAGAAGACTATATCTTTGATCTATATTGCCAGATTAACTTCCAGGATGGGAAGTATT
Source organism: Lynx canadensis (assembly GCF_007474595.2). Classification (NCBI taxonomy): domain Eukaryota; kingdom Metazoa; phylum Chordata; class Mammalia; order Carnivora; family Felidae; genus Lynx; species Lynx canadensis. The sequence goes on from NC_044319.2 coordinate 29,162,151, forward strand.
TGGATATGAATATTTTAGTGCGACAGTTTTACTTTATTTTATTTATTTAAAAAAATTTTAAGTTTGGGGCGCCTGGGTGGCGCAGTCGGTTAAGCGTCTGACTTCAGCCAGGTCACGATCTCGCGGTCCGTGAGTTCGAGCCCGGCGTCAGGCTCTGGGCTGATGGCTCAGAGCCTGGAGCCTGTTTCCAATTCTGTGTCTCCCTCTCTCTCTGCCCCTCCCCCGTTCATGCTCTGTCTCTCTCTGTCCCAAAAATAAATAAACGTTGAAAAAAAAAATTTTTTTTTTTAATTTTAAGTTTATTTTGACCGAGAGAGAGAGAGTGGGGGAGGGGCAGAGAGAGAGGGAGACAGAGAGAATCCCAGGCAGGCTTTGCACTGTCAGCACAGAGCATGATGCGGGGCTCAAATTCACGAACCATGAGATCATGACTTGAGCCAAAGTCAGATTCTTAACCAACAGACCCCCGGGTGCCCCTACTTTATTTTATTTTTAAATTAGTGTTCATATAATTAGGACAAAATGAAGACTCGAACATGAAAGGAGAATGTGGGATATAAAATAGTTTTGGCTCAGCAATGGGTTTATTCGGGGAGAAGGGTGAATTTGCATGGAGAAGAAACAGACTGAAGAGGAGTGAGACAGAGATGAAATTATTAACAGGAATTAAAACTGGAGGTTTCAAAGATTCTATAGCAACATGGGAAAGAATTAAAAAATATTTGGTAGAAAAAGAAGGATACAAAATCCTATTCACAATATGTAAAAACCAATTAGGAAAAAAAAACAGGGGTGGGGTGAGAATCCAACAAAATAATAGTGTTTGGGTTGGGGTGCTTTTTTCCCCCTCATCTCTAATTGTCGTTTTCATTTTTATTTTTAAAATATATGACAAAATTGAAAAGGAAAAAAATACTAAAGGATCAGACAAAATTAGAAGAGAGGCTTATGGAGGAGGAGGAAGGTAGTGGTTGAGTCGAACAAAGGCAACAAATAGATTAAAAGTGAATAAGGGTAGAAGAGAGAACATTCAATTTGTCCTGGAGGAGATCATTAATGACTCAAGTGCTGTGAAGTGGACAAAAGCCAGTCTGTAGTGGGGTCAGATGAGAGAACCAGACAAGAATAATTTTTTTTTAGGACCTAAGATCATAATAATTCACGTAGAGGTTCCCCCCAGCCACTGTTACTTTAGTTCAGGTTTTATCATGTTGGGATTTTGCCTATATCGGTTTTTTTCCAGGAGCTGATAAATGAAAACCTTAAAAAAAAGAAATCCTATGAGTAAGTTTCTTTGCCCTTATATTTGAACTGAATAATAAAGAAATGGTAAATTCTCTTTCAGAGCTGTGCTAGAAATGCTACCATATAGAAGTCTTAATAATATACTCTGTGCATGCCATTTAAAAACAGAAGAACTTGGTCGCCCAAGGTCATTTCAGATGCCTTTTTTCCTAAGTGATTTGTGTATATTTTATCCATAAAAGACAAATTATTATGAAAGGATATGAAATATAGGTTTAAGGAACTCAAAGAACAAAGTGCATTCTTTGCTCTTTGAATTTCTTAAAATTAAGTTCTTAAGACTCCTGCTGCTTACCTTCAAACAAGCAACCTTGAAACTACTCCATGAAACCCGGTGAAAGGACGAACCAAAGAGTTTTCACTTATAAAAAAATATAGCACATGGGAGAGAGGACGTTCAAGTCTTCCAGTATCCATACTTATTAACTAAATTGAATGCCTGTGGCGGGTCTCATGGGAGCACACAGTGGCAGCCTCTTTATATTACAACTCAGCCAGAAGCATTTATTCCCTTGTAATTAAGGCCAAGGGTGCAACCAGTGATGCGAATGGAAGCAATTATGTGGATTATTCCGCTCCCTCAACATTTCTCAAGAGTTTGTATGTTTGTGGCTTTATGTGAGTCTGAAGTCCCTGCATAGCCCCCGGGTTATCCTTGGTTCTGCAGGCCCAACCTCAGGAAATAACCACAGCTAATATTTACGTAGCACTTATATGCTAGATGCTGTTCTAGGTGCTTTTGATACAATAGCTTCATCCATTCTTTCAAAACTCTGGGGTGGGGGGCAGCTAAATGTGAAGTCCTAGTTCTCCAGAAGTAGATACTGAGATGAGGTTCCAACGCAAGGAAGTCATCCCTGAGTTGGTCGTAGGAAAGACCAGTAAGGGGTGATGGAAGGAGGGCAGGAAAAGGGAGTTGAGCCAAGCAAGGGCACATCTCAGGCCAAGGCCCTCCCGGGGTAGCTTCAGTTGGTTCTGAAGGGAAACCCTATAGGCTAGGAAGGGAAGCTTGGCTTCCCTCCTGCTGCCCAGTCATTGGGTAACAGCCCACATGGGTGGCAAGGAGTGTGTGTGTGTGTAGGGGGTGGGGGTGGAATCTAGGAAAGAAGAGTATCAGGTGCTTATTGAAAGGGGTGGGACAGAAACACCGACAGGTGTCCGCTACAGGTAGGGTCTGTTATCTCCACCGGATCTTGGCCAAGGTCTCAAAGCTTGTAAGTAGAATATCTGGAATCTGAAAGCCTGCAGTTTGATTCCAGAAGCCATGGGCTTAAACCCCCATGCCGGGTGGGCAAGATCGTATCTTCACAGCACGCCGCTGTCTTGTCAATACATTTTTGAACGTTTTCACAATGGACTGTGTAGCATAAAATATTTTGAATTTATTGGGCTTCTAAAAATGCTGGAAGTATGTCTGAGGAGGAATCTATTAGTAATTTGTTGAACTAAGTTTCAGATGCCCAAGCCCCCAAGCCTAAGTTCAGCTCAGAGAACAGACTAAAAACATTAGATACTTGGTTTACCTCAAGGCATGTGCTACTCCCAAAGCACCCTTCCAGTGGAATCTGCCCAGTTCTCATGAACTACGTCAAAAGTGATTCCACAAATCTTTCTCTGCAAGGTATATTCACGCAGATCCTGTTTCACATTAAGATGATGTCAGTTTATATTGCTGACCTGATCTGATATCTACTTATCGCCCTCTAAATTGTTTTTGAATGTTTAAAATGTTTTATTTTTATTTTTATTCATTTTTTTGAAGTTTATTTATTATGAGAGAGAGAGAGCTTGCATGAGCAAGGGAGGGGCAGAGGGAGAGGGAGAGAGAGAGACTCCCAAGCAGGCTCCGTGCTGTTAGTGCAGAGCCTGATGTGGGGCTCAATCCCATGAACTGTGAGACCCCGACCTGAGCTGAAATCAAGAGTTGGCACTTAACCAGCTCTTGGTTGGTGCCACCCAAGTGCCTCTAAGTTTTTTTTTTTTATTTTAAATAAAACTTATATTCTGTTCCAAGTCATTGAAGCAATTTTTTTCTTTTTTAGTTTTTGTGGAACACTTTTCTGAAATATTTTTTAAACTTTTAAAGGAATTCACTTTAGTTTTGCTAAAGGAATTCTCTTTATTTTCTGTTTTAAAAGAGGGGGTATGTATGTTACTTGTCTGTCTCTTTGCCCTCGGTAAAAAGACAAAAAGTTTGTGTCTAATGTTTGGGTGACCAATTAAGTCAACTCAAGAGTTTGCGAATGACTGTGGTAGATCCAGTGACTAAGAGAGAAACGAGTGCTGACCCAACCTCTGTCAAGAAAATCAGCGAGAACCTTACTGGTCCAAAGAGGACAGCACGAAGGTGGAGGAAGACACTTTAAGGGGAAGGCTGAGGGAATGCAGAATTTGTACAGTTTTCTTCCTGTGTGTTTTGGGTGAAGGGGAAAATTCTCCTTTTTAGCAGACACCTACAGAGGGTAACGTTCTGTGGGCGCATTGAGGCCCAGTGTCTGCTGTGCCGCCATATTGTTCAGGAGGGAGAATGAAGGAGGGAAAGGCTTGGATGCTTGCCAAAGGTTCTGAGGTCCTAGATAATAAAAGCTAACAGTTCTATGGTACTTATTACAGTAAAACCTTGGCTTGCAAGTGACCTGTTCTGCAAGTGTTCCACAAGACAAGCAAACATTTCTAGTAAATTTTAACTTGGTAAATGAGCAATGTTTTGCAATATGAGTAGAGCCTGATGCCAAGTGTCACATGATCACAACTGAGCCAATGGTTCTTGAAATTTGCTTTGATATATGAGCTCTTTGGACTACATGGATAGCGTGTTTCCAGAATGAACTGTGCTCACAAACCAAGGTTTTACTGTAAATGCAAGGGCCTGTTGGAAGTGTCACATATATTAACTCCTAAAAGTCTCCTAGCAACGCTATGAGGTAGATACTAGCAGTATCTCCATTTTATAGAAGAGGAAACTGAGGCACAGAGAGGTTAAATAACTCATTCAAGGCCACACAGCTATTTAGTTGTGGAGCTGGAATTCAAGTCTGGGTTATTGGCTCTCAGATTCCTTGCTCCTGCCCATTACTTTGAACCGCCCCACCTTGAAATGTCCAGAATGTGCGATTAATGTTGTTCGTAACTTATTTGTAGTTGAACCTATTTCTGAACGCTCTGCGTGTTTTTAAAAGAGACCCCGGTTTCACACTTGGTAATAGCTAAGCTATAGAAGAAAACTTGACTTCTCATAGAAACAGCGACCGGAAGCTCTTAAAGTTGCTCTAAAGCAGAGAGCCCCTATCCATGTTTGGAAACTGTAAAGTAGAAGCAAGCAGCCGGGCAGATAAGCTCTGTTCTGCACAGAGGAGACGGTATTCCCTGCCCATGGGGACTTGGCACTGGCAGCAATTATATCACAAAGTCACTCTCAACACTCAGCTGCTTGCTAAGAATTAATTGCTGGAACCAGACCTCGTGAGCTTCATGTTACCCTGCTTTGGAAGAAGCACACACATTCGTGTGATATATTTAGTCTTCAGAAACGGTTACGTTTAAGAGTATCTTTCTTACAAAAAAAGAGAATGAATTCCGGGGTTACATGGGGTCATTCGCTACCCCTCCCCAAGTAAACAATCGCACACCTATTTATGCTGTTGAGTAAAGCGACCTCCCACCCCGGTTGTGGTTTGTGGAAAGAAGCGACTCACCAGGGCTTCACTTGCAAAGGAGCCCAGATCTGCCAGGGCCTCTGCTGCCCTCTAGAGGCGTGTCAGATCAGGGCGGCTCACCTCTGAAACTCCCAGGGATTGCCCGGAAATGCACCTTACTCTCCCTTTGGAATGTACCATCAATGTCATGTGTCAAAGGTGATGAGGTGGAAATACGCCAGATTGCAAAAAACAATACTGGGATTTAATTACAATTCCAAGCCATGTCTTTGATAGTTAGTCTATACTCAGGGATGATAAAAGCTTCCTCCTGTGTTTCTTGCACCCTCTCTCTGGCCACACCCACCCCCATCTCAACCGCTATATAGAAATTAGTCAAGGTCGGGGCGCCTGGGTGGCTCAGTCGGTTGAGCGTCCGACTTCAGCTCAGCTCATGATCTCATACTCCGTGAGTTTGAGCCCCGCGTCAGGCTCTGTGCTGACAGCTCAGAGCCTGGAGCCTGCTTCAGATTCTGTATCTCCCCCTTTCTCTGCCCCTCCCCTGCTCGTGCTCTGTCTCTCTCTGTCTCAAAAATAAATTTAAAAAATTAAAAAAAAAAGAAATTAGTCAAGGTTGTCTTAAAACCATAAACAGAGCTAACATAAAGCATTTATCACATGGCAAGTACTAAGTGCGTCCCATACACTAACCTATTTAATGTGCATAGCAGTCCTGTGAGACGGGTGGTATCATCATCCCCATCTTATAATAGGGAAGCAGAGGCAGAGGACTATCGAATACTGCTCATGGTGCGTGAGTGGTGGAACTGGATTTGAGCCCACGCATGTGTGGCTGTGTGGACTGGGCTCATATCCACTTCACTGTACTGTGTCTTTTACAGCTATTAAAGCACACATTAAAAGTCTAATTTTTAAGGTAGAGGTTTTTCTAAAAAATCTTTACCCTGAATCTAGTAATGAGGCAATGACTGGCCCGCACACTTCAAAAATGTCAATGACATTGGGGCACCTGGGTGGCTCAGTCGGTTAAGTGTCAGACTTCAGCTCAGGTCGTGATCTCACAGTTTGTGAATTTAAGCCCTGCATCGGGCTCTGTGCTGACAGCTCGGAGCCTGGAGCCTGCTTCCGATTCGGTGTCTCCCTCTCTCTGGGCCCCTTCTCAACTCATGCCTCTCTCACCTTCAAACATAAATAAATAAACTTGAAAAAAATGTCAATGACATGACAGAAAAGGAGGAAGAGGAGAAGAAGGAGGAAGAAAAGGAGACCAGAAGGAGGAGGAGCTATTCTAGAGATTTAACAACTAAATATAATATATAGCCTGTGATTATCTCCCACATTGGATAACTATTATATTAATGTTAAATTTCTTGAGTATGATCCTTTTGTTGTGGTGATACAGGAGCATGTCTTGTTCTTAAGTGATATTTGACGAAGTTTTCAGGGGTGAATTGTTATTATATAAGCAAATCGCCATCACACTTTTTAGGAAAACAATAAAAATACGTGTAAGAAAGAAAGAGAAAGCAAATGTGGCAAAACGTTAAAAATTGGCAACACCAGTTAAAGGCTCATTATACTATCTTTAAAAATGTGTTGGGGGCGCCTGGGTGACGCAGTCGGTTGAGCGTCCGACTTCAGCCAGGTCACGATCTCGCGGTCCGTGAGTTCGAGCCCCGCGTCGGGCTCTGGGCTGATGGCTCGGAGCCTGGAGCCTGTTTCCGATTCTGTGTCTCCCTCTCTCTCTGCCCCTCCCCCGTTCATGCTCTGTCTCTCTCTGTCCCAAAAATAAATAAACGTTGAAAAAAAAAAATTAAAAAAAAAAAATGTGTTGAAGGTTGGGGGAATTCTTAGATGAAAAATTAGAGGAGAAACACACTCCCTCTCAAAATAAGAGCCAGGGAAGGAGGTAGCCAATGTATCTGCCTGCACGGCCCTGCGTAAGGACAAGTGAGAGCAATGTGTGGGGCTTGGAAGCTATTGGAAGCTTTGCAATCTGTAGATGTGTGTTATGCGTGGGTGTATGAGACGTTAAAGCTTATTGATTAATGTTTTTCTTTTTTTAAATTTTTTTAACGTTTATTTATTATTGAGAGACAGAGAGGCACAGAGTGTGAGCAGGGGAGGGGACAGAGAGAGGGGGAGACACAGAATCCGAAGCAGGCTCTGGGCTCCGAGCTGTCAGCACAGAGCCCGACGCAGGGCTCGAACCCACGAACTGTGAGATCATGACCTGAGCTGAAGTCCGCCACCCAACCGACTGAGCCACCCAGGCGCCCCACTGATTAGTATTTTTCAACTAGTATTAGGTATTACATGCATTGGTTTGTATTTTCAAAAAATATTCACACTTCCATCCAATGGAAATGAATAAAGCAAATGGTAAACTCTTTGTAAAACTGAAAACATCTCATTTCAGTCTTAGAGTTATTGCAGTTTTGTTATCAACAAATAAGGCATATATAGACGTCTGCCTTTCCTATTCATTTGTTCAGGAAATATGTATCGAAGCGCTCCCTATATTCCAGGCACTGGTCAAGATGTTTGATCACAAGGTGCTCTGAACACAAGGTGCTTGTCTTCTGGTGGGAGAGAGAGACAGTAAACATAACTAAGTAAGGGTTAGAAAGCTACCATTGTCAAGGGAAAACAGAAAAGGAGACCAACATGGCAGGAATTTTTGCAGATGGCTGTGGAGGAGAGGGTTTGTCCTTTTATATAGGATCCCCAGGGTAAGTTTCACCCAAATATGACCTTGTGATAGTCTGGAAGGGAAGTAGAAGAACACAATGAAGAAGGACCTTACGGGGAAGAGTGTGCCCAGTGTGGCTGGAACTGAGTGGTCCAGAAGTAAGAGTAAAAGGATAAGAAGCCAGAGAGTAAGTAGAGGACCTTCATACAAGTCATTATGAAAGGCACTGGTTTTCATGCTGATTAAAAATAGGGAGCCGTTGGATGGTTTGAGTAGAGAAGTGGCATGATTTAACTCAGTACTTAAAAAAATCAATCTTTTAGGGAGACCAAGATGGAAGCAGGGTCCCCAGTCAGGAGGCTACTGCAATAATCCGAACAAGAGAGGACAGTGACTTGGCACAGGCTGGTAGAATCGGTGGCCAAGAGATGTGATCAGATTCCGGATGGTTTCATGGTAGAACCAACAGGAAGGATTTACCAATAAATTAGATGTGGTGGTTGAGAGAAAGACATGAGTCAAGGGCCACTTGATCAACTGGATCAAGCAGTTGTCCTGAGCAACTGGAAAAATGAAGTTGTCTTCTAAAGAGACAGGGAGGATTAGGAGGGATTTTGAGGGGGGAAGACCAAGAAGTGAATTTTGGACATGCTGAGTGTGAACTATTAGATGTCCAAAAGTGGAGTTGTTGTAAAGGGAGCAGGAGATAGAAGTCGAGATTGGAGAGAGGTCAGGGAAAGAGACTGAAAATTGATCAGAACTGTTGTACAGGTGGTATTTAAAGCCATGAGTCTAAATAGGATCAGCAAGACAGTGAGTGTGGATAGAGAAAAATAGTAAGAACTGGGCCCCTTACATTATTCTGTTATGTGTTTATTATACTTGTTATATTTCTCATTTTGTGTAGAAAATTACAAAAGAGAAAATTGACAATTATCTAAATTACTGAAGATAGTCTATCAAATAATTAGATTTTCAAAGCATATTAATTTTCCTCAACTATCTGGTTTAATTTTCTACACATGTGTGCATTATTCAAACACTAGGGCAGTTGCGATTTTAACTGTTTCATCCTAGTGTTTTTCAATCAATAATATATTCATCTTTAAAATGGTAAAGTTCAACAATGCTTTCAAATGATTCTGTAGGTGGAGTAATCCTCAACTGTATTTATTTTCTGAATTTGAATTAAATGTTCTGTTGCAGCATGATTATTCTTTCCTCTCTTTCTAATGCTTCTGATTTGACAGTTCTCATTTTGGTGATGTAGTAAGTGAATTTTAAATGTTATGCCCAAGCAGAACTATTACTAATCAAGGAAAGAAAGAGAAGAGGAAACGCTGTCTTGAGAGAAAGATCTGTAAATATATTTGTTGTTTCATAGAATAAAGACAATTGCTGATGATAAGAAGTTCACTCAACTGCAAATAAGCCCATGTAACAAATGCATTTTATCAATAAATTTTAATGTCAGAACCATTTTAACACTCTTTAATAGTTAATTGGGTAAATATCGGCCAGCTCAGGAGAGGTTTTTTTTCCCATAATGGGCTATATAATGGTGGTAGGTAATCTAGATAATTAGGCATGTGATGAGATTTATCAGTAAACAAAAACCCAATTAAGCCCAACTTGAAAAATAAGGGAGTTTATTGACTCATCTAATGAAAAATACCGAGGTAGTCAGGCTTCAGGGTTTGTTTATCAATATGTTGTGTGGGTTTTTTTGGTCTGCCTCTCTGCTCTGCCATCCAATATGTTGTCTTCAATCCCAAGCTGGCTTTCTTTGCAGGTGTTGAGAGGCTTCCAAAAGTACCTGGGCTATTTGCTTTCCTGAAAATGCCCAAGGAGAAGGAATGCCTTCTTTATTTATTAGGCAAGTGATCTGAGCTTAGTGCCAATCCTCGTGGCCAGGAGAATGCCATGTGCTGAAATTCTTAAGGCCTCAGTCACTTGATCCCCGTGACAAAGAGGATGGGATTCTCTTGACTTGCTTATATCTTTGGAGATGTCAGCGGGGCCAATGCCCTTTGAAGCATTTGGCTGGTACACAACAGGGGTGGGGTAGCATGTTGTTGGGCAGGCGGTCATTGGGGGAGGAACCACGTGCCTGAATCATCCAGATGATCCCAAATCAGTTGACACTCCAGTTCAATTTCTTGTTCAGACTCAGCTTCCTAAGCTTGGCTATATTTCTCTCATGACCTTTCTCTATTTGGTAGTGACAGAAAACCATCTCTATCTACCTGCGAAAAAAATTTAAAATTCAGGCGACATGGACAAGGGTGAAAACTTTCACTTTTTCTCTAACTACTAGCCAATATAAACAGTTAATGCCTTGTTGCAACTATACAGAATGTTTGTTTTTCTGTTACCAGAGCATGTGTGTGTGTGTGTGTGTGTATGTGTGTGTGTATATATATGTATATATATATATGTATGTATGTATATGAGCACTTCCTTGTGACTGATGTCGTTTAACAAATTTTTATAACAGAAACTTATTTTCAATGCCTTCAAATGCTGTTATATGGGTGACTCCAAGAAAGACATCATATTTATGTCATATTTATGTTTAATGGCGGGGGGTGGGGGAAGCATTTCAACTAGTTGACGCATTAAACCTATGTGATTACCACATTTCCTCCTAAATCATACGAAGATGAAAGTAAAGATGCTTTTAAAGGTATACATTGTCAAAAACAAAAAGAATGTGAGAGCAGATAACAACAGCAAAATGTTGGAAGTTAGAAAGGTAGTGGAAAAGTACCAGCCCATGACGGCTGAAGACTTGGAGTAGAAAAAGTACAGAAGCAATCTGATTTGAACCTCTAAACCACAAAGGCTCAGGAACTGGCAGTACAAGGTGCCTTGAAAGTGAAAGTGTAGATGGAGCTGAAAATGGGACTGTTTACAAGGCTATTAAAGAATCAGTTAAGCCCCAGATCAGTATTTTCGTGCTGTGAAGGCAGGCGATTGCCTCTTTTCTCTATTCTATTCTCTGCACCATAACACAAAGAAAGGAGATTTTGTTTCTGGGAGGTGAATCAGAAGATCTCTGAACTGGAAGACACCAGCACAGCTGAGGGTATGGTCATCTCCTAAAAACAGGATGATGAGGATGATCATAATAAAAAGGGAGAACCTCAACTTTATTCTCTCACCAGGCTTCCAAAATGCCGGAAGCTGGGCAGGAGATTGGAAGTCTTTCTCTGAGAAATCTGACTAGCCCGAGAGCATGGAATTCAAAGTACTGACCGCCAAGGGTCTAGTAGTGAAAAGGCCAAGTGAAGTCATCTTAGAGTGAAGTCCATCATTCATGAAGCCTCACTTCCTTATAACTTCCAATCAGCTTTTTAGTTCTCCATTTAAAAACATGAGCAGGCGTGCCTAGGCGGCTCAGTTGGTTAAGCATCTGACTCTCGATGTCAGCTCAGGTCATGATCTCACAGTCGTGAGATCAAGCCCTGCATCAGGGTCCATGCTGAGTGTGGAGCTTGCTTGGAATTCTCTCTCTCCCCCTTTCTCTGTCCCTCCTTCGCCCGGTGTGTGCACGTGTGTGTGCACGTGCTCTCTCTCAAAAATAAGTAAATAAACATTAAAAAAAATGAGATTACCATACATCTGAGGAAAACCTCTAACAGGAAAGACAGAGCAAATAAATACGAAAATTTAGAGGAAACAGAGATCATATGTAGAGAAGAATATTGTGAGGTTAAAACTAGCCTCAGAAATGTAAGAAAAATCATTATATCTATGAAACAAGAACATTATGCTACTAAAAAAGAACACTTGGAAACTTATGAAAGAATAAGAGAGTTCTTGAAATTAAAAATATAAATGCAGAAATTAAAAAATAATGGATAAAGATAAAATAGGGGAAATTTTCAATAAAGCAGGACAATTGAACAGGACATAGAAAAGATTTTAATAATTTGAACAGTCTAAGAATTCCCATATTTAAATAATAGGAGTTCAAGAAAGAGGAAATAAACAAAAGGGACAGCAATTGCCAGAGAAACAATTCATGAAAACTTCCTATTACTATTAAATGAACCCACCAAGAGCCAAGGATAATGGGTAAAAATGAATCTACATTATGTGAGATCGCCATAAAATTTTAGTACACTGGAGACAAAAAGGAGGTGTTTCAGAAAGAGTGGAGGAGGGGACCAAGTCACATTCATAGAATGCCAGAATGGCATTTGAGTTGGCAATAACAACACTGGAAGTTAGAAGAGAATGGAGTAAAGTCATAAAAATTCTGAGGGTAAATGATTTCCAACCTCGAACTCCAAGTACTGCCAAACTATCATTCAAAGATATTTTCTGACATGCAAGATCTCAAAAAATAGGACTTCTATGAATCCTTTCCTCAGAACTAATTAGGGGATGTGGTATACCAAAACAAGGAAATAATTCTGTATGGTATCTAGAACACATACACAGGGAGAAATAAATGTCCAAGGATGCTAGTGAAAGGAGATCAGAGGACATCAGCTGTGCAACAGATCCATGGAGCACTCAGCTCAGAGTGGAACTAATCAGATAAAACTGGGAATATTCCCGACCCTGCCTTATTTCATAGATTTATACTTAGACAACAATTTATGGGTGAATCTGTGATAAGCATTTAGAAAACAACACAAAGGAAGCATCAACTAACTCTAGGAACACAAAAGGTTCAAAAAGGAAATATAATTATATTTCATTCCATATTTTGTTGACTCTAAGATATTATCAATTATCAGAGGTACCAATATTTTATGTACCATGAAGAAAAAAAACCCCTCTGTAATCAAATGGTGACACAATTACTTAATGTTGGCTCTGTGTGATGTACAAATCAAGTCACAGCTTGTTTTGGAGAGGGAGAGCAAGTCTCTTGCTACATTGAAGTTTCTTTCTTCTAGACTGAGGGATTTGGTATATTTTTCTGTCTTCAGGGGCATTGCTGTAATAGGAAATGCTTTCCATGCTTTCATTAATCAACATAACAGTTCCATCAACTCATGGGTATCTTTTTTCTTAGATCTCACAAAGCACTTGGTGATGCTTTGCAATAAAATATTGTATTGCTGTCATTCTTCCAATGAGAAATATTTGCTTTACCACTAATAAATTTATGCTCCACTGCACTGAGTTGTTTTGCTTTGTTTTGCTTTGTCTTTGCCTTTCTATGTACACAAGAACTTTTTGTTTTAATGCCAATTCGCAGTGTAATCTTTTTGAAGACACTGCATACTCTCAACATGTGTAGCGCCTGTCATGCATGAACTCAACTGAAGTGATGACTTTATTAATAGCTATGACCAAACGTGTGCTCAGGCAATAACAAATATTACAACTGCTGTCTGGATAACCGCCTTTGAGAGACATATCCAGATTTCAGAGATGTTAAAATGTGAGCGAAAAAGAATTACTTACTCACGTAGCTCATCTACGATGACATAAACATACCAATAATACTATAAACACTGAAAATGAACTAATCCAAAGTTAAGATGTAACTATATTGGAGAAATAGAAGGAAGGAAAGGGTATATATCTGTCTGTCTATGACGTCGACAGGTGCAGCAGTGTTGAAGAAGAGCTAAATCCTCAGTTTAAATGGTGAGAGGGTGATTTTGTTAATGCCTAATCTTGAAAACTTATGATGTACAGGTAAACGTGTATTGAAAGATAATATTAACATGTATTAAATAGCTGAAAAGATTGGGAGAGCTCGCCTCTGAATAGCAGTTCTAAGGTTCTTTTTTAAAAAGAAAAACAAAACAAAAAAACCAAGGCTTTGAATTATTTGAGATTTTAGGCTATGGATATCCAACTTCGATAAATATAAAATTTAACTTTGAAATACAGCAGTGGCAATACAAAGATTTCTAAAATAATTTTCCCTTATTAGTAAACTATACTAAAGTTTGCAAGTCTTATTGGATCTTTAAAAAAAATATCAGGAATCATTTTCTGGTGGCATGACAGACATAAAGCATCAGATGTGATATAAAGTACACTGTAGGCTTACAGTGTTACACGGGACTAAGAAAGCAATTTGTGTTGTTACTGAAGGTGGATTTTTATATTTTGGTTCAGATAGAAATCTTACCCCAAAATATGTAGAAATGAAAAATCTTCTCTCTCTACATATTTTATTAATGAAGACACTTACAGCTAGAATTATCCCCACCACACAACGTAGCTGTCTGTTTCTAATCATGACTGGCTGGGCTTTTAACCATTTCCAAAGTTTTCTCCTTTGGAAGAGGTTTGCAGATCAACCTTTCAGTGCCTTGTGATGTATTACCTCTCTGTGGGCTCTCCTCCCTCTGCTCACATCTTAGGTTGGTGGATCAAATTTCTTAGTCAAGACTCAGTTTCTTCCATTTCTTAATTAACCCAAACCCTGTTAGTTACTAAGTATCAGGGCAGCATGACTTAATTAGAAAGGCACTGAACCAGGAGTCAGGAGACTTAGTTTTTATTCTAGCCGGGCCATCAGAGCGTCTTACCTCTTCGTACATTAGTTTTTTCACTTGTTTATGGAAAGGTTTAAAACAGAAGCTTTCCAAGGCACCTGACAGCTATAATGTGGTATGATTCTGGGCATATGCATTTATTTACATGCTTTAATACCAGATTAAATCAGAGTGTGAACTAATTGTGACATTTTGAGAAAGCTCCGAATACAAATGTGTACAATTGATGACAAATAAGGACTTTAAATTTTTTTTTTTAACGTTTTATTTATTTTTGAGACAGAGAGAGACAGAGCATGAACGGGGGAGGGGCAGAGAGAGAGGGAGACACAGAATCGGAAGCAGGCTCCAGGCTCTGAGCCATCAGCCCAGAGCCCGACGCAGGGCTCGAACTCGCGGACCGCGAGATGGTGACCTGGCTGAAGTCGGACGCTTAACCGACTGCGCCACCCAGGCGCCCCGACAAATAAGGACTTTAAAAAGAGCTAGATAGACTTCAGTTTCTGAGCAAAGGAAATATCTGAGTAAAGAGTACACACAATTCTTTAGAGTGAGAAACAATATTAACATTGCATTTTATGCTGGTAATATATATGTATAGCATTTTAATCTAGGGATAAATGCATCTTAATTAGTTGCGGCACATTTGTGAGTGAGTAGGGTGTATTCTATATTTCTAAATATTGCTTCTAAGCAAATTAGCTAGTTTAATTACAAATCCATTAGATGTTATCCTGTGACAACCATCATGGCTTGCTTTACGTGTTATGACATACCTGTCAAGGTAAAAGCTTACTTGGCAAAATCCGTTGAATAGCTACTTTGAAAACGTAAGTCACCGATACTCAGTTAATTAAAGAAACTATCCTAAAAACTCAGCCTATCATATAAAAATGCACCATCTAAGAAAAATATTCTCAGTTCAGTTACTGTATTTAGTGGAAACAGTAATAAATATGGGCTTATTAGTAATAAGAATTTTACCATATTGAGAAAGCCTTAAAAGACAAAGCTGGTTTGGCTGTGCCTGGGTGGCTCAGTCATTTAGGCGGTGAAGGGTCTGACTCTTGATTTCGGCTCAGGTCACGGTCTCATGGTTTGTGAGCCGGGCATTGGGCTCTATGCTGACAGTGCAGAGCCTGCTTGGGATTCTCTCTCTGTCCCTCTCTCTCTCTGCCCCTCTCCTGTGTGCTCTCTCTTTCACTAGCAAAAATAAGTAGATAAACTTAAAAAAAAAATCTTATAAAAGACAAAGCAGGTTACATTGGGATGGTTTTGTGGGTCAGTCCAGGCAGTAGGATCTTTGTGCTACTAGAAGGTACCTGACCTACAGTTAGAAGACAACTAGTTTCTTCTTTCCCCGTTCTGCCACCTCTCGCAAAGGCCATGCCGCAAAGGGGACCCAGGTGAACGACACGGATTCATTCCCATTACAAGGAAAAGTAATGTGGAATGTCAACTCTGTATTCAAGAAATCACACGTTATGTATTATTTAAATCCCTTCCATTGTCCATGGGCCAAGTCACTCTCTCGCTGGTTTCCAACTTTTGATCCACATTAGAAATATCTGAGGATTTTGTCTTTTCAAACTCATGTGCCTGGACCTCATCCCTCAATATTTTACTCAATCGGTCTACCATGTACATTTTTGGAAAGCTACACTAAATACTGGATCTAATATCAACGAAAGATTGTAAAACATTGCCAGTATGACAAGTAAACCCATTAATGAAACATTTCTGACACAACTGATTTTTTCTTAAAATCGATTTGAACTCTAGACCATTACTTTATGGTCTTCGGGAGGGACATGTTAGCAATATGCCCTATTTGCTTACCATGTCACGGTCTATTTGTTTCAACAGTATTTCACTGTTTCAAGGAAAATTACTAGTTACAGTCTACTTTAACCATCTTCATTCTGTTTTCTGTTTGGGATTTTACCAAGCTATTTTTTCGATACTCCTCAAAACATGGGGAGCGGGGAGGGGGGTCTAGAAGTGTTAGCACATGACATATGAAAAAAATTTTCATTTTTTTCATATGAAAAAACTTTCCATTATTTCGTTTTCCCTTTCGTCTTTTCCTCATTTGTGTATAGGATCGCTACCCATGATATGTGGCCATTTTCCAAAGATGATGTGCAATTTCAGAACCTCGCACTTCTGGTAGATTTTTATCTTTCTAAATCCCCTTATCTCCCTGGTTCTTATCTAGTAGAGTAGATTTAAAAGTCCAAAGGAAATACAAGTTACAACTAGATTTCTTCTCCTTTGCCTCCCCTCTGCTTTTGTTTTCTATTATTCATGACGAAAGGTAGTTGGGCGTGAATGATGGGAGCTGGGGCAAAGGAGCAAAGACTGGAAAGTTTTGACATACCTTGTTCGGTAGGCCATTTTCTTACTAAAATCTTCTCCCCAGCGGGTCCCGGTGAGTCGCGTGTGTTTGACACGGGCGAGAGGCTACAAGATAAAGCTAATTAATTCCACATGCAGCAAGGAACTGCAGAGTGACCCTAAAACGTGGCCGGGCTGACGTGGAACACGCTGCCTTCATGGTGGAGCTACTCAGCAGGGCCCTCCACGGCCATCCTCTTGTCAACCCGAGTGTCCTCTTTCTGTTTTCACTTCTGGGCATGGACAGAGCCCTAGACTCCCAGGCCCCAAACCACCTTCACAAGCCTTAGAAACCACAGTCTTTCTTGGGCTAGATTTTATCCCATCTCTTCCTAGATATAGCCTTTAATTCACACACACATGCACATACTTTGCTTTCCAATGAACATGATGAAGGGGAGAGAAAGAAAGGTGAAGTATCCAAGAGAACAGACAGATCCTGTCTTTTATCTCAAGTCTCTTTGCTTCTATGGTTCATGGGACTTTGGTTTTGGAGTCTCAGCCCAATTTTAACGTTCAAGCTGCCTATTACTGGTGGAAAAGGGGGGGAAAAAAGAGCCGCTTCCCTGTCTCTTTGCCTTCATCTGCTGTTCACGTGGAAGTGTGTGCGGCTGACCCAAACCTCGCTGACATGTCAGCGTGCAGCCGCAGGCCGAGGGGTGTTTGATTTATAAATGGAATGTATAATAAGCACGATGCCTTCTGAGCTGAACGTTCATGGAAAATCACATGCCGCTCACATGAGGGACCAAGATCTTTTTTTATTATTTTAATGAATTGAGTTTTGTCAGTGCACCAGGGAGATAAGAAGATACCTGCCAATAACCCTCTGATTGTGTCCTCGGCCAATTGGTGGGCTTGAACACGGGTACTCCTCTCGTCAATTGAGTTTGTGTGTTAAGTCAAGGTTTAGCTCTGGATTTGAAGCTCTCGCTCAAACAAAGCCACAGACGCTCCGACGGTGGAAACCATCACATAATTCTCCTCTTTGTCTCTTTAAAGAGCACGGGGTTGGTAAAAAAATCCATTTTGGGAAGACTCGGTCTGAAGATAATGATAGTGAAGATGAGAAAAGACAGCAGGTTGTAAGTTCTGGCCTAAGTTCGGAAAGAGGGGGGGAAAAAGGTTGAAAAGGTAATAAACTACAGCAAAGGCCAACAGATCAACCAACATGAGAAAAACCAACAGGTAACAAGGGGCCTCTGGAGCTTCTGAAGAATAGAGATCAGTAGGAAGGCATTTTGAATGAGAAATAAAATGCTCCTTCCTGTCAGGGAGGAAGGGAGGTGTATGGTGCTTGAGACATGGGAAAAAAATGCAATTAAAAACCAGATATGAATAAAGATCAGGTGAGAGAGGATGTCACCCTGTGGCCTTTGGAACTGTGTTTCTGCTGCTTCCAAAAATTATTTTTTTCCTGGAACAAAGGAACAATGTTGTGGAAAAGTGGGTGCCAGATACTTTAGGAAAATGAGACACAGCGAAGCGGATAAAAGAGACAAAGACAATTGCAGTCGTATGCAGTAAACCGAAGGCAGCTGAGGCCTGAGACAAAAGGTGAAAATCTGGAGCCAGCAAGATGACTGAACCATGGGAAGGAAGGAGGGAAAGATGATTCACAATAACATTTGAAAGACATTGGCTTGAATATTTATTAGCATGTTGCACACTGCTTGGCCTTGGGGAACTGTCTTTGTTCAGCGGGCCATTTCCCAGTTGTAAGGCAATAAACAGGAAAAGAGCTTGAGAGATGGCCCCGGACGCTTGGTACATAGTGTTTGAGAGCGAACCTGAGATAAGACTTTGGCTCTGAGAGAGTGATGGAAGGGAGGCATTGTCCCCGAGAAGGATCATCTCTCTCCACAATCAGACTCTGAGCGGAAATGCATGATTAAAATGCTATGAAAAGGACTCCTTGTCATGAGACGAAACTTTCCACCGCGTCCTCGGCTGGGGTGATTTTAGTTACATTCAATTCATCCTGGACACAGACACGAATATGAGAAGTGAGCGAGGTCAACTTCAGGATGACTGAATCTTCTGAAACCATCAGTAACTCTCCTTTGGGAGACCTCAAGTCGATATTTGTATCGAAGTTCTTTCATAAAAACGAGCACGATCAGAGGCGGTTTTAAGTGAGACTTGTGCTCCATCCATCTCAAAATTTCTCCCAGAAAACTGGACAAAAGGATACTTTGTAGAAAAAAGGCGATCACCATCCTTTAGGATGCTGTTCTCAAAATGTTGGTGGTATACACAAAAATGTAATATCCGTAAGTCTCCCTTATTGAGCTTTGTGGCCTTGCCCGCATGAGATTTTCCTCCTTTTGTTTGTTCTTAACAATAAAATGATTGTTTCCCCTAAGCCAGTCAAGGAACTGCTTATATAACTTCTCGGTCAGTGTTTATTCCAGCAACGAAAAAAAATCACTCATAACTGTATAGCTGCTATGTAAGCATTTATTAGTAAAATTCTACCCTAAAAAGGAAACAAGAACATCTAACTATAAATGAAAAAAAATCCAAAAGTCTATTTCCTATGAAGTTGAGACACTATGCCAAATGGCACAAGAAAACATGTAGAAGAGGGAGAAGTAAACCCAGAGAATAGAATTGTCTGAGGCATCCATGAGCCTCTGAGTCAGCTCAGCTCACTGTTTGAGGTGTGCAGTTGGTGGCAAATAAATGCCCTTCCTAACCTTCTAGAGTGCTCCGTCAAGAAGTAGATGCACCTACACGAACCATAGGAATGGAAAAGAACTCCAGTGTTGTCTACTTCAATACCCAAAGCAGCGTGGTTTCCACCATGGAGACTGGTGTAGACGTTGGGTTAGTAGAAATAAGGCGACAGAGACAATGGCACCAGATCAGCCCTCAGCAAAAGCATTAACTTGTTGCTGGAAAGGAAATGCACGTTTGGAATCTCAACACATACAAAAATAGTTGTTACCTTATGTCCTCTGCAGAAGGGCAGTAGGATAGTTCTGGACACGTTGAAGCCCATTCAAATGAAGTCTGTTCATTTGCCCACATCTGCACTGATGAGCAGGTATGTTTAATGAAGGTCAACTGAGATAGGACCACAGTGGTTTCTGGCTGGTTAGTTCAGCTTATATACAGAGGTTATTTACCGATCTTCCCAAAATGGTGATATGAAATTCTCAGTTTGCTCCGTCACACGTTAAAACAGAGCACAATGATTCCCTGAGAAGAAAACCCGGTGCTGGGGTATTTGCTTTACACAGAATTCCAAGATCCAAATGCAGAGAAACCATAATTACACATTATATCTGCATAACATTCATAGTTCACAAATGTTTTTAATATGTGTAACTCATTTCATAATTAGAGGATGATGATTTGCTTTGACTAGGTAAGATGATTGAGGGCAAAGTTCACGTCTTGTTTGTCTTCATACTATCGTTGCCTAATAGGGAGCAGGGCACGCCGTGTGCACATGATTAATGTTGTTGAATGATGAAAAATATTTATGTTGTTTCAAAAGAGATTTAAATGTTTCATTAACAATTCATGTAGTCTCTCTGCTTCTTGTGTTAAAAATAAGATGTTTGGACTGGATTTGTCCACATTGGCTGAGTATCAAAACAACTCTGGGGGTTTTTAAATGAACACATTCTCAGGCTCCCACCCAGTCTTCATAATCAGAATCTCTAGTTGTGGGTCCAGCAAAAGCAAATCTGAGAACCAACGGATGAGCTCCAAAATCCCTCCCATCTTTAAGAGTCTCTGAAATCCAAAACTCCTTGAGAGCTTTTAAGTGTTTGTGGATCAACTGTCTGGCAAATAGCTGAGTGAGGATAGGAGGGTTTTCAAGACTCACTAAATACAAGTGAAGATGATGCATCTTGAAGTGGTAATGGAAGGCAAAAAATAAACAAATAAAAGCATGCTTGATTTACAACACTGTTTTTACACATAGAAGAAGCTGGGACTGCAGTTATACTTCCTAACATTTGTGATTTGTGTAGTGTGTTGTCTGTCGATGGCCTCATCTCATTATGTTGTGTGGTTTATCACAATAAATCCCTGCACCCCTATCATGTCTGTCTTCTGAGACCCACACTGACCGGTCAGAGAGGAGAGAATCAACGGACAGAAAACCGAGAGAGCAAAGAATAATAGGAGATAGCATTTTTGACCCTTCTGGTCATTATGGGATTTTTGCATTGTTAGTCAGCTAGCTAATTGCAATTTAGAAAGCTGTAGTTGTCTGTCTTACCCAGATGAGCAACATTTACCCAGCTGCTTCCTTGCCATGGTGGATAATTACATGGTGACTTCTGTCCTTCTTAAACAGGCACATTTGGAGCCACATTCGATAGTTTTCACTACAGGGACACTGCTGGGCCTCCTGGGCAGTTGTGACACCTATAGGGCAAGATTCAAGACAGGGCTGGATAGAGCCACGTGGGGTGGAAATAACTATTAATGAAGGTTTGTAAAAATATGCAATCTAACATGGAAATATTTGTCTGCTAGTGTCTCTTTTCTTCTTTTTTTAATCAATCTAGTGTGGACCATTTGGATTTCAGACCACATTAAATAAAAAATAAAGATGAGAAAGAAGTCATAGCCAAGAATACAGGTTTTATGGAACTTAGTTTTTATGTCACTGATGGTGAAGTCAGCTGAGAATGTTTCTTAGGGGGAAATGGAGATTTGGGGGGGGGGAGATACTCCCAGAGGCAGTCAGGTGGACCTTGTCTTAAACAATGGTGGTGTGTGTGTGTGTGTGTGTGTGTGTGTGTGTTTGGGGGGCTGGAGATGGATTGAAGAGAGGGTGTAACCAGGTTTTCTTAAAACCTACAGAGATTTAAAGGGGGAGAAAAATCATTTTGGCTAAATTTCCCCACCCAAACTTCTCAGTCAGGTAGCCCTGAGACAACGGAAATAAGTTCTTTTCTCCTCACTCTCTGTAAATATGGTTTGAACTGAGAAGCCATCTGGAAGGCACCGGCTGTGGGCAGGTAAACCTGAGCCTCTTGGAGGTCTGGAGGAGACCACATTGAGTCCTGGAGGTTGGAGAGGCAGCCACGGGTGGGTGAGAGAAATGAACAGCCTTCTGGAGCCCACACAGGACATTTGTGGAGAAGAAACTCAGATTCATGAAACAGCCCAGGAGTTTGCAATTAGCACACACTCAATTACAACGCTATGAAAAATATCTGTGTCTACACTAGCCCTCAGAAAAGAGGAATTTAGAACAGTATAAAACATTTCAAATTTCCTTTTCGGGAAGTAGGGCGTGCAAAGATTGAAAAATTTAAATTATTTTTTTAAAAAAGCATTAGCAACCAATGTATCTGGGAGCTAATTCATTCAACAAATACTGACTGAGAACTTATTCTATACCAGTCATTTTTCTAGCCTCTGGCAATGGAAAACCTCCCTTGTTCTCTTTAGGCTGGAACACTAGCTTCTTCTCCTGGGTGGGTCCTCAGCCTTGACCACAGAGGGCCTCGGGGCACACGTTGCCCCCAAACTAAGGCCCACAGAACTCAGCAGCCTGCTTTCTACGCTCTTTCTCACAGAGTGTAGGAAATGGGTCTGAGCGAATTTAAGAAATACCAACAAGTTTTTTTATAGGTACATTTTTTTTTCAGGCTGGGTTCAGAAAAATTCATACTTTCCAATGCAAATCAGCTTATTTACCTTCAGGAAATAAAAATAGTCATAAGCCTCCCTCTTAGACATCACTTTGAGTTACTAATGAGCTTCCATGCCCTGGCATTAATGCTTTAGTTTCTCTCCTACAGAGCGATCCCTCTGGGAAGTGTATTTGTCCTTCTGTGACATCAGGAGCAGACAGAGGTCAGTCTAAATACAAAGTCACGGGAGATCCAAATTGAAGAGACTCTGAATAGTTCATCATCTGCACCAATCTCTCAACACACGTGTGCACACACACATTTTCCTTGACTTGAACCTAAGACTTTAGTGCCCGTGATAAAGATTTTGATTCCGTATAAAAATTTCATAGATCCGGAAAACACGGGATATGGCAAACGTTAAGACATAGCATGACGGTTCAAAAAAGTATATGCTGGGGCTATCTCTGCAATATTTCTCCAAGGGTTTAAACCATCCGAAATCAGATGGAAGGTTGATTCAAGTGTACATTCCTAGACCCATTCCAGACCTGAGGAATCAATAAGGTGGGAGGTGTTCCAAGCAATCTTCAGTTTCAACAAGCAGGTGGGAAATTCTGATGCACACTACATTTTATGATCCAGCTTTTCAGGGCATGGAACAACAATACTCTGAGACTTCTATTTCCAATCGAAAGGTAGGAGCAAACACAGTTTATCATCACCCAGCAGGCAGTGCATCTTCCAGTGCTGCTTTGAGGCTGGCCCTTGACCTCAAAGCTGCTGTTAACCACAGTTAACTTGGTTTGCAGGGTGGCGGCTGGGGGAGGCTTAGCACTTTCTCAAGGTCAAGGGATCTGACACATTTGTGGGATGGATAAGAATTTAGGCTAATGCTACGCCGGGGAGCTCCTGCCCCCACGGTTGGTGGTCCTGCTCTGCAGAGCCCGCTGCTTTAGACTGGGAGAGTCGTCGTTTGATTGGGCCTCTGGGCCACATGGTCACTTCCTAGCTAAACAGGCTTTGTCCTTTTGGAGCAGCAAGCCCAAATCTCCAAATGTTGAACACTTTTTGTCCCCATTTTTAAAAATATTGTTCAAAATCCTATCTAGAGCATTACAGGTCTAAGATAAGATTTCTGAAGGTATGGTGTTGTCATTACTCCACAGAATTCTCATTTTGGATAAGCCAATCAACACTGGCATTCAGATACCGGAAGGTGGCATGCAAGCCTACCTTTTGTGACTGAAGACATTCATCCACTTCTGAGGCTGCTGAACAGCATCCAAAACAGGATTCTTCCCGGATTCCCTTCCGTGTGGTTTCTCTTCTCTTTCCTCCCTCTTGTTGCCCTCTCTTGGGATTCTCTTGTTCATTCTTATTCACTGTGCATTCTGATTTGCAAATCTTTTCTTTTTTACTTTCTTTTTAAATTTATTTTTAATCGAGTATAGTTGGCATACACCCTTGATCTTGGCTCCCTACGTCCTCCCCAAATAGAGGAACACGAGGGAGAGAAACAGACTCAGATGTCACCTTAGAGTAGTCCACCCAGGGAGTTCCCAGGTCATTATATGTGATTGATGATAACCGTGATGATGACGGTAAATGTTTATTATCCCGTTGTGCCTGGCCAATGCCACAAAAGCTTCCCTTTAAATGTCATAGATGGGGTTCAGTTCTTTAGCACCGGTACTCCACCCCAAAGGACAGCAATAAGTCAGTGTGGATTATTCTTCTCCCGATGTGCAGAACATAGTTTCTAAGACACGGTGGTGGGGCAGGGGGGGCGGTAAGTGATACAATAAATGTGAGACAATATAGTCCTTGCTGATTTTAAGCTTCTAATAAAATTGGTTGGCAAATATATACTATATACATATTAATCTATATGAATACTAATATCTAAAATACATATACTGTATATTTAATATATATACTATATATACTAACTACTATATATATGTATATGTATATATATATATATATTCATGTCTTATTCACCTATACATCTTTAGACAGCTTGACAGAAAACTGGAAGAGGAATGCACTGAAGAACATTTATGAGTGAATGAGTATAAAGGCAATCTCTGTAAATAACAACCATGTGGAGGAAAAAAAAATCAAAGGAATAATCTACACCATTAATATTCAAGGGATTAGCTTGATTAAATAAATTAGCCTATTAATATTGTAGCATCGTAAAACAAAGTGCTTAATAAATATTTGATGACGGACTTACTAAAAAGCTTATTTTTGTTTTCTCATTAAAATGCATGAATAAACAAAGCTAAAAATATATCGCTCTGCATGTGGGAAAGCCAGTGGGTCACTAAAAATTAATCTGCTTCAAATATTTCCACAAGTTATCAGCTACTCTTTAAGGACTCAAGGGATTGTTGACATTAACCAGGATTTCCAGGAAATCAAGATTTGATTCGAATTGAGAGATGTAAGATTTTATGAACCCAAAGATTTAAAAGGCATTAAAATAAATGTTGACTAATCCCTTAGGGAAATCAGTCTAGGATTAGATTATGTTCCTATGATAAATCAGAAATTCTCAAGAAAATAGATAAAACACCGTACACATATTAAAATCTGTGTTTTGTCTGGAAAATATAAAGAACAATACGTTTATGTGGATATTTTGTAATACTTAAAATTCTTGTTAGCAAAATTCACTCATTTTGATTTAAATATAATATTATGGAATAATGCCATGAACCCATTGGATATTCTGTTGTTTTTTAGGGGGGAAATAATGATTACATCTGAAAATACATGATCATACAATGATACAGTTACAAGGACCTCTATAAACTGGGTGGTGAGACCCCTTCCCTTCCCATAAGGGCAAAACAAGGCTCAGAGGGGGACAGAATCTATTCTAGCTCATTCCCATGGTTCTCAGCAGAGATAGTCTAAGAGCAAGGTCCAGAATTTATATCTTCTCCAGAATTACCTTCTTTGACAGATGGTCCTTCAAACGGGAGAAGCAACCAGCTGAGATGCCTCTTGAAAATCTTCCTGTTTATTTTAAGTCACTTTGTGCTAAAAATGTGACAGAAGAGGAAGAATTAATTCTTTGCCATAGAAAGGACCAAATGTTCACTGAAGCCTGAGTGGAGTCAGGGGGAGCGGAGATATAAGACCACACTGAGGGGTCTGTTCAGCTGCCAACTGACCCCAAAATAATAGTAATGGCAACTAAAATGTATTGACTGTTTATTATGTGCTAAGGACCGTGTGCTAAGCATTTTACATAATTTTTATTTCATTACCTTTTGAGAAGCATTATCTCATTTATTCTTCCCAATAACCTTATAAAATAATGGTAATGATGATTATTGCATATGTTATCATATGTTGAGGAAATGGGTTCAGACACGGTAAGTATAACTTGCCTGTAGTTCCATAGCTGGTAATCCAGTGATTAAAAAGAGGCAGTCTGACTCTAGATCTTTAAGGCATTTAAGCTTTGTTCTATGTCCCACAAAAGAGGTAAATTTGCTATTTTACATCAAGGGAAGTCCAGGGTGGAAGAATTGATGAGGACAGCTCCTACAGACATCTCTAGGGTTCAGTAAAAATCTTCATTGAAACTATTTCTGGGAACCAGTCCACCATTTTTCTTTAACCTTGAAATGAGGAAGTCCTACCCCGTAAAACACAGCAACCTCCTATCTCCCTCTCTCTCTCTCTCTCTCTCTCTGTTTGGTGATACTTTATTGACAAGATTTCATTTGTTTGATCATTGATTTTTACCGGGCTACTTGAAATCTGAAGTGGGAGTACCTTAGATCCACAGAAAATGGGACAATGTAATGCTGTGATTCTCAAACTCTGTCTCAGAGCTGCTTTGCGCACTCTTAAAAACTATTGAGGACTCCAAAGAGCTTTTTGTTTATGTGGGTTATTTCTGCGAATATTTACCATGTTGGAAATTAAAACCGATAAAGCTTTGAAGTGCAAGAACATGCTAGTGCACATTCTATTAGCCGTCAATGCGTTGCCATCAACACGCATCATGCAGCTTCTGGAAAACTGAACTGTCTACTCATGATAGGATGAAAATAAGAAAAGTAAAGTCTTAATATTATGGAAACAGTTTTGGCCTCAGAGATGCGCACTGCCCTAATGAGAATGCTATGATAATTTCAGTTGTGGTCTGTCACTTACTAACTGACCAAGGTGCTTAGTCTCACTAGGATTCAGTTTCATTTTAATACGTGTAATAGTGCCTATCTTGTAGGTTTGGTGTTAGTATTCAATGAAATAATGCCTATAGATACCATCCATATTTCCCAGTAAGCACTCAGTAACTGGTGGCCATTATTAATATGGGTTGTGTATCTAACTAAGAAGTCTCAGCCCACCAGGAAGCAGGAATTATCTGTACCCAGAGGGTGTTAAATGTTCAATCCGATGGGGGTCCTCCCCATCCTGTTCTTCTATTCCCCTTTTTCCCCCCATTTCTGAGTAAAGAAATAACATTTTAATTAAAATACCAGTTTTTGAAAATGAACGTGACTGGCAGAGAAAGAATAGTTCGTGAAAACTTGTCTAATATCTGAGCATTTTGATTAAAGAGAGAGATTGACATATTTTATTCACATCACAAAATTTTCACTGAAAAGCATACAATCTATTTTTACAGAACACTGTACTCTAGAAAGATGGTACTCGTCCAAAGGAAAAATTCAGCTCACAAACTACTACAACAAGTATGACTTTAGTTAGTACCTCTGATATCAAAGCAGATTTTCAAGTGTAAGCTAATGGCCTGCTTACGAAAGGACCTCTTTCATACACTAACATTCCAATGAAATAGTTGGGAATCCGTGGAGACCTGATTGTATTTGATAGTTTATGAATAGCAATTGTTTTTGATGTAGACTATATCTTTTTTTTTTTTTTAATTTTTTTTTTCAACGTTTATTTATTTTTGGGACAGAGAGAGACAGAGCATGAACGGGGGAGGGTCAGGGAGAGAGGGAGACACAGAATCGGAAACAGGCTCCAGGCTCTGAGCCATCAGCCCAGAGCCTGACGCGGGGCTCGAACTCACGGACCGCAAGATCGTGACCTGGCTGAAGTCGGACGCTTAACCGACTGCGCCACCCAGGCGCCCCTGATGTAGACTATATCTTGTACGAACATGCCTTGAAAATATAATGGGAAACGTTGTATCGGTATACATTTCATCTTAGGTCTATGCGTAGTACGCCACCTTGTCTGAAATCAAAATCTCCAAGAGCTCCTTTTTCTCACTCTTGACTTAACAAGGCGTCCACTTCATTAATTTCGTCACCAACGAACCACATCTGAGACATGTTAGGATTGAAGTGTCCACAGGAATTGGAGGGAAGAGGGAAGAGTCACAAAAGCATAGATGTTTTTTATTTTTGAGAACGACAAAAAGCGGCCAGTCAAAAGGCACCTGAAACGCGTTCACCAAAGCCATGTCCGTGGGGTGTCAATGACACTTCCCACTTCTATGGAGTTGTGCCACTGTAACTAAGGGTTAATTAGCACCTGTGAGACTCTACCACATGAACATGGACTACCCCGGATACGAGGCTTCAGTATCGAATGTTACTTGATCCCACTGATCTAGACATTCATATTCCAACTCGTGTGGACAAACCTTGAGGACATTATGCTAAGTGAAATAAGCCAGTCACGCAGAGATAAATACTACATGCTTCCACTTGTACGAGGTATTTACAATAGTCAAATTCAGGGGCTCCCGGGCGGCTCTGTGGGTTGGGCGTCGGAAGTCGGCCCAGGTCATAATCTCAAGGTTCGTGGGTTCTATCCCTGCATCAGGCTGTGTGCTGACAGCTCAGAGCCTGAAGCCTGCTTCGGATTCTATGTCTTTCTCTCTCTCTCTCTCTCTGCCCCTCCCCTGCTCGTGCTCTATCTCTGTCTCTGTCTCTCTCTCAAAAATAAATAAGCATTAAGCAAATTTTTAAATAGCCAAATTCATAGACTCAAAGAGAAGAATGATGGTTGCCAAGGGCTGGAGAGGCAGCTGAAGGTTGGTAATCGATGGGCACAAAATTTCAGTTAAGCAACATGAGTAAGTTCTACAGATCTTCTCTAGAACATTGTACCTATGGTTGATAATACTGTATGGCGTTTGTTAAGGGGGGGCGGGGCGCGGCTCCTGGCTGGCTCAGTCAGTAGAGTGTGGGACTCTTGATCTCGAGGCTGTGAGTTGGAGCCCTACGTTGGGTGTAGACAGTACTTAAAATAAATCTTAAAAAGAATTTTGTTAAGAGGGTAAATGACATTTAACACAATAAAATAAAATGTAAACATTTTTTAAAATTACTTATTTCTCTGACCATTCCGGGTAAATATACTGCCACTCAGCCCAGTCAGACCCGAGAAACATGGTTGCAGGGCTTTCTCTTAGATTTGTCAGTTTCGAGTAGCCCAGACTAGTTTCTGACTATGTGTCCCTGCTATGTGTTCTCCAAGTTAATACGTGGTGTTTTGAGGAGCAGTTTAAGTAAAAACTCCAGCTAGTTGTGAATTATTGAAGTAGGATCCGCATGTGAGATTTTAGAGGACATCTCACGAATCTTAAAACCAAAGGGCGTTTGCTCTTACCCTACTTGTTTTTAAAGAAATCTGCAATAGCAGGAAAGACCAGATTATAGGTCAACAATGAAGAAGAGTCAATAATGAGCTACTTCAGGCGCAGAGCCTAAAGCACCTCCTGCCAGGTGCTCCAGATGTTTCCTCTCGCCTTGTCTCATCTCTTCGATTTTATCTGTGTTGCACTCTTGCCAATTTCTTCTACCTAACTGCACACTTCTCCCACCCCCAACCAATACCCTCTGTAATGTCTTTAAATAAGTCAGAGGCTAAGAATTGAGAAAGGACGTGTTGACAGAAGCATTCACTATATTCCAAGCAGGGTCTACTAATCCACAAGTGTAAAAACACATCCTTATCTGTTCTCAACTCACTGAATGATATTTCCCCACCATCTCCAGAAGGCGTTTGTGTGCCCATGCCAATGGTCTTTCCAAAGCCACGGACTGAAAAAAGAATGTTTCCCAAAGGACAGAAGATTATTTGTGTTGGAGCTAACCAAATATTTTGCAGGCCCCGGTATTGTTGCTTTAGCCAGTGATGAGCGGATGTTAGCTTCTTCTGATACACAAGAAGAGTACAATGTTCTCACCTTCCTGATGTCATCTCCGATTGTTATTTTTGTTGTACTTCTAAATAATAGGATTTCTGGCATAAAGATTTATCTCAGGATTCAGCACAGTAGCGTTCAGCGAGCAGGGGCCCCCATGACGATGGATTTATACAGGTTGCGATTCTCTGACTAATTTGCTTTGAATGAGACGAACACTTGGGAAAACCGAAATGTCTTTCCCAAGATTTTACAGCCTAACTGGAAATACAAAAATATATTGCAAAATAATTACAATAAGTGTAGACGACATCCATCACCTCACACATATTTTTTTTCTTGTGATGATAATTTTTGTAATGTTTATTTATTTTTGAGAGAGAGAGAGAGAAAGAGAGAGAGAGAGACTAGTGGGGGAAGGGCAGAGAGAGGGAGACACAGCATCCAAAGCAGGCTCCAGGCTCCAAGCTGTCAGCACAGAGCCCGGCACGGGACTCAAACCTATGAACTGCGAGATCATGACCTGAGCTGAAATCAAGAGTTGGACGCTTAACCGACTGAGCCACCCGGGCGCCCTGTTCCTGGTGCCCTTGTCACTTAGGAAGCCACAAGGGTTTTAGGAGCTCTATGTCAGGCCCTGGGTGGGTAGAGACCAATATATATATTTTCTATGATCTCACAGTTTGTTATTGGAAAAATGTGATATAGGATAATTCTTTAAAGCTTGCTTAAAATAAAAGGAGTGCAGCGTGAACATTGGAATCTTCTCTCAGCCAGTCATTTGCTGAGTCACCGAATGACTTTGCTTAACCACTCTGCTGGAAAATTTATGACAGTTTCTCCCTCTGCAGCAGTTGTAACTAAATGAAAAACAAGTCTAACCCTCAAAAAACACTTAATAAATGCATGTATCTAACATGCGCTAGGTACTACTAAAAACAACTTTTGTTTGTCATTTTTACAATTACATAAAAACAACACGACTTGATAAGGCACATTTCAGCTTAAAGTATTTTCAAATTCACACTCAGTCTCATTTTATCAATAACCAAGGTGGGGAAAACTAGGCTCATTTTTCACATGTGAGAACCTGTAGCCTGTCATCCAATGTTAGCCCTACCAGGATTTTGAGGAATGCTGTCATCTGACTGCTCTTGTTTTAAATAAGGAAGCCTGGAAAGGTCAGCAGAGTTGCTCAAGATCACACAACAAATTGTGGATGTGGAATTCGGTTTATCTGTTAAATGGTTTTAGAGCTTTTACTCTAGGCTGGCCTTCTGCTGGGTATTGAGCTTACTCTTGGTGTGGAAGATGAGACGGTCAGGAACAGACTTTGACGATGTGTTACTGTAAATGCTGAGATGAAGATGGGCTCAGGGCGCAGTGAGAGCACATAGGAGGCTGGATGGGGATGACTGACAGGAGCGGTGTGGGAAGGCTTCCTGGAGAAGGCGGTACCCGATCCGAATTTTCAGGCCTGAGTGCGTTAATGAGAAGGAGGGCAAAGGCCATGTCTGGCACAAGAAATAGCACATGCAAATGTGTGGACGCTTGATCAGGCGGGGTGTGTCTTGGGAACTACAAGCAGTTCAAGATGGTAGGAGCCCGGGGGGGTTGTGGTGAATAGAAAAGGAGATGCTAGACAGGCAGGCTGGGGTCACATCATGGCTTCCTGGACGTTGGGTGCCCGGCTAAAGACTTTGGATTTTAACCAGAAGGCAATGGGGGAGCATAATTTTAAGAAGGAATTATGGAATGTCCCTCAAAGGGAGATAAAACAACTCTCACTGAGCTGTGCAGAAAAGGAGTAAAACTTAGAAATTGATGTCAAACTAAAAATCCCCAAAGGACAACCCAGGTTTAGTCCAGCACTCTTTCTGCCACAGCATACTACTTAAATTCTTGGTAGTAGCTAAATGTTTTAAAGATTATATCCTGGAAAAAAAAATTATACATATATACATATCTATATGTATCTATATGTAGATATAGATATATATCTATATCTATATATAGATATAGATATAGATCTATATATAGATATAGATATATATAATTGGGTTAAATCCTAGTTCAGATTGATCTAGGCTAACATTTCTCCATAGATTTGTGGACAAAGGGGAAGTTGTACCTGGAGTCTTACTCTGCTACGTGAAATAGTAAATAAGGATTGAATTCTTCTTCAAGTTAGGAGAGAGAGCCGGGAATATGCAGTCCAGGAAAGTCAAGTCCCAGGGTCGGGGAAAGAGCCCTGGACAAAGAATCAGGAGAGGGCTCTGTAGCTCTGCCTCTGTCACCAGTTCTCTTGGTGAGCCTGAGACATGACACCAAGAGCCAGCCTTTGCCTAGTAGACACCCTGCTCCAGGTACTATTCTGAACACTGTACTGTGTCCACTGTTGTGGTGGGGCACCTGGGTGGCTCAGTCGGTGGAGTGTCTGACTTTGGCTCAGGTCATGATTTCAAGGCTCGTGAGTTCGAGCCCCACGTCGGGCTCTGTACTGACAGCTCAGAGCCTGGAGCCTGCTTCGGACTCTGTGTCTTCCTCTCTCTCTGCCCCTCCCCTGCTCATACTCTCTCTCTCTCAAGAGTAAATAAACATTAAAAATTATTAAACTGTGTGATAACCTCCTAACATAAAGTCACAGGTATAATCCCCCTTTGAAAAATAATTAGTCTGTTTGGGCTACCATAACAAAAAGATCTTAGACTGACGTGCTTCAACAACAAACATTTCTCACACTTCTGGAGGCTAAAAGTACAAGATCAAAATACCAGCAGATAAGAGGTCATGAGAGCCTTCTTCCTGGCTCCTAGCTGGCCATCGTTTCACAAGTTCTCCCAGCAGGGGGCTGTCTGGAGTCTCTTTTATAAGGCTCTAATCCCTTCATGTGGGCTCCACCCTCATGACCTAAGCACCTCCCAAAGGCCCCACCTACTAATACCATCATTTTGAGGGTTAGTTTTCAACGTATGAATTTGCGGGAGGTGGGGGTACACGAACATTCAGCCTGTAGCACCTGCCCAAGTTTGTGTGTCTGGAAAAGTCCAGGTGTTGGATGAGTGCCGTCCAGGGCTGTGATTCTGCGTGGAAGGTTGAACTCAAGTGGTTTCTGCAGCCCTTGTCTCCAAGGGCTTCTTGGAGCTTCTTTGCATGCATTAAGGAGCCCAGAACTGAACCTGCCTCTCTCAAAAGTGGTCACAACAGGGAAGATCATGTGGGAGAACCGGTCCCAGATGTGAACAGACAGGAAGGACTGCCTTTCCCTGGCTGTTGCCTCTTGCCGGGCCCCTGACTTCACCTGGCAATGTCCCCACGGGGGAAATCGTGATTCCAACTTGGAGTGATTCAGTAATGTGTCTAAATGTACAGAACAAGTTAGGGTGGAAACAGACATAGGAGCCCACGTTCGCCTGACTACAGGGATCATTCATTGCTTCGCATATTTAATTATAGTCCAAGGGAGAGGCGGTGTGGAGACTCGTAAGCATGGGGAGTTAATGTGGGTTTATTTAATGTGGATTAAATAAAATAAGACCATTCGGAGGCTTTTGATGAGTTTCTGAAAGAAAATTGTTGTCGTTTGGGGTGCCTGGGTGGCTCAGTAGGTTGAGCGTCTAACTCTTGGTTTCAGCTCAGGTCATGATCTCCAGGTTCATGGGTTCGAGCCCCGCATCTGGCTCTGTGCTGATGACATGGACCCTGCTTATGATTCTCTCTCTCCCTCCCATTCTCTCTCTCTCTCTCTCTCTCTCTCAAAAAAAAAAAAAAAAAGAAAAGAAATTAAATAAATAAACTAAAAACAATCGTTGTTATCTTTTTCTAACTCCTGAGTCAGAAGAATCCCTAAGATGGACCCCAGTTCAGGGAGCTTGCTTTCTACCTGCTCTTTCAGAGACAGTCCTTCAAGGATCTAAGATGAGGCTCCTTCGTGAGAGGGGAAGGACGGGGCTGTCAGGCTGCTGCCGGCCTCAGTGGCCCGGACAGCGCCCCCACCACTGTCCCCTTTGTCCTCTTCCCTTGGAGCCTTCCCTGTTTTCATTAAAGCCAGATTTCTTCTGTATCTGCGTGTTGGTGCAAAGGGAGAAAAAGATGTGATAAAAACTGGGTCACACACCCCATTCAGCATGCCTGAATCGCTCAAAGGAAGAAAATACGTTTTTCAAGAACTCCATTAGATCTGTACTCGGAAGCCACCATTTAGTTGTTCTATTCCCTTAAATAATATAATTCTCGCATGAACAAGTCACCCAAACTCTGAAGTCCTCACAGTCACCTAACCTATGAAATAAAGAGGGTTGAATAACATAAAATCTGAGGTTGTTTTTTTTTTTTTTAAATAAGGCTCTGCAAAATCCAAATTGTGTGAATAAATATATAGATAAAATAAAAATATATATATATTTAGGGCACGAATGTAGAAGCATCTTGATCTTGAAGACCATAAGCTCTTCAAGGGCAGGGACCACCTCTTTAATTTCTTTTGATTCCCCCTAATGCCTTGTGCTTAGCACTGAGCAGGTGTTCAGTAAGCCTTTCTGGCTGTCAAGCCAAGCGCTAAGATGCAGAAACTTTATTTATCTGCATGAATCTGTGTTGGGGGCCAGCCAAAATAGGCCAGTGGATTAAAGATTCTATAATTAGACATACAGTGTTGTACGAGGCACTCTGTGTCCCTGCTTGTCAATGTGTCCCCACGATGACGTAGTGACAGTTGCCAGCTCCCTAGGGGCTGTGTTCAGCTGATGGGAATGTTAATTTCACTTGATTTTTATTCTTGATGGAGGAAAAAGAAGGGCTGTCATTTCAGAACTCAAGGAAGGGATTTCCCCCTCCCCCCCTAAAACTAATGGGCTGGGGGGGGGTTGTAAATTATAACACTGAGAAACAGTCTGTTTGTAAAGTTAAACAAATGTAGAGAGAATAGCCTGAGAAAGGAAATACATATACAGTTTAACACCATTTATGGAGAACTTGTTACATCAGGAGTTTCACTTTATCCTCACAAAATCCTCATGGCCATGCTAGTATATCATTTGCCCACTTGACAGATGAGAAAATAGATTCAGAGAGAGAGAAGAGTTTGCTCAAGTTCACATATAAGAGGTAACTGGTGAGTGGGGTCATCTCTCCAATCCCCACAATGCTGTGTTTAAGCATGTCCTCCCCCTCCCCTTCTTACCTTCCCCCTCCCCTTCCCTGTTGTACAGGGAGGGAGGGAGCAGGCATTGGGGTGATTTTGCGGTTGCCCTTGTTCTGCCTTCTCCCCGTCTCCAGTTTGCGCTGAACAGATCAATCAGTGGTTCTCTGAAAAACATGTTATGATTGTTCTCTTTGTAGGTATTTCTCTGTAGGATTCTAGGAACGTATTTCATAATTTTTTCAAGTGCTCTCCCCTTCCATCCTATGATTTTAGTCAAAGAAAGAGAAAAAGCTAGGATTGGGAATCACAGCAATCACAAAAACACATCAATCGAGAATTACCGTTTTACTTGATCCTTATAACAAACCCTGAGAGGCAAGTGGGGCAGTATGGCTAATCCCCAATTCACACACGGGGCAGGGGGACCCCACGTTTTAAAGGACATGCTCAAGATCACTCCGATGGTAAAGAAAACATTGTATTTGAATCCACAGCATGGACTCTAAGTTTGGGATTCTTGAAAATACAGTGGGATGTGATTTTGATACTCAGTTCCCAGAGCTTTTTGGGGGTTTAGGGACGATGGCGACCTGACTTCATCCCACTTCCTCACGAGTCTCACCTCTTAGCCTAGCTGTCCTTCCTGACCCAAGCAGATGGGGGCTGGCAGGTGGCTCAGAGCAATTAGGGACGTAGGCTCCATGGGAATTCCGACAGCTGGGAGAGGTCCCAAAGAGCAGACAAGGAAAAATAACACATACAAGGCACGCCTCAGCCAAATAGGTGAAGGTCAAACAGAACAATGCGAATAAAGTAGAACAGCCTGGGAGATACTTTCTGACTTTAAGAAAATGAGACCCCTTAAAAGAAATTCAAGGATAGTTCCAAAAAGACTTTCCAACTAAAAACTGTGATTTGTGAGCTAAAATGCTCAGTGGACAATTTGATAGGCTTTGTTGAGATTCACATGAACAATTTGGGAGACCAAGCGGAAGAAAAAAATCCTAAGGCAAAAAATAAAAGGTGACCAAGCAAAACAAAGAAATAAAAACACAAAGGTAAGGAAATGGTAAGGGAAAAGAAGAGATTTGAGAGAACAGGTCTTGGATGGTTAACATGTGATTAAGAGGAGTTTAAGAAGGAGAAAATAGAAGAGGTGGAGAAGAATCAATAATGAAATAAAGACTAGGAGACAATTCTGCTGAGTTGAGGCTCTTAGGGAAATCAGGTGATAAGCAGCAACTCTAGCCCATGGGATTCAGTAATAACTGAGAGGTTATTAATTTGACATGTTTCTTTGTATTTGACATGATGTGTATGTATGTGTATAAGCTTATAGTCTAAAGTATGAAGAGACATATGGGATATATATATATATGTATATATATATATAATTTGTATTACTATTTGTATTACTATATAAACAAATATATGTATTTGTTGGTTCATCCTCCCTTCCCTGTCCTGTGTTTGTCTCTTCCTACCTTAAAGGGTTAAGTTTGAAGGCACGATCTGAATGTTTGTCTCTGAACCTAGAGGGTGTTTAAGATCAGTGACCAATTCACTTTTCATTTTTTCGTTTCTTTTGCACTTTCTCTTTGTGCTCTGGCCAGAACTCTAGACCCTTAATAAGTATTTATTGAATATTGGCTGCTTAGGGAGGGAAAGAAACCCTGAGAAATGATTTTGGCACGGTAGGGGTAGGAGGGGACGGGGTAGTGGCTAAAGTTCTTCTTGAAATCACCATTGCCTCCAGGCAAAGCTGTGAAGAGGCAGAGGTTCCCCATCCACCCACCCATCCACCATCCCTGCCTCAGGGCTTTAACCCTGCCCGTTCCACTCGCTCTGGGCTGTCAACTGAATCCCCCAATCCAAATGGATACCAATCAGTGCTTTCCCATGTAAACCTTTGCAAAGCTCATTCTTTTGGTTCAAATCTAAGGATTAAAAACAAAAACAAAATACCCTAAAGAACAACTTCTAAAGAGGTAAAGTTTCAGGTATTATCAGGCCACGAAAAAAAAAAAGCATTGGGGGTCACGAAAGCCTTATTCTGAGCTCCTCGAAAGGCAGGGATCCCCCCCCCCCCCCGGAACGATCATTAAGCAAGAAACACTAGCAGGTTTGAATCCCAGACTCAGCCAATGCGACAGACAGGGGCGGAGCCTACAGTCAGTTTCCAGCGCGCAGTGCCCAGATGGCTAATCAGTTAGATTTTGGGACAATTTCCTTTCCTACGCCCTCCCTCTGAATTACCCGGCTCTAGAGTGGCAAGCCGTGTGTAAGATGTTCAGGCTTCTTTTAAAATTGATCCAAAAAAGGGCTGACAGGTGAGCGCACAGCGTGGACAGAGGAATACTCAACTGGGAGAAACTGAGCAGAAGGAAAAGTAAGCGAACTGCCGAGAGGGTTTCCCATTAGTATCGGTTTAGGCATCAAAGGGAAACCTGAAAACACAACGAAAGCAGCAGTAAACACCTTGGTTGTAGGAAGCGAGGATAATAAGGCAGAATTAAAGAGCCGCAAAAACACACAGCGCGCGCCCCACCCTCCAGAGCCAGGCCTCAGTGGTGCTATCCTGGAGGGTGGGGAGGATGGTTTGCTGGAGAAGAGGAACAGGTGCTGGGCCCTGTGGGCCAGCCTTGTAACTGAGAGAACAGCAGACCTGGATTTGTCTCCAGATTTCCCATGAACTCCCCATTAACATGGGAAACAGCAGGGTTGTGGGCCTGCAGAATTGGGCCACACCGCCTGCTAAGACCAGACCACTGTCCCTTTCTCCTTTCTCTTGCCTCCCAGATGATTTAGAGTGTTTGGTGCATGTTTGTGGAATGCCTGTTTGTCCAAAGTTGGGTCCACATTTAGTTGAGCCTTGACTGATGTCAATTGCTCTGCTCCCTTAATCAGAGTCCGAAGCTGGGAAGTGATGGCCTTTCTTTGATTGAACTTCTCTGAATTCTTTTTCCAACCAGGTCTCGACCTTTGGACTTCTGTGTCTGTCTTTTTGTGGTGCGGTTTTAACAAGAATGGTTTAGCCATTCTCAGTATCTGATCACCCTGGCTATCTGACTAGATTCCTCATTCCCCACCATCCCATCCCCTGGAGATCTTGTTAAATGCAGATTCGGAGGCAGTAGGCTTGGGGTAGGGTTCTAGGTTCTGCGTTTCCAACGGGATTCCAGGCGATGTTAGTGCTGCTCTGAGACCATGGTTCTGGGTTCCCCTTGAATCAGCAGGAGAGGTCTAAAAACATATTAATGCCTGGGTCCCACCCCCAAAGGTTCTGTTTTAACTGGCCTAGGGATGATCTGGGCATGGAGAATTGTAAAAGCTCTCCCGGTGATTTCCACGTGCCAGCTAGGGTTGAGAACGGCCAATTCAGAAGATGGGGTGGTGGCGTGGAAGCGGATGGTCTTGTAGCCAATACACTCTGGGTTTGAAGCCGGTTCTGCCATTGAGCAGCCAGGTAACCTTGGGTGTGCTTCAGACTTCCTGAGCCTCAGTTTTCTCATTCATTAGAATAAGGGATAATAAAGGCTTCTTCTTAGGATTGTGAGGCTTAATTAAATTACATTCAGTACCTAAAGCAGTGCTAGATGTGTACGATATGAATATTTGTTTCCTTCCCTCGTGTTACTGTCTAGCTCAGAAGCGGCAAGATCTGGATTACACCTCATGGTTTGTGGTCCATGTGTGGTTAACAAATGCGTTTTGATTGGCTTAAATATATATATATTTTTTATATATTTATATATTTTATATATTTATATATATATTTAATTATATTATATATATTATATTTTATATATTATATTTATATTTTATATTATATATATTATATCTAATTAATTATTTATATTTATATTTATATCTATATATAATTTATATATTTTACATATTTATATATTATATATATATTTAATGTTAAGGTATCATTTACATATCTGCAGAGTTACATAAAAATCTAGATTTTGGCTTCTTTGGAAGAGAATCAAAATCTGGTTAGAATGGGTACCGTTCAGCCTCCTTTCCCAGGTAGAGGGAGCACAGCCTTACCGCTTGATGCACACCCTGCCCCGGTTTCCAGCACATTCCCAATGAGTCTATGGCCCCTCCATAACTTTTTAGCTGGCTCTATTTGCATTACCTCCCTGTGGCTCATAAACATTTGAATTTTCCACTCCTTGCCTAAAAACTTAGGTTCCAATTCCTTACCTTCCAGGATTTGGTTACATCTCACCCCTTTCTTGTACGACTTCCTCCTTTTCAGGCATCTGGGGCTCGGGGCATGCCACTTCTTAACATTCGTCACACAGACTTCAAGATTTCACAGTCTAACGCTCGAAGTTTTCTTCCTGCTTCCTGTGAGGAGAACAATCTTCATTCTTCATATGCTGGTGTATCCCAGTTATTTGTTTCATGGGGAAAAGTGGGTGTCATGGACCGAATTGTGTCCTCTCCCAAATTCGTATGTTGAGGTCCTAACCCCCAAGTATCCTAGTACCTCAGAACATGACTCTTTTCAGAGATAGAGCCTTTAAAGAGGAAATTAGGTTAAATATAAGGCTGTTAGGATGGGCTCTAATCCTTTGTGATTGGAGTCCTTATATGAAGAGGAAATTTTGGGACACTTGGGTGGCTCAGTCGGTTGAGCATCTGGCTCCTGATTTCAGCTCAAGTCATGATCTCCCGCATTGGACTCCGTGCTGAGCTTGGAGGCTGCTTGGGATTCTCTCCCTCTCTGTCCCCCCTCCCCCGCTGCTCATGCTCTCTCTCAAAATAAGTAAATAAACATTTTTTTTTTAAAGAAGAGGAAATTTTGACACACAAAGGTAACACCAGAGATGTGAGGGTAATGAGGAAATACCATGTGAGGACACAGAAAGCAGGTATCTCTTGGCAAGCCGAGGAGAGAAGCCCCAGAAGTAACAACCTAGCCAATATCCTGATCTTGGACTCACAGCCTTCAGAACTCTGAGAAAATAGACTTCTGTTGTTTAAGCTGTCCAGTCTGTGGTACTTTGTTATGGCAGCCCTAGCAAACAAATGCGGTGGGGAAGAAAATGTTTTTTCTTTAAATAGAATCAATTCTTCAAAAGGGGTATCTAGTTAATGATATAGAAGAATCCGGCAGCTTTTCATGGCTTCTATCTTTTAGTTTGTTGTGGAAAAGCTTTATCAAAAGAGATTTTCCTACCTAGAATGGTGTCTTACTTTTCACTTTCCCATGGGGATACTATCTGTTTGATAGTCTTATCAGGTTCTTTGTTTCTTCCATCATGGATATTTTGAAAAATGCTGGAGGCCTGGGTTGGTACGTAGCTGAGATGGCTCACGACTTTGAATCTTAGTATTCTCACTGCGTGAGAAAGGGAAATCCTTGAAACCTTCCTTGACAACTAGCTTATTTTAAAATAAATTCTAAAAAGGGAGATCTTTTTCATTAGAGAAATAAACTAGTAAAAGAACCAAGGAATTAGATCATTTAGTTCTACTGTGGGTAAAAATCACCCGGATTACTGTATTCCATCATAAACTTCCAAAGAACATTTTCTAACATCTGTTGGGATAGGCATCAACACTGGGCTCGATGGCACCAGTCAGATGTCTGCTTCACCTGGGATTGTCCATCTTCCCAATAAATTGGCCCCCGTCACAACTGGCCTTGATAGTCAGAGGTGCCATATCAAAACGAGACCCCCTAGATGCGGAGATGAGTTTGCTTTTGGGGGGCCAGGGAAAGAAAACTGAACAGCTAGAGAAGCAATGTTGGAGGAAGTCCTAATAGTAGACCCTAAGAAGTGCCAGCAGGAGAGAAATGTAGTCCAGGCAGCCATGTACCTGGCTAAAACTAGGAATTCAAATATTAAGAAATGAATGATGCATTGTTTATTGGCAATTAACAAGCTCTGCTCTTGGTACTAAGCCCATGACTTTAGGGTTCATTGCATTTCCTCTCCCTGGGGTTGAATTGATTCTAGAATATCCAGGGAGGGTTGGGGCTAAGAAGTGTACATCTATGTATTCATCCATTCATTTATTGGTTCTGTAAATTTTCATTGAGCCACTCCTCTGTGCCAGGCAAGGTACTAGGTGCTGAACTATGAAGGGTGGTAGGCTTCAGAGACCCAGACAGACAAATCCATAGCTAGGACTTCGTCTATTTCCATTATACAGATCTC
Source organism: Lynx canadensis (assembly GCF_007474595.2). Taxonomy (NCBI): domain Eukaryota; kingdom Metazoa; phylum Chordata; class Mammalia; order Carnivora; family Felidae; genus Lynx; species Lynx canadensis. Next base: position 29,202,770 of record NC_044319.2, read on the forward strand.
CTCTACTTATTTACCTACTACCCTATCAGTGATAATAATTATATCTACCATTGAGTGCTTTTTATGGGCTTCTCATATAGTATTATTTTATCTTTACAATACTAGCCGAGATAGGCATTATTATTGCTATTATCCTCATTTTACAGATGAGGAAATTGTGGCTAAGATAATGTTAGCTTTCTTAAGGTCACAATCAATAGCTGGCAACTCCAGGATTTGAGTCCAGGTATGTCTGACTCAAAGCTCATGCTTTAATTGCTACTTGATATGGTCTTTCTAAAACTATAGATGTTGTTCTAGGCCAAAAAGATGGAGATTTCTCTTTAAGATAATGTATCTTTACATTAAAACATTTTTAAATCAAAGATATGCATGCACATAGTTTAAAAGTCAAATGGTTCTTCAAAGCTTATCACAAAAACCACCAATGCCTTGTCCACTCTTATCTCTATCATTCCCTGGAAACAAAACTTCCAACTTGTCTGCACTTCTATTTCTCATTTTTATCTATTTCTTAATTTTTCAGTTCTAGATATTATCTGATGAACTCTCACTATGGAAAACTGTCCACTTCCACATATACATATTTTTTCCTGCCCACCCACCTGCATCCTCCTAGTATAGTTAAATTATACTTTCTGTTAGATCCATATCCAGTATTTACATTATTTTAACTATATGAATGCTATTTACATGTGAGCTATATAGTCCATCATGATTATATTTCTTATGCAACTTTTTGTTTTCCTGGAGTTGATAATTACTTCATGTTTTCATTTGCTTAGTTGTCTATGTAATCATCACTAATTTATCCTCCAGTCCCTCTCCCAATTATCTCCAAACACAAGGAATTCTGTCCATTTCTTCTAGGAGACAGCTCTCTGAGGGCTTTCTGACCTACTGCCTTCTGGGCTGGGGCAGAGCTATCATCTGGAATTATTTTGCCAATATCTTGGGGATTCCTTTTGTGTCTCTCTTGAGTTAGATTCCCCCTCTTCATCCATTGCCTTCCTTTTCATTGATTTAGAAACTTCCTGAGAAAGGGTGCATGGAAGGGACATTTTGAGACCTTAAAGATTTAAACATGTCATGTCTGTTTGACAGTTTGCCTGGGTAGAGAATTCTGGTTGGAAATATTTTTTCCCTCCGAATGATGAAGGATTACACCACTGTCCTACAGTGATAAATTGATTCTTGATCTTTTTAAATAAGAACTTAATCTGTTTTTCTCCATCTCTAGAAGCTTTTAGGATCTTCCCTTTGTCCCCAGTATTCTGAAATTTTATTAGGATGTGCTTTGTGTTAGTTTATTTTCTTCCATTGTCCTATGTACCCTTTGGGCTCTCCATCTGGAAAACTCATGTCCTTCAATTGTGGAAAATTCTCTAAATTGTTTCTATAATGATTTACTCTGGGAGAGAATACTTCTCAGAACAGTGGGCTGGACCTTCTTGGTTCCTATAGAGCAAAAAAAAAAAAATGTTTTTGGTTTAAATTCATCATTACATTGCCAGCACTTCAGCAACAGCATTGGGCATTTGCTAAAATGGTACTCAGCAACTGTTAGTAAATTGAACACAATTGACAGAAGTTTCTTGCAAAGTTTAAGTCTTAAGATTTAAGTCTATGATCATACTTCTCACATTTCTCAGCAAAGGCACAAGATGATCAGAATATTGAGTGACTGTCTCTGCTGGTGACCTTTTATTCTTTCGAAAGGTCGAGTCAAGCCAGATTTCAGAATGACTACCTGTTAATATGAGCTGCTTCTAAGCTTCCCATAGTTTTCCCTTGAAGTATTCAGGGGAAATTTTCTATCTCTTCCCACAACTATTCTGGATTTTCCATGATGGAGCTGGGGGAGACGGGTGGTCAAAGAAGGAGATAGGACACAAATTCACCAGTTTCCTGTTGAGTTGATGGAAGCTTTTCCTGCCTGACCTGCCCTTAGAAAGAACTGCCTGCTAAGGCATATACTGATGGCTAGGGGAGACTGGAGCTGAGGGTAGGACCAGAAAAGATGTACAACCCTATCAGGGAAATTCAAAAGAATGAAGGTTAAGTACAGGAATCGCTGATTTTAAATGGAAATCCTTTGGGATGCGTTTGAGGAGTAGTTTGTCTTTTAACTCAAGATTTAGGTTTGAAACATTTGTGGTTTATAGAGAAGAGGAATATTCAAATATCTTGTTTAAAAAATGAACAGAAATATCATTGTCACTCCCCAAACTCTGCACTTAATTTTAGAATTAGTAATAAGTAAGACATCTGGATGGAGCCGAACAGAAGTGTTTCTGAAGAATTTTGGGAGCTGGGCATACTTCCCTACAAATGAACAGCAGGTTTGGTTTTGAAAATGTTCTTTAATATCTAAAGAGACAGCCAAGACCTTGTTTCCCATTCTCCTCTCCCTGGGTTGCCTTCACCAACCATAACTTTTTAAAAATAATAGATTTTATTTCCTTAGAGCAGTTTCAGGTTCACAGAAAAATTGAACGGAAGTTACAGAGTTCCCACATACGAGCTCATCACCACCACCCCTCCCCCCCCAGCCTCTCCCATTATCAACATCCCTCACCAGAGTGGCTCATTTGTGACAACTGGTGAATCTACACCGACACATCTTGATTCCCCAAAGCTCAAAGTTTATGTTAGGATTCATTCTTGGTCTTGAACATTCAATGGGTTTGGACAAATGTATAATGGCATGTATTCATCTTTATAGTAAGACAGAGAATAGTTGCACTGCCCTAAGAATTTTCTGTGTTCCACATATTCATCCCTTCCTTCCCCTATATTTCCTGACAAGCACTGATCCTCTTACTGTCTCTGTAGTTTTGTCTTTTCCAGAACGTCATGTAGTTGGAATCGTACAGCGTGTAGCCTTTTCAAGTTGACTTTTTTCACTTAGTAATATGCATTTAAGATTCCTTAATGTCTTTTCATGGCTTAGTAGCTCCTTTCTTGTTAGCACTGAATAATCTTCCACTGTATGGATGTACCACCCTTTATCTACTCACCCGCTGAAAGACATGTTTGTTGCTTCCGGGTTTGGGCAATTATGAATTAAGCCGCTATAAACACGTGTGGACATAAGTTTTCAACTCCTTGGGTAAATGCCAAGGAATATGACTGCTGCATCATATGGTAAGGGCATGTTTAGTTTTGTAAAAACTGTCAGGCTGACCCCCGAAGTGGCTCCACCCTTTTGCATTTCCGTCCGGAATGGATGAGAGATTCTGTTGCTGCACTTCTTTGCCAGCATTTGATGTTGTCAGTGTTCTGGATTTTGGCCCTTCTAATAAGTATGTAGTGGTATCTCATCCTTGTTTTAATTTATATTTCCCTGGTTGCATATGATGTGAAGTATTTTTTCATGTGTTTGCTTGCCATCTGTATATCTTCTATGGTGGAGGTATGCATCTAATCAGTGTATAACTTAAAAAAAATTTTTTTTTAATGTTTTTATTTATTTTTGAAGAAAAGAGAGAGACAGAGCATGAGCGGGGGAGGGGCAGAGAGAGTGGGAGACACAGAATCCGAAGCAGGCTCCAGGCTCCGAGCGGTCAACACAGAGGCCGACGTGGGGCTCGAACTCACGAACTCATGAACTCATGAACGGTGAGATCATGACCTGAGCCGAAGTCAGACGCTTAACCGACTGAGCCACCCAGGCGCCCCTCAGTGTATAACTTTTAATCAACTTGTTAGTTTTCTTCTGGTTGAGTTTTAAGCAACCACAAACTTTTACCCTGTGTCTTTGGGGGCAACTTCTTATACGAAGTAATAAGAAGACTTAGCGTGTTACTGACATTCAGACCCTAAAAAGGAAGGGAAGATTTAAGATAAAACCAGTTTTCTCCAAGATCTGGTTTACTTCAGCGCAAAGGTAAAAAGGATACTCCATAAGGAGTGGCAGCGGATGAGATTTGTCTAGTCCTGAGGAGTCATCAAAAATAGGCAGCCCAGAGCCAGCTTTTTCCTGTCTGTTTCTTGTTTCCACAGAAGCCATCCCAGAATCATGGGTCCCAGTGGCTTTCTATTTAGTCGTGCTCAGTTCCCTTCCACGAATATTGATAACGTGGTCAGCCTTGCTGTTGCTGTGTCCTCTGTTCAGTGCCTTCCTGGAGCACAAGGTAGCATAGAGCAGAGTTCTAGAATGTTTTCTGTAGTTCCAGGGAGTTATATTGATTTTTTCCCCCAAATCTATTTGTTTTGTTCCCAATATCCGCAGATGTTTTTGAGAGAGTGCACTCTAGGTATAAGACTGGATTGTTCCCCATGAGATGAGTAAAAAAGGTGACTGACAGTGATTCTAAAGAAATTCTTGTGAAATGAATGGATGGAGGGTCAACACAACAAACCCAGGTAGGCAGACAGACGATCACAAATGTGTACAATTTCTGTACAGACTGAGCTCTTTCTGGGAGAGTCCAAGCGCGGCCCTGGGAAGCTCCCCAGAGAGATTATGTTGAAATTGCATCCCAATCTGCCTTCCCCCACTTATGCCTCCTCCCTTCACTGCTGCTTGGGCTGTGTGTCCCTTTCAAGTCGGTCGTGTTCCAGAAGGGCTCATGGATCCTTGACTCCTGCATATGAGTCTAACAACATGTGTTTGTATTTTACTTAATAGAGAACTCCTGTCTTAGGGAATGGGTTATTTTGCACCAAAAGTATGGACTTTTCTCCTTAGAGCCCTTGTCATTGCCATTTCTGCTTCATAAACAGCATGATAAAACTTCTGATATTGTGAGGTATGTTATTTCATTTGCATTCGCCTTCTGGAATACTGCTGTTTAGGGACTACTCTCATACTATTGCATTGCTCAAGGAAGCACTTGTGATCTAGTTCAGCTTCCAAACTTAAAGATAGTCATTATGTTTCCATGACTTTGCTTAATCATAGACCAAAAATACAGCTCTGCAGATAAGCATGCTACCTCAATAAGCAAGCTGCCTAGGTCCTCGCTAACCCTGGAAGCCCTGTGGCTGCATAATGTCTAAAGGAAGAATTCTCTTGAGGATAAAGTCTGTCTGACCCTGCTCTGTCCTCTACCTGGCCAAGTGCCTTGCACATAGTAGATACTCAATAAACATTTGTTCAATGAAGGACAGCATACAGCAAATCAAATACAATTTAATAACTCTCCCCCTGTCCTTAAAACTATTCCTTCCTCCCTCGGATTCTGACATGGCTGGTATTTAATGTACACTCATTATATACAAGGCTCCGTCTTTCAAATTTGTTAATTCATTCAGTCCTTTTAGCCATCCCGCGAGCTTGCTTATGAATTCAAATCTAACAATTAGAATTTTCTCACCAGACTTGAGTAGAATAGTTTGTCCCCAAGTTTTTGTGTAGTGTCAGATTTCATCTATGAAAACTCAAAGCAAGCTGGGGCAAAAATTCTTTTAGTAGCTTGAATGCAGCCTTCTGGAGCCTCAGTACATTTCCTTTTTGCAGCCTAAAAACAGAGCAGTTCTCTGAGAGTCTGAGAAAAGTCTGGCTCCTCTGGTTTCCATGTACCTATCTTCTTCCAAAGCTAACACACACACACACACACACACACACACACACACACACAGTATGAAAGTAGTAAAGTGTAGTAAATAAAAGCCAAAGTAGTAGAATATGTTTTGCAAAAGATTCAAATAGTACAGAAGTCTGTTTAAATAAGAAAGGAACGTTCTTAGTATGCCTGGTTCCTTCTGTCTTTCCCAGGCTTTAACTGTGAATTCTGTTTGCCATAGGTAGGTACCCTGGTCATTATCACTTTGGGATGTTTTCCCAGAAATGTTTTGAGCCTTGTTCTAGAAATTATAGTATTCATACTGCTTTGCAACCTTACTTTTTAAAAAAAATTTAACAATGTGTTGAGGTGCCTGGGTGGCTCAGTTAGTTAAGCATCCACTCTTGGTTTTAGTTCAGATCGTGATCTCAGGGTTTGTGGGGTCGAGCCCCACATCTGGTTCTGTGCTGAGCACAGAGCCTGCTTGCGATTCTCTCTCTCTTTCTCTCTCTCTCTCTCTCTCTCTCACTGTCCCTCTCCATTGCTCTCTCTCTCAAAAACAAATAAATAACAACAAAAGAAATTTAACAGTATGTTTTGGACATCTTCCATGGTGGTACTTTTTTTTTTTTTAATGACTGCAAAGCAGTGACCAGCTATCAGTAACTCGCATTGATTAACTGTGTCTGTGAACCAACTACATGGTATCATTTAAATTTTTTCTCACAAAAACCACAGGAAGAAGGTCTTTTTGTCCATTCTACTTTTTCAATGTGAGGAAATTGAGCGATTTTTTAAAAAAATTATTATAATTCTTTTTTTAACTTTCTTGTTAATGTCTAGAAAGAGTGTGAGTGGGGGAGAGAGACAGAGCCTGCATCGGGCCCCATGCTTAGCACTGAGCCTGATGCGGGCTCAACCAACTGAGCCACTTTGGGGCCCCTATTATCCTTCATTTAACTAGTCCTTATTAAGGCACCCTGAATTGTGTATATGTATATATATTTCTTTTTTTCTATTTATTATTATTTTTTTTAAAATATAATTTGCTGTCGAGTTAGCTAACATTCAGTGTATACAACGTGCTCTTGGCTTTGGTAGTAGATTCCCATGATGGATCACTTTATGTATATATATTTCTGCAATGAATATCTATAAGGTAAAGTCCCTGATTCATTTATTCTACACCTTGGTTTGAGAGCTTGCTATGTGCCAGGAAATGTTCTAGGCAGTAAGAATACTTTGCGTTAAAGACAGACGTATAGATCCTGTCTCAAAGATATTACGTGCTAGTGGATAAATAATAAACAGGCAAATATATATCATGATGTATATCAGGTAGTGATGTATGCCAAGAATAATAAAGCAGAGTGAGGAAATGGAGATTGATGGGGTTGTTATTTCAGAGAAAGCGGTCAGGGAAGGCTTCTCTAATGAGAGACCTGATCATTGAGCTGAACATCTGTGCTTCCCATGGTACAACAGGAGAGGGAACATTATAGAACAACAAATGCAAAGGCCCTGTCTGAGATGAAAATGACTCTGGCATGTTCAAGGAGGGAAAGGAATATCCCTGGATATTCCTTTAGGGACCCTATTACTTTAGGGAATTGCTTAAAGTGCTAAGTGGTAGGGGGACCCCATTTACTGAGAAGGGGTGGGAGGGCAAGGGGACAGGAGGGGCAAACTTGAGGGGGGGGGAGGGAAGAAGAATCCCAGTGTGGACTGACATTTTCTGTGTCTATTACACATCTAGGTGAGGTGTTCAGAAAGGAGCCTGCAGTACAGAGGACTAATCAGTGCTGGACACCCCGTTTGGGCACAATGGACATATAGGACATAAAGATATGGGACTGGGTGAGTGCACCAGAGAGTGAGGAAAGCAGAGAAGAAGGCAATGTCTGGGTGAAGGAAACGCAAGCATATTTCTAAATGTTGTCAAATTGCTCTTGGAAAAGTTTTGCAAATTTACACTTATCAATACCCTCAGGAGAGGGCTGGGGTCCCATTCCCAGGGGTGAAAAAGAAGCTATTTAAATGTGCATTTATTTAATTGTACTGAAATTGACCCAATTTCCAATGTTTTATTTGCGCTGGCTCTTTTTTTTTTTTTTTAATCTGAGCTGCCTGTTCATGTCCTTTGCCCATCTTTTTGATTTCTACGATTTATGGATATATACATTTTATTGATTTATAAGGATTCTTAGACTGTTTGTTTTTAAGAATGTTTGTCCTTTGTCATATGCTCTGCAGTTTGTTTTTTTTTTAACTTTTCTTTCTTTCTTTTTTTTAATGTTTATTTTTGAGAGAGAGAGAGAGAGAGAGAGACTGAGTGCGAGCAGGGCAAGGGCAGAGAGAGGGACACACACAGAATCTGAAGCCGACTCCAGGCTTGGAGCCCACAAACCGTGAGATCATGACCTGAGCCAAAGTTGGACGCTTAACTGACTGAACCACCCAGGCGCCCCTACTTTTCTTTTGATTTTTGAAGTGCTTTTTGCAATACAGCAGATTAAAGTTTTTATGTAATCAAATTTGATAATATCTTGTCCTTTATAGCTTCTGAGTTTTCTTTAATACTTAGAGAGGTCCTTTATTATCTTAGATGACAATCAGATTCTGTCAGGTGTTTTGTTTTATATCTTTAAAAATTTCCAGTATATCTTTGGTTTCTCCTCATTTCATGGTGAGAAAGGAATTCACAGAACTAACTTCTTTCCTAGCTCATTTTGCTTCGGGCATGCTGCTGGGGAAACAGGAAGAGGTAAATAGCTGAGGCAAGCTTTGGGTAGAGCCCCCAGCCTGGCACACAATAGATGTGTAACACACGTTTGTTGAAGGAATACGCTGCTGGCTTTTGTCTTAACGAGGGCAGAGCTCTCCGTAGGTTGCCAAGTACTTTCCAGACGTTATCATTTACACTGCCCCAAGATTTCCTGCAGCAGAAAGAGGTTGGGGACAAGGCCAGTGGTGGCTTGGTCAGCACTGGCCAGAGCTGGACGACAGCTTTATGGAGGAAATGTCTAGCATACGTTGCTGGGGTGGTCCCTCCTTACCTCACTAGGCCTAGGGGACTGGAGAATTTCAAACATGGCTTCTACTGCGGAGCTAGCTCTCTTTGAGGAAGGCTTTGTGACTTTAAACTGTATTGTATGCAAAATACATTTTGTGGTGCCAGGTGGAAGCTAGCTGGGCTTCCCGCTGTGGTTTCCGGACGTTTTCCTGTCACTTTCTGCCATCTACTGGTGGCAGCGCAAATCACCCTGGATTTACTTCAGGTTGTACCTTTAGGGTGGGTTTTATTCCCGTACCTGCTTAGTTTGAAGTGTGATTTTCAAGAAGGCTTGTGCTGAAATTCATGGGGATCCAACATTTATTTCTCTCAAAATCACAGTCCCGAGGGGACTGGATTAGCTGAGAAGTCACTCTTTGTGGTCTTTGTTCCTTTGTCTGAGAGGCAGTATTTGAATACTGACCACCTGAGTTTAAATTCTGGCTCTACGATTTAGTGTGTGTGTGTGTGTGTGTGTGTGTGTGTGTGTGGCCTTGGGCAAGAAACTCAACCTCTCCGTGCCTCAGTTTCCTCCTGTGTAACAGGTGGAGAAGACTAGACCTTACCTCATAAGGTTTTGGCTCAGGGAATGGAAGTTCTCAAATGTAAAGCATATAGTATCTAGCACCTCATACTTGGAAAATGTTATCTATTATTTGTTTGAAACGTGCCTAAGAGTTAAACATTACTTTGGAACATAGAGCATTCCATAAGTTAGTTATTATTTATAACCTATATCCAATGTTTTTGAAGTAATTTTGTTTCCAGACTGCTTTCATTTTAATCCTGGTGGTTCAGCTCACAAGCAGCAGCTTCTATTCAGGAGCCTGCCTGCCTTCCTTTTCTTTCTTTCTTTCTTTCTTTCTTTCTTTCTTTCTTTCTTTCTTTCTTTCTTTCTTCTTTCATGTTTATTTATTTTTGAGAGAGAGAGAGAGAGACAGACACAGTGTGAGTGGGGGAGGAGCAGAGAGCGAGGGAGACACAGAATCCAAAGCAGGCTCGAAGCTCTGAGCTGTCGGCACAGAGCCTGACACGGGGCTCGAACTCACTAACCGCGAGATCAGGACCTGAGCCAAAGTGGGACACTTAACGAACTGAGCCACCTAGGGGCCCCCTGGAGCCTTTCTTAATATCTCCTTCTGGAATATTCCATCTTCCCTTTGGGCTCCCCCAGCACAGTCTCTCTTAGACTCATGACTTTCATCTTGGAATATAGGCCTGTCTTGCTTTGTACATTGCCTGGGTCCCTGAGAGAAACAGCCCATCTGACCATCACTGTGTCTCCCACAGTCTTTCTTGCAATGATGTTACTTAACAACTATCTAATATCTGTAGACAGGATGAGATCTGATTCCCTCAGGAATCCTGAGTCTAGACGAGTTGCTGAGAGACTTGTCCCCAGTGAAATGGAACAGTGGGCCTGGGACTAGGTAGAGCTGAGGACTTGGAATGTCAAGAATGTACATGAGAAGAATAACGGAGGAGCAAGGCCCACCCACAGGGAGGGAGCTGTGCGCTGAAGACTAATTCTGGGGGGACTAGGATGAAAGGTAAGTGTCTGAAGCTGGTATTCTGGCTTCCATGCTCCGTCCAAGTCCCACTGAAGTGTGTTCTCATAGCCGATGCCAAGTTCCTCGTTTCTGCGGTCCCATCATGGACGCTCAGTCTCACGTGTGCTCACATGACTAGTGATTTGGGTCTGGATGTCAAAATGTTTAGTCCCCAAATTCACTTGTAGTTATCAAGAGACCAAAGAGTCCCACTAGAGCAGCCCTATTACTTTTTAAAACAATGTTTATTTATTTTGAGAAAGAGAGAGAGAGTGAGAGCAAGCGAGTGGGAGGTGCATAGAGAGAGAGAGAGAGAGAGAGAGAGAGAGAGAGGGAGTGTGAGAATCCCAAGAAGGCTCCATGCTGTCAGCACAGAGCAAGACACCGGGCTCTATCTCACAACCTGAACTGAAATCAAGAGTCAGATGCTCAACCCACTGAGCCACCCAGGCGCCCCAGCTCTATTACTTTTTATTAGGTACAAATGTTGCAGCTCTAGTGAGAGCCAGGGTTCCATGGCAGCAGAGGGGAGGGGGGGTCATCTCAATTCTGGTATTCTCCATTAATCCTTTATATTTGACTCCTGCAGGACAACTTAGTCTCTCTAATGATTTTTTCCCCTTTAAAATAGTTTTCATTTAATTTTTAATTTTAATCCCAGTATAATTAATATACAGTGTTGTGTTAGTTTCAAGTGTCCAGTATAATGATCCAACATTTCTACACATTACTCAGTGTTCATCACAATAGGTGTGCTCTTAATCCCCTTTACCTCTTTCACCCATCCCCCCACACCCCGCCCCTCTGGTAACCACCAGTTTGTTCTCTATAGTTAAGAGTTTGGGTTTTTGTTTGTCTCCTTTTTTCTTTATTCATTTGTCTTGTCTCTTAAATTCCATGAGTGAAATCATATGGTATTTGTCTTTCTCGCACTGACTTATTTCACTTAGCTCTAATGACTCTTAATATGTATTCAAGAAACATTTTTTTAATGTTTACGTTTGAGAGAGAGAGAGACAGAGCATGAGCATGAGCATGAGCGGGGGAGGGGCAGAGAGCGAGGGAGACACAGAATCCGAAGCAGGCTCCAGGCTCTGAGCTGTCAACACAGAGCCCGACGCCGGGCTCGAACTCAAACTCATGAACTGTGAGATCATGACCTGAGCTGAAGTCGGATGCTTAACTGACTGAGCCCCCCAGGTGCCCCTGCATTCAACAAACTCTTATTGAGCACCTACTATAGGCCACACCTGGTGCTGGAGCCCAAGGAAGATATTGTCCCCGTCTTCTTGCTTACCACCAAGTGGAAAGCCAGTTTCACATAGAAGCAAATAATACCCGTTGGTTTGGAGGGTTTGATTGAAACTGGGTTTGTTATTTAAATGCATTTCATGGAAGTCCCTGGAAAACTCAGCTAAAATACTTCTTCAGGTAGATCTCTTTTGGTGATTTCAGACATGAAGGGGCTGATTGGCCTAGGAATCTATCCCTCTTTCAGGTCTTTCTTGTTTTTAGGTTCATTCTTACATTCTTTCATAAGAAGTAACCAAGTACCAAGGAAAGGTAACCCTTTCCCACACCCCAGTTACTAATTGGTCATCACTCCAAGGAGAAGGCCCCACGGTGAGAATAAAAGCGGTATATCTTTACAGTTCAAGAAGCACCGTCCTCTTGTGCCCAACACCCTACCTCAGCCTTGTAGGGAGGTGGGACTAGACAGGCAGAAGATGTAGTGGGTTCTGGTGGAATGTCTTAACCCCAGAAATGAAGGTGCCCCATGGTGGTGTTTGGACCTAGAGAGACTCTATTCTTCTTGGGACCTGGGGCCATGGGAGCAATTGGCCTGCCTCTCCCAAGGACAACATAGACATGGAGGCTACATGGGACGCTGTCAGCCCAGCAGCCACCGTGATGTCATGTGGGATGTGGAGTAGATGGGACAGAGAAAGTGGAGGGTTTCCTTCTGTGTCTCGCCCTCTCAAATAAACAGACTCTGACCTTCAGTACACCCACCCCTCCCTGCTGATTTTCTGTGGCCTGTCCAAGCAAATGAGATTACACAGATAACCACACCAGACCAAGAGGGTGACATCTCTTCTCTTTTGCCCCTCATCAGCAAAAGTTCCTTGATTTTAACAAGCTTAGCAAGGAAGTAGAGCTTTGGATGAAGAGTAAGCAAGATAATACTACCCAAATATCCTGGATCATGATGAGTTTCAAGACTTGAGTAATGTCACTAGTCTACTCTCAGCAGAGCGAGGTTGAAAAATAAAAGTGATTCTTATTTTACATTGACCTGCTGGTGACTATATGGTTCATGCTCGCTACAAATGTTAAATTTTATGCCATCCTAAGGATACAAAGATGAAAAAGGTGGCCGTGGGTCAGAGTTGAAAGTGCACCGGCCTTGGAGGTAGACTGGAGGTATTTGCATCTCCCAGTTCTAACTTTGTAGTCTTTATTCACCTGTCTGCATTTGTCTTCTCATCTGAAAAATGGACGTAATACGTTCCTTTCAGAATTATTATAAGGATAATGTACGTAAAGCCTGGAGCATAATGCAATTTTACTACTATGAAGACTATATGACCTTGTCCTCACGGAACTTGTAGTCTAGTTTGGAGTCCTAAGACAGTCATAATAATAATCACAAAAATGTGGTCTGTAACAAATGATGCCTTCTTAAGTCAGACAGGAGTCTGAAGTAGGGAGAGAAGCATCCCACCGAATTCTATTACATCTGCTCAGTTTTGTCAACGTAAGTTTATTAAGCATCTATGATGCATCAGGCTTGGTTATTATAGAAGATCAATTCCCAGGTTCTGGAATCCCATTGCTGGCTTTGAATCCCATTGGTGCCACTTACTAGAGCTGTGACTTTGGGTGGTTACTTAACAAACACTCTGAGTCTCTTAGTGAGTTTCCTTGTTTACTGAAGAAGTTTTTTTTTTTTTTTAATGTTTGTTTATTTTTGAGAGAGAGAGAGAGAGAGAGAGAGAGAGAGACAGAGCATGACGGAGGCGGGGGGGGGGGGAAGGGGCAGAGAGAAAGGAGACAGAATCTGAAGCACGGTCCAGGCTCTGAGCTGTCAGCACGGAGCCCGACGTGGGGCTCGAACTCACGAACTGTGAGATCATGACCTGAGTTGAAGTCGGATGCTTAACCAATTGAGCCACCCAGGCGCCCCTTTAGAAGAAGGTTTTGAATAGTACCTGCCGTGAGGAATAAGTGAATTAATGCACATGAAGGATGTATCAACATCCCTGGCACATCTTAAGTGCTGAATGAATTGTAGTTGCTGTTCACATCATCACTGTCATCGACACCATCGTCGTCGACACCATCATCATCACCACCACTAGTCCCTGTATTTAGGGTCAGGGACTTTAAGAAATGAATAAGATGTATTTCCGTAGTTCAGTAGCTCCCGGGACCATCTCTGATCTTTGAAGTTTTTTGTAGGTGATCCAGGCAGAATACAGACTATTTTCCTAGAAAGGGGAAAATTTTGTGCTTGGGACATTTGTAATACTTTGACCCGGAGGAGGGCATGTGTACTTTTACCTATTACACTTACTTTGGGAATGTGCTTCCCTAGAGCTCCCCATGAAATTGGGGTAGAGGTCTATTGGTTTTTATAGAACTGAAACTTATCTCACTCAGTGTGTACAATTATACAAGTGGGCAGATTTAGTGACTGAGAGTCCCAACTCGGCTTTATCTCTTAAATATATATTTACGCACAGCACTGGTATGCTCTAGAGTATTTATGCATAGTGGGGCTATGGTTTCAGGGTAATCCAATTTTTTAAAGTTTATTTATTTATTTTGAGAGGCGGGGGGGAGGGGAGAGGAGAAGAGAGAGAGGGAAAGAGAGAGAATCCCAAGTGGGCTCCTCACTGGCATTGTCAGCACGAAGCCCGACATGGGCCTCGAACCCAGGAACCATGAGATCGTGACCTGAGTTGAAATCAAGAGTCAGAGGCTTAACCGACTGAGCCACCCAGGCGCCCCTGTTTCAGGGTATTCTAAAGTTCCGTAAAATAAAACGGGACTGAGTTGCTGTTACAGTGCACAGGAAGCACCTAATTAGGGAAACAGCATTTTTAGCATTAAAGGGGCATGAAAGTCATGAAGTGTGATTCCGTGAAAGGAATTCCTGGTATCTGAACAGAATAAGGGCTTGTACTGCTGGTTTATGACAAAGAAAAAAACAAAGCAAAGCAAAACAAAACAAAACAAAACAAAACAAAACATGAGTGCTCATTAAGTTCCTTTAATCTAAGAATTTCGAACGGCGAAATGTAACTCTGCTCAGAGACAAGGGCCGGACCAGTTGGCTTTAAAGTTTCTTTTGCATTATGGTGTTTAGCTCATTTGGTGGAGGGATGAAAAGAACCCAGAACTGTTAAATGGGAACCTCCCATCAATTACAGGCCACACGGAGTTCTCTTAAGAATTTTTTCAAAGCTGTCCCCTAACTATCTATAACAAGTCAGCATCCACTAAGGAGAAGGACATCTGTGTATTTTTAGATAGAAAAGTGCTGTCTCCTTGTCATTTTGTAGAAAATGCTTTTCTCTCTGTCTCCCTTCATTGGGCCTTCTGGTATCTCAGAAGAGAAAGGAGCTACCTGGTAAATAAAGATAAGCTGCGCTTATTAGCGGAGATTTGCAAGGCAAGAGGCTGTTTAAAAATGGATAAGGAGGTAATTGTGTTCTTCTGGCTCTACAGCGGGGACTCGTTTTCCTCTGTCAGGGCCTGGCAGCCAGCGAGGAGCTGAACAAGTATGCCTGCCACCCCGGCGTGACCTGGAGTTCACATGGACGAAGCTACACTCAGTCGCAGGAACCCTCGGGCCTTTGAAGTCGCTGAGTCGTCCTGACGGCAGATCCCTTCCGTGGAGGACTGATGCTCTGCCAGAAGAGTAAAACGCCGTCGTTTTTAGACTGCCCTTTGGGATAAAAGAGACAGTCGTGCAGTGCAGCCCCAGTGCCAGGCTCACGTCTGACAGAGCCGCCATTGTTCGTGTCGCCCCTCAGTGAGCTCTGCTCAGTTAGTGAGGCCCCGGGCCGCTTCAGGGCTCCGGTGCAGGTTTCTTGCAAGGATCAGGTACACAGCTGTGTGTGGAAATGAAGGATGGTGGAAGAGGCCGTGTCTACACGATATCCAACATCTGCTTCGAAACTGAGTTCAGTCAGTTCTCCAAATGTTTCCTCGTGCCCAAAGTTTGCCAAAACCATCTCTTGACTGAATGTTGCAGTTTCCGTCTGATTGTTCTGGAGAAGGTGGTCTGTTCTTCTGCCACGTGGGCTTTTAGATGTGAAGAAGTGATATAAGCTAAAAGACGTAGGCATCCCAGTCTCCCTATCCAACGTTTACCTCCTGCTTTCTCATCCTCATCGTGGGCGCGTAAGGGAAACGTGACGGCCCTGCGCTGAGGGGACTAAGTCTGTCTTTGTCCGCACATGAGCTCAGCTTCTCCCAGTTGTGCTGATTCTGTGGGATTCCCAGAAAGGAAAAGCCAGGAGCAAAGCACCAGGAAAATGACCTGGGCCACTTGAGTCTTGCCTTCTTCCCATATACCCACCATCTGTGAGTAGTCTCTGGGTGAGGGAAGGCAAGCTTAGGAAGGAGTTATGCTGAGAAATGTGGATACCTTTGCAGCCCTGATATTTTCTTCTCAGACTCATTTTTGAGGCATAATGAATGTGTGTGTGTGTGTGTGTGTGTGTGTGTGTGTGTTCCTTCAGACAGTGTCATAAAGCAGAACACAAAAGCTGTTTCCTAGTAGTTGGGGATTAGTTGTCAACCCTCCACCCCCCACAGGTTTTTTTTTGCTTAAGGCATTTCAAAGATCATCTGGTTATTTGGTTATTTTTGAGGAATAAAGAATAGCTGAGAACTGAATGTTATTGAAACATCCATTTTCAGCTGTGATTTTAATTGCTTGGAAGTGTGGAATCTCAGTTTTTAAATTTCTGGACTCTATCTCTTCCTGGCACTTTCTCTTCAGGCTTCCTTTGAATAGATAGACCCTGCATACTTCTAGAATAAATCTGCAGCTCAAGAATACACTCAGTCAGAGGTAGATTTAACATGAATGAACGAAGCTTAAGCTTTGGGGCCTCTCACTTTTTTAAAAAAAATTTTTAATGTTTATTTATTTTTGAAGGAGAGGGATACAGAGTGTGAACAGGGGAGGGGCAGAGAGAGAGAGGAAGACACAGAATCTGAAGCAGGCTCCAGGCTCTGACCTGTCAGCACAGAGCCCTATGCGGGGCTCAAACTCACAGACCGCAAGATCATGACCTGAGCCGGTCGGGCACTTAACCAACTGAGCCACCCAGGCGCCCCACCATGGTCACATATTTTTGTTAAATTTGTGGACAGAAGATCTTTTAAGAATACAGTTTCTCCCAAAGAAAGCTAGCCCAAAGTTGTTAAGTTTCAGTTCTTGAGCAACACTCTGGGACAGCAGGGTGAATAATTTCTTATAAGCTGCCCATCTTTATCCTCACAGAGGAATACAAATTAGATTGACTTAGAATAATTTAGAGAGGATGTTTTTGGCGATCACCATTGTCCTCTCAATATGCGAAACACTGCTTATTAGACTTTGATTTGTCTTAAGGAAAGCAGCTGCAGAAGATAGAAGATTTTTCTGGAGGGTTTCACAGTGCTAACTAATGAGGAAGAAAATAACACCTCACAATTCAGGCCAGGAAGGGGCTGCCACCTTGTTATTTGGTGGGACAGTAGCTATTGACAAAAGGACCGCATTGCACATCCTCTGGGAGAAATGAGAGGAAGGTTTGAAACGACTTATGGGGCTCCTATTTCCGTTGCTTCTCTCTTCTCCCATTTTGTTGGGAGGCAAGGATGGGGGCCCACATGTTTCCTGTGGTTGGCATTGGTGAGTCAAGTGGTTCCAGAGGAGCAGGGAGCAAAGAGGATTCTTAGGGCAGTCTGTGGGCTCAGGAGAAGGTTCAGGGGATACCCTTGAGGCTCCCTGTTGCTTGAACTCCAACTCTGGTCCTCCTAACCACGTGGGAACAGGAAGTTCCCCGAGGCAGAGGGAGGGAACAGACATATGAACTCCATGTCCCCTAGGATTTAGTTAACAGGGTGTCTGTTCTAAGTGTGTTAATTTACACCATCTCTCTTCTCCTTGTTACTCCCTGTGTGTTTTAAATTAATTCAATAAGCCGCATGACTGGAACATTTTAACTTGCTTTGTGAACCTTTTTGTTCTCTGACCTCTGAGGTTGTTGTAGAGTATACTTGTGGGCTATCATTGCATCAAAGTCATTTCCTGTATGACAGCATTAATCAGGGTTATTTAAATCTGGTAATAATCACACCCACATTTAGGAGGCTTAACAAACATTTTTCTCTCCACAACAATTGGACATGGATGTTCCTTGTCAGGCTGCTTTCCTGGGTAGCCCACCTCAAAGCGCTGACTCAGGGACATGGGGGAAGCTTCCATCCTTTGACCACACCCCCCTTGAAGTCTTTAGGCATTCTCTCCGTTAAATGGGCAGATGGAGAGAGCAGATTGTATGAGACTTTTATGAGCCAGAACTAGAAACGGTGCACAATACTCCCATCAGCGTTCTATTGGGCAAAGCTAAGTCACTGGTCATGCCCAAGTGCAAGGGAGGCTCGGAAGTGTAGTCCAACCATATGACTAGGAGGAAAGGGAAATGGGATAATAAGGGACCAACCAGTCTCTGCTGGAGGGTGACTACAAACGAATACCAACTCTGCAGCGGGGAGGGAGGTAGAATCTTCATCTCTCAAAATTAATATTGTAAGATTATTTTGGGAGAGCAATGATGAACTATATTGGCCCGATTCTGCTGAGTGGTAAGGAGCGTGTGGCTTGATCTTTTAAGATGATATTGAATCGTAGAATAATTTGAAGCAGAGGACTAAATACAATAATAGAATTTTAGAACTAGAGAAAGCTTAGAAATTATTTAATCTAAAGCTTTAAGAGATGTTGGCCCTGGACACAAAAGCAGAGGGAAGGCACATTTCCTGAGCCCCACCGGTGCTCTTTCCATTTCCGTGGGGAAGCACAATGACTTGACTTACCAATGTCACACGGCCTCTGAGAGACGTGAGCCTGGGACCCACCGCTTCAAATTATGAGTCAATGTGCTCTTCACATGTATTTAATTAACCTCCCCCCCACCCCGTGTACACATACATGCATTCATGCTCCTCTTCGGAGTCATTCATGTGAGTTTAATTTACAGTCCACTGAAATGGAAGGAGGACATGATGAATGTGCATTATTCTCAAAATGTGAGCCTAGCAGGTCTGTGGCGTTACATCTGTAATAACATCATTTGCACAGCTTGTGTGCTGCTTTGCAAATAGCACCAAAGTATTTTGTGTGATGGTCACCAAGTTCGAAGAGAAATGAGATATTCTTTTCACTGGTCTGGAAAAGAGCAAGTTGCAGGGGCTGACTTCAGAATGCCTCATTGTTCCAAGCCTAACAGGTGCAGGTTTCGACACTAAGGGTCGGATCCCATTACCACTCTAGTTGTATGGATCACTGACCTTGAAAGGGGTCTGCACACACATCAGTGTGGGACCCGTCCTTTAGGAACCACGTCCACTAATCTGAATGG
The DNA here is from genome assembly GCF_007474595.2 of Lynx canadensis. Classification (NCBI taxonomy): domain Eukaryota; kingdom Metazoa; phylum Chordata; class Mammalia; order Carnivora; family Felidae; genus Lynx; species Lynx canadensis. The sequence goes on from NC_044319.2 coordinate 29,221,530, forward strand.
CTATTTAGAGCTGTGAATGGCATTTAACAGGCGTCCTTCCATTCTTCCAGGCTCATTGAAGAATCTCAGTCCTTCTCCTCCTGCTCATTAGAACTGACACTTCCCAGGCCAGAGGGATGACTAGGATGAATCAGAGAGGTGAGATCTTCATCCTGAAGGACAGGGTACAGTTCGGGGCCAGCTGGGGATGAAAGAAGTCCCTATTGACAATTGGGGCTTGGAGCTTAGGATTGTGTCTCCGTTATAACAAACACACGATTATGTGGAATGTCTGAAAGATACCTTTATTTAAACGCTAGATGATGCAATCAAGTCATTTTTCTAGTATTCTGTTAAAAAGAGTAAATCCTCCAGCTCTTATGCCTATACACCTGCCTAGTCTTGATTTCTCAAACAGACATTTTTCCTAGGAAGCTTCTTTAATGTTCTGTTTTCATTTCATTTACTTCATTTAGTGTGTACTTTGCTTTTGTAGACATCGTGGTCGTATTTACCATGTGGGTTAATTTCCTGATGCTAAAAAATAAGAAAGGGAGCTACAAATATTTCAGTAATCCAACTGAATTTTGTGGGCACGTGGCCACTGTATGCCTGCTTCATGGAGCAAATTTGTTTGTTTGCTGTTGGGCGCAAACCAGGCAATCCCATGATTGTAATTAGTTGCTCCATTCGTTTTTCTACTGACTTATTGAAGGTGGTAGTATTACTTAGAGGCAGATAGATAACTTCCATCTGGCCCGAAAAGGCAAGACGGACATGATTTTCTTGGGGTTGATTATCTGGCTACTCCCTCCATTCTGCTTAAAGTAGATGCAGTTTACAACTGCGGTTGTGATTATAGGGATGGTGCCAATGGGGAGAATGATCTCCTCACATACTTTCAACGATGTCGTAAGCGATCTTGTCGGAAAGCGACACTGGAAAATTTTCTATTATTTTGACATGGCACCATGGCTTGCACATGATAACTATTTGTGATATTAATTAATGATTTCATTCGTTCAAACTACGAACACTTTTTATGTGGAAGATGTTGGAATATAAAGCTGAGTGTCACATGATCCCAGTCTTCAGAGGGCTTACAATTTGGTGAAGGAGACAGACAGACTCCTAGCTACCACATGATGCAGTAAAGGCTTTGCTGGCCATCTGTATCAACCCATGGATGTTGTACGCATACATACATGCTTCCATTCCCAGCCATTCACCTGAACTTAATTTACAGGCCTGTAGCGCACTAGGGGAGTCCCCTGAGGGGAATGTGGAGGAGGGATAAGAGTTTTTCCAAGGAACGTCTGAGAAGGCTCGGGGGAGGAAGCTTGGGGGCTTTGCCAACCAGAGGAGGCACAGTGCACAGAGGGACTGAGGAGTGATCAAGAGAGGAGCAGAGGCAAGAGCGGTCTTTTTAGCGCAGCTGGAGCATGAAGTACAAGCGGACGTGGTATGCGACACAAATACCTAAAGGAAGAGAAGTAATTAGGAGGGTGGAAATCTCAGCCGCGTGCTCGGGGGCAAGGGTGTGTGACTTTATTTATCCTCCTATTAATCCACTTATTGTTAGAAGCTCTCATGTTGCCACGTGAAGGAAACGTAATCTTCACCAATTTGGGATGAATTTCCTCACTTTCCCTAAGTGCCAGGGACCTTATGTAGACACGGATGGTAGTGGGGGGAGGGGGGGGCATTAGGACTTTAGTTGGCAGTTCACCAAGCTGGCTTTCCAGTGAGATGACCTTTGTCTTGTCTGGCCCTCGGTCATCAGCTCTCCATGGCTGCAGCTGGTTCATTTTCAGAAGGCCGTGGTACTGCCCCCCAGGTCCCAGGAATCGACCTCTAAAGACTCTGCTTTATGAGGCTGTCTAGGGCCTGCTTTGACTAAGTCACACCACATTCACTTCTCTGAACTCTAGCTGCCAACCTGGGCTCTCCGTTGGGAAATAAGGCATGGGGACCTTCGCTTGGACCACACCACCTTATTAAGGAGGGGTCTGTTTCCCCTCTCCCAGGAAGATCAGGGTACAGGCCTCCTTCTCAGGGACTACAAGCTTCCATGCTCTCATTACCTCCTTACCTCTTTTCCCTACCAGGGCTAGCTTTTGTAATCTTGAAGGTGTGGGATGTGGAGTTGGTGATGGTGGTGGAGAATCTTTGCTCTTAGTCATTGTATTTTTTTCCAAAAAAATTTTTTTTTTTTTTGCTTAGGTACTGTGTGTGTGTGTGTGTGTGTGTGTGTGTGTTTTAAATTTCTTCTAAAGGCTAAGCTTTGGAAATTCAAAAGCCAATAACAGTTTCTTTTCTTCCCTATTTTCTACCTTGCATTCCCTTTCCTGAAATACGGGATCTAGAAAGGTCTATTTCAGTGATCTCAACCACAGCTGCATATTACCATTGCTTGAGCACTTAATGACTAATACAAATGCAATTAGGTCCACTTCCTGAGGTTCTGATTTAATTGTTCTGGGGTGGGACAGAGGCATTGGTGTTGTTTAACAAACTCCCCAGTAGGTTCTAACAGTAGTTGGGATCAAGAATTACTAGACTAGCACAGAAATCCAAAATATTAAAGAGAATGTAGGAAAAACATCAGCTAATATTGCAAAGTATCACCAGGTCCAGTAAGCCAGCAACATATTTGGAAGAATCTTGAATGCCCTACAATGGAAGTTTGACTTTATCATGTTGGGAATACAAGACATTGAAAGAAAAAAATTAACGAATATTTACTGTCTACCTTGTGCTAACTGCTATGCTTTAAATAGTTATCAAATTTCAGCCTGAGATAAATTCCGCAAGGTAGGTCTTCTTACCCTCTATTTCGCAGGTGGGGAAATGGAGCTCAGTTGAGGGTATATACATTTCTCAAGGTCATTGGGTAAGCAACTGTCAGACCCTTAATTAGAATCCAGATCCCTGATCAAAAGCCAGATTATTTCATGAAAAACTGTTGCCTCCCAACGTGAGATGATAAAACCGTGTATTCACTGAAAGAATCAATTAAGACTTCTGTCAACAAAATGGTAGAAGGGACAAAGGTTAGCCCTAAGGGATTGGGGTAGCTTGTTGGTTGTCGTTGCCTGCTCTCTCAGGTGGTTATCGTCATGCATTCAGTGGTTTTTGCTGCTTAGGTTTTTTCTTAATAATTATTAATTTTTTTATTTGAGTGTGGTTGACACACATTACATACAGATGCACAGCATGGTGTTGGGAGAAGTTTAAACATTATGCTATGCTCACCACATGTGTAGCTGCATATAACTGAAAGCCTGTACCCCCCCTTCACTCATTTTGCCCATCCCCCCCCCAACTCCCTCCCCCTCTGGGTTTGTTCTCTGTGTTTACAGGTCTGATTTTGTTTTTTGTTTGTTTATTCTTTTTTTTTTTTTTAGATTTCACATATAAATGAAATCATTCAGATCAGTGTTTTCATATTCTCTTGGTAAATATCTAGTAGTGGAATTATTAGATCATAAGGTATTTCTATTTCTAATTTTTTGAAAAAACTCCATACTGTTTTCCACAGCGACTGAAACAATTTATATCCCCATCAACAGTGCATGAGGGTTCCTTTCTCCACATCCTTGCCAACATTTGTTATTTCTTGTCTTTCTGATTTTAGCCATTCTGACAGGTGTGAACTGATATCTCATTGTGGTTTTGATTTGAGTTTCCCTGATGATTAGTGACCTTGAACTTCTTTTCATGTCTGTTGGCCATTTGTATTACTGTTCAGGTCTTAATCTTGCTTTTGGCATGGTTAATTTAGTGACTCAGACGTTAACACAATTTAAAATATTTAATTGTATTTGTTCTACAAAAATATAATTCTTTAATCAGGCTTTTTTTTTTTTTTTTCACCAACCTCTTCCTATTTCTCCCTATTTATGTATAGTAATCAGTTTTTATGATTAATGTCAGCATTTTTTTTGCACAAGTAAACTGCAGTGTCACAGGACAAAGAGAGAAAGCAAAACTCCTAAGTGTAAATAGAGTATCTTTGCTACTCTCCTGAATGGGGTTTATATAACCTTTGTTTTCCTTATACATTTTGGAGGAAGATTATCATCTTACTTTCATCTGTAGATTTCTTCAATCTCTTTTCATGACAGTTATCAGCATTATTCATATAAAAGTTGCTAAATGTGTTCTTTAAGTGTGACCATTAATTGTCTTATTTTCTGCTTTTCATGACTAAGGCACATGAATGCCCATAAGTATCGTACTCATTTTTCCTTCCTCAGATAAAGGTAGGCAAAATCCCTTCTTCAAAACTTGCTGTTGGATAATTTACTTGCTCAGAGATTGCCCTCCATTTTGTTAAGCGATTTCTTATTAAAGACATCAGAAAATCAGAATATATTCCAACATGGTTTTTCCTCCATTGGTTATCGTATATTTCCTTTTCCCAGTAATCCAGGCCTCGCAGAGCACCTGGCACAGCTCAACACATGTTGACTCCAATATGGTCTTCATGTGCTAAAACAGTATAGGATAAGCCAGGTACATTTAATCATGCATTGCTGAAATTCAAATGTCCTTGTTATACATCAGGTGTCCAGAAGTATAAGATTCTGATTAGAGAGGAATTCATGATGAATTTCCCCTTTCTTCTGATACTTAAGTCATTTATGCACAGCCCTCCCATCCTTGACATGATAGTGAGCTTTCCTTTGATGTACCACAGTCTCCATATTTGTTTCATTTCCTCTTCCAGAGCCACACACTTATTTGTCTTCCCTGTGTATGTTTTGGGGATGTATCTACTTAGTGAAAGAACATTTTCAATAACCTCTGCTGCTTTCATTATGTTTCCATCAGCCTTCCTCTTTTATTACGCAAGTTGACCTGCGCCCCATCAAAGAAGGAAGGGGTGTTCAACATAAAGGATCCAGGTAACACAGAGTAGAGATGCATCGTGGTTGGAGCAAAATGTAATACTGAAGGTCACGGCAGCTAGAAAGCTGGAGACATCAGGGCTAGGTGGAGAAGTAATGAGGGTGAATGGTGGGCATCTCAGGATGGATGTGTGTATTTGAAAAGGAGGGCGTTGGAGAAAGATGATCTAAGAGCTAAAACATAAATGTGGGGGTTCATTTTAGGGAATTGGGGTTGAGAGTAATATGAACACATTTCAAACCTTAGATGAGTTCCCCTGGTTTATTTATATTTGGCTTTTATTAAAATCTGTTATTATTGCTGTTTTTGTTGCTTTTATATCTTTAGAAGCCGTCTCCACTGTTCTGATACTGTTGTATTATGTTATGTTCTTTCTTTCCTGTTTTTCTTCTCCTACAACCACTGTTGGGCATCGTTTATCCTCAATAATGCAATTAGAGTAATCTTTGGTTTTTCAAGTGAAGACTCTGATGTATGTATATATTTGAGCTTTACTTTATGCCATGCTGTAGATCACTGTTGGTAGTCAGTTGTATTCGAATTGAAAAGATTATCAAGCCTCAAAAAATGGCGATGATGAGGGGAATAGTTTTTAAAAAGTTGGGTGGCCTTATAGGAGGCTGTTTTGAAAGTGTCATGGTTAGAGAAGGAGAGGCAAAGAATAACTTGCCAATATTAGGAAAGATAATTTGGAAGGAATGGATTCCAGAAACTGCTCAAATAAAGGGAACATTCTAACCGGCAGAAGGAGAGGAGGGTAAGAGGCAGGAAGGGAGAAACTGAACAGAGAGAACGTGCCGTGTTGTTAAATGAGTACGAACCTGATGCTTATTCTGTGGAGGCTGTTGCCCTGAGTTTGTCCATACCTGGCACTCTTGGTGTTCTCTGAACCGGTCCAGCTTTGGTTTGGGGTGAAAGTCTTTCTTCTTCTTTTTTTTTTTTTTTTTTTGTCCCGACCATCAGCTTTTTTTCCATTTTGGTGAATGAAGTCTAGGTCAGGTATAGTAAGCAATTAACGTGGCATGAGGAAAAGTTAGATAAAGGAGAATAACAATAACAAAATTATGATATGGAAATCACTTCCTTTAGATTGTAGATAGATATACATAAATAATGCTGTCCAACTCTCCCAAATTCCCATCGCTGAGAAATTCTGACCCAGCTCAATTAACCTGCCTTTTACGAAAACTCTTCCATATGCCCCCAGCAATGCATGACGTTCACCTTCCTTTCACCACGAGAGCATTTTCAGGCTTGTTTTAGTCCCACTGTGGGCACACTATGCTTTAACTCCTTTTCGCTTGCATATAAGAAGTCCCTAGTGCACATTTTTGACTCAAATAGCGATTAAAATGCATGGCAGACATTGAAGTAAGGTTTCTATTTGGACTGAATTGGCAAGCCCTGCTCTGAGTCTGTAATGGTCACGTAGATGTTTCTCTGTGAACACATACATGTATTAACCTTTACAGGAGCACACACGTGTTTGAAGGCAGTAGTAGGAAGAGGAGTGGCATTCGGGCTCTGGAACTACCTGCCTTGACCTTGAATCTGAGTGTTACCACTATCCAGCTGTGTGACTTGGGGCAAAGCCTTTAACCTATCCTGTTGAAGTTTTCTCTTGTGTGATGGGGATGCTACCAACATCTGTCTGATAAGACAGTTGTCAGAAGAAAATGATAGAATACACGTAAAGCATTTAGAACAATCCCTTTCACAAGTGAGGACATGATAAATATTAGTTATTTATATTATTATTATTATTATTATTATTTTGGTCTTGTATACAAATTCCTTCAACTGCGTAACTCTTATCTCAAATCCCAGATTATAAACGTCTTGTGGGGAGAGACCGTTTCTCTCTCTTCTGTATTTCATGGTTCAATCTTAAGCATAGTTGTGTGTTTTCTTAATTGTTGGAAAGAGGGTGATATGCTGGAGCCCAGAGAGCACATGGAGCCTCATAACATTTCCCTGAAACATTCCAGGCAGTAAAAGTGTAAAGGTAAATGATAGTTCCGAACCCAGAAGAATCCCGTATTTGGCTGGACAGGCCAGGGTCCTCTGGAAGTTTCTGAGATGGTAATAAGAAATATGTATAGCTATAGGCAACATCTTTTTCCACAAACAGTATTTCAAAGAAACTACATGTATTCCAAGTTCTCACCAGATCCGTGTTAAATTAGAGCACTGCTGAGGAATTTAGGCGATTTTAAATTTTATTCTTTCTTGTTGCTGCTTTTGTTGTTTTTTAGTAAGTTCTGCTTCATTACTGTGTCCTGAACCAAACTTATCTAGGATAATGGTCATATTCAAGTGGTACAGAAGTTGGCCTGGGAATATTTAGTGCCATTTTTCAGGCTCTCTTCAAAGAGGAAAAGGAAGAGAGGACCGAGCCACATCGTGGTATTGGAAAAATATCTCCATCTCTTTTTCAAACATTTTGAGATGAGTGAGGCTCCACATACATGTTGCTAAATAAATGCCTCCTCCATCAAATATTTTAAGAGAAATTAAATCCTTTGGACTCTGATTGTTTTACACTTGCCTCGTCAGAATCTTCCTTTGTAAGAGCAACTTGATAGCTAAGAAACCCCTGGGGCCTTTATTCTTGAACTAGGAGGTCGTATTTTTGTCAGTGCTCACTGCAACCTGAACCAAGAGAAGCTCAAGTTCAGCTTCAAATTTGGAACCCACAACCTTGAGCGAGTTATAATGCTGGTAAATCTATTCTCTCTGCAAATTCTCTCAGAGGCCACGCTTGAGATGGGATGGATGTCTTAGAAAAGCATGTGTTCAGAGGAAGGAAAAGAACGGTTAGGCCAGTCAAGATATGTCTGACAGTCAAGTCCTGGGCAGAAGTCACCCTGTGGGGTGGCATTCTGGGAAAGCTGACAAGCGGAATGTACTCCTGAGTCCACATGGGAAAGGAATAAAACATCAGGGGTTGCGGACGACGTGAATGGGTTTTGTGGACCGAGTTCTCAATGAATTCTCCACAGTGAATGCTGTGTGTGTTCATTCATTCTTTTAACAAATACCCATTGAGCAGGCGCTGCGAACAAACACTGCACTAACGTTGGAAATACAGAGGTAGCCAGGCAGAAGCTCCCTTCTGTCAAAGATAAACAAAGCTGGATACTAGTTAAAGTGGGAAGGACAGAATTTACTCAGTAATAGCTATTGCAATAGGGAAAAGAGTCCAGCCTGAACTGAACTCATCTTCGATCTGTACAGAGGTGACTGGACATTTTTTTTTAATTTTTTTTTTGACGTTTATTTATTTTTGAGACAGAGAGAGACAGAGCATGAACAGGGGAGGAGCAGAGAGAGAGGGAGACACAGAATCGGAAACAGGCTCCAGGCTCTGAGCTGTCAGCACAGAGCCTGACGCGGGGCTCGAACTCATGGACCGTGAGATCATGACCTGAGCCGAAGTCGGACGCTTAACCGACCAAGCCACCCAGGCGCCCCGTGACTGGACATTTTAACGGGAGAATGGGAAGGGAGGGGTGAAGGGAGATGGGCTCAGTAAAGTCAGAGGAGTGAAACATTTCAAAACGCAAGGAAGGGAAGTTGGTCCATGTGAAACCCATCTGGGTTTGCCAACTGGTGTTTATGCCATTAGGTCCCTCCTCTCCCACAGTGACGGGGAGACGGGCCCCTGTCTTCAGGTGTTGGCTGGAACAAATGGCAAATTCTTTCAGCAGTCTTGCATTTTCCTCAGGCAGGTACTTTAAGGGGGACTGAAGTCATCTTAGGAATGTAGCCTGCAACTGTTAGAACTTATGTTAGTGTTTGTTCAAATCTAAGATTGAGGCCTCGTCAAGAAGAGGGTTCAGAGGAGTCTTCCTAGAGTTGGGTCAAGAAGAGAATCTTTGCATTCTGATAGAATGCATTCTATCAGGAAATTAGAGAATAACATTTTAGTGAATGTTTTATTAAATGTATTAGTATTATTTTATGGGAAGGGTGCTTGTTGGTACTTTAGGTGTTCTTAGCTTGGTAGAGAGGCATCCTTGTTGATTTCCACTGACATTAACTAACTTGGGAAATTCATGCCAGAACTACTCTGAGTCAGGTGTAACACATAAAAAGTACAATCATCCATTTTGACATGTTTGTTTCACTGTCCTCAAAACATCTACCAGGATGTCTGAGACATCTGCCTTTCCATCTGGGATCCCCAACTGAGGTATGGACATTGTATTTAGGAAGTCTGAACTCTCTCAGATCCATGACTGAGATAGCTCATTTCATATATGTGAACTCATCTTTCTTTCCCTATTTTGATTCTGGGAAGATGTTTTGGACACTTTCAGAACCTGCTGCCCCAAGTCTTGAAATAACTTCTTAGTTCAATCAGCCCCAGCATTACCTTCGCACCACTTTTGTATTTTCAAAGTAGGAAACTCAAATCACAAGCCAAAGTAGAACCTGAGTTCTGGTTCCAACTCTGTCGTACTTTATGATACAGGACAAGTCAACCCCTTGGGGCTTCAATTTCCTGCTACGAGCTCAGCAGGACACAGTAAGATGTGCCCAGATGGAAAAGTGCTGTGAAGATTAAAATATGTTATGCACATGCTAGTTTTCATTAATTTTGTAAGCATCCATTGTGCTAGGAGCACAGAAAGCTGACTTGGGCTCTTTGGGAGAGGCAAATTATGGGGAAGACTTGGTTCCCACCATTACGATACTGAAAATTGGCTTGAGTTGATGACATAAGGAATTAAAAGTGACATAGAGAAGATACTTTGATTTTTGTTGTGGTAGTTTTGTGTTTCTTAGGGGAAGGAGTTGAAAGTAGCATGAATACATTTTCGCCTTATTTCTTTTTTTTTATTTTATTTTTTTTACATTTATTCATTTTTGAGAGACAGAGAGAGACAGAGCACAAGCGGGGGAGGGGCAGAGAGAGAGGGAGACACAGAATCTGAAGCAGGCTCCAGGCTCCGAGCTGTCAGCACAGAGCCCAACTCGGGGCTCGAACTCACAAATCGTGAGATCATGACCTGAGCCGAAGTCGGATGCTTAACCGGCTGAGCCACCCATGCGCCCCTCCCCCTATTTCTTTAGTCCTCTATAGGAGTGACTAGAAAACTCAGCTATATTTCATGCGCTATTGTCATTGATTAGAAAAAGGAGGCAGAGTAAGGTAGTGATCTGGCCGCTTGTGCAAGGAGACCAGCCACCTGTGTTTCTGATACAGCACATGATGATCGACACTGAGGGCCATGTGGTGTCTCCCTCCTTGGGGTCTTTGTCTGGAATATGACTGATAGGGGAACAAGACTGTTCTGAAGAATCTTTCCTCCTGAGAGGCATTATGGGTCCAAAATGGGTCAAAATCTCATTTCTTGGGGTCACCTGGGTGGTTCATTCAGTTAAGCATCTGACTCTTGATTTTGGCTCAGATCATGATCTCTCAGTTCGGCTCCTGGGTTCGAGCCCTGCATTGGGGTCTTCACTGACAGAACAGAGCCTGATTGGGATTCTCTCTCCCTCCCTCTCTCCCTGCCCCTCCTCTGCTCGTGCTGTCTCTCTCAAAACAAAGACAAAACAAAAACAAAAAACCCATTTCTTCCCTCCATCTTTAGCTAAAAGAGTCACTTGAGTGATTTGTAAATTTAACAACGACTGAGGTTCAAAGTCCCGTTATCCTGTGGGCCCTGACTTCTTGTCCATTGTGTTCCCTTATCGATGCTCTCCAGAGCTTGGGGCTCGTGGCAAAAAAAAAAAAAAAAAAAAAAAGGAGCAAAGAGATACTGTCTGTATCTCAGTACAGCTCTTGGCATTCTGGATCAGGAGTGCCATGTTGCTTCCTTCTCCAACCTGCTGTCTCCACATGATGTGACAGCTGAGGACGAGTCTGCGGTGACGGCCAAGTTGTCGAGGGGACAGGGCACTCCGTGTTCCTCTGGTCCCCTTTCCTCTAGTACGAAAATCATGAGAATCATGCCACATCCCTCTGGGAGAAGCATTTGCAGCAGAGTCAGGGCGTTAGTAACAAAAACTTCCACCGAAAGCCAAATTTGATGGAAATCCTAAGCCTGATTTTCCTTGGGTTTGAAATGCATGCTGCTGCAAAGGCAAGCGACCTTCCTTTATTGATGGAATACCTTGAAAATTTCTTTCACAGGCTGTTGCTGCCATGCCCAACCGAGCAAATCCTGCTCTCTCCCTCTGCTCCCTAGAGGAAAGCCTCAGGACCCCACTGGAAAAAGCGAATGATCGATTAATGATGAAATTGGCCAACTTGCCAATAACGGTAAATTGCTTTGTTCTTCCCACAGCAAGGATGCCAGCTCAGTGTGTGGCCTGTGCCTGGAGACAAAGGATGGGAACCCTGCTCAAAATTAACATAGATGAGCTTTCAGACCCATAATGAGCACAGTGATAACAATAAAAGTGGCCTGCGTGTCTGTCGTGTTTTTGACAGATTTCAAATGTTTTACATAGTCTTATGATCAGATATTTACATTTGCAGAAGAAATGCAATGGTCAGAGCAGGCTCCCCTCCCCTTTATGTGGGTGGATGAGAGCGTCGTTCATGAACATGCACACTTTAATATGCATAAAATACTCTAAAGACAGCAAAACAACGGGAAGACCTCCCGGAAATCTGCAGTCCCCTTGAGGACATGAAATTTGCACATGAAACCACGTGCAAATAAATATAAAACAACGTGTCAAAAAGGACAAACTGATGTACGTAGTCACTATTTTTATTTAGTATTTTTGAAATCATGGAATTAATTATTTTAAATTTAACATTAATCATCCCATGCTCATTACATACGTAGTCACTATTTTTATTCAGTATTTTTGAAATCATGGAATTAATGATTTTTAATTTAAATTTAATATTAATCATCCCGTGCACATTAAGAAACTAAACAAAGTAATGAAGATTAACTATTAGCTATTAGCTGCAATCCACCACTCAGGAAAAAGAAAAGGAATTATGTAACATTTTAATGCAATTCTTCTGGTCCTTTTAATTTTTCTAAAGCTTATAGACTTCATTCATAGAAAAGGGCTTCACCCATACTCTATTTCTTTACTCTCTTTTAAAACAACAACAACAATGTGGCATAGTGCTAAATACATTCACATTGTTGTGCAACCAATTCTGATCTTTAAAAAAGGGCATATATACATGAATATGATAGATTTTTTATTACACTTGTTTTTTTAATATTTATTAATTTTTGAGAGAGAGAGAGAGAGAGAGACAGAGCATGAGTGGGGGAGGGAGACACAGAATCCGAAGCAGGCTCCAGGCTCTGAGCTGTCAGCACAGAGCCCGATGCAGGGCTCGAACCCCTGAACTGCAAGATCATGACCTGAGCTGAAGTCAGACACTTAATCGACTGAGCCACCCAGCCATCCCAAGATTATACTTTTTTTTTTAAGGAATACTTTTTTTTATAAGTAATGTTTTTTCTTAGTATCAAAAATAATCCATGTTCGGTACAGAGAACTTAGAAAATACCCGTTATCCTAACACGAAAGAATAATTAATGTTGTATTGTACTAGTTATCCTTCTAGCATTTTTCCATGTGAGCACACGTATCTCTTTAGGGTATGTCGGTACATCATTTGCATTTGAACTTATAAAGACAAAATTATATCAGAGGTTTCAAATACCTTCTCCTTTAGGATTATCTTGTAAGTTATGTGAAACTAAACAAAGTAATGTATAAATCTGCACATGTAGTTTCATTGCCTATTTCTTTTTTTTTAATTTGCTATCATAGTACGGGCTTTTTGTGGTCACTTCCAGAGGAAAGGCTGGAGTAGTTTAAGGTGAAGGAATGTAATTTATCAGGAAGAGCTTTCTAGAGGAGGTGAGCGCAGGGGCTAGGAAAAGGTTGCAGGAACCGGCCCCACATCCTCTTCACTTACCTCCCCGCTCCTTCTTCTGCTCTGGTGTCTGAGGCATCTGTCGGGGGAGGCAGAGTTCAGCATGTACCAGAGGCGCAGGACGAGGGAAAGTTCTTCCTGCTTCCTGTTTGCTGGCTAAAAATGTCCCCTCTTGAGGTTTTAAGATAATGATGCTCTTCTTGTGCACTAAAGCCAAGAAGGGATGATACTGAGAGGCAAACACTTATCTGCTGCCTATAACAGGACGTTTCAAGATACCCAAGAGAATTTAAAACTACTCCTCAAAATATAAAATAATTTCAAAAGTCCAAGCAATTAGTAACAAGTAGCAAGTAGGCCAGATTACAGAGAGCTTGAATTGTGTCCTGGGGCTTAACAAATTGAGACCCTGGATTCATAGCAGTCCTCTTTAATCAGTGATTCATATGAATTGATACATGCCACTAGTCATTTTAGCTACTAATCACACAGGCTACAGACAAGCTGAGATATTTGCTGTCAGGTTGTTGGGCGGGGGGTGGGGTTGGATCGTGGCATGTGTAACTCGAGGTCATAAAAATGCATCTACTATGAAAAACTCTAAAATAGACACCGTTTTCAACGGAAAGAGAGCTGGGCACCAGATTTAGTTTTGTTTTTGTATTTTATTTTAAATGACAAGCTGAGCGATCTTAAACAATCCCCCAACCTTCTCTGTGCCTTGGGTTCCTTTTCAATATAACGGGTTTAATACGGTCCAGCTTACCTACCAAGGTTTATGGGAGGCTTGCATTTGTTAACAGCTATGGAACCACTTTGAAAATGAAAAATGCAGTGTAGAGGTACTGTTAGCTAAGCACTTTTGTTACACAACAACCCCATAACATGGGTCGGAAAGTGAATTAAGAGGACAAAATTGGTTTTCCCTGTAGACTGAAGTAGCCTACTGGCTACTATGTTTGGGAGTATGTGGGGAAAACTTTCTTTTTTTTTTTTTTTTAATTTTTTTTTTCAACGTTTATTTATTTTTGGGACAGAGAGAGACAGAGCATGAACGGGGGAGGGGCAGAGAGAGAGGGAGACACAGAATCGGAAACAGGCTCCAGGCTCTGAGCCATCAGCCCAGAGCCCGACGCGGGGCTCGAACTCCCGGACCGCGAGATCGTGACCTGGCTGAAGTCGGACGCTTAACCGACTGCGCCACCCAGGCGCCCCAAACTTTCTTTTTTGATACACATTTACATACACTTCTCATAAGAAAAACTGAGCATCTTTGAAAAGATAGACCAATGGGGCGCCTGGGTGGCGCAGTCGGTTAAGCGTCCGACTTCAGCCAGGTCACGATCTCGCGGTCCGGGAGTTCGAGCCCCGCGTCGGGCTCTGGGCTGATGGCTCAGAGCCTGGAGCCTGTTTCCGATTCTGTGTCTCCCTCTCTCTCTGCCCCTCCCCCGTTCATGCTCTGTCTCTCTCTGTCCCAAAAATAAATAAACGTTGAAAAAAAAAATTTTAAAAAGAAAAGATAGACCACTAAAACATACACATAAAAAAGAAGAGTGTTACTCTACGTACAGCCTAAATTCATCAGCTTGTGATCATGTTTGAATCTGCATGAAGACATCTGGTTGCTATTTGGGGCAAGGACTGTGGTCACAACCTCACTGCCAGTGGATATTCAATGCTTATTGAATGAATGGATGAATGAATGAATGAAAAGTTGGGTTTTAGGTACTGAAAGGGTAAGGTGGTAGGTTACAGACACCTTTTCGAGAAACTACTATGTTCCAGTTAGAGTTCCAAGACTTCACCTTCATCTGCTGTATTTATCAAAAATTCTTGGCAAAATTTTCTACTAGCGATTTATTCCACGATAATGGTTGTGTTCCCAAAAGACATACAAGTGAAACATGGTGGTGGGGAAAATGCAGACTGTGGACTATTTCGTAGAATTCATCCAAGCTGTGAGACACACATACCCATCCATCTATGCATCCAGCAAATCCATGCCTATGAAATGAACACACACACACATGCATTAAACACACACTCACACACATACAACATATATTCTCACTTCCTGGCTTGATTGCTAAACCCAGTAATTTTGAGATAACAATGGAAAGAACAGACCTTCTTGTTTTATAGTTGAAGAGATGTTGAGTGACAGTTTAAGGCACATGGTAGATTAGCAGTGTCCAGCTTCCCTTAACGACTACATAGGGAGCCTGGGGCTCTGGTTGGGGCTGGAGTCCCGGAGCCTGGACTGAGTGGGAGAGAAGTGAGGCATGGTTTACACCATGGATGTGAAGTCTGAATTCCAGCATCGGTGGTCCAAAGGGTGAAGTCTAACCGTTGGGGGAAGTGGGATAGGGTGGTTTAAGAAGCAGATCTTGGGGTATTCCCAGAGAGAGAGAGAGACAGAGACAGAGAACTTTTTACTAGGGACCTCCCACACTCAGTCTGTTAAAGATGGTAATGCAGACAAGGGCAGAATCATCTCTGGAGCATGGGTGTTCTAACTCCGAGGTAATTTCTGAAGGCCGCACAGAGAATCAACGCATATTACCAGTAGGACAATGTACTAAGCATATTCCACAAGTAAACAACGCAAAGCAAAAGATCAGGGTGGTGGGCCTTGTAACAGGCACCAACCAGATCCCCTTTCGGGTGACAGAGGACTCCTTCTCCCAGCTGGCAGACTCCAGCTGCTCCCAGGCTATTGTCTCTGGAAGAAAACCCCTTCCCTGGAAGGCCTGAACTCACTGACTGCTCAAATAGGAGAATAAAGGTATGGCCTCCTCATTCCAACTCGAGCATCTGTAAGCGTCAGTCACCCTAGGGGCGCCTGGGTGGCTCATTTGGTTGAGCATCCAACTCTTGATGTCGGGCTCAGGTCATGATCCCAGGGTCATGGGATCAAGCCCCACGAGGAGTCTCATAAGAAGCCCCACATGAGGGGTGGGGCTCAGCATGGAGCCGAAGATTCTCTCTCTCGCTCCCTCTGCCCCCTCTCCTGCTCACGCACGTGCTCTCTCTTTCTCTGAGATAAAA
The DNA here is from genome assembly GCF_007474595.2 of Lynx canadensis. Lineage (NCBI taxonomy): Eukaryota > Metazoa > Chordata > Mammalia > Carnivora > Felidae > Lynx > Lynx canadensis. The sequence continues at coordinate 29,237,341 of NC_044319.2, forward strand.
AAAAAAATTTTTTTTTTAGAAGGGTCACCCTAGTTCTCTGTAGGACTGGTTGAGGACTGCGCTGAGATAGCATCACAGCTCGCCTTCTCACTCTGCCCCTTTCTGCTTCCTTCCCTTCCCGTTCCCAGGTGTTGTTCCCAAGAGCACCCCCCAAAAAACACCTGCAAGCTTCTCTCCATCCCAGAGTCTGCTTCCCAGGGCCTGACCTGCTCTCCCTGCTGACAGTCAGCTTGTCTTCCAGCAGACGGCCAGGACAGCAGTTTGACAACGTGCTGTGAAGGTCAATGTTCTGATCTAAAGAAGATGTGTGAAGACCAGACAATGTCCTGATACATAAGCACCTTGTTCTAGGGTGATGCTGTCGGCTCACTTTAAATATTCAAAGCCTTTCCCACAAGGCTTTGATCATCTCAGTGGCCTCGTGAGGTAGGCAGAAGAAGTATTATTTGTTGCCAATTTTGCAGATTTGGAAACCGATGCTAACCGAGGGTTACTGATGTGAACAAGAACCTGTGACTACTGGTAAGTGGCAGAAAAGGGACGTTCAACTGATCTCATAGATGAAAATGGGACTGTCTTTAAAAAAGAAAAAAAAGGACGGGTTTATGAGGTCACTACAAGCAGGGAGGCAGGAGAATGGCTATAAAGATCTAGTGAAATACCAAGGATGTGGCCCGGATGTGTACCCATGGGCCATTGTAGCAGTGGTGATTCAGCGGCAGGGGATTCTCAGGGACCCTGGAGACTGTTGAGGATGCTTCCCTCCCTTGGAGGCGAGAGGTGCAAAGGGAGAGGCCTGGTGACAGGTTCTGGGATTGGTAGCTCTAGTCCCAAACTGCAAAGCAACTTTTCTGTGCAGGATTTCCTGGATCTTACAGGAATCACACCATTTCTGGCAAGATATTAATCTTTTGGTAACAAAGAAGCATTCTCCGTTTGGCCGTCCAAACCACACACGTCTATTTACATGTCAAATGCTAGATTAGAAATATATAGCTTTCTAACACGCCTGTGTCATTTCCCCCCACCAATCATTCTCTATGATTCTCGGGCTTCTCTGTCTCCCCCCCCACCCCCCAACCTGTTTTCCAAGCATCCAGTGTTTTAGCCGCGTGGCCCATTTCCAGCTCAATCTCGGGTTACATTTGTTTCTAAGGTACCCCTGTGTGTTCCAAACACGCGCGCGGAGCACTGCGCAACGAGCCCACGTTTTCTCACGGTTTTCTTCCCCGTCGAGGCTCCCTGGCTTCTGCCCCCACCCCCACCCCCCCACCCCGAGCCGGAACCCGCCACCGCCGCCGCTTCCCCTGAGGGATGTGCTGAGAGCCTGGCTCCTCCGGCTCCGCTCATCTCCTGCAGCAGAGCACCCAGGGCAAGGCGACCGTGCGACACAGGGCGAGCAAGCCCCTTTCTGGTGCCTGTGACCCCGCAAGGCGCCAGCGGCGCGCGGGCCACCGGCCCCGCGTCCCCGCCAGGCCGTACGCTGATTGCTGTCGCCCCGAAGGCCGAGCGGTGCGCGGGGACTTCGCCGCCTGCCCACCTCCACTGCAAACAGACGCGCGTTCTCTGACTTTGACGGCTCCCTGGGTTCCTGTGAAAAACAACCACTGCGTTGCCATAGCGTACTCCTCAAACACCAGCATCAGGGGATCGCAGAATCACAGCAACAAACGTTACGAGGCACTATCTCCAAATAGACGCGCGGCAAAATAATCCAAATAGGACCATTAAATAATAATCCTCATTAAAACCAAGCCAGACGAAACGCAGTCACTCTTAGAAGTGTGCTAAAGGAGGGGGGGGGGAACAAAAAACCCCCAACATGTTTTAAGAGAAGATTAATAATCTGCTCATTAATTTTATTGGATAATTACACATCATTGGTCTCTCCAGAGTCGTTCATTTTTTGAAATTAAAAATGCCTTTTAGGGTTTCTCCCGTACAATGTGCACATCAGGTGTGCAGAGAGCTTTTTAGCATGCAAAAAAAAAAAAAAAAGAATCACGATATTAGACAATGTGCTATTTTTCTATAAGAAAGCAGCCTTTCCCAAAACGTTAATCTGACGCAGAAAGATGCTTCTAATTTAGAAGGAATTAGAGGGAGAGTCTACTCCTCTAAACAAACACCTCTGCTAACAGCTTCATTAGTATGTATTTTCACATAATTCAATTAGCCAAAACACATACACATGCTCGCAGCGCTGTTCCCTTGCTCTGGGAGTGTCAGCAAGACTTTAAGCAGATCTGAAACAAAATTGCATAAATGGCATGTAAAGCTGGGTGCATACAAAGATACCTTCAGGGTTCTAATAAATTCATGAAACTTTTTAAAGTATGATTTCCTAGCAGGCAATCACTTTTAATTAACGGGATCACCTACAGCAACACATGTCCTTCAAAAACTTACATTATTTTTTCTTTTTGAATTTCAAAGTTTCTGTAGTAAAAGTTGAATAGCTGAGTAGCTTAACCTCAAAAGGATTCCAGGCTTTTATGACAGTTATAAATCACTGTGGTGCCTTCTTTATAAGAAGAAAAGATTCTTAACACAACAGAGAAAGAAGGAAATCTCTTTTTAGTCATAGCTAGAAGCAAGCATTTTCTCCAAAGGTCAAAAAACTTTTCCTCAGTTAAAGAATAATTTTAAGGACATTGCAGCTACTTGTACAAGTAATCTCTTATAATTTACTTTATGAATTATACATTCAATTTCCAGGATTGTGGTTTGACACGGATGGACTCGCCTGTTTCTGGAACTGGTTTTGTCGAGCTTCTCGTGTTTCGTTTTCAGTAAACACGGGCCAGGGCTGAATGCAGGATTTACTTAATGAGCCCTTCTCCTTAAGGAAAATGAGAATCTATATACTCACCAAAGGATTTAGCTGAGTGGTTCTTGCCATTTCTTTTTCCAGCCTTTGTTTGAAAGACAGGGACATGCTCAGAGGCCATCTAGGACTAATGGTCAGGTGGCAGAAATCTGAAAAAGAGGGGTGCCTGGATGCATCAGTCGGTTAAGCGTCCGACTTCGGCTCAGGCCTTGATCTTGAGACTCGTGAATTCGAGCCCTGCCTGGGGCTCTGTGCTGACAGCTCGGAGCCTGGAGCCTGCTTCCGGTTCTGTGTCTCCTTCTCTCTCTGCCCCTCCCTGGCTCATGCTCTGTCTCTCAATCTCTCTCAAAAATAAATAATAAAACGTTAAAAAAAAAAAAAGAAATCTGAAAAAGAGACAACTTTGAAATGAGCGAAGAGTAAGAGACACCAAAACGAAGCTGTTCACCTTCCCGCCCCTCATCCTTAAGGAACCTGGTTATTTGTCTAAAGTGGAGCATGATGCCTTGTGCCCTCTGCAAGGCTAATAAAGTACCTGCAGGGCAGAGCTTGCACCACGCAGACAGATGCAGCAATCCATCCAAGCACGTGTCTGAAAGCATCCATGGCGCCTCCTGAAGCCAGCCACCATCGTTTGTCACCACCCCCCTGCTGGTCCTCCTGCCTGGTACCGCTCTTCACGAACACCTTCTCCACCGACGGTTCATTCACTGGTTTGGGGGAGGAATTAGGTTGGCCACAGACCGTATTAGGTCTTAGGGACACAAGATTTTTTTCAAAACATAAATGTGATCTTTTGCTTCCAAGCTCAACTGTCTGAAAAGATTCCCACCATCCTTAAGATAACACGTAAACTCCTTAATATGGCCCCAAACCCCTCCATGGTCCTGATCTCTGCTAAGATTTCCAGCCTCGACTATTGCTGTCTTTTACCTTTCAATCTGACTTCTAGCCATTTTGGACTATTTAGAGACCCAGGCACCCACCAAAGGGCTATTTCCTTGCTCACATTTCTTTTCTTTTCTGTTTTTCTTTAAATTTTTAAAAATTAGTTTTCTTTATTTTTGAGAGGCAGAGAGAGACAGAGCACGTGTGAGGGGTTAGAGAGAGAGGGAGACACAGAATCTGAAGCAGGCTCCAGGCTCTGAGCTGTCAGCACGGAGCCGGATGCGGGGCCCGAACTCGCAAACCGTGAGATCATGACCTGAGTCGAAGTCGGACGCTCAACCGACTGAGCCACCCAGGCGTTTCGCTCACATTTTTTTCCCCCTCCAAACATAGCTTTTTAGTCCCAATCTTTGGAAGATCCCTTTCCCTCTTTTTCTCAATTTGAGTCAAAGGCCACCCTAGGTAATGCCTACTCATCTATCAGTTCCCCACTTAAAGGTCATCCCTTTACATCCCTTTGGAAGCCTTCTCTGACTCCCCCAAGCTACAGACTCTTCTAGGCTCTGTTGATGCATTCTCTGTCAGCCCTTACTTATTCCACGAGTATTTACTGAGTACTTACTGTGTGCCAGGTACTATGTTCTAATGGTGCTTCTATTTCAGTGGGGGAAAATGAACACAACATAGCTATTCAAATAAATAAGTAAATAAACAAGACAACCTGCCATTGTGAAGAGTGGTCTCCTGTCAGTAGGGGGATCTCTGTGAAGAGATCACACTCGAGCTGAGGTCTGAGTAATAATGACCAGGAACCAGCCCAAGAATATCTAGTAAAAGATCATGCCGTCTGCAAAAGAAAGAAAAACAAGCCCACAGTCTCTAAAGTAGGAAGAAGCTGGGGTGCTCAAAGTCAGAAAAAAGCCGGGGCAGCTGTGGTGTACCAGGCGTGTCTTACACTTTCCGTGACACGTCTTGATCTGGGGTCCTGTTAGCCACCCATTGGCTCTCACACCACGCAATGTAATTAATGCAATCAAATGTCTTTCCCAGAAATATAGCTGTTGTTTTAGCCTTCATGGGTCTTTTTTTGGTCTAATTTCTCAACTTGTTCAGAGTTAAGCAGGGTACAGGGCTGCCATTTTCTAGGCCTCCTCAAAGACTTCCACATTAGTGAATGTGTTGTAAATAGGTTTTTTTCCTAGGTGATTTGTTTATTTAAAAAATATTTTAACGTTTATTCATTTTTGAGAGACAGAGCATGAGCATGAGCAGGGGAGGGGCAGAAAGAGAGGGAGACATAGAATCCAAAGCAGGCTCCAAGCTCCGAGCTATCAGCACAGAGCCTGACGCGGGGCTCAAACTCATGAACAGCAAGATTGTGACATGAGCCAAAGTCAGATGCTTAGCCAACTGAGCCACCCAGGCGCCCCTGGGGTTTGTTTGTTTATGGAGTTTATTGGGTGTTTTTTTTTTTTCCTGTGTAGAACCCTCCATTTTTTCATCATCAAATTTATTCCTATTTTTCTTTGATGGCTTCTAAATAAAGCTTTTCTCATTCTGAAATTTTAAAAAGTTTCCAGGTTTGTCTTTTGTTTTTTCCTTTTTTTTAAAAAAAATTAAATTTTCGTTAGTTAACATACTGTGTGATACTGGTTTCAGGAGTGGAATTCGGTGATTCATTACTTACATACAACACTCAGTACTCATCACAACAAGTGCCCTCCTTAATGCCCATCCCCCAGCTAGCCCATTCCCCCACCCAACTCCCTCTGTCAACCCAAAGTTTGATCTTTATCATTAAGAGTATCTTGTGGTTTGTTTCCCTCTCTTCCCTTTTTTTCCTCCCTCCCAGATGTTCATCTGTTTCATTTCTTAAATTCCACATATGAGTGAAATCATATAGTATTTATCTTTCCCTGCTTGACTTCTTTTGCTTAGCATTATACATTCTAGGTCCATCCACGTCATTGCAAATGGCCAGATTTCATTCTTTTTGATGGCTTCATAATATTCCATTGTGTGTGTGTGTGTGTGTGTGTGTGTGTGTGTGTACCTTCTATATATATTCTTTATCCATTCAACAGTTTATGGGCATTTGGGCTCTCTCCATAATCTGGCTATTGTTGATAATGCTGCTATATAAATAGTACATACCCCTTTGAATCAGTATTTTTGTATCTTTTCGGTAAATACGTAAGAGTGAAATTGCTGGGCAGTTCTATTTTTCATTTCCTGAGGAACCTGTATACTGTTCTCCAGAGTGGCTGCACCAGTTTGCATTCCCATCCAGTTTTTTTTTTAAGCTTAGTTTTTTAGCAGCAGTTTTAGGTTCACAGCAAAATGAGAGAGAGGAAGGTACAGAGATTTCCCACAGACTCTCTGTCAGCTCCCAAGAAGTGTGGCCTCCCCCCAGTGTACACATCACTCACCAGAGTGGTACATTATTGCAGTGGAGGAGCCTACATGGATTTCTGCAACATCATCACCCAAAGTCCATACAGTGCACGAGGGCTCACCGTGTTGTTCATTCTGTGGGTTTGGACAAAGGTATAATGGCATGTATCCGTCTTTATAATATCATATAGGGTTATTTCCACTGCTCTAAAAAATGTTGATTTTTTTTTCTAGTTCTTTTAAAATTTCAGACTTTACATTAGATCTTTCGTGTATCTGGACTTTATTTTTGGTGTAAAATGGTAGAGATCCAACTTAATTCCTCCTCTCCCCCACCCCTATAATAGCTTTATTAAGGTACAATTGACAAAATTGTAACATATTTAAAGTGTGTAACATGGTGATCTGATATAAATATATGTTGTAAAAGGGTTTACACAATCAAGTTAATAAACACATCTGTCACTTCACAATCTCCTCTTACAGAAACCTTTAATTATACAATACTGTATTTCCAAGTGTAGCCACAGTGCTACACATTAGACCCACAGAATTTATTCATCTTATAATTGAAAGTTTGTACCCTTTTAGCAATATGCTCCCATTTCCCCCACCTCCCACCCCCTGGCAAATACCATTCATTGTCTGTTTTTAAGAGTTAGATGTTTTTTAGATTCCACATATAAATGACACCACATAGTATTTGTATTTCTCTATGGAACTTCTTTCTCCTAGCGTGGCGCCCTCCAGGTTCATCCGCGTTGTTGCAAATGGCAGGTTTTCATTCTTTTTAGAGGTTAAATAATATTCCATTGCATATATATTTTCTTTATCCATTCATCTGTCCACAGACACTTAGGTTATTTCCATACCTCGACTGGCATGAATAATGCTGTAACGAACCCGGGACGACAGGTCACTCCAGAGAGTGATTTGTTTTCCTTTGCATATATACACAGAAGTAGGATTGCTGGATCATAGGGTAGTTCTATTTTTAATTCTTTGAGAAGGCTCTGTAGTGTTTTCCATAGTAGCTGCACAAGTTTACATTCCCACCAACAGTGCACAAGGGTTCCTTTTTCTCCACACCCTAGCCAATATTTGTGATCCCTTGTCCTTTGATAATAGACACGCTAACAAGCGTGAGGTGACATTTTATTGTGGTTTTGATTTGCATTGTCCTGATGACTAGTGATGTTGAACACTTTTTAATTTACCTGTTGGCCATTTGTATGTCTTCTCTGAAAAAAAAAAAAAAGGTCTATTCAGGTCCTTGTTCTATTTTTTAATTGGGTTATTTGTTTTTTTTGCTACTGAGTTGTGTAAGTTCCTTGTTCATTTTAGATATTAATCCTTATTGAGTATGTTGTTTGCACATATTTTCTCCCATGTTGCCTTTTCACTCTGTTAATGGTTTCCTTTGCTGTGTAGAAGCCTTTTAGTTTGATGTAGTCTCACTTGTTTATTTTTGCTTTTGTTTCAAATCCAAAAAATCATTGCCAGGACCGGTCTCAAAGAGCTTGATTCCCTATGTCTTCTTTTAAAAGTTATATGGTTTCAGGGCTTATGTTCAAGTTTTTAATCTGTTGTAAGTTGACTTTTGTGTATGGTATAAGCTACTGGTCCAATTTCACTCTTTTGTATGTGGATATCCAGTTTTCCCAACATTATTTATTGAGGAGACTGTCCTTTTCCTATTGTGTATTCATGGCGCCTTTGTTGGTAATTAATTGGTCATACACGTATGCATTTATTTCTGAGCTATCTATTCTGTCCTATTGACACATCTGTTATTATGTTGATGCCATACTGTTTTGATTACTATAGCTTTGTAATATAGTTCAACAATGTGATGCCCCCAGCTTTGCTCTCCTTGGTTCATATTGCTTTAGCTGTTTGGGGTCTTTTGTGGTTCCAAACAAATATTTGGATCATTTTTTTCTATTCCTATGAAAAATGCCATTGGAATTTTGATAAGGATTGCATTGAATCTGTAGGTCACTTTGGGTAGTATGGGCATTTTAATAATATTAATGCTTCCAATTCATGAACATGGTATACTTTTCAATTTATCTTCTTCAATTGCTTTCACCGATGATTTTCTTTAAATCAATGTCTTACAGTTTTAAGTGTGCAAATCATTCACCTCCTGGTTAAATTTATTCCTAAGTATTTTATTCATTTTGATGCTATTGTAAACTGGATGGTTTTCTTAATTTTGCTTCCCAATAGTTCATTGTTAGTATCCAGAAATTCAACTGATTTTTGTATATTTTGAATCCTGCAACTTTACTGAACTTATTAGTTCTAATAGTTTGTTTGTTTTTTTTTTTGGTGGAATCATAAGGTTTTCTATATATAAATGTCATCTTCAGACAGACACAATGTTACTTTTTCACTTATTTGGATGCTTTTTACTTCTTTTTTGTGTCTAATTCTCTGCCTAGGACTTCCAATACTATATTGAATAAAAGTGGTGAAGAATGGGCATTTTTGTCTTTTTCCTTATCTTCGAGGAAAACTTTCAGCTTTTCTTCATTGAGTATGATGCTAGCAGTGGGCTTATTGTACATGGCTTTTACTGTGTTTAGGTGCATTTTATCTATACCTAATTTGTTGAGTTTTTAGCAAGAAAGGATGCTGAATTTTGTCAAGAGTTTTTTCTGTGTCTATTGAGATAATCATATGATTCTTATCCTGCATTTTGTTAATGTGGTGTATCATGTTAATCAATTTACATATGTTGAACCATCCTTGCATCACAGGGATAAATCCTACTTGATCATTATGTATGATTCTTTTAATATACTGTTGGATTCATTTGCTTGTATTGTGTTGAGGATTTTTGCATCTACGTTCATCAGGGATATTGGCCTGTAGTTTTCTTTTCTTGTACTGTCCTTGTCTGGCTTTGGTATCAGGGTAATGCTGGCTTCATAAAATGAGTTTGGAAGGGTTCCCTCTTCTTCAATTGTTGGAAGCATTTGAAAAGGATTGGTATTCATCCTTCTTTAAATGCTTGGTAGACTTCACCAGTGAAGCCATATGGTTCTAGTCTTTGTTGGAAGCTTTTTGATTAATGATTCAATCTTTTTTCTTAAAACTGGTGTGTTCAGAGTTTTTGTTTCCTCATCATTCGGTCTGGGTAGGCTGTATGTTTCTAGGAATGTATCCATTTCTGCTAGGTTATCCAATTTCTTGGTACATAATTGTTCATAGTAGTTTTTTATGATTCTTAGTTATTTCTGTGTTATCAGTTGTAATGTCTCCACTTTTGTTTCTGATTTTGTCTTCTCTTTTATTTCCTTAGTCTAATTAAAGATTTGTCAATTTTATCTTTAAAAAAACCTAGCTCTTAGTTTTGTTAATCTTTTCTATTGTCTTTCTAGTTACTATTTTATTTTTTGCCACTCTGATCTTGTTATTTTCTTCCTTCTACTCATTTTTGGTTTAGTTTGTTCTTCTCTTTTAGTTCCTTGAAGTACATATAAAGTTAGGTTGTTTACTGGAGATTTTTTCTTAACGTGGGTATTTATCACTATAAACTTCCCTCTTAGGACTGCTTTTGCTGCATCCAGTAAGTTTTGGTTCATTTTTCTCAAAATGTTTTTTAATTTCCCTTTTGATTTCTTCTTTGACCCATCAGTTGTTCAGTAGCATGTTGTTTAATCTCCATGCATTTGTGAGTTTTCTAGTTTCCCTCTTCTTATTGATTTCTAGTTTCATATCATTGTGGTTGGAAAAGATTCTTTATATGATTTAAATCTTCTTAAATGTGTTTTGTTGCCTAACATGTGATCTATCCTAGGGAACCTTTTATGTGCACTTGAGAAGAATGTGTATTCTGCTGTTGGATAGAATGGTCTGTATTTGTATGTTAGATCCATCTGGTTGAACATGTAATTTAAGTCTAATGTTTCCTTACTGATTTTCTGTCTGGATGATCTACCCATTGCTGAAAGTGGGTATTGATGTTCCATATTATTCATGTTGTATTGCTGTCTATTTCTCCCTCCAAATCTGTTAATATTTGCTTTATATATTTAGGTGCTTCAATGCTGGGTGCATAAATATTTACAGTTATATCTTCTTTTTTTTTTAATTTTTTAAACGTTTATAAAATAAATAAAATATGAGACAGAGAGGAAGACAGCCCGAGAAGGGGAGGGGCAGAGAGGAGGGAGACACAGAATCTGAAGCAGGCTTCAGGCTCTCAGAGCCTGACATGGGGCTTGAACACATGAACCATGAGATCATGGCCTGGGCCCAAGTTGGATGCTTAACCGACTGAGCTACTCAGGCACCCCTACACTTATATCTTCTTGATGAATTGACATTATGACCTTTAGCATTATGTAATGACATTTTTTGTATCTTATTAATTTTTGGCCTAAAGTTTGCTTTGTCTAAGTGTAGCTGTGTCTGCTCCATTTGATTCCCATTTGCATGGAATATTTTTCCCCATCCCTTAACTTTCAACCTATGTGAGTTCTTAAAGCTGAAGTAAGTCTCTTGTGGACAACATATAGTTGGGTCTTGTTTTTTTTGTTTTGTTTTGTTTTTGCTTTTGTTTTTTGTTTTTGTTGTTTTAGTCCATTCAGCAGCCATTCTGTATCTTTTGACTGGAGAATTTTAATCCATTTACATTTGTCGTAACTGTTGACAGGTATGGACTTACCATTGCCATTCGGTTCATTGTTTTTTCACTATTTTATTGTTCCTTTGTTCCCTTTTTCTTCTCTTACTCTCTTCCTTTGTGATTGGATAATATTCTGTAGTGGTATGCTTTGAGTCCTGTCTCTATCCTTTATGTATCTACTATAGGGTTTTGTTTTATTGTTACCATGAGGCTTACATTAAACATTCTTATCATTATAACACTATATTTTAAGCTGATAACAACTTAACTTTGAATGCATAGAAAATCTCTACATTTTTACACCCCCACATTTTAGGTTTTTGATGTCACAATTTTCATCCTTTTATGTTGTATATTCATTAACAAATTATTATAGCTATAGTTATTTTTGATACTTCTGTCTTTTATCTTTCTGTAGAGTTATAAGTGATTTACACACTACCACTGTAATAGTAGAACATTTTGAATTTAACTAAAGGTTAACATTTACCAGTAAGTTTTCTAGTTTCATATGTTGTCATTGTTATTGATTAGCATCCTTTTATTTTAGCTTGGAGAACTGCCTTTAACATCTTCTGTAAATCCAGTCTAGTGGTATTAAGTTCCTTCAACTTTTGTTTGCCTGGGGGAATTCTTTAACTGTTGACTATTTAATTATTATGTGTCTTACTCGCATCTCTTTGTATTTGCTTTATTTGGGTATCTCTGGTCTTTTAGACCTGATGGTCTTCCCCCGCCCCCAACCCCCCGAGGTTTGGGAAATTTTCAGCTCTTATTTCTTTCAATAAACTTTCTGCCCTTTTCTCGTTCCTCTCCTTCTGGGACACCTATAATGTGTAGATCAAGCCAGCCAATGGTGTCCCATAAGTGCATTAAGCTATTCCCATTTTTTTAAAATTGTTTTTCTTTTTCTTCCTTTGACTGAGTGATTTCCATTGCCCTGTCTTTGTGTTGGTTGATCCTTTCTTTCATTTGATTTAGTCTACCATTGAATCCCTTTATTGAAATTTTTAGTTCAGTTATTATATTCTTCAGTTCTATGATTTCTGTTTGGTAGTTTTTAATATTTTTCTATCTCTATGTTGAAATTTCTTACCCTGTTAATGCATTGCTCTCCTAGCCTTGGTAAGCATCTTTATGACTGCTGTTTTGAACTCGAGTAAATAATTTATTTTGGTTTCGTTAAAGTCAGTTTCTGGGAGCTTATCTTGTTCTTTTATTTGGAACAAACTCCCCTATTTCTTCGCTTAAAAAAATCCTCTGTGGGGCACCGGGGTGGCTCAGTCGGTTGGGCATACGGCTTTGACTCAAGTCATGATCTCATGTCCCTGAGATTGAGTTCTGCATCAGACTCTGTGCTGACAGCTCTCTCTCTGCCCCTCCTCTGCTCACACTCTGTCTCTGTCTCAAAAATAAATGAACATTAAAAAAAATTCTTTAGTATAAAAAATAATCCTCTGTGTTTGTTTCTGCAAATTAGATAAACAGACTCCTCTTTCAGTGTTGACAAACTGGCCTGAGGTAAGAGATGAACTTCATAAATCAGCCTCACCTGACCTTCTGGTTGACTCTCAAACCTTTGATTATCCAGGCCACTATCATTGTTCTTACTGGCTTAGCGGCTCCCAGCAGACTAGAGTATGACAAGACCCATCAGTGTCCAAAAGATGTGGGAAATGGACATACAACGGTTCAGCCCCCAGAGGACTATTAATTATCTGCTCCTTCAGCCAGAGCTTTGGGCAGCAGCTGGGACAGTCAGGGAAGTACATATGCAGTTTGACCCCTATCAGGGAGAACCCAGGATCTAGGTGTTTGTGCCTATTCACTCTGTGTTAAGCCACAGGGAATACTCACTGGGAGTGCTTGTGCATGCAAATAGAACCACCTCTTTGTTTTGTATGGTCTGGGGAATTCATGAATAGTGAACCCCATTAGCACCCAGAGCTAGGTGATTTGGGAGCCAGTCTCTTGGGTGGCAGCCATAGCAGGGTGGCAAAAGTGTGGGACAAGCTTCTTTCAGGGAGAGTGGGTTTTATTATAGGAGGGAACCAGAAGGGAGGGGTGTGGCAGGCAATGTTCCTCCAGCTCTTTCAGTTTCCCAGGAGGATCCCAGTCAGCTGTCAGATGCAGTCTGATTAGAAGCCAGACCCTCAGGTAGCAGCTGGAAAGGTATTTAATCAAATCCCTTTCAGGGAGAAACTGAGAGATGGGTCTCTTTGCCTGTCTCCCCTGTACTGAGCCTGGGTGGGGATTAGCCACAGGAAGTGCTCCACACCCATTTAACAACTGCTTCTTCTTAATATGGTTCTGTGGGACTCATGAATGCCAAGCCCCACTGGCTATCGGAACTAGGTGATTGAAGGACCATCCCTCAGGTGGAAGCCACAAATTGGAGCACTCATGTGTGGACCACCTCCTTCCAGGGAGAAGCTGGTGCCTTGGTTTTATAGTTGAAACAAACCAGAGGGAGAAGGTAAGGGAAGTACCCACTGGCTCTTTTAGGCCCTTGGGAGAATCCCAGTCAGCTCTCAGATGCAGGCTGACTAGAACCTGGATCCCCAGGCAGCAGACGGAGAAGGATGTAGTCAGACTCCTTCCAGAGACAGACTGGAGATGGGTATGTTTGTCTGCTTCCTTTGCACTGAGCTGGGGGCGGGGCGCGGGGGGCGATAGACATGGGGAATCCTCACCCACCTATTTTATTTATTTATTTTATTTATTTATTTTTTTTTTAATTTTTTTTTCAACGTTTATTTATTTTTGGGACAGAGAGAGACAGAGCATGAACGGGGGAGGGGCAGAGAGAGAGGGAGACACAGGATCGGAAACAGGCTCCAGGCTCCGAGCCATCAGCCCAGAGCTCGACGCGGGGCTCGAACTCACGGACCGCGAGATCGTGACCTGGCTGAAGTCGGACGCTTAACCGACTGCGCCACCCAGGCGCCCCTCACCCACCTATTTTAAAACTACTTCTTTGTTTGCTACAGTCCTGTGAAACTCAAGAATACAATTCCCACTGGCTATCAGAGCTGGATGATTTGGAGGCTTTGGGTACCAGCCTTAAAAGTTGGGACTCTAGGGGCGCCTGGGTGGCTCAGTCTGTTGGGCGACCGACTTCGGCTCAGGTCATGATCTCATGGTTTGTGAGTTCGAGCCCCGCCTCAGGCTCTGTGCTGACAGCTCAGAGCCTGGAGCCTGCTTCTGATTCTGTGTCTCCCTTTCTGTCTGCCCCTCCCCCACTCATGCTCTGTCTCTCTCTGTCTCAGAAATAAATAAACATTAAAAAAAAAAATTAAAAAAAAAGTCGGGACTCTAGTTAGTTGTATGGTCCAAGCTCTTTGCTCCTCGGGGAGAAGATTGAGTTGGGAGTTCCCTCCTGGGTTGTAAGGCCTTGTGTCAGAGGTCGGGTTTATGGCAAGAGCGTTTCTTAGCCTTTCCAACCCATTTTGATGTGGGCATTGTCTCAGTTCCCTGATATGAGTCACTCAGTTAGTTTCTGGATGTCTCTCAGAGGGGACTAATCCACACACATGGATCTGTTCTGTGCATCTGTGAGAAGAAAGATAGCCCGAAGTCTCCTACCTTGCTATCTTGGTAATAGCACTCACTCAACTTAATTCCTTTCAAGAATTTCTGTCCGGTTGTCTTGACAATGTCGTCAAATAATGTATCTTTTAACCACTGAATGCTATGGCTGACTTCATGGGAAATCACCTTTCTCTATGTTTTGGGGTCTATTTCTGGTGCTATATTCTACTCTATGCGTCTTCAATCTTGTGCCATTACTCAGTGTTTTAGTTACTGTTTTATATCTGGTAGCGTTAGTCACTCTCAATTATTCTTTCTTTGCAGTATTTTCTTGAATATTTATGTATGTTTACCTTGTTTGAAAATGTCTTTATTTTACTCTTGGTAGGAGCTGAATATACGATTGCAGCTTCATAGTTATTTTCCTTCAGCATCGTGGAAGATACTGGTCCACTGATTTTTAGTTTCTATTGCTGCTTTTAAAAAGTACATTGTCAGTGTAATTATCGTCCCTTTATAATGGCCTGTCCTTTTTCTGTGGTTTCTTTTAGGAATTTATTTTTGTCTTTGGTGTGTCATCATTATATTTCTCATTGAGAATTTCTTTTTATTTCCTAGGCATTTGTTGTGATCCCCAAATCAGAGGACTCATGTTGATCATCGGTTCTGGAAATGAAACAGTCACTTTTGTCCCTCTCACATTGTCTCTATTCCTCTTTTCCGGAAATCTGACTGGATATATTTAAGACCTTTACCTTTTATCTTTTATGTCTATTAATTTCTTTCTACTTCTCCCTTGCCCTACTTCTAAATATGACAGGGCTACAGGACTCAATCACTCTATCTTTTCTTCTGAGGAAAAGTCATCTATTTTCTTGATTTAGTTCTATTTCCACGCTGGTGTCTCCTAAATTTTATTTTCTTCTTGTAATCTGATGCTTTTCAGCTTACGTATCTATTTTCCCACTTGCTATTTCCATTGGGATATCTCAGAATTCAGCTACTCATTTTCCATACTTCCCCCATTTCAGAAAGCGGCTCCTTTTCTGACCCAGTTATCCATACTCGAAACCCAAGAATCACCTTTCTTACATCTCCCTGAACCCTATATCTGATCAATCAAAATCTCATGCCTTTAAACATTTAAAATGGTGTTGAATCTGTCCTTTTCTTTTAATCTTTTCTGCCACCACCTTCATCCAAACCATATTCATGTTATCATCTAAACTTCTAACTAGACTCCTTGCTTTCACGATTTCCCCTTAAGTCCTTTCTCCACTAAGTCATAGGCATTCTCTTGAGATGTAAATTAAGTCATGCTCCTGCTTAAAATTCTTTAATGCCTTAATATTGCACTTAAAATAACAATAATGTGTCCCATAAGGGTCTGCATGATCTGGTCCCCCACTCAACTTCTCTGATGCCATTTAATGTCATTTGGCTCCTTTCTTACTATGCTGTCGCCACATTGACTTTCTGTGTGATCATATAAATGTTGTGTGTCAGTTATCAGTTTACTAACTCTCAGCTTCAACTTCACCCTTTGCATGATTGCAAAAAAGGGGAGATAAGCCCTTTATTTTTCCTTTGTCAGTTGGCACCATGTTACATGTTATCAGTAGAGAACACTAGAAAGACTTTGCAGGCAGGAGGGATTTTCCTTCCTGATCCCCCTGTGCTTGCTCTCTGGACTCTTGTAGGTCTTTCAGCTTCTCTTGCACCAGACATCTGGAGCATATGTGCCTTCCCAGGTGCCCCATTCCTGTGGCGTGAGCAGGTTTTCCCAGAAGCAGGCTTCTGCAGTGTTCGTAACTTCTTTACTGCCTGGCTCCTGCATTGCATAGTGACCAGCAGCAGTCGGTGGCCTGCAGTTTCTCTTAGCATCTCCCTTGGGCAGTTCTGATGTGCCTCTGATGAAACACTTCTCCCAAGAACATCTTTGTCTGGCACTCTAGAAGGTAGATTTGTAGCAAGTTCCATCAGTGTAGCACCACAGTGACTTCTTTGCCATTCAATGAGCCAAAACTGTGGCTCTCCAACAAGATCTGAACCTCAGCCATGGCAGGGGCTCCTCTTTGGGCATTCTGTCTCAGACCCTGGGGGTCAATGGCTTCTCCTTGTAACTGCTATTCCTGCATTATTTAAAGTTCTCTTTATTTTCCAGGTCAATGCCTCATCATGCAATTCTCAGTTCTAGTTAATAAGTTTTTATATTAAACTTTTCCTGTTCAAATTACTGTGAGGTTTATATTTCTTGACTGGACCCCTGATTAATACAGAATTGGTAATAGTGATCTTGGGAGATAGACTGGAAAGATAGGATCTTGGTTTTGGTTTGGTCATGTCTTGAGTGCAATGCTGATCTCCTTCCTTGCCAAAGGGAGGTGGGATGCTAGCCATCTATGGCAGGCAATGATATTACACTCAATCAAGCTGTCACCTGTGGGTGATTGTGATGGAACGCCAATAGAAGCACATGCCTTGAGAGCCTGAGTGCCTGCACTTGACCATTGTGGGAAAAATGATGACTATAAGAACTGTGATGTGAAATGGAATTTTTCTGAGGGCACCTGAGTGACAACAAGGAGAAAATGTCCAGCTGGGATCCAGTAAGTCTCAGCCCAGGTCATGGTTTGAGAATCAGAGTTCCCATGAGAGCCCTAAGGCAAAGTTGTTATTGTTTATAATTTCAGGGCAGAAGATCAAACTCGAAATTTAATTGTGTTGGTTGCTGGCTTACAATGACATTTGAATTCATAGTATCACCAAATTTCTTGTGTGAAAATTAGGGCATTAATTGGTAAAGAAAGGGATCCTGAACCTTGAAATCTTGTTGGATCCAGATGAAACAGACATTCTTGAACCCTTAAGTCTCTATGTGTTTTCTTTACCAGTGGAAGTAAGTTTCCCTATAGTGGTTTTTATTAGTGTAACTTTATAGTAAATCTTGAAATCAGGTATTATATATCTCCTAATCAGAATACTTTGAATAGCCTAGGTTTTTTGCATTTCCCTATTAGTTTTAGATTCAGCTTGTCAATTAAAAAAAGCCTGCTGGAATTTGAATTGGATTGTGTTGAAACTATAGATCAATTTGGGGATAATTGTATCTTAATATTTGATATAGGTTAAATTGTGTTGTCCCTTCTCCCTGAGTTCATATGTTTAAGTTCTAACTCTCAGTATCTCAGAAAGTGACTTTGTTTGGAAATAGGGCCATTGCAGATTTAATTAGCTAAGATGAGACCATACTGGAGTAGGGCGGGCCCCTACTTCAATATGACTGGTATCCTTCTAAAATGACGGAAATTTGGACAAAGAGACACAGATATAGGAAGAATGCCATGTAAAAATGAAGGCAGAAATTGGGGTGATGTTTCTAAAAGTCAAGGAATGCCAAAAATTACCAGAAAACCACCAGAATCTCTGTGAGAGGCATAGAGGCCTTCCTCATAGCCCTAGGAAGGAACCAACCCTACTGACACCTTGATTTCAGACTTCTAGCTTCCAGAACTGTGAGGCAACAAATTTTTGTTGTGTAAGACACCCAGTTGGTGGCACTTTGTTATGGAAGCCCAAGCAAACTACTACAATAATATTGGGCTTTCCAATACATGAATATGGTTTATCTTTTCGGTTATTTAGGGATTTAAAAAATTCCCTCAGCACTGCTTTCCAGTTTTTATTTTATTTATTTATTTATTTATTTATTTATTTATTTTTTTAAATTTTTTTTTCAACGTTTATTTATTTGTGGGACAGAGAGAGACAGAGCATGAACGGGGGAGGGGCAGAGAGAGAGGGAGACACAGAATCGGAAACAGGCTCCAGGCTCTGAGCCATCAGCCCAGAGCCCGACGCGGGGCTCGAACTCACAGACCGCGAGATCGTGACCTGGCTGAAGTCGGACGCTCAACCGACTGCGCCACCCAGGCGCCCCTGCTTTCCAGTTTTTAGTGTACAGATCTTGCACACATTTGTTAAATTTATCTCTGAGCGCTTCATGGTTTTGATGTTATTGTATGTAGCATTGATTTTAAATTTCAGGTTCTATTTGTTTGTTTTTAGTATACAGGAATAAATTGGTTTTTGTGTATTGACCTTGTATTCTGCAGTCATACCAAACTGATTTATTGTTTTGAGCCCCTTTTTTGTAGATTTCTTAGGATTTTCTACATACACCATTGTGTTGTCTGTGAATGATGAGAGCTTTACTTCACCTTTCTAATTTTTTTTCTTCTTAAGTGGGGCCTATGCCCAGCGTGGAGCTCAACACAGGGCTTGAACTCATGACTCTGAGATCGAGACTTGAGCTGAGATCAAGAGTCAGGCTCTTAATTGACTGAGCCACCCAGGCGCCCCCACCCTTTCTAAGTGTTATGTATTAATTCTTGTTTAATTTTTCTGGTTAAAAATTCAGTACAATGTTGAGTATATGTGAGAGTGAGCGTCCTTGTCTTGTTTGCAATCTATGCAGAAAGCATTCAGGTTTTCTGAAGACATCCTTTATCAAATTAAGGCAATTCCTTCTATTCCTCATTTCCTGAGATTTATTTTAAATTATGAATGGGTGTTGAATTTTGTCAAATATTTTTATTACATTTCTTGATAAGATTACATACTTTTTTCTTCTTAGTCTATTGATATGGTGAAGTTCATTGATTGATTTTTGAATCCTATGTCAACCTAGCAACCTTGGCATGAATCCAACTTGGTCACATATGTAATATACTCTATATATTGTTTGATTCCATTTGCTAATATTTTATTAAAGATTTTTGTATTTCTGGTGATGAGAGATATTGGTCTATAGACTTGTCTTGTTATGTGTTTGTTGTCAAAGGTTTCACAAAATGAGTTGGAAAATGTTCCTTCCTCCTTCATTTTCCTTAAGCACTTGCATAGAATTTATGTATGTTTCTTAAATGTTTTGTAGAATTCACCAGAAAAATATACTGGGCCTGGAGTTCTCTTTGGATGAAAGTTTTAATTATTAATTGATATAGAGCTATTTAGAATTCTATTTCTTCTAGTGCAAGTTTTGGTAGTTCTTAACTTTCAAGTAGTTTGTGCTTTTCATTTAAGTTGTATAAATTATGGGCATAGAATTGTTTATAATAATCTCTTATTGTCTATTTAATATCTGTATTACTTGTATCTTTTGTCGGTGAGTCTAGAGTTTTATAAATTATATTGGGTTTATTGATTTCCTCTATTCTTTGCCTGTTTTGTTTTACTGATTTTCACATTTGTTTTTATTATTTCCTCTTTTTACTTATTTTGGGTTTGATTTGTTCTTCTTTTTCTAACTTCCTATAGTGGGTGGTTAGATAATTCATTTTTGACTATTCTTAATTTCCAATATATGCATGTGTCACTGTATGTTTCTCTCTATGCATTACTTTAGTCACATCCCACAAATTTGGATATGTTGTATTATCATTTTAATTTATTTAAAAATATTTTCTAGGTTTCTTTGTGTTGGTTTTTTTTTTTTTTTTTTGATGCATAGGCATTTAGAGGTATGCTATTTTTTAAAAAAAAGTTTATTTATTTGTTTTGAGAGAGAGAGTGCACAGCAAGGGAGGGTCAGGGAGAGAGGGTGAGAGAGAGTCCCAAGCAGGCCCCATACTGTCAGCATGGAGCCTGATAAAGGGCTCAATCCCATGAACCATGAGATCACTACCTGAGCCAAAATTGATTCTGGATGCTTGACCTACATTCTCCTACAAATGGACCTTGAGCACTTGTTTGGAAGTTCTAGAGGGAAGCAGAGCTACTCGTATACTCTTGAATAAAGAGCAGTTCACCTCTGTCAGGGGAGGTTGTCCTCTTTGACCAAGCTTGCAGCTTTGGGAAGGGGACACATGACGTAGTGAGAGAAAAAAGGAACACCCACCCGGCCAGTCAGATCAGCTGAATTAATCCTGCAATCAATAGGGTGACAGATGTCATAGCCAGATTGCCTTCATATCTGTGATTTTTAAAATTCAGACATACAATTTCTGCATTTTATTTGGAATATGTAGATTATTTGCATTTAATGTAATTATTGATATAGTTGTGTTTTAATGTACCATCTTTCCATTTGTTTCTCATTTGTCAATTTAGCTCTATTCTTATATCCTCTTTTCTTGCTTTCTTTTCAAGGAATTGACTATTTTCTTTTTAAAAAAATTTTTTTTTTCAACGTTTATTTATTTTTGGGACAGAGAGAGACAGAGCATGAATGGGGGAGGGGCAGAGAGAGAGGGAGACACAGAATCGGAAACAGGCTCCAGGCTCTGAGCCATCAGCCCAGAGCCTGATGCGGGGCTCGAACTCCCGGACTGGGAGATCGTGACCTGGCTGAAGTCGGATGCTTAACCGACTGCACCACCCAGGCGCCCCTCAAGGAATTGACTATTTTCAAGTAAGTGTTCTATTTTATCTCCATTATTTGCTCATTAGCTACAGCTCTTCATTTTATTTGCTTTTAGTGATTGTTTTAGGCATTGTTCAATATATTTGAACTTGTCACAGTCCATCTTCAGATATCTCCCCCATATCTTCCTACTTCATGCATAATGTAAAAACCTTACAACAATATACTTCCACATCATCCTTTCAAAATTTGTACTACTTTCGACATACATTTTATTTCCACATATGTTATAAATCCTACAATATATTTTTATTTTTGTTATAAGCAGCCAATTATGGTCTAAAGAAATTAGAATTTAAAAAAAAGTATTCTAGGGGCACCTGGGCAACTCAGTCAGTTAAGCATCCGACTTCAGCTCAGGTCATGATCTCATGATGTGTGGGTTTAAGCCCCGTGTTGGGCTCTGTGCTGACAGCTCAGAGCCTGGAGCCTGCTTCACATTCTGTGTCTCCATCTCTCCCTGCCCCTCCCTTGCTCACTCTCTCTCTCAAAAATAAACATTAAAAATTTTTTTTATGTATTTTATATGTTCCACATACTTATCATTTTCAGTGCTCTTATTCCTCATTCTGAAATACTTCATGTTGAAAGTCTTTATTTCATTTTAATTTCTGATGGTTATTTTCACTGGATATAGAATTCTAGGTTGACAGTTTTTTTTTTCTTTCTGCACTTTAAGGATGTCATTATATTCTGGCTTTCGTTGTTCTTGTTATAAAGTATGCAGCCATTTTTATCTTTGGTCTTTTGTTTATCATGTATCTTCTTGTACTGAAATTTTTTTTACAAAGATTTCTTTTCCACTGGTTTTTAGCTATTTGATTGTATTATGTCTTGATATGATTTTCTTTTTTGTTTATCTTGCTTGAGGTTTGTTGAGATTCTTGGATCATTGAATTTATTGCTTTCATCAAGTTTGAAAATTTCTGCTCATCATTTCTTCAAATATTTTTCTGCCCTTCCTGGCCACTTCAGTTGCACATATATTACACTGCTTGATATAGTGTCACAGTCACTGAACATCTATTTATTATTATTTTTTTGTCATTCTTTTCCTGTTTCATTTTTGGATAGTGTATGTTGCTCTGTCCTCAAGTTCAGTGACTTTATGCTTTCTAATTTGAATAGAATGAATGTGCAAATTATTAAGGGTTCTCTGGCTGAAGCAAATGAAAGAACTGAGCTTATAGGCAAGCACTGAGAGGAAAGATAATAGTGGAAGGGAATGGAAACATACATAATAGGCAGTTACCAGATTACCCTTCAATACTGTAAATTTAGAGCATCATACCTCAATTAATAGGCAACACATGTATATTAAGGTGACAAAAATAATGTGTGACTATTTAGAACAAAACATATGCATTCTGAGTTGCTTCTTCCCAAAGAGTTTAAGACAATGATGCCTTTTTGATGGTCACTGACAATATGCAAATCGCATTAGGAACCATTCTTTTTATTTCTCTTTAGTTCCTTTTTCTTGTCTGCTTTAGACTGGCTTGACTAGAATAGTAATAACTGAAAAAAAAATCAAGGTCCCATAGTTAGAAAATTCTGGCAATAGCAAAAATGTCTGTGTTCAAGTTTACTTTTGTTCTATTTGTAAAGGATTTGTTGAGCAGGTAGACGTACCCATTCTTTCAGCTAATTTCAGATGATGTTTATCTATTCATTAAAGGCGTTACTTAAATGACTTCTACTTGACAATTTCCTTTACAGAAAACAAGCAAGATATAATGTATTAAAAATATTCTTACATGAAAACTTTTCGCTAGTCATACTGCCTCCCTTCCTTGTTAGACCACATACTGGTGCTTTGCTATCTTTAAGGTCTAGCAGAAGTGATTTGAATCTGAATTATAACATAATTTGTCTCTGAGTGCTATCACCTCCCTGGCAAAACTCCATTCTTCTGAAGGAGAGAGCTGGATCCTGAAATCTTACCAAGGACTTTCAGAGTTTGGTTTTATTTGCTGTTTCTAGAAATTTCAGACAAGTAGGAGTCTCAGGGTCTCCTATATCAACAGAGGCTATTCTCTGTTCCCCATTTCTCCCCTGCCACAATCGTCTTTCTGAATGTCATGACCATCCAGCAAGACTCACCTGCTGTGTTGCTAATGGGCAAGTTTTTCAGAACTTTGCTGCTGAGAATTTCAAAGAGCTCAGGGAAAGAGAGATTTATCTAACTTTTCAAACTACTTAACAACTAAGATACTAAGTTTGCCAATAGATACCTGAGGTTCCAAGGGCATTCTAGTTACCAGAAGCATTTGGTCAAGATATTGGAAAAGAAAAAAAGGGCAGAAAGAGAAGTCAATGAAAATATTAGAGCATTGGTCTTTCTTTTAAACTCCTAAGAAATCATTGAGGATCACTTTCTAAATGTAGCTGCTTGTGTTCAAGGTCACATGACTTCAATGTCTGGCAACAGAACCTATGTTTTCAGATCACTTGAATTTTCATTCTGTAAGGACTGTCTCATTGTGCTGAAATTGAATGTAGAGCTCTTTATGGGCTAGTACTATTTCAAACAGAATTGCACGTAGATGGTGAATTATATTACCTGTAAGGAGGGTGACCAGTTATTCCCTGCTACATAACAAACCATTCCAAAAGGTAATGTCTTAAGACATTAAGGCATCCTTTAGGGCCTGGACTTCTTTACAGCATGCCTACTGGCTTATAAGAGAGCAAAAACAGCAGCTGCCAAGCTTAAACTAAGCCTGTCAGTGGCATTACCTCCACTGGATTCCATTGGTTAAAGAAAGCAAGAGGCCAGCCTAGGATCCAAGGGGAGGGGAAATAGATTCACTTCTCAATAGAGGTAGCATATGCATAGACTATGAAGGGGAGACTTGGAGACTATCTAACATACACACATCTCAGGAACCATCCTGGTTTGCTTGGGTTTATGCCCACTGTTCTGAAGTAATTAATAGAATTCCTCTTTTACTCTCAAAATTATCTTGGTTTAGATGATAAATTATATGGTCACACTATCCACAAGATCCCTTCAGAACTAAAATGTTATAATACGAATTCCAAGTAGTAAGACTGTCCAACCATGGAGTGAATTGTAAGGGCTAGGTTTCACTTTTGGCTTAATATCTAGCAAAGATTTCCTCAAATAAGGACAGTGATGGGTTAGCAAGTCAGTCGTTGTCTTTCTGGGTCAGCTGCTTATTATATGGCATTTGTGAAGAGCACTTTGAAGTGAGGGCCAGTCAGGGAATATAGTGATCATTGCTTCTCTATCTGTCTGACGTATTTTAGGTTATTTATATTGAAAATCTCCTAGAAGAGAAGGTGGAAACAGCAGACCTTGGATATAATGTACTTTGTGATTGTGTTTTTTTTTTTAAATTCTTTTAATGTTTATTTTTCACAGAGAGAGAGAGAGGCAGAGAGAGAGGGAGACACAGAATCTGAAGCAGACTTCAGGCTCTGAGCTGTCAGCACAGAGCCTGACATGGGGATCGAACCCACAAACCATGAGGTCATGATGTGAGCCAGAGTCAGACGCTAAACTGACTGAGCCACCCAGGTGCCCCATGTGATTATGTATGTTTTAGCATTGCCTTGCTCTAATCACCTGCAACATAACTAAAGGATAAAGCCTTGTAGGACATTCCCTGGGCAAGGCACATGCAAAACTATGAGGTAGATCAAGCATGTTTTAACATCCTAGGCTCTCCATATCCGCTTTTGGTGCCTTCTGGGCCCTTTGGCTGTTCTCGTGTTCACAGTGCTCTCGGGTCGGCCTGCACCCATCATGGCCTTCAGAACAGAGAACACCCAGCCAGGGCCCTCTTCCCAGGCGTTTGTTCTTGTTTTATCTTCTCCCAATAAATGGCAACATTTGCTCATCATATCTATCACCCTAATTTCAGAATTGATGGACAACTCAGTACTCAAGAAGGATATGACTAGAAATATATTCGATCTCCTGGAAAAATTATTCACATGTGGACAGTAGGCTTCTGCTGATGAGGCCTAATATTCTTCATTATTCTTTAACTCAATGCAAAATGTCTCAGTGTTTAGCAACACCTTCTTTTTTAAAATGTTTACTTATTTTTGAGAGAGAGAGAGAGAGAGCGCGCGCACAGCAAGGAGGGACAGAAAGAGAGGGAGACACAGAATCTGAAGTGGGCTCCAGGCTCTGAGATGTCAGCACAGAGTCCGAAGCAGGGTTTGAACCCATGAACCGTGAGATCATGACCTGAGCTGAAGTCCAAGCTTAACCGACTGAGCCCCCCAGGCGCCCCCACCAACACCTTCTTAAAACTCTCTCCTCTAGAATTCTGTAGGCGCTCAGGTCCTCCTCTTATCTGTGAGTGTCCTATGTTTCTCTCTGGCATACCCACACACTCATTGTATGTCTGTTTGCCTCTCCTTCACTGTAGGCACCTCTATACATTCCAGTCCTGCCTGAAAACCTTTAGTGGGATGTTGTATCCTACCTGTTGGAAGGGTCTATAATTAGCCTTTTTTGTGCTATTCCAGATAGCTGCTGTTAAGCCTATATATATATATATATATATATATATTTAATGTTTAATTTTGAGAGAAAGAGGGAGAGAGCATGAGTTGGGAAGGGGCAGAGAGAAAGGGAGACACAGAATCCAGAACAAGCTCCAGGCTCTGAGCTGTCAGCACAGAGCCTGAGGCAGGGCTCGAACCCACAAACCATGAGATCATGACCTGAGCTGGAGTCGGATGCTTAAATGATGGAGCCGCCCAGATGTCCTGCCATATATTTAACATCCCCTCAGGTTTATGTCATAAAGAAGTGCAGTCTATAGAGAAGTACCGGGAAGCAGGATGTTAGTAGCTGGTGCGTGAAGAGAGGTATAGAAACTGAGAGGAAGTATGCCTGTGACTGGCACTTCCTCAGGCTCTGGAGTTTTCTGCTGGCACAGGCAGGCTTTCTGCCGCTAGCACTAAGAAACTTAATGCCAGCTATGATAGGTACATAAAAATCAATGAAACAAATGATCACTATCTGGAATGAAGAATTCAAAATGAGATTGTTAATTTAATGGGTGTGATAGACATATGATTTGTCCCTAATTATTTGGAGTATCTTATAGGCAGGACCTATTCTCTATACTACTGACTCTGAGTTTAGCCAAATGACTCTGGCCTGCCGATATGATCTACAGTAGGTCGAGCTAAAGCTTTAAAGTGTGCTTATATGGTTTGGTTCTGTTTGATCTGCCTTTTGCCGTGAGGAAAACTTGCTCTAGACTCATCCTGGGTCCCAGAGAGAGAAGACTTCTAGAACCAGTCAGATCCCAGTGGAGCCCAGCAGAACTCAGCAGAATTCTGTCTAACTCACAGCCCTCAAGCAACATGAGCGAGACATTAATGTGTGTTGTCACAAGCAACTTGTGTTCTTGTTGCAGCAACGAAAGCTGATCAGTACAGGAACTGGTACCAAGAGTGAGATTCTTCCTTAACAAAACCTTAAAATCTATGGTATTGCTTCAGGAATTAAGGAAGATATAATACGAAGATGGAAAAATGGTAACCCATGCTATACGTGGGTGAAACATTTGGTGGAACTGCCATAGGTAGAAAATGTACCTGCTGAATTTGTGTGAAGGGTGTTGAGACAGAATGGTGGCAGCATGGGTTGGTTGTTACTGGTTGCAGTTGATAGGAGACTACAAGAAAGAGACGAGCTAAGAAAAAAATTGGCCTGCTTGCAATAAGAAATGAAAGGCGAAAAATGAGGATTCATGAATTCTGTGGTGTGCTAATTTGATAGAGGCTACTGTTTTTCATTTCCTTCCAATAAGAAGTTCTCATTTTAACCCATAATCTGAGGACAAGGGCTAAATGAGGAGCGTTACCATTAAGACAGAGCCTGGGAACAAGACCAAATTCAGAACACGGCTCACACACCTCTTGTTCAGGTATCTGTTGGATGAATAATGTATCGTCCAGTAGATTATTTTGGTTGGACAAAATAGCTGAGAGGAAAAAGAAGGACGTGGTTGCACTGAAGCCTGGTATGCCGTAGGTACTTGTAATTAGGACAGAAAGATAGGTAGAGAGAGATACCTGACTTGAAAACAATTGTGGCTGTGGTTATTAGTAGCATATGAAGTTGACTGGAATCAAACAGATGAAAAGCACACAAACAAAACCCCTCAATATTTAAAATAACCCTGTTACCAAGAGTGCTTTAATATGGGTTAATGAAGACTGTGACTGAGATTAAAAATAACCTAAGTTTATAGGGATAAGAAGGAGGTTTAGGAAACTGCTTGACCACTGGGAGAGCATATTTTCTGATGTCCTATCCAAATATGGTCAAAGTTGATGATGGAAGAAGGCAGAACTCCTAGAAAGTTGAGGCAAGAGATGCAAAGAATAGTAAACCAGCATAGTGGAAGTGGGGCATAATCAAAGAATAATTCCTACTACCTTAGATTGGGGAACCCACGATATTTGCCCAGTGGGATTTCAGAATGGTGTGGATTGGTGCCTCCCATTCCTTCCCTTTCTAAACAGAAATATTCATTATGACTCTCCTATTCCTGTTCAGCCATAGTATGTTGAATGTGGTGAGGGAGACAATATATATATTTTTTAATGTTTTTTTTTTTTTTTGAGAGAGAGAGACAGAGACAGAGACAGAGCATGAGTGGGGGAGGGGCAAAGAGAGAGGGAGACACAGAATCTGAAACAGGCTCCAGGCTCTGAGCTGTCAGCACAGAGCCTGGTGAGGGGGACTATATATATATATATATATATATATATATATATATATATATTTTTTTTTTTTTTTTAATGTTTATTTTTGAGAGAGAGACAGAGACAGAGCATGAGTGGGGGAGGGGCAGAGAGAGAGGGAGACACAGAATCTGAAACAGGCTCCAGGCTCTGAGCCATCAGCACAGAGCCTGGCGCGGGGCTCGAACCCACGAACCGTGAGATCATGACCTGAGCTGAAGTCAGTTGCCCAACTGACTGAGCCACCCAGGCACCCCAGGACAATATGTTTTTTTAAGTTCGTAGGTCTCTGGATCAACAAGAACTGTAACTGGACTTAACAGAAATGATGAGATCCTAGTCTTTAAACCTGAAGACTTCATTGAATGATACTTTGGGTCTCAGGAAGAAAGCAGATATTTGTGATCAAGAGGTTGGTCTTTGTAGATGGTACTGTTTATCTACTATTACTCTTTCTGTCCCTGCCCTTGCCATGCTGTCCTCTGGTTGGAATGTATGCTTCCACTCTATTGACTTCCGGCTTGGCATGTGATTTGCCTTGGCAGGAGAATGGGAATAATATATGCACGTGACATATGCCACATCTGAGCGGAAGCTTTAAATGTGCTTGCGTGGATTGCCTCTGTCTCTACCAACCTTTGACGTTCTACTCTCCCCTATGAATACCTCATGCGCTGTATATTGGACGTTCCTCCCCCAGGTACTGGAATGGAAAGACATATGGAGCCAACTGAGCCCAGACGAAGCCAGAACACCTTAGGGATGCCTCGCAAGTTCGCATCCCTACCTCAGACCTCTGTGAGCAAAATGTAAGTGTTTATTCTTGGACAGCACTGAGATTTGGGGGTTGTTTGTTGCCGCAGCAAAGGCTGACCAGTACAAAGAATTATAAAATGAGAGAAGAAATCATACATGAAACAGAAAAAGAAAATATTGTTCAAGAAACCAAACTCTTGTTGACATCTAACATTTATTACATGCAATTGTTGAACTACGAAAGGAAGAAAACAAGGAAATCAAAATAAATGAGAACTTCAGTGATTTTATATCTGAAACGCAGATTTAATTGAAGGACTGGAGAAAACATCTTGCAACATCAGGCACTGATTTAAAAGATTGTCAAGGGTAAGCCTGTTATAATGGAAGTAACATGGTTCGTTGGAAAAAAGCATACAAGCCAGAGTTTCTGAAAATCCAGACCTATTCTTTTTGTGTTATGTTGCATGCATACTTTGAATTTGTTACTAGGAGACATGACATCAACTGGTAACGATGACATTCTTCAAGATACTTCAAAGAGTGTGTATTATATTTTCTAGATCTGTCTGAAGATGAACCATCCTGATAGAAAATAAATAATTTGACCTTAGATCTACTCTCAGACTCACAAAAGGAATGCTAACTAAATGCTGTTAAAGTAATTAGATTTAATTTAGACAAGATATGAGATTCACTAGAAGAGTTAAGCAAAACAATAGACAGTCTTCGAATAAAAAACATATTGTAGACTTTGGTGGAAAATGAAATTAATTTTGAATTTGTACCGTGCATGGTTATTTGGTATAAATTATAAATTGCCTTCAATGTCAGAAAAGATTACAAAACATGCGTCTTGATCTAAGTTTGGCTATTTCATTTTTCAAATGGCTAAACATATTTTTTTTTTAATTATAGAGGAAATATCTTTTTCTTATTGAAAGAAGCTACCTGTGATAAATGCAACAAAAGTGACATTCTAATAAAACAAGAAGAAAATTGAAACAAGGGAAGAGGGGCGCCTGGGTGGCGCAGTCGGTTAAGCGTCCGACTTCAGCCAGGTCACGATCTCGCGGTCCGGGAGTTCGAGTCCCGCATCAGGCTCTGGGCTGATGGCTCAGAGCCTGGAGCCTGTTTCCGATTCTGTGTCTCCCTCTCTCTCTGCCCCTCCCCCGTTCATGCTCTGTCTCTCTCTTTCCCAAAAATAAATAAACGTTGAAAAAAAAATTAAAAAAAAAAAAAAAAGAAACAAGGGAAGGAAAAACTTGCATGGCTATGGAAAAGAAGAAAAATAAGGAGATGTAGTTGCAATTGAAAAAGATTTGAATAGAGTGAGCAACATATTGCAATATTTTTTTTTCTTTCAATATCCAAACATTGAAAAATTTGGAAGAACTTAAGAAATACTTGAACACTCTGGATACCACTGTAAGAAATGATGGACGGCAGTGTGTGTGGTAACAATTAATACGATGAATTTAAAACATTTCATAACATTTTCTGCGATAGAGAGTTTTCATATATGAAACCATCATAATGTTTATACATGATTTGTAAAATTCACGGTCCAATCTAAGTATTATTTTAAGCATTTTTTCTTAATTTATAAATTTTTAAAAAAATATTTATTTGGGGGAGAGTGCAAGCAGGGGAGGGGCAGAGAGAGGGGGACAGAGGGCTGAAGTGGGCTCTCCACCGCTGGGCTGATAGCGGCGAGCCCAGTGTGGAGCTCTAACCAACAAACTGCAAGATCATGACCTGAACCGAAGTCGGACACTCAACTGACTGAGCCCCCCAGCTGCCTGCCCTTTTACACAATTAATTTTTACTGGCAAGTCTCAAAGCTTTTACATATTGAAATTAATTTTAAAAAAATATTTAAGAATGATGATGGTTCGGGGCGCCTGGTGGCTCAGTCAGTTGAGCGTCTGACTTTGGCTCAGGTCATGATCTCACGGTTTGTGGGTTCGAGCCCCGCATTGGGCTCTCTGCCGACAGCTCGGCGCCTGGAACCTGCTTCAGATTCTGTGTCTCCCTCTCTCTCTGCCCCTCCCCCACTCATGCTCTGTCTCTCTCTGTCACAAAAATAAACATTAAAAAATAAACATTAAAACAGAATGATGATGGCTCGGGATAGGTTGTCTAGTTTGGTATTATTAAAAATAGAACATAGATTATATGACAATCTTGATTACAATCACATAATTAGTGATTTTGCTGAAATGAAGGTAAGAAAAATAAATTTTATGGATGCGTATAAGTAGTATGTGACATGTGTGTATCTTTATTATTACTAACCCAGCTATTTCTGGCCCATTTGCTATCTGATATCTAACTTAGTTGTGTGTGTATATAAATGTAAGTTTTACACGTATTTTTCCATTTTGTCATTGCAAAAAAATGTTTGTAAAGAGAGGAGGCTGGAACACATTACATTTAAAAGTTTGTTGGCGTGGGGGCACCTGGGTGGCTCAGTCGGTTAAGCATCCGACTTCAGCTCAGGTCATGATCTCTCAGTTCGTGAATTCAAGCCCCAGGTCCGGCTTTGTGCTGACAGCTCAGAGCCTGGAGCCTGTTTCAGATTCTGTGTCTCCCTCTCTCTCTGATCCTCCCCCGTTCATGCTCTGTCTCTCTCTGTCTCAAAAATAAATAAACGTTAAAAAAAATTTTTTTTTAAAGTTTGTTGGCTTGATTTACAACTTTAATATATGTAACTTAAAGTATGTGTGCCTTCCCTTGTGCTCTTGTCCCAGACTCTACAGATGATAGAGGTGCCCTTGGTCTGAGGACCCTTTTAGAGACATTACTTTGCCTCTTACTAGCTGTGTCACCATGAGCAGATCACTAAATTCCCTGAAGTTCATTTCTGTCGTACGTAGGTTTATAATAGTATCTTACTGGGTCAGCTAGAGTTCTTTTGAAAATCAGCTTAGACGATGAAGGTGATGGTGGTGATGATGATGACGATGACAATGACAGCAGCAGCAACAGTAAATAACTAGCACCTACTACATGCTATTTATTAGCTCACTAATCATTGCAGCAACCCTATGAGGTAATATGATTATTGTCCCCATTTAATAGATGAGGGAACTGAGGCACAGAAAAGTTAAGGAACTTGCCCAAGGCCTCTGAGCTAGTAAATGGTAGAGATGTGATTTGAAGCCAGGCAGTGTGACTCATATTTTGTAAACCATAAGGTACATATAAGGTATTATCATTATTGCCTTGAGTCTGTGAATGTATTAACTTGGATAGTTGTAAGAGTTTACACAGCATCTGTATTATTGGCTTGATGGTAGAATTCATGCCTTTCAATTCCTTATGTAAGAGTTAAAGGTTTGGAAATTTATAATGCCCGAACTTTCTGGCTGGACTTTCATGGTGTAAATACAAAATTGATCTTGAAAACTTTTGTTATTACCACTTTATAAAAACTGTTAAAAAGTTTGACTGGAGACTACTATAACCTGTGTGTTGGAACAAATATCAGGGGTCATGTAGTTCAGGGAAGAAACCCCTTTTAACATGTTCCTGGTACTTCGAGTTATCTTAAGGTCTACTAATTCGATGTGGTTTGTAGACGAAATAGAAAAATGATAGGAGATGAACCAATGAAAAATCAGATAAGTATCAATTACAGATCAGATAGAGCTAGAACATTGTGAAGGATGAGGATCTGTAGTCCTTTTAAGAAGCCCAAATTCACAGGGGCACCTGGGTGGCTCAGTTGGTTAAGTGTCCAACTTTAGTTCAGGTCATGATCTCACAGTTTGTGAATTCGAGCCCCGTGTCGGGCTCTGTGCTGACACAGCTCGGAGCCTGGAGCCTGCTTCGGATTCTGTGTCTCCTTCTGTCTCTGCCCCTCACCTGCTTGCTCGCTCACTCTTTCTCTCTCTCAAAAATAAACAAAACATTAAAAAAAAACTTTTTAAAAAGCCCAAATTGACAAAATGTAGCATATAGTTTTTTAAATGATATGCAATAATGGATAACTGAAACTCATCCCCTCAATGATTTTAGAAATAGGTAAGTAATTTATTTTAAAAGTCTGTTCTGACAACTCTATATCACATTATGTTGTTACAGTAGTAAGGCTAAATGTAAATTCATCTTAATCTGAAAAGTTCTATAACTTCCATAGAACACTTGCCTATAGAACTTTGGATGCCGATGGTCATTTGGGCTCACTCCCTAGATAGGAAATACACTACCCAGTTATTAGTGGGTTTTGGCAGATTGGAGGAAATAATACATGGCAAGGACCTTTGGGGTCCCTTATGAATAAATGAATTTGCTAATATTAAAGTCGGGAAAGTTGGGGCCCTCTGTAACCATAACTACATATCAGCCATTGGATATGTAAGTTATAAGATTGGTATAGGCTTTAAGGTAAATTAACTTGAATTTAGGCATTCAAATAAATCCACCGCCCCGCCTCCCCCCCCCCCAACGAGTAATTGTCTTAGGATACCATACCTTAATTCCTAGCTTAACTTTATTTAGATGATGTTTCCTTGGTGAAAATTATTCTGGGGTTCATCTGGTATTTGAAACCAGGGTTTTTGTTTGTTTTTTGCTTTGTTTCATTTTTGTCTTGTTTTGCTGGTGTTTGAGGAGCTCGGGACAATTGGTTACTATCTCAGCCACATTCGTCCTTTGATCTCAATTGTTTTGAACAATGTCACTGTCATCACACTAAATGTCTAGCATCCCAACCTGTCTACGGGAGCCATTGGGCCGTGTCAATGCTGGTGTACTCAAGGTAAATCAAGAACATTCCTTCACAGCAGGGCCCACAGACTGGGCTCTGATGAGAGGCTAATGGGTGTGACATATAAAAAGGGTTTATATCCACACAAATTTGGAAAATTCTGCTTAAGACAACAAGATGTGTGTATTTTTCTGCGCCTGAGGACTTCTCAGAGCATTTACTATGTTAATGTGCACCGTGATCTTTGCAGAGGATTATTCAGTGTCTAGCTGATGAATGTTCTGTGGAACGCACTTTGAAGAATGATGGTTTGTAGTAACACTTCATGCTTCCTGGTTTATACCTCTCCAACAAATCTGGTTGTTTGCAAAAACATGGTGTGTAACTATTAAGGTGGCAGCTGAATGACAAAGAGGAGGAGTAAAAATCACCGAGCCCTGCTCTCTGGCCGTCCTTTCTGAAATGCTGGGGGCATGAATGGCCCCCCTGCCCTCACTGCTTTCTATTTTTCCTCCAAGAACAGGAAGCAGGGCACTTGGAACAAACAGAACTGCTTGTGTGGTGAATCAGGCACAGTGGTTCCGGGTTGTCCTAAGGCTCCTGTCTGAATTCAAGGCGAGGTCACATATGAGGAAATAAAACGGTCTGCCTCAGAGATCGAACGCAGCGTTTGTATGGAACGTTGTTCAAGATGGATACAAATGCATCAATTCTTCAGAATTAGAGGTGAATCAAAGGGAAATTACATCCAAGGAGATACAGCAGCAGCTCACAGTTGAACCACGAGTATAGTGCAGGGATGCAGCTTTGAAGCTTCTGGGCCAGCACGCCAAAGAGCCAGATGTGACAGGTGGGATTACAGCAGCTTCAGCTCAGCATCTGGAGTGTATAAATCTGTCCCACGGAAAATTAAGAGATGCACAAGAAGGTGGTGAAGTGACCAGCTGAAAATGCCGTTTTGGAAGGAAAATCACTTTGAAGGGCATAGAACATTAAAAAAAAAATAAGAATGATATCTAGGCTCAAATGGCTCTATTTCGTGGTGGGGGTGTGAAAGGATCGTATATGAGGATTCTTCGAGCTCCAAAATAGCAAAACCCTTATAAGATCTCTCTCTTGTCTGGCAGACAGAGAAAGAGAGGGAGAGGGAGAGAGGGAGAGAGGGAGACAGAGAGAACAAGGTAAGACTGTGTCATTGCGTGGATATGAAGGAAAGATGATGCCCTGAGACGGAGCCAGTTATTTGCAATTAGGACCCTGACGCGGTAACTCTACGGGGGTGGAAATGTGGACATATTCCCCCAGGCTTCCTTCTACAGACCAGGGACTGTGATTATTTGTAGTACCAAAAAGATATGAAATCTATAAAACAGGTGTCACAGATAAGAACCATTTCGTAAAGACGGTAGGCAGCACTGTGCTTACTGCGTCACTAACAAGCATTTATGTGGATCACAGAATCCTCTGACTTGAAGGGAACTCGGAGATTACCCAGTCAACCCGCTCACACAGAAGCTGCAACTGAGGAAAAGCAGAGAAAGTGATTCATGTGAGGAAGGCTCGGTTGGTGATAGAGGCTGGGGGTGCATTGGTGTCCGGGGGCCCCGAGTCCCAGTTCCATGTTCTCTTCGTCATGCTTTCGGTCTTGCACAATGGTCTCAGATGCTTTCCTAGTAAGTTCCTCTTCAACTACACCACACGATGGGAAGTGATGTGCGTATGGGCCTTGGCGTCTTCACCTCCAGGAAGTGTTCCTTTACAGGGGTTGGTGACTGTCTATGCCTTCCCTTTTGCCAAGGGGGGGGGGGGTGGGGGGAAGATAGGACCTCTAGCTTGTGAATGACCATCTCAGCCTACAGAGTCTCATCTGATTCAGTTCTGCCATCAGAACCCACTGCTGATACCCTTCAAGTTTTCCTTCGGCCCTGATCTTTTGATCCTCAGCCCTGACCGGTGAGGTCAGACAAGTGTCACCACGCCCATCTGCAGACACAGAAGTGGAGATTCGAAGCAGTTAAATGCCTTGCCCAGAGGTGGCAGGCAAACCCAGGGCATCTGCCTCCCAGATGTGTGTGTTCCCTGTCCTGCAAGCTGCTCCTGGGGCCACTGTGTGATGAAGGGTGTCTGTGGAGCCGTAGGGTGGTGACGTCCCCCCAGGGGAACCCACTGTGAACAGGAGTGGGTTTGGAACCCATGCCCTGCTTCCGGAGACACGTCTCAGGGTAGCGAGATGATAGACGAGGTGAGCGGCGACGGGGTGGCAGACGGGTGGAGGCTCTTGAAGACAGCCAAGATGGAGATGGGGTGTGACAGGTGATCGCGACTGCTAGAGGGGTCTTGACAGTGTGATGGACGCAGTGGCACTCGAGGAAGATGATTCCCTCAGATAACAACACTAACAGCATCCGCAATAGCATCGACATTCTTCCCGCGCCTCATCTCTGGGGTTTCCAAATGCTGCCTGTCACCGTGAGAAAGATAAAAAGCCTTCTCAGTTGGAATCCGGCCAGCTAATCTCAGAGCTCCAGTTCAAGGAGCAGGCCAGATGTGTCCTAGCAAGGAAACACCGCATGTTTGGACAAAGGCTTGTTCAGGTATAAAATATAGCTCTGGGGTAGGTGACAATTCCTACCACATGTGTAGGAAGAGAGGCTCGCAAGCTGGTTAACGTTGGTGCGGCCTTTTTTTCCTATGGGAACAATGTGCTTTCTCTTCTCTGCACATCCTGGGAAGCTTGGTGTGAGCTCAGTTCTCTAAGCATCCGGGGATTAGCGCATTTTTATTGGGGATCAGCGATCCATTTCTGAACTCCTAGTTAAACCTCATTAACTTAGAAGGTACATTTGGGCTTCCTTGGTATTATCGTATGCAGCATGTGGTGCTAAGGACAAACACGGAGTCTGGAGCCAGAGAGTCCACATTTGGTCTATGTGACCTTTGAAGATTCCCCATCCGTAAGATCACCTACGCAAGATGTTTGTAAGACAGCGAGTGTTCAGTCAATTCGTGTTTTTGGCTGAGGGTGTGTGTAAGAACGAACCCACCTTCTTTACTTTCAAAATGTTACAAGCTCATCCTTTTCCTGCTGTTCCACAGGTGTCCCGATGGAGCGTATTTGGAAGGAGACTGGGCATCTTCTGTACTGTGAAGATACCCCAGGTAAGGTGATGAACAGCTGTCGCTAAGAACCACTGCAAAAATATTGCTGCTGCTGCTGCTGCTTTTTGTTGTTTATGAAGAACTGAGCCTAAGGACTTAGTACATTAATTGTCTGAATGCAGACAATTACCGTATAATACCATGTGGCTGTAGCAATTCATTCAAATAGATTCTCTCCTTGAAAATGATTTAATATTTAGTTTCCTATAACCACTACTACTTTTAAGAAATATTTTAGGGGCACCTGGGTGGGTCAGTCAGTTGAGAGTCTGACTGGCTCAGGTCATGATCTCGCTGTCCATGAGTTCGAGCCCCCTGTCGGGCTCTGTGCTGAGAGCTTGGAGCCTGGAGCCTGCTTCGGATTCTGTGTCTCCTTCTCTCTCTGCCCCTCCCTGCGCATGCTCTGTCTCTCTCTCTCTCTGTCAAAGATAAATAAACATTTAAAAAAAGGAAACGTTTTATTTATATCCCACTTTGTTCCAAAAAGGATCTGAGATGGTTTTTATAAAGCAACTTCTCTACATAAAATGGACTTTCATTCAGACTGGCTTTCGTGCCTCATAAGTTTGAATTAAGGAAGTTTTTCCATTTTTGAGTATTAATGTTTCTCCCAAAGTTCATTTCTCTGAATGTGCTTTCCATCTTCTTTTAATTTCTCTCCAAGGACAGATATGGCAGAAATGGTGAGTTGTAATGTGTCTGGGGATCACCTTAACAGAAAAACAGAAACTTCCAGATTTCGGAAACTGTGTCAGATTCTGTTAAAAGGATTTGGCTAAGCAGTCGGAGAGTAAGGCGGTAGAAGGCGCAAACGGGAATACAAATGAGCTCATTATCACGTCCATTTCCCATTCTTTTTCACAGGTGTCATAGACCCACCAAATGTTCACCTTTTCCTCCTCAGCAGTGGAATGCATTGCCATGTAAAGCCAGTATCCCAGAATCTCATCTCCCCTTCCTTTCCTGAATTACCACTTTAGAAGGGAAGAAGAGAAGGACTTAACCATTTATCGAGCACCAGGCATTTGAGGGGCTATTTTAGTTTGAAACCTTGTAAAGAAGTTAAGGAGCTGTTTGAGAAGAAGCTCTACAATGGAATGGACCAAATTAAGGTCACGGAAGTAACAAATGAACAAATAAAACCCTCTGAATGCATAAAATTCCAAACAACATTCAGGATTCAGTGGACTGTGGTCTTGCTTCTTCCCTCTCCCTCTTGGCCAGTACGCCCGTGACCTTCCTCATCTGGCTAGGACATGCCTGTCTTGGACCCATCTGTTGTACTTGGTTCTGTTCCCGAGTCACCTAGCACTGGTTACTTTCTAAGATGTAGCCAAGAAGTCATTGCAAAGGGTGCACAGACCTGTTTACCAGCGTTGGAAGTGCTGTGGGCTCCTCGTTGAATTTCGAATTCTCTAGCAGCTGCCGTTGCTGCTTCCCCAAGAGCAAGTCCCTCCTAATCCCCAGCTCAGTGGGCTCGTTTGGGCTGCACAGGCATCCTGCAGTCAGGACTCTTCCAACAGCTCCGGTTCCACATTGAGGAATTTCATCAACGTGAAGTAATAAGCACAAAAATCAGCTGTTATTATTATTTGAGAGGTTTGCATACTCATTGTTTCTCCTGTTAGTGTGGGGAAACAGGTTCCCTTTTGAGCATCAGTTTTAAGAAGAATGGCTATGCTTTCCATATTTTAATTTGCTTGTGTATCAACTAAAATTCTGTACGGGCCCATGACTCCTCCGTTGTCACTTGATCCTTTGTTTTTTTTCCCATATGAATTATGAGATAGGTATTTATGAAGAGAGTGCAAGATTTATCCTGTATTTCTTTCCCAGCTCCTAAATGATTCATTTTTTTTTAAATTTTTTTTTTCAACGTTTATTTATTTTTGGGACAGAGAGAGACAGAGCATGAACGGGGGAGGGGCAGAGAGAGAGGGAGACACAGAATCAGAAACAGGCTCCAGGCTCTGAGCCATCAGCCCAGAGCCCGACGCGGGGCTCGAACTCACGGACCGCGAGATCGTGACCTGGCTGAAGTCGGACGCTTAACCGACTGCGCCACCCAGGCGCCCCAAATGATTCATTTTTTGATTGATTAATTTTTTTTTTTTTTTTTTTTTTTTTACAAATGGCTTGTTGAATAAAGAGGGATTGTTGGAAAGTAGCATTTCTTTTACAGGGTTAAACTGATTTGGTTATAGTCTCTATGTCCTTCTTACTTTAGCTTTCTTTCGTTGTATAATTACACAGCAAATCTAATGGGCCTTCTATGTAATCTCTCTCTCATCAGTACTGTTTGAGAAGTAGGATTCAGTGTCTACACATGTCCACTATCCATCCAGCCTCACTGGGACCCCCATTGCCACAGAGACAGTTTTATAGGTAGAGAGACAGCCAAACATTCAACTTCTTCCTTCCCACCTTATTCTTGACCAAGAGTTACTTCTGTTAAGATTTCGAAAGTTACAAATCAACAGTCACCTATGAATACTTGCTGCAGCGAACTACATTTGCAAGGAAGAAATTTAATATAATTTTTGGGACAATTTGTATCCATCTTTTCTCAATCGAGTGCAGACCAAATTTTTCAGCTGTGAGCTGTAACATATTCATTAAGGGGTTGAAATAGATTAAGTGGATCATGGTTGGCATTTCAAAAGGGGAATAGAATAAAATGAAATAGACTACAAAATGTAAAACTGTCTTGTGGAACTTTGTTTCAGGTGTGCCTGTGTGTGTGTGTGTGTGTGTGTGTGTGTGTGTGGTGTACTAGGAAGAGGTGTGGTCTTGTGGATCATGGTGACAAATATTTGGAAAGCATTGATTTAAGTGACTTGTTTAAAAATTGTATTCCTCAAATTTTAGGGTTCCAGAAAAGGTACTTGAGAGGTTAGACTGTAGGAGGCCCCTATCACTAATTCAACCATTAAAAAACTATTTTTTGTTGTCTCATGAATTGGGGATACTGCATAAGATTACATTTGGAGAAACTATGCTGCTTCTAAACTTAAAAAAAAAATTGGAAATCACTGGTTTATATCAATAGTAGGTTAATCATCTCTCTATTTTTAGAATTCCACTTCTCCTCCTTAGGAATAATCATTCAGTGGCCCCCAGCCTTCTTCAAGGCTAAACGTTCCCATTCTTTTGATGTTGATTAAATTTTTGCAACCTTTCTATAGTTCCTATCACACCTCTGGGGCCCCTTCTTATTTCTCCCTATTTCCTCAAATTTCAAGAATATCTGGAGCCCAACTGTCATTATGATGTTGTCTAGTCTGGGTCCTCACAACCCTGCATAGGTTTCCACCTCCCACAATGTAGAGCAGACTTTCATTTTGCTGAGTCTCCCAAATCTGAATAAGGGGATCTTTATTCACATAGCAGCCACGTAGAAATGAGCCGTGCCCATCTAACTTTGTCTGTATCCCTCTCCTCCCCAGCTTGTGACATAAAGGGCCTATGGACTTTCTGGCTGTTTGGATACTTAGCAAGGATAAAGAATGTGGAATTGAATCACAAGTCAACGGAATAACACAATTTTCGGCTTGAAAGGGATATAAACATCATCTACTTAAACTCTGTCGTTTTTGCATGTTAGGAACCGGAGTCCCCACTCACCCAACGCCACACAGCCTGTGAGCTCACATTCCCTTCTGCTCAAAGGCCTCATTTGAAAATACCCAACTTTGTTAAACTAACCAACATTTAGTGAGCATAAGAGATTTAGACCCTAAGCAGTGGCTGTAGAGCTTTTTAACTGCAATCCAGTATTTAAACTGCAATCCAGTATAGGTAAACACATACATGATTATGCACATAAACAGTAACACAAAAATGTCACAAAGCATTACATACCCTTACAACAAGCGGTGCACTTTTCTGTTTTCTGTTCTATTCACGTACTAGGCACATGTTAGGGGCTGTAACACAGAAATCCAAAATACTCACTTTAAAGAAGATAGAAGTTTATTGCTTTCTCATGAAATAATTCAGGAATAAGTAATTTGGGACTGGCCGGATCATTTTGCCTGACAAGCTATTCAGGGACACATTTTCTTCCATTTGGTTGGTTGGATTTGTTTCATCTACACACCCACATTCTCACCCACAGGGAAGAAAAAGGGAAAGTCTGGGCTGAATAGTTTTGTCTTTACGGCACGTCCTACAGTTTGCTTGCATTATGCGTCTTCCTATTGGCCCAAATTTAACTATGTGGTAGTACCTGCAAATTTATCTCAGCTTGTCTAGCTACAACTCAGCATATATTTCTAGAAAAAATAAAGAATGAATGGGTACGTGTGAAAAAGTGATGCCTGCTACGATTCCATTTCATTCACTTACAAACTTGCTGGTGACCATTTACAAAATCGATTTCATAATCCACTAATTGGCCACGACATACAGTTTACAAATGATTGTCCTCTAGTATGGTAGGCTACATATTAGAAATAATTTTACCCAGCCAGCTTAGCAGGAGAAGTTCAAAAATATCCATGTTCAAAATAGCATTAATATTTTAGCTAGTTTTAATTTTTACCAAAGTCGTACAGGCACAGAGTTGCAAGGATCAAATAGTATTACAAGTACCCACAATTATCCCTTTACTTTCAGTTTCTTCTGGGATGTATTTTCAACACTCAAAACTGATTCTTTTGATACGTACCTGCATATATTCGTAGAATATGTTTAGACTTCTACTTCTTGGTTTTTGTAGTTTGGGCATTTTTTATTGATTTCCTGTCGTAGAAATGAGGATTTACTCCTCTACCCATCTGCCCACCCTTCACGTACTTCTTATCCTTTCAAATGTCCAATGGATTCATCTCATAATCTTGGTTAGATCAGTATTCAGTGTTTATGTGATTATGACTACACAAATTAATTCACAGGTGCTTCGTGTATTTTCCTAGGATTAATTTTCTTTCTGGCACAGTCTTTCATATCTTCTTATTATTCCCTTTTCTAGAAATTTATTTAGTACTCTGTGTCCTTATCACTAATTCCTCTCCTCAGTTTTCCTCCCAGGTTTGTAAATCTCCACCCAATGCTTTCAAACATATTAGGTATTGTATTGACTTCATCTTCTTGAAGGAGAATTTCCCCAAATCTGCTCTGCTCCCATCTGGACCAAATGGCTGCAGAGGTATGATTTCCTATTCTCTCTATACCATCATCTTGGGTATACCCTCCAACTCCCTCAGGTGCTGGATACACTATTTTTTTGGATCCAGTCTTCCCTTTTTTTTTTTTTTTTTTAATCCCTTCACAGGATTGGAGCATATCCTCCAGCAATAACCTGGACAAAGGTGTAGATAAAATAGATGCATTGAGATCTTGCATGTTTGAAAATGTCTTCATTTAACCTTGACAATTAACTCATAGTTTGGTTGGACATAAAATTCTGGGTTAGAGATAATTTTCCTTCAACACATTGAAGATATCGCTGCATTGCCTTCCAGCTTTTAGAGTGGTCATAGAGAAGTCTGATATTACTCTTCTGATGCTTGATCCTTTGTAGAAAACCTGGTTTTTCTCTCTGGAAGTTTGTAGGCATTTGATGTTTGGTGTGTTGAAATTTGTCATTTCTTGATGTGGATCTTTTTTTTTTTTTTTAATGTTCATTTTTGAGAGAGAGAGAGAGAGAGAGAGAGAGAGTGAGGGAAGGACAAAGAGAAAGGGAGACCCAGAATTCGAAGCAGGCTCCAGACTCCAAGCTGTCAGCACAGAGCCCAACATGGGTATCGAACTCACAAACCGTGAAATCACGACCTGAGTCAAAGTGGGGACGCTTAACCGACTGAGACTTCCAGGCACCCCGGCGTGGATCTATTTTCATTCATTGTTGGGAACACCCAGTGGATCCTATAAATCTGGAAAACAACAATAATTTTATTAATTAGTTTTCTCCCATCACTTCTTTTTTTCCTGCTCTCCCTTTTTTGGGACTCTGATTATTGTGATATTTGACCTCTTGGACTGGTCTTTTAATTTTATAATTTTTTATTTGCTTATTTTTTTGTCTTTTTGTCTTTGTGTTCTTCCTAAGTTATTATCTTAGCTATATCCTTCAACACTTCTGATAATTTTTTTCTGACATCAATTTTTTTAAAAAAAATTTCCAAGGTTTTTCTGTCTCTCTCTTTGTTCTTTGAATGTTCCTTTTTCAGAGCATCCTGTTCAGGTTTCCTTTATCTCTGTGAAGTTACCTATACTTTAGGGGGAGTTTGTTATTTCTTCTGGTATGGTCTCTGCTTCTTCCAAGTTACTTTTACCCTGGTTATTTCTTCTCTGAATCCATTTGAGATGATTCTCTCCAATTCTGGAGACCCTTGGCTATCTGTTTACATTCTAGAACAGGATTGTAAAACCCCAGTTGGAAGTTGTGTACCTGGAGGTATTCCCTGGAGGGTGAGCTGGTTGGGACTTTTCTTTGGGGAAATCCAGAAGTCAGTATCTTTAGGTCCTTCCGGTTAGGCTGATCAGAAGTCCAGGAGAAGAGTCTTCCAATTTTCTGCCTCCAGGATTCTGAAGGGCAAGTGGGGGAAGAAGGAGGGGTGAGGAGGCAGGGCAGAATGGTCTCAATGTTCACTGCATGAACCTTCTCCCGTTCCTTCTGCTTTCTCAA
Source organism: Lynx canadensis (assembly GCF_007474595.2). Classification (NCBI taxonomy): domain Eukaryota; kingdom Metazoa; phylum Chordata; class Mammalia; order Carnivora; family Felidae; genus Lynx; species Lynx canadensis. Next base: position 29,280,051 of record NC_044319.2, read on the forward strand.
CAGTGCCCCCAACTTCAAATGTGCTTATTGTCCTCAGTCCAGAGGCCTGTAGGGAACAAGCCTGCTGTCTTCTGCTGGTCCGTGTGGGAAGGGGCAGTTGCTCAGCTTAGCAGAAGGATGGTAGAGATTTGTGTTCCTGGAATAGACTTTCAACCAATCGTCTCCTTTAGCCCTACCATCAGTGCTGCTTCCAAAGTGACTCGGTTCCACCAAATGGTGGATCTGTATTGGTTCTCAGTTCAAATCGGGTTCCTTCTGTGGCTTCCTCTAGGGTAAGGGTGCCATGTTTGTGAACCTGCTGTCAGTGTTTACCTGAACATCTGCTTTCCAGGTTCCAGAATATTATTGGGTCTTTTTTCACCATTTTATATCTCCTTGTGGGTTTATTTTCCTTAAAAATAAGCAAACAACAACCTGCCCCAATCCTCCCCCCCCCCCCCCCCCCCCCACATTTCTATTACATTAGTGGAGATTCTGAAGGGAGCAGAGGTTTAATGCATGTGTTCAATTGCTAGGTATAATTTCTATGCTTAGGCCTCTCAGTTTATTTTAAACAAATAGCTTTAACCCTTTCTTTACTTTTCCTCCCTGCAGTGCTTCAAAAAGTATTAAGAAGTAGTAAAGAAATAGGGAAAGGGGATTAAGAGTACACTTACCTTGATGGACTCTGAGAAATGTATAGAATTGTTGAACCACTCTATTGTGCACCTGAAACTAATAAAAAAGAAGTGACCTGGTTGTCTAATTTATATGTCATTTCTGTGCTATCTTTCTTCCTCTCATAGAAATGTATTTGAATTTTAACAGCCAATGTGTGGATATTACAGGCGGAGGAAGAAAAACGGATGGAAGCTAGTTAACCGTCAGACTCAATTTTCATCTCTTGAATTATTGAATGTGATTGTATCTAACATTTTATTTTTTAATTAAAAAATGTTTTTTTTTTTTTTTTTTAAAGTAGGCTCCACACCCCATGCGGGGCTTGAACTCACGGCCCTGAGATTATGAGTTGCATGCTCTAGTGACTGAGCCAGCAGGTGCCCCTGTGTCTAACATTTTAGAAGATTAAGAAGTAAAAAATAAAAAATAGATCTGAATGTTGAAATGTGTATAGCTTGCACAGATTTTTTTTTTTTTTTGCTGGCATTATGAAATATTTGGGGGAATAAACTTGAAAACTCTGCTTTTTAAGGTATTTGACCTTGGTTATTGGCCTTGAAACTAAGTAAATAGAGGTTGCCCTGTTGTTCCTGGGCCTCTGACAAGAAACTTGCATGTGACTGTGTGGCTTTTCTCTTTCATCAGCAGAAGAGATAAGGAACTTCAGACTGTGACAATAATAACAAAACCGTGAGCTCAAGTGGCACCCAAATTTCCAGCATTCATGTGCTCACGGAAGTGTTTCAAGGAAAATAACGTTGGCCCTCCACATGTCCATCGTCATTCTTTCTAGCCCAAAGCAGCAGCGGGGGGATGGGGTGGTTTGGAAAAGGTTTGTGAGATTTGGCATCAACCAGACCTAGAGGGCCATGACTCAACTTCTGGCTTCATCATTTAAGAGCTGTGTGAATTTGTACAGCTACTCAGAGGCTCCGAGCGCAACTCCTCATAGGTAAATTAAGGGCAAGGGCAGTAACATCTTCTCTGTAGGGTTAGATACCGTGCTTGTAAATCTCCCAACACAATGGCTGACACTTAACGAGTGGCAAAGGGCAAAAACGTGGTGATGTCTCACACGATATGAGGAGCTGTCCCCCTGGCAGCCTAGAGAAGCGTACAAACTAGCTTGGGGACTGAAGAACTGGAAAGGAAAAAAAAAAAGATGAAGAAGAAGGAAAACAAGAAGAGAAAAAAAGAAAAAGAGAGTGAGAGAGTCCTCAGTTGGGAATGATATCTTCTCCCTTCTGGATAAATGGTTCCGTGTGAACTATCCCAGATTAGTGAAGCAGGGAGGTGGTGAAGTAGGGCATATAATTCATGTTGCAGTTCATTAGGATGGATCAAGTCTCCTCTGCTTCACAGAAGCTCATCTCTTGAGCTCCATTTAAATAGTGTGCTGAGCCCTAGTGCATGCGAACAATAATGTCCCTAGTCACTGCCAGCAAATAACCTTTTTTTCCAGCAATAAACTCCAAAGCCTCCAGAAATTAACGTGGAGTTAATTTTAGCAGAGACATAACAAATGAGGCTGCCCTGAAAGGGAGAAGAAGAGTAAATTCGACCACATTAAGTAGGGCAGAAGCAGCAATCAGATATGCCAAGAGACTTGAAACCTCTCAGCGGTACCTCAACTTGGGGTGTGTGTATGCATCTATATGTAAACTCTGCAGGCATGTGTGTTAAACACATATAGGTGTGGACATCTCTACCGCAGGCGGCTTACCAGGACCATCACAGGAGAGGCTGAGGAGGGAGGGAGGATGGAGGGGTGGGGGGAGACCGTGGGCCTGAATTGTAGGCTCAGGTCTGGGTTAGAGACTTCCAGCCTTCTCTCCTGTCTCTTCCTCCTGCCCTTGACTTTATATGGCTCTAGATACAGAAAACTCATGTCTCCCACGCTGTTTCAAACCACGAGAAGTAGCAAGATTGCCTTGATCTTTTGTTCAGAAAGCCTTGAAAAATAATCCACTTGTGAAACTGAAAACCAGAAATTAAAAAGGAAAAGAAGAAAAGAAAAGGAAAGAAAAGGGGGAGGGAAAAACAACATCAGAAAACAACCCTTGGTCTTTCATCTGCCTAAACCGAAGTAGTCACTCGTTTCTCTTCTTTCTAATAGTCGTAAAATAAGCTTTCTCTGGATGGAAGTCCCTTGGCTCAGAAGCCATTGGTTTTAACAAGAGACAACTGCCTTATAAAGCAAGCAGCACTGTTAAATAGCTTCACTTGCATTTGTTTCTTATTTAATTGACCACCATAAGCAGGTTGCCTTATTTTACTGCCTACAATCCAAGGCTTTTGTATGGCACAGGAGTTAATGTCGAGGGCGTGTGGCTGTCCCTAGAGTGGCATAGAACATGGCCACCGCGTGTGACTTCAGGTGCGAGTGCAAACTTTGGTCCTTTGCTTTCGAGCCATACTTGAAGTTCTTTTTAAAGACGAAGGCGTTTATTAGAAGAAATGCCACCCATGTCTGATGACGGCTCTATCAAGGACACAAGCCTCACAGCTTTAATTGCTCTGATAGTTAAAGCTCAGAAGAGAGTAGAACATTATTTATAGTGATCGCTGCTAAGTAAATCATTTAAAAAATGGCTTTCTAAATGTAATATTTCCCTTTTAAGAAGCCCTCCAGAATTACAGGGGCTTTACAATGGAACATGAAACATATTGCAGGGAGAGACACAGAAGCCGTCTTGATTAATGCCCACGATTATCAGCGATGCAAATCACTTTCACTTATTAAGTCTTGTTTAATATCCTAATGAAGGCTTCTGAGCAGATTTGGTAATTCCAGAGAAAGTGACTGTGAACTAATGCCCTTTCAGCATGTTGAGAATGAGCAGCACTATAAAGAAAACCTCATTTACCGTAATTCCTCCCCTGCACAGGACCCTTTTCTCAGCGTCTCCTTCGCAGCAGGAGACAATTAACCTTTTCAGTGCCAGAAGTGATTCCCAGCACATTCCAGCTGCGAAGGCCGGCGGGGTCAGAGGAAGATGGAAGTTCTCTTTAGTTTTCACTTCCATAGAACAGTTCTAAGAAACTGGACTACAGAGTAAGGGTTTAAAATGCCGCAGCTGGTTATGTTACTTGACTTGGGCACATGTGGCATCTTGTACCCTACCAGAGCCGTTGGAAGTGCCAACCCCGGCCAATCTGGCATCGCTTATTCAGCTCAAATCAAAGACCGCCAGAAATGAAAGCAGATTCGCCGAAGAAAAGCCTGTTCCACCCCGAAATGCTGGGCTTCCTTTGTGATCTGTCGGGAAGTAGGTTTTATTGAGGTTGAAAGTCTGGGAGGTCGCGCTGGGGGTGGTGGTTTAGGGATCTGCCTTTGGCTTTCTTGTACAGCTGTGCTCCCATTCGATGGCTCTGCTGTACTTGGGGACACTGAGACAGCCCAGGGCTGGGGACTGTGCTCAGCCCTTCTCTGTCCGCATGGCTGCCCCCACCTGTGGATGCATCATGATTTCCTAACATCACCACTTCTTCTTTCCAGAAGCAGGAGGTGGAAATGAGGGGGAGAAGGATCCCACTGGGGCAATGGCTGGTTGGTTGGTTGGTTGGGGAGTTTCCTGTAGTCATGTCTCTTTCAGGGCCCAGCGCGGGGGGAGCACCTCCACTGAAGCATCCCCTCTGATTTTAGGAACGCCCTTTCATACCTCTTCCTACCTCAGTCTGGCTGCGTTACCCCATGTCCTGGTATAAAAGATGGCGGCCTTGCCTTTGGGTTAAGACAGAGAAAGAACCAGGCAATTTTCTGGTTTGCTTGGAATATAAAACAGCTCCAAGCTGGACACTTAGGAGCTGACGTGAACTTCTCCTTGTCCTAACAGGGTCAAAATCAAAGCCAGACAGCCCCCAGTGCAGGGACTCCAGTGGGCCAAACAATGAAACCATAGCATGAGCACATGAAGACTTGCTCATGGCAGATAAAAGAAAACCATCGCTCATTTTGTTTTTCCTAAAGGCTTTCGGGGCAGAGAGCGGTGGGTTTAGGTGAGAGAGGAGGAGAGTGAGGGTATGGAGAATGAAACGCTGATTCGTGGTCAAAGAGGAGGACAAAACGTTGGGACGGGATCTGGATCACTTTGCTCCCCCAGATCCCAGGTGGGAAGAGACGCTGCCCGTTGAGTCCGTGCCCTTGGGAGTGGGGGTGGGATCCAGCGATGGGGTGCAGCAAGGCAACACAACTGTGGGTGAGAACAAGGATCGCAGAGCTCAGTGGAGCCATCTGGAAGGTTTATCATCTCACCTCCTCCCCCTGGCTTCCTAATTCATGCTTCCAGCTGCCCCGCCCCTCCCTGCAAGCCTCTGGGATTGTTTTTTCTTCACTTTGTGCTTCTCAGCCTTTAGCATGCTGGGGACTCCATTCATTTGTCTTGTTTACTGCTTAATTTTTGTTTCCCCTGCGAGAACGTTAGCTCCACGATGGTTGTCTGCGCACTGACACGCTTTGAACAGCGCACCTGGCAGGTGCTTGGTAAAGACTGCCTGAGCAGATGGATGAGTCCGGGGGTTACAAGGCCTGAGTTTCTCCGGGGCACAAAGGATGGGTTTTAGGCTGGAAGGTGAAAGGTTAGGCTCATGCTGGCTCGACCACGGTTAAGCCACTGCACATTTAAGCCTTAAGACCTTTGACAGACTGTTTACACTTGAGCCAATAGATCCTCTTCCCTAGAATGGGGATGGGTGTGACCTCTCTCAGCCTACCCCAAGGGCCTGTGTCTTCCAGGTAGCACAGCAGAAAGGTGGCTATGGTAATGCTGTGAAAACCAGAAGGCATTTTGGGTATTGTAATCAGTGGCGACAGGCCTGCCGCTGTTTCATTTTATTTCAGGCTCACTTTCTCATTGCCCTTTTCTGCACTCAGGGCTCGCATGTCTTCCCCTCTGCAAAACTCTCCCTGATCTTCCCAGGCAGCATTACCCCTTCACCTCTGCTCCCCTATCCAGCCCGACTCGTTATCACATCCACGTTTTGTGTGTCTCTGCATCCAGAGCAACTACCTGCCAGACGCCATGTTACATCAACTCACTTCAGGCACAAACAACCCATTTCACAGATAAGGGAGCTGAGGCACAGAGAATTAAGTTAACATGCCCCAAATTCATACAGCTGGGAAGTGGGTGGTCAGGATTTGAACCCGGGCAACAGGTTCCAGCCTTCCCATTCTGTGTCCACGACCCTCCGGCTGCAGAGTGCTTTGCACACAAAGCGGAAGGGTAGATGTCAGAGAGGTGGGGCAAATCAATAGCATCAGGCAATATTTTCTGTCTGCCTGCCTGCAAAGGGTTGTTCCGAAAAGCAAGGGGAGAATGGATGTGAGTGTGCTTTGTAAATGAAAAAGCACTAAGCACTGAGAGGTTATTGTTATAATTAAAGAGTTTTTTTTTTTTTAATTTTTTTTCAACATTTTTATTTATTTTTGGGACAGAGAGAGACAGAGCATGAACGGGGGAGGGGCAGGGAGAGAGGGAGACACAGAATCGGAAACAGGCTCCAGGCTCTGAGCCATCAGCCCAGAGCCTGACGCGGGGCTCGAACTCACGGACCGCGAGATCGTGACCTGGCTGAAGTCGGACGCTTAACCGACTGCGCCACCCAGGCGCCCCTAATTAAATAGTTTTAATGACAACGGAAGTAGAAGTGTCTAGAACATTATCAAGAAGCATCTATGAAAGTACTCACCATCTGTTCTGGGGCAGTTCTGTGAAAGCCCAATGACGTGGCTCACGGATTTCTAGACTTCTTTCTTGACCCCCTGCCAAGCTTTCAGGCTAATGAGATCTGATCAACTTTGCTTCAACCTCACTCTGAATTTTTTTTTTTTTAACCTTGTATTTCTTTTATTTTGATTTTTAAAGATTGTGGTAAAATACATCTGCCATGAAGGTTTTACCGTTTTCACCGTAAGGCTCACGAAGTAACACTGTGCCATCCATCACCACCATCCTCTCTGGCAATTCTATCCTCCTCAGCGGAAACTTTGTAGCGATTAAACCATAACTCCCACAGCTGCTGGGAAGCTCTCTTTGACTTTCTGTTGTATGAATTTGACTACTCCAGGTACCTCCGGATCATCCAGTGAAATCATCGGATGGAATCATATCTGTCTGTGACTGGCTTATTTCACTTAGCATAATTTGTCTTCAAGATTTATTCATGTTGCAGCACGGGGCAGAATTTCCTTTCTTTTTAAGAATTTCCTTTCTTCCTTTTTTTTTTTTTTTTTTTTTTTTGTTCACCTATTCATCTGTCGGTGGACACTTGGGTTGCTTCCATTTTTGACTATGATAAATAATGCTGTTATGAACATGGGTGTAGAAATATCTGTTCGAGTCCCTATTGAAATTCTTCTGGGTAGATACCTAGCAGTGGAATTGCTGGATCGCGTGGCAATTCTATTTTTAATTTTTTGATGAACCACCAAACTGTTCTCCACAGCAGCTGCACCATTTTGCATTCCTACCAACAGTGCGCAAACGTTCCAATTTCCCCACATCCTCGCCAACAGTTGTTATTTTCTGGTTTTTGTGTTTTTGATAATAGCCATCGTCATGGATGGGAAGTAGGTCATTCTGAATCTTTGAACGATTGTTTTGCTTGTTTGCCTTCCATATCTCTGAATTATTTTTCATCTTCAAGAAACAATCTTGGCCACATTAAATAGACTTGATTCTTTCATCTTGAATGTCTTCATTCTTTCATGTATCTGGCCTTCAAATAGATGGCCCAACATGTGCCAGCTACTTACTGTTCGAGGTGCTGGAAAACCCTGGTGAGTAGGACCATGGCAGCTCTTTGCTCTCTGGGAGTTCCGGATTGAGTTTGGTCACATAACACATAATTACGGTGGTTTGTTACCCTAAGGTCTAAATTATCTCATTTATAGCTACCTTTGAAATATCATCATTTCAATTGTACATGACACAAGCTTACTTACACAGAACCCTGAAATTCTTCTAAAGACTAAGGTTTTCTGGATGCATGTGGGCTTGGCTCTATAGACCCTTGGGTTTTTTGTTTTTTCTTTTTGAAAAATCAGCTTTATGTTTTAAAATAGTTTCAGGGGCGCCTGGGTGGCTTGGTCGGTTAAGCGTCCGACTTCGGCTCAGGTCATGATCTCACGGTCCGTGAGTTCGAGCCCCGCGTCGGGCTCTGTGCTGACAGCTCAGAGCCTGGAGCTTGTTTCAGATTCTGTGTCTCCCTCTCTCTCTGCCCCTCCCCCGTTCATGCTCTGTCTCTCTCTGTCTCAAAAATAAATAAACGTTAAAAAAAATTTTTTTTAAATAAAAAAAATAAAAAATAAATAAAATAGTTTCAGATTTACTACAAAGTCTGTATAGAGAGTTCCCATAAATCCCAGAGCCCATTATTAACATCTTACATTAGTATGGGATATTTATCACAATTAATGAACCCATACTGGCACATTATTACTAACAAAAGTTCATAGTTTATTTGGATTCTCTTAATTTTTGCCTAATGTCTTTTTCTGTTCCAAGATTCCCATCTAGGAAATCACATTGTATTAAGGTGTCATGTCCCCTTAGGCTCTTCTTGACTGTGACATTTCTCAGGTGTCCCTTGTTTTTGATTACCTTGACAATTTTGAGAAGTACTGGTGAGGTATTTTGTAAATCCCTTTCTTTCTTTCTTTTTTTCTTTTTTTTTTTAATGTTTATTTATTATTGAGAGACAGAGAGACACAGAGAGCGAGTAGGGGAGGGGTAGAGAGAGGTGGAGACACAGAATCCGAAGTAGGCTCCAGGCTCTGAGCTGTCAGCACAGAGCCTGATGTGGGGCTTGAACTCACGAACTGTGAGATCATGACCTGAGCCGAAGTGGGTCGCCTAACCAGCTGAGCCATCCAGGTGCTCCTATAAATCCCTTTTTTATTGGGATTTGTGTGATGATTTTCTCATGCTTATATTGAGGCTATGGGTTTTGGAAAGGAGATCAGAGAGGTAAGGTACATTTTCATCCCATCATATCAAGGGTACAAATCAACATAATTTATCACTCTTCATGTTGACCTTGACCACGTAGCTGAGGTCATGTTTGTCATGTTTCTCTACGGCAAAATTACTCTTTCTTTTCCCCTTTGTATACCGTACCTCCTGGGAAGGAAGAGTGTCACTATATGGGCGTATAACTATGTGAGAGGCGTGTCACGCTGATGCAATGAGGAGTTATACTCTTTGAGAGCGGTATGTCTACGTAAATTACGTGGACTTCTTCTGCATGGAACGCTTGTCTCTTTTCTCACGTTTATTTATTTATTCAATGGCTTATTTATATCAGCATGACTCGGGGATATTTATTTCGTACTTTGAGTCACAATCCAGTACAATTTTGTTTATTTTCTTGATGAAATTGCTTCCGTTTTGGCCATTGGGAAGCAGTTTTAGTTGGTGCCTCGGTCCCTTTGACACACTTCCACACCGTCGTGGGCTTTATGGTTTGTTCCGTTCTGAGCTCTTTCTTACTTTCTGGCACTACAAAGTGCGCAAGGCCCATCTTGTATATTCCTGCCTGAGTCCTAGCATCAGCCATTTTCTCAAGGATCCCTGCTCCTTTCATCGGAGAGCGATGTGAGAAACGAAGATCTAAGTGCTAGGTTGGCTCTCACTGCTACTGGGATGCCATTGCATTCAGGTTGTCTCAGTTGATAAATGCGTGCAAATAGGCCCTCAATTTTGATGACTATTTTTAGCACTTTGGATGAAAATATTGATAAAATGTATTATACGCTTCTCCGCATTCAGGACGGAATACAGTCGGTATAATTTAACCTGTTCTTGGGAAGCGGGGCCCTTGTCTTGAATGCCAGTTGTTTGGCCATGGTACAGTGATTGCCCCCAACTCCTAACCAGCTTTGAACGAGCGTTTATGTTTACACCGTGATGCCACGCTGTTGCGCTATTCGAATTCTGTCCCAGCTTTTCGTAACCTTTCCAATTCGTTTTCCTCTTGACGTCTTTAACATCCACCTCTGCTTCCCTTCAATTTACTGTCTGTGATGTGCTGTCTTTCTGTAATCAGATAACCGAGTTTGGTCAACTCGTCCATAAAGTGAAAGTGCAGAGGCACTGACTATGGGTCCGGAGGTCCACGCGCATAAATAAAATGAAACTTGTAATATCCATTGTAGACTGTGCGGAAAAAGATCTTTTCCCCCTTTCCCTTACTCCTTGTTTCTCTGCTATGCTCTAGTTGCCAAGAGCACTGGATAGGGGAAGGTCAAATAAATGCTTTAAATTTCAACACCAAACTCGTATGGGGTGCTGGTTTTTCCAGGTGGTTCTGTGTCCAGGCCCAGAGGGCATCGAGAAAGCTCTAAGTGCAGGAAGGAAGCAGGAGCCTTGCAATGCATTTGAGCTCTGGCCCTTTTGCTCTGCTCCAGGCAAATCACTCAACCCCCCCTGGGTCCAAGGTGTCCAACAGTAAATGAAAGAGTTGGCCTAGAATGTCCAAGTCCCTTTCCAGCCTTTTTTTTTTTTTTTTTTTTTTAGAGAGCGAGAGAGACTGAGCCAGCATGGGGGAGGGACAGAAAGAGAAGGAGAGAGAATCCCAAGCAGGCTCCCCACTGGTAGCACAGAGCCCATCGTGGGGCTTGAACTCACAAACTGTGAGCTGAAATCAAGAGTCAGACGCTCAACTGACGGAGTCACCCGGGCACCCCCTCCCCCTTTCCATCTTTAACATCCTGCGACTTCTGAGGGAGTTTATTAATCTTAGGAGAACAATATGATCTAATGGGCTTCAGAGCACCTTAATCTCAGTTAAGCTGCCTTCAGACTGAGTGACCTTGGGAAAGTCGCTCTAAAAATACCTACATCAGAGACCCACATGTGTACATATAGGCACTTATTATATAATAAAGGAGGCACTGCAAATTGAGAGGGATGAGTGGGTTGTATATGGACAGTATCAGGAAAACTGGATCACTATATGAAGGAAAACTAAACTGGATTTCCAATAAGGTCACTAGGTGGATTAAATTCCTAAATGAGAAAGATTAAATTATAAATTTATAGAAGAAAACGTAGGAGAATATCTCTGTGATTAGGTGTAGGAAAGGTCTTAAACAAATGCCCGAACACAAACCTTAAGACCAACAAATAGATGAAATAGATTCCATCAAAGTTAGTCAGGGTTCTGTAATGATCATGTGTCACATACATATACACATATGTATATATCTGAACGTATATGTATTTATTTTTATTTTTAATGTTTATCTTTGAGAGAGACAGAGTGTGAGCGGGGGAGGGGCAGAGAGAGAGGGAGACACAGAATCCAAAGCAGGCTCCAGGCTCCGAGCTGTCAGCACAGAGCCCGCCGCAGGGCTTGAACCTACGAACCACGAGATCATGACCTGAGCTGAAGTCAGACTCTCAACCGACTGAGCCACCCAGACGCCCCTGAACATATATATTTTTTTAATGTATGTTTGCATAAACATCACACTCCCTGGACCATGGACCATAACCTAACCCTCCCTTACCCCCACCCCCACTCCCGCCGCAAGGGTAGGGATTAGCACTTAGCACACAGTAGGCGTTTATACTGGTGGGATAAATGAATGGGGGTACAGGGACCAGGTCCGCACTAGCTACTTCGCCGGGATCTTTTGGGGATAATGTGAGAGAACAGGCATAAATACTCAGACTTTAAAAGCTGTTGGCCTGGAATAATCCTCAGAATTCCTCTGGCCCAAGGGTTAGAATACCTCTGGATTTTATAGCTGGGTTAAGAATAGGTATCTGGAGTAAAAAAAGTTGCAGACTCTGGACCAGCCCACTCACCTTTCCCTAGATCCATGTGTGGGCTCAAAAATCTGTCATTATTTTTTTACAAGAGAAAGGGCTTTTTTTAAAACCTCATTGGGTTGGATAATATCAAGTGCTGTGAGAATTAAAGGAGCCCTGGAGATGAATTTGGAATGTCAGAACCGGCTTCTGAGTGAAGCTAGCAGTTGAACTAGGCCTTAAATGATGACACTTTTTTTTTTTTAATTTTTTAAAGTTTATTCATTATTGAGAGACAGAGGGAGACAGAGCATGAGCAGGGGAGGGGCAGAAAGACGGGGAGACACAGAATCCGAAGCAGGCTCCAGGCTCAGACCTGTCAGCACAGGGCCCGACGCGGGGCTCGAACTCACAAACCGCGAGATCATGACCTGAGCCGAAGTCGGACGCTCAACCGACTGAGCCACCCAGGCGCCCCAGGATGACAACACTTTTGATGAAAGAATTTAGTTTAATGCAACTTTGCTCCACACTCCCCGTTTTTCTCTCTTCTTCATGGCAACTTCACTGCCACTTGGATCACGAACCACCTAGTCCGTCTGACTTCAGAGCGTGAGTGTTTTAGCTCATTCTGGGAGATCTGAGCTATGATCCCAGCCTCCGACTCCTAACAAAGCTTTCCCACCTGAACACACAAAGTTCTGAAAGAAGCTCTCAAGATCCAGTAAGTCCTGGTGGAAAATTCCTTCCTGTTTTGGCCAGCTCTGGGTCAGCTGGCAGATATTTAAAAAGAGAATTTCTTCTGATCCATTGAAGGGCAAGAGGTGCTTTGAACTCGGTCTGGCGAGGAACTTCATCATGTGTGCATCCCAGACCTGTTGCTATAGCACCTGAAATAAATGAGTCACAGGGGAAACACAGCAGGGGCTGGTGACAGCTATATGTGCAAATCAACGGTTGGTCACCCAGCCAGCCGACGATGATAAGCTTCCCTTCGGCCATAAACCCGACCCAGCTGTGGGGCGTGAGCAAACCTGTGTGAAGGCGGAGAGAAGGTTTATTTCCTATTGGCAACGAGTCCTTTTGAACCTTGACCTTCCTCAAACTGTCCTTCTCTGATAAATGCAGGGTACCAGAAACTGAAAAGAATAAGTAACAAAATGCAGCGCACCACCCCCCCTTCTAAAACGACAGACCTCAGAGTGAGATAGGACAAGTAAAGCAGCAAAGACAGATGTGCAGTTTAGAAAATGCACCGATTCTGGGCCCTCTGAAAGCATTTGCTGTGAGTAAATGAATAGTGGAGGTGATTCCTTCCTCTCCTTTGATTCACTTTTGAATGCGCTAATTCATCCATAATTAACAAGAGTAAAATGCACCAGATAGACATTTAAGTTGTGTTCATGCTTCTGACACATCCTGATGGGACCTAAGGAAGAGGAAACCCTGGCAGTCGAGTGAGGGGCATTACAGCTGTTTTGCAACCGTGTTAACAGCTCCCCAAGTTACGCTGTGAAAGTAAGGAGGCCAATGGTTTTGAGCTCCTGGAAACTCTTGTAGGACCAAACCAAACTTTTAGCAAGAAGCACCAAGAATTCCGGGAGAGACACAGGTAGGCACAGGGGCACATGCACACGCTTCCCGCCACGCCTCCACACGCACTCACGAGCAACCTCCCGCCCTCAGCAACTGTGTGGATAGAGGCAAAGGGAAGGAGAAAGTTCAACTCAGAAGCACATAGAAAAACAGTAAGATTTGGGTATTGCAATATTCAAATTGACTGACTATATTTGTAACTTCCCTCCATCAATTTACGGATATATATATATTTTTTCTTTTTTTGAGGGAAGAATATGTTTCTCACATTAAAAGCTTTTATAGTACTCGAAGAATAAATACTGGAAAGATACACCAGTGGAGGTAAACGACAACATTGGTAAGGGATTGATTTCAAGAGGGACAGAGAGGAGGTGATGGAAGGAAGCGATCCACGCCAATATGGACAGAGAACCTGGAGTTCCCGAGAGCCTTCAGAGAGCCACCTCTCCCTCCCCCGACCTTGGCATTCTGAAGGCCAAGGATAATCTGCATGACTTAACGGCCTTCGTGTCTCATGCTCTCTTCCCTTCGATTCAGGAGATTACTGCCAATTTAATTCTTCTAAATACAGTTCAAATATATGTTTTCTTGCTCACAGCACTTCTATGTTCTCCTTTATCCATTAAATAAAATACTTTTCTGGCTCTATACATTCTTCCCTATGCTTTCATTAAACTACCTGCTTCCATTGACTAAAGCGGTCCTTCCTGGATTCTTTGTGCTCCCGACCTTCCTTCCTGATCAATGCCCACCTCCTAGGGGCTCCAGCGCTGCTGTTGAATTGTTGCCCATCTTTCAAGGCCTATTTCAACTACTGCCTTCTCTATGATGCCTTATCTGATAACCTTGATCTCTCTGGATGGACCTTTTAATTCCTACAGTCATTATACTTTTCTGAAATTATTTATGTAGATAAATGATTCTATTTATACAATATGGATAAATGATTGTATTTATGATTATATGTCTATATCTATCTGTGATTGTTATCTCTCTATATAAATTATGGCATTGAACATACCTCCCTGTGCATTATTAACAAGATAGCTTTATGTAGTATCTTTCCTACTCGATTGAAAACTCCCTATCTGGGTCTTTCATGTTTGCCCCTTCTTTTTTCTTTCTTTCACATTTTTTCATGTTTTTATTTTTTAATGTTTATTCATTTTTGAAAGAGAGAGAGAGACAGAGCATGAGCAGGGGAGGGGCAGAGAGAGAGGGAGACACAGAATCTGAAGCAGGCTCTAGGCTCTAGGCTGTCAGGACAGAGCCTGACGGGGGGCTCGAACCCACAAACCGTGAGATCACGACCTGAGCCGAAGTCAGATGCTTAACAGACTGAGCCACCCAGGTGCCCCACTTTCACTTTTTTTTAATTTGTGAAAGTAGCATATGACTATGTAAGTGCACCCAACCTAACTGTACTGCTTAATATGTTATTAAAAGAAAACAGCAAGTAAACCAGCACTCGGGTCAAGAAAGAAAACATCGCCAGCATCTCAGGAGCCGCCATTGTTGCCTCCATATGCTCCTTCCCTACCCTCTTCACCATAGTCACTCCCTTCCCTTTAGCACCTGCCATAGAAGCCTGAGCTTAGCTAGCGGTCAGAAAACGCTTGAAGGATAAATGAGTAGACAATGAGGTAGGCGCAGCCTAAGAAAATGTCAGCATCACCGGAAAAAGGGCCCAAGCTTCATTCCCCTACTCAATGGTGGGTCAGAATTCCCTCCATACATGAAAGATACATATTCTGCAATCGTAGCTGTCATTTTTTAGAAAGCACCTACACAGTGAAGGATTCTCAGCAACGTGGGATCCGAGTCCTAGCAAGGAAGGACACTGCTTGGTTAAGTTGTATTTTGAGCTGTTAGGAAGTTAGAAATCGTGGCTCCCTTTGGGGGTCCTAACGGGGGTCTAACAAGAGCCACACAGGCACCGGATGCTTGGGAACTGTGGCAGGGACGGGTTCAGGACGCAGTTGTGCTCCCAGCACAATCAAAATCCTGGAGTTGAATATGATTTTCAGGATCTCTCGGAAGCCCCAGATGGGAGAGCATCGAAGGGTGGTCCGAGGGTAATAGAACCGGGGAGGATCGCAGTGTCTCATGTCATCTTGTTGCTGTGACCAGTAACCTTTTCAATATTTATGTTTTATTTTTATCTCTGCATTAGAGAGGCATGATTTGTGCACAGGCTGTTAAAAACAGTTCTGAGGGAAACACACTTCCAGCTGCTTCCTCCTGCTTTCCATCTGCTGTATTTATGCGTCTTTGTATGCATTTAACTGTTACTTGTTGGTGTAATTGGGGTTTTACCCAGGACAGGGAAAAACATTCCCTAAGGGTGGGTTGTCAGTGCAATTGATCTGAAAAAGATGATCTCGGTTAGCCACTAATAAACCTTAAACTTCCACGCGGAACAATAAAAGAAACACCAAGTAACTTTAAGTTTTAAGAGTTAACTTGCTCCAGAAATATTTTTATATTCCCATATTTATGCATCAGCTACTCTTCCCCCATTTAATCTTAAATATGTAAATCCTCAATTTATCTGGAATTACTTAGTGAAAGGCTGATGTGTGAGTGTGGCAGATTATAATATTCCATCGCCACCCCTGATCCTCTTTACCTCTTATTCTTTTCATAGCAGATCAAAAAAGCTGCGTGCGTGCCACAAGAATATATTATTTTAAGAGACTTGGACTTTAGAAATTGATTTCCTTGATGAGAAAAAGAAAAGTCTCCTTCTGACCCAGAGGGTCACTTCATAATCCTGTCACTCTACATCAAAAAAGCTTTTTTTTTTTTTTCTTTTAGGAGAAGATGAGAATATTTCTAAAAAGGAATTAATTTTTCAGCTGTAGTAAAAACAGTGACTTGCGGACTTAGCCATCCCAGAAGAGGGGCCCTTTACAGAATACATCTCCTGTGATTAGAAGAAGCTCTTGATATATTTTAGGGTCGGGCAGTTTTCATGGAAATTGGAATTTGTGCCATGGGATGAAATTGATATTATATTTTATTGATGATTTGAAGGCTTAAGTTAGTTTTAAGGCTTTTTTATTTATTTATTTTTTTTTGTAGAGGGATTTCACTGCTTCCAAATACATAATAATGACGGGGGACATGAGCAGCTCTCCTCCTCGTGTGTGGATTTAAATTAAGAGGCTATTAAACAGCACGTGATTTTCATCACCTTTTGATTGAGGTTCGATTGACGACGCTAATTTGCATGCCGGGAATGCCCGTGCCTGTTCCAGAACCTGTCCAAGCCAGGACGGTGCCTCTTTATCCAGCTGTACATGTGAACCACCTGGAGAGCTTTATCATCTACTGGTGCCCTTGCCAGACTTCGGGAAATTTTGATTCAGTTGTTGGGGAACCCAAGCCTCACCGTGCTTTGGAAGCTTTCCCCAAAGTGATTCTAATAAGCAGACAGGGTTGAGAACCACTGAAATGTCGTATTTTCTGAAACCACATGGCATTCTATTATCATGAAGTATCTGTCACAAAAGTCTAACAGTTGCGTTTCTAGAGTCCATTGCCTCACTTGTGGACACGTGGTTTTTCTGATGGAAGATTTCTAAGCTCTTCACTAACACGAAGCCTCAGGACATCTCTTTGAAGCCCCCAAACTAACACGTCAGTGTTCATTTTGCTGATGGATACAATGAGGTTAGAAAAAAATATTCTCAGCTCAGGATGTGTGTGTATGCTATATACACATGCATATACACTAAAACAGAAGACGAACGTGTGAGGAAGTTTTAGCAAAATAATGGAATGTAAGGTTCTTGCCTGCCTCTTTAAGCCCCGTGCAAAATTATCTCGGCCACTGGGGACAGAAATTACATCACTAATTCCTTTCTTAGCTTTAAGCTTGTTACCCCGGTTGGCAATCCTTAAAGGTCATTTGATTCCTGAGGAGATAGCATTAGATAGCACTACCGGTTCCTAGTGCCCTGGTGGGAAAGAATGTGTCGGATCCTTCTGGACCCAGGGTCGTGAAGAAGGGCAGGCCCTGGGCGTGTGACATCACGGGTGTGGGACCTGTGCAGTGGCACAGCATGCCATGCTTAGGAGGGCCCCACACTTGGTTTAATGCTCTACTGTTACCATCTTGAAATTCTTTATAATAATTTTTTAACAAGGGTCCTGCTGGTCTTGGGTATGGCCTCCAACGATACACTGTCCGTTGCTCTCTGGTGTGGGACTGAGTGGACTCAGAGAGAGGGTTTGAAGAGTTGTAGACCCACGGAAGGACTAGGGTCCCTGAGGCTAGAAGTCACCGGGCTGAGGGGCTTAGGCAAACACCCACTATTACCACAGGCACATTTGGTGTCATCTCTGTTCCACAATGACCTCAACTATATGCCAGGCACTAACTAGACTGCTGGGGCTATCACACTAAGCCTGCATGGACCACGTACTCCGGCAAAGAAACAACTACAATCACGTGTGCAAAGTGCTACGGCATGGGATGTGTGAGGTGCCATGGGAACGCCATACCCTCAAGGACACCCGACTCAATTTGCTGGGGTCAGAAAAGGCAGGATGTCTACACTAAGGTAGAAGGATAACTAGTAATTAGCCATGGGAAGAGGAGGAATCAGAATATCCTAGACAGAAAGAATAGCATATGCAAAGGCCCAGGGTAAAAGAGAAAACTTCTTTAGAAGAAATGAAATGAAGTTCAGTGTGGCTGGAAATGCTAAGGAGAAGGGAACGTTAAAAGATTACTTTGGAAAAGCAGGTAGCGGTAAGATGACCGATGGGGCTAGGAAGTCATAAGAGGTGAACGTATTGACCATCCCACTAGACCACAGAACTAATGGCTGCATGGATTGCATCACTTCGTCTTCACAAGGACCTTATAAATAGGTTTAGTTTGTTAACCCATTTTATGGAGGAGGAAACTGAGATTAAGCAACTTGCCCCAAGTAACACAGCTAGTAAATTGTAGGATTAAGATTCAGATGCAGTTGTGTCTCCTCACAAAGCCTGAGTCCCAAATCACTGTATCATGTAGCTAAGAAATTTGGCTTTTAACCTCAAAGAAATGGAAAATTATTAAAGGGTTTTAAACAGGCAAGTAACACAAAGAGCCTTGCGTTTTAGGAAGGGAATTCTGACTCCGAGTTTCATTGAGTGATTTTGGGGTGCATTTTGTGAGCTTGTAAACTATGGCTTTGCCCTTCTTTGCTCCTCTCGCTTATCTTTTGGACAAATAAGCCCAAACTGATCACCTTCATTTCCAATGGGAAACTTTGGACAGAATTAGGTGGGGCAGACCATTCCAAGGCTGGAAATGAAGTTCTCAGTTTGTATGTGGTAGCTTGGCCTCATGTGGAGAACTGTCTGTATAATCTGGACGCATATACAGAAGATAAGAAGTAAAAGGATTCCAAATGGTGATTTTGGAAATTAAATTAAATTAAATTAAATTTGGCAAATTTGAAAATTAAATTTTCAAAATTAAGTCCTTATAGAGCCTCACAAGATTCTGTACAAGTAAACACATACTCAGAAACAAGACAAAAATCAACCAAAAAACTATCATCTTGCCCCTCTTTGCCTTCTCTTCCTTACACAGGGTGTTTTCTAGCTGGCACTTTCCTCTCTGAGAGATTCTCCATCCACCATGCCCAATCTCCTCCCCTATAGCTTTTTCCCGGAGGCTGTTGTCTTTTCATCGCGGAAACCTTCTATTTCTGATACTCTCAAGTTCTATGCTTCCAGAGAAGCAGCAAGATGGAGTGGGAAATGAGTAGGGGTCTGCCAGAACTGGGTTCAAGTCTCAGGAGTTTTTGACCTCCCGGCTATTAGTTTCCATTTTCTCATGATAAAAATGGTAAGTTAGTATCAACCCAGAGCATTCTGGGGGGACTAAATGAGACCAGGTGTTTGAGAAGACTCTGTCTCTTGTAGGTTACCCGTTGGTTTCTTTTCCTTCTTTTCCACTTAGACACTTCCACTTAGGCAAATGAGTTGCCTATCTGCTCTCAAATCCTACTGTCCTCTTGAACTTTCCTGGCCCTGCCAGACCCCTCTTCACTCTCTGCCCCTTTGGCAATCGGAGGCCCTATGGTAACACTTGGCTTTGCAAACAGTTTCCTCCTTCTGATGGGGGTACTAGGAGCTTCCCCAATCAGGCTCCTTGAGGGCAGAAGCCAAGTCTGATAAATTTTTTGAACAGTCCTATAGTGTCCTCTCCAAAGGTCTATACTTGGAAGGAAGTCACAAATGTAGCATTCGTCGGCCATCAGCGGGAAAGGCTGTGCACAATGTGGAGGGGGACAGGTTTTCACCCATTAATGTTAGTGAAACAATGATTTTCCAGAACTCCTTAAGCTTTTAATTTTATGCTTATTCAGGGATAGTGACTGTGCCCCTGGCTTCTTACTTATCACTTAATGTATCAGCACTATCAAGTTCCTCGAAAGCTTGTTGAAATACAAGCTTAATGTTCTTCGTTCCAGAAGAGGCAGATATGGTTACACTGGGTATTTATAGAAGAGTCCTCAGTGAATCTCTCAGATGTGGGACTCTCTTTAACTCCAAACAGAGAAATGCATTTTGGTGTTTTTTTTGTTCTTTGGTTTTTTGTTTGTTTGTTTGTTTTTGGTTTCCTTTCTTTTTCTTTTCACTTGCACATAATTCTATTAGGAAAAACCAAAAGAGAGGGTGTAGAGGGAGGGCTGCAGGTCCCCAACAGCACCGATGGTCACCCACAGTGCTACTTATTAGAAACCAGGCACCATGGGAATTCTTTTACTAGTCCTAACAATCCATTACGTAGGTATTCTCTCCCCACTTCACAGTTTAGAAAACTGCGGCACAGAGAGGTTAGTTAATTCTACCTAATTTTACTCAGCTACGCAAGGCAGAGCCAGTGTACAGCCCAGACGATGGGTTCCAGAACCCGAGCTTCTCATCTCTGTGCTGTGCTGCCCATATAGCACAAGCACTTAGGGTAGTGGAGAGTTTTGAATTACAGGTATCCTCATGTAAACATGCTGAGTTGGCCCAGCCCCTTATGTCACTTGAACATCGATAAGAAGGAAAGGCCAGGGTTGAGGAAGACATGGGCTGTCCCAGGGCTTCACCAACCATGTCTAATCACGCCCAGCTTTCCATTTGTGTGCTTTGTGAGGACTGCAGGAGAGCATTTAAAAGCCCTTCGGGCAGTGTTCGTTCTCCCTGGGTGTACAACAAATGACCTGGGGGGTGGGTGGGTGTCCCCCTCTTCAGGATGCCCCACCTTCCTGCCCTCTTGATGGATGCCAATTATCCAGTAAAGCTGTCCTTTCTCTTGAACCAGGAAATGGTCTCCGAATGCTCTAGAAAACCTTCTCCGGTGGATTACAGTTGGCATGGAAGGTGAAACCTGTTTGCTGTGCTTGCCCAAGCCCACGGGGGTAGGGATCATGTCATATTTGTATTTGGTGCTAGGCATATAAGGGCCTCCACGAATGAGTGAGTGAGTGAATGGATACTTACAAGCATGTTTGCATTTACTATGGACTCTGCTGTGACTCCGATTAAAGCCAATGGTTTTAATCAAGGCAGAATATCTTCTTTAAACACAAGGATTAGCCTCTATGAAAAGAGAAATGTAAACAGGACTCTAATTAGAGAATTTACTAATTATTCTTCCCTGCTGAGGACATTAGCTGGGGTTTAGTCTTTAGCTGTGACTGCCATACGACTTTCTCTTTATCTCCAGAAAGGGAAAAATTGACTGGAAAGATTCATTTCAATACCCTGATTCCTTTCCTGCTCTCTTTCACCCTCAAAAAAAAAAAAAAAAAAAAAAAAAAAGATATTCCAGCATGAAAGATCACAGACTCAGCCCAAAACAGTGGACCCAGGTTGACGGCATTCAGGAAGCCTGCACACTCCTGGAGCCCCAACTGCTGAGGTAAAGATAAATCGGCAGGAAGATTTCTTTGGAATGATGTGAATTTAATGAATCATGAAAAATATCCCCAGCTGTTCTTAAATTTAAGGGAGATTGAGTGATAACAAAAGATAGTTTCCCTCCCTCTTAGATGTAGGTTGGAGCGGGAAAGAGCAGTGGTTAAAAAAAAAAAAAAAAACCCCGAGGCCAAAAGCTTGCCTTTTCTTTCCCATCTCTTCTATTGTTGAAGGGGAAAAAAGCTGTCTGCAGTCAGCAGCCACTGAAGGGCATGATGAAGAGTGTTTGCTATTACCAGACTTGAAGAATTCTCCACTCTGGTTTCAAAGATGTGGCTGCCCTAGCAGCAAACATTTAGGAAGTGATGGGCTTTGCTCTCGCCCCCTCCCAACCCCCAGCCACCACCGTCCTCACATCTCATCCAACCTCTTTATTAACACATGGACTTGCTGAAATTAAAAATAATGATTCTCCCATTCCTCATCCCAGCTGCTGCAGCCCTCACTTCCCCGGCCCTGGAAATCCTTATTAACCCATTGAACGGTGTGGCCTCCCAGGCCTGTCCTCAGCTGGGAGAGCAAAGCCAGGCCTTGGTGGGTTTGGCTAAGGTTCAGGGATTCCCAATCTAGGTCCTCGAGATCCGTGCTGGAGGGCTGAGAGGGCTCTGAGGAGGGCTTGAAAAACATGAGTGACTTTACTTCTTTCCCTGCAGCCCTCAGCCTTGGGTCCCCTTGAACAAGCCACACATCGACCCAGGAGGCCAGGTCCTGGGCACGGCGTCCGGGTGCACAGCTCGCTCTCCCGACCTGAAGAAGCACAAGGCAGGTGGATAGCTGTGAGGGTCGAGAGGGAATGCCTGCTCAGCCCTTCCATCTTGGGGTCTATTACCTGTCTAGATAAATTTCCTTTTTCTTCAAGGTGGGTGAGGAAGGCTAATAGATGCTAAGCAAGATTTTTTTTGTTTCCTTAAGGCAATTTTTAACTTCTAAGCATAGTTGAGAGATGTGTTTGAGGAATGGAAATGCTAGCTTCTCTGTGTAACCCCTAGAAAGGGGTCAGAGAAAAGCATGGATGGCGAAGGTAATAATAATAATATTGCATATTAATGGCAAACAACAAAATTGAGGACTTAACCCAGACACAATATTAAATGCTTCTCATGCATGATGCATTAAATAAATACACACACACACACACACACACACACAGCCAATCTTCCAAGAGGTAGATAATTGTAATTGCCTATCAAACAAGCTGGACTTGGTGAGATTTTAACAGGAAGAAAATTTACTTTTTTATGCCACTCTTTCCAAACCCTGTTGGATCACTTTCCTTCCTACTGGATGATAAACTAGGCAGATCCATAGCCTGGGATAGCCATTTTGGCTTATTAACAAAATAATATCAATCAAGACTGTGCAATCCTGGCAGAAGGATAGGCACCTAGATCAATGGGACAAAATTGTCATCTCGGAAATAGCCCCACACAAGCAGAACCGATAGATTCTTGACAAGGGTGCAAAAGTAATTCACTGGAAGGAGACCATTTTCCACAAATGGGGCTGGAGGATTTGGACATCCCCAAGCAAGACCTGAACTGACCTACATGTCACAACTTGTACAAAAATGATTGCGCGATAGCACATATACTTTAATTTTTTTTGATGTTTATTTCTGAGACAGAGAGAGACAGAGCACGAGTGGGGGAGGGGCAGAGAGAGAGGGAGACACAGAATCCGAAGCAGGCTCCAGGCTCTGAGCTGTCAGCACAGAGCCCGATGCAGGGCTTGCACTCACAAACCGTGAGATCATGACCTGAGCCGAAGTCAGTCGCTCAACCGACTGAGCCACCCAGGTGCCCCTGGCTCATTTACTTTAGTATAAGATGTAAAATTATACAACTTTTGGAAGAAAACATAGGAGGCAATCCTTGAGACATAGGGCTTGGGGAAGAGTTTTTAGACATGACATCAAAACATGATCTATAAAAGGAAAAACACTGGTAAATTAGATGGAAGACAGACTAAAGACTGGGAGAATGTATTTGCAAACCACGTATCTGAAAATGGACTCACATTTAGAATACATAAAGAACTCTCAAAACTCAACACTTAAAAAAAAGCAGACAATTCAATGATAAAGTGGACAGTGTGAAGGAATATTTTACCAAAGATGATACACAAGGACAAAAGAGACCATGAGAAGACGGGACGTTCATCATCGCCAGCCACCAGGGAAGTGAAAATTAAGATCATAATGAGATCTCACTACATTCTTACTGGAACAACTCAAACTAAACACAGTGAGGCCACAAAATGCCGGCAGAGCTGTGGGGAATCTATATCCCTCCTAAATGGTGGGAATTTAAAATGTTACAGCCACTCTGGAAAGTAGTTTGGTAGTTTCTTTAAACACACACACACACACACACACACACACACACACACCAAGAACAACAAACAAAGAAAAAAACTGGGCATACTTAACCGTACAACTCAGCCATCACACTCCTGGCCATTGATCCCGGAAAAAATGACGCAGGCGCATAAAGTAAAGCCTGGGCATGGGCAGCTTTATTGATTTATCTACCTTTGTGGAAATGACCAAAATGTCTTGCAACAAGTGGATGGTTAAACAAGAGGAGGTGCATCCACACCATGATGTGCTATCTGCAAGAAAAGGGAACAGGCTTTTCATACGCTGAACGTGGCTGGGTCTCGAGGGCGTCGTGCCGGTTTTTCAAAAAGCTCATCTCAATAGGTCACAAGATGTATGAATCTATTTCTGTAACAGTCTCCAAATGACACAGGTATAGAAACAGAGAGCAAGTTGGTGGTTGTCAGGTGTTAGGGATGGTGGGAGAGGGGTGGTGGTGAGGGCGGTGACGTGACTCCAAAGGGGTGACCCCAGGGAAATCTCTAAGCTCAAGGAATGATGGTTCTGTGTCTTGATTTTCCTGGTAGCTGCCATTAGTGTGGATTTGCATGGGTGATGAAATGAGCCAGGACTGTACAAACACAATGCACCGATGTCAATTTCCTGGTTTTGAGAGGATGGCTATCTCGGGTGGCTCAGTTGGCTAAGTGTCTGACTCTTGATCTCCGCTCAGGTCATGATCTCACGGTTTGTGAGATGGAGCCCCACCTGGGGCTCTGTGCTGACATCGCGGAGCCTGCTTGGGAGTCTCTCTCCCTCTCTCTCTCTCCCCCTCCCCCACTCGCACTTGCTCTCTCTCTCCCTTTCTCTCTCAAAATAAACAATTTTTTTTTTAAACAACAGCAATAACGACAAAACCCTTTTATATCTCATCTTATTTAAAGCTTTTCCCCTCACTAGCACTGCCAGATCAGGCCTGCTCTGGGCCTAGAAGTCTGCTGCATTGTTAGGGCAGACCAAGCCAGGCTCTGGTGATAAAAACAAAACAAATCAAAACAAAGTCCCTGAAATTTTGGTTCCTGAGCCTAAGAAAGCTTTGGCACCTGTGTCCACTGGGGGGGAGGGCAGGTCACTTCTGAACACTGACTCGGAGATGCGAGGTCCTTCCAACTTCTGACTCTGCCGTCTTCAACCTGTGCCTTCCCTGACCACCCGGGGAGGAGAAGGAAAACAGCGGAGGATCACGCAGGGGACTTTATGGAGACACTTTATGGAAGTGTCCCTTATCTTTCTCGCCTACATCCTGTGGCCCGAAGTCAGGCATCGGAGGAGCCCAGCTTGACCGAAAGTAATGCCGGGAACTACGGTCTAGCCTCATGTCCGGGACTAGCACTGATGGTGGGAGTGAGGAGGATCTTGTGGTGGGGTGGGTGGCGGGTGAGGAGACTCTGTATTCCCTGCAGAGGAAAGAGTGACATGACTCCTTTCTTTTCTTTCTCCTCCCTTGTCGCTCACGTCGGCTGAGTCCGGTCTCCCCAGGGAGGCGAGGAACGAGTAGAAGAGAAGGGCAGCACCTTCCGCCGGTGGCGAATGTGGGGTGGGCTCCGTGCGGGACCCACCCACTGGCTGTTCTCCTCGGGCACCTTAGTGGGGTGTCTGGAGACACCACTCCCTTCAGCAGTGAGTCTGCCTTCGATGGGACACTCACGCATCTGCATATAAGGGCACGTGTCAGCTTCCTTCCGTGGGAGCCACCTCATCCTGCCATTCCGGACAAGCACGGGGACACGGTGAGTCACCCTGGGCAGGTTCCTTTGAGGTGACTCAAGCCTGATCCTGGGAAAGACAGCATCCTGGCACCACTGAAGCTGGAAGTACAGACAGCTCCTTCCATGGCCTTCTTTACTTGCTTCGCCAAGAGAGGAAGCTTTAGGTGTTTCTCAGGCAAGAGTCAGACGACATAGGCCGTTTGCTCCCGCAAACTCTTCACTAGCGCCCACAGCGTCTCCTTACTTGGTTTGAGAGGGGAACCCCCTTTCCTTCCCTGTGCAGGTGAGCAGGAAGGAAAAAACATCCATCCTCTCTGGTTTCATTCAAATCAGTTTTCTGGTCTCGGGTTACCTAGAGGCAAGCGGGGGATGCTGTACTGCAGGACCCATACCCAGTTTTTCCCTCGGTTAGCAACTCCCTACATGCGTGGTTGGACGCCTCTCTCTAGAATATGTTGCCGCTTAACACCTATTGTCCACAGCTCTGGGGTCTCAGCCAAAACGCAGAGTGAACTGGGAAAGTAGCATTTAACACCTTGTGAAATAACATTATTTGCATTTTATAGTTGTCGATCCTGAGGTTCAAAATGGTTCAGGAATTTGTGCAAAGTCCCACAGCCCTACGGAGGTATGTAGATTTCAGGAGCCGTGGACTGTGGTGGATGAGATACAGGAGCCGCGAGAAGAAAACGGATGGAATTTGATTTAATTATGGTAAGTCAACGCGTTCACGGAGAGTAGAGAAGAATCAGTTCAATGTGTTTACTTGGGGACCAGAAAGTCAGTAAGAAGTAAGTTCTCTGTGTAGTTTTTTACTGAATCTTTTTTTTTTTTTTTTTTTTTTTTAATGAGTCTTCTCCCCTCTCCTCCAACCTTTCTGGTTTCTGGCGCTCATTCATACCACCAGCCCAGGACTGCCCACATCTCCTGAGAAAAGTCTAGTCTCACCACTACAGCCTAATACCCTTGGCAAAATTATAATTTAAGCAGCCGTAACTAGGGAGCTTTGTAGGGAAGGAACTTTGTTCAAGAAAACAATCTGGAAACTTGAGGGTCTGGGTTAGCAAGTGTCTCCAAAACGAAAATTTTTTTCGAATTGCCAAGCTGTCACAGATCAGAAATGGAACAGGAATTTGGGGGGAGGGAAGAGCACAGTTGAGGGGAGGGAGGTAGAGAGGAAAATCAAGGGTGAACAGGGCAGCAAGGTGGGAACCGGACCTACAGAGTGGAGCCCTCGCCAAGGACCTGAAGCAAAAGTGTCCAATGGCCATTTTATAGGACTTGGTGTGAATCACCCATTTCCTAACCTTCAGTTAAGGCCCCTGAACATCAGTGCCTTATACGCCCACTGATGGGGAATGGAGAGATCAAGGACACAGCAGGCTTTCTATATCCAACTCGGCGGTGGGGGGAGGACAGAGAGACGCAGGTGATGAGAGAAGAGGGAGCCCACGAGCTTAGAGATACAAGCTCCGAGGCCAGAGTGGCCCTGAGAAGGACACCCCCAGGAATGTGTGACGGTCTTGAGGAGCACATCCACTTCCTGTGGGACATTACGGAGTCGGCGTGAGCTAATGTCACCCAAACCTCATGTGACAGGGTGACTGCATGCAGCTAACATCTGGGTTGCACTCATAATCAAAAACCCTCCTAAGAATGTGCTTTGTAACTCCTTCCTCACTGAACTTTTCACCCAACTTGCTAAAAAGAATAGCCTTGAAACGACTCCCACTCAATTCGCCATTCCCAGCCCTTCAGAGGAGGTGCTGAAGAGGAACAGAATAAACAAACGCCAGAAAGAGATTCAGGACGAGAGAAGCAAAAGGTGCCGTAGGATCACCTGATGATCCGCTCACAGTGATTGTTTGGCCAGTCGCTTGGCGAAAGCCTGGTTCTATGTGCATATGTGCGGGAGCCCGCATTTTAGAGCAGTGTTTCCCAAATGTCATCGTGCACACGAACCACTTAGGATCCAGGTGGGACGGATGGCAGTTGATGAGATTCTGTATTGTTAACAGTTTGCCGGTGATTCATGGCCCCTGGCCTGAACAACACAGTTATAGAGCACGGGGTTGTAACTTTCTAACCCAGGAGGCCATTTGTGGGGCCAAAGGAAAGAGGGGGAGATGGGAAAGACGAGTGTAGAGGAGGGGGGAAGAATAAAGGGGAAATAGAGGGAGAGAAGATCAAAGAAGAACCACACCACCATAGAACCAGGAATCTCCAGTAAGGGAAATAGGATGTCACCAGTAGCTGTTCTGGAACCCCTTGAGGTTTAATTTCAATGACATATGTTGCTTTGCCCTCTATTAAATAGCATACATACTTTGTGCCCTAACAGTCCTTAAGTTTCAAGGGTGAAAAGGTAGATATCTGATTTTCTAGTCCTTATAACATCAGTACTAGTATGAATATATATCCCCACCAGAATGGGCAAAACCAGTGCTGTTGTGATACAGCTGTTTCATATAAGAATGGAATTTATAATCTGGCAGAGAATATCATACACAGCATACAAGGAGAAGTAAATTATAAGTCCAGTAAATTATGCACGGAGCCTAATACTACACATATTATATTTAAAAAAGAGACTTCCTCATCGATTTTATCGTTTTTCTACCACCTGTCGATGTGGGGAAGGCAGACTTATTATCACGATTTTATGAAGGAGGAAAGAGTTGCTCAGAGAGGTCAGGTGACGTGTCCAAGGTCACACTGCTAGTAAGGAGCAGAGACTGCATATGGCGCCTTCTGGTTTTGTTCTGGCTCCCTTTCTATTAACCTCCTCAGTGGAGGGCAGCGAACTTTATTGCATTCCCCTTCACCCACTTTTCTGACTTTCTCTAGCTTCGCAAGCCAGGGCTTCTCAACAGCTCAGCATTTAATTGGTTTTGAGTTTACAGTTTCCTCCCTCATTCAGAATCTAAGCTAGTTAAACAAATTTCCTGGAAAACCAAAATAATCTTTAAGCAAAGTCCACTGCCGGGTCACATTTGTCTAAATAGAAGGTATTTTCAGAATACAAGTCATGGAAAACAGTGGGGAATAATGAACTTCATTTCTCTTTGCAAACGTAATTTCTCCATTGCCTGTTGCTTGGTTCCCAAATTCATACGTACAGCCCAGCCTGTCTTACAGATAAGCGTGTCCATGTGAACTGTGTATTTATACACATGCATACATACCTGGGACATTATTTTGCTAATTGAAAACAAGTTCTCCCATTAATGCCAGCACGTATAACTTGACCCTATTGTTATCGTCACTTAATAATGTAGTTCAGCCCTAACTAGGTGTGTAGACTGCCAGACGATTTAATACGTGTAATGCAGCTGAATTTCCACCTAAATTGCTCACGCACGTATTCACTGATGCCTGCTTACAGGAACTTACTATGCATATACAAGTTAACAAGTCAAGTGGAATTTGCTTTGAAGGACGAGTCTAATGCTGATGGGGGAGGAGGCAGGAAGGATGACAGTGAGCCAAGTTGCCCATTTAGTGGAGCTGTGTCGTGCTCCCCTGGCCCTCACCGAGAGAATGCACCAGGGGCTCATTGTACCCCCAGTGCCTCCTGACTTTGTGAGTAGCGCAGAGGAGTGTTGCTGAAGGCCGCTCACATTAAGTGCTGGAGATTCTGCTTCTCTATCCTTAATCCTGCCCCCAGGCCTGAAATACATTTCCATTTTCTCCTTTGTAAGTCTTTTTTTGTCTCCCCATTTTACCCTTTCCTAGTCTTTTCATCATCATTTACCCCTTTACATTTTAGAGAATATCGAAAATACAGATTTGGACTATATCCAGACATTGATGTGGTTTCACTTCCATTCCCACATTTGATGCAATCATTCCTGGAAGGATGAGCCAGTTTGCCTGGTCTCCTCAGGGCTCTGAAAGGCACAGTTGTGAAAGGGGCAAGTGTGGAGGGTCTCAAGACCTGAATTCTTGAGAGTTGCTTGATGTTAGAGGTTTGGGGGTGTTCATCGGTCTCCAGCGCTTCCCCTTTCTTTAGTTCTAACCAACTGATAATTATGCGTAAGGAGGCAGATGGGGATCAAAATATCATTTCTGGCTCTATTGATGGCAAAGTTGGATTGGAGAACAAAACAGGAAGTGTGTGCTCTGTTAAAAACAGGAAGATCCGACACAGAGAGAGAGAGAGACTGAGACAGAGACAGAGACAGAGAGGGAGGGAGGGAGGGAGAGAGAGGATGCTAAGAGACTAAGAGACTCTAGAGATGGCCTACAAAAATGTCCTTCTAATTCCTTTCCCAACTCTAATCCCCTTCCCAAGCATGGTGTGGGCACGAGTATAGAACATCTGATGGGGGAGTAAAGTTATTCCAGAAGCCCTTGCACACTTCCTCCTCTCATGCTGCTCTGTAAAGACGCCAGAGTGGGTATGTCTTTTACAGCCTCCTGTGTTCTAAGAAGCAGTCGAGGGAAGGCCCTGCTGTTTTAGACCCCTGCCCTACGACCTATGCTCTAGAGGGCCTCGCTCTGGCCCTCCTCTGGCAGTGTTCTTCCCCCCCACAGGACAAGGGAGGGGGGGTCTCCCATCCCAAGACCATACTCTTCTTGGGAATTTCCTGCCCAAATGGCCCTGATCCCACTACAGGGCAGGTGTGGACTTCTACCTTGGTAGAAGTAGGCTTGTAGGTGTCTACCAACCTGCTTGTGCCCCCCTGCCCTGAGATTGGGCCATATACTTGTATATATATAGTCCTCTAGAACTGAGGGACAGCCGAGAGGTGGATACATGGAGGAGTGGAGAGGTCAGGGGTGCGATGCCCTCCCAAGAGCACTACTACTTTATTATGCTTACTACGTCTATGGATCATGAATTCACGATGGGCCCATAGTGGGGACAGAGATATGATGCACGGGAACGGCACTAGGAAGAACTGAAAGCTAGTGGTGACTCAGTGGCTGGAGCTAGAATCACAGACATCCTCATTCACACTGGCGATCACTGTTGGTTGTTGGCGGGGCGCCCTGCTGGAGATGTCAGGTGCAGCATTTACGCAAGGTATCTCCTTGCGGCTGGAGCTTCCTCACAGCCTCATGGTTGGGTTCAAGGGTAAGCATCTTAAAGAGGCCCAGGCAGGACCTGTCATGCATTTTATGACCTGGCCTTGGAAGCCACATGGTGTCACTTCTGCCATAGATACCAACCCACCAGATTCAAGTGGAGGAAACACAGACCTCACTTATCGATGAAAAAAGTGTCAACAATACATTGTTTTGAAGGGGCTGTAGGATAGAAGACTGGTTGAGGCTACTTTTTTTTTTTTTAAATGTTTATTTATTTTTGAGAGAAAGAGAGACAGAGAGAGAGAGACAGAGAGAGAGGGAGACACAGGCTCCGAAGCAGGCTCCAGGCTCTGAGCTGTCAGCACAGAGCCCGACGCGGGGCTTGAACTCGTGAACTGAGAGATCATGACCTGAGTTGAAGTCAGACGCTCAACCGACTGAGCCACCCAGGTGCCCCTGGTTAAGGCTACTTTTTGAAAACTTAGTCTGCCACAGTGTCTTTTGTTCAAGAGTGCACAATGGACAGGAGTTTGGGGAAAGATCCTTGGTCCAGCATTCCAGGAAGATATTGTGAGTTAATGTAAGTCAAAGGCTTCAAAGGGTGTTTGGCATATGATAAGACTCACTAAACAGCAGGGGCTACCTCCGTCACGGCCATCACTGCCACCACATTATCGTCATCACCATCTCTGAAGAACCTACGGAGATGGTTCCCTCATCTACAGGAGGGAGGAGACTGAGGCCTGGATAAGTTAAGGGGTGTTTTGGCTCTCCTCAAGCGATCCAGTGGTAGTTCTACATTTGAACTTGGGCTTCTGACTCTTCTCAGAGAACTACATAGTAGTGGTTTGGGGGCATTGTAAGGAATGGGCATGTATTACAACAGCATTAATGACTCTGAACCTCAGTCGCTGCTTTTGTTTGTTTCATGCTAATAACTCCAGAGAAGATTTAGTTGGTATCTTTGTTGAGTATCCTTTAAAAAAAAGACCTAGCAAACATTTTTCTTTTCTTTTCTTTTTTTTTTTTTTTTTTTTTTTTTTTTTAGCTAATAACCACAGAACTTCAGTAGTAAGATGTCCACTAATTTGGATAATTTAGATTAAAAAAATAAGACTTTCATTTTTTATTTTGAAACGGTATCTCCTGAGGCGATTAGCAAAACAAATTTGTAGGGAATGATGTTTAATTATTTGAGGAGCCAAACTTTATCTATGCAAATATTATATGTATGGAATGGGATAATTACTAGATTTTATCACTTGTTCATTAAATCTTGTCTCCAGAACCCCATTTGGCAATGTTCTCTTATTTGATAGTGTTTAAGTACTTGAAAATTAAGCAATTTCTTCAAAGAACTCTTCTGTAGTTATAGCCACTTTTTGCAAACTTATTTTTTTTTCCCCACAAAAATCAGAAATTATAAGCTTTTGTGTTGCTATGTGTTTCGTTTTTGTTTCATTTTGGGTTGTGTTTAAAGAGCCAGTCTTCCCTTGAGGGAACAAGGGTGGTAAAGCCAAACCAGTCAATATCCACTGATTTGAGGCCAAGTTGGGCTAATGGTAGGGGGTGGGGGTGGGGGGTAAAAGTGAATCGGACATCAGTTTGTGCTTCTTTCTTGGTGAACCTCGTGTTCACCTTGGTGATTTGCTCTGGGGACCCAGAAGCAACCTGACCAAGAATGTAGGTCGGCATTACTTTATGTAACCGTCCCCCTTTTGGGAGGCCAGGGCAAGGGTAAATGTTCATGGAGGTCAGCCGTCCAGACTGAGCCTGGGGCCTGTCCAAGGAGACAGAGTTCAGTTGATGTTGGATGTTCAGTGCCTGGCGTCAGCAGATAAGGAGGGTAGTAATGAAATCTTCCCACTCAGGTGGTTTAAACAGAAATGGAAGCACCGTTACTTAGATCGACAACCACACCTCCCTTTGTGAGGACGTCTCCGGAACCAGACAACTTGGGTTCGCCGCTTAGTAATTGTGTGATCGCGGGCCAGTGTGCCTCAGTTCCCTCACATCTATAAAATGAGAATAAGAATAGTTCTTACCACATAGGATTCCTGTGCGGTGAAATGAGTACTATGTCTCAAGAACTGAAAGCTGTCTTGCACACGGCTGGTCCTCCCCAGATGCTGTTGGGTCTCTGCCCAACCCCAACGGCAGTCATTTACCGAGAATTTGCCTCGTGGCAGGTTCCCATGGGACTCCATTCTAGCCTTACAACAACTCTGCGTGGTCACTGTGCTCATCCCCATTTCATAGAGGAGGAAAGAGGCACAGGGAAGTCGTACCGTTTGCTCAGGGTCACACATTCATGGGTCAAAGCACCAGGGTTCTAACCTGGTTTTGTCCCACACAGAAAACTTGTCAACTTCACCACCACGTGGCCCCACGATACAGGTAAAATTAAACAAAGCAAAAACAACCTTGTCATTAGCATACCGTTGCTCCCTGAGAAGGCTGTTAGGTTTTTCTCGGACTAGAAGCTCTGTTGTGGCTGTGAGTTTTTCCGACACCGTCTAGCACGGTGCTGTGGGCACAGGACACTTACCAGAGGCTTTCTGTTCCACCGTGACTGTCGTTGCTGATAACACTCTAAGCCCGGGTCTCGGATGTGGCCTCTAGTGCTGTCGGCAGGGACCCCGCGCACCAGCCTGTGTGGTACCGGAAGCCCGATGAAGGTAGGGGTGGTGTTTTGGGTGGAGGGAGAGTCAAAAGAGTCCCCACGGGAGCCCTTGATTTTCTCAAATTTCCATCCATTTTCAAGAAAAGCCAGACCGAGTTCGTTCTGTTCCTCTCTGCTAACATAGAGCCAAAGTCCCTTTCTGATTATGTCCCCCACTTCCCATGCTTCTCTTTTTTTCTCTCAAAGCTCAAACAAGGGAAGATTGATAGCTGGGTTGGGTGGAAAAACCCATGGTGTGGTCTCACAAATATAGGTCTAGGCTGGGGTGGGAGAGATCCTCCTTCCTCATATGTTTGTTTAAAGATAAAGAGGCCCTTTCAGTCCACATGGGGTCCAGCAATTTAACCATAAACCATATTAATGGCTGTCAGAAAGGACCTGCTCGGCTGAGCTGAGGGGGAGGGACAGAACCCTGGCTTCCCATGGTTCTGGGCCAAGCTTCCCCAAACCCCTCAGCGTAAAAGTGTTATCTCTTAAGTGCTTATTCCAGTGTCTCATACTCCATGTTTTTAAAGTAAAAAAAAAAATTTTTTTTTCAAGTGCTTTGTGTTTCTAATACAAAGAGATCCTGGGATTTCAGATCTGCCAATAACTCTCCCTATTCCAAAGGGGGAAAAAAAAAAGTCATTTTTTTTTCCTTACTGGAATTTTTTCATTCCTTCCCACCCACCCCACCTCCATTTCTCATTTCCTCAGGAAACCATTTAGTTGGAGACACAGGGAAAGTTTTCCAACACGCTTCCCGCAGCCCCCACGGACTCATGCACACCCAGAGAGCAATTTAGCACCAAGAACGTATGTTGCAATATACTCAACCTTGCCCGTGAAGATTTCTGTCTCTGGAGCACTCAGAAGGCCTTATGGTGACAGCCACCTTCATCCCTGCTCACACCAGTCACCCTTTGGGGACCCTTGGAGGTGTTTTGGCCTGAACATGACCTTCCTGTGGGCTTTCTAGAGGAAAAGGTGAAGTAGGGACTCCCTTTTGACTTTAGGAGGAAGTATAGGAGCGTTTGCCTTTTTGTTTTTACTTGAACAAATATCTGAGGACTTCACCACGTACCCAACAATGTTTCAGGGGCTGGGGAGACAGATGGCGGAGGGGAGAGCCACATTCCCTGCTTTCAAATTTGACTTTCCAGTTTGGGGACCAGGAGTGTTGAGTGGAGAAGGCCAAACAAGAAGAGGCAGGCAAAACCCAAGAAAACTAAGAAGCGAAATGCATGACGTGGTCAGTCATAAGAGCTGTGAAGAGATCAAATGGCAGTTTAGAATAGTGACGAATCTCCTTTCCGCCTGCAGCTTTGGGGAAGCCTTCTGCCCCAGTCTCGAGTTTTGGAGCTGGCTGACATAACCGTAGGCTCTGAGACCCTTAGTGACGGGTGCCTTTGTCCCGTGCAGAGCAAACGTTCCACCTCGTCCTCTGGAGACGGAGTCCAAAAAACTTATGCGAGCAAAGCTCTGAGGTCCATTCATCGCACTTCCATCAGCTCCTAGATGCACTTAACGAGTGGAGAGACAGAAGACTAGAATTCAGCATGCTTCAGAAATCGCTTTCCACTCTCTGCCCCCAAACAAACGAGAGCTTTTTAGAATACTTGAGCGGCAAGGGGAGTAGGAAAATTTCCAGCGGCAGCAAAACCATTACTAGTCCCCAAAAGGGACTCCCCCTGTGCTGTTCACCTTCCCTGGCTCATCAAGTGTGTTGGGACAAAGCCGAACCCTGTGGAAAATCCAAGGAGTCTTGGATGCTCCGGGAAGCCGAGACTTCGTTCTGGCCGCCAACACCCATCTTTTCAGTGCTGGGGGGATTGTTTCCGTTGCGTCTCAGTCTGTGTTCTCGCTTCCCCTGTGGACACAAAAATGTTCTTAGAGCAAGAAGCGGCCTCCAAGAATCGGAGGCTGGGGAATTTGTTGTAACCGGAGGTAGAAGACCTTCGGAGACTGAGCTTACACTCTGCTTAGTAACCACCAGATGTCAGCAACTCATCTGATTTCAGCTCTGCAGCGAAGGGAAAGACACCCAGACGGAGGAAACGACTTGCCTTGGGCTGACATCGGTTCTTTCTAAGTTTCAGGTATGACTTCAGGAAGGCATCTACCGTGAAGAAAAGTGTGAATGGCTTGAGCGGGATCCAAGTCGGAGGATGAAAAAAAAAAGCCACTCAAACACATTCACGTGATGGGAATTCTTGGGCTAACATTTTCATTTGCCTGTTGGTTGTTAGCACCACGTCCAGATAGCAAAGAAGTTCGCCAGGAAATTAAAGAAGGTTCATCGGGAAGACTTTTAAGGCCAAAGGCAACTGAATGGATGCCTTTGCTTTCCAGGGTTGGTTGTTTGTTTTGCTCTGTTTTAAATAATCCTGCCAGACTCTTAAGAAAATCTCTGGAAGAAGGGAAAGAGAAGTCTGAAAGTGCAAGCATTATTTACAGGGGGCAGAAAAAAGGTACCCAAAGGGCAGGAGGTAATTAGAATCAGCTCCCATGATGGTTGTTTATTTTGCAAGCCTAGGTTAAGCAGCTATCCATATACATAAAATGTGAGACAAAATGCCTTCGGGAAATTAAAAGTCTAATATAAATAAAATTGCCCCCAGTTTCGTGGAGGGCACCTCCCTGTCAGTTCACGGGTTTCACAGACCTATCACTACGTGTTCTTCCGCAAGCCAAACCCAGGGTGCAAAGCAGTAAAATGACATTTATTAGAAGTTCTCAGAGGCACCTGGGTGGCTCAGTAGGTTGAGCGTCTGCTTTCGGCTCAGGTCATGATCTCACAGTTCTTGAATTCAAGACCCACATCAGGTTTTGTGCTGATAGCTAGGAGCCTGCTTTGGATTCTCTGTCTCCCTCTCTCTGCCCTTCCCCCACTAGTGTATGCCCTCTCTCTCTCTCCAACTCTCTCTCTCTCTCAAAAATAAACATTAAAGATAATGTTCTCAGGGGTGCCTGGGTGGTTCAGTCGGTTGAGCGCCAACTTTGGCTCAGGGCATGATCTCACGGTTTGTGAGTTCAGGCCCCGCATCGGGCTCTGCGCTGACAGCGTTGTGTCTCCCTCTCTCTCTGCCCCTCCCCCACTCATGCTCTGTCTCTCTCTCTCTCCCTCAAAAATAAAACAAAAAACATTAAAAAAAAAAAGTTATCAAACTCCCAAGAACCCTAATGGCAGTGATTCCCCATACATTCTTTTCTCCGTCTCCTTCCAGTGTCTCTTCTCCCACTTTTCACTTTTACTCTCCTTCCTGCTCTTGATTCTGTACTTCATGGTCAAATGGGCATCTCTCACACCGTTGTTGGAAAAAAAAAAAAAAAGAAGAAAACAACCTGTGGTTAGACGTGCAAGGGGAAGGGGAAGGTATTCTCTGCAGCAAGGATCTCAGCCTGAAGGTTCATTACCATAAAATTCAAATCTGCGACCAAATTCCCAAGCCTGGCGTTGAGGCTGGGGCAGGGGCCTTGTGGGGGCTTTGCTAACATCTCCCTCTTCGAGGCCCAGGGTAGGGCTGGGCACGGACGGGGGGCTAAAGCCGACCGCCCGTGGAGAAAGTAGAGCACAGCCTACTCGCCAACCTGATTCCCCGTTCCCACCTCTCCTGTGCCTCCTCCCGCACTTCAGTCCCCCAGACGGGCCTCCACTTTCCTTCTTTTAAGTCTGGCGTCCTGCCACCTCTCCACACTCTCTCCCCTGGAATTTCCTTCGATCTCATTGCAATTCAATTGCTGTCTCAACCTTGGCCACCTCCCTAAAGCCTTTTACCTGTCACTCCAGCCTGGTGTCAGTTCACACCTCTTCACCCCTAAGCACACCAGTAGCTCTGTCTGTAGTTCTTGAAATTAACCATCTTATATCCTATTAATATGGATACAGCTGTAATTATATATCAATAATTAATATGATGATTTAGATCATATTGCTATCTCTATCAGTATTATGTGAACCTGCTTCTTCCGCATTTTCTTCCAAACAGATTTGAAATTCCTCGAAACGTAAAAAAAAAAAAAAATTTAGCCACCCGTTTTACAAATGGTAGGATGCCCAGTGGGCCCTCGTTCAGGGAAAGTGGAAGTGTTCTATTTGCTGATCTCAGTTTATGCACTAACTTTCAGAGTACACATCCATGGAAATAAACTTCTAAGGCAAATGAGAAGTAGAGCCTGGACCCCTGGGTTCCTTCCTCTTTCGCTGCCCCATTTAAGATCCTCAAATGAAGAAAGGCCCAGAGAAGTGTAGGTGGTTCAGTCCCCACCCCCTTTCATCTGAGGCTGTGGTTCCTCTCGACAAAGAAGAATGTCAAGCCTCGATTCCCTGAGGGTAATTTGATCTGCTAATTATATGCAAAGACTAGGATCCCTAAAAGAGGGCTTGACTTTGTTGTCACCTGGGAAATGTCAACAAATGACATTATCTCCCTTTGAGCCAGTACCTCGGCTTCTGGCCGGGCCAGGAGGGTCAACAGGGGAAGCAGGTGAATCAGGAGCCCTCAGGGTCATGAGGGCCTGGGATAGGAGGGGCATTCAATGACTCTCTTTCTGTAACTTTTTCTTGCTGAAATTTTTAGAATGCATCACGGTTCCTTTAATGAAGAGAATCTTGACAGGAAAATCAACTTCCTGCTTGTGCCAAAGCTTTGATGGGTGTGTGAGGCATCATAACATCGTTCATGCTGGCTAGACCAAGGCCACATCCAAAGCCAGTGGTGTGCGCTGGGAGGCTATCTCTTCTGTACTTCCTGCTAGAGTAAGACGAGGTGGGATGAACGAGGGTGTGGTTGGTGAAGCTGATGATAATAACTTCCTACTCTCATTAGCCAGTGCTTGCTGTGGGCTAAGCGCTTAACATCCATTCCCTTACTCAATCCTTAGCACAACTCTTGAGAACCAATCACTACTTCCATTTTATAGAACAGGAAATTGAAGCTCAGAGAGGTAAGAAAATTTGCCTTGAGTCACAGCTAATAAAGAGGAAGTTTCATCACCATTACTGGTTTTAAACCCGGGTGTCAGGTGCCTTGGATTCCAATCCTGATTTTGCCACTCTCTAGTTTCATGACTTAGGAAGGACAATCTTTTATGCGTCTGGGTCTTCTTCTTAAGATGAAGGGTCTGGGCTGGACGATCCGGAAGTGCTCCGTTCAATACGGTGGTCACTCGCCAGGCGTGGCTATTAAGCGCTTGATGCGGCGAGCCTGAATTGAGAAGGGTAAGTGTATGATACCTCCCGGCTTTCAAAGACCGGGAAAAAGAATATGCAATATTTTGATAGTATTTTAAATATTGATTACATTTTGGAATGATAATGTTACATACATATCTCACATATACTACATATATTATATCCATGGTTAAATGAACAATATTATTAAAATTCATTTTACCTGCTTTATTTTTCGTTTGTAAAATGTGGCTAGTGGCACATTTAAAATTACGCGTGTGGCCCAAATGATTGTTCTTTCAGACCGTGCTTTCTCGACTTTTCTGAGACATCGTTGCTAGAGGTCACGTGTCTCAGGAATGGCCATTTCTACGCGACTCTGCAGGTCTGGAGCTGGGTGGTCTCAGGAGGAGCCAAAGCTGAGGGAGGAAGCACAGACACAGCAAGCCCGACCCTTGAGCGGCACAAGCTTGGACGATTGGGACCCAAACTGGCCATCCAACTTGGTGATGAACGGACTTGTCCCGGACAGCATGTTGACTAAACACGCGGCAACATGTCGACTCACACTTTTCGGCCAGCACAACCACCTTTGCAGGTGCCAGTTGAAGCGCCTCACGTACACGGAGTTCCTTACCAGGTGTACAATTTCATGTATTCTTCGTGGCAGCCCTATGGGAGCAAAATCTGCTATTACGCGGATTTCACCCATCTGTGTGAAAACTGAGGCACAACACAGGTTGAGTAGCTTGCCCAAGGTCCTAGAGCTAGTTTGCGAGAAGTGGGTCTGATTCAAAAGCTTGTATTTGTAATCATTAGGTAATTCTACCGAGTCTAAGCAGCCTCAGTTTATCCAGTTGAAACCAGGTGATAAGTGGAAAAAAGCATCTGCTTTGTGGGAAGGATATGGGTACCAGAGGAACCTTCCAGAAGATCCTTGATTCTGCTCAGGGATTATTTCTGTATCTCGGAGGGCTCGTCCGTCATTCTCCACCTGCCAGGCAGAAATGCTCCGTGAGGCTCTGCACCCCAGTGGTTTGGAGAGACTGTGCTTTCTAGGTTCTTTGGTTGAAGACAGACAGCAGTGAGGCAGAAGGAAATAATTATTTATCGTGCATAAAGCTCTGCCAAGCAATTGGATAAAAACTGGGAGGTTTGTCTCCATTATCCAACCATTTCCAAACATTTAGGTGTGCAATTTAGAGGTTGGACTTTTAAATTTCCCTCCAGGTATGTAACGCTGTGTGAGTCAGTCAGGGTCTAATCAAAAGAGAGAATCGACACAGTAATTTGAACACAAAAATGTTCATATGAAGTATTGTTAACTGTAACAGGTGATTAAAATAATGAGGGATAAGTAAAGAGAAGTCTAAAAATATAGGAAAAGCAGTCAAAAGAGGCAATTATTACACTCAGGGCTGAGATAGGAGCCTAAGGAAGAATTCTCGGCCTCTTGCCCACGCCCGGCTCCAGCCCACTCCCCAGGCTGGGATTCAGACGTTGTTGGGGGAGAGCATGGTTGTGGCCCCCTGGATAGAAAAGGAGTAGCTGTGTCCATGGAATTTGCTGGAAATTTGCCTCATCATAGATGAGCATAGACCTCATCATAAATGAGCTCCCTAGGGTGCAGAGAAAGTTGTTCAGGAGGCAGTGTCTCCCCGAAGGCATTTACTATAGAATTCCCTGAGGTCCTGGGGGAAGCTGATAGAGGAGGGGGCCTCTGGCTGCCACGCACTGAAGGACCCGGATGTTCGGGAAGCCGCGGCGCTTCCGCAGCCGGCTGCGGGAAAGGTTTCCTGGACCGCGGGAGCCTGGCCCTGAAGAAGCCACACGCTCTGCAGAAGCTGGGCAAGCCACGTGTGCTACAAGGGCTGGTGCTAAAGAAGGCGTCTGCCCTGCAGGCTTTGGATGCTGAAGAATCTGGGCGTGTGCGGGAGTGGAGCAGTGGAGACGTCGCCCGCGATGCAGGATCCTGCCGAACGGGAACACCAGACGGGGATGCGGATCCCCTTCCTCCCGCCATGTCTCTCCATGCTTTCTACTCGCAAAGCTTTGCGTTATGCTAGCGGGCAAAGCAAAAATTCTTAAAGGGTCCATACATATTTTTCCCGAGCAGGCAGTGAAGGGTGAATTTGGAGCTAAGAGGCAATAGATCGATAACTGGCATACCAGAGAAGAGAAGAATGGTTCTGAAAGTCTAGCATACCTACGCAGTACTGGGCACTTGCCAAAACTTCAGAGTCTTAGGACCCCACATTCTGATTCAGGGGATCTAAGATTGGCTCTGGAATTTGCAGTTGCACGGACACTCCATGTCACCTTGGTGGGTGATTTGCTACCATCAGTATTCACTTGGATTATCGCAATTGTCTCTTCACTGATGTCCCTGATTGCCTTCTTGTTCCCGTATCCTATATAGTGCACAAAGCAGCCAAGTGATCCTATTCAAATAGAAGTTAGAATATGTCACTCAGTCATTCAAAATCCTTCAGTGGGTCCTCTTCTCACTAGAGAAAAAGCTCAAGTCCCTACAGGAACGTGTGTGATTTGAGCCCCCTGCTACCTCTCCCCTAATACTCTCTCTCTGGTCATTCTACGTGGGCCACACTGGACTTCTCGTTGTGCCTTGAACATTCCAGGCACACCCCAGCCTCCGGACCTATACCATTGCAATTCCTTCTTCCTGGCTGGTTCTCCTCCCAGATTTCTGCAAAGCTCAAAGCCTCACTGCCTTCTAGCTTTTGTTCAGATGACACTTTTTCAACAAACTCTCCCCGGATCACCCTGTTTAAAATTACAACTCTCGGGCGCCTGGGTGGCTCAGTCGGCTAAGCGTCAGACTCTTGGTTTCAGCTCAGGACACGATCTCACGGTTCGTGAGTTTGAGCCCTGCACTGGGCTCTGTGCTGACAGTGTGGGGCCCACTCGGGATTCTGTCTGTCTGTCTGTCTCTCTCTGTCTGCCCCTTCCCCGTTCATGCTCTCTTTCACTCAAAAATAAATAAATAATAAAATAAAATAAAATAACAACCCTCTTTCTACCCCTTTCACCCAGGTAACTCCCAATTCACCTGCCCTGGTTGTTTTTCTCCCTAGCACTTACCGTCATTTAACTAATTACATGTTCTACTTATTCTATTGTTTCTTTTCAGTCTTGTCCCACGGGAAGGTAAACTCCATAAGAAAAAGAATTTGTATCCGTTTTGTTCAGTGCTGTGCTCTCTGGGGCCTTGAATGGAGCTTTGGATAACAGACGCTCGATGAATATTCCTTGAACGAATGAATGAATGCAGCCTGCACTTAGAAAAACGTCTCTATGGAGTATATAGATTGTGAAGTCATTGTACTCATGGAGAGACAAGTTCCTTAACAGTTCTCAAACGTGTCAAGAGCTTCATACACGTGAACGCGAACATGGACTTTTTCAATGAAGCCACCCTTCGTGAAAGCAGAGGCTTCCAGAGCAGTGTGGATGCAGGGGGCGGGTCCAGAGCACGCCTATTCGGAGAGGCGCAAAAGCAGCCCAGTTCAATGAAAGAGCATGTGGAGTTTTAGAGAGAAAACAATGTAATTCCTCAAAATGGCTATTTTTGAGAAAAGTCTGTACTCTTCATCACGTTGCTTCTGGAAAGTTTCTAGAGGCTTCTGGATTTAGAAGGCTGGGCTCCAGATACAAATAACACAGGTCTGTCTGTCTTCTTCCCAGAGCCACCTTTTCTTGTTTTAGGAGGAAGGAAGCATGCATGTGACTCGTACTTCCTTCAGGCCCTGGAGATTGTCCTCCATCACTATCCGGATCAAAACTCTCCTGCCTGCTCTTAACACTGAAGGACTGAGTGAATTCCAAGAGTGGCCTTGCCGAGTGAGTCATATCCCCATTTCGCGTGATTTGGACCTTACTCAGCCAAGGACATTTAAGCGTTTCTGGATGAATTATTTAAGGAGGGGGCAAAGGAAGACTGAGAGGTAGATCCTGAGATTCAAGTTGGATTCTGTGGAATTGATTAGCAGCAACAAACCAGGCTTGGCACATCCTGTACACGTGCTATGGTAGGGCCAGCAGTCCGTAAGTCTTTAGACATATTTTAAAAATGGAGTTGGACAGAAAAAGTCAAATCTTGTTACTGTCAAAAGACAGAGGGGGAAAAAAATGAGACGATTAGAGTTGATTTGCAATTATTGGGACTATTAGGTCTATTTATGGAGTCGAGGCAATTCAATCCTAGTATGACTACTTCACCTGATTTTAACACTTGCTAACAAGGTGTCCTGTCCTGAGTACAGGCACAATAGTCTGAAAAGATCCTGCTTTGTAAATTCACAAAGGTCTGGAAAATGTATGCCCTCTTCTGAAGGTTGTCAACTCACCAAAGCTTTGGAAGGTGCAATGGGAACTCACCACCAATCATCGTTAACTTTTTAAAAATCTATCTCCTGGTCATCATTTTATTATCAAAATTTCTATTGCGTAGGAAACCAGATCAGACTAGCAAGAACAGTTTAAAGAGGCTAACTGACCCTCAGGTGTCCCTAAGAACCATGAAGGAAGACAAGAAGGATGAAAGGGAGGTTCATTGCCTCCCTTGACCCGGTGTCTTTCTGCAATGATTTCTTGGTTTGTCTTACTTGCTTATATTGGTAATGTATATGCTCTCCAGATTGTCAGAGCCCATGGCCAGTCCTCCATATCATACTCCATCCGTAGCATGTGAGTGACAGCATTCAACTTGCAAAGCTACCTTCGTCAGACCCGGATACCCCTTTCTTCTGGTTATTCATTTACCTCACTAGCTGTTGCCTCCAATCTCCTTTGCTGTTTCCTTGTCACTTCTGTAAGATCCACCAGATAGAAGGTCCAAGGAATTAGTCTAAATATGTCACCTATGTTGTAACTAATCACTGCCAAGATAACCTCACTCATGGTTTGAAATATCATCTATCTTCCAACAACTTCCAAATTCACATCTCAAGCCTAGACTAGTCCCTGAATTCAGGTAATATGCAATTTTTTATTTGACACTTCTGCTTTGAGGTCGGATAGGTATCTCAAACTTAACATACCCCCAAACAAGCTCCTGATTTCCATACTCCCTGAAAACAAAATCTCTTTCTTGTAGTTTTCCCTACTTAGTTAATGGGGATCTCATCTTTTTAGTTGTTTGGGGCTGAAAAACTTGGATCCTTCCTTGATGTTTTCTCTCATAACCCACATCTGACCCATCAGCAAATCATGTTGGTTCTACCTGTAAAATAGACCTAGAATCTGACTCCCTCTACTGTCTATTTTTTAAAGTTTATTTATGTATTTTGAGAGAGAGAAAGAGAGACCAAGCAGGGGAGAAGCAGAGAAGAGAGAGGGAGAGAGAGAGAATCCCAAGGAGGCTCTGTGTCATCAGCAAGGAGCCTGACGTGGGGCTCCATCCCATGAACTGTGAGATCATGACCTGAGGTGAAATCAAGTCAGACGCTTAACCAACTGAGCCACCCAGATGCCACCTCCCTGCTGCCACTATTTTGATCCTAACCAGTATCATCTCTCCTTTAGGCTATTGGGTAGTTCTCAAGGGGCCATTCTGCTTCAACAGTTGCCCCCCAATTATATTCTCAAGACAGTAGCTGGAGTAATCCTTTGAACAGGTAAGTCACATCCCCTCTGCTAAAAACCTTCCAGTGGCTTTCCATCTTACTCTGAGTGAAAGCTAGAGTTTTGCAGTGGCCTGAAAGGCCCTGTGTGACCTGTCCTCACTCCAGACACCTGCTTAACCTAATCTGCTACCACTGTCACCAGCTTCGCTAGGGCCACACTGGTCTCTTGACTTTCCTCAGACACACCAGCCAAATTCCTACCTCGGGGCCTCTGCTTTTGCTGCACGTTCAGCCCTGGAAAACTCTCCTCCCAGGTAACTTAGTGACTCCCTTCCTCACTTCTTCCAAGGTCTCTGCTCAAATGTCACCTTCCCTGCGAGGTCTTCCCTGGACAGCCTTAAAAAAATTAGCAATCAGGGGCGCCTGGGTGGCCCAGTCGGTTGAGCGTCCGACTTCAGCTCAGGTCACGATCTCGCGGTCCGTGAGTTCGAGCCCCGCGTCGGGCTCTGGGCTGATGGCTCGGAGCCTGGAGCCTGCTTCCGATTCTGTGTCTCCCTCTCTCTCTGCCCCTCCCCCGTTCACGCTCTGTCTCTCTCTGTCTCAAAAATAAAAAT
Organism: Lynx canadensis; assembly: GCF_007474595.2. NCBI lineage: Eukaryota > Metazoa > Chordata > Mammalia > Carnivora > Felidae > Lynx > Lynx canadensis. The sequence goes on from NC_044319.2 coordinate 29,324,198, forward strand.
AAACGTCAAAAAAAAATTAAAAAACAATTAGCAATCTGTCTCGGCCAGGTTTTTCTAGGTAAGGTGTGAAAAATTGCAAGTAATAACGCAACCTACCACGTGATCCTTACCGCTGCTCCCCTTCCCGTCCCTTTGTGTCCCCCTCGGCCCCTCAGTCTTCTGCCCCTAGTGGTTTGTCACACTTAATATCTGACATAATATGTATTTGCTTGTCTGTATTGTCTGTCTCCTGAAACCGAAACATAGAAGTTCCCTAAGAGCAAAGGAACTTTGTATTCCAGTTGCCTTGAATATCACCTGGCACAAAGTAAGTGTCTGATGCCTACCTGTTGAGCGGATGGTAAAGAAGAAGCATTTTCTGGTAGACTGGAACAGGTGTACCAAATGGCATTGCTGTGGACTGAATATTTGTGTCCCTCCCAAATTCATATGTTGAAGCCAACCACGTGATGCTCTTTGGATACGGGGTCTTTGGGAGGTGATCAGGTCATGAGGACAGAGCTCTTAGGATAGGATTAGTCCTTTTTTTTTTTTTTTTTTTTTTAATTTTTTAGGTGAGCTTCACACCCAGTATGGAGACCAACGTGGAGCTTGGACTTAGGACCCTGAGATCAAGACCTGAGCTGAGATCAAGAGTTGGGATGCTTAATGGACTGAGTCACCCAGGAGCTGTGGGCTTAGTCCATTATTAAAGGGACCCCAGAGCACTCCTTCATTCCTTTGGCCATGTGAGGACACGGGGAGAAGATGGCCATCCATGAACCAGGAAGCCAGACCTCACCAGATGCTGAATCTGCAGACCTCTTGATCTAGGACTCTCCAGCCTCTGGAAGTGTAACAAATAAGTGCTGTTATGTATAATCTGTTTCGTCTATGTTAGTGTGTTACAGTGGTCTGAATAGATGGAGGCAGGAACTGTGAATCTAGGAGGGTTCAATGGAGCTGGATGCCTTTATGAGAACAAGCTGATGAGGGAAGTGATAGTGTCTTTCTACTTAGAGAACTTCCAGCCAGAGGCAGGAGCCTGAGTGCTTCCTGTCCAGAGCCCATTTGGACCTGTGTTTAACTGGTTTGGCTACTTACTAGCGGTTTGTCTTTGGACATTTGACCCTGCTAAATCTGCGTTTTTCTCAACTGTAATATGAGGATAATAATAGAATCTACTTTAAGATTATTATGAAGAAAAATATGTTTAAAATGTCTAGCCCACTGCCTATATATATATAAGGGTTCAGTCGATGTTACAATTATTATTTTTGTTGTATGAAATACAATTTTGGCAGGATATACCCTAAAACATCAACAATGGCTAGCCTGAGGTTTGAGATTGTGGGTGACTTTTATTTTCTTCTTTCGGCTTCTATTTTCCCGTTTTCCTACAATGAATAAGTATTATTTACTATATGAAAACAAACGAGCATTATTGCTTTTCTACAAAGAATTGACCGACACAGTGTTTGGCTGGGACTGGGTCAAGTGGACCAATTTGAATGGGCTTGATGGGCTCCCCAGGTTCTGATCAGTCTTTGTATTGTGCTATTTCTAAAGCAAAGGCTAGCACACTTAAGAGCCCGCGTTCTCAGGGCAAGAGTGGGAGGAGGCAAGAGTAAGAAAAGACAGGAAAGGCAGAGAGCTTTGAAGACTAAAGACGGACAGAGGCTAAAGTGAGGAACTTCTGAATCTGGCTTTCTATTTCATGGCTTAGGATGAGTTTAACTTTAGGGCCCTATGCTGGGAAAAAAGAAAACACAAATCAATTCCACTTTGGTTCAAGCATGAAAAGGTTTCATAATGAGGCAAAGCCTGAAAGTGGGTTCTTGAGGAAACCTGGATTCCAATGTGTTGAAGCTAAAGCTTCTCCAGAGGTGTGCTGTGTGATAGAAATAGAATACGCACCCTGGGAATTTCCAGGTTTCTAGTGGCCACATTTACAAAGGGGGAAAAAAAAAAGAAAAGAAAAGAAAAAGAAAAGAACAGGTGACGTTTATTTCAATAATGTATTTTATTTACCCCGACACACCCCAAATCTCATTTCAACATGTAATCAGTATATAAAGGTTTTTAATGAGGTAGGTCACTTTTGTGGTTGTTCTCAGCCTTCAAAATTCAGTGCGTGTTTTACATTTACAGCGCATGTCAGTTCAGGCTAGCTGTCTTCCAAGTGTTCAACAGCCACCTGTGGCTAGTGGCCACAGCTCTAGAACATGTCAGTGCCACCGCAGGAATGGGGATTCCCAAGAGTCAGCTGGAGCCTTCTCTTTCTTCCCTTCTGTCTTATCATTATCTCTTCTCAGAGGTCCTCAGATGTAGCTGGCTATTTCCTGTCGGGGTTCATTCTCTGCCAACGTTTCCCAGAAAAGGAGCGTTTCCTGGAAAAGATAGGGCCTGTTGAGAAATACAGAGGGGCAGGCAGTGAGCCATTTTGAGGGCGCCCTGTGTCACTCTGTGCCTTTGGAGTCTCCAAGGATACTGTGAGTAGGTAGACAATACCTAATGGCCAGTGCCACTGGGTTGAGAAACGCTCAAGGTTAGCGGAAGGCCTGAGCAGGGCTAGGTGGGGAGAGATGGCATGGCTTGGCTACCTGGCTGAGAGAGTGACCTTCGGGAGCTCCTCCTACCATGTTGCCTCCCCCGACCCTGCTCCCCACACCCAGCCTCCATCCCGGCACCCCCACACGTGGGGTAGCCTCTGTGTTCCTTTTGTCCCAACTAAAGGGAATTCAGGATAAAGAAGTATGTTTATCTTGCCTGGGGGGTTCAACTAGTACATTTGTCAGTGTTGGAGCTGGGGTTTAAACGTGACTAGCTAGTTCATCTGTCACAGGGGTGTATTTATCTGTGTTCGGAAGATTTAATTTTTCCCAATGAAGAACTGTATAAATAGGTCTAATGAGCCTTGAGGGCTCTCATTTGCTTTCAGAGTTTGCAGCAAGCTGGGACATCTCAGAGCACACGCGCCTCTCAGGGTTCCGTGCCACTCATCAGGAGGAGAACGGGCAAAGGCCAGCGCCGTTCTCCTTCCGGAGGGTGCCTGTGGCCTTGGGAGGCCCAGCGTTCCCCATTCAGGGGCTCACATTTTGGGATATTTAGTGAAGATGATTTTTTTTTCTTTATGCTTATGATAATCTGCATAATCTTTTGTTTGTGTAGCTGGCGAAGTGCTCTCCAGATAAAAGAGAAGGGGCACAGTTAATATATATGAATAGAAGAACACTACCGGGGCACTCGCTTCTCCGCAGATCTGCTCTCCATTGAGGCGATGACTGCTCCTGGCTCTCCTATGTTCTTCCTTTGTTTTATGAGCAGGGTTTCTGTCCAACTGTGGTACCTCCAGCGGTATGTGGGGGGGGGGGCAAGGGTAGAGAGAGTGAGAAGGAGAGACAGAGAAGCAAGGCTGCGTATGGCAGGCAGTAGAGAGAGAGAGCCAGAAGGAACGGGGTGAGGGAAGGGAAAGAAGGTTTGAAGGCACTGAAGAAAACAGGAAGACAAGAAGGAAGGGAGGAGAAAGTGAGAAGATAGCGGGAAAAGGGGGAGTGGGGGATGGAGGGAGAAAACCACAGCTGTTATTGCTGAAAGAGGCCCCAGAAATCATCATTTTGTTTTCGAGCTGGGGAAACATGGGAGACAGGGCGACGGGGACGTGCCCGCAGCCACATGTGGTTACCGGCAGAGTCCGGGTTCTGTCCACTGGTTGTCCCCTGCGGAACCTCTGAGCCTGACGCGAGGCTCGAACTCACGAGCTGTGGGATCATGACCGGAGCCGAGGTCGGACGCTTAACCGACTGAGCCACCCTGGTGCCCCGAGACTAGACAATTTTTAAACAAAATTGCTCTCTGCCCTGGTTTCCCCATTTGTGTTTCAAAGTAACGGGACTAATAACTTCTACCTCGTGGAATGTGTTTGAGGGAGTGGCCAGCAGAGTCTGGCTGCGGTGTAGTGGAGGGGAGTTATTTCTGCTTCGTTGCCCTGGGTAGCTTGTTGTCTCTTCCTTCAGTCCTGTGACTTTTAGGAGTCTGAGCTGAAGCTGGCGTGTGCTGCTTTGCCAAAGCTGATCTGGCTCATCTCTTTCCAACTCTGCACTCTGTGTCTCCTTGGTAGGCCGAAATCAGCCTTGCTGGGGGTATTTACGCCATGAAATTGTCAAATGTTGTAAATCAAGGATTTTTTTTTTTTTTCTCTCCTGGAAGAGTCAGTAGTTAAACATTAGCAGCATGCTATTGGGCTTGACCTTATTTTACTTAGCTGTCCTCTGATTTCTCTGGATTTTGAGCACGTTGTCCATTTGGGCAGCAATGACTTATTTTGTGGCCTACTCCGGATCAGGTTGCCGGATAAAATACAGCACAGCCCGATAAACTTTAATTTTAGATAAACGATGAATAATGTTTTAGTATAAGTATATCCCGTGCAACACTGGGGATGTACTTATACTAAAAAAGAAAATTAAGTGTAACTGAACGTCCAGGGTTTTTACTTGCTATATCTATCGACCTTAGCTGTGGAGAAACCACTTATACAAGATACAGTGTCTTCATGCGTGTTGCTTAGGATCTGGTAGGAGTACTGACCTTGTGAAATATGAAATCAAGGGATTATTAACCCAGCGCTTTTTACACTCTGATCTTCGTCTTCCTCATCATCTAGCCTTTATTTAATGTTAATTGAGCAACTGTTGTGCGCTGAGCACTATTCTAGGTTCTGGGGATTCAGCAGCAGCCAGAATGCACACGCCTCTGTTCTCATAGCGCTCCCCTCTTGTTTGGCAGAGACAGACAATAAATAAGATATAAATGTAAGAGACATGGTCTATTAGATAGTGGTAAACACTGTGGAGAAAAATAAACTAGAGAAGGGACCGGTGGGAGGTCAGGGAACAAGTCTTTCTAAGAGAGAGTGCTCTAGGTAGAAGAAACAGCAAGTGCAAAGCCCTTTATTGGGTGCTGGCCAGAGGCCAGGCCTGTGCTAAATGCTTCACTTCCATTATCCTATTTAATGCATGCAGTGGCCTTAGTGGTAGGTATTATTATCATTCCCTTTTTGCATGTGAGCAGACTGAAGGTGTTTTTGAGAGGTTGAGTCTCTTGCACAAGGTCACCCAGCGACCACCAGGATGTTCCTTCCCACTGAGAACAAGGTTTAGAAGAGGCGCTTCTGCATTCTCTCTACTCTCGACATGCTCTGGCTGTGGGGAGAATCCAGGAGGAGACGGGAGCAGCTCTGAGCCTTCCTGGCTCTTCCTGTGCTCTGCAGCGAAGGAGGGAGCCATGTGCTGGGGTCGGCAGGGTCCCCCCTTACTCCACACAGGCCCCAGCCCAGGGGCACCATCACTCCTCGGGCGGGCACAGGCTGCCGCCGCTCGCAGGCCTGCACGGGGAGGGGGGTGCGGGGGCTGTGCGCATCAGGGCCTCCCGCAGGATGGGCAGGATACCATCTTGCCCCCACGGTGGCCGGCTACGTGCTCTTCACTCCGCCCAGGAAACGCCTGGGCAGGCCTTTGGAGCCTTCGCTCCTGCGGCAGGGGGCTGGCCGTCACCCCGAGGTCCAACAGACGCTGACCTTGCACCTAAAAAGAATACATTGTTTTCAAACACTGCTTCCTATTCCTGCCAGATAAACCAACACATTAACAATGCGTCCAGGTTGTAAAATGTTGGCTGGGGATTCGTTTTTAGCAGCAAACTTTTTGTCAAGAGATTGGCATTTTCCTCTCCATTCACGGGGCCCGGCTCTGGTTTCAGGGCTGGGCGCTGGCCCCTGGGGACCCACAGACACACACACACACACACACACACACACACACATTCTGCCCGCTCAGCCTCGCAGCGTTGATAACATTGTTATTATTAGACGTGGCCTCTGGAATCCTGAAGTTCATTCCCAAACAACGGCCCTTGTGGGTGAAATGAAAGAGCAGCTCAGGCTACCGCGGTGGCGGCGGATCCATTACCTCCGGCCCCGCGAGCGCATTAGCCCCGGGAGGAGAAGCCCCGCCTGCAGACTGTCCCCGTGCGGGGCTGGAACCCCGGCCGCCACCAGCGCTCCCGCCCCCCGTTCTCCCGGGCCGCGCCGCGCCCAGCCCCCTCCTGCCGGAGGCGGACCTGACCTCTGTTAATTCGCCCCGCAGCCTGCTGCCCCCCCCCCCCCCGCCCCCCGGCCGCCCTTCTCCCCCGCGGAACCGGCTGTGCCCCAGGGCCCCCTGTCTCCTGGGCTGGCCCGGGGTGCACGTGCCCAGCGCATTCCCCCTGAGCACTGACTGTAAAATGTTACTGCTGCTTTGTCGCTTTCTTCCTAAGGACGCTTTAAGACGGGTGTATGTTTTTTCGCACATTAGTACCTTGACGTACTTGTATGTGCCTTCCCAGCCAGATGGGAAGCTGGGAGCCTCCTGATGTCTATGTGGCTTCTCATGTGCCTAAGAATACCAGACTGTGAGGTCCTTGCGGGCAGAAAAAGTGTCTCTTTTTTTCCCCCATCATCTATAAAATATAAGTTGATTCTTGAACAACAGGGGGTTCAAACCGCGCCGGTCCACTCCTATGCGGATTTTTTTTTTTTTTCAGTAAATACAGGATAGTACTATACATGTAGTTTCACTTCCTCATGATTTTCTTGATAACATTTTCTTCTCTCTAGCTCACATTACTGTAAAAGTACAGCACCTGTATTTTTGTAAGGGCACCTGGGTGGCTCAGTGGGTTAAGTGTCCCACTCGGCTCAGGTCATGATCTCACAGTTTGTAAGTTCCAGCCCTGCCTGGGGCTCTTTGCTGTCAGCACAGAGCCCAGCTTCAGATCCTCTGTCCCCTTCTCTCTCTGCCCCTCCCCTGCTCACACACTCTGTCTCTCTCTCAAAAATAAATAAACATTAAAAAAAAAAAAGTGTATAATTTAACATCCCAAACGAAGTGTTAACTGTTCATGTTATCAGTAAGGCCAATAGTAGGCTATTAGTAGTGGGAGTAAAAACTTACACCCAGATTTTCTTTTTTTTTTTTTTTTAAACTTTTTTTTCAACGTTTATTTATTTTTGGGACAGAGAGAGACAGAGCATGAACAGGGGAGGGGCAGAGAGAGAGGGAGACACAGAATCGGAAACAGGCTCCAGGCTCTGAGCCATCAGCCCAGAGCCCGACGCGGGGCTCGAACTCACGGACCGCGAGATCGTGACCTGGCTGAAGTTGGACGCTTAACCGACTGCGCCACCCAGGCGCCCCACACCCAGATTTTCAACTGGAGGGATATCAGTACTTGTAACCCCCACGTTGTTGGAGGGTTGACTGCATTTGGAGTCAAGTGTATACACTGCACTAACCTTAAGTGTATGTGTATACACACACACACACACACAAACACTGAGCTGTACTCATATGTATGTAAATATATACAAAAATATGTATGTATATATGTGCATGTGTGTATACATGTGTGTGTATATATATAATGTGCATATATATGAATATATATATATATATATATGACTGTTAACCAACATCCAGATCAAGATACAGAGAGAGTGTTTCTAGATTCCTCTGCACCTTCCTGGTCAATGCCATCCCATCCCCTGAGATGACCAGGTTTTGACATCTAGGAAATGTCTTAAATGTCTTTTCATCCCACGTAGGAAATGCTTGATTAAAATATATTTTTTTAAGTAAACAGTATTATGCTTTGTACCCAGCGAAAGGGGCAGAGCGCTATACTCAGTTGCTTGCCTAAGGTTGGCTCTTGGTTCTTAATGAGTTAATTGTGTAAGCCTGGGGTTGTATTTCAGCAGCTCTGCTCGGTGCTGAATTTAAACACAGTGGAAACCAAGTTAAGGGCAGTGCTGTTCTGTATATCAGTATGCCCACTGAGCCAAGGAGACCCATTTATTTTTAATTGAATTAAATTGCTCACAAAATGAAAGTAGCATACTTTCATTAATATTTAATTACATACAGTGTTAAACAATGATCACAAAGAAAACTTTGCAGCTTTTTTGGTCTCTGCTTTTTTTAAATTATTACTTTGTTAAACAAGATACTTTTATTAGCTGTTTTATGCTTGGAATTTTAAGGGCCCTGTTATTATACCACTCAAGAAGTATTTAATTGGCAGGACTCAGCTGAGTGAGGTGGTAGGTTGGCTGTGACGCTGGCCACTGGTAATTGTGTGTGTGTGTGTGTGTGTGTGTGCACGTGATGCATATATATGCTCTCACTTCGGTCCCTGAGCCACAGAAAGATATTTGAGGGAGCATTTAGGGCCTCCAACAAAGATAGAAAAGTCCCCATTATGGATCTCTTGAGGTCAAGTGGCCATACCTACTCCTCCAAAAAATTCTGTATATACTGAGGAAAGACATTCCTTTTTGTAAGAGACCATCTGCAAAGAAAAAGAGTTCTACTTTGACAGCTTTTTTCTGTACCCTAGCAGATTGTTCTCACATCAGAGGGCAGTGATTCTCCAACTTTCCAGTACCTAAGAAGCCCCTGGGGTGCTTGTTGAAACATGAATTCTCTATTCCCATGGCCAGAATTCAGTAGGGCCACAGAATCTGCATTTTTCACGGGCTTCCAAGGTATTGATTCTGATGCAGGGGGTGAAGAGGCCACACTGAGAAATATCACCATGAAGACACAGAACAGAGTCAAAGAGACCATCGAATCATATTTTTAGCAATGACGTTGTTTTCAAATTAAGTCTGATACGGAATTCCAATAGTTAGAACAAATAAAAGGATTGTTGCTATGATTAAAATGATGACAAGTTCTTTTCCTTTCCTTTCCTTTTTCCCCTTTTCTCCCCTTGGCCCTTTCCTGGGGACTGGAGCCATGGCGTTGTGGCACTTGGAGGCACAGTTTGAATACCCTGAGTTAATCTTGAGAGATAATAATTGATGTTTTAATTAGTTAAGTATTTGCTTTAAAAAAATTTTTTTTTTGACATTTATTCATTTTTGTGAGACAGGATGCAAGTGGGTGTGGGGCAGAGAGAGAGGGAGACACAGAATCGGAAGCAGGCTCCAGGCTCTGAGCTGTCAGTACAGGGCCCAACGCGGGGCTTGAACTCACGAACTGTGAGATCATGACCTGAGCCCAAGTCTGTCGCTTAACCGAGGGAGCCAGCCAGGTGCCCCTAATTAGGTAACTCTGTAACATCATGCGTGAATTGAGTAAGATGTGTCCAAAGATACAACAGTTTCCTGCAGAAGTAGCATCGAATTCTCTGTCATAACAGGAATTTAAGCAGTCTTTGGCTGCCCACATGGTAGGGATTTTCATTTGTTCCTTCATGCATTTAACAGAAATAGACTCAGAAGGGGCACACAAGTGGCTCAGTCGATCTGACTCTTGATTTCAACTCAGGTCACGATCCCAGGGTTGTGGGATCAAGCCCCGCATCAGGCTCCACGCTGAGTGTGGAGCCTGCTTAAGAGTCTCTCCTCTCTCTCTCTCTCTCTCTCCCTTTCCCTCTCCCTCTCCCTCTCCCTCTCCCCATCTGCCCCACTTGTGCTCTCTCTCTCAAATTAAAAACAATTTTTTTAGTTGACCGAATGCCCACCATGCAGTGGACACTAGTGTTGGCACTGGGAAACAGCAGTGGACAAGACAGACCAGGTCACGGCCATCTTGGAGCTTGTGTTGCACTTGCAGGACAGATGGTGCACACGAAAGCGAACACCCAAGGGCTGTGGAGGGCACAAACACAGTCGCGTGTTATTCAGGGAAGGTGTCCCAGAAGAGGTGATCTTTGAGCCGAGACCTCTATGATCTGGGGGAGGCTCCAATGGGAAGAATTGAAGGAAGGGGCATTTTGTGCATAAGAATGCCAAAAGTCTGAGGTAGGAATAAAGAAAAGACGGAAGATAATATAGTTGCAGCATCGTAAGCGATGGTATGAGATGGCGGCGAAGAGTCTGGAAGGGGCTGGATCAAACTCCAAGGCCAGAAGTTTGACTGATGTAGAAGCCAATCTCACTTTGGATATTTCACTGGACTAGTGACTGTGGCTGGTTGCATTTTCCCAAGATATGTATGACAACGTCTCCCATCCCCGCTCTCTTCTGCAATGTGACTGTGTCTCTTTCTCATCAAAATGTGGAGTTCACTTTTCTACTCTCTAGAATCTGAACGGGGTCTGTGATTGCTTCGACCGATAGAATACAGCAGGAGCAATGCCATGCCAGTTCTAGGCATAGCTCTTAACTGGCCTAGCAGCTTTCGCCTCCTACTTCTTAGAACATTCACTCTTGGGACACTCTCTCTTGGGATCCAGAGACCATACTGTGGGAAGCCCGAGCCACATGGAAAGACCATATGTGCCCTCTTTGCTTGACAGTGGCTCTAACTGAACTCCCAGTTTGGTCAACATTAAGTGCCAGCCAGGAGGGGGAGCTATTTTGGATGTCTAGACCCACTGAACCTTCAGATGGACGTAGCCCAGCCCAAATCGTGTTATAAGTGCAGGGAGAAATCCTAAGCATGAACCGCCCAGCAGAACCCAGTCAACTCTCAGAACAAGAGATACCACGTTGTTTCAAGCCATTATGTTTTGAGGTGGCTTCTCACGAAGAGATATCCAACCAGTAATCTTTCAACACTGAGATCCCCCGATGACCTGAGTCTGGGATGTTAATCCAGTTCTATTTGTCCCTCTGTTGTGTGGCCGTGGACCTCTTAATGGACCAGTTGTGAACAAATGAAAAACTAAGAGAGGCTTTTAAGACAACCCACTTTCAAAATCTAAGTTGTTTTCACTTTGGTGTGAATAACTCCTTACATTGATGATTTTACTAATTTTACTATCCTAAAATGATTCTTTTCTTTGATTACATGCTCCTCTTATTCTAAGCTTAATCGCCACAGAGAAAATGAGAGCTTAAGTACGGAAAATCCTCTGAAAAGCGAATTTTTCTCAGATGTAGAAGGGAGGTTTTGGTTAACTGTAAACTCCAGAGTTCATTAGGAGGACTGTGGGCTTTGGTTTTAGAAAGAGAATAGGTTGGTTCCATATCCCACAACTTTTTGATTGTATAGTTGCGTCACATAACTTAAACTTTCTAGTCTGTTTCCTCATCTTTAATACTCAGTTATAGGGAGGATAATATCAAAGAGCAATGGAGAGGGGGCTAAATGGGATTTTTGCAAAATGCCCGGTGAATGTACCTTTGGCACTCAGGAAATGTCATTTCATCCCATTCTCTTCGACTCTCTGATTTCCTCCCTTCATTTTCTCCCCAGTCTGTTCTTCTCCGATAGGACACAGAGCTCGGAGCATAAAAACGAGACTGGTAAGTGAGAAAGCTCCAAACAGAGCCTGGGGTCCAACAAGCATGTCACTTGGCTTAGTCACAGAGGTTGGAAGGGGCGCAAAGGTCCCCCTGAAAAGTCCTTGGAGGCTTGTGTTTCTCCCTTTGCTGGGTGATTCATGATCTTGTGGCTATTTCGGGTTATTGTTAATTGGCCTTTTAGTTTACAAAGCACTTTCACATACCTTATTGCATTTGATCTGCACAATCACTGCAGGGCAGTTATTATTTTCCTCATTTTACAGATGAGCCAACTGAAACTCACAATGGTTAAGAAATGAGCCCACAAACTGAGAGTTAAGAGGCAAAGTCTGAACTTGAACCCATACGATCCGGCTCCCCTATTAGAGCAGTTCCGCTATTCGCATGCTGTCTCTTGAAAATAATTGTCAAATTGGTAACACAATAATGGTTCTCTCTCTAGAGATGTCTATTATATGAACTTTTAAAAAGGCACTTCTGGGAATAGAAAAATAAGTACAAATCATAGCCCCTCCTTCTTGAATAGAGTTGCCATTTAATATAGAGTTGAGAAAAGAGCTTTCTGACCATCTTTCTCTCTTTCCAGCTCTCTCTTTTTAGTACTATGACTCCAAAGATTCCAGTCACCCCACCAGGGTGGATACCCCGTGACCCCACCACCATTTTACCATCACTCTCTTGACTCGTATCCTTGTTTCTCTTCTTCCCTCATTGAGATTCTAAGGTGCGTCATTAGAGCAACTCCTTATGTAACATTCTAACTCTTTTCTCATAGTCGGACTTGTCTGGCAAAGCACCAGCCCTGATTACATTGAATTCTCAGCCTACAAGGCATCGCACATTTCTGGCTGGCCGTGGATGAAGGAAAACAAACAACTGTAACGGGTGGTCTCACTTTAGCTTCAGGATGACCACCTTCGACTTGGCTCTCATTGTTGGCTGCCAATTCTACTAGGACTCCCTAGTCCATTCACTTTCCTTCTTACCTGCACAACTTCTTCTCTTTCCTGAGTATTCAGTATCTCCACTCCCACCCATGCTCAGAAGGGAAATTCCATAACCTTTACAACCACATCCACTCACCTCCCTCCCTGCCTTTGTACTATGTGCTCTACCTTCAACACTCAGCTTCCGAGACAAGGAAAACCCCTTCACTTTTGCTACCTGATACTACAAGTAGCCTTGCGTCTTGCTATTCAAGGGCATCACTCCAGCAATTCTCCTGTTTCATCCATTTCTTCTCTTGTGATGCATCATTCCCCTCAGCATACAACCTCTGCTGTTTTTCCCATCTTAAAAAAAAAAAAATTCCCTGCCTTGACCTCTTACCACCCTATAGCTTTAGTTCTATTTCTGTGCTGTTCATCTTAGCAAAACTCAAAAGAATTGGTGATACTCAATGCCACAGTTTCCCTTCAATTCTCATTCTACTCCGGTCCGAGTCCGTGCTTCTCCTCCCTCCCCCAAACCACCAAAGCCTCTCTCATCAAGGCCACCGATGATGTCTGTGGTTCCAAATCCAATGGTGACTTCTCAGTTCTCACCTCTTTTGTCTCTAAGAAAAATTTAACAACGTAGATGACTTCCCCTTCCTTGAGGATCTCCTTCACCAGGCTCTTAGGATACCATATGTTTCTGGATTTCTTCTAGTTTGCTGGCCACTCCCTTCTCATTCTCCTGGTTCCTACTCATTTCCCTGATTTCTAAACATTGAAGAACTCCACCTCCACCTTCAGACATCTCATCTCCTTTCTTTACATTTACTGCCGTAATGATCTCATCTAATCTCTGTCAATAAAGGGATGACTCCCTATTATGGGCTGAATTGTATCCTCCAAAATTCATATGCTAAATTCTTAACCCCCAGTACCTCAGAATGTGATTATATTTGGTGAAAAAGTCTTTAAGGAGGCAATTAAGGTTAAATGTGGCCATTGGGGTAGGCCCTAATCCATTGTGACTGTAGTCTTTATAAGAAGAGGAAATTCTGATGCACACAGAGACACTAGGGATACGCATGCAATAGAGAAAGACCATGAAGGTTTTTCACCAAGAAGGCAAGGTGAGAGGACTCAGGAGAAACCCAACCTGCTGACACCTTGATCTTGTACTTCCAGACTCCAGAACCGTAGGAAAACAAATTTTTGTTTTAGCCATTCAGCCTGCGGCATTATGTTATGGTAGCCTAACCCAACTCTTATATTCCCCCGGTTATTTCTCTAGCTCAGAACTCATCCTGGAACTGCCCCACTCAACACCTCCACTTGGGTATCTAACAGGCATCTCAGGCTTCACGTGACCTTCCCTCCAAAAGTATTTCTCCATCTTAGTAAATTCTAACTCCGAGCTTATTGGTTAGTCCAAAACCCTTGGAGTCTCCTGTGCCTCCTTTCTCTCTCTCTCTTTCACTCCCCACCCTCCCTTCTCATGTTCCATATTGAGGTCCGAAGCAAATATGTCCAGCTCTACCTTCAAATGATATCCAAAACATGTTACTTTATACCACCATCATGCCACCACCTTGGTCCAGTCTCCATTGTCTGTTGCCTGGGGAAGGCCAGTAGACTCCAACCCATTCTTCTTCTTTCTGCCCGCATCTCCTCCTTGGTCTGTTTACAGCCCTGCAGCCAGAATGATGCTATGAAAACATACTGGGTCACATCACTCCTCTGCTCAAAACCCTGTGATAGTTCCCACCTCGCTCGGAATAAAACCGAGTCCTTACTGTGTCTCACATCTCTCATCTCATTTCCTACTCTTTTCTCTCTCACCCACTTAGTTCCAGCTCAGCTGGCCCCAACTTTTCTTCAGACACATCCCGACACTTCTGTCTCATAACCTTTGTCCTCACTCCTTCCTTGGCCTCGAGTGCTCTCCTCCCAGATACTTTTGTGTCCTTCAGGTCTTTGTTTCTATGTCATCTTCTCAGAGAGGGCCTCCTTGATCACCCCTCCACCCTTACCAGGCATTTCTTGACCCACCTTCCCTTCTTTACTTTTCTCCACAGCACGTATTTTGTTTTCCACATATTTTACTTACTAGTTCGCTGTCTCCTTTAAGAGCAGGTAAGCTCCATGGAGGCACAGGTTGAGAGTAAGTTTGAGGTTCAGGCTTTCTACTTTGTTTCCTACTGTATTTTTAGTGTCTAGAACAGTGCCCAGCTCATAGTGGGCATTTAATAAATATTTCTTGAATGCATCAGTAAATGAAACTATTGGAAGTCTTAATGGTGAGGCTGAATAGTTTGGAGTAAACATAACAGTAGGAAGAGAACCCACGGAAGATCTTGAGTAGAAGAGTTTATTAACTATTGTATCTACACTACATAAAAAGATCTACACTGATCCCTTCGATAATTGCTGTTCCTTCTGTCTTTTCTCCATTTAAATTTTTATGTGGCATATTTCTAGTCATCCTTTTGGACCCAGCATAGTAGGCTTTAACCATAACTAACTTCCCCTAATGGCTCAGGCTAGAATTAACCCTGCATCTTCTTGGGGCCCTCTTTTGTGCCCACTGATTTTGTTACTACCTTGATCACACTGATTACTACTGCATTTTTATATGTCTGTCTCTTGGCCTAGACTGTGGGCTCCCTGTGATCAAGTATTGCCATGTCTGGTTTCTATGCCTTCCTCACCTAGCACTACATGTAGGATAGGCAACCAACAGTATTTGATTTCAGTAACTTGAAAGTAGGAATTACAGATTCTCTCTCTCTTTTAAAATGTTTATTTATTTAGAGAGAGACAGAGAGAGCATGAGCCAGAAAGGGCAGAGAGAGAGGGAGAGAGAGAGAGAATCCCAAGCAGGCTCCATGCTGTCAGCACAGAGCCCGACGCGGGGCTCTGACTCACGAACTGTGAGATCAAGACCTGAGCCAAAGTCGGACACTTAACCGACAGAGACACCCAGGAGCCCCAAGAATGACAGATTCTCTTATGGTATATAAATAGAGAAAGAATTTATCACCAAGGAAAATTAGATTCCAGGTTGTGAAAGAATTTGTAAATTTGGTCACTTTCACACTCTCTGGGATCTTTGAGGAATTGGAGAGAATAAGAGGTAAGAGATACCACATTTGAACAAGTTTTATCCTTGCTTGTAAAAGAAATGTGGATTAAGGAAACTATAAACCAGTGAGTTTAACAACATGGTGTTATAATAGTTTCTCTTTGGGAAGTTCCTACAAATCAAAGTCATATTCACCAAAAATCCAGGGTGCATTTCCAGAGAGCAAGTCATACTGGAATAATCCCATGCTTGTTTGGGGCAGAGAAACTAGAATGACAGATTAAAGAGTAGATTTTTTTTCTGGGTCTTTGATTTATTGTTTACCTCCCTTCTTGAACTTAATTCTTGAGGAATACTACTTGGCAATGAGAAAGAATGAAATCTGGCCTTTTGTAGCAACAGGGATGGAACTGGAGAGTGTTATGCTAAGCGAAATAAGTCAGTCAGAGAAAGACAGATACCATATGTTTTCACTCATATGTGGATCCTGAGAAATTCAACAGAAGACCAGGGGGGAGGAGAAGGGGGAAAAAAAAAAGTTACAGAGAGGGAAGGAGGCAAACCATAAGAGACTATTAAATACTGAGAAGAAACTGAGTGTTGATGGGAGTGGGAGGGAGGGGAAAGTGGGTGATGGGCATGGAGGAGGGCACCTGTTGGGATGAGCACTGGGTGTTGTATGGAAACCAATTTGACAATAAATTTCATATTAAAAAAAAAAGAATTTAATTCTTGAAAAATACATTTCCCCAGAGTCTGTCTCTGTCAGGCCCTGGTCAAGATGCTGAAGATATATCGTGGAAGGTCTGATGACGGGAGACAGGAAATGATGAAGTAGGACGCACAGCATGTCACATGCACACAGTGTGGGGAAGCAGGTGCAAAGTGGGGAGATGGGTGGTCAGGAAGATTCCACAAGAAGATCATCTGAGGCATGCTTGAAGCGGAGGGAGCAAGGCTTCACGGTAGCTGGCAAAGAGTGCTCAGAGCCAAAAGGGACAGATGTCCTTGGAGACTTCTGGGGGGACAATATCTGCAGCAGGGCCAGTGATGGCAGGGCCACAGATGTCATCAGGCAGGAGAAAGGCCTCAGCGCTGGGGCAAAAACTCAAAGGGGATTGTATCAACTTTACATTTTCCAGTGAGCTATGGGAAACCATCAGCCAGCTGGAGCAGAGGAGTGAAATGATCTGATGTACAACTTAAAAAGTCCCTTGAGGACACGCGGAGACCAGTGTGAGTCCATTGCAGTTGGAGAGGCCTGGGTGGCCAGCATCAGGGTGATAGCACCTGAGGCTGTAAGAAGAAGTCCTTGGATTTCTGATATATTTAAAGACAAAGCAAAGGGGCCTCTTTACTTGATACTTGGGCAAAGATGGAGAAAGAAGATCTGAGTGGAGGGAGGGAGAATAATGTGACGGGTAAAAGGGCAGACTGAGTCACAGTTCTGTCGATTTCTCATTATACGACCTTAAACAAGTTATGTAAACTCTTGGAATTTTAGTGTCCTTATCTAGAAGATGAAGACGGTAATATCTGCCTCTACTTAAGAATTGTTGTGAGGATTGAAATAAGGTAATACAGGTAACATTTTTTATGGTGACACACACAGGAAAGAATCCATAGGTGGTAGTTGTGTGTGTGTGTGTGTGTGTGTGTGTGTGTGTGTGTGCGTGTGTGAATAGTAGGGATCACAGGTTGAGGGTAAGTTTGAGGTTCAAGCTTGTGCTGTCTGACCGATGCTAGAAGAAGACTAAAGTAGTCTTTGAGAAAGAATTCATTCAAAGGGAAGAAAGAACCAGGTATGAAAATGACAAAAAAAAATCATAGGAAGGGGAAGAATAAATCTGACTCGCTTCCTGGACCAGCTGCAGGAGCTCACGTCTGGGCCCTAGGGAAAGAGATTACACTTGTGAAAGGAGAAAACAGAACAACTGAAAATAAAAATCAAACTAAAATGTATTAATATATCAGGGACCCAAGCATTGTGTGCCCTTTCAACACTTTCAACAGAGTATAGCTCAGGGGCACCTGGCTGGCTCAGTGGGGAGAGTATGTGACTCTTGATCTCAGGGTGGTGAGTTTGAGCCCCACATTGGATGCAGAGATTACAGAAATAATAAACAGATAGAGTGTAGCTCAAAAGCCTAAGAAAGTTGGTCTGCCGTAAGCCACAGTCCATTTTTGGCAAACTGAGGACTCCAGTGTAGCAACAGCGGTGTGGACAAAAGTCGGCAAAAGCCAGAACAGTGCTTTAGGGGAGACCATCTTGCCACACGAAGATGGCAGTGGTTCCTGGCAGAGGCAGCTGGTGTTAGACCCAGTGGTGATGGGAGCCGTGCTCACCAAAAGCAATGGTACCCAGTGAAATTGGCAATGGTGCTGGTGGATGGCTCAAAGTGGCTGAAAGGGCATCCACATTAGCAAATATGAGACTCCCCTGGGGACATCCAGAAGAACTGTACCTGGACGACAAGGTGGAGGTGGGAGGAGAAACAGAGGAGGAGGTCCTGTTCTGCGGGACTGGGGGCATCTATAGAGGTAGGGAGAGGCAAAACCAGAAGTGATATTTGCATTCCCTGGGACCTCATCATATCCAGAGCTGAGGGAAACTGGGGAAAGTTTCCCCAAAGTTAATAGGGTATACTGTGAACTCCATCTTCAACCGTACTCTGTTTTATGTTTTAAAGTTTAAACCAATGTTTAGATAAACTTGTAGAGAACAGATTTATCAGATTTACTGTCCCCAAAGGATAACTGCTAATCATGATAGCTAATATTTATCAAATTTTATTATATGGCAAGTGCATATGGCTTAGCCACAGCACATGTGCAAAAAGAGATTTTAACTAGCATACATCTCAATGCATAAAAAATAGTTTGAATGATGCCCTCTCCCCACAAAGCCCAAAGAAATCTGCTTTTAAGAGGCATTATAAAAGCTTATGTTTAAAATTAGGTAGGTAATTGTCTTCGTCAATAGTATTTAGAACACACATGAAATGGGGCGCCTGGGTGGCGCAGTCGGTTAAGCGTCCGACTTCAGCCAGGTCACGATCTCGCGGTCCGTGAGTTCGAGCCCCGCGTCGGGCTCTGGGCTGATGGCTCGGAGCCTGGAGCCTGTTTCCGATTCTGTGTCTCCCTCTCTCTCTGCCCCTCCCCCGTTCATGCTCTGTCTCTCTCTGTCCCAAAAATAAATAAACGTTAAAAAAAAAAAATTTTTTAAAAAAAAAAAAAAAAAAAAAAAAGAACACACATGAAATGTGTTGTCCAGATGCCATACTTGAAGAAAGAAAGAGGGGCGCCTGGGTGGCGCAGTCGGTTAAGCGTCCGACTTCAGCCAGGTCACGATCTCGCGGTCCGTGAGTTCGAGCCCCACGTCAGGCTCTGGGCTGATGGCTCAGAGCCTGAAGCCTGTTTCCGATTCTGTGTCTCCCTCTCTCTCTGCTCCTCCCCCGTTCATGCTCTCTCTCTGTCCCAAAAATAAATAAACGTTGAAAAAAAAAAAAAAAAAAAAAAAAAAAAAAAAAAAAAAGAAGAAAGAAAGAAATGAAGTATACATTTCCAAAGAAGGTGTGAAAGCTAGAAAAAGGACTCAAAACTCAGTCCAGTGAAGTGTTGTTGACGCCACAGGAGATTTTTAGCCTGGAGAAGAGAAGGCTCAATGGGAGAGTATCTTCATTGCCTTCAAATACAGTACTCATCACTGGAAGAGGGATTTGTTTTTTTCTGGATGACCCCGATGGGGCGGGACTGGGACCGGTGGATGAAGATGCTGGGAGACAGTTTTTCATACAATATAAGGGAAGACATTTCTTTTTTAATGTTTAGTGTTTATTTTTGAGAGAGAGAGAGAGAGAGAGAGAGAGAGAGAGAGAGTGTGTGTGTGTGTGAGTGAGCAGGGGAGGGGCAGAGAAAGAAGGGGACAGGGGATCTGAAGCAGGCTCTGTGTTGACAGTAGAGAGCACGATGCGGGGCTCAAACTCATGAACTGTGAGATCACGACCTGAGCCAAAGTTGGACACATAACCAACTGAGCCACCCAGGCGCCCCTAAGGGAAGACATCGCTAAGAGAGATGTGTGATATTAGAAGGGCAGCTTGAAGAGGAAGCGAGGTCTTTTTTTACTACAGTTATCCAATTAGGGATGCGCAGTCACTGGGCAGGGGCAACAGGGGCAATTTCAGTGTTTGAGTGGGAGTCATTTAAATGGCCCCTTCCCGGGGTGCCTGGGTGGCTCTGTCAGTTGAACATCTGACTTCGGCTCAGGTCATGATTTCTCAGTCCGTGGGTTCGAGCCCCGCGTCGGGCTCTGTGCTGACTGTTCAGAGCCTGGAGCCTGTTTCCGATTCTGTCTCCCTCTCTCTCTCTGCCCCTCCCCTGCTCATGCTTTGTCTCTCTCTGTCTCTCTCTCTGTCTCTGTCTCTCTCAAAAATAAATAAACATTAAAAAATATATATTTTTAAATGGCCCCTTCCCACTGGGAAGTGGTTAGGTTAGATTAGTTGATTGAGGTCATAAGGCTAGTGGCCCACGAGGGGCCGTGGTGCACCTGACTATATTCCAGAGCCGCTGCTGATTCCTTCAGTGGCCATACGTAGAGTATCACTTGTGTTGACAGAAAAAGAAAGAACGTTCATAAAAGCCATGGAAGTACAAGCTCTTATGTCAAGATTCTGTTTTCTCTATGAAGATGTTTAAAATTGGGAGCTTTTCAGGACACCTGGCTGGCTCAGTCAGTGGAGCTTTCAACTCCCGATCTCAGGGTTGTGAGCTCGAGTCCCATATGGATGCAGAGATTACTTAAAAATAAATCTTAAAAAGCTGCAAGCTTTTCAAGAGAAAACGTGAAAATAAAGCAAAATTCTGAAGGTGGTACAAGCCCTGTTTTGACAATGCGTCAATGTCAACACGACCCCAACAGCCCGTATCTCCCTGGAGGTTTGAGCCACACCTTTCTGACCCTATGCACACTGTATGTTTACCTCATAATGATATGAATCTGCATCCTTGTCACCCCTATAATTGCAGGCATCCCGAGTGAGTCCCATGTGTGATTTAGCTTTGGATTTGACAGAGCTCCTCGCATAGGCCTTTATATGCA
This sequence comes from Lynx canadensis, assembly GCF_007474595.2. NCBI lineage: Eukaryota > Metazoa > Chordata > Mammalia > Carnivora > Felidae > Lynx > Lynx canadensis. The sequence continues at coordinate 29,344,588 of NC_044319.2, forward strand.
GATGGTGCCTCTTACTGAATGAATAAATCCAAATGTCCTACTAGAGTGTCCCAAGGAAGTGATTATTTTTATATCAAAAATCAGTCCAACAGATGATTTGGTATCATATATATTATATATAATTTTAACCTTTTCAAGTGACCTACCTGCTGCAATGAGTTTCACGGTATTAGGCATTTGCATGGAAAGGTGAATGAGAGTGAAAAAATTCCATTTCCAAAGAAAAGTAACCCAGTCCAAATTAAATTTATTAGCCACTTATCAAGAGCCTACTGCGGGGCGGTCATCAGGTTGGACGCTATAGGGATTACAGAAACGACTCAGATGTGAAACCCACTTTTAAAAACCTCATAGTCTTATGAGACAAAGTGATAAACTATTGCCAGAGTTGTCAACAGTTGCCCCCCACCCTTTACCTGTATAAGGAGTAAACAGAATTTAAGGCTTGAGGCTGAGCCAACAGAGAAGACAGGAGATTGAGAGAGAGGAGATCCAACGTGGAAACATGATGAGTGCTGGAGCCCCAGTAGAAGGCATGGTTGGTGAATACTCCCTGGTGGTCCAGAGGAATATTCGACCCTTACAGAGAAGTTGAATATTTAGTTTTATTATCTGCCCTGAGGGCAATCACAGGGGCCCCTTGTACTACTGAAAGCTTCAGTAATGTTTACTCTATAGGGCGTGGCTGGGTGAGTGAGAGGTATTTGGGATAACATAAAACAAAGGGGTCATATCCCATTCTGGGGCCCCCTTGGGGTATGCAGTGGAAAAGTCACAAAGCTGGGCTATGAGGGAGACTGAAAATTCATCAGAAGCAGCAAATAGGGACCAGAATGACTAGCTTCACTGTGAGATTGCCAGAAAGCTCTGGAAACTTTGGGACAGACTCTGAGGTTTCTTTTAAATGGAGAAAAGGGAATGTGAGCCAAGCTTAAAGGGCCACACAACCTTATCAAGCTAAGGGCTTGGGATCACACAGGTAGCTGATACATTGTTTTGCGAAGAAAAGAAAAGAAAAGTATAATTTGCTAAAGCCGTTAAATGTGGGTAGAGGAATAAAAAAGAAAAATTCAAAGACATCACCAAACTTTCCTTTGCAGGAGAGAAAGACGACGGTAGTGTCTTTGATAAGTGATGGCAAGAGAATGCTCCGGACCAAACTGAATTTGCAATGACGGCAGAATAGTTGAGAGGCAACATCCTGGAGGACGTTGGAATTACAGGATCAGAGCTAAGTAAGATTTGGGGATATACTATAGGAGCATGGGTTAAAGGTGATAATGGAAGCCATGAAATGGAAGGCCTCGGAAAGATTGATGTGTGATATTCAAAATTAAGAGGTGATAGAAAGCCAAAGACAGTTGGGGAGAAAGAGGAAAGTGGGGAGCTAGGAGGAGAGCCAAGAAATTAATGTAATGGGAGGCCAAGAAGTAGCCTCATCCAGTAAGTGATTGATCAACAGGGTCAGATGCAGCAAAGATACAATGGAGGAAATAAATAACGGGGAACCTACCGAATTTGTATTAATATGTGTATAAAATAATTTACTTCTTTATATAAATATCAAATATAGACTTCTAGAATTCAAGCATCATGATCATAATCCAATAGTAATGTTGTTGTGACAAATGCAGAGGCAACAGAAGATATTTATATTCCTAAAGATATTTTTAAAGAGTTTACAATCTAAAAGGTAAGGCAAAGACTTGTCTAGTACAAACACATACACAGGTTGAACAATTATGACAGTATTTGCACAGCATATTTCCAAGCTCTGGCTTATGAGCTCTTAAAAGCTTATTTGATAAAAATAAATTTGAATTTAAGCAAAAAATTTGCATTGTTCCTTAGAGTTCAACATAGCAAAATGCCCCCTGGAAACTAAGCAAGAATAACTCAATATCTAAGACATATATTTTAGAGAGACACTGGTATTTAACCTCTCCTTCCAAAATCTAACACTTAAAAAACCTCATAGGCAATTGGTAATTTGTGTATCTGATGCTGATGCTGTGCATGAAAATAACCTTTATTCTGATGACTGGATATTCTTATTCTTCAATATCTGTCACCCAGCCTTTTGCTGGGAGTTTCTTCTGGGTACTTGCCTCTGAGATGTCTAGGTTTCCTCTGACTTCCCCTCATTTTTCTTCTTCGCTTTTCTTCAGCCCTCAATTCCTGTCCATTTCTTTGTTTCTTGCACACAGAATTCCAGCTATTTCTCTGTTCTTCATCTTTTACCTGTGGCAATTAGGTAAGTTATGCAATCATCAACCAGATAGAAATGATTTCTTTCATTATTTGAAAGTAAGGTAAGCAGTTGCATAGAACTTACGGAAGCAAGAAACCAAAAATTCCCTCTCTATTGTATGTTTCTATAATTGCCAAAGCTCTGCTTAAAATTAGCTCATTGATAATGTGTGGTGGTGATCTTGACAACGAGCCTAGTAGGACTCCAACCGACCCTAGGGCGTGCAGTTGACCGTGGCCTCTAGCTGTCGTGCTGTGAAATCTCATGGCTACGTTCACAGCAAGGTCTGGCTTCCCGTGGGCTTTCTCCAGCCAGTGACTGAGTATGGCATGAATACTAAGCCAGTTTCAATTCTAGGAGACACCAGGCTCCTCCGATGGCTGACTTGGGCTCCAGGATTCTCCGAGGACTTGCCGAACCTTCCTTAGACTGCTTCTACCCAACCTACCAGCCTTCTTTCCTTTCCTTGGGGTCAAACTGGCATAACTGCCTGGAAGCAATTCCAGCCTTTCCTGGTTCTCTCACCATTTTCCATCACAGACCTTTCCCATAATAAAATTCTTGCACATCTCATCCTGACTTGGTGTCTGCTTCTCAGGGGACTTGGGTGGGTACACACATACCTAGTGGAAGAGCGAGGCTTACAACGCCATGGGTCTTAAACCTTGGTCTTCTCACTAGCATTTGGCTTTGGTTATACAACCTACATCAAAATAGTTGAATCAAAGTGATCTGACTTACAAAGGGGGTGACGGTGGCTAAACAAGCAAGTCTGGTGAGGTGTCAGCAAGGTTTTTATTGAGAATTACAATCAGAAGGTCAAATGCTGGGAGATCTTTGCTAAAAGCATACATTCGCTTGGCATTGCAGTTCTCCCCTTGTGTTCACATATCACACAAGAGATAGGACTGAGTGAATGGATATACTGCTTGGGTGGGGTCTGATTCTCTGGTCTCTAACAGATGTATTCAACATTGCCTACATTTTTGACAGGAAAGGCCAACTCAGTATTAGTATGAAATTGTTCTGACTCAGAGAACAGAAAGTTGGAAATGTTTGATTTTCTACAAATGATCTGTTAGACTGAGATAAAATTTTTTACTTATCAGATTAGCAAATATTTAAAAGATTGATCTTATCCAGTGTCGGTGAGGGGATACGGAAATAAGCAACTTCTTTATATGTGTTAGGAGTATAAAGAGGTAAAGACCTTTAGTAAAGTTAATTTGTCAGGATCTATCAAAATTAAAGACAGACATAACCTATGGTCAAGGAATCCTGTTTTAGAATCTTTCATACAGGGGCACCTGGGTAGCTAAGTCGGTTAAGCGTCTGACTCTTGATTTTTGGCTCAGGTCATGATCTCATGGTTCGTGAGTTCGAGCCCTGGACTGGGGCCCTGTGCTGACAGCATGGGGCCTGCTTGGGATTCTCTCTCTCCTCCCCCCCTCTCTCTCTCTCTCTCTTTCTCCCTCCTCCTGCTTGTGCTTTCTCTCTCTCAAAATAAAGAAATAAACGTTTACAGGAAAAAAGAATCTTCCATACAGAAATGTTTGTCCAAGAATACAAAAATCTATATACATGCATGTTCACTGTAGCTGAGCATAGCGCTGTTTGCAGTAACAACACAGGAAGCAATCTAAAGGGCCAGCAAGATGAGGTTGGTTATGCAAATTATAGTACATCTACACCATGGAGTATTATGCAGCTGCTAACAGGGCTACCATTAGCCCAGAAGGCGCCTGTGTGTAAATCAGAAAAAGATAACCCCTTCTCTGGGTGAACAAAGCGAAATGCCAGGAAGCACCATCCGATGAATGAAGCACGGGCTAGATTTCAGCTTCCGTTATCCCCCTCTGCCAGGTGCTCCTTGACAATGCACAATTTGAACAATGTACCCTGGCTGTTACAAACAATGAAATAATGTTTCATATTACGACGGGGAAGGCTATCCATGATGCCATCAGCCTTCCCCACAAGAAAAGAAAAAAATACATAAAGGAAGAGAAGAAAGTTGGAGAGCGCATTGTTTACTTCTTCATAATAAATCTCCCTGAAACTCAGTATCTCAAAACGACAAATATTTATTATCTCACGGCTTCTGTGGGTCACGATTCCCGGTATAGCTTGACTGGGTCTCCTAGCTCAGGGCCTCTCGAAAGACTGCCTTCGAGGTGTTGATTAGGGCTACAGTGTCTCAAGGCTCAATCGGGGAAGGATTGGCTTCCATTCTTATATGGGTGTGTATTTATAAGGAGTATATGTGGTTGCTGGCAGGATCCACTTCCTTCTCTGCTGTTGCACTGAGGGCCTCTGCTCCTCGATGGCTATTGGCTGGAGGCCACCCTCAGTTCCTTGCTAACGTGAACTTCTCCATAAGGCAACTTAAAACATGGCAGCTGGCCTCCCACAGTCAGAGAAAGAGCGTAGCAAGATGGGCATCGCAGTCCTTCATAACTTAATTTCAGAACCGACATCCATCACTTTCTCAGTATGCTATTTGTGACAAACAAGTTACCAGCTTCCGCCCACACACGAGAGCTTCTCCGAGGACCACACAAGGGCTTGAATAGGGGACGCTGGGGTCATTCGGAACCATTTTAGAATCTGCTTACGGCAGAGGATATGCATTGTAACTGTAAATACGTGAATAGTTATATCTGAGGCAGAGGCTTGGAGAAGTTTTGCTTTTTAAAAACAGTATTATTCCAAACTTAAAGAAAAGTTGCAAGAATAGTACAGGGACCTCTTACATACACATTTAGCCAGTTTAACCAACTGTTTCCATTTTGCCCCATCGCTTTATCATTGTCTCTCTATGTATGTGTTGATGTAGGTATGCGTATGATCTTTTCTTTCTGAACTACAGTAAAACCTTGGTTTGTGAGCATAATTTGTTTTAGAAATGTGCTTGTAGTCCAAAGCACTTGTGTATCAAAGCAAATTTCGAAAACCTTTGGCTCAGTTGCAATCAGATGACATTTAGTGTCACATACTACCCGTATAACAAGGCATCACTCATTTATCACGTTAAAATTCATTAGAAATGTTTGCTTGTCTTGCGGAACACGCACAGAACAAGTTACTCGCAATCCAAGGTTTTACTGTATTTGAGAGTAAGTTGGAAATACAGTGTCCTTTTATCTCTTACTATCTCAATCTTTATTTTTTAGGGTTAAAGACATTTCTTTACTACAGTAAAATATTAAAATTAGTCAAGAAATTAAACATTGAAACTCTACGGTTACAGAGTCAATATTCAAATTTTACCAAATTTCTCAAGAATCCTGTTACAGCTATCGTTTTATTCTCAGGGCAGAATCCAATCTAGGATCATGCATTTCATCTAATGGTCACAGCTCTTCAGTTTCATTTAATCTGGAATAAGTCCTCAGCCTTTCTGTATCTTTCTTGACTTTGGCATTTTTAAAAGAGCACGGGCCAGTTATTTTGTAGAAAATCCCTTAATTTGGATTTGTTTGGTGTTAGCTCGTAATTAGATTTAGGTGGTACACTTTTGGCCAGAATACTTCCAAAGCATGGTTACCATTAAAAGCATTGCGCCTTTAATAAATGTATAGTAATAAACCTATACTTAATAAACAACAAAATTTGTCATAATGCAGATTTACTTTTGTATATAAGATGGAACATTTTCATACCCCCCAAAAAAGAAACCCCTTTCGCCATCTTTACCAATTGCACCAATCAATCCTTCCTATGACGAATGACAGGATATTGCTTCTGTTGTTTACCGTGGACACTGACCATGAGCTTATTTATTCTCACCATCCTTCATAGCATTTCTTTTGGATGCTCTAAAGAAAAAGCCAGACAGGGGGTGGCAATCATCAGTGAACTGAATAAATACTTTGAAAATGAAGTTTTAACACAGGGAATGACCTACTAATCTTCAGTGGCTCTCAACTGTGATGACGAGTTCAGCTGGGGATGCCAGCAAAAATTCAATCCTGGTGCATGCCGACATTACCTGGCCAATGATAACATTAGCTAGAGATTCAGCTAATCTTCAAAGGACAAGGAGAACTTTCTAATTTTAGAACGGGCATTTATTAGTGCTTCAAATGAATGGGTGATTACTTTTAAAGACTGCCACTAGGGGAGTGATAACTAAGCTTAGGCAGCTTCATTTCCGGTGAGTGGAAGAAAGAAAAAGGAAAAACGACAGAAGAGATGGCATCTAAGACCGCATCTCATTCAAAGGTGTGTTGGTTTTCGGGATCCCTGAATGTCTTCTTCATCAACGTTGTTCACACCCCTTTTATGAAGCCTGACTATGGGACCTTGGCCTTCTGAACAAAAACCTTCCAGGTAGACCATACGTGACAGACAGGCAGTACAGCTGGGGAGTGAGTAACCTCTAGTCATCTTTTGATTTTGCCATTAGAAAAGGTGAGGGGCTCCTTTCTGGAATGTTCCTGTGGGCACCCAGCATTTGAACTCATGACGCCCTCCTTATGCCATTTGCCACGTTGGCCCAGACATCCGCCTTGGTGCTGCAAAGCACTGCCCGTCGGGAAAGCTGAATTGTGAGGGCGGCTTGTCTGCCTTGGTCGCGTATAGTTGTTGTTCCTTCTGTCTCAAGAACACAGCGCTGAATTTTTGACCTCCACTGGCACACTTTCCCGATCTTCTCTTCCCCAAGTGGCTGAGTGCTTGGTCCAGAGCCACCCCACTTACTTTCCACCCCCTTGATTCTCATCTTATTATCAGATTTTCTCCCCTTCTCCTTAATGGGAGACTCGGGGGAAGGGATTGTTTTGGCTGGAATTTGACAAGGCACAGGTGGTTTTACCAGCTGCAAGTTCTTTAGTTCTTGTTGGCTGCCCACCAACTCTTGGTCTTTTCACAGTTCTTTCTGCGGTGGTGGAGGAGGGGGAGGGGCAGGAAGGGACAGTAGGCCCTTGATGTGTTGTTCAACATCAGCAGCTGTCTCAGGTTGGCATGGAGTCCAGAGCGGTCCTTCAGGAAGGGTTCCCCCCGCCCCCTGAATGTTTTCACCTCTGGAGACTGGAGAGAGCTGAGGGGAACAGCCACAAAAATGGCGGCTCGGCCTGTATCTCGCTCAGCGGGCCCAGGGGCAGGAGGGCCACACGCCGTCCTTGCACACGTGCTGGCTGCCGTTGTGCGTGGCTCCCATACTCACGTGGCCGCCGCTTGCAGCCTCAGAAATTCAGGCTCGGCCAAGGCTGCTTGCCTCTCTACTCCCTGGCTGGTTGGAGTCCAATGACATGAGCATCGTCTCCCAAAATAGACAAAAATAATCCTCAGCCCGATCTCTCAAATGCCTCTTTTTGAGGAAAGAAAAAAGGAACTCAAAACTTAAAAGAATTTTTCCTTCTTCCTTTTCCTTTCCAAGCATCTTTTTGATAGCAACAATAAAACACTTGAATGTGCCAGTTGACCTCTGGTGGCGCCCCGTTCACTGTTCTCTTCTCGGCCTTTTTTATTTTGAAAACATTCATCCGACCCCTTTCCTTAGTACGGTTTCAAGCCCCTGCTCACGCTTCCTCAGACTTTTCCTTCCTGCGAGGCTCTGCTTGAAAAGCTCGGTTCTGTGCTCTGCTCGTGTGTGGGTGCTCGCCTCCCCCATTAATCTGAGCACACGTGAAAGGGAAGGCCAAAACGGCCCTTTATTGATTAATTCCTCTCCCTCTTCTTTCCTCTGATGCTTCGCCTTCATGTCTCCTTGCCCTCCTCCTCCCTAATCGCCTCATCCCTCAGCACCAGACAACTACTGGGATCTTCATGTGGCCCTTTGCTGATGAGAACCAAGGGCTGCCTGGCAAAATCCCCTCTAGTGTGACGGCAAAGCCCAGTGCGGCCCGTAGATGTTTCCGGCGGCTCTGACGTCTTCTTGTTTCCTCTGCCCCTTCACAGCCGCACAAAGTGCTGATTCCTGTTCCTGACTGAATTCCCTGATTGTCTCCTGGGACGTCCACACCACAGCTCCTACCTCCCCTCGTCGTCAACCCCATGCTGCCTTCATCTGTTAAGAGATCGTTCTAAGGTCGGGGCGCCTGGGTGGCTCAGTCCGGTGAGTGCCTGACTTCGGCTCAGGTCATGATCTCGCTGCTCGTGGGTTTGAGCCCCGCGTCGGGCTCTGTGCTGACAGCTCAGAGCCTGGAGCCTGCTTCGGATTCTGTGTCTCCCTCTCTCTCTGCTCCTCCCCCAACCCCGCTCATGCTCTGTTTCTCTCAAAAATAAATAAACATTAAAAAGAGAGAGAGAGAGAGCTCATTCTACGGCTTTCCCAGTTCCAACTTGCACCAGAAAGCTACGGGAGGCATATCTCCATAACTTTGTGTGAGCTGAGTTGGGTTCTCCCAGCCCAGAACTGGCTCTTCCAGAGAGTATAAGCCCATTAGCTGTTTAATAATGCTTTGTTGATATTCCACCGCTTTCTGTTTGCTTTGCACACAGAGCATTTCTTTGAAACCCAAACAGCCTGGAGTGAGGCACAGAAACGAAGGTGGAAGAGTGGGGTGTGTTGTTTGAGGATGGTGGGGCGCAAGGGGGAAAGCGGAGATAGCAAAAGTGGGCAAGGAGAGGGGAAGAGGAAAGAAAAGAGGAAAAGTTTTCCGCTTCCCAGATTTTCCTGAGGGAGGACACAGTGGGGCTGCTATGTGACTACGTCCAGATTCCCAGGACCTCAGAGACACCCACCATCAAAGATAAGCAGAAGCACATATTCTAAAGCTCAGCATAAATGAATCTTGGAATACTCCCTGCTTTGGAGTCTCCATACTTAAAAAAAAAAAAAAAAAAAAAAATCTTCTTCAGCCAGAACAACCAGGAATGAACCTGGTTTGATTTGGCCAACGCCAGCATTTTTTAAAAAAATCATAGTTCATAGTTCTGTTGTGTATGTCACTGCAAAGTATTCATCATACTTAAGGGATGCCGCATACACCTGTCAATTCAGTCGAGCAAATGTGCATCGTTCCTATCTGTCTCTCTTTGCTTCAAGGGCCCGGCAATGCTAATCTTTAGCAATATTCTTTCCCCAATAAGAGCTCACATCCAATCTGAATGCTAAATAATGTTGTCACGAGGTTGCATGGGCACTGGTTAAGATCTATGCCCAAACTATAATGAATCTCTCTTCTACATAACTGTTATTGTGGCCAAAATTGGTGAACAGCCCCTTCTCAAGGGAGCAGTGGGAGGAGACTGGAATATTGTGTTGGATTCTGTCCTGGACATATCTTCGGCTAGACTCCTGGAGCAGTTTAAATCAAGGGCTGGGCTGAGCAGGCCTGAATGGCTTTCAAATGACAGATTTATGGAGGGAGGCCTAATTAGATCATGGTAATTTGTAGTACGACAGTATCTTTTGCTCAAGATCTCAAAGCAAATTTCTGCCTCCATAGGTGGGCAAAACAAAGACCTATGAATGTCGAGGGACAGTCTCAATTTCACAAAATAAATCCTTGGGCAGCCCAGGATAAGAGTCACACCTTGCATTTGGAAAAACGTTCTGCAGTTCTGCTACCTGTTTATATAATGTCTTATTTGAGCCTCCTAGAATCCAATGGCGGTATTAGGAAAGGCAGCCAGTGTCTCCCCCCATTTTAGAGAAGAGAAAATGGAGGCACTGGTTTGTGGTTAAGTGACCTGCCCAAGACCATAGCATCAGTAGCTGGGTTGATCTTTATATGCCCTATGTGGGTTGACAAGGTTTTTTGGAGAAATCAAGCGGTGTGATTCTTAGCTGTAAGGGCAGGAGGAAACCTTGAGATACTGTGGTTTTGCTCCTAATGACTTGGCAGAAAGGAGCGCGGCTGAGGAATACGAGCTGCAGAGAAGCCAGACTGGGAAATGGTAGCAGGAGACCTGGGATTCATGTAGGTCAAGGGCTTAAAATGAATTGTAAACCCCAGTGTTAGGAGTATGCAAAAGCCTCGAATTTGCGTATCAAGGTATTGCCTTGGCAAAAAATACTATCGTGTGTATGTGGCCACGTGGTCACCGTGGTGGCCCGTCAGTCATTATACAGCTGCCAACAGAGGTGGCGATCCCCTGAAAGAGCAGGAACAGTAGTGGGCAGGATTACTGAGTGCTCTCCCCAGGGCCTCGAAAGTCACACACAGTTGTCTTATTACCTGCCTGTTGGGACTGTCCATTCCGGGTACCATTCATTTGTTTCATTCATTGGGTAGCCAATGATACCCAGTTGGTCCCTATTCCGGTTGGTCCCTATTAAGGTGATGCGTGGATTCTGCCTTCGAGCAGCTTACGTTCTAGTATAAGGGCCCAAACATGTGCCTATGTGATAATGAACAAGGGGAAGGTGATACCTGTGATTAAAAAAAAACAAAAACAAAAACTTGGTTCCTTGTTGCTGTGCTAAACTTGTACATCGTCTAGGTCTTTTGAAAGAAATAGATGGAGCCTTATATTTTTGGTTTCCCCAGTAGGATTCTGCACATGGCTGATGCTCCTAAAAATGTGCTTATGTCCAGAGGATGGTTTTCTTTTCCCTTTTGGTTTCTAGAAGACTCTTACTGAAAAAGATCTTAATAAACAACTAACCTACATGAGTAGCTTGTGTTTTTCATCTGTCTCTCTCTCTCTTTTTGTCTCTGTCTCTGTCTCTCTCCCTCTGAACATGAATACTCTGTCATTTTGGAGATGAAGCCAATACCTACTAGTAAATGACCCATCACTGTTAAATGCAGATGGCAGAGAAACTTCATTTTCTAATCCTTAATTGTCCCCAGCATGTTAGGGGCAATTTTAAATCTAGTTATCCACATTTTAGCAAATCCGAATACATTTATTCCTAGGAAATAAATAAGGAGGTATCGATAAGTGTCTCATTCTCAGAAGGGTCACATCACATGGTCCTCAGCTCAGGCTTGCCCTGCCTCCTCTTTAGAACGAACCCCAAGTGGGTAGACAATGGGTGGGAGGCAACTTTGGGGACCCACAGAATCTTGAGACTGTCTCCCCTCTCCGTTTAAGCACATGGATTATGGCAAAAATCACAAACTGCAGACTTGGCAGATTCTCCCAGAGCAGGAGGGGAAGGTGATAGCCTTCTCCAAAGTCAGAGGAGGGATGGGTATTGAATAAATCACAACAAATATGTGATATGTCCTGCAAATGATATGAAAAATTAAATACAAAGAAAAGTGAAGACAGGGCTTGTCAAATGACGGAGCTGTGGGGAGGGTGAAGGGGGAGGTGGCGCGGGAAGGGGGGGGCGAGGCAGCAGGGGGGGAGGGGGCAGAGTGCTAAATTTGTGAAAAGAAAAACACTGATGCTATGCATACTCTGAAAGATGACATGGTTCCCTAGTCCAGATGGCAGTTTTTTAGAGTTTTACTTGCATTTTCTGATTGAACAGACTTTGCTCGGGTCCCGTTATTAATGTTAGAACTTGGGGCTTGGGCTCCTGTGTTCTTGCCAAGGCAGATGACAGTGCTGTTCCGGTGAAGGGGAGTTCAGAGTCTCAGGGTGCAGCAGCAGCAGCTTGGACTTCTGGGGAAACGAAAGGAGGACTCCCAGGCCACCCCATAAAATGGAAGAACCTTGGCTCTCCATATGCATTCTCTTTTGTGATTTGGAAGACAAATAACTCCGCTTAGTTGTCTATGAACAGGTACCGCAGATGGCTGGATCCTGATTCTTATAGGCTGCTGTGGAAGCCAGGGGGGGCTCTTTTACTCTTGCCCAGCCCCCTGAAGTTGTTAGCTAAGGGTGGGTTCTTGGAAGATAATGGGCTATGATTACTATATACTGTAAGTAACTCCAAGGGCAGTAGTGAGGATGGGGACTACCATGTGAGGTTTCACCGTAAATAGATAATGTATATAAAGTTGCTCCTGGGGCGCCTGGGTGACTCGGTCGGTTGAGTGTCTGACTCTGGCTCACGTCATGATCTCACAGTTTCAGGAGTTCAAGCCCCGCATCGGGCTCTCTGCTACTGGCACAGAGCCCGCTTTGGATCCTCTGCCCCCCCCCCCCCCCCCCCCGCTCCCGCCCCTCCTCTCTCTCTCTCTTTCTCTCTCAAAAATAAATAAAACATTAAAAAAAAAAAAGGTGCTCCTGTGATAAAGTCACTAGGCAGCTTGGAGATGTAAGGAAATTTTTAGGTATTTTTAGATATTTCTCTTAGAGAATCCCAGGCAATATTTCTGAAATATTTTAAAAATATTTTTAGATATTTAGAAATTTTTAGATATTTCTCTTAGGGAATCCCAGGCAACAGGGAATTCTTCAGAATCTTTTCTCCTCTTGATATTGGAACCCAAGGGATATGTTTCTAAGATCAAAGAACTTTAAGGGAAGCAATAAAGGGAAGACAGTATTTTGCTTTTCTTGAGATTTCTTGATAATGATGGATGCCCAATTTCTTTGTTCAAAGATGTCAGCCTGTGAATCAGAGGCAGAATCCCTTTTGGTTTTAGTTGTCACGGGTGTCTATTTATAGTCATGGCCAAATGTGACCTCATCCTCTAGGTTTTGCAAGCTCAGCAAAGTGAGGCCAGGTTAGCCTGGCCACAGGTCTCCGAGGAGCACCCCAGATGCTGCAGTGTGTCTTGTCAGCAATGCCAAGGTTTTTCTCTTTCCGCAACTCCTCACATGCCTTTCGGTTCAGAGAACAAGGTGATTGCAGACGCCATCTTTGAAGTCAGAAATAAAATGGAAGACTCAAGAATCGCCGATTTTCTTTCTTTCCCTTCCTTCCTTCCTTCCTTCCTTCCTTCCTTCCTTCCTTCCTTCCTTTTTTCCTTCCTTCTCTCCCTTTCTCTCTTTTCCTTCCTTTTTTTCTTTTCTTTCTTTCTTTCTTTCTTTCTTTCTTTCTTTCTTTCTTTCTTTCTTTCTTCTTCTTTTCTTTTCCTGTTTTGAAGACTAGTATGGAGAAAGGAGATGATGGTAGACAAGGAAGAATGGGACAAATCATTGGTGGAAGAGTCCCCATGGGGGCACACCACTAAGAGTTTCTAGGGATTCAAGCAGGAACCTGATCCTTTCTCCTAAGTATTTAAATATTGAGACCCAGGCAGACAAACACATCTGTGAAAATTACAGCTCTCATCTTGGGAGGAGCCATGGTGTTAGTGAGCTCTACCTAATTTCACAGTCCATTTCTTGGGGCCCTTTGTTCATCCAACCAATTTTCACTATGTGCTGCCTATGTGCCAGGCTCCCTCTGAAGGCACCTTCTCTCCGTTTTTCTGGTTTCTCATCCTTGGTTTGGAAAAAACGAACTGAGCAATAAAGCTGGAGATTGCTCTATCAGTAAAGTACAGCTCCATTTCTGTGACATGGCCAACTTCGTTGAAGTCAAGGAAAAGTTCTCCTTTTCCTAACCCAAGAATCTTTACTAAGCTGCGGATGGCTTTAGTGACCCCTTCCTTCCTATTTCATTCAATGCATATTTATTCAGCATGACTGAATCGTGTGTCTTCAAGTCTACAAAGTCATAGGAATCAGTTGCTTGGTTAATTGAACTGACAAGTCTGTTGAGCCAATTGTTAAAGAAATATGACTATTCAGCCAAGAGCTGTTGCTGTGGCTTCACATCGATGTGGCCAGGGTGGGTGACATTGTCTGAGACACAACGGTTTGCAGAGATGTAGTCCCTGACCACTAATTACCCAATGCATACTAAAATGTAGGGCACTTAGAGAACCCCAAGAAACGTAAGGGAAAACAGCACAGTGATCAGGAGAGATCAGTAGAAGCTGAAGGAAAACCAAAGATCTTATACCTGGGAAAAGGATACATGTTCTGCCTTCAACTTCTACCAATCAAAACCATATTTAAGCCACATCGGTACCACAGCAAACATGTATTCGGTAACGAAACCTACCTCGATTTTTTTGGTGAGTGTTTAAGCTTCAGTTTTTCTAAGGTGAAAATAACCTGAAATAAAGATGAATAAAATCAAGGAGTGAAATGCGCAGCGAGAAAAAAATCAATGCAAATATTCTCCTTTCGCTAATGTCCCCGTAAACTAAAATCCCAAGCAGCTTCTTTGATTTCATTTGTGGTAATTGCAACAGAAAATTGCATCTGGACCGACAATGTGTATACCAAGCTTCAGCCCAGTGTGCTTACAAATTGCCAAGTTATAGCAAACCTCCAGCAGAAAGGATGGAGATTTCTCACAGAAATACTGGCAACCCTTTAAGAGCAATGGCATTTACTGACACTACATCCTAGGAAAAAGAAATGAACTGGAAACTGTACATCAGGGTGATCATCAATGTCAACTGAGTCCTGGTTTTTCTTCTCACTCCCCTCCAAATAATTTGGCTTTCAAAATTACATCTGCTGTTCTGTCTTTAGTAGATACAGCCATGATGCAGTATCTAACTGGAATTCTCCTTCTTTCTCTTCCCTCTTTACTCCTGGAAATCTGGATATTTAACAGAAGCAGTTAGGAAAAGTATTATAGACAAATCTCAATCACCTACGTGGGAGAAAGAATCCATTTTTTGAAAGTTTATTGTGGGGGGGGGGAAGGGCAGAGAGAGAGGGAGAGAGAGAGAATCTCAAGCAGGCTCTGCACTGTCAGCACAGAGCCACATGGGGGGCTCGAATCCACAAACCTCGAGATCATGACCTGAGCTGAAATCAAGAGTTGGACACTTAACCGACTGAGCCACTCAGGGAGCCCTGAAAGAATCCAATTTTGATTCCTAGATTACAGGGTTCTGGGAGGAATGGAGGCGTCCTCATCGCTGAAAGCTTGGGAATATGTTCTGGAACATGGAACTCTTAGGGTTCAATCCTGTGTTCGCTTGAAGAATGAGGAGTCTGGTCCTCCCCCTGACAAAAATCACACACAATATAGGTATGCACATCCCAAATACTGAACAGGAATAATATGGTCTGGTGTGTACGTGTTTTTGTTTGTTTTGTACTTAGGCCACGTCTATACATCCGAGTCAGCTTGAAAAATAATACACCAACATCACTTAATCCCAGCCACTGCAAACAACGATTCACTAATTCCTTTGGTGTTTTTCAAAATAAAAGTTGTCTGATGAAAAGCCACTGCTGTTTCACGCTGTTCCTCACAAGATGAACAGGACAGAATCTCTATTTCTTATAATACCCGGCCAACAATAGATGTTTACTGAATGCAGCCTCACTTATTTATATGCTGCAAATAATTGTACCTTCACAATGATAGTCACTCTCACGAAAATACAGTTATTGTCTGTATCTTTTTTTAAGCGTTCACGACGAGGAAAGGATTACGTGGTCACGTGGCAAAGATTCCCACCAAAATAGGAGAACAGTGGAAAAATAGGCGCAGACTCCGGTGTTCTTTAATATATTCATCACCGTGCAAGAAGCCAACGTCCAGGCTCCTAAATAATTATCAGTCAGCGCCATCACACTAAAGTGGGTTTCCATCAATACTGAGGTTATCTTTGCTTTGCCTCCGCTGACCCCGAGTGGGACGGGAAGAATGGCCCGGGCACACCTAATGGCTCCTTGCCGTCAAGCAGCCGTGGGAAGGGCAAGGGTACTGAAGCAGCGGAATCAATCACCAGACTCATTAACCCGGCAGCCTCCCACCCCCCTCCCACGGGCTCCCCAGCCGTACCACTTGCCACTACCCCCCCTCCTCCGGGATCCGAGGTCACCCAAACCACCTTCAAGGGGCCATGCACCTGCTCCCTACACCACACTTCTCTCCCGGCCCCTTGCAAACGGGCAGCCGCAACTTCAAGGAAAACATTTCCGAAACGAAACCTTCGCTCGCCCGGACGCGGACGCGTGCGTGCACGCCCCCCCCCCCCCCCACGCACGTGTGCGCACGCGCACCCACGTGCACGCGCGCCGCTAAGATCCTATCGGTGCCGGTGTCGTGGACAGACGCCCCTCCGCTGGGGGGCGGGGGGGAGGTCCCAGCCCTCCTTCCTCTCAGCCCCCACCACCCGGAGCCCTTGCTCTCCGTCCAAGGGCGCCGCGCTGCCTGCGCTCCGAGGCCTCAAGGCCACTGCCTTCCCTCTCTCGTGCTTGGAAGCCGCAGCCTCTGATCAGGGCTCTGTTTGCCAGCCCTGTACTGTACTTCATTAGGCAGCTCTATTTAATGGTTTCAACAAAAGCCATCATTTTAGCCCAACTGCCTTGACTAAATTAAAATTTCCAATCTCTGTTTTAGTGTTCTGCAACTGATGTATACATAAGCAAAACTGGTCAACATCTGCCAGGGGGTTGGCAAAAAGTTCTGTAAAGATGTACTTCACATTTCTGAAGCATGTGCAAAGTAACAGCGTCCTTATCCTCCCGAGAGCCCTCATGGTTTTACTTCACCATTTGTTCAAACACACTTTAGCCGCGTATAAGCCATACAGTTCATTCCCCCCTTGGTTGCCGTTTTATCTGTAGTGTCATTTTGAGTAATTGGGGTATGGTAGCTGATCAACTTACAGGTTTCTCATTGGCAGAAAGGGACCATATTGGCACCAAGAAAGAATATGATGGGTCCTCTCGGTGCATAAGCAAGTGTCCCTCTCTTGCACTTGGCTACCCAAGGCCATTAGGAAATAAGCTGAATAAAGCCTCCAAGTGTATACGTCTTCCCTCTTCCCGGGCAGAGGGAGGCACCTATAGAAGAAGCATAGCAAACCCAATGTGGAAAGATGGTCAATGTACATATTTAGTCAGTGATCTGTGAAAGTTTTTGAATTAGTTTTTAAAGCTTTGTTAAGACCAGAACGCACAGATGTTGAAAACAAGTTCAGATGTAGCGACAGATGGTATTTGATTATGAAGCAGACTGTTCATATAATACAAAGATGCTGCTTCTGCCATACCCAAGTAACTGCAGACAGTGCAGTAGAAATTTTGGAAGGCAGGCGGTTCGAGAGGGTCTTTGTGCAGCAATAACTTTCCCATTTTCCAGCAGTGCTAGAATTGGGATAATTTCCCCCTTTTCTTTTCAATCAGCCCCTCTCTCTGCTCTTCTGTGCCCTGCCTCCCTCTCCAGCCTCAAAACCTCCTCTCTCCCTTCAGTGAGCTGTCTTCCCTCGCCCACGTCTTTCACAACAACTGTGCCGATCGGAGGGTGCGTGGCCTCATCCGAAGCAGTCCCGGGCCCGAAGTTAGAGGGAAAGAGGAAGCGCTTGCTAATGCTTTCGTGGTCTGAGAGAAAAAGACTCCTCACCGTTCTTGCTTTGCGGTGAGAACTCCCTCTTTAAACAGCAGCCGGGATGATGGCTTCGAACGTGCTGCCACACGTGTGCTGAGGTTGCTGCTGACACGGCGCGGGCATCGAGACTCAGCTGCCCCATCTGTAAAGTGGGGATGCCTCTTGCCCCATTCATCTCTCAGGCGTGCCCGGCAGATCATATGGGATGCCGAGTCAGAAAGTGCCTTGAAGAATGGAAAGCACTGTTCACGTGCATGTGACTGTCATTGTTGGGGTCTCAGGATGGGAGAGTGTGGGTGCCTTCATGCCGAAAAGAGAAACCTCCCTGTACTTTGGGAGACCTCAGTCGGAAATCCACTGTCCTTCTTCTGTGTAAGCCCTAGAAAAATGCCGTGGTATCAGAAGTGTGCTTATTAAACGAGTGAAGACAGCAGAACCCCTGGCTGCAGATGGGTGCCTTCCGAATGGTTATTTCCCCTTTTCAGACTAGAAACTTTGAGGATCAGTGACTTAGACATCATGGGACCCCCAGCGCCTGGCTATGATAGAGTGCCCTGGTGAAGGTCCTGGGTGTAGAAGCAGACACGCTTAGAAAAGGACAGTGTGGATTCGACAACCTCCTTTCTGGCCTCCTTCAGAATCCAAGCTTTCAGGTCTGGGTGAGTTATCAGGCCTCGTCTCCAAAGCTTTTTGTGGCTCTGTTACCTTCCTTTATCAACACAGTTGTGGCCTGGCCTGGGCTGCGGTGCGGGTGGGGGTGGGGGAGGGCACAGGAGGGAGGTGGGGGCAGTGCCGGTACAGCCTCTTTCGTGTATGACCCGACTCAAAAGCCCGCCGTCTGTCCCCTGCACTCCAAGTCTCTGGTTTGGAAGAGCTTACTATGTGCCAAATAATGTTTAACAAACACAGATGAGCCACAGGAGATGAGGGAGATAACTGGCGTGCCAATACGTATAGGAGGAGATTTTGAGAGAGCTGCCGGGGGCGGGGGGGGGGGAGGGGGGAGGGGAGGGGGGAGGGGATGTGGGTAGAGAGTAGTCGTAGGTGGGCTCAGGATGGAGGTGGATGAGGAGACAGAGGAATTTTCGGGTCCTCCTGCGGTGGAGGGCCATCCCGGGATGTTTTACGTGCTGCTTCTATGCAAACCTTCCTCTTTTTTGGTCACCTTTATGGGTTTACTGGTAAAGCTGATGTGGCACTAACTTATATTAAATGCCCAGGGTTTGATTAGCCAATGAGAAGAGGGATTCATATTCTCTCTCCAATTTGCAAATGTATATTAAAGCCCACTGCATCTTTATTGCAGACGGAACTGGTGATATAATCCGTGGGGCTCTGTCCAAAATGAAAATGTGTGGTCCTTTGTTTAAAAATTATTTAGAATTTCAAGAGGGTAGCGGCAGAGCGGTGAAGAAATGTGGGGCTCTCCTAAGTGTGGGACTCTGTGTGACTGCATAGGACTCACGCCTACGAAGCCGGCCCTGACCGCAGCGGGATAGAAAAGCAAACTCCTCTGATCGCCTCCCATCCAGAATCTCTGCAGCATGCAGAAGACACCTTCGGTTTTTGAGTATCGATTTGCTGAACTGTGAGACATTAAGAGATTGCCCTGAATGAGGAGGAAAGCGGAAGACGGGGACCACGGATTCATAAAAGAAAACAGAGTGGGCAAGAAGGCAGGCTGGACAAGATTCAGAAGTCCTGGGTTCACACTCAGATCTTATCACTAGTCAGATTTCGGAGCTTATCCATGAGAGAGGAATAGTCAAGAGTTCCCGTTAGAGTCAAGAGTCTCCCAGGGTCGACGTGAGCTCCAAGGGTGACGATGTGAATGTCAAAGTGCAGGGTGCTGGCCAGCCAGTGTTCTTGGTTCAGGCAATGTGCACTACACGTTAGGAGGTGAGTTGATGAGCCAGCCAGTCAGGCGGGATTTATGAGGCAAACTTTGTGCTCGGCACTGTGACGAGTGCCATAGTTACTGCCTCGAACACTGGGGAGACACTGGTGCTTGGAACCAGGCGGCTGGATCCTCTCTCTGAGTATTCCACTGAGTACTACCCATTCCCCAGGTCCTGGAAGAAGAACCGTAAAGCGAAGGTATGAGAGTCCTTACAAGGTACATAGGCCACTCATGAATGTTCACGTGGGTCGGGAAACCAGCTCCAGAAAAGGGTATTTTAGCCCAGGAGAAATACAAATAACAGTGAATTTGATGACCACGGATAATATCTGTCTGCCGATGAGTCGGTGCCATTGGAGAGCTGCACTAAATAGCAAGACAGCTTTAAATGGAGAGCTGAGGAGTGGAAGAGGTACCTGGCCCCCACTCAGGCTCTCTTCCCTATTCTTGGTCCTTTCTCTAACAGCTGTTCTTGATGAGGACTGACCGTGGCTTCATTCCCCACGCCCTCGACCACCATCACTCCTCCACTGAGGACCCGAGTCTCCACAGGAAGTATTTCCATCACCTTGGTTAGGACTGTCTCTGAGGAAAGGAGATGTAAATAGCTTAGTATTTCCAGAAGGGCCTCGTTTTGTGTGTCCTGCTTTTGGGTAAATTGCCCTGTTAAGGCAAAAGCACCCAGACAGCCCATGCCCAAACTCATGTCCATAGAAACGATGAGATAATGCATATGTATTGCTTTAAGCCACTAAATGTGTGGCAATTTGTTACCCAGCTGTAGAAAACTAATACATATTGCACTAGCTTATTATCATATAGTAATAACTCTCACTCATTGAGTGTCTACTGTGTGCTTAGCTTTGTACGAAAGCATTTATACATATTCTCTTAATTCTCACCACTCGGCGATAGAGGTACCGTAAGGACTATTTTAGAGATGAAGAAAACTGAGGGGCAGGTAGTTTGTTCGAGAGCACAGAATAAGAGGTGGGAGGAGGGATTTGAACCCAGGTCCGCCTTATCTAGAGTTCATGCCAATGAGGTATGAGGGCAATTTTCTTTCATTGTGGTATCTTTCTTCCTTTCCCAGCCTCCATCCTAATCCATTATCTTCCGAGTTTGGTAACGTATCAAGATCCTGCTACGTGCCTGGACCTCCTCCCCTCCACTCTCAGTTCTGCAAAGTGCTCAGGAAACCTAGCCTACCTCCTGGCCAAGTGCCTGGATGCCAAGGCCTCCTCAGAGACACATAGCACCCCGAGCATGTCTCACGGGGCTCCCCTAGCAGTTACCCTTGCTGCCTCCTGGGTCAAGGTTCCGGGAGCTATAACATTTTAGGCTTCAGGGTTCTTCACAAGAACAGCTGGCTGTAGTGCCCACAACCTCCTCCTGGACACTGCCATTGACATTGCAGTATGTGTTCCTTTTCTATGGCTAAATAGCAAATTACCACAAATTCAGTGGTGAAATGTGCACCAACAGGGCATAGTGCAGGCAGAAGGAGGGCTTTTGAATCAGACCTATTCGGATTTAAGTTTTGGACTCCTTGAGCCTCCCACTTACCAGCACTTAGCTGAGAGCTAGCCTGTAGAGGACACTTACTTGAGTTTGTTGAACAAATCAATGAAGTTAAGCAATACCGATGATGATTGATGATGATGGTGGTGATGGTGATGATGGTGATGGTGATGATGATGGTGATGATGATGGCAGCAAGATGGTGGAACAGAGAGAATTCCTGAAACCAGCTAAGAAGCCACGGTACTTCAAGCAAGCTCAAAGCCAGTAACAGCTGTATTGAAACAGCTTCATCCACTTGAAATCAAATAGTGTTAAAGACCTGGAGACTGTAACAGAGACAGCCAGTAGAATGATCCTCCTCGTTGATTCATCATCTTTGGAAGACACTCTGAGAAATTTCACTGCTCAGACAAAACCATCAATACTTAACCATAGTAAAGGAAGAGGAGGTCAGAGAAACATTGTTGGAGACTTTGGATATTTCTTGCCATTTGAGATAGAAGCAGAGTCAAGTGTATCTGGCAGCCTTAATGACATGTATATCTACTAATTGATATATTTTGTGGTTGAAATTGTTTTATGATTTGGGATCTGATTTATTTATAATGCCTTGTAAAGTTATAGGTAATAAATCACGTTGAGCTACACCTTGAGTAAGTCATTTTCGTTGAAAAAAATTTAGCAGCGCAAATTTATCATCTCAAGTTTCTGTGTGGCAGGTCTTGGTGGGGTTAGTCCGGTCTTCTGCTCAGTGTCTCGCCGGGCTGAAATCAAGGTGAGGGCTTGTGATCTTATGTAAGGCTTGAGGGTCTCCTCCAAGCACTCCAGTTAGTGGCAGAATTTGGGGAATGTAGTATAAAAGGTCCATTTTATTGCTAGCTGGTGACTAGGGACAACTTTCAGCTTTTCAAGGCTGCCATCAGATCCTTGCCATGTGGCCCCCTCCATAGACAGTTCACAAGGTGACAATTCAAGGCCAGTAGGGGAATTTTTTTAAGATCTCACTTAATCAGTCCAGGAACACCCAGGGTAATTTCAGCTTTGATCAGCTGCTTAAGGACCTTAATTACCTTAATCTTTGCCATGTAATGTAACCCAACTATAGGAGTGATCGCTCATCATATTAATAGGTTCTGTCCACACTCAGAGTGAAGGCACTGCACGAGACATGTACACCAGGGATGGAAGTCTTAGGGGCTGCCCAAATATTGCCAACCACACAGAACTTGAAGAGTGCGGCCATCTCGGAAGACTAAAGAACCTTGAGAGGTTAGAATAGTGGGCGCCATTCTTTTGTTTTTAATGTGTATTTCTTTTGTTTTTTTTTTTTTTAATTTTTTTTTCAACGTTTATTTATTTTTGGGACAGAGAGACACAGAGCATGAACGGGGGAGGGGCAGAGAGAGAGGGAGACACAGAATCGGAAACAGGCTCCAGGCTCCGAGCCATCAGCCCAGAGCCTGACGCGGGGCTCGAACTCACGGACCGCGAGATCGTGACCTGGCTGAAGTCGGACCCTTAACCGACTGCGCCACCCAGGCGCCCCAATGTGTATTTCTTTTGGAGAGAGAGAGAGAGCAAGCACACGCACAAATGGGGGAGGGGCCGAGAGAGACAGAGTGAAAGACAGAGAATCCCAAGCAGGCTCCGCACCACCAGTGCAGACCCCGGTGCAGGACTCGAACTCACAAACAGTGAAATCGTGACCTGAGCCGAAAACCGAGTCGTATGCTAAACCGACTGAGCCACCCAGGCACCCCAGTGGGCGTCATTCTTAATGGTGCTTGAGGGAACCCGCAGGTGGATGACGGCAGCTGTATGTTATGGTCCTCCAAAGCAGAATACAATGCTGATGGCTTGGAGTCCCCTAGTCCAGAGAAATATAGGACTTATCTTTCAGTTTGCGTATTCCCATAGTTTTCAGAAATGCATTTCCTTCCATGAATTTTGTTCTTGTTTACGGTGTGGCAAAAATTATTACTATTGTTTCAAGGAAAAAAATGTGTTATGGGTGTTTGTGATTTTCCCCTTACCCCTGGTTTTAAACAGGGAACAGCTAGTGTTTGTAGAGGCCACTCTAAGGCTTTCCTTTGTGGCGGAAAGTCTAGGCAATGGGGATATGATAGAGAATATTTATTTTCTTGATTTTCCTTTCTTATTGGTATAAGAAGAAGAACCTAATTTCATCATATTTTCACAAATATGTTCTCACCGTATTTTCCCATTCTGCCCATTGCATAGAATGTTTTACATTCTTCTAAAGACATCTTTCTTGGAACTATTGCGTTCTTGTTTCAGTGTGAATGAATTATAGTCTAAGGCTGCTACACAGCTGTGAATCTATTTTCTATATACTTCCTGGTTTGTTTCACTGTTTATTCCACATCCTTCCTGCCCCCCCCCCCCGCCTTTTTTTTTTGGTTTGGTTTTCACCTTCATTCTGTTGGAATACATGTCAGGAAAATTTCTCAGAAAGAGTACATGGAAGATAAGCTTTGAATCAGTGCCTACTGGAGTTTTTATTCATGATTGATAGTTTGGATTAATATTATATTCTAGGTTTTCATATTCCACCTCTGGATAGCGCTTTAGGGAGTAACAAAGAGCTCAAGCAGCAAATAAGAAAAGCATTCAGGCAGAGGAAACATCTATGCAAATGTACTGAGGCATAAACTAAGAGGGTATGTATTGGGAACCAGGAGCAATCCAATACTGTAGGGCAAGAATTAGAGGGAAGGGAGAAAGTAGTAGGAAATACAGCAGAAGGAACAGGTACAAATAACATCCTAGGGATCGGGTCTGCCATGGTAAGGGGATTAGGTATAATGCTGGAGTGAAAGGGAATTGCAGATTAGTCTTAATCTGGGAAATACCAGAGTTGTGACACAGAAAGATCAATTACTAATTGATAGCAGTTGTATGAAGAATGGCCATGAAAATGGAAGAAAGGAACCAGCACAAAAGAGGTAGTTCATTATAGCTGGGTGGAGGATGATAGAGCAGTAACCAGGGAGAGATCATAAGGGGTCTTAAAAAACCATGTTAAGGACTTTGGACTTTATTCTGGAGCAGTGACAAAACTCTCCATTTGAATAGAGGGACAGATTAATGCTTTAGAAAAATCACCCGATACAGTGCAGGAGAATGGATTAGTGCTGGGGTAGAAAGACTGAAGGAAGGAAGGCCTATCATAATGTTGTTCACTTCCTGCTTTTGTAGAACCTGGGATGAGAGTTGACAGGGCCTGAATTAGGGTCCTGTGGCTAGAAGGTGATGAATGGATTTGAGTGATATAAGGAACATGAATTGAACATCAATAATGGTTGATTAGATGTGGGAATTGAGAGAAGAAAGACAGAATGACTCTTGGGTTCTTGGTTTGGTCCAGTGGATGGATGAATGACTCCATCCACTTAGGCAAAGACATTTTGGGGGAAAGATGTCATAATCTGGGATAAAGCAGATTAGCCATATGTATATCTCTTTCCTTCTCTCCTGAAATATAAATCACTTTTATCTGTCTGGAGAAGCAAAGAAAAGAGCTTCATATCTTTCCTCCTCCAGAGCAATGGAGCAGTCTCCCCATCACACCATCCTCTCTTGGGAACACCCCACCATCGGCATCCTGGCTTTAGAGGAATAGGCTTCTTTCAAGCTTTCAAATGCTCTCCATTTACCCCAAACACAGGTCCTTTACACTTGCCTGTTTTCCCTCCTCTTTGGCCACGTGATACTTACTCACTTTTTAGATGTCAGTGCTAAGTCACTTCCTCAGAGATGCCTGCCTTCTCCTGTCCCAGGCCCGGGGACATTTGTTCCAGCATGACCCTTGCCTTCACCTTTCTAAACTTCTGCATCAATAAAGAACTTTGTAGTCTACGTGGTTCCTTTGTTTTTGTGAATAACTGTCTCCCCCACTGGAGTATAGCCTCCACCAGGGTGAGAGCTATGTCTTACTCATCACCGTTTTCACGAAGCCTAGAACAAATGTCTGTTGAAGGAATGAAAGAGAAGAATGCCCTGTAGCTTAGTTTGGCTGTGACCACAGAGGCTTTCTGCCCCCAGAGTGAAATGACTCTTCTCAGACAACTCTCAGCAGCTGTTTGAGAAGCTGCGTGGCTAATTCCCAGACAGCAGTTTATCACAGGCCACGTTGAGGCCACTGCACACAGTTCCGGCAAAACTATAACTTGAGGCCTCTGAGGCACACCGCTTCAAGTTCTGAACTGGAGACACCGCACTTGCTGTCAGGCCACTCTGGGCAACGACCAACAGCGTGGTTGTAATTTTACCTACAGACATGGGGGTATGTGCGGCCGAAGCGCACCCCCCCCGCCCCCTTCTGGCACCTTTGCTCTCTGGAGACCATGAACTCCTCAAGGTAAACGTCCATGAGCATTTCTCCCTGGACCCAGATGAGTGCTGGGCACGTAAACTAGGCTCCATACAAATGCGTTAAATAAGCAAATGGATGTAGTAAGACGGAGCTACCAATCTGCCATCATATATATTTTTTTAAATTCTTTAATGTTTATTTATTTTTGAGAGAGACAGACAGACAGAATGGGAGCGGGGGAGGGGCAGAGAGAGGGAGACCCAGAATCCGAAGCAGGCTCCAGGCTCTGAGCTGTCAGCACAGAGCTCGACGCAGGGCTCGAACTCACGAACCGTGAGATCATGACCTGAGCTGAGGTCAGAAGCTTAACCGACTGAGTCACCCAGGTGCCCCCATCTCATTTTTTTACAGTAAAATTTCTTTTAAAAATTGTTTTAAAATTACAAGAGCAATACAGCTTGCAAAAATTCAAATAATAAAAAGTTTACATGGTAAAAAGTAAAAGGTGCCATTCACATCTCCTCTCCAATCCCAGGTATTTATTATCTGTCTACCTATCTAGCTATGTCTGCCTATCTCTATCTATCTATCTATCATCTATCTATCTATCTATCTATCATCTATCTATCATCTATCTATCATCTCTGGTACAAATTGGTCCAGACCATTTAGAATCAAGCAGTTGGACATTTCCTTTTATAAAGTGCCCCAGCCCTCACCCATCAGAGCTGGCTGGACATCTCGTCTGAGTCATGGGAAGACTCTCTCTTTCCCTTGACGTTGATTGAGAACTCCAGGGCTTGTGGGAATTAGGAAGACTATGGATGGGCCTTTGCTCTCTAGTCAATTATGCTTCTGTATTCAGGGGTCCCTGCTTCTAACACTAAAGGCTACTCAAAGCAGAGAGCTCTTGTGGGGCACCTATGCCACTGTGATAAGCTTGGTCGCAGACATCTTTGCTTCTGCCTTCAACACGGTGAGCCTGGCACTCAGTCCTCCCCAGGCACCTGTGTAGCAATCCCACCCATCCCTCCATTTCAGGGAAGCAGCTTTCTGGCCTCCTAGCCTAAACCCTAAATTCCCACCTCCTTGTAGTCACCAGGGCATGGAGTTGGTCTATGCCCCTCTCTTGCCCTTGAGACAAAGACGCCTCCATCCTCTCTCTTTCAGAGACCGCTATCACCGACAGATCTGATGGTCAGGACTTGTAAAGGCCCCTGGAGTGAATGAGCCAAATTCAATAACATAAAGACCAGGCTTCCCTTAAAGGGAAAGAAAGAAGATTCTCCTTCTGCGTCTTCTCCTGGCCCTCCCTCTTCGTTATTCCCCTTTAAGACCGGTTCACAAGAGAGGTACCAATTAAGTTCTCAATTACTCATTTTGTTAGAGGTATAAATAAATATAATCTTAAGTATAAATGAGGTGATGTGGTTTACTATATTTCATAAAATCTAAGAGGCATCAACTGTAAGCCATGCTATTATCTTATGTTTAAGTAAGAAGAAAAAAATGCTATCTATTATAATTATTAGATGCTGTGGACTGTATGATGCATCACAATTTCAGAAGTATTGATACGTGGGAAAAGTGATTTTTAGAAGCAACAAAATATAGTACTACATTATTTTGCTCCTAGACTTTTCTAGTTAGTAATTTACCCTGGAGATCTCTCTGTGTTGTTACATAAAGATCGATCTCATTTTAAAAATTAGTCTAGGGCACCTGGGTGGCTCAGTTAAGTGTCCAACTCTTAATTTCAGCTCAGGTCAGGATCTCCCAGTCATGAGATCGAGTCCCACATTGGGCTGTGTGCTGGCCGTGGAGCCTGCTTGGGATTCTCTCTCTCCTCCCTCTTTGCTCCTCCCCTGTTTGCACACTCTCTCTCTTTCTCAAAATAAATACACTTAAAAAATATATCACATAAAAAAATTGTTCTGTAGTTTTCCAAACATATATATGAAATAATTTGCTTAATCATTCACTCGCCCAAAATTATAATCTTTGCATTTGAAAACAGTGTTTTAAATAAAATTTCTTATACTGGGGCACCTGGGTGGCTCAGTCAGTTAAGCGTCCGACTTCGGCTCAGGTCATGATCTCACGGTTCCTGAGTTCCAGCCCCGCGACGGGCTCTGTGCTGATGGCTCGGAGCCCAGAGCCTGCTTCAGATTCTGTGTCTCCCTCTCTCTCTGCCTCTCCCCCTCTCACATTCTGTGTCTCTCTCTCAAAAATAAACAATCAATCAATCAATCAATAAATAAATAAACAAATAAACTTTCTCGTATATTTTTGTGAGTATACCCAGTTCCTAGAGGTAGAATTACTAGACCATATTAAATTTTGACCGTTACCACCAATTTGTCCTCTAAAAAATGTCTATTTATAATTTTGCAATAATGTCTGAGTGCCTATTCCCCCAGACCCTTGTCAAAACTGGGTAACATCAATATTTTCTATTTTTCCAACGTTAACTGGCAAAAACACGGTATTATGTTTTAATTTGCACTTCTCTGGTTGCCAGTAAAGTTAAGCATACTTTCACACATTCACAAACCACATTTATTTTTTCCTTGTTATCTTGACTATGCATGTCCTCTGACCATTTTAGTATTGAATGGTACATTTTTTAACTGATTTATGGATGTGTTTTGTGCACTAAGGCTAATTAGTCTAAATGTAATTAATATGTATTTTCTTTTTGTTTATTTTCCCCCAATTTTTCTGTTTTTGTTATTGTTGCTGAGATATAACTTTTTATGTAGCCATATCTTTAATTTTACTTTTTTATGGCTTCTGGGCTTTGTGTGGTTTAAAATATTTTACAAAGTGCAAGATGGTAGAATCAGTTTTCCAGAATGTTCATGTGTGTGTTACGTGTAGGAGTACGTGTGCATGTGTGTGCACACATGCATTTGTATGTGAATACATACTTTCAACCTTTTGTCCATCAATTTATTTTTGTGTATGTTGTACGACGGGGATCTGACTTTTTTCCATATCATTAGCAAATCATCCCCATGCTCTTTGTTGAATAGTGTTGAATACCTTTTATGGTTGAATATCTTTTCATCCCGATTTGAAAGTTAACTTTATTATAGACTAAATTCCTACGTTTACTTGTATCTGTTTCTGGGTTTTCTAATCTGCTTTCTTGAACTATTTTTCCTCAGTTCTAATTACTGTGATTTCATATTTTGTTTTTATATCTGTTGGGGTAAATCAGAGAAGAAATAGAGAGAAATATAATATTAATTCTCCTAATATTGATTGAATGTCCCCCATGTGCTGGGCTTCATTGTAAGCCCCTGAGTGGTGTATCTACTAATCTCGCTGGACTTTAATGTAATTGTTTTTTAAAGTTTATTTATTTATTTGTTTGTCATTTATTTTTTATTTAGAGAGAGAGAGTGTGTGTATGTGAGAGAGAGCAGTGGAGTGACAGAGAGAGAGAGAGAGAGAGAGAGACAGAATCCCAAGATCTGCACAGAACCCAATGCGGGACGGGGCTCCAACTCAGGAACAGGGTGATCATGACCTGAGCCAAAATTGAGGGTCGGCCACCTAACCGACTAAGCCACCCAGGTGCCCCTGTAGTTGTTACCAGGTTTAAAAATTAATTCTCTTTTTACTTCTCAATACTTTCTTGGCTTTCTTTTTAGCATTTTCTCTTCTAGGTGAACTTAAAAATTGTTAAAAAGAATAAAAATCGTTATGTTCTGTAAGCAGTTCTCTAAATTTGATTGGGGTCACATTAATTTATAGAGCTAATTGATTGCATTAATTTACAGAATAGAGTTATTGAGCAAATTAGGCAAATTAAACTATTTATCATTTGGGGTCTTCCTATGCAAAAAAGGTATACCTTCTTTTATGTGCCCTACTTCCCTTTTTAAAAAAAAACATGAGGATAATCATATTAGTAACTCATAGGATTTCTGAGAATAATGAAATCATCTAGATAATTCCTGGCACATCATAAGAACATAATAAATATTAGTTCTTATTATCATTATTATTTTTATCATTGTTGTCTGACTCTCACTTTTTTCAGGTCTTCTTTGTGTCTTTACAGTATAGTTTTATAGCTTTATTCCTGATAGTTTATAGGTTTGGTTGTTATTTTATTTCCATTGTATGCTCTAGTTGTTTATTGCTAACATATAAAAAATGTAAATTGAAATATACATGAATTCTCCCAAAATTTATTGGGTGTCCTATATTGGCTCTTTCCATTCCTTCCTCCAGTATAGCTCTGGTGCCATTGGGAAATACCAGGTGTGGAGAAACAGAGGCCAGATTCAGGAGTTACTATGTGAGCTTCTCTCAAGGTGGATGTGTTATCACTCCAATGTCAAACATAAATATGCTTTAAAAATTTTTTTAACATGTATTTATTTTTGAGAGACAGAGATAGAGCATGAGAGGGGGAGGGGCAGAGAGAGAGGGAGACACAGAATCTGAAGCGGGCTCCAGGCTCGGAGTTGTCAGCACAAAACCTGACGTGGGCCTTGAACTCATGAACCGCGAGATCATGACCTGAGCTGAAGTTGGCCGCTTAGCCAACTGGACCACCCAGGCGCCCCCATAAATACATTTTCAATGCTCAATTGTTCATATTAATCTTCCCCCTGACCGAGTTGGATACATTGGAGAATTGACTATATTGCATATGGAAGTAATTATTGCCCTCAGAATCTCTAAATACTGACTTATACAAAATCCAGATTTGACCGTCTATGTTGCAGATAGCCATTTGATCCAAAGGTTGGGAAGTCAGTTTGTTTTGAGACCTCAGAGCTAACTCAGGGTGCCCAACATGAGGATATGACTTGGTGGATTCCGGCCATTCCTGTGATGCTAAGAGAGGAAGTGGTTAAGGGTTACCCAATCTGCCAGAGTGTTTAGATACGATACTTCCAAATGAGACATCACGTATAGCATCTCACTATGCTATGCGAGGTAGAATATAGTGGCTGAGGCTGCTATGAGTCTAAAAGGACATCATCTCTCCCTTGAGCAAACTACCCAGGCGATTTATTGATACACTGGACAACTCAGTCACATCATTAAGATCAAAGGAAGTCTATGATGGCCTCTACGGTGTTAGATTTTTAAGAAAAAACTCCCCAGGCAACGATCTTCACATGCAGATTTTGCTGGCTGTGTTCAGGTCTAGGAAGCAGTCACACAACCACACGTTTATCTATTTGGAGGCTTTCAAAGGTCGGTGGAGCCCACTCAGTTTATATTCCCACCATTTAAAAGTGCATATTGCTGTCCTGGACATTGTTTAACTTGGTCTTATCTCTCTCTATTCATTCTTGCTACGATGGGATCCCCTCAAGTGTACTGGCCCGATTCCACTACGTCAGACGTATGCAGCAGGGAGAGGAGCTACACCAGCAGCTGGGGGAGCTGAGCGGAAGGAAGGAGGCTAAAAAATATTAATCCCATTTCAAGGAACAGGCACTGTGTTAAATGCTTTCGGACACAATACCGCATTTAATCCTCACGGCAGTCTTGCAAGGAGAGCATTCTTACGATTACTTTCACACAGGAAGAAACTGAGGCTTAGAGAAATTAAGACCTGAACCAGGGTCTATTGGACTCCAAACCCCATGGGTCACAATTCTGAGCTCCAGCTAGAGCTGCCAGTGATCTTAGGCCAGGTCTCCAGGATTCCTTGAGACAAGACTTATGCAATACTGGGTCCGAAGATGAGGCTAAGTGGGTTGGACCTGTCCACTTAGCCCTGGGTTTCTTTACTGGGAAAGCGTTCCGTCAAGCTCTCCCCTGATGCGCAAGTCAAAATTCTTTCCAACCGAAAGTAGACCTGTAGTCATCATGGGAATGTTGCTATGTTGTTCTTTCAGCTCCAAACTCTACTTCTTGGAAACCGGGTCACGGACTTGTAGGAGTTTCCATCCACGGTTCTGCTTGGTCTGTTAAGATCAGATGAACAGGGCTGAGGAAGCTGTAGGCAGACAGAATTAGCGGTAATTCTTTCCCACAATACTGCGCTCCATTCTTCTAACATACCTCAAGTGCATGCCCTCGGCCAAAACAGATCTGGCAAGAGGGAGATTAACAATGATGACAAAAATAGTCCCTGACTTGATAAAACAAATATCAACTGGGTCAGGGGACAAGAACTGCCCATAACCAACCTTGGGATCTAATATGTTCTTCATTAGGACAGGATTGCACCACCTTAAGTATTTCACCTCATGCTAACTCTGAAGTTAGACCTTATACCCCTGCCCTTGAACTTAGTCAATATTTGCAAACTGCAGGGGGAAGAAAAAAGTATACAAATCAGCAAGTGGGGCAAATGTAAGACATTTGGGAATAACGTTTTTGGTTTTCTGGAAGCTCCTAATTCCCTATCCGTTCATCTTTCAGAACGGACCTTCGGAGACCAGGTGATTCGGGCAGATGTTTTTACGTGGTCGTGCGTGCATCGTCGCGGGGTGGGGGGCGGAGGGGGCGGTGCTAAGTTTTCACTGAATAAAATGTGGCTTTGTCTAGGTCTGGTCTCCCGAATTTCCTCTCAAGATAAAGATGAGCTCATTTGCACCTATCCGCCTCTAGATCAGTAAACACTCTGCCTGGGTCAAATTCCAATCCCAGACCTGAGGCCCCGGTACTTCAGGAGTCCATTGATTTTCCCTTTTCTGAGGCTTCAGGGTGAGGGGTCAGGGCAGGTGGGGGTGCGGGCGGCCTGGATTTCCTCTGCCTCCCACCTTTGCCACCATACGTGCTCTGCCCGAGTCTCCAGCTCCCAGAAGTGTGAGCGTCAAATCCCACTCCGCCCAGGGCAAGTGTCTGTACCTGACCGCGCCTTCCTCACCGTCTCCTTCTGTCGCCCATTCTGCCCTCTACCCAGACTTCCAGTGTGGTTTTGGTGCCATCTGTTTCACAAGTTAATTTTTTTTTTTTTCCCTGCTCACTCACCCTGAACTCTGGTCTTCCTAAATAAGGTTCTCCTGCCTCTTTCCCCACTTCTTCCTTCCCTGCGGTAGGGAACTACGAACCCATTATCACACGGACCCACGCGAAACACAGCATATCCCTTCTGCACATTTGACGCCCCCCCTCCCATGTGTCACAGACACATCGACATCCCACTTGGCGCGTCCTTGTTTGAGGAAAACAAGTGCACCCTGCTTGCTTCCCCTACCAGATGCTTGGCGACAGTCGATACGGGCTCTCGGATTGGCAAGGGAAAAGACAAAGGAAGCAAGCAGCCGTGGTGGCATTTAAAATGTCAGTGACCACCCTGTGGGGGCAGCCGTGTTTCCCAGACCTCAAGGTTAACGAGAATTCTTCCTACCTGACCGCCTCTTCCGCCTACCATTTATTGAGCACGTTGTATACGATGCACTGTGCCCAGCAGAGCTCATTTACTCCTTGGTGTGAGAGGTGGGTGTTCTTTTTATAAGAGATCTTGATTTTATAAAGCGATGATTCAAAAAGATGAAAAACCTGACATGTCACGGACTAGGCTTCAGATGTAGGTGTGTTTGGCCCCGTGCCCCCACCTTCTTCGGGAGTCACTGACCGCTGAGGTGAGCCCTGCAGTCCAGACTCCCCCGCCCCCGCCCCTGCCCCGGCCCCCGAGGACACAGACCAGACCAGGGGATCCATTGATCCAGGTCAGGACCTCACTTCCTCTCGGTGGTGAAGGGTGCACTCTTCCCTCAGTGCTTTCGTATTCTAATACCTATGCCTCTTACAAACAAAAGTTGTGCTTGTTTGCTGAAAAAAAAAAATTAAATGCGTACATTTAGGCAGAACTGTATAAAGCCAATGTTTAAACTCCCCCCTCACGGAAATGCCTCCTTGCCTATTTTCACTCCTCGGGAGTAGCATTTACTATGAAGGTGCGTGTTCTCACAAATAGTGTGTGTGCACATGCATGTGGATATAGATAAAGGTATAGCAACTTAAAAAAAAAAAAAAAAAAAACCCAAGGGTGCCTGGGTGGCTCAGGCGGTTAAGCATCTGACTTCAGCTCAGGTCAGGATCTCAAGGTTCCTGACTCCTGCATCAGGTGAGCCCTGCTTCCCTCTCCCTCTTCCTCTCCACCCTCACTCTCTTGCCCCCCCCCCCTTAAAAAAACAAAAACAGAAACAAAAAGCCCGAGTGGAGTCATGTTACAGAAATATATTGCTCTATTACTTTAAAAAATCAACAACATATTATGGATAACCTTCCATTTCACTACATAGCTATAGCTCAACCTCAAACTTTAATTGGATACATAATATTCCATAGGCCATGGACTTAAAATACAAATCTTACTACTAAAGGCACGCATAAAACTTAAAAAAGGCACGGATAATTTTTTTTTTTTTTTGCATGGCTGTAGTAACATAACAGGGAAACTTATTCTTGAGGTCATTTGTACCCACGTTAAAGATGCCTCAAAGAGGAGTAAAGGAACGTGTTTTAACAATTTGCCAAGTGATGGATATTTAATTTGTCTCCAATTTCCCCTTATTACTCCATAATCTTGCAGTGACTATCCTCGAACGTTCCCCATGAAATTTACATATAGTAACTGAGATCTTTCCATCTTTAAACCAGTATCTGTGACTCTTCCTTGTTCAGTCAGGGGCAAGTACTGCTTCTAGAAGGGATTCATGGCGCAAATGCAGAGAATTAAGAATCGAGGTTTTGACTTTAGAATTTCTAAATAGGGTCCTAAAATTTAGTATTGAGCTAATAGTCTTGAAAGACAAGGCTTTTAATTTGCCAGTCAGGCTTTTTTTTTTTTTTTTTTTTTTTTTTTGTGAGAAGAAAGACTGTTTCATGTTCTTTGTGGCATTATTTACAGTAGCCAAGATATGGGAACAACCTAAATGTCCATGTATGGATGAATGGCTAAAGAAAAGGTGGTATATACAAACAATGGAATATTATTCAGCCATAAAAAAGAACGAAATCTTGCCATTTGTGACAACATGGATGGACCTTAAGGGTAGTATGCTAAGTGAAATAAGTCAGATAATGAAAGACAAACACTGGATGACCTAACTTATGCGTGGAATCTGAAAAACAAATAAACAAACAAACCAAGCTTAGAGATACAGAAACGAGATTGGTGGTTGTCAGAGGTGGGAGGTGGAGGATAGAAGAAACGGGCGAAGGGGGTCAAAGAGACAAACATCCAGTTATAAAATAAATAAGTCATGGGGAAAAATCCCCACAAACAGTTATTGCTATTTTATTACATATTGGATGTGGGAAGGGGGTAGAGTAGAATAAATCTTGAAATTTACCTGAAAACTGATTTTGACAGGGTAAGAGAAGAAGTGTATTTTAAAATGCTAAAAGAAAAGGCTGTTTTTGGTTTCAAAAGCAAAGCACCAAAGGAATCAAGGCAAAAAGCTTCATCCACAATGAAGAACCTAGAGCAGTAACAAATGAAGAGGACTTTTAGGTGACCCTCACTGGCTGGAAGCTTTCCTGGACAGAGAAACAAAATGGCCGAGAGACTTGCTTGCAAAGGCACTTTGCCCCTCTTGTCCTGGGCTGAGCCTGAGGCTTGGGTAGAGGTGACAGAGCAGCCAAGGATGTCTGGGGTTCAGAAGAAGGAATGTGTATCTATGCTTTACCTGGCACCTAGAATGTAGAAAGCATGCAGACGTTGCCCTGGGCCACACGGTGTGGCTGTGGTAGGGTACAGACGTTATGAGCACCAAGTCCAAAGTGGCTTGAGAGGAGTCAAATGTTCCTGTGACCAGACCACTGGACACGGGATGGTGAAGAAATGAGCCACTGAGGGCCTGAGAATGCCCCAGAGGAAAATGGTATGAACCCTGCATGTCAGACTCCCGATGCAGAAATGACCATTTTAGCAAAGCATGGCGCCTTGATGACAACTGGGAATCCAATGCCTCATGTCTTCCTGCTCTAAGACTAGAGAGGACATCCGCCGGGACAGAAGCCTCCTGGCTAGCCCATCTTTTCTCATCCTCAGGGAAAGGCGCAGAAAGGGATAAAACCTAGTCTGGGACAGTGGCGATGCCTGAAGTGACCGGATTGTTTCTCCCAGCAGACAAAAGGGGAGTTTGATGAAAGAATTTAAGTTGAGTTGTAAAAAAAAAGAAAAAAAAATCACAGATTTTAATGTAACCAGATACGTGCCTTTATAATTCTTGTTTGTCCATGGGTACAAATACTCTTAAAAGCTGACTGCTGCTTTTGTTGAGTTCGGTGGGTTGGTGAGGCAAGGCATGCACATTTTAAATAAAAAAACTATGCCACGTTCCTCTCCAGTGTCCTGTTGCTCACAATGCAAGCTCTCATAAGCATCACCAAATTGTCTGCAGTCCGTGCTGCCCAACTCACTTCTTTAGAGCCTGGTATCTGATTCTTTCCTCTTAGAATATGAACAAATGGGTTTTTATTTTCAGTTGATATTCCAGAAAATGAAAATCTCAGGATTCCTTTTCTGTAGAACGAAGAGCCTGTTTTTAATTAGCATTATTTTTCTGGATTTCTTATCTTCTTCGTCTTTTTTTAAATTGTTGAGGGAAATCCTTAGAGCTCCTCTATGTGAACCCATCTTTATTCAAAGACTTGGAATTTCCAAAAGGTATATTAAACTGAGACATGACCTCTGAGTTAGGCAGCCAGGCAAACTAAAATGGCTGAAAGAGCAAAGGCTACTTGGCCCTTGTTGGAGAAAAAATTAGGAGACGGTCTCACATAGTGGTTGGGTTAGCTAACAGTGCCAACAAGAAATATTTGTTTCCGTTATCATTAGAAGGTAGGAAAAATAAAACAAATCAACACACCAAGAAACTTTTTCCTGCTTTTCACCAAGAAGTAAATCCAGATCTTCCTACATACATCCCAGTTTGTTATAAAAAATGAGCCTTGCTTGTTGGTAGTACAGCATTTATTATTATTTTTTACTACACTGCTCCACTAAACTTACTTACATTTTTATTTGGACTTTTTGCCCTTGTATTACTAGATGTAGGCTTTGTAAAACAAATTGGGATGAACCATGTATCCAACATGATCTCTTTTTGAATAGTTGGTATATTTCACCCATAAAACTATAAAGGCCAGATGCCTTTGGAGAAGAGATTTTTGTTTGTTTTAGTTTTGTTTTCTGGACAACTTTTACAATTTCTTCTGTGGCCTTGATTCTTTAAAAAAAATTTTTTTTTACCTATAGAGTAATATGTGATACCTACTTTTTGCTTAGAAATGTGCCCATCTCATTGAGATTTCTCACATATCTAACCAAAGTGTTGATTCGACAAATTCTTGAATATCAAATAGAGAAAAGGCATTAATAATATTCAATTTGGTAATGTGTAATTTCATGAGTTTTTCTAGAATGCACATACCTACACTCAGATGCGCACGCACCTACCTCAAGACTCGTTTGCTCAACCTTACTATCAGTCACTGGGCTGGGATTTAGTGAGAACATTTCTTCCGGTTACCAAAGATTTTCCACTTGTGAATAATTGGAAATAGGACCATGGACTTTTGGAATTATTTCCCAATAGGCCAAGGGTAACGACAATAACAAGAAATCCATAGCTCCAATTTTGATGGTCTAGAACTACCCACACCAAGGAATTTCCAATACCAGCAAAGCACAGGGTACTATTTGCACAAGCAATGGGGAAAACCCAGTGCTTTCTCTACTGGCAGATTTATTTGCAGAGACACAGGCATTTTTTCCAGGGCGGCTGCCAAACTATCCCCTGAGCCTGTCTAGCTAGCACCTGGACAACTCAGCAGGGGGCTTTGCAAATAATACCCTCCCCTTGGCCAGGGTAGAGGCAGCCTGAGTGATTCTGTTTCAGGCTGCTGTGGCACCTTAATCTTTCTAAGCTGCTTCACCCCTATTCTGGGGCCTACCCAAGCACGGCTGGCTGGAGGTGTGGCCACAACAGCTCTATGCCTGAGGCTGAGGGCAAGGGCCTGAGGAAATGGTCGGTGTGGGAGAGAAGCTCTCAGTTCCTGGAGAACTTCTGTGTTCTTCAAAATTTGAATGTTCTGGGAAGTTGCGATGAGTCTGGGCATAATTCTTCCATCACAACTTAAAACAACATGGCAAGAGGAGAGAAGCTGTCAACTGTGGGAGAAGAAAGGACACTAACAGTGATTCAGCACAAACCTATGTGCCAGGCTCTGTGTGCTTTCTTTTTTGAAGGTTTGATAGAAATCACTGCTTCTTAATTTTTTACGCTCATCCACGAAGATCCCTCCCTCTACCCAATGAGTGCTGCTGAGCAGAAAACTGCTTTCTTTAAGTGAAGGTTTGACAGAACCTGTTATTTCATACCCATATTGATACTTAGAGATCTGCTCCATCACACCTGACAAGATCGTTGTTATTTTACGCAGAGAACTCCTTGTTTTTTTCAACGAACATTTTATTGTACCTTAGTATAAAGATGAAGCTCCTTTGGTTAAAAGAGGTCTCAATCTGGTGGCCCCTGAGATAATATCAAATTGTCGTTGAGATCTGGGGCATAAAAGCCACTGACGTTGATTCTCTCTAAAATGTCTTGAGTGCTAATCATTTTCCTCTACCACGAAAATCTCCAAGAACCAAGGGTGAAGGGTCTCTCCTTCTGTGCCTTCTTATGATCCATTTTGGGCACGTTTGGAAGGACTCTAGGACAGTGGGCAGGAAACAAGTACCGGAGAGGGAGGGAAAGAGGGCTGAGAGGAGGAAATGCCTTGACAGACTCCTGCATTCGGGCAAGGTGTAGCCACGAGTGATACCACCCGAAAGACCTGGCTTTATGTTTTCTGGGGGAGCCCTCCAGCCCTTAATCACTTGCATTTAGGTGACCTTGGACCTAATATGAAAATGTGAAAGGTATTCCTGTGCACCATCTATCTTTTTATGCATATACCACTGGAAGAGAAACATAACCAAGTCAGCGATGGCTTGTTAACTTTACCAGATGGCTCATCCCTGTGAACAGAAGGAGGCTGGGGCAACACGAGAGCACTACGTGCTTGACAAGGGGTTGAAACACTGAAGGAAGAATGGATCATGAACACGGAGAAAAAGATCCAAACTCACACCTGGTCAACTTCAGAACTTTGTCCTTGCCTGGTCCTGCACCTTAAATTGCCTTTCTTATGAGAAGCAAAAATATTTTACTAAACTTTTTTTTTCCCACATAGGACTCTGCCAGAGAAAGTCAACAGGGTGGCTACACTGATCATAAGACTCCATTATAGCCTTTTGTAATTCTTTGGAGTCTTCTGGGCTCTCAGGTTTCCCTGGATAGTAAAGGTTTTTAGAAATGAACCAATTAAGGGGCACGTGGGTGGCTCAGTTGGTTGAGCTGGTTGAGCATCTGACTTCAGGTCAGGTCATGATCTCACATTCGTGAGTTCGAGCCCTACGTTGGACTCTGTGCTGTAGGTGTGGAGCCTACTCAGAATTCTGTCTCCTTCTCTCTGCCCCTCCACTGCTTACTCTCTCTCTCTCTCTTTCAAAATAAATAAAAATGAAAACTAAAAAAAAAAAAAAAAAAAAAAAGAAATGAACTGGTTAAAGGCAAGTCTTCTGACATCCAAAGCAGTGCTCTCTTGATTACTTTTCTTTTAGTTAAAGAAGTTACCTTTTTTTTTTAATTTTTTTTTTAATGTTTATTTATTTTTGAGACAGAGAGAGACAGAGCATGAATGGGGGAGGGGCAGAGAGAGAGGGAGACACAGAATTGGAAACAGGCTCCAGGCTCTGAGCCATTAGCCCAGAGCCCGACGCAGGCTCGAACCCACGGACCTCGAGATCGTGACCTGAGCCGAAGTTGGACGCTTAACCGACTGAGCCACCCAGGCGCCCCAAAGAAGTTACCTTTTAGGTTTTTACCCCAGTATCTCGACCCTCCCTCCAAAGCGTTATATTATTGGTTGAGAGGAATGTAGCATTTATATAAATGTAGATTTAGTAATCTTTCACAATTTTTAGACATCGTATCAGTTTTTTTTTTCTTCCTTTAAACAGTATTAGCTCTTTTCCTTTATATATACTCCCCTTGTATTTTATGCCTTTTAAAATACTGGAGCATTCAAGGATTCTAGAATTTGGCAACATGTGGCAAATATCTGAAGTTTTCCTATGACGTTCATTCAGGGGCATTTATTCCTTATCTTCGCGCGTGCTTGTAAATTAATTGTCGAATTGTGGTGATTTTAGCTGTTAGTCTTTAAGAAAAACTTGTAAATTACTTATGTTGGTAAATGGAGATAGCAGTGAATAAGCCCAGCATTTTCTTTATTATTAGTTTGTAGAGTTTATAGTTTCAAGTAGAACATGAGTCATGGCAGACGTGGAGACATCTGTGGAACAAGTTTTGGTCATCAAGGGTTGGATCGCTGTTGAGGATGGCAGTGCATTTTATTCTAGACCAACGCCATCGGAGAGTCCAGAGTCACAAAAGTAATGATTTGGCGTTATATCTTTAACAAACCTGTCAGAAAACATTACCACTTACTGTAACTTTTCAGTAATTTGGTTGCTACCTGGGTTACCCAATCTAGTTTAAAGTGGATCGATTTCAAATAAATACAAGGAGATGAAAGGGTCATTATATTACTTCAAATGCCTTCTTCCTTCCTTCTGAGTGCAGGTGGAAGAGGGGGCAAATCTTTTTTTTTTTTTTTTCCCCTCCAATCAGGGAATAAATATTTTGGCATAGAGGGACATAAGCATGCTCTTTTGCCCAATTTAGTTAGGAAGACTGGAATTTAAATCTGTGCCACAGATAGAAACATAACTTTAAGTGAAAAAAATACTGTCGTTATTTACTAGTTTTGATATTGCATTGATTCTAAGCATCTTCGTGTGAACAGGGTCAAAATAGAATTTCATCATTCAGGTGAAAGTCAATGAAATCGGAGATTAAGAAGACTCAGTCTACGATAATATGGAAGCCAGAAAGGGAGGTGCAGCTGTGAATGATGTATAATAGAGTCAGTTTCGAGGAGGTAAAGGATTTTTGCTAATTCTTCATGCTCCTGATTCAAGGATAAAAGAGACAGGATTTTAAACCAAAGCGAAAGAGATGAAGGAAATTTTCAAAAGCCACAGACCAGTGTTCTTAGTATGAAATATGCTGCCAGTCATCATGTCTGAAGGAACATTCTAGAAAGGTTTTGGAAAATTTACATTAGTACTTAGTTCTGAGTCCAACCAGAGTAGAAACAATACAAGCTCTCGTTCCACCTATTTCAGTGATATATTTGCCATTCTTTGACTTTAGGGAACATGTCCCCTTGTTCTGAGAATCGTCAGACATTTGCAGTTGGTGAATTAAGTTGAGCTCCCAACATTGTTTTGAGCCAAAGCTTTTATCATTTAAAAATTTTGAGGGCTAAGTAAAGTTAAATCTGTGAGAATAGATAGATTTAAAAAGAGACCTAATCAATTACTACAATAGTCTCAAGTCAAAAAATCATTGCTAGGAGTCGTGTGCATTCATGTGAGGCTTGTGTAATTAAGCATTTTAATGAAAGCAAAGCTCCATAATTGATATTAGTCACAACTTGCCTGTTGTCCTCCAATGAGACGCAGGTCCAAAAGTTAAATGTCACATGTTTAAAAACCAAATCAGGGGTGCCTGGGTGGCTCAGTTGGTTGAGCATCCGACTTCGGCTCAGGTCATGATCTCGTGGTTTGTGGGTTCGAGCCCCGCATCAGGTTCTGTGCTGACAGCTCAGAGCCTGGAGCCTGGTTCGGATTCTGCGTCTCCCTCTCTCTGCCCCTCCCCTGCTCACACTCTGTTAATCTCTCTCTCAAAAAAAAAAAAAAAAAAAAGTTAAAAAATTAAAAAAAAAATCAAACGGCACTGAGCTTGTAATGTATATTTTATTTTGCACAAGCTTGCATATATACTGCACATACATTCAGTTTAAGAGAAGATGAAAGGCACACAAGGCAATTGGACTACTGTATCCTTTAAGTGGTACAAAGCAAAAGGTAAAAGTTTGGAGAGTATACAAAAGCTTAAAACACACAAAGTAAAACCCCCTACCCACCCACCCCCCAACAACTTTTTTGTTTTAAAATTTAGTAGCTGCCAAACTAAATTTTTGTACTTTTACTTTAAAATCAATTGTCTACTGCACCTTTTTATTTTCTTTTTAATATGGACAGGGAGTCTCATTTTTTTATCATATCAATTAATATTACAGTACATCCTTGGTAATACAAAATTGTACACCTTCATCAAATAAATTAGGATAAATTAAACCAATAAATTATGCAAAGTCTTCAGAACAATAGACAACAACAAAAATCCACAATTGAAATTGCCTCTAGCTAAAAAAAAAAAAAAATCAAAAATTGACTTTATCAGTTCAGTTATTGTACTATATTCAAATCAAAGGGTCTTTATTACAAAAAAAAAAAAAGAGCTTAATAATGCTATTTACAACATATTGCTAAATAATAGAAAGGCAGTGTTTTGTCACGGTTTATACTATATACATATGAAAAATGGCTGGGACGACATTGGGAGAAACTATGACCTTGGATTTTTCTAGGTAGCTCTGAGACCAACCCCAAATACGTTGTTGTTCTAATTCTAATTTTGAAGTGGTAATATGCAATTTCAAAATGCCTTTTCCTCCCACGTAGAGGATTCAAATATTTTTAAAATACAGAATGAATGCATTTTCACAAAAGAGGGCCAGTCTGTTTGCCTTTTCCGCTCACGTTTGTGCATTTTAGGGGGTATCCGATTTGAGAGAGGGCTCCGTTGAATGACTCAAAGTCCAGAGGCTTCCAGATCCTGTTATATTCTTAGAAGGGTAATTATAAGAAGATGCAAAGGTTAAATGCCAGTTTTGATCCCAGCTCTGAATATGAACATTTTAGCTTTAGTTTTTTAAGATGGTTTACAACCAACAGATCGACAGAAAACAAAACTGCATTTCCTTCAACATAACATTTAAGTGCAATACAGTAACTGCTTACTCATATAAATCAGTTACATTCTTTTAAGGGGAGCTTTTTGAAAACAATGCTTCTTGTAATTTGCAAACACAGAGTTTTGTACCAGAAGGAAACATTTGTACTATTCACACCAATGAATATTCTATAATATACATGGCAAAGAGATTTTGCTCTGTCCTCACATGTACAGCTTTCAGGGAGTCTGTAAACCACTTTTTCTTTGATGAATTTATGATTGCTTCTGAGGGACAGCCTATTTTTAAAGCCCCCACATCTTCAGCTTTCTGACTTAGTATTAACCTGTGTGTGTGTGTGTGTGTGTGTGTGTGTGTGTGTGTGTGTGTTGGGGGTTACTTACTGTTTTCATGTACATAAAAAGAAATTTCATAAATTTACAGAAACTGCATTACCCTTGCCCTTGACATCTGATGAAAGAGACTGTTATCTTTTAAAAGTAGAGAGCAGGATTTTCAAGAATGCTTTCAACTGTCTATACAGTCACTGTAGTGTTCCTAATAAATTCAACAGATGTTGTGAGAATGTAGTTATTTATTAAAATCTCATGTCTTACGTAACCACAGCCATGAGGTTAAATATTTACATTGCTTTATAAAAGTTCCCCTCTTGCTTTAGTGTTTTTGTTTTGCTTTTTTTGTTGTTTTTTACAATTTTTAAAAACGATATTCACCCACATCCCTAGCACAGCAACAAAGATTCTGCAAACATAAAACACTTTAATTAAATAATACTCGGAGGCACAAAGCAAACTTCAGGAATATGTGGGTGAACGTTTCCTTAAATAATGACTACATCCTACCATCTTCCAAGTGGTTTTACCATTTAATGTGAAACGTCCTCCTTAAACAGCCAGAGATACAGTAAGAATTAAATGTTTTGTTGTTGCAAATAGAACATTCTTTTCACAAAACGTAACAAATGTCTAAAATAGGTCCTTAAATCTAGATAGGAAAAGGTAAGCTTTCCACCTCACACGCATATATATATGTATATTTTTACATGTGTGTATATGTGTGCGTGTGTTTACGTTTACCCACCCGCACACACATATATAGCACATGGTATGAAATATTGCTTCTATACTACTTTTCATTAGGCTAAGAAAACACAAGATTTGCACCACAGTTACAAAAAATTGGCTTCTACAAGAATTTTCAAAACTCGGATGCTGCTCAAACAATTGAAGAAAAAATAATTTGCGGTATCAAACTGTTCTAAAAATTCTCTTCTTCAAAAACGTATTCTCCCGCTTTGTTTTAAAAAGACACAAAATATGCATAGCTATCAACGTTATGTCAAACAGCCAGAAAAAAAATCTAGTGTTTATTGCAGCTGTAGTAATTGGAAATAAAGTCAAAAAAGATGAAATCCAAAGCCACAGAAGGCACAAGAACAATTGTACTTGTGGGAAAAAACTGGTATTTTTGAAGGATTTTTAAAAATCCCCCCGCTGGTGCATTTTAGGTCTAGGCACAGACTATAACCTCAAGTGTATATGCAAAAATAATTTCGGGTTAGCAGAAAATAACTGGAAATGTGGTATTTCAACATGCACTTTAGACTTTTTTTCCTATGTAAACTGTCCCTCATCCTTCACCCTCCCACCTTCGTAGAAAGTTAACTTTCTCCCAAGTAGCCAATTTTTTTTCA
The DNA here is from genome assembly GCF_007474595.2 of Lynx canadensis. Taxonomy (NCBI): domain Eukaryota; kingdom Metazoa; phylum Chordata; class Mammalia; order Carnivora; family Felidae; genus Lynx; species Lynx canadensis. The sequence goes on from NC_044319.2 coordinate 29,388,369, forward strand.
CTTGGTGAGAGTTGAGCTGAGATTTGAAAGATGGTGATTTAAAACAAACAAACAAACAAAAACAAAAACAGAAAAGAAAAACCCCAAAATTGTTCAATAGGAGTTTTGAGAGACAGGCTTTTGTCACTTTCCAATGCACTGGGAGGCACAAGATTTTACGATCGTAAAAGAGGAAAAACCACCTAAAAACAAAAGTGATCGAGTTCTGTTTTCAGAACAGAGAGATGAGTTTATCCTCAAGCAATTTCTACTCTGAAATAATTTCTACGCCTCAGTGAACATTGAGCGGATGTTATCGTAGATAAGCACAATCAACATTGGTTGTGAACACACACTTTTGCTTAATTTGTCTATTTAAATGAGAAAGGCAGGGGAAAATAATACGAAAGATCCAAATAAGTCTGGAATCAATACTGAATTTGCCCCAGATCAGAAGATACTCGCAATCTGTCTACATAGGTGAATACCCTACGGTTTTGCCTTCTACCTTGCGAATGGCAACACAATGTTGATACGAATTACATGGAACAGCAAAGACCCGGGTGTGTAATGACGTGAACAATGAATTCATACTCTTTCACATGAAGGAAGGCAAAAGAGTGTGACCACAAGTTGAGATTGCTTCCCTACTTTGTGCCGATTCGATTTTCTTTCTTTTTTTTTTTGGTTTGCATTTTATTCCAATGTAATGATTATCCGAACACGTTTTTTTTTTTTTTTTTTTTTTTTTCCACCCCCAGGCAAAGCCGGAACAAGAACAAATTGGATCTGATGGCTCTGTGTGCGTTATGTAGGGGGACACGAGTCGGATGATGCATTTGGCCGTGGGGTGCAGAGTGAAGCCAGGGGCGCTCCTGCCTGTGTTTGCTGCACTCCGTCCACACTGTGTGAGCCTGTTAGCCTCCTGAATGATGCAGGGGCATCATAGGACTGTGCCGTTTAATTTAAAGTCAGCAGGTTTTAAGGCTTTGTGCTGACAATAATTGCCTCCATACATTCCTGTCCATCAGCAGAATTTATAAATGATGTTAAATTGCGGCGATTGGGTCAGCTAGTTAGTCACATGGGCCAACCTGCATTTCTCCAAAGTCAAAGGTGGTTTTTATAAAAATTAAGGAAAAATGGTATTTGTGTTCTCTATAATCTAAATACCAGGTTTGTTCCTGTGTCATTTTAAGTGCGTATCAAATGACTTACGGAGGGGGGGCGGGGAGGGGGGCTTAGAAAAGCCTGTTAGGATGAACAAGGAATTCTTACTGCATCTGTACACAAAACCCATCTGAAAAAACAAGCGTGAATGCCATACGACTTTTTAAAAGCAAGCATGGGACACTGTACACCTTTGAAAAACTGGAAAAAAATCGAAAAAGGAAAAAGAGGAGAACCATTGAAGAAAGCATAAAATAGCAGCTAGCTTTCTTATGTATGCTGAAATTGTGTCTTTTGGGTTAACCCCAAACCTTCCTATGCCATCCATACACTGTTCGCACATTTTGGTCAGTACTAGCTTCTGAATTAGAAGAGACTTTATCAGTTGCTTTAAAATGTTGTACCTAAAATGAAGAAACACTTAATTAGACTGTCACCGCTCTGAATATCCATCAGGGTACTGTGGAATTGTATATGAAAATGGGTCATTCTCACACGTGTTCCTCTCCAGAGGTGAAGATCAAGTCAGCCAACGAGGTTCTAATGCAGGCAGGAATTGTACGGGTCAACTTGGGATGTCCTTTATTCCTTACTAGAGAAAGGTATTCAGAAAATAGTGTTTTCTTGAAAAGCGTGTCAAATATTCAGCAGAAATTATAATCCTTCGAAGCACATCAACGAAGTTGAGCAAAGAGTACATTTGAAACGTATGCGCCTCTTAATATCTGAAGTAAGACAATAGAAAATGATGCTCTAGGGTTTTTTTCTCTATGAAGAATGATATATACTCGCTGATGATGAAGAGCCTGCTGTAAAATTTAGAGAGGTAATTTGAACACCATGTACAAATTCCTAGTCTCATTATGAAAGAGTCAGTTTTGTGTAAAACTGCTTTGCCTCCGTAAGAAACTGGCCCTAGCTTGGGCTCTTTGCCACTTTTCCTTGGAAAAGATTGAGAGTGATTATTTTCCTTTTTGAAATTTGGCCTTTCGGGGTAACTTTTGAAAAGTGAGCTGTTTACCTGCCGCTGGCATTGTTTTTCAACGTGTGATAAAAAGCTACGTATGGAGTTCCAACCAAACAAAATATTTAAGTTTATGTAGTGGTCTCGTTGAGTTTTCTGGCCTTCTTAGCAGTAAAAACAAGAGACACCCCTCCGTTTGGAGAGCGGTCCCGTGTCACGGGCCTCCCTCCACCAACTGCCATTTGCGATAAACCATCAATCGAGCAGAGGCACCTTTGAAATGCCTTTCCTTGCTAATATAGATTTTACACACATCAACATTCTTTTTCCCTGAAAATTAACCCTATTTTTAAGTCTCCAAATGTTAAGGGCTTTGGGCAAAAGTAAACTAAAGACAGAAGGAAAAATAACCATCCCCTTGCGATGGAAAACGAAAGGAAATGAGCGAAAGATGATAAGGGGGAATTACCAGCTGATTTCATAACACATCCATGCCTCCCATACACATATATATGAAATCAAAATCTAGACACGTACAACGTGGACATCCAAAGGGGACTGCTACTATTCATACATTCGAAAAGAGTTGTTGAAATTTCTACTCATGAAGCAGCTCTTGTAGGCAGTTCGGGGATTTGAAAATCTCGGGGACTTCACTATCCAGCTTGCAGATGACCTTGTATATGGCCTTCTTCCAGGAAGGATCAACATCTTTGCCTGCGATAATGGCATTGAAAAACTCTCGTAATGTGATCTGCGCAACTTCCAGGAATCTCTCTGGAACCTGCTGATACAAGGAGACAATGGCATTAATAAAGTTTTCAGTTTCAAGTCTCCAGTTCTTCAAAGGAAACTGAGCTAAGTTCTTTCTTTCAGGAAGGGGCTTACAGGGCACCTGCATTTGCTAAAAATGGCCGGCCTCTATTCTCTTATGTAAATTTGTTATATATAGTAGCATTGTAATGTGGGGTTGACAGCTTTGCGAAGTTTTAGAAAGGGACTCGTGCAAAGGATCCACGCAGACATACTGAAAAACTAGGGTCCCCTTCTGAATATCTGGGTGAGAAAAGGGGACACGCACTGTTGGGATTCCCCACTTCGTAAACAGGTGTATTCCAGGTGCAAGTTTCCAGCTAATCTTTCAGAACTTCAATCCTTTTTCTCTTTGATTCCCATTGTGAAAACAAAACGTGTTCCCAAAAGCAGGGTAAGAAATAATTGGCCTTTGATAGAAACGAACCCCCCGTAAAGGAAGAAAACCTAGAATTTGTTTCCTGCATAAGTGGAGGGTTATTGACTCACCTGCTGAATTGGATATGAGAGTAATATGCATCACAAAGTACTCTGCATACAGAAAGGAATGAGATAATGACACTAACGCTGAATCTCCAAATACAAAGTTTTAGTGACTCCTAAAATTCTACGTCAGAAAGTACTTTACTTTGAGATTAGAATTGTCCCACAACAGTGATTTATGCAGCTGATAATAGTAACGAAAGCTAACATTTTTGGGGTGCTCATTACGTGTCAGGCGCTGTGTTGTGTACTGACTGTGAATGATGCCATTCAATTCTCCCAACATCTCTATAAGGTGTCATTATCCTCTTTTTACAGTGGAGAAAACTGAGGCTCAGAGAGATCAAGGTAATTTTTCAAAGCCCTTATACTCTAAGATAAACATTCTCCAAATGTTCTTTTCAGAACCCCTATTTGTTTATCCTTTTCTTCCAGAGTAACTTAATAGAAATGTGCATGGGTGTGTGTGCCCGTGTTCTTAATTGTTTATTTAATAGTCTGACCTCTTGTCCAAGAAAACGGTAGCTATTGATGTACTTAGTATTCTTTGTCAGTTACTCAAGGTAAAGCATCCACACCAAGATAAAGGATTTGCAGAACCATTCGGTGAACTCATAATTTTCCAAGTACACACTGACACTCAGTAGATTTCTTTTAGTGGGGGTACTTATACGTTAGTAATGTTTTATTTAATAGCAAGAGCAGATATATGAGGAAGTAAATGCACTGTAGTTGTATGTGTGGACAGACTTGTGTCTGTCCACACATACGTAAGAAGTGAAAGATTTTCATCTCAGTTCACGTATGCCTCTTAACCGAAGTCCAAGGGAGGTAGTGTCATGTTGAACAAATATGATCTCTTCCTCCCCACCTTTTCTCAATTTGTACAATAGACCATTTTAAGATGAGAGTAACTATTAAAGATAACTAAAATGATCACCAGGCATCCCCGTTTGATACATTTAAAATTGGACAAAGAAGTTCACTCCTTCCAGTGGTCAGTCACTCGTCTTCTGTAAAGAAAACTAGTAATTCCCCAGAAAAAGAAGGGACCCCATCTGGGGTCTATCAGAGTCTAGAAAAAGTGAAAATTTTGAGTATCCCCTTCCAAAGACATACACACTGGCCAGTTTCTCAGGACATAGCTCCCCCAGATCATCCCAATTACCGCCCTGTCCTCCATGGATGGGCAAACTCATACACCCCAATGGCCATTCCCCGATGAGAATTCATCTGGATTTTCTAGAGAACGTTGGCGATTTCTCCTCAAAACCCCCGAAGATACATTTGTATTTGTGGAACAGGAAGAGCCTGGAGGAGAGATTAGCTCTCCAACTCACCTCGCACTAAATAAAAAGTCATTAAGCAGCCTTTTGGAGTACTCTCCTCTCTTCCCTCAAAGATAATCCTTCACATTTTATCAGATGGGCATTTCTGAGGGAGGGGATCTGGCTGGAGAACGGCGAGGCAGTACAACTACACACTCTAACTACTTGGTTTGGGAGCTGTTAGCCAAATGCTACAGAAACATAATCATAGGCATTTATTAAAATAAACATTTCAAGAAGCGTGGTTTTCCCGGCCATTGGCAACAGAGGCATGACAAAGATCTATGTTCCTCCAACACTTGGGAGACTCAGCATAGCATGAGAGCTGTTAAGGACAGTGGGGATGTCCTTTACAGATGAAGTCAGAGAAGGCCAGAAGCCCCTCCACACCAAGGGCCCCACAGGAGGGCTGGGGCACCGGGGGCCAAGAGGTATTGCTGGAGATCGTCAGAGGACAGAGCTACATCTAGAACAGCATCAGCACTACAGGAGGGAGGGAAGCGTAGTTCTAGGGTTTGCCTGAGAACAAATCAAAGAAACTTCTCTGGGGGAGCACGTGGATTCCACCCTATCGTTATCATCCGCCATGCTTGTTAATGGTTTTTAGTGGGTTTTTATCTTGTTTGAAACATTCATTTCTTTTGGTAGCCATCTTGGGCTGTCCTCTCCCATCTTCTGTATTTACGCCTTGTGTTGTTTAAGTAATGAATTTATCACAAGATGTCTTTAGATAAAGAGCCATGGTTTCTATTCTTTGTCTCCCCCATAATGCTTAGTCTTTCATAGTGAGAACTTGCCTTCTACTTTAATCCATACTACTCTAGAGTCACACTTACCTTCTCCCTCAATATTTAAAAAAAAAAGAAGTTTTAAAATAACGATGAAGAAAGATAGCATTTAAAGAGTTGGACTAGATCTCAAAACTCATTTTCTAGCCAAAGAAACGAGACTCTACAAGATGACTAAATTATGAGAGGAGACTCATGTGAAATAACATGTCCAGGTGTCTTATCATTAAACCATGCTGGCTCCTTCTTAATGCCTTTTCAGTAACTTCTATTTTGATGAGGCATCAAAACCTTGACAAGCTGTGGATCTGTGACTGAGAAAAATCACGAAGAGCTGGTAACTTCAAAATAAATGTGAATGGTACAAAGGATTTCCAGGGGGAGACTTGGGTTATTAGTTTATGTTTGAGAAGGGATGAATACTTTTGGAACAAATGGAATGGTTTGCTAATTTAGTGCTTACTTTGAAGCAATAACTCCTACAACGGATTGGGCTGGTTTAAAACAGTTGATAATGAGAAATCCTCTAATACTAGAGCAATGAATCTTTTTTGGTGGCTCCAGAGAGGTAAACTGATGAGTAACAACTGATCTTTTGAGAGAGTGGTCAAGGACTTCCATCCACAGGTAGAAATACCACCCATGAGAGAAGAGACCTTTACCGTTCTGCTTCAAAACTTTCCCCAGCTCCATTTAACAGAGTAAGAGGGGGGTCCTTTCTGACTTGGGGGGGGGGCGACTATCTTAGAATTCGGGCTTAGGAGAATGATGTTGCCATATTTTTCTGTACCTCTTCACACCTAATGGATTTCCAATCACTAACAAACATCTGCAGAAAATCCCTTAGTGACAAGTAATCCCTTATCTAGGTTTCTTTTAATAGAACCCAACAATCTGCAGAATGAACCCCATAGTCTCTCCTCAGCATCAGGTGGTAACAGTCAATCAAGCCCCTGGAATGCAAGACAATGCAGGCTGCTGGGAGGGGGGAGGGAAGGCCATGCCTTTGGACATGCCACAGGGGAAAAACAAAAGGCTTCCAAAGACTCTGGCTGCAACTCCGAGGCTATTGTGAGAGCTGCTGGTGCCGAGTGTTCTTCAGGAGAGGAGAATGGAAAGTTTGCCTGATACAAAGGCATCCCAATATAGGAACCTCACCCCAAATGGTCTTGCCTCTCCTTGCCTTGATATTTGGAGGAGGATATAATTGCGAGGAGGTACTTGAAGGCACTTAAAAATTTGAAGGGGGCTGGCTACCAGCATCTACCAATTTCATCACAATTGTTTGTACTTGAGTCTCCTCAGAGCAAACAAGGGCCTTATGGGCTTTGATGAAATGGGGAAATCGGGAGGATGTTTTCCAACCTGCTCCAGCTGTGCCCGGGTTGCGCGTGCGCGCACACACGCACCCAGGCGCACGCACTCACGCGCACGCACGGTATGTTGGGTGAACGGCTGTTTTGCTGGGTGGTGGTGGTTGTTTTGTTTTTTTTTTTTTTTCTTTTTTTCCTTTCTCGGAGTGAGTGGCAAAGACACATTTTCCCCCTGTCTTCCTCCTCCTCTTCCCAGTTGCTTTACCTTCAAGGATGATTTGTTTTATTAAACTGACTGTCCCTAGCCTCTGCAGTACATAATAAAAGCCTGACAGAGCAGGCTGCCTGCCTTCTGTGTCCTGCAGACACTCATCATAAGTGTCAGGACATACCAAGGTTAGTGGTCACTGCAAGTGTGCTCGCTGGCCCAAACCTTGCCAAACGCTCTTGGCAGCTGAATGAATGTCACAGAGAATAGAAAGGGAATTACAAAGGTTAAAAAGAAGACAGCCTCTCCTATTTTCTGGAGACGAGAGAAGCTGATTTTTCACACCTCTGAAATATCCCCAAGCTCATCCCTTGGCCTTCTGCAGGGGACCTGAGCCCGGTCCCTCGCACAGCTCCCCACGGATGCCTCTCCATCCTCGATCCCCTTTAAAAATCGGTCCACTGGCCTAATTTCAGACAGAAAACAAACCAGGCATGGTGCTCTTTCCCCAGCCCCTCCCCCATGGCCAAAGGCTCAAATGGCTTATCAAGGTTATCAATAGATCACAATCTTATCAAGGGAGATCATCTTTTCAACTAGTTTTTTTTTTTTTTTTCCCCCAACTTACTCTGACTGGGAAATGTAAAAGGAAACCTATGCATGGGCAGGAGTATTTAAGGGATGGAAAAGTAAAATCCTGGCTAGTATTTTGGTGAATTAGTTTGTGTGTGGGTTTTCTTTCTTCTTCCTCCTCCATTTTTTTTTTTAATACTATAAAAGGGCAATAAAATGCTGACTGTAAGAAGACAATGTCAAGGAGAAAAGGGTACTGGTATTTTGGATACTCTTCACTGCTCGCCTTGGAGAGAGAGTTATTCTTGTCACAAACCCTTTTGTCTGCATCTGCTGACTGCTTGCCTGTAGCCAGCAGCATACTTTAACTGTTTTGTCACCTCCTAACATCACATGCATCAGCTGTTGGGCTTTTGTTACGGGTATTGTAGAACTAATCCACTGTGGCTGTTCTACTGTGCAGTAAATAAAACAGAAACGGGCTTCTCAGACAATTCTGCATGAATATTTCAGATGGCTTTACAACTCCAATTCACAAAATCAAATAAATAAATAACTCCCCCAGCCTCTACCCGCACAGAAACAAAACCCCTCAAACTAGACCCAGATGCCTCCAAGTCAACCGCATTGAAGACACTGACTTGAGCCTTCAAGCAATTGTTTCAGTGAAGTTGAAAGAATAGTGCTCTCTACACTTGAACACCGCGGTATTCATACTTGTTATTAGCGTTAGACACATCTAATTCCAAAAGCTGGGTAAGCAGCTTTGGAAATCTGGAGAGCCACTTTTCTCCTTGGGCTTTGTACAAGACTTAAAAAAAAAAAAAAAAGTAATGCCATCAGAAATACATAGAGTTGCCTTGTCAAACCCCTTTCACTGTTTCCATCTGCATTTTCTTCCCTCCCACTTATCAAAGGGGTCAAAGGAAGATGCTTGTGTATCTAGCGCATCCCAAGAGCCTTTCCAAAATGTTTAACCTGGGTAGGAGCACAAAAGGAAAATCGAACTTCGGGCTGGGATTTACATCATGAGTTCTCTTATAGTATAAACAATACACTAATCATACACAGCGAGGCATTTTCTAGATGACTTCTAAGTGTCTTTGGAGAAGCTACAAAGAGAAAGGGTCTCTGCACACACACGCACATGTGCACACACACACAGACACGCACGCACGCACACACACACACACACACACACACACACACAGGTCCTAGGAAAGAAGACAAAGTTGAAGTACTTTCCCGAGCATTCATTCACCCTGGTGTGCACATGATTCCTCTAAACAAACTCTCCCATCCCCGCTGTTTGTTAAGTAAATATTGATCAAGGAGAGACATAGCTCCTGACGGCAGTGGCACAAGCTGGGGACTTAAACTGCAGACAGAGTGGACTTAAATGGATAAACTCAGATGCTTTAGTTACTCCTCACAGAGATTATCAGATGAAAAGGCAAGAACAGATACGTTATGGCTGCTCCTGTCCGCTGTCTTGTTCGTACTGAATTTTTCTGTCAGAGGCAGAGGAGGAAACCCAGAGCTTTGAAATGTGGTTACAGGACACTGTTACTAAGGGTCTCCCCTGCAGTCGTGCATGCGTTTATCCTGTGTGTATGACCGGGGACTAACTGGGCCCGAAGGCAGACAGGGTGCAGGACGCTGCCCAGGGTGCATTGTGGGATTGTGTCCCAAAGTCCTGTCATGGTGGGGAAGCATTAGGTAGGAAAGCAAACATGAATGTGCTTTGGAGAGCATAAAATGCCACCCAGATGTAAGGTGGTGCTTCGAACCTTTAAGGAAGAATCCAATAACTGGGAAGAGTTCCACTGTGATTAAAAAATGTGCGCAAAGCAGTTTTTGCTCTTTTGAAAGATGCCTTGAGGATGTTTGCTTGAGTAATTTTACTGGCTGAGTCAACAAGTTGACAAAGTTGCTCTGCATTTCCTAAGTTTTATTCCAGTCATGTCACGATTGTGACTTGAGTCCCTATCAGGAGCTGCAGGGCCCTGGGTGCTTCCCTGGGAAGGCCAGGTTTTAAATCGTCTCTAGAGATTAGGTTTTGTACCTTAATTAATCACTGAGCACCACGGTCAAAGAACAAGGTGTCGTATTTAGAATTCCCACCAAATGGCTACGCGGTGTTTAAATTTTACGAGGTTGCTCACACCTATGTTTGGAAGGCCTGGCATTATCTGGGGAGCACTGGTCGAGAAGCCACTTGCCTATGTCTGCCAGGTTATACCTGATGAGGCAAAGGAAGGTTCTATGGCAGCAACCAGGCTTCAGACTAAGGTCTCTTTCACTCTGATGTTCCAAGTGGCGTTCATCTTTCAGGGAACTTAACAGGATTGGATCAGCGTGATCATGCAGTTTTAGGCCTACGAGTGGGCTCACTTCCTAGTAACATGTTTTGCTACTTAAATATGTGAAGAGTAAATGCTTATAGGAAGTGGCTATAGTTCAAGGCTGTCCTTAAAAAAAAAAAAAAAACCCCAAAAAACAATAAAACAAAAACACCCCCCCCATGTTTCCTCTAAGCAAAGGAACACATAGCAATAACAGTCTGTATCACATTTTTTTTTTACAAACCTTCAAAAGAACAATGTTCTGTTGAGCAAAATTCAGTAGCATTCTGTAAACATTAATTTAAGGAAATCAATAGACTCAGTGAGCTAAAGCCATATTGCAAGATAAACTGGCCAGAGTGCCACTTTGTCAAATAGATTTTCGTTTTCTCGGCTAGATAAAGACAGTTTCAAAACGGGGCAAACGTGTTGCAACCAAGGTTTGAAAAGTATGTGGCCTTCAAACAGTCTGCTTGTTCCTACTGCAAAGCTGGACAAACATACTTTAAAAATGATAAGATGGCTTAGAATTGATGTGGCTTTCAGATTTTATGGACAGTAGATTTCTTGGTTGTCTCCCAGGCAAAAAGTAAAACAAAATCCCATGCGTTCTGAACACAAAAAATTGTACTTGGGAGAAAGGGTTAAAGTGTCTTGAGAAAGGGAGCTTTGGGGGCAGTGTCAGTTGGTGCTTGACTTTAAAAAAGAAAGGAAGAAAGAAATCTTTATTCATGCTGACCTGATGGGCAACAGGCCTTCTTGCCAAAATCCAAAAGCCAAACTCTCTGGTGGGTTTGGGATCAGAGGTTTCAGCTGGTGGGAGCCGCTCCAGTTCTGTGCTCGCCATGCAATGTCATGTTAATGCGCGAGGGGTGGGGGCGGGGATGGACACCAGGGCCCCCAGGTTTCTCCAGGCCAGCCTGAAAGAGCGGCAGGGATCGTCGGAAAAAGTGGCAAAAGGAAAGCATGTCTCTCCGGCTGTCACTGCGGCAGGGACAGACACTGAGCCTGTGGCAGGACACTTCCAAGTTAAACCGCCTGCCATCATCCTCCGGTGCCATACCAGTCCGTACACCTGCCAGTGGAGGGGCAAAAAAGATGGGACGTGGTAGAAATGGCCCACTGGAGGGAATGCAATAAAAAGAAGGAACAGTCACGTGGAAACTGCAAGGAGGGAGGTTAGGGGCCCGCCTTGAGTGGAGAAAGGAACTCCACGAAAAAGCATCACGCGTGGGCTTTGGTCTGTAGCGCGGGCAGTGGGGGGCTACTCCAGGCTATCACCCTCACGCGGACCTCTCTGACAGCAGCCTGAAGGAAGCACAGAGGCATGCCCTGAGTCTTTTCTTGGTTTCCTCACCTGACTTGAGTCTTTCTCTTTTCAAAGTGCTCTTTAGAATATACAGAATGCACCATAAAATGTCTACACCCTTAAGATGTTGATAACATCTGTACGGATACAAACAGCGTACGATTATCAACGCATGTGCTAGAATGGAGCGTTTTGAGCAGTTGTGACTTCCGGTGATAAAAAAAAGAATGTCTTAACATCTATTCTACCTGTTAACGATTTGTGTGTACTTCTTAAACGGTGTAAACATTCCATCGGTAACGCTGCGTAGAGATGTCAAGATAAATACAACCATCTCTCCCCTATCCCAAGAAAAGGAGGTACTATATAATAAGCTCTTATGGTAGAGTTTAGAAGAAACTCTATGACGCTGGCAACAATTGTTCAGAGGGGCTGAAATGTGGTTCACCGAATATGATGAAAATGGCCTGGAAGTCTTGGTGATGTACGTGTCAGGTAACACAATGATTGTCACGTCATTTCTGGTGACGGAGTCAATTCTCCTTCCTTCCCAAACTCTGCACGTGTTTCAAAGAGTGATTCCACGTTTTAACAAACAAAACAAACAAATGAATAAAATTCGCCAAAAAGAAAATCAGGGGCAAAGTATTAAAAACTAAAGTCTAATACTTTCCCCAGTCTCTGCACCCACCCCCCCCCCCAGACACTATGAAAAGACTCTTAGACCTTAAAAACAATTGGAAGCCTTCTGCTGGAATAATGCATCTGGCAGGCTCTTCAGGTAAGAGCTCGAGCAAGACTATTTCGTCAAAGAATCAGAGGGTTTGGGGACCCCAGGACTAGGAGAGAGTCCATATTCTCCAAAAGAGTGAAACAACCTGAGCCAGCCGTTGGCAATCTTTCTCTGAAAAGGGCTAGAGAGTAAACACATAAGCTTTGTGGGCCACATTCTGTCTCCGTTGCACGTTCTTCTTCTTGTTTACAACTTCTTAAAAATATAAAAACCATTCTGAGCCTGGAGTCATAAAAGACAGGCGGCGGGCCAGATCTGGCCCATCCGCCAATAGTCTGCCAACCTCTGCTCTTAGCCAAACTTGAGGGCTAACCCTTCTCCTGAATGCGCCTTCATTCTTCACTAATCCTGTGTGCCTCATTGGATCAGCACACTCCTTGTTCTCGCTGGGTAGCTGGGATTGATTCACCCAAATTCAACCTGCAAAGTCACGCCATTCCGCAGATTCGCTGAAGGCTGCCCGTGTCTATGGGATCAGAGCTAAACCACGCCCAGAGATGGTCAAGGACCGGGAAGACTTGAGTCTTGCTCTGCCTTGATGGGGAGCTTCTCGTGAGGAACTTTCCTGCCAGTAAATATTCAATCGTACGAGACGGAGGGATCTGTACCTCCTTCACAACACATCAAATGAATCAGCTCGATACTTAGATTAAAAAAAAAAAAAAAACAAAACCCCCCCAAAATAAGCAGCGTACCAGTCACCGTGCAGTGTTAACTAACTTCCCTTCAAGGCAGCCCCACGAATTATGTGCCACTGGCGTCTGAGTTCAAGACGGGCTGATAGTGCTTAAAGTTTAACTTTTGCTACAATTACTGGGTGAGGTGGTAAGATAAATAGGGCCAAGCTTGGTGCCATTCTTGGATGGGAGATTATCCAAAAACAACAAGACATAAACTCTCCAATATTGCACAAAAGGAAGCTGGGGCACAGATAATCCACAGTTACTCCTATTTCGTTCGAGAATGCATTACGTGATTGTTTTCTACGGCAGGTTTATCTTCGTAATTAAGCTTTGCCGAGGCTGACATGGAAACTGGTCTGCGTTGCCCTGTATTCCTGCTGATGGAGCATGTGAGGGAGGAGCCCAAGGAGAAACTGTTAGGAAGCAGAGTTCAGGCAGGACGATGAGAACAGCACCACTCACCGCAAGCACCAGGAAAGGCACTGTGAGATGTGGGTGATCATCAAAAGAGTGCTTCCAAGAACACCGGATCCTGGGAGAGCCTGTAACTCTGCTAACAATAGAGGATGCGTCCCAAATCATATCCGGGCTGCTCTGAGAAAGGACTGGGATTAAACACCCCAGTCCCATCTTTTGGTTTTGCCCAAAACATCTTTGTTCTGTCAGACAAATTCTATTTTGTGCTTCTAGAGTATCCTGTTGGTCTCTCCTCCACAATTACCCTTTGCAAAACTAAGGATGAGCTGTATTTCAAAGCAACCTGAGGGCTTGTGAATGGCTTTGAAATTCCCTTTTCAAGAAAGGTAAATAGTTTGGAGAAGGGGAGAAACAGATTCCAGAATGGCCCCTGGGGCCTCTGGGAGCCCCCTCCACCCATGTCAACGGCTCACTGGGCTTGAGGTGACATTCACGGTGGGGAGTTTTAGGGTGGTGTCGGGGATTGGCCCTTGCCTTGGCCCTGCTGAAAGGCACTTACAGGAGTCTACATAAAAATGATCTTGTGTACCTTCAGGTCACTGACAATGATACATCTTGGAAAATCGTCTCTATATTAAAGGAAATGCAGTGGCCTTGAAACCAAAGCCTCTCATCTTCTTCTGCCTACTTCTGGTTATTTCTCGACCGTTAGAACCACTCAAACCCCCACACTTGTTCTCAGTCAACGTTATTGTCACCTTTTATGAAAAGTCACTTGTACAACCAGATTTCACTTTAAAATGTTATGGTAGCCCTCCCCCCCACCCCCAAAAAAAGAGAAGTTGGGGACTACGACCAGAGGAAGATAAAAAAAAAACACTTATCCAAACGACTTGTGTGAAGATTTGCCACCTGTCAACCACACACATGAGCACATACAAAATCCCAGTGGAAAAGACTTTCCTGATGGAGACTGTCACCATGTTGGGCATCCCTAAAAGACAAGGTGGTAGTGCCTTTGCAAAAATTACCAGCCAAGCCTAGGAAGGAAGGTAGTTGTCTGAGGGGAGGTGTTGTAGATTAAACAGAGGTTGATGCGTATCACAAATGCCAGCGGTCTGGGTCGATGTCGGGCATATAGGAAGACGTACGGGAACAGGTACACAGACAATCCCTTAGTTGTCCTGTTCTATACCATCTCCCAGAAAACCCACTTGCACGAGGGCCTCAAGGACGAATGTCCTCATTGCTTGGCTGCCCTAGCCAACACAACGAATAAAGTGAGCAGCAAGTATCACGACTAGTGCCAACTCAGTCAACAAATGTTTATGAATTTAAAAAATTAGTCCCTATAATCTCAGCGAGGGAGCTGCCACGTCTCCAAGGGCACCGCTGAGATTTAGATCTGCGAAGAGGGCCTTGGGAGAACACTGAAATGGGCACCCTAGAGATGTTCGCTGAGATAATTAAGCCACAGCAGAGCCACACGGGTGGAAGTGGCCCCACATGGACACGATCTGGATTCCTAGGGGCTCCGCAATCACTGCTTAAAGCTTTGCATCATGCCCAGGATTTATTTAGAGAATGCAGAATGTCTTTATTCTAGAATCACAGAATTTCAGAGAGAGAACAAAGCTCCGTGTTTAATCGTATCACTTTACAGGTGAGCAGAGTAGAGCCCAAAATAGACAGGTGTTACCAGAACTAGACCCTCCGATCCAGGGTTCCCTCCCCCAGACCCCATCACCCCATAGCTGCTCTTCTCATCTAGAACCCATGACTCCAGAATCCTGGAGCTGTGCCAGGCTGGTGTCACCTTTACAGCCACATTTGGGGCAGGAAGAATCACTGTCTCTTTTTAAAACCAGTTTTGCATTGACTCTTTGTCCCAATTCTGATGAGAACTCCCTCTTCCGCTCATTTGTTTGTTTGCCTATTTAGAGTCAGCGGGAAATGGCGCAACCGTGGAGCTACTGATAACGGCAACAAGGTAACTTTTACTTGGCTCTAGGAATTAATAAAAGCAAATGCTTATACGCACTTACTTTGGGCTAATATATTCGTGCGTATTCATTTAATTCTCAAGACCACTCGGTGAGATACTTGCTATCATTTCCCCCATCTTATAGATGAGGAGACTGAGGCACAGAGAGCGGGTAAGACATTTGCCAAGGTTTCAATGCTAGAGAGTGGCAGAGCTGGGTTTTGATCCCAGGAACCGGTTCCAGGATGCATGCTGTCCGTGAGACTCTACTCTATTATAATCAGTTCAGGACCACGGACATGGCAAAGACTCCCCAAAGGATTTCCTTTTTCAGATTTCAAGGTGATGCTTTTATTTATATAAAATAACACCTACTTGTAAGTAAACATTTTGTTTCCTGCCTGAGAATAATTTAGAGACCAGAGCTTTCTTGCTGTAGTTATCATTGTTATAGGCTCAAACCCAAGACTAAGGCCATATCTTCCCGATATCAAAGACTCTGATACTTTATCAACAAAAACACTGAAAACATCCAGACAGTAGGGCGGATCTGCCCATTTTTCATCTGGCTGGATATGTCCCGTGGACACATTAAGATCTGCCAGAATTCTTGCCAAGCGTCTCATAAATTGGTCTCATGGGATCATTTTAACCAAAAAGTGCTAACTGAGAAGCTACTCAAGAAATCCAACTTCCGAGGATAAACTTTTGGGACAATCAAAGCAAATCGCACTGGGTGTGTGTGAGAGAGTTATCACCAAAGCGTGGCGTGGTGGCCCACAGCTGGAATTCTGTCCCCTTGGCCAGTAACTGCACTGTCCCTCACGAAGACACAGTCATGCCAGAAGCGCATTACAGAAGGGCAGCTAAAATGATCAGGGGTGGCCCACGGACTGTATGAGATTAGACTTTTAAAAAGGATTAGAGCCCCTTAATCTGGACAGATGAAGATTAAGAGGGAGGAATGATCAAAGTCTATAAAATCAGAAAGGAAATGGAGAATATGGCTACAGTTCTGTTCACAAATCCCAGGATATCGTAACAAGGGCCATCCCTTTGGAGTTCCAGGAAAATGACTTTAAGAGCCATAAAAAGAAGATACAATTTTCACAGCAGGTAATAAATTTAGAGAATTATCATCTTGAGGAGTGGTATACTCTGAGAATGCAGTTAGGTTTGAAAAAGGCTTAAATAAACCTATGGGTGATAAAACCATAATGAGGTAATAATGGAAGGTTGGGAATGTTCTAGGGACATCCTGAGTCTTTTGAAAACGATTCCATCAATGACAGGTACCAGCCCCTCCTCACAGGCTTCCCGCCTGGGGCTGGGTGGCCTCCTGATGCGACCACCTCTCTTCCCTTCCCTTTGCCAGACAGGTTATTCCTAAAATTCCGAACGGGGCTCCGTGACTGGAAAGCTTTCGGACCTGGTACAATATGACAACTCATTCCTTGGAGGGAGTTTTCTTTATTCCTCACCAATGTCTTTGTCCTAATGTCTGTGATTCCCATAAAAATATGAACTTAATCCTGAAAACAAACAAAAAAATCTATGTTTTGCTCAAAGATAGAGACATTAAAACATCTTCTGTTGCAGTGGTTGGGGGGATAAAAACTGGTGAAACTCTCCCCTGGGGAAGCTACTCATTGTATGCTAACACAGACCAATGAATTCAAACTTAAGGGGAAATTAAACTTCCGATTATGTAGCACCTATCACAGGCCCAAGGTATTGAACTCTGAAATTTCCCGCAGTTAATAGAAAAACCCGCACACCTGAACAAATGCCATGGTTCTGTGAAATATACAGAATAAAACTTAAGAGAAAAGCTTTAGCTCCTTTCCCAAAGAGCCAAGTGTTAATCACTTTAAATATCTAATAATAGGTCATTGTTGGGGGCTGGGGAGGTTAGGGCCACGGAAGGAGGCAGGGGATTTCGGTAGGGGGTAGAAAGGGGATGAAGATTCCATTCAGAGAAAGAGAACCTTCAGACAACTGTAACATGCACAGCGAAGCATGAAGAACCTTTTCTGTACTCACGTTTTAGACTGTTTTCTAAAAATTGATAAAATGTGGCAAATGAAGGAACCAAGGGGAGGAAAGGGGTGGGGATGGAGGAGAAAGGCATTCGTCCAATAAGCAATATCTAATAACTCCTAACCCCAACCCTATCTACCTACCGTCACAGACTGGGGGCTGTCCCTGGGCATCTATTCAAATTCCAAGTTTGAAAATGTGAGTCCTCACGTTGGGGAGCCATTCCAAGTCACTGTTCACTTGGGGAATGGAAAAGTAGGAAGGTGGCAAGGGGTGGGGACGGGTTAAGGGGTAGAGTCACCCCGTTTCTCTTTGTAGCCTGCAGAGTGATTTGGGCAAGAAAGCTGGGACATCTGGAGTTCAGAAGTCGAGGAAAATGGGGAAGAACCGGGAAGATGAATACATGATCATCAGCTACACAAAAGAACGGAGCAGAAAGAAGCCTGGATTTGGGCACTCGCGTCTGGCAAGGAGGCCAGCAGCAGGGCTAATGAAGCATTTGTGGTGTGGGACGCTTGCCAGCACAACAAAGAAGATGTGCTGGGGCTCTGCACATGTGCCGGGGCCCCCAGAGCAAAATAAGGACATAATCACCATCAGTGTCACAGACCAGACTGTACACAAGGTGACAGGGGAGGGGGGGGGGCTGTAATACACACACAGGGAGGACGCGCCATGGCCCACGGCGGCTGCTGCCCTGAGGCCGGGGACGCAAGCAGTTACCCACCTCTCTGTCTCTAGCTGTCTCTCAAATCCTGAGGTCGGGCTCGGCCCCACCATTGGTGGGTGTTTCCCGTGCAACCCAAGTTACTCCTGACGGGGCAGCAGACAGCTGAAAAGCTGAAGAGAGTGTTAGACTGGTGGAAAGGGCTGAATAAAGGGAAGCAGAAGGGCGGGGGGGAACGGAAGGAGAGAGTTCTGAGGCCAACTCCCTCTGTCTTGTGCCAAGTTCTGTGCTCTCACTTTCGAGAACCTGACCCTGGCCATACCACCTGAGGTACGGTATTATCACGGACAGCCATGTTTTATGCTGTCAAGAAAAGGCAAGAGAAACGCGGGGGGGGGGGACTGAGGTGGGGGACACACACCCGCAGCGGAGGGTCCCCCTCGGCGTGAGCGCAAGAGCACCTCGCAGGCAGGAGGAAGCGGCCCCCGCCCATTTGAAATGAGGTCTCTTCAGAGGGCCCGGCACCTGCCTGTGGCTCCCGCTCGCTAAGGTGGGTGTGTTAGTACAGCTGTCTAGCTTTTAAGTGACTTTTGTCAGTTTGAAAGTGAAAGTCTGTTTGAGGAGCTGCTTGAACAATAGCCCAGAGCCCGGAAGAAGAGCTCGCAGCACAAAGGACTTAGACGACACTCGTGTCCCTTTTCACTGCCTCTAATGAAAGATTCATAAGAATAACTTTAATTTTTTATGACCCCCTTTTTGGTATGACTATATTAGTTGTGTCCACTTCCATACACAGGTTCTCTTTAAATACCCAAAGGTCCGTGCTGAAAGTTGTTCAAGGAGCCACGGGGGCAGATATCCTTACGGGTCCCTTCCTCCAGGACACACCGCTCTGCGAGACACAGAGATTTCCTTTCGAGATGGTTCCCTTCAGCCTCGACATCACTGGGAACACTACCGTGAGGTGATCTGAAAGCTTTCTAATGTGCCAATTCAACCTCTCTTCGGAAGAACAATTATATTTGTTTTTCTTGGCTTCACCCTATTTAGCAGGAACAGAAGTATAATAATCATTAATGGCCCTCCTTTGCCTTTACTTCTCAGATGGCTGTTTCCATGTTGCATCTTTATTTTGTGTCTCAGCCAAAAGCAGGCGTTGGCGGGGGTGGGGGGCGCGGGGGCACACAGACTGTGCTTGTTTTATGGCACGTTACCAAAGAGCACCCAAGACTGGCTTAAGGCAGTCACTGAAGGTGATACAATAGTTTTGAACCAGAATTATCTACTTTCAAGAACCAAAGTCCTACGCTTCCCCGAAAAGAATGTTCGCAAAAATACCTGATGCTGGCAAATTTACATGGAGAGACTTAAGAGGAATGAGCGAACGGGCACTACATTTTCTGCCCTACGGCTGCAAAGAGAACCAAACAATTACAGTGAAATAAAATCCGGGCAGTGGGAGGAAGATGAGGAAATTTGATTTAAAACACTCTCTGCCGTGTGAAAAGGGATCACCAACTTTCGAACGCGCTTTGGGCTGCTCAATGAGTCTGTTTAATCTCGACGAAATAAACAGGCTCATTTCCAAAAGGCTGTTAGAACTTCTTCAGACGTTTCATTCAGGATGGGCCCAACACAATGCTAACATCCCACCGAAAGATCCGACCACGACCGGCCGCTTGCTCTCTGCAGAGAACTTGCTTCTTTTCTCCTATTGATAACCCTTTGTGGGACGAAGAAAAAGAGCAGAGGCAAGGAGGAGTGAATGTCAGACAATAGCCATCCCTCCACGCACTGTCTCTGAACTTCCCTCATCTCTGAAGGACAATTAATTATGAAGGCCTTAGGGGTAGGTCGAAGCAAGGGAAAACCCACTGCCATCTCCGTAACGCGCCTGCCACCTCTGTGTTTGCTAAATGGCTTCTCCTGTTGGGGTACAGCCACCAAGAGAGCCAATAGATCATGGGGGGGGGGTGGCGGGGAGGGAGGAAGCAAAAGATTTTTTTTTTTTTTTGCGTCTGCCCTTGTATAATTCTATTCTCACTGTGAACTCATCCATACACAAAACACAAGGACAATTTTTTTTTTTTTTAAAGAGAGAAAAGCCACAGGGTATGTTGCAGCAGAAACGGCCTCTCAGTGGTGTGTTAAAAAGGATGGTCTTTTCACCAAATCATTTCACAGAGGCAAAACAGACAAACACAAAGGGTTGAGGCTTTTTCTCCGACATTAAATGGAGTAACTGGTAAGGTCAGACATATGATACCTAAAGACATGAATCTGTGAACTCTTGAAGTCAAAAGGCCTCTCTGTGCTGAGGAACAATCTTTCAAAGGAAATAGATCATAGAACTCCACTGAATCCGCTTTAAACTTTATGAAGCAGGAGGAGAAAAAGTTCTAAGTAGGGAAGCTTGACAGAAGAGCCTTGAACTATTTTCTGAAGGAAAGATGAGACCCTCCCTAGGCTGCCACAAAACATTTTTTTTTTCTAAAGGCTCCTCTGAACTTTGATATGTGCCAAGACACTGCCATTGAAAGCTGTATAATTATGTGCTATCGCCACTGTAGAAAATGCTTTGTTCACCCCAACAAAGGACAATAAGCAAAGTAAAGCGACGTTACACTGTATCTTTTTCTTTAAGAATGTTGAGAAAGGTCATGGAATGCTATAACTAATAAAGCTGTTGAGTAAGGAGGTTTTAAAGCTGATCTTACTGGGCTTGAATGTAACCCAATGACAAAAAAGACACAGGGAGCTAAAAATGCAATGACATTACCAAACAGATGATAAATCAATGGGCCCGCTTCATTATACTGATCAACACCTTGAATCCCGAAAGGACACACGGCGCAAAACTGAAGCTCTGGTCCGCACACAATTCCGCCTCTGCCCTACCCCCCAACCCTTCAAGCCCACCTTGAAGCCGGGCGTCTTTACCACTCTCTCCTTCACCCTTCAGGCCATCACTTCGCACAGGAATATGCTCCCAGACAGCCGTGTGTGTACGTATATTTAGAGAACATTCATTTAGTCTCTTAACAGATCAATTTGGCTTGTCAGTGGCGGGACTGGCAGGGGAAGAAGTGCTAAGAGTCTCTTTCCCTCCTCGCCACCCACCAAGGGCGTGTGTCATGTGACCATTCAAACGGCTCGGCGGCTCTGGGGCCAAAAGACTGCAACGGCAGTAAAAGGTTTTCACTCATGTGCCAGTTTTCCGAGCGATCACTCATATTTAAGTATCTATTTGGAGCGGAGGGAAGCGCTTCCTAAATCCACCTGTCCTCATTTTTCTTTAAAGAGATGACGACGTGAACGAGAGATTTCCAAACACATTAAATCTTCCTCAATGTGCGCTGTGCGGGCAGCGGGAGGGTTGGGCACGGGGGCGGGCAGGGTGGGGACGGTGTATTCAGCACGTGTATTTCCGAGTGTGTGTGCCTGGGGTAGGGGTGGAGGCGAGGGGTGCGGCTTCTTAATTTTCTCTTTCGAAGCAGAAGGCGAGGCAACCCACAAGTTGGGTCTGCGGAAGCACCCTTCTTGCCTGTCATGTGACACCCAGAAAGAAGTCGAAGCACAGGGTCTATGATGCAGCATCGACATAGACATCAGTGTCTTGGGATGGGACATCAGTGTCTTGGGATACGGTACGTACAAGCCCGCTAGTCAGCGAATCAGGCTCCCCGTTCTGTTTATTTCTAAGCCTTCCATCCCCAAACCTGGGTCTTCAGTGAGGGCAATGGAGGCCGGTCAGTGTCACAGGCACGTGCACCCTGCCCACAGACCAGTGGCTACCACCAGGAGGCCCGTGAAGGATGCTGGCTGCCCGCTGAGGGGGAAGAGCTACCCCTCTGGTACTGGAGAAGGACAGACAGCGCTCAGTGCAGCCTTGGAGACTGACAGCCATCACTACCTTCCTTCCTGCCACGGTGGGAAGGGCCACAAAAGAGTAATAAAATCCAACTCGTATGCCCCTCAAGTCAGAAGTATCAGCACGATTTAAAAACTGGGAAGGAATCCCAACCCTCCTATCCCTCCCAATTAAAAAAAAAAAAAAATGTTGGAACCTCTTCAAAGCGAAGTGCGAATGGAGCATGGAAATACATCCCATAACACCTGGAAAGACAAATTTATTGTTGCCAATCTCATTAAACGTGAGAAGTAGGAGTGAAACAAGCAGCCTGTAATTAAACCCCCCTCTCCTGCACACCTTCGCAAACTCACCTTCAGCAGCGAGGCGCCCCGCCCCGTGTGAGGTGGCCAACTTTCTTTCCTTCCTTCGGCACAAGCCGACCGCGGCGTTGGTGCCCCTCCCCCTGCAGTGCCTTCTCCCGCTTCCCCTGGGTCTTCTCAAGCTCTCACCACACTGAGCCTGAGCGCTGTGCCAAGAATCTTGGCCATTGTGTAAACTGATACAAAAGGCAGAGCAAGCTCTCCTGTCACTTAGAAGGCCCTGACTCATAAAGGCCAGGAAACGCAGGGTCTAGAGGAGGAGAGAGATTCAAGCCACTCCTCCCTCCTTGCGAGTGATAAACCTTCCCCATCTGCTTCATTTTCCTGTAGGCCAGGGGTCAGCAACCACTCTGGCCTTGAGAGCCAGGAGCAGCAGGGGCGGGAGGGGGAGGGTGCCTAGCAGTCACAGAGGTGGCACCAGCCAGCTTATGACACAGACGGAGCAGAGAGCTGAAAAAAGACAAGCAGCAGAAGAGAAAGAAGGAAGGAGAAAGTGCCAGCGAAGGAGGGAAGGCATCAGCCTCCTTCTCCCTCACCCCCGTCTCTCCCTGCCTCTACCGGTTCCCACTAGTTTAGAATTACTTTATAAACAGTATAGAGCGTTAGGCACACTAAACTTTTTCTCCTATTAATATCTCTATCATTATTCCCGCTCACGTCAAATCAGTTAATATTGGTAAGACATTTGGAAGGATGGTCAGGACGTCATCAATAAACATTAGCTATTTTGTTATTGTTAACAAACCTCTGATTGACAGATCTAAAAATGTAATCAATAAGCTGTTTTATTACTTGACCGGCTAATACTCGGTTGGGTCAAAATATTCCTTCAAATATAGACAAAACTTCAAAGTCCCTCAACCTTTGCTTCACCTTCAAAGTCCCTCAACCTTTGCTTCACCTCCGTTTAAAAATTAGAAAATGGGGGTGCCTGGGTAGCTCGGTGATTGAGCGTCCGACTCTTGATTTCAGCTCAGGTCATGGTCTTGCGGTTCCTGAGTTCGAGCCCCACATCAGGATGGAGCCTGCTTGGGATTCTCTCTCTTTCTCCCTCTCTCTGCCCCTCCCCGCTCATGCTCGCTCTCTCTCTCTCTCTCTCTCTCTCTCTCTAAAAAAAAAAAAAAAAAAAAGAAAGAAAGAAAGAAAGAAAGAAAGAAAGAAAGAAAATTAGAAAAGAAACAAGGCATCCAGTTCTCTACTTGGCCATCTTCTTCATTTGCTCCTCTTAGAGTACAGATTCACTTTGGTTGATCTTAAGAGGAGAAACTTAAATACAAAAGTCAAGCAGTGCACACAGTATGGGCTGAGATATTCAGCATGAGGTGCTGGGTCTGCTTGTGGCTCGTGGCCACGGCCCACAGTGGTAAAGCTACACTGATAAGACCAGTGGCTTTTTAAGCATCTCGCTTAAGCGCTGACCTCCGTGCACAGAAAAGAAGGGGTTGTCTTATCTGAAGCTCTAGTTAGTAAGCGCGCCAAGCTGGGAGGCTAAATTAAAAGCTATTTAGTGATCGTATGTGGTGGTGGGTAGGCCTATGGGCATACGTGTGAGGGGAGGGGGCGGGGCAGAATCCATGCTCCTGCGTTTCTTCTTACCACATTTCCGGAAAGATCCTAGTTTTTACTGAAGAAGGAAAAGACCCAGAATAGACCAAGAACTTGTCTGGAGTCACATGAGAAGTGACAGAACTGCTCCCCGGGCCCCATACTCCTTGCACTGAAGCAGTCTTAAAATAGACACTACAGATAAAGGAGAGGTGGCCGGGCTGGAAGTGGATCTGATTCACAAAGAGAGAAATATCAGATGTTAATCATATTAAAGGAGGATTTAGATGATGCTAAATGGGGCAGCTCGTTGGGTACCTCCTGATGCCAGCCGCCCCTGTTTGTGTCATTCTGGCCCTTGTGCTGTGAGCAGGGGATTAAATTCCAACCAGGTAAGGTTTAAAAAAACCCTAAAAATCCTGATGTGCCCTGTAAGGATTTGTCCTCTCGAGGATATTACACAGCAAAAATGCAGCACTCAGCGCACGAACCTTGGGCAATTCTTTTATGAAGCCTGACGCACACTGCCAAACAAATATTTGCCGTAATCAGCCGTAAAGAGTTCACTAGTGCACAGCTGAATTCTCCTTGGGTCAAGTTTAGAGCAACAGACTTACCAGAAAGGGGCAGAAAAAGACACGGAACTCTGAATAAGGTTTCCTTAAACTATTTAGCCACAGTCCTCCTCTTCAGCTTTAAAAGAAATTCTGCTAGAGTGTCCCATCAGGTTAGTCAACCAGAGCTCTCTTTCAACACACTTTAAATACAGAGACTTTAAAATGGTGAAGCAAAACAAGGAGGATCCCCACTTCTCATGTGTTCAGCCCGAGAAAAACCTTGTTCATAACACATTTGGCAAGAAGAACATTGTAGTCTAGGACGACAAAGGTAAATTGGTGGCTTCCAGTATAATGGTTCAAACTTCCAAGGGAAAACTGTGACCTCCCCAAGGCTGAGCTTCCACCTTCGGTGCCTGGTAAGCCACCATCACTGATCTGCGCTGCTAAAACCTGTGTGGGAAGGGCCCCCCAAGGGAATGGGCAGACAGGGGGGCAGGAAGGGGCGGATCCTTTCGTTGGCAAGTCTAGACCAAGATGCCCTTCTCTTCCTCTGAAGCTGCAAACTTCTGGGTGTTTCTGGGTGCCTATCTATGTGAGGAAAGCAAGACTATTAACATAAGGTTCCGGCAGGAGCAGATGTGGGAGAAAAAAAGATTCTCGTCCTCAAGATAACAACAAGAAAGGGACCGACTTTATCAGGCCACGGCCTGTCTACACTCACCATCGGGGGTTCAGCCTGCAGAACCCTTGCCACATCCCCACCTCTAACTATTGTTGCCTGAGCCAGCAGGGCTCAGCAAAATGCCTTTGTGAGGACTGGGAGATTCGCTAGTGTTGTCTCATGGAGAGTCATCATGTTGCAATGAAAAATGTTTGCTGAGGCACCACATTAGCCAGTAAAGAAACGCCTTACTCATAGCCACACATCTTTCACTGTTGCATAGCTATTGCTTTCTGGGACTCGTCTATACTGCTTTGCGTGTATCTAGAATATGCATGTCGTAGATGTGTGTGCGTGCGTGCGTGTGCGTGCGTGTGTGTGTAAGAGGGCATGAGCGACGGGCAGCTTGGTTGCGAAGCTACGCACACGCGAAATAAACACACCAGGTTCTCTCCCGAAAAGAACAAAAACGAAACAAAAACAAAAACGAAAGATGTTGATGGCTTTCATAATACGGACTTAGTAAATTCTCGTACCATTTCTTCCATAAAGGCAATACATGCTGATTAAAGTAGAAACCACAGAATCACTCCCCCATCAACCTTTCCAGATTTTTTTTAGAAAACAACTTTTGCAGCTATCCTAGCACACAGCGTATGTCAGCCCAAGCGACATGCCAAAACCTAAATAGCAAAAAACGCCTATCAGAGTGGGGACCTCTTCTCTGGAAAGGGAATCACTGTGTGGGTGGGTTCCTTGCTGCAGTTTTCTTTGAATTCTCCAGTTCCCTCTTTCTGTGGCCAATGGGTCTTCATGCAAGCAGCCAAGCTGGGGAATGGGAAAGGAAGCAGAAGTGGGTCAGCTCCCCAGGACCCGGATGGGAACCACACAGGGGGCTCCTCACTGCTGCTTTACCTCTTACCCCAGTGGGGCATGCTCTTAGGAGATAACGAGGCTGATGCCGATTTGGGGACACTGCTAAAGAAAATAAATTTCTTAAAAAAGGAAAAGGGAAATGACCAAACGATAAAGATGAGTTCCTACCTCAAAGTCATTTGCTTTATTGTAGTGCATGTTCAGAGCCCTGTACAGCTCACAGTCTCTGGTTATAGACAGCTCTTCAGTACTGGTGACTCCGTCGTTGATGGCTTGACGCGCGTACTTCTCCATCTGAATGTAGTAAAACTCACGGAAATTGCTAAACCACTTGATGAGCTGAGAGGTAATGCATCTGTTGAACTGTCAAATTTAAATGTTGAAAAGGATAAGAACATCACCATTTTCTTCATTTATTCTTTAAGCAGTCTGAAGTATTTTTAAAGATCTCCTCTCCTTCTTGCTTGGATGGGTGTGTTTTTGATTTCACCAAAATGGTGGCAAGAGGGGTGAAAGCAGTAATACGTTCATAAGATATCATAAAACCCGTCAACAATGGAAACCACTCCCCAATCCTCCACATTTCAAATGGAAAACTTGCATTCTAAATCTGATTTTCTGTAAGCTGAAGATCTTATTTTAAACATCGTTCTTCAGCTTTCAGTGGAACAAACTGTATGTGTGTACTTCTTATGGAAATTCATTCAAACCACAAAACCCTGGGAAGAGTTGTTACTTTCAAGTACAGCCTCCCCTGCTTTTCAAAAGTTCATGTTCCGCCATTTTGCTTTTACGAAAAGGCCTACATTAGTGCCTGGTTTCGTTAATAGAAAGAAATCCAAAGAGGATTTTTGCTTCTCAGAAAGAAAGCGAGAAGGGAAAATAGCATTCAGCATTGGTTTTGCAGCGAGCCATTATGGAGGCAGCATGCACCCCCAGCACCAAGAGTGGCTCCACCAAGCTCCTTCCCCAGGAACGAGGCTCAGCATCAAGCCGCCATAGCTTTGAACTGTGTCTGTGAGCATCTGTGCTTTATTTGATTTATTTTGTGCATCTGTTATCGAGATGTGTCCTAGGGTATCAGAAAAGTCTAAGAGAGGTTATTTTTTGGGTCTGGGAATGCTCAACATTTCCCCCATATAAATTAATGGTAATTGCTTCTTTGCTTTATGCCATTTCGGCTTATGAAAAGTTTCATAGGAACGCTCTACTTTTGGATAGCGGGGGAAACCTGTACCAGAGATGGTGAGCCACGTGACTTCACCACCAGCATGATTTCTCTTTTTAATGAGAATTTGTGTCATCACATGACAGCCCCGTACAATGCTGGAAAACAGCTTTCGTGCAAAAGGGGAGGAAGCTGGCATTTGCTTATTTTTTGGCAAATGGGTGATCCCCATGGCCATCCAGCTCTGATTCCACTTTATGTTCGCACACGGCACTCACGTCCGGTCCTGTCTGGTCAGACCGCCATGCCTGCTTGCACACTTCCCATGGCCAGCATCGGATAAGACCCACGCCCCTTTCCGTTGGCGTCTATGCCGTTTGGAAGGTGTGGTTAAGACGCAGTACGCAGATGGCATAGGCAGAAACTATATTGCGTTTTTTTTTTAAATGCCAAGTTACCATAACATGATTAGGCTTTACAACTTTGTTTACCAAGGTTCCCTGATGACCTTTTAAATGAAGATGTCTTCCTGGATTCACTGCAAATGATACCATTCTTATTGACAAACCTCTGTTCACGTAAAGGACAGATGCGTCTCAACTTGCCAAGTCAAAACCAATAAATCCATAGCTTTATATCAGGCGGGCTGACAGACAACCCCCTGCCTTTTGTCATTACAGGCATTCCCTTCCCGGGGCCCCCAGAAAAAGATGTACATTCATCAAAAATCAACAAAGACCACTTATCAAACACTGGCCATGAGAACATCCAGACTCCAACAGGATGACAGCGAAAGTGTGTATTGGGGCTGTAATTACTACACAGAAAGTTGTTCCTATACTAGCAAAGATAATAAATGAATGAAAATTTATGGCAGAGAATGGACGTAACAAGGAAACAGAAGCAGGGAGACTGGTGTTTCTCCCAAAAGGCCAACTTGCATCATAATTGCCATGGAGTTGCAAGGGCCCTTACAGATAATTGACCAGAAAATGATTAAGTCATCAGCAAATCGCTTCTGCTTGCAAGAGTTCAAACATGTACTTAACCTATCCAAGAATTATATTTTCACTCTGTGTGTCTGCTCTGTCTCTATTCAGCCTTGCGGGGAACCCGATTAAAAAGACAACTGAAGGACCCCCCTTATCTGATCTTCTGGTTGCCGATTTCAATAGAACTTAAACCCATTACGATTTGCTGAACTTGGAGTTCTTTCCATTTTATCTCAGCAGTAAAATACACTGTCCAAATTTCCAGACACTGAGATAAGGACTACAGGCCCCCGTGACGGCTTACTGTTCCTTTTTAATTCTTTTAGAATAAGAAACAAAACATTACAAAATGATAGCAGGCTGTGCACTGGGGAATGAAAATTGCTTTGACATGGAGATTAGGCTTCTGCATTGTTACAAGACATTGTCTCCTATGGACAAGAGTACTGTAGAGGAAAAAAATAGAAGGGTGTTTTTTTTCTAGAATGGTCATGAATGACCTAATGGGGGAGGACAAAAAAGTAAGTGCACTTGCCATTATTTAGGAATGGGACATAAAGGGAGATTTAAAGCTTATTGTTAGAGAATGGAAATACCAGAGAGAAAGAATGGGCAAAAACAACAGACTCCCCCGACATAAGACAAGTGAAATGACCATCACAACAGCTTGAAGAACAGGGCTTCCCTCCACTAGAAGTGAACTGAAATTCGTTCTGTTTTAGTTGCTGGTGAAAAGCGAAGGCAGGCCCCCTCTTTTCCAGATATTCACGTTGGGGGAGAAAAAGTGTTAAACTTTAAAGAGTTAATTTCCCCCCCGGTTCCGTAGTGGCTTACAAGAAAAGGATCAATTGTTCTATAAAGGAGACCTCTGTCGTGTGTTAATGTGTTACTGCAAAAACTAATCGCTACAATAAAGAGGCTGTGTTTCCACAGTGTGTGAGTCTCTGTGACTTTGATTAATGCTTCCCACGGGACATCTCAGCCTCAATATGGGCTGAAGAAACTTCCTAAATATTCAATGAGCATGGTCAAAAGATGTATAAAACAAATCAATCTGACACCTTAATCTGGCTAGGCAGCAGTTGACTCAAGGGGTGGAGGGAATGAGATACATCATTTAACACTGCCGGCGTGAAAAGCTGTGAGCGTCTGTTCTTCAAAGCTAAAATGGCACCGGATCTGTTGTCCTTAGTGGTCTAAGAGTTATTAGTTGATACATTAAAATCAGCACTCGGGAGCGCACAGGAAGATGGTGGGGCCCATTGCTCTCTGGCACGTCTCTCCCATTTGCCCCTTTGCTCTTCCCAAAGGCTGGGCTTTTCGTCTGGCTAAATGTCATGGTGAGGGAGTGAAGTTGGAGTCCGTGAGAACGTGGAACTCTGTTTCGATTCTGACTCGAGGAATGAGACCAAGTCAGCCTTGGCTTCATCCTTCCTCGGTATCAGCCCTGTAGGACTCTCACCAAGCCAGCGTCTGAACTGTAGGAGGTTTTCCTCCACCTCTCTCTTTGCAAAGCAATTTAAAAGCATTCACCTAGCCTGCCCAAACGGAAGTCGCTAGTGGAGAGTGAAGCACTGTATCCATTGCTAAGGCAAAATGCAAGGGAGGGTGGATCACTCTGGCTGGGCTCACCTTCTGGAGCTGATCAGAGGATTCACTTGGTCTAGCGCGATCTTCCAACTGTGTCTTTGATGACACCTAGGCTGAGCTTCACTCATGACACAAAATATTTTCTACTGGTGTTGTTTCTTCTGTGTTTTTGTGTTTGTGTTTTTTTCACTTGCGGAGGTAACTCCTGATCCCCATTTGAAATGCAATGACTTTTATGGTTTGGAAAGGCACATTTTGCTAGGATTAGGAATTTTCATCTAAGTAGATGAATGCAGCCACAATCAAGTGTAGGCTTGTGTGATTGTGACAAGTACTGCTTGGTCCACAGACACATGAGCGTGTCTTTCTCAAGATGGGTGATGCCGAGTGTCACTTCCGATAACTCCTAAGGTGCTTCCTCTAATTTCTAGGGGGTCTCTTAATTCTGTAGCGGTTTTCTTGCATCTAAACTTTGTCATATATAGAGGAAACATCTAGTTATTTCAGTCTTGCAAATAAGAATCCACCTTTATGTGTCTATATCTAGAAATAGGTACGTGTGTATATATAGATACACATACACCTAACATAACATAATAATATCATATGACATCAAATCAAATTCTGGATTTTCCTTAATATTAAAAAATCCAAGAATGCTCTGCCATTGTTTTCTACAAAGTTTCTGGAACACCATGCCTAGAGTATCCTTCACTTTCTATGCATGCCTTTCCAATATCATCAGCATAAGCCCAGGGAATACAAATTCATTTATTACTAGCCAAAGAAAAAACATAATTAGCAAAGTTAAAAATGTATAATTCATTCCAAAAATAAAAGAGAAGTGACCTTTGGTGATTTTCTGCTATGCATTATATGCCCTACTGTTTCCCCTCCATTAGAGTGGATAATTGGGAATTAACTAGACTCAAGTATACTTTAACAGCCTTCTCTCCCAGTATGGATGGAGTATGGATAGAATCTATAATGTGAATATTAGTGCTTTTTTAAATAAAATATTCACCCCAGTATTTAATTGTTGTTTACATAGTGATTATTTGCAAAGCTGAATTACTAGTTGTATTCTAAAGGAATGGGAACAATTTCATGTCAGTTTACACTGCAGAGTATTTATAAAGATTACAGATTAACTACTACAGATTAATAATCTCCCCCATCCTTGCCCTTCTCCCACCCCCCCCCCCATACACACATGCTTGCGTGTGAGGAAGTTTCTAATATTTACATCTACTACTGGATAGTGTTGCTGGCTCAGAATGGCTGCTTTCCACCCTCCAGGTGGCTGCAATTCAATGGTAGGCAAGGGATCCCTATGTGTACGGTTTGTAAAGCTCTCTGGCCTCCTTGTGATACAAAGCGCTATCTAAATAACATAAGGTATTGCCATTATTATATCACAACACTGCAGATCATTGCACTAAGAGGAGTGGAGGAGGTAACATGGGCACCTACACGCACACACACACACACACACACACACACACACGTGTGCAGTCACACTTTCTCCCTCTCCTCCATGTCCTTCTGTCCTCGAACTAGTGTTGAGCGGACCCCGTGACAGAAGTCTGCCGGGTTCCACTAGGCTCCGGAAGCTGTCTGGTCTTCAACCAGTTGACAAATTCCCTCCATGGTCTCTGTTTCAGATGGTCCCTCACAAAGTCCAGACCCTTTCCCCGGCCTGCTGTGTCGCTCAGCCTTTTCTGCGCTTTAATGATCCTCAACCAGCCATTCAAGTTACTGCCTTTCTGTGCCTTCCCATCCAGCCCAGTCTGCTGGCCCCGAGTGGGGAGAAAACATGCCTTCCACTTAAGGAGCTCCGCCAGGGGAGGAGAAAGATAAAAGGCTGAAGTTTATACACAATTCAAAAGCTAACAGGAGGGAAAACAGAACTTTTCTTAGGAGGCCAAATAAAACATCAGCAAAGGAAACTAAAATGAGTTGGCCAGCAAAGGGGGCCGATGCAGCAAACTGGGCATCG
Source organism: Lynx canadensis (assembly GCF_007474595.2). Taxonomy (NCBI): domain Eukaryota; kingdom Metazoa; phylum Chordata; class Mammalia; order Carnivora; family Felidae; genus Lynx; species Lynx canadensis. The sequence continues at coordinate 29,419,850 of NC_044319.2, forward strand.
GGCACAGAACACACCACGCGGAGGGAGCGGAGGAACAACAAGCGTGTTCTGGCAGCTCCTGAGTTCTCAGCGGCAGAAAGAAGAACTTGTACATATGGGGGGTGGGCAGCAGAGGGCGGGGAAAGCGCCCAACCCCAATAAACTAATCTCAGCTAATGTAATGTTTATCAAGTCCCTCAGATAATGATACCATGCGTGTCATTATCATCATCAAAACCCAATCTATGTTTTAAAAAGTTGCAGATGATTAACACAACATCAAGTTGTTGCAAACAATTACTTAAAACCCACACACAGACACAGACGCGCGCGCGCACACACACGCACACAGAACCAGGAGGTCCCCATATTCTGTAGAATGAGGGAGGCTGCAGCTGTAGGCCGACAGCTTTCATATCCTCATTTGAATAATGTGTCCTGAATCTGTCACTTTATTCATTCTCCTTATGCTCAGTGTACTCCACATCAACAACAAATTAAGTTGTAAATAAGAGACAATCATCACTTTTGTTTTTAAGCAGCTACTGCATAGAGAATTTCAATGTACGCTCCTTCCGACAGGGGGGAAAAGACGTGCTAGAGTTTGCTTTCATAAGCACAAATATGGGGAAACCAACAGAAACGAAAACAGAAACAGTTTACTGTTGCTCAGGGGAGGAGAAAAAAAAAAACAACATTCTCTAAAGCACACCCATCCAGGACTAGCTGCGATTTCTTCCAAGGAGTTACTAAGACATATAAAGACAAGAGGCGAAGTTTCACGGATCACACTGGAGACCCATGTGACGTCATACCAGTCTTTTGGTCGTAAGGGCGTCTTTGCCCAGTTCAGCTTTAGACGAAACTGCAAGAGCATTAAATCAATTATAACACAGGTGTATTCGTGAATTGTTTTCACACTCATCTCCATTAACTTCCAAGAGTTCAAATCACTACCACATGCACAGAAATGTAAAAATTACTAATGAAAAACGTCCTTACCTTTACATCGGAGAAGTACGTCTTCAGCATATTTGAGCTGGGATAACGGGTATAAAAGAACATGAGCTTTGCTTTTTTCAAGTGATTGGGTGACAATCCTTCCTGCATGTAGGATGCATTTGGTTAAGGAAAACATTTCTTTAAACACAAGCACCTACCACCCCCATCCCCCCCCCCCCAAAAAAAAAAAAAAACAATCTGGAGGCCCATCACAAAGCTGTGGGAATTCTGAAAGGTACAAGGCACTGGCCAGGAAATCCCTCACTACTTTGCTGCACTTGCTCAAAATGACCATTGTGTGTTAGCAAATGCCAAAGGTAATGGTGAGGATGCACAATGTAGTTGCAGAATCTTGGCTACTCCGTGGTGAGGATGGCAAAACATTGCCCTGTTGGAGGTCCTTACGCTGCGTATATGTTCACTTGTTGCTAAGGAGACAAATGTACCCAACGTGTATCCTACAACTCTTATCGTGACAAGTTTTTTCCTTCTTTGCAGTCGCAGTTCTGTTTGCTCTTCTCCCCACACTCTGCAGTTGACAGCAAATTATTATCCTAATGTGCGTGAAAATATAAAACGCATTATTTTGAACACTATCAGGCAAGCTTCACATTTTACCTTTTAGTGCTAATCTAATGGGGCATTTTGACTCACTTTCTTCCTATCTTACTATTATACCCTTTTAATTGTTTCCTTTTAAATAATAGCTAAAACTTGGGAGGGGTAGTTTTGGCACAGAGAGAGCAGGGAGGGGGTGTCGCTTTTGTTAAAGCAACGATCCAAAACCAAATACGATTTGCCTCTCCTGGATTTATAGTTAACTCCTTTGAGAGTGGCACAGTGGTTGGGGCTAACAAATCAATAAATGCGGGTTAGCAGATCAATAAATGGCCACTTACCCAAAATAAGAAGGCCTATTTATCTGGAAACATCATTACCTTTTAGATCTGTAAACAGCAGCAACTAAAACAGTTCCCAAGAGAATGTGAGGCTAACCATAACAATCCAGGCTTCCTGATTCTCCCCCAGATTCTTGGCACTCCTCAGCAGACTCGGAGCTGGGATGGCTCTGGTCACATCTGTGCCGCAGCCTGGCCCTGCCATTTCCTCAGCAAATTAATGGCTTTATAATTTATCAGAAATGAAGATGCACGTGGAGAAAATCAATGTGGTCCCCCACAAGGTCAATTAAGGGTCCTTCCTAGAAGCTTCTCTAAGGATTTTCTCTTAAAAGAGAGTCTGGGAAAAATAAGAAAAGAAAATATGCACGTGTGTGTGTGTGTGTGTGTGTGTGTGTGTACGCACGCACACACACACACACACGTTTTACTACCCAACAAAAATGCCACACCTTGTGAAAAAAAGGTCAAATAAAGACACATATTTAGGAAAAGTCAAGGTTTCTAAATGACCTCCATCAAGAACAGCGTGACCAATCTTAGGAAGACAGAGAAACCAGGAGGTGAGTAGAGAAGCATAATCAAATTAATACCGATAAGCTCTTGACTACTTATAACAGGGCGTTTAACCAACTATTCTGCAGAGGATTTGATCAATTAGCATCCCCTTTAACATCACGCAATTTTTAAAAGATCACCTTGGTTTGCAAAGAGAAAAGTGAGATATTGTGCTTCCCCCTACCCTCGCCAGGAATAAACACTGAAGGAAGAAATTTTGATTTTATATCTGTACGCCAAAGCAGCTTAACCGAACTTGTGTTTTTGTTTCAGATCCTTAATGATCACAAAGACGATAATTTATGACTGACATACTTCTTGTGCCAAGGAAAGAGCTGAAAGGCCCTCCAGTAACCTCCATTAGACAGATAGACACGGCTAAAGGAACCCAGCGCACTTCAGGACCATCTGTCCAAATGGATAAGTGAAATAATAGTTTGCAAGCTGTCTCCTATTGCCTCATGATAAGAGTTTTAGGCAAGTCCAAACTTCAGCAAACAGCCTCAGATCTGGGTTCTAATCTTTTCTAAAGACGGTGAGATTAAAAAACCACCTTGCACACTGCAATTATTCGCCGGGAGAAGTAACAGATTTTTAAAAATTTGGTTTCCTACAAAACAGACTGTTCTGCCGTGGTCCTCAGTGATAGAGCTACCAAAAACTCGCTGACACTTCCAATACACTTAAATGATGCTCAGAGGTATTCGTTCTTTTTATTTAAAAAAACAAAACAAAACAAAACAAACTCTCCATCTTATTTTGATCAGGACTTAGGGGCTTTTTATTTCATGAAAAAATTATTCTAATTTGGGTTTCTCAAGCCCGTTTTGCTTTGAAATGCTTCCTGTCGGTAATACTTAGAATTGATCAGTTGAAATGGAACACAGAATAAATCTGTATCTCTTGCTCATCGTGTAATTAAGATAAAATTCCCATAAAATATATGTTTCTAATAAACTATTAAAAATAGCTAATGAAACATTTAAAAGCCAACAGTTAGATAATCCTTTTTTTCCTCCTCAAAATAAATCTGAACTGACCAATTGGTTAATTTCCCTTTTAAGTGCTTGTGCTGAAAAGCAACTGTTCTTCCAAGAAAGCACTAGCTGTTTCCAGGATACTTACACACGCACAATGACTCATGATGGAATAGATTCAGTAAACATACAGCTGTACTGAACACGAGCTAAGCTCCATTCAAGGCCAGGAAAGAAAATGAGCACAAATAAATATTAAGGAGGTAAGGGGGGGTGGGGGGAGGGGGATGGAACGCAAACCAGATCTGTCCCGGCAGCTCATGTGGCTTTGCCTCAATTCTCTTAGCCATAGCTTTGTGAAGACAGATGACATTCAATTCTATGTGTAATGCAAAATAGACAATAACTGCTGAAACTTGAGACAGCTGCCAGGTGTAAAAAAAAAAAAAAAAAAAAAAAAAAAGAAGAAGAAAGAAAGAGAAAAAGGAAAAGGGGGGGAAGAAAAGATGATAAATCCATAAATTAATGAAAGACATCTGCTCAGGAATATAAAAGATCAGAGAAGGAGAGTACTGTGGCTGAACCTGAAGCGGTGTTCAAACAACCTGAGAATCTGAGTGTTGTCTGTTTACCAAGCACAGGATAACCTTACCTAAACAGCAGTGGCAGGGGAGGAACAGAGGCAGCAAAAAAAAAGGCAAGTGCAAGAATATGTTGTGAAGACTGGAGGAAGCGAATTCTTCCCCCCCTCCCCGCCCCCATGGAACCCTGAATTGTGGTTAGAGATTTTACAGGCTGCAGTGTTCCCACCAAATTGGATTGGGGCTCCTTACTTACATTTTCCAAAGTGCTCTGAAACCCAAAGAATTTTAGCTTTCTCTGTATGCTCTGATTTGTTGTTTCTAAGAGATTTTTCCCTTGAATGGGGAGAAAAGATCTAGCCTGTCTCATTTAATGAAAGTGATAGAACAAATTGTTTCTCCATCAAGGGGATCAGCACATGAAGGTGTGTCATTTGTGGAAATTAAAAGAAATGTTTTTGACTTAATAATTTGGGTGGGGGTAGGAACCTAGAGTCTCTCAGTCTGAAAATAAATGTTTTCCCCATAGCTAATACAGCTAATAGAATTACTATGGCCCCACAAGACTTCTAAAAAGGTCTATGGATTATTTCACATTTTAGAAATTCATTTTTAGGGGCGCCTGGGTGGCTCAGTAGGTTAAGTGGCCAACTTCGGCTCAGGTCATGATCTCATGGTCAGTGAGTTCGAGCCCCGCGTCGGGCTCTGTGCTGACAGCTCAGAGTCTGGAGCCTGTCTCAGATTCTGTGTCTCCCTCTCTCTGACCCTCCCCTGTTCATGCTCTGTCTCTCTCTGCCTCAAAAATAAATAAATGTTAAAAAAATTAAAAAAAAAAAAAAAAAGAAATTCATTTTTAATCCATGTTTCCCAGTTGGATTTTAGTTTCAAATTACCAATTTCCCTTTCTAAACTTTACGTATTTTAAACATTCTCCCTAAAAGTCAAGTAGGAAACACTGGCTGTCACAGAGAACAGACTCAGTTTCTTCACCTGCACATCTTAAGGGCTTCTAATACTCCTCTTGTCCTTTAATTGGGTGTATGCAAATGTCCGAGGCCTGAACAAGGCTATTTTTCTTGAGATGCAAAGAGGGTGAATGATGAGGAACATCATGAAGAAAAACAATTGGCTGGCTGTTTCTTTTGGAATTTGAATAAAACTTAATATTTGATTAAATAGATTCATTTGCAAAGATACTGAACACATTTTTTCACATCCAAGACGTGAGCGAGCTCCTGGAGCAGGTGCACGGACATTGAGTTTACTGTGCACACATTCACTATTGCCTTCCTATTAGAAAGGATAACGAGATAGTGCTTTTATATAGATTATATATGCTTAATGTGCTGAACCTAGAATGGATTTATCTGATAAGCTGGTATTCTTCATAGTTCTTATCTTGGCTACTTTGTTCAAAGACACAGATGATGCCCTTTGGGGTGTGAAAGAATCATTCCTTAAGCACTAAATCATTCATTTCTACTTGGAAAGCTATGGCTACAAATAAAAATATAATAATGACAATCGTAGAGGTATCATTTCATCCCATTTCTACTCATGTTATTGAATTTTTTCCTAGGAGTAACTGTACCACCTGAAACTGAAGTAGACACCACTCGCTATGATTCCCAGAGACTTCTTTAAACTAAAAGCTTGAGAATTTTGCCTACGACGCCATCAGATAAATCAAGGGAAGGACCCATTGCCATTCCAGGATGGAGAGAGGAGAAAAGTGGATCCAGTCTCCCAACAAACACTCAGATCCTCACTGGCTTCAGAATCATGCGGATTATAGAAAGAGAAGCCAGCCCATCTTCTTCCTGAGAAATAATAATATATCAATGAGATAAATGGTTAAAAGTATGGCATAATCAAGGGGAAAGAAACAGGAAGAGGGTCAATGGCCAGAAGGTGGAAAATGTAATCATTAACTCCAACAAGAGGCCAAAATTATTTCGCTTCATGAAAGAAACAGTTCCAGGTGTAAGCAACGTTTCACAGGAACACAGGTGTTTCCAAACCATCACTGTTCCACAGACTCTTACATTGGGAGGAGAGGGAAGTTATTCAGCTGAAGAAGCAACTATATTCTCGTTAAATCCTTTGATATGTATGGAAATAAAAGGAACTTCTTTCAATTCAAATCCTCTAAATTCCTCAGGGGATTTAGAGAGAGCGTGACACAATGAAAGTAGCCAACACTTAAAGCAATCTAAAAGATTTCTTTCCTAGAAGACCCAACTTACTTATAAAAAAAAAAGCACAGGCATAATTATCTGGTGACAATGAAAAGTCTAATAAACACACACACACACACACACATACACACAAACACAACCCATAAACTGGTTAAAGAGTTTTTAGTCTGCACTTAGGGCACTTTGAAATCTGGTTTCAAATGTTCCTCGAAACAGGTATGTCCCTTCCTCTGCGTGTGTGTGTGTGTGTGTGTGTGTGTGTGTGTGTGTGTGTGTAGGAGACAGAGAGAGAGAGAGAGAGAGAGAGAGAAACAACCCACCATGATGACTACTACCTTCAAACTGGAGACGTCTGAGAGCAACAGGGTCTAGCCCTGGACATCATCAGCCTTGTATGAGCCTCAGAAGATGCTCTTCCTGCCAAGGGTGAAAAACCATTCAAGACACTGCATCTTCTTCCTTCGCCTTTCTCATCACCAACACTACATTACAATCATTTTGACCAATGTTTATTGCCTGTTTATCACGAGCAAGGCATGGTGCCTGGCGCAGCTTTGGTTCATGGCTGGTAGATTAAAGTTTAGGTCTTTGGAAGGTAGAAGTTAAATCCGCAACCAAATCAAGACTCGATTTCTATTTATATGTCTAAGTCCTCAACATCTTTATGTTCCTTCCTCTCATGACATTATTCTCTTCTTCCTCACTATGGAAAGAGACTGTGTTTCACTGCCCTAAGTGGGTCTCATTATTTGTGGCTCTCATTCACCTTATCAAAAATCTCCACAACTCTTCTGAGAGCTGGTTTGAAGGACGGCCTTCACTACATAGGAAAATGTATTTCCACCATAGCTGGGGCTTTGCACTTATGTGGCAGCCTCTGGAGTGGGCTTAGATACTAAAATGTCAATCTCCAGTCATCAGGACAATTGCTCAAAATCCTCAGTTTAGCAACAGCCAACTTAATTGCTAAATTTTATATCCATCTGGCAGTTTATTATAAAAGAAACACGCCTCTACGTGCCCCCAAATGCTACCATTTTACTACCCCTACCCCAAACACCAACAACCACAAGATTTTTAAAAATTTACTGAAAGGACCGATTTACAGAGAGAAAGAAAAAAAATCAGTTAAAAATAGCTGGAGTTCAGGAGGGGTCTAATAAAACCTATAACTGGCATCTCTACCTAAAAGTCAGGTTCAAAATATAGAAGAGTCATAAAAAGAGCCATTTTTAAAGCCGAATACAGCTGAGTTTTATATTTAATTGTGCTCTCTCGCTTTCCAAAATAATTTGCTTTGTGTATGTTAGGACAAAAGATTTCTGTGTATGGCTGAACAGAGGTTAATCATGCATAGAGGCAGCTGCACCAAGATCCAAAGAACAGACCTTGGGTGAACGAGAGAGACCAATGCCGTCTGAATAAATCAGTACCTGTACATTTCCTTAAAGAACAAACAAACAAACAAACAAACAAAAAGAACAACGACCCACCCCTCCCACGTCTCACTTAAAGATTAAAGAAAGAATCTAACTCCCCACCCATGTCCATTTTTCTCCCACTGAAGCCTCCCACCAGGAAAGTGCTCTTCATAAAATTTAATCAGGTCTTCTTTGCAGGGACCAGGGGCCTTGCAGACGGTTTAAAGAGGGACAATTCTTCCTACGGAATCTTAGGGATCTCAAAACTGACTTTTCCCTCGACGCCATTATAAAACGTAAAACCTTTTTTAAAAACCTGATAGAATTCAACGTTACAATGAGATTTTTTTTTTTTTGTCCATCTCTGAATCTACTCCTAAAGAAAAAAAAGTGTGTGTGTGTGGGGGGGGGATAATACTGGAACAGCAGAAAGAGCACAGTTGAAAAGGGACATATTAAATACCAGCTCTTCGAGGCAATTAACAACTTGGGAAAGTTGCAAAGATGTGGGTTTCCTGGGACGCTTTTGTGCAATCAGAAGTGTGTTGATAAAAGCCTATTACTCTGGATAATAGAGAAGATTGCGTTCTTAAGAAGATACTAATCTACATTATTCTATATATTGTGGAAACCTGACCTTGGGGGAAGCCTTGTTTTGTTCTGTTTTGTTTTCCTCCAGGGGAGAATAAAAGGATATTGCACTTCCCGAATAAGGTGAGATTTCGGACATGTCTTGAAGATCGCCACACTCGGACTTGATGAGCGACAGGGAGAGCCCTTCTGCGGTGCTGGGTGGGTGTGCTGGTGAACAAGGATGGTGGCTTAGATGGTGGGATGACATCTTCGTCCTCAGACTCGTTGTCTCCCTAGTTAAGTCTAAGGATTCAGGAGAGGCTCTGTCTTTTCCCGAGAAGGAGCCGGAGGGAGCACCTAACGGACTCTGAAATGGGTAGGCCATCAAGGGAAGGGGGAAGGGGTGGCGGAAGGTAGACGTGGTGAAGCCTGCGGTGGCAGAGAGAGGCGACTGGTGCAGGGGCTGGTGGTGGCCGCCGGCCGGGGGGCCGGAGGCGGACTGGTCGGATGAGTTTTTGCGGACAACCAGGGGCAGTGCTTCCGTCTGGTCTGTGGAACTGGGCATCTGCACGTTGCCGAAGGTGTCCAGGGGGTTCGGAATGATGACGTCGCCAAAGCACTGCAGGCGCTGGTTGGCGGTGTGGAAATTGTGGTTCTCCCCGTTGACCGCGAATCTGGCCTGGGGGATCTGGAGAGGCGGGAAGACCTGAGGAACCTGGCGGGAGGGTTTGGCTGAAAACACTTTGACCACCGTGTCCACCACTTGCGACATGGCAGTGTTCAGTTCCTGCTTCAAGGTCTCGGCCAAGTGCTTGCCTTCGGGTTGCAAGGGGTTCGGCCCGTGATCTCTTTCTTTGTTGTTGCCTTCTCGTTTCGGCTTGTTTTCAGCCAGCTCCTGCTCCCGGATCAGGGCCCGGGCCCGGTCAATGAACTGTCCTGGGTCTAGCTCGCACATCTCGTTGTCTGACCGCCCCACGGAGTCCTGGGCCCGGGCGTCCAGCATCTCCGAGCGCATGCTGTCTTCAGACAGGTTGCCATCTTCATCATTTTCGGAATCGGTGCTGTCATAGATTTGGTAGAACTTCTCCTGCAGCTGGCGCAGCTGCTTCTGCATGTCCTCCAGCTGCTGCTTCAGCTGTCGGCGCTCCTCTCGCTTCTGTTCTTTTCGGGCTGAAACCAGCTGCTGGAAACTCTGTTGCTGCTGCTGGGGCAGTTTCTGCTTGCGTTTGTTTTCTCTGTAACTTTCTCGGGGACTCACAGACTGCGGGGCCATCTCTCTTTCATTTTCATTGCCCCTTAATGCCACACTGGGGGAATGGCTCATACCCCGAATTATATTCTCAACCCGGGCGCGCTTCGCTCTCAGGTGCTCATCACATAAGCGATCCATATCAAACTGGCTCATAGTAGGCCTGCCAAAAGGGGAAAGACACTCTGGGGGGCTGTCTCTTGAAGAGTTGCTGCATATATCCTCCTGATGTACTTCGGAGCCTGTGCTAGAGAGGCCGCTGGCTTGGAAACTGGGCTCCGTGCCACCATTTTTGTTCATGTTATTTTTCAACAGCTGGGAAATTATGGTTGCTCCTGGAAAAGGCATCATGGCATCTTCATACGAGTTCGCCCTCTTCAGCAGCTTGCGGAGTACATTTGACTTTTCCCCATCTGCATGCTGCACCACTGAATACTCAACATCCTGCTCAGAACCTTGGGGATTCATGGCACTAAAAAACGTTGCTCTTGCCTTAGCAAAAAATGCAGATGCTGTCCCTACCGTCCTTTTCACTCCAATGTCAACTCTTCTCCTCTTGGTTTGCCGGCTTAAGAGGGCTGTGCTGTCATGGTCAGGCATCACTGGACAGTTATTGTGCCATCTTCAAAAGCTCGTCAGCTGGGCACAGCTCAAGAATCCCGGGACCCTGGCCAACAGAACAAAAGGACTGATGAATCATTTTCTTTAAATTTCTCCAAATTTCCTGACCTCAATCCTGAATCAAATGCAAAATGCATAGGCTCTGGGATTTATGGCACATTACAATTATTGCAATTTATTATGCACTCTGCTTGAAATGAAACATTTTTAAATATTTCTGCTCCACTGGTTTAAGATGGATTAAGATTAAAAAAAAAAAAAAAAAAAAGCAAAAACTGCTTAAGCACCAGTAATATGATTCTCTTTCACAAATGCCTAAAATGATACTGTTTATCTTCAGAAGAAACAGTAGATTATAAGAACACAGCCTCTGACAACCAATTGATTAAATTTTGGGCATTGAGATTCGTATTACAAAAGAAGATGAAAGTGGTCTCTACTTAAGATATAAGGTTCAATTTTGAGGCTGTGCGAAATTTGGACGAAAAATTCCATTTCTGAATTAAAACTATTCTGGTTCTAATGCCATTAGAGGAGAAAGACTCGAAAGTACATGCAAATGCTCAACACGCCCCCTTTATTACTGAATTTTAAAATATTTCTGTCATATCTGAAATGGGAGGGAGAACACCCCCATCAGCACCTTTCCGATACAAATGGTCAATTTAACATTGAAATAAATGCACAGATATCCATTTTACAAGTCTGCTTATTTAGCATGGGTGTGCATTTTTATTAGTAAAATCACATTGGAAAACGCGATCTATTGCTACATCTTAACGTAAGGGTGAGAATATTTGTGAATTTTCATGATGTCCTTTTGATGACTTAAATGACCGCAAAGTTGGACTCACTGTAAAAGAAGGAATTGCCACATTTTACAAATCAGTATGGGGAACAATAAACTGAGTGAGGCAAGGATAAATGCATCTTCAGTATTAGTTCTCTTCTGTTAAAATCTGCCAAAATAATACTTCAAATGCCTAAAGAAACTTTAATACACACATCCTTTGTGAATCTTTTTTCTTATGCCAAATTCAAGGTGGGGGGAGACTAAAAGAAAGTAAATAAAGATGCAAAAGCATCAGTCAAATATATGAGAAAGAGAAACATCTTCTCTGCACATGAACTTCCATTGTTTCTTGAGGACACAATATTAAAAGAGAATATCCTTCCTTGCATTTTATGCAAGGCACCTGACATATTTTGTGACTTATTACCCAGTGATGCTAACCCCCAATTTTGTGTGCCTGTAAGATGTCATATCTTTTTTGCTTACAATTAACGTTTTATGAAGAAAATGAAAATATTTTTTTCACACAGGGTTTATCTAATATTAAACTTCACGTTTGCTTAACAGAGCACATCTTCACAATAACAGGGTCTATTGCCAAAGGCAGCGTGCAGAGTGTTTGGAACGGTTCCCATCTCTTTCGGTTCACCTGTAAAAACATCTACGTGCTCCCTAGGACTGCATCTGTGACTAGTTTTAAAGAATGACTATCCATGCAAATAGGCATAATTTCAGCATGAAATAACCTGTAAAAATCAAGAAAATGCTCAATGCTTAGATGACAACGTGTGGGTTTTTTATTTTTATTTTTATTTTTGTTTCTTACTCAACAAAGATTTCGTCATGCATTCCTTGTTCCTGGTTTCTATGTGAAGACACAACATTTTTTAAAAAGCCTGTTCATGCAGGCAATATGATGCTTCTTTATATGTTTTTGTATGCTTAAAATTAAAATACTTTTTGTATGCCTCAGGATAAAATTTCCCAAAGTTGGAATGGAAACAGATCTTAATAACTTCAATATTGGGTTCAAAATTGAATTCAGAATGATGGTGCACCCTCACACATCAATAATAAAACTGAGTTCAGGAATACAAAAATGCAATGACAAATATTTCACTAACACATTGGATCCCATAAATCAGGTGTAGCCATCAGGTGAGAAAAAGAAAAACACCGAGGCAAACAAGAAAAGAAATGGGTTATTTCGGAGCCCAGAAAGATTTGCACATTGGGGGTAGGTCTCTGCAAGGAGGACCTCTTTGTGTGTGTATCAGCTTCCCCAAAAATAGAGTTCATTGCCATTGTTTTAAAATTTTACCTCTTTTCTTTTTGTGTGTGCAAATTCTCTTCTCCTTAATATCACCTGAAAAGCACAGGGATCTCTAGTCAAAACATTGAACAAACTTTCCACAGTCTTTTTTCTTCCTCTGTTCAGCTTAACCCCCAATCTGGATTTTTCTCCTGCCCATCCTTGCCAGGGGACAAGCATCTCTGCAACAGGGGCTCAGAATGACAGGCTGGTGTAAGAAATGCACACAAGGTCATCCGCAGGCATCCTTCCTTTCCCAACTGTCATTTACCTCTGCGTCAACTGCACTTCCTCTCATAGCCTAGGTATCAACAGCTGCATCCCTGCCTCGTGCCCAAGCCAAGAAGAGGGCTGTGCTCTTCCGAAGGCAGAAAGAAATGATACTCTCATTTGCAGTGGACAGTAAGTGTTAATTAAACATGTTTGGTGGGTCTTCCAAGAACCAAATACCCTGTGACTTCCTTCAAATTCACGAATCTAAACAGATTTTTTTCCATCCCCTGTCAACCAGTCAGCATTTTTAGATTAGATAATGATTTGCTTCTGTTTTGGGCTAAGAGAATATGGGAATCCTTTTAGGTCTTGTTGTAAAATGTCCAGCTGAGACATAACAAATAGGACAAAACAAATGGGAAAAAGTATATATTCTGCCAAGACCAGACATTGTATTAATAGGCATGAATAAATATAGCTCTCCATATAGCTAAGATCTAAACTTAAAAATAAAGGTAGAGGGGTAGTGCACGCTGGGACCATAACCCATGGAGGCAACAGACAAGATTAAGTAATTATAACTGGCTGACATAATACTTGATTAGCAAATTGATTCGTAAACAAGATATAGATGTGAATATATTTACCACATAAGAAAACGCATTGTTCAACGACTATCATATAAATTAAATCACTTGAAAACACATTTAAAGGTGCTGCCATGGGCTTCCTAATTCAGAATTTAGAGAATGCTATGGACTGACTTTATCACTGATCTCATCCTGTCCACTAAGATTTTTAAAAATTCCTTTATTTCTCAACAGATGTCCTAAGTCATAGTGTTTCAACTACAATTATTATTGACTCTTATTGTATTTTGATTTTTACATTCGTTTTGAGTTTAAACAGGCGAGATGAAACCTTTTGATCAGCCCTTGGAAACAGTAATATCAGCAAGTATGCAGAAAAAAATCCTGATGTAGAATTTGAGCCCAAATGTATTACTGTTTGGATACATATATTCTGTTCCAGTAAACTCCTCTTCAATTAACATGAAGACCCATACAGAATATTTTTATTCTTAAATAATTTGTCACAGCTAGCATTTGGTATCTAAGTACTCAACTGCTTTAATAATTCCTATACAGTGATTATCTTGACATAGCAGATTCCTCCCAGAGAAAGATAAGAACAAACATCCAGGTATAATCGAGTCAGATTTTAACTACTCCAAAAGATTCATTAAGACCTGAATTATCTCAAGAACGTCAGGTAGCTTAACATGGAGAATGCTAAGGAACTTGATGACTTAATGTTAGAAAAGAACTTTCAGCGAGGAATTTCAAAGGAATTGGAGTAGAAAGTGGCTAAGTGCTCTGCTTGAATAAAGAAGTTATTTGGGGGAGGGGATTACAACTTTTACGTATCTATCCGGAGTCCAGATTCTGGACAAAGAAGTGTTCATTATGGTAATTATCCAAATAGTTTAGACAAATCTTTTATAAGACAGGGTGAGTGTAAGGTTGGCATGGTTTCCTGTTTGGATTACTTAGATTATCTGTCTTTGTTGGTAAAATTATTTGAAGAAATTGCTCAAGCCTACACTTTACTTCTTATGGAAAACAATCTTTGAATGGGCCTCTAATCTACTTGGGTCAACCTGGTTATGAAATTTCGAATGCACTATCACTAACAAAGAACGTCTTAAATCCACCTGAAAATCGGTAATTCAAGGCAGGGGGGTGGGGGAGATCAGATGATTTGATTTAGGTAGTCTCCCCTAAGGCCACCAAATCATCAAATCTTCCCCCTAACCCCTCTTCACTGTATTCAAGAGTTCCTTTCTGCTAATTAGCAACTTTTCCTTCAGGGATGTTTCTACCTGCTGTAAGGTTAAGAAAGCGTTTTATGTTTAGTTTGAAGAACCCACTTGACAGAAGTTCGTACTTCAGTTAACTGAGATTGTATCCTCAAATCTCATATCAGGTTTTAAAATTTCCTATCATAACAGAGTTCTCATATCATAACCGTTTCACTTAAAATTCCTCCAACCTATCAAAAATTCCATACGTTTTTCACCTGCAAAATGAACACAGAATATTTTCTGAGACATGCCTGAAACATTCATGTGCACCAATAATTCACCACATTAGTAAGTAAAAGAGTAAGAAACGATCTCAAGAAAAAACACACTTTTTTCTTTTTTTGTAGAAAATTCAAATACTCTAAATGTCCTTTGAAAGCTTTAGACTACGCTAGGCAATAAGGTTTGAGAAATTCCTGAGGTATCTGTCCTTTTCAGTTGATACAGGTACTTAATTGGAATCCAATAATAATATGTCATGCACAATCCGTCTTTATACTAGAAAAACAGTCACATTTTATAATTTATTTTGTTAATCCTAAACCTAAACATTCCTTCTATCAACAGTTGAAAATGCAAGACAATCCCTGAAATGATATAAGAAATTCACGAAAAAAAAAAAAGGCCTATTTGCACTTTGAACAGATAAAGAGAACCCCGGCAGCTGGCTTACGTTTTAAGATTGCAAGTGCTACTTCTAGAGGAACCATGCTAGGAAATGAATAAAGTGAGAACAAAGATGCATGTGACGTAGGCATGACTTTTCTTCCCACAAGGTGATGATTAAACTAAGCAGAATTCTGCATAATGGACACATAAACATACTAGTAAGTACCAAGCACAGACAACCTCTATCAAACATAAAGGAAATGGACATATCCATAGATGACGTGAAAAAACTTCGCGAACACCCAAGACAAGTATTGAGGGAGGGACTCTGAGGTTTTAAGTCTAAAGGACAAATGACACACAGTATCTCATTTTCATGAACTCTCCATCGTCGCCCAAACAACAAAGACAACCGATAAAACCATCCACCATCTAACCTATTTCTATGTAACACAAGAAGTACCCTGTTTAAAGAGAAACTTAAAAGGTCAAGTTTGAATAATCCAGATAGAGTGCTTCCACTGAATTCTCCACAGCTTCCCTCACACATCAAGCCACGGTCCTTACCCTCGCCGATTTTACCATTATATAAACGTGGCCACGTTGTAGCATATGGACAGGGTAACACCAATGCTCCGCTTTTCCTTTCTCACCACACACAGCCCATTTCATTCTGAAAATACTCAGAAGTTCTTGCAAGAAACTCCTCACACAGCTGATTGCCTGCATCTTGCATCAAACAGAGAAAGCGCAGTTACCTCTCACGTACTTGAGATTTTCCTTCTCCATCAAAGTAATAACTAGGACATCTGGCACATGTCTGGTACAATGACAGGCTCATTCTGCTTTATGAGAGTATTTAACATAGGACTTGAAAGAGTTTATGCACATACCTATTCTTTCTGGGCAGAGAGAAGGCACGCTAAAAAGATAAGCTTTAACAACAGTAACACTTTCAAATGACTTTGGTATTCTTGGCAGTTACACACACCGCCCATGGCCGCCCAAAACACACAGGCACACAAAAGACGGCTCTCGCCCACCCCCCTTCCGCACCACAGACCTGGGAGATAGGCAGAAACTATAGAGGGAAGCAGAGGGAAAGTCAATCTCTCTCCACCTGCTGCCTGAAGTGGGGGGACTTTCAGCCGCCTGGCAGGCAGAAGCCTGAGACACAGCCTCAGCAGCAGCCTGCCAACATCCTTAAGGAAAATAAACAAACACATACCAACTTATCCCCCACCCCCAAGCAAAGAACTCACATGGCCGGGCTCAAAGCATGACAACAGCCCGGTTCCCACTAGCCCGGAGAATCCTATTAAGCAGGGCACCCATAAATTCATAAACTTCTGCAACCCTGGAGTGCGCATTGTGGTCTGGAGCTGTACAGACACACACAGACACAGAGGAAATCTGCACCTGTCTTTCTTGACCCAACACACCTGTCAGGCCCTGCCCATGCACAGCACTCTACGAATAGACTTCTGCCTACCTAGTTTAGGAAAGGAAATTATTATTATTTTTTTTTTTGTAAGGGAGGTTATAGGTGGGAGGGAAGGAGGGGGGAAGGGACGGGGAGAGAGCGGGAGGGAGAGAGAGAGAGAGAGAGAGAGAGAGAGAACAAGAGAAGACACTTATAGCCTTGACTTTGAGAGAAGGCCACCCTGTGCTCGCACTGTTTTTATAAGCTCTGGGAGACAACACAGACCTTCTTGGAAAAATAAAAACAAGCAGGTGAGCTCCCAGCCTTCCCCCAGGCGGAGCAGGGTTCTGGACTGCCAAGAACAGCAGTCTCACACTCCAACCTGCCTCCTTGGGCTATTTAAGACTATCGCCCAACCGCTCCTCCTCCTCGTCTCTGCCAGCCTGGAGGACTCTCAACTTCCGAAAAAAAGCTGAGAAGTGGCGGGAGACGTGTGAGTCTCTCTCGAAAGCTACTCCCCCTTCACCTCCCTCCCGCCATTCCCTAACCCCCCCCCCCCACTCCGAACCACGCTTTCCACCGGCGTTCAGTTTTAGCAGGAGTAAGTGGCTAGCACGCCAGAAGAACCAACAACTTGCTAAACTGGACTTTGGGTGAAGTCTCCCCCCCCAGCCAGCGCCCCCCTGCCTGTCCCCCTCCTGGTGTGTTCAGCCAAGATAGCAGCTCTTCCCGCCCTCCTCACCATTCTCCCCGGTAACAATCACCCTCACCTCTGTTCTCCTCCCTCCCCAGTCCGCTGAACTGGGGCACAACTGCAGGTACCACCCAGACAAGACCAGATCCCAGCAGCCCCGCGGCACACACACTGCCAGCCAGGGCCGTGAGAGTCCTCGCGTCGCAGATCCGCAGCCCAAGAACATCCCCTACCCCCACCCGCACCGCCAGCACTCGGTCCCCCCGCGACGCTCCGGCCCCATCCCTCCACCACTGCCACACGACCTCCTGAGGCTCCCGCGGCCGCCTTACCCAACTCAACTTGACCTAGCCCCGGTTCCTCGGAGCTCTGGAGAGGGACGCCGCGCTGCCTTCCCGGGACCATCTCTCCACCGCTCCAACCCCGATTTCAACATTGCGGCTTCGACAGCGTTTTGCGAGTAAAGTAACAGAGCGCCCCCCTCCTCCCTCCCCCCTCCTCCCTGCTCCCCGGCCCTCTGCTGGGGTTCAAAAGGAGAAGTGAAAGGTATGCAAATGACAAGCAAATTGGAAGAGCCTGGAAGAAAGGCAGCTATAATAAACAAGACAAAGAGAAAGGACGTGGGGGCTGGCCCAGGAGTTTTAGCCGGGAGAGACGGGAAGGATGGGGCTTGGAGGAAAGCGGGGATCCAGGCGAACAAAAAGCGACCCGGTCCCCCTCGCGGTCCTCTCTCCCGAGAAAAGAGGGCAAGAAAAAGAAGGAAGGGAAGCAAACGCCTCCTCACAGCCCAGGAACAGTACACAAAAGGTGACAAGATCAGCGACAAGTCCAGCAGTATCAGCCTCCCCCGCCGCCCGCCCGCCCCCCCCCCATCGCCACCACCACCCCAGCCACCAGCAGGAAAGAGAAAGAAATAAAAGCCAAGCGGATCACTTACTCTTAGGAACTGGGAGGAGCGGAGCGCTGAGTTCCACGGAGGCTCCTGCTTTCAAACTGTTTAGAGCCTATTTTATTATGATTCATTTAAATAACACCATTTTCTCCTGGAAAAAAAAAATGTTTACACGGGCATGAGTAATGGGAGTCTCTTTTCTTTTCTTCCCATTCAAGAACAAGCCAGGACAAGTGATTCTGGAAAAGGGGAGGGGACTGGCGAGGGGGAGAGGATACTTACGCGGTGCAGAGGGCAGTGGGACCGAGCGTGGTTTTGCCGGCAGGGAGAGGAGAACACGCGCGCGCACACACGCGGCGGTGTCTTGCGGGTGATGAATGTGATAATTGGACCGGGGCCGGTGAGTGCGCGCGAGCGAGCGAGCGAGCGGGGCGAGCGGGGCGAGCGGGCGAGGGAGAGGGGACGGTGGGAAGGGTGGGAGGGGAGAGGAGAGGAGAGGAGAGGGAAGAAGACGAGGCAGAGGAGGGCAGGGAGGAGCGGAGAGAAGAGAGGAGAGGAAGGAGGGAAGAAGAGAGGAGCCGCGGAGAGGAGCCGAGCGGAGAGGGAGCGGGCGGCCCGGCGAGAGCTCTTTTGCGCCGCTGCGCTTCCCCGGCTGCAATGGTGTATTATTTCAGAGCGCTCCCTCAGCTGAGGGCTCCGCTCCACAACAAGATTTACTTTAAGACACAGCTGAAGGAAACAGGAAGACTGCACGTCACAGTCTGACTGACGTACCCGGCCCCAGCACCCAATCGCGAGGCGCCTTCGGATTCAAGGGGGGATAGCGAGGCAAGAGAACTTGGGAGGAAAAAAAAATATAAAAGGGGTGGGGGGTGAGGGGCTGGGAGGAGAGGAGGGGAGAGGGGCCCCGCGCTCCCCCTCCCCCGCCTCCATCCCCGGCCCCCACCCCCGCCCCCGCCCTGCCACCGCTTCGGGGCGACTGGATCGCCGCGCCGGGGCCGGAGCGAGCCATCTGCGGGCACTGTGCAAAGCGGGCGACGGCGCGAGCGGCGCTCGGCTCACACTCGCTCGTCCTGGACGCAGGTCCTTTTTTCCCCCCCACCCCCTCTCTTCCTTTCCCAGATACAGCTGATCGAGTTCACCTGGTGGCCGAGCTTGGAGCAGACTTGGGTGGAGAAAGGCACGGAAAAGTATACTGGAGAAAAAGTGGGGTTTTAGGGGTGGAGTGGTATAGGAGGAGGGAGTGGGGAAGCTCGCAGGTCGTTCCACATTTTAAATGATCACAGACAGTATCAAGAATACATGTCACCCTTGCTTGCTTTTAGAGGCAAAGTGGACAATAAAATACAGGTAGGTTGGGGATTTAAATAATACGTGCCAGAGGCTTCACTTGGGCTCCGCTGCATCTGGTAGCAGACCAGTATTGGCTGAGTTCCAGTTAATCTCCCGTCAAAATTACTAGGAAGAAGAGTATCTGCCCTTGGTTCTTCGGATTGTAGGTACAGCAGCCTTTTTTTTTGGGGGGGGGGAATGTTGCAAACATTACCTCGCAATTATCCCTCACTAACTCACTCACCCCACGATGACCAAAGAGAGAGGTTTCATACTGGAGTACACAATTTTGGCTCCTGGGTAGCCAACTTTAAAGTTTATTAAGTAAGAAATTTCAAACGCTTACATTTCGGGCTTCAACGTAAAGCTATAGAAAATGCACTTTGGTTAGACATCTCTTGGAGGAAAAATAACCAGGGAGATTTCTTTAGATAACGTGGCTCTTAAAGAGCTCCTTGGAGGTTTGCAAGTTACAAATGCGAAAGGGCATTTCCAGCCGCAGCCAGAACGTGTCTTTCACCGGGCACAGTAAACGGCTTTTAATAAAGCAACCGCGTTTATGACCTAAAGATCCTATAAAAGCCAGGACTTACAAGGGCTGAGAAGCAGAAATACTCGTACCTAGTCGATTAGACACTCAGTTTTTAGGTAGGATGGGAACAAGTATTTTTTGTACGTTCCTCGAGTTCAAGCAGATCAAAGGTTTGGGACAACTGTCAAGCAGACGTTGGTTGGGACAACAGTGTTTATGGGGCGTGTTACCAGTACACTGACAGACAACCACCACCATCTTCTGCCACGCACATATACCCCTTTCCTAGGACGTTTACAATTTCAGTCTCAAATTCATCACTGTGAAGAAGTCTTCTCTTTGAATAAGAATAGAGATGGTAACATGCCTGAGACTATACTCTGTAGGAAACTTTTGGCACAGGATTCAAACATTGAGAAGAAGAAGAAGAAGAAGAAGAAGAAGAAGAAGAAGAAGAAGAAGAAGAAGAAGAAGAAGAAATAATCAAGCCAGCCAGGGTAGGTGTTGAGGGTAAGAAAAGAGGCTTGCTTGAGCATCCCCCAGCCTTCACTTCTCTCTTTCCGCCGCCCCCAGACCCTCCCTCCACACCATTTCGGAAACGACACAGATGCGGGCAAACACATCACCCGCACTCCCAGTGATCGGCTATTGTATCAACTGTTTTAATCGAGATGTGACAATTTAGGCTGGGGACAGAAATAATCTATCAACATGCCCATTAGATGCAGGGTGGAATAATGCTTCTATTGGTTGGGTCCTTTCGAGGTAAGCGGGTGTATTGAGCCGGGAAATTTGGGTTCTGTGAATGGATCGAGGCTACTTCCTTTCTGCCTTTCCGTCCTATTATTTTCTTTAAGTATCCCAGTTTGTACATATGTTAGTGCCAGCCCACAAATAAACTGGTAGGAGTAGAGGATATATGCCCTCCACACCTTAAAACCATCTGCTCAGTTTGACATTTACAAAAAAGGAAGGAGAGAGCAGGGAAGGAGGAGGGGGAGAAGGGGGGAAGAAAGGAAGCCGAGAGGGAGAGAAAAGATTCAGAATCTGCAAGGAAATGGCTTGAACTTCAGCCCACAAGTTATGTTAGTTACACCTAGCGCTCGGTTTGCACATTTTGCACACTCTACGCCCGGGAACTGGCGGCAGGAAAAGTTCCTCGCGAACCCCAGTAAGCCTTCTGTCACCCTCGGGGGGAAGGCAGGCCTGAGTGCAAGTCGGGGTAAAGCCGTCTGGCAGACAAGGAAGCTCCCCCACTCCCAGCCAACGCAGCGGAGGCTCGCAGCTCGCCACGCTCCGCCGCGGCAGTTCGCAGCCCGCATTAGGGCGCAAGAACTGCTGGTTGAAACAGGAGCGCGCGCGACGCTGGGCAAGCGAGCTCGGTCCGAAGCCCAGCTCCGTGAGCTACGTACGCGGAGCCCTGTCCTGTCCCCTGCTGTCGGGGCGCCCTACAGGCCGGGCTCCTGGTAACCTCTCTTGCCCAAGCTGCGGCGCTCTCCCAGGTCTTGGGACGCTCTAGAGCAAGGCGTGAGGCCCGAGCCCCCTATCTCGGGCGACTCCCGGTTTGTTTTCTGATAGGGGAGAAGTGATCAGTCAGGTCGGAGACGAGAAGTCGCCTAGATACGGGCTCCATCTCTGAAACCAGCGGCCAAGCCTAGGGTCAACTCCTTCCTCTGTCCATTGGAAACACAACCCCAGTAACTTAAAAGTTAACACAAGTTCTGACCGCTTTTCCAACAAACCTCATCCATGCAGACTGCATTTACTTATTTATGGGAAGGGGGATCTGCTTCGAGTTCTTAGTCAAACTCCTGCAGTCGTCCCTTGTGCATCTGGTCCTGGGTTAAACGCACTTTGCCTTGACCTTTCCTCGGTGTGTTTCCGCCCCCCTTCCCCATTCTTAAAGCCCTCAGATGAAGCTAGGAGGGAAGATTGCATATAAGTAATTTAAAACCTTACGATGAACCATCGTCAGATCCTAAACAAACCAATTCTGGGAACTTCAGCCAGATCCAGGAGAGAGGCAAACGTGGGCGTGGATTTCGGAAGAAAGATGCTGAAGATCCTGCCTGGACGGACACGCACACAAAAGCATCCACTATCCAGCACCACCAGCACCACCCTGAAGAAGGGAAGAGAAAGAAAGAAAAACCAACTCCAGGGTGCAGGCCGGCCTGCTTCCGGCAGTCTAAAAGCAGACTGACCGCCATTCTCTCCTTCCCCACCCCCCTAGCCCCGGTGCCCAGTGCGACGCCAAGCTCAACCTGGATCTGTTCTGAATGGGGGGGAAAGTGAAATGCCACAAGATCAGTAGCAAGTAGCAGCTGCAGCGTTTCTCTCCTGGGAACCCCACTGCTTAGAAGCCTCCCGAGTGATGTTTGTTTAACCAACGGCTTTCAAAGTAAACAGAGGCGAAGCGCTCCAAAGAAGTTGAAATATAACCCTTACAAGAATTTGGGGCCGGAGTGCTGGCGGAAAAAGTAAAAAAAAAAAAATTTTTTTTTTTGTTTTAAATAATAAAGCTTCCATCCCAAATAAGAGCCCACCACAGTGCCTAAAGGAAACTAGAAGGGTCGTAAAAATATAAATTTATCGAAAGGATTCATTGCAGTAAGGTGACCTCAGAATCATCCTTCGTCCACAAACACACACCTGCGGGGAGCGGGGTTGGTTGTCAGTGACTTGAAGGGGCACACTACTACTCGATTTTAGGGAAGTGGGCGAAAACAATCGAAGGGAGGTGCTTTCCCAGCCCTGCAGTAGAAAGGAGTAGGCAGGGCGCTCTGCGCCAGCCCTGGCTTTGCCTCAGGCACCGAACTTTCCAATATCAAGATATTAACAGATGGTGGTGAGCACATGGAGGGCTGTTACTTACATAATCCAGCCACTCCGCCCAGCCGCGCTGAAGCCGGCGAGGCGCCCGCCAGGCCGCGCGCGCGCCTTGCGAGGGGTGCTGCTGTCCCCCGAAATAACGTGCTTTCCCCTCCAACCCCCACCCGGTTCTTTGGGGGCCAGGGTTTGGAGAGGTCGTGCTTTCAGAAAAACATTCGCATGGATCGGGGTGTGCTTTACCTTCTTCAGTCCACAGTAAAGAAGCTGGAGACCCAAGGGCAGAGGGAAGCGGAGGGAACGCTTTCGGGGAGAACCGGACGCCGTCCCTCGGTATGGGGGGGTGGTACCCGGGAGTGGAATGTTCGCAATTTACATCCCTCCTTCTTTGGCTCAGTATTAGCAGATCTTTCCCAGTCACTGAAATACAAAGGCAGGCTCGGGCCGCGGCTGAGGGGGAGCGGGGTGGGGTGAGGGTGTGAGTGCGAGGGGACGCCTCTGCACGCGGGGGCGCAGTGGGCAAAGTTACGCAAAGCCTCCGGGCACCGCTAGGCTCCCGAGCTTCTGCAGGTTTTCAAGCACTGCTTCTCGCACGCGGGGTTTCGGCTGTGTGGCCGCCTGCTGCCTTCACGGTCCCAGCCACCTCCCCCGAGGCCCGGTCCCTCCCCGTGTGCCTGTGTACCTCCGCCCGTGGGTCGGGGGGCGCGTTTGTTTGCCGAGCCTCTCCCTGACGGCGACTCCGGCCGCCGAAACCCGTGAGGAACACGCCTCAGTGGGCTGGAAAAGTTTCGGGTTGGGAGGGAAGGCTGGGAGTCGCCTCTCCTGGCACCCGGCGCGAGCGGGGCTGCCTGGCCGGCGGCTACCTCCCGGTCCCCTCCTCCCTCCCGGCCCTTCCTTTTTCGCCGCGGCCCCGCGCTAGGTGTCGCGGCCTCTCGGCCGAGAGACCCGGAGCGCGAGGTGCGGCGGCGGCGGCGGCGGCGGCCGGGAGCTCAGAGCGGAGGGCACGCCCCTGCCGCCCGCGCGGCCCCCGGGGGTCCCGCTCGCCCCGCCCGGGCTCTGCGGCCCCCGCCTCCTCCCGAGCCGCCGCCGGGGCCGGAGCCCCTCTCGGCTGGCCCGCGCGGGGCGCACGCCGGGCGCAGAGGGCAGCCACCTGCTCCCCGGGCTGCGCGGGGCAGCGAACATCCGACGCCGCCCGGGCCCCGCGGCCCCGCGGCGCATCCCCCCGGCCCTCCCCCCCTCCCCCGCGTCCCCGCTCCGCCACCGCCCGCCTGTTGCTGCGGGGGCCGTTCCGGCGGCGGCGCGCCCGCACCCGGGGACGCGCTCCACCTGGGCGACGGGGGCCTCCCCGGGGACCCAAGGAGGGGCGGGGGCGTTTGAAAGGATGGAAGAAGCCTCCCCTCCTGTCCACCCCCTTTCTGTTGTCAATTAAGGACATTTGGCCGTTACCCCCAGCTTCTCCTTTCTTTGGTGTTTCAAGTCCAGGGTGTGAATTCCGAGGAGGTGCTCGATTTTTGGTGATTTGGGGTGATAGGACTTAAATTACCCCTCCTGTCCATCCTCCTAGGCTTTTATTCAGAAGCGGATTCGAGATAAATAGGTGTAGGCCTGGCACAGGGGGAAAAGCGAAGGAAGCTCCCAGTTTGGATTTATTTGGGGGGAGAGAGCGCGACTCTGGAAAGTTGCATTTTGTTTAAATTAGAGCAAGACAGAGTTGAAAGCCAGATTTCTATAATTTTTTCTGGTGATATTTCTTTTATGAAGTATCTAAGTGTCTGTTTGTCATCATTTTGAGATCAAAAGGAAAATCCATATGCTGCATAGTTTTTCGAAATTGCTATTTAAATATGTTTTAAATGTTTTATCCAACGTGGAGAAGGCCGCTCGCTCCAAGGCAAGGCTGGTAACAGGGATAGCGGGATGGTTTGATGTGTTCCCAAGAGTGGCCCATAATCAGGAGTCACCAAGGGAGCTTTTAAAAAACAAAGATTTCTGGGCCCACCCCAGCAAGGGAAATCAGTGGGAGGACCTGGGCCTCTGGGGGTCATGCTGTGTTTCCAATTACTGTTCAGTTACTGATCAGTGACCTTAGGTGTGTTACTTAATCTACGTGAGCCTCAGTTCTTTTTATCTGTTAAGTGGGGGTAATATCCAACTTATGAGTTGTAGAGAGTGTTATGTAAGTAAAATTGTTCAGCATGTGATTGGTGCTCAATGAGCCTAGTTTGTCTACAAATGTGTGCTCTGTACAGTTGCACGGGATCCCTACGCCTTTTATGCAGAACCCTTTCTCCCAAAGATTTCGGTGAAACTAACTTCACCTAAGCTTGCCCTTTGATATGTTCATGTATGCACATTTCAGCCTATGCATAGCTGCTCCACTGGGCCCTTATGTGCACACCTTTAAGGCCATAAACCATAGGCTTGGTGCACATTTGGAAGCTAGGCTCTGGGCTCTTGCACCTATAGAACGGTCCTTCCAGGCAGACAGGAATCATTCACTGATCTGAGGTTTGCTTTTCCCTTTCTTTCATTCTTTCTTTCTTTCTTTCTTTCTTTCTTTCTTTCTTTCTTTCTCTTTTTTTCCTTTCACCTTCCCTGCTTTATAGATGGCAAACCTTTCCTACAGAAGCTGCCCATCAGACCAGTGAAACCCGCAGGACAAAAAGTTCTATTCAAGAAGGGAACAACAAGGAGGAAAAAAAGGTCAACATTCCCAGGTAAAACTAAAACAAATGTGTATCATCTATCGTTTGCTTTTACATGTCTGAATGGACAACTTCCCCAAATCTATGTAAACTACAACGCTTCATAAAATTCTGTTCCAGTGAACCAATGAACACAGGCACGCCCCGACATAATTAAAAGCGAACCCAGCCAAAGGCAGCTGTGAGAAGGCAAAGAAAGATAGGCAGGAAGGTGCTATCCCTGGCTGTGACTCTGCAGTCGTGTGAGGGGAAGAAAGCCAGAGAAATGGAATGGGCTGAACTAGCAGAGAAACATCGAGAAGGCTGACAATTTTAGAACCGGAGACGGCTGACTAGCTAATTACTCATCCCAAAAAAGGTATTCGCTGGGACCCTCCGAAAGCTTGAGATATGTAATCAGGGTGTTTCGTGGAGCAAGATAAGGGAGAGATTGCCAGCTTGGGGCATCCGTGGGCCCGATCCCTGGTGAATGAACCCATGGGTTGGGAGGAGATATTCCCTGAATGAGGGAGAGCTCATGCATCACCCCTAGAGGCCTGTCCCCCCTAAGGTTTGTGGATATCTGTGGGTAAGTATGGAAGACTCCTGCTTTCTGGTTACTCTCTGTACCTGGGGGAGATGCCTCTAGGGGACAAAACAGAGATCCCCAAGACAACTCCAGAGAAACCCGCATCTGGGGCCAAGCTGTAGGGAGACAGGTGACACCGACTGACCTTTCACTCCCAAAGGCCCTCATGGTACAAACAGCGCTTTGGCCTACACTTGAGATGGTGGTGGGGAGATGGGGGCAGAGGCTGAGGGGGGAAAGAGTATGTGTGTGGGGACAGAGTTTGGAGGGGCCAGGGATGGGTAGGGGGACAGTGTCTGTGGGGGTGGGAGGGGAGTGGGTGGGGGTGAGGAAACAGTATAGGTGGAGGTCGACAAGGTGGCAGAGTTAGGGGGAGAGTGCCACTGGGAGTACTAGGAGTGACCGGAAAGGTAGGGGAGGAGCACCAGTTCCCCCACCAGGTGGCTTGCTGGGGCCTAAGTGGCACGTGGGAGTGTGGTTGGAGGACTGAAAGGGACTCAGGAGAAAAGGTCCTGAGGCGACATGTGGCCTTTGCTGAAGCCTGGATGAAGGGCACAGCAGCTAGGTTTCCTCAGGCCCTCACCAGTCTCGCTGAGACAGGAAGCCACTGGCTGGCTTACTAGTCCCAGCTTGACCTGAAGGCCTAGGACCCCCTGTGAGGCCCGGCCTCACTGGGTGGGGCATCTGGGGGTCTCCCGCTGGGGATGCCCCCCCCCCACAGGCAGGCCTGCACCCTGCTCCCCTCTCCTACCTCAAGCCCTGCCCTCCCCCCCTCTCCCAGCAGGACGTCCCCTGAAGTGCCTCCATCCCCACTCTAGGCCCAGGGTTGCTTCTGAGCCCCAGGTCTCCCTGGGCATTCTTCTTTCCCTCCCAGATAAGACGGCTTCACTCCTTCATCTCCTCCATGCTGATCTTCTGCTAGTGGTGCCTGGGGCGGGGAGGGCGGGTAGCAGGCAGAGGGCAAGAGAGGGCCCATAACCCAAAGTGGACTCAAAGAGAAGGGAATGACACAATTCAACAGAGAGCTAACGTTTGCAAGACATGGCTAAGAATGGCAGTTGGTGACCCTGTTGAGGGAGCCGAGTGTACTGGAGCATTTGGGGTCTTAGCCAACATGGGGAGATAATTATCATGTGTGGGATTTAGTTGAGCCTCTGAAACTTCAATTAGGAACACAAGCCTAGAAGAATCTGGATGAGGGGCAAACGCGTCCACACGTAATCCTCTCGGTATCCCAGTGGTCTTTCTGTGAGACTTCAGAAGGAGGCAAACAGACGAAGTGAGAAACGATGATAGGCAGGTCGGCATTTAGTGAGCACTTCTAGTGTGTCATAACTGTGCCAGATGCTTTATACCCAGCACTGCCATTTTCTTAATTCTAAAATGCCATGGATTAGAAGACGCACTGACAACGTAAAGATGAGAGAGAAGGAAAACACGGTGACCTTAAGTGCACAATAGGTGGTAAAACATACTGATTTCAGGAACATAATAAAATATGAGAAAACAGGAATCTCAGAAGTGAAGAAACAAAGTCTGTTAAGTGTAGTTGTCTCAGCAGCCCCGATAGGAATTATCCCTACTGTATGGATGAGTAAACTGAGACTGTGGAAGCTTTCACCACTTGCTCAAGGCCACAGAACCTGTAAGTAGCAGACGCCCGGTCTGCCTGCGGTCAGAACCAGAACAGTCTCTCCCAGGGCACGTAACCTCTGCAAGATTGGGCTCCTTCAGCCTTTTTCCTAGCCCGGGTCCTGTCTGGACCCTTCTACCACCGGCGACCCCTCCCCCACCCTCTAAGCTCTGGAGATTTCCAGGAGGAGAAAGTAATTCATTGGGGAGAAAAAGGTACAAAATAGTCAAATTACATTCTTCAGATTCAAATAGAGTCTTTAAAAGGGTAAAAAACCATGCATGCCAGGTTTTGCTGTGCGCTGCAGGAAGTCGATGAATTCAAGGATCCCTGTATTGCTGAAAATAGAATTGTAAAAAATAAAAGGGGTGGGGGGAGAAAGTGAACGAAACTAATCCTATTAAACGTGGTAGCATGTTTTTGTGGCTCGCAGGGAGAGATTAAGCACAGGAAAGGGGATAAGTACTGCTTCAGTTTCACTAAACTAATGTGACAACTTGTCATTGGAAATCTTTGCAGCCTGTTAGTAGATGACTAGCTGATTCAGAAGTGTTTTCTATCCTTCCCTTTGTGTCTCCCGTGAGGTTTTTTTTTTTTTAATTTTCTTTCTTTTCCTGTTTCTTTCTTACCCATGCTGCTCTATTTTGCTTTTTAATCCTTCGTGTCTCCTTCAAGTCAAAACATTTAGCTGGCTCTAATCAAGATTTGGTTTTGAAGATGCCCTTTGACCTCGAGTTGCCCAGAGAAGCCCCGGAGGGGACTGCTCTCCATCCCCAACCCAGCTTCTGTCCTGTGGCTTGAACACCCCGAGTTTCTGGGGGAACACTCTCATTTCAGATGTTTCGACCTTCTCCTCTCCCCTTTCTCCTTTTCCTTTTTTGTTTGCACCTTCTATTCTCTCCTGTTTGACTTTCATTTCCGTGCTTCTGGTTTTCTTTTTTTTCCCCTCCTGTTTGACTTTCATTTCCATGCTTCTGGTTTTTTTTTCCCTCACTTTCCCTTTCTCCTCTTATCTTTCCTAATTTCCTTCCTGTCACCTGCTTTCTTTGCATCTTCTCTTTCATTTCTTCCTTAGAATTTCTTTTCCCTCCTCAGGTACCTCCCGGGTAACTCTCTTAGTGTTTCTTTCCTTCGGCTAAGACTGTTACATTCCTCGAGAAAAGTTGTGAATCCCTCCCAGTGGTGTCCATGTTGTAGCAGTGACTGCAGCTGAAGTGGGCAGTGTCCTGGGGACCGGGAAGCCCCAGGGCCCATCACAGACAGGCAGGGAACAAAAGGCCCATCTAAATCAAGAGGAAGGCAAGAATTGTAGGCCCGGTCACTGTCTTTCCAAAGCAGGTGTCTGGCTTGTTTGGAAATGTCGCTGACAGTCCCTCTCCCTCTTGCTTTGGCATCACCCTCTCCCCCGTTCCTCCTCCCTCCCCCGCTCCAACTTTCCCCACTGGCTTACCACCAGAGGCGAGATGTTGAGTCAATGGAAAAACAACATTCGCCAACATTAAAGGGAGACTGTTTAGAAAAGGAAGGCCCTGCTGAGGTGCAGAGGAAGCCTGTACATTAACACGGGCCACCTCTTATCTGGGGCAGCTGGGTCTCAGCTGCCTGGGCTGATTCCCTGGCTTTGCCAAGAGGCCTTCGGCAGAGAGGCTGCCTTGCAGAGTGGGAGGGGGGTGGGGTGGGGGGGGGAACTGCTCCTTCTCATCCAGGAGCAGAGCATCCCAATCACTTTTAGAGACAAAAAGTCATGGCTTTTCTCCCAGGGACTTAATGGGTGTGTGTGGGGGGGGGGGAGGCAGGGGGAACCTGGACCAATAAGTAAAGTCTTGCAAAAGGCTACAGGTCCTCTGGGCCTTTGCCTCTGGACACTCCTCACCATAAACCAGACTCCTCTCATTTCCAGTCCTTTTGCGGACTCCCCAGTGCCGTACCAACTGGCCGTTCTGACCTGAACGTGAATTGTAGGGAAAGACAAGCTAAAGTGACCCAAAGGAGAATTTAAAAGAAAAAACAAAACACGCGGGTAGGTTCGCCCTGGCTCTAAATTGCTTACCGTTAAGTCTTGAGCCAGCTCCCGATGGAAAGATAAGGTAAATCCCCAATCAGTCAATAATTAACCGAAGTTCCATGAATGGGCCAGTTGGCCAAATCCTGCTGACACCTTCAGATCCCTGCTTTAGTGGGATGCTTAGGTAGAACCTTCCGATAGACCCCACTCGTGGATCCCCATGAGAGGGGTAAAATGATGCCGGTACCTGCCAGTGAAATCTTTTCTTAGGCTCCCTCCTTCAGATAACATCTGCAGATTTCACTTTGGGAAATGTGTGTGTGTGTGTGTGTGTGTGTGTGTGTGTGTGTGCACGTGTGTCAGACAGAACAGCTTGGAGATCCATTCTGGTTCCAGGTCAGTTTGAACCAAACCCCAGATGTGTTCTGATCGTTACTCCCTTAGTCTTCCTAGAGGACTGTGTCTTTTTTCCCCCTGCTTTTCCCATCATTGTAGTTTCTTCCCAGTGCCTATAGATATTTCTGTTCCTTGTCTCTCAAGGTCAGTGTGTCTTCAATTTGTGGTAAAAGCAGAGATGCCCTTTAAGCGATAAGCAGCCACATAGCCCTACCAAAGCATGAGAATAATTTTCAAATTTTAAATAAGTAGAAAATTAAATGGCAAATAAATACTGATTTTGGTGCTTCTGGCAGACCAGGTTCATTTCACTTCCTACGGAAGCAAATTTTTAGTAAGAGGGGCTTAATTCTTAAATGGTTCTAATTTCAATTTTTTGGTTTTGCTTTGCTTTGTTGTTCTGTACAGCATTTAGTGCATTATGATATGTGCTTGTAGTTATACTATTAGATGAGAAAAATCAGTATATTAAGCGTGGTTTGAATTTTTCCTAAGATCAAGCTGTGGGTCACGACAGGATGCCAGTCTATGAACTTTTCCCCTAATTTTGTCTATTCAAGCCATTTGAAAAACAGGTTCTTTTAGGGGCGCCTGGGTGGCGCAGTCGGTTAAGCGTCCGACTTCAGCCAGGTCACGATCTCGCGGTCCAGGAGTTCGAGCCCCGCGTCAGGCTCTGGGCTGATGGCTCAGAGCCTGAAGCCTGCTTCCGATTCTGTGTCTCCCTCTCTCTCTGCCCCTCCCCCGTTCATGCTCTGTCTCTCTCTGTCCCAAAAATAAATAAACGTTGAAAAAAAGAAAAAAAAAAAAATTAAAAAAAAAAAAAAAAAAAAAGAAAAACAGGTTCTTTTAGACACAGGGGGAGTGGGGTGCAAGAGTGTGGCTTGATGTGGTTCCATCTCCATTCTGGGAGAAAAACAACAAAAATCGAACGTTTGTCTACGAAGGTATCACAAGGGTGTTATTCCTTCATGTCAAAGATGGTTCATCCATTTACACTTCTGTTGGTTCCACAGCTCAGCCTCTGTGATCACCAACACATTGTTCTCCTCTCCTAATAGAACTCAGTAGTCTGGGTGCTCAATTAATCTTTGGCTGCTTGGGGGAATTGCCAATGAGTGGAAGTTCCGCCAATGATCTGTGACACCCTTTTCAACAAACATTAATTGAATGACATTTCTTTTTTCCCCAAATCATCCATCTGTCCTTTCTTATGCAACTTGTGAGTTTCAAAAGGGCAGAAGGCAAGCTTTCTTTTGGTCACACATTTGGCCTAAGAAGACAACCTAAGAATTAAACAACATAATCTACCACAGCCTTATACATAAGTCTGGAAGATTCATCGGCCTGAAACAACATGTTAAATATAAAACCAGTTAGGGCCAGCCGTCTTTCTCTCTTTGCCCATTAAAACTTCTTGCTTTCATCAAGGTGGTAAGTGGTTAGATTCAATGTTACGACAATCATTTGGGGATACAAGTGGGAATGGGAAAGATAAGAAGAAAAACAGTGAGAATTTTTTTTTTTAAACTAGTCATTAAATTTGTAGATAAACCTGGGATCTAGGTAAACCTGAGATCCAGTTTTCTTGGGCTTTATGTTAACTTTTGATTGTTTTAAAATAGCAAAAAGTATCTCACCTATAAGAGTGCTGGTAAGTAAAGCAGAGGACATACATCATGCTGTCTGTGTGGTCATGTTGCTTGGATATTAAAATGAGATTTTAAAAAATGAAACTGGAATCTATTTTTCAACAGGTTGAAAGGCATTTATAATTACACTAATAATTTGTGAGTATCATACTAATGAGGATAGGGAAATGTAGACCTTGACATTGGCACGTTTAGTTACACTCACTATGAAAAGATGTTTACCCCTTGAGAGTTTCTTAAGAAAAAGAAAAATCAATCTCCATCAATGAGCAATATTTTTCTCCCCAAGGGATATTGATTTGAACATTGACTTCGCAATGGGTGAGTTATTTCCTTCAGGCCCCCTGTTATGAATTGTTAGGTGACATGTCTTTTATGAGCCAATAAACATGTTGTTTCTAGTATAGTAATCTTGTCAGGGAGATTCCAACTTCTGAGCTGTGGTTGGTTTGGGATATTTCAGCTTTTGGATGTCTGCGTTAAGTATTTCTATGGGATATATTCCAAGTTTAAAAAGCAATATCGCTCATCTCCCTTATTTTTTAAACCAAGGGTAGCCTTTCAATACTTCTGAGGGAAAATCAGGTGGCAGTGAATAATTCCCTTTTCTGCTTGCTCCTCAACTTTGTGTCCTCTCAGCTTGTGCATGGACCCATGACTCATGTGTAGTCATACAAATGTCTTCATGACTCCCTTTTCTCCCTTTACATAACGGTACAATGTTGGTATCTCTAATTCTGAAAATAAACCAGATTGTCCATTTGCCAGAGGAACCAGTACGTCAAGGAACATCGTGATGGGTGGAAGCAGTGGAAAGGATAAGTGGCGTTGGATTCTTGTTGACACGAATGAGCGTTTTTTTCAATTCATCTGTCAGGATTTGTGTGCACTGCGTTTTCTTGATGAGCTCCTTGAAGGACGAATTTAGAATTTGCATTAGATCGCCTTTGGGTTGATTCGTCCATCCATTCGTTCTTGAACGAATATTAACCTGTGCCCATATCATGTGCCACACACCATACTCAGCACTGATGATAAAGAAGTCCCATCTGAGGCTTTCACAGTGTGCTTGGGAAGGCATCGGGTCGGATAGTTCTGGATACATGTTGACACAAAATACTTCAGGAGCCCTGAGGCTTATTTCGCAGAAGCTGGGAGTAGCAAGGAAGCCTTCAGGGAGAAGTTAAGCAAAAGCGTTAATTCATCGGACCATGGCCTCAGGAGAGGAACAGAAGCGTGTGTCCCCATTGCAAAGGGAGCGGAATCCTAAGCAAGTCACTGTATCCCCCTGAGCCTTAGTTTCCTTGTCTGCAAACTGGGAATAGTGATACCTGCCTTCTGAGATTGAAGGTTAAGTGAGATTGCATGAAGAGGCCTCGACACTGTGCACGAAGTAGACACTGCATAAATGTCTGCTAGAAAGGTATGATAAAGTGACACCTTAGCACACTCTCTAATATTAATCCAGCAAATATTTGTTGGGCACTGACCAGGTGTCATGCCCTAGTGCTGGGTTCTGGGCAAAAGACCAGCAGTTTGTCAGGAGACACCATGAGGACGGAGCGAGAGATAGAATGACAGGTGGCTCCTGCAAGGCATGGAGGAGGCACACTTCTGTGCGTGGCAGGCCTGAGCTGGTCTCTTACTGCTGGAGCCCAGAGCTTCAGCGGCCTGAAGGAGGAAGAGCCAGCAAAAGTCGGTCTTACCCGACCAGGAAGGGCCTTGTGGGGCGGTGATGGCCCCAAAACAGGAAAGAGACAGACAGATTTGTTCATCTGTGATTTCTCAGTTTCCTCTAAGTTTTTCCACGGGTGTTCCTTGCCTTTCTGTAGCTGGATCGCGGCCTCTTCAGAAACCAAGAAGCCCATCTGTTTGCTGTTGCCTGTTCTAATGTGGCGCCTCAGATATACCCTCAGTGAACGTGGCTAGTTCTTTATACTTCCCTCTTCCCCACATGCTGAAATTTTCCAGTCCTTTCTGAAGCCCAGTCAGTTTCAGAGTGCTCAGATTTAAGTGCTTGCTTGTGTGCTTATTGAAGAGATTCGTGAATTGAGAGTTGTGATCATGTCACTGCCTAAAACTCTTCATATTGCTCTTAGGATAAAGTCCAAGGTCCTGAATGTGTGCCACGAGACTTTTCGTCATCTGGCTTCTGTCCTGGGCTCCTGCCTCACCTCCTGGAACTCCCCATTCTCCCCACATCTCCACGTCACTGGCTTTTCTCCTGTTACCTCAGCACTACTGGTACCTTATCGTGTTGCTGCCTTTGTTTGAAAGGCCTCCCCAATCCCTTCTCCAGACAAACTCCTCTCTTTAGTTAGGGTCCCACTTAAAAGTCATTCGCTCAGGAAAGGCCTCCCTCATTTCCTAGGTTAGATGTTCTAATGATACCAGCTCACATCACCTATGGTTTTCTTTTCTTCTGCTTACCCTAAGTGAAATAAGTTATTTGAGCACAGACCTTATTCACCCAACAAATACTCTCTGAGGCCTTCAGAGAATGGCCTAGATGTTGGGAATACCACACAGGAAGACAAAGTCTCCGCCCTTGGAGCTTGTAAGTGAGGCAACAAGCAAGAAGCAGATGTGGATGGGATATAATGTCAGGCAGTGATATAAACACTCTGGAAAATAGTTAAGCTGGGTAAGGGGATGGAGAGGGCTTGAAGATAACTTGGGAATGAAAAGAGGGAAGGCTTGTGGTTGTCTGGTTCAGTGTAGAATTCCCAATGCCCAACACAATGCCTGGCATCCAAAAAGGACCTTGCAAATATTTGCTCATTGAGAATCATCTTGGTTCAAGTAGGCCTCAAGGAATGAAGGGTTGAATTAGGCTAATGCAGTGATGCTTGCTTCTCCCCAAGTTCCCTGACTGTATCTGGGACAGTGTGGTCTGCGTGTTTACCCAACATCCAATGGGAATCCACGTCAAACCCAAGTCCCTGTTAAAGTCTACGAGAGTCATACCTTTTGTGTGGTAGCCTTGCACACTTTCTTCTTAACCACCACAGGCCAAATAGCAACTAGTTGGTGAATGAAATATTTATGCTTTGGAGAAATCTTGATGTTCTAATCAGTTTCTATTTATATAATGATCAACTATGCCTATGAGGAGGAGGAGAGTTTTTTTCTGTGATCTCTGTGCATCTAAGTGACTAATGAAGTCAATCTGGACTTGGCAGATTTTGCCACAACTTGGACAGACGTAGCACCCATGATATCGTGTCACTTCTCAGCTTGCTGGTTGCCTTGTTCCCACTGCTGTGATCTCATGTTTGGCATTTTCCTTTCAAAGTGTTAGCTTTACATTTTGCATGGTCCCTCTGTGTGGCTCAGGCTTAAGGCACTGTCTACCACTTGTCTTTCAACCAGTCTTGTCTTCTTAAAGAATATTCTGAAGACCAAACATTCTGGTCTTTAGTTTGTTTTAATTTTGGAGGAGCTGAGGGGGTGGGAAGGGGAGAGGGGAATTCATGCTTTCGCAATTTTTTTCTTAATTTGAATGACAGAGCTGGACCGTGGGGCTGAGTTTGAATTGAGATTCAGACAAATTGGGTTCATTCTCTATAGTCTTGGTTAAAGAAAATTTACACAGCACGAAGGAAATGAGCAAAAGAATGGTTCGGATTCTCTTCTGTGGACCCTAGCATGCCTTTTCTTTTGTGCTGGCCCCACAACTCCCGTGAAACAGCATCTTTCCCCGCCCTGGGGGCCTCTTCTGGTTTTGCACTTTTATAGGAATTCATTGCTTTGTTTGTATCACTCTTTAGACCAAAAAAGCCGATCAAAGTCCATACTCTTAAGTTCACTTTGGCTCCAATCCCTGCTGTTTTGTCTGTCCCACCCCTTTCTGTGTATCACACTGTTTATCTCCACAACCAGATCTCAGAATCCCCAGCAGAAAATCACATAGTTTGTATCTGCCATTAACCAGCTTCCCCAACCACCCCATGCCCTAATCAGAGGCCTGCCGATAGTTGCTGCTCAGGGGTTTGGGTAAGAATAAGATCGGAAAGAAATGGAATATATTTCCAGCTTCACACGGTTTCCTTCAATCTTATCAGTTTGTAATTATATATTTACTTATCTTTTTACGTATTGACTGCTCTACCTTCCCTCCATCAAGAAGCCTCATAAAGGCTGGAAAATGTGTCTGCTTTGTTGACCAAGGTATGCCTGATGCTGGCCAGAGTAAACATATTTAATGAATCTCTGTGGAATATAGGAGTGACTATAGAGAAGAAGGAGCTTATTCAGGGTGGATTTTCACTTACCCTTAAGAAGTGAAATGAAAGCAAACTTTGGTGGTTTTGTTTAACTGTGGGCAAATTGGTATGGACTGAGAAATTCAATTAACTGTATTCATCAATTTTTGTTTCTGGGCTAGAATCGTCAGACTGAGACCCGGAATTCTTGATTCCCTTTTGTGGCATTAAAAAAAAAAAAAAAAAAAACAAAAAAAACAAAACAAAAAACCCAACCCAAACCTTGGCATATTACACCACCCAGATTTTTTTTCTTTGTCTCAAAGAAGGCTAAGCTGAACACTAGATTCCTTACCCAGTGCAACAATCAAAAACTCCTAAAACCTCAGCTGCCTTGGATGATGTCACAAAACCCTCAAGAATGCTCACTGCTGAGTTGGGCACAGGCCCAGCAAACACAATTCTTTCTGCCAGTTATTCAGGGTCTTTGACAGATTAGGTGGTCTTTCTTATTCTTTCTTCTTCCTCTTCCCCTCCTCCTCCTCCTCCTCCTCCTCTTTCTTCTTCTTCTTTTTCAACCTCTGAAAAGGCAGTTCAGTTTACCTCTAAGCAAGACATTAGCTCTGACTGCCCCCAAATAACATTTTAATTGGAATCTCAGTCCAAACAAATGCCCAGCTTCTTTATTAACCCCAACAGTGTAATTTTTCAACCTCAGACTGATTCAGGGGGAAACTGTCTCACTCAAACTGCCATGCAATGGAACATGGCAGTTTTCCTCAACCAGTCTCTCTTCTGACCTTGATTTGAACCTTAATCTCTTCTACCCGTGTTTTCTTTATTAGCTGCTCATAGCTGTGGCACAAGACTAATTTTCCTGTTTTTAGACTACCAGTTTACAGAGGTATTTCACTCCCTCTTTGACTCCCAAAAGTAACCAAGATTTCACGGACCTCGTTGGGAAAGGGAAGGTAATACCCATTCTTCACATTTCTTTTTAGGTTTTGTAATTTACCGTAGCTGCTTTGCAAAATGTGCTGTAGAATTTTAGACTGTACCTGCTTTGCAAAACGTGCTGTAGAATTTTAGATTGTACTTTTGAGGCACAAAGTTTAGGTACAAAGAAATCATACACTTAATTGTCAGAAAAAACTAAAAAAAAAACACAACCCTTCTAAATGATTACAAAAGACTTTTCATCAATAGACAGGTCCACTCTCATAAAGTGAAAACTAAGGCTATTACCCAAGTAATTTAGGCAAACACAGTATGTTTTTTTTTATTAGAAATCTCTAATCTTTCGGGGGAGATACAAATTATCCAGATAATTGCTTCAATTCCTTCATTTTTATGCTGAAATATAATCAATGAGTAGTGACAGAGAAAATAATTTTCTCTCAATTATACGTCTGCATTTTTTGACGTTGGTAAAATGATCCAAATTAAAAAGAAAAAAAAAGGCACCCTTTTCAGTAACAATGAAAAAAAACGTGTTTATTTGGAGTATACCTTAATATAGCAGAACTATGTAGGTAGAAAAACAGTGCTTATGATCGTGTGCTCAATTAGATTTATTATAGGTTTTTGTACTTTTTGGCATTAGCATGAAAGCATATTGGTTATTAGTTTTTATAACCTAATTGGAGGCTTTGTATCTAGTTACCCCTCTGTTCTCAGCTTCATACAATAGTTTGTTGATTGCAAAAATTACATTTCTGTGACTTTAAAGTCCTAGAACTAGGTCTGCCACTCCAAGTTGGGGATTCAGCCTGGTGTTTGGAGGGCAGGGACCATGTGCCCTCTGGGTGTGAGGGGGTAGGCAGCTGGGAACAATTGTCTGTCCCCCGCGGTGTTCAGTGGCATTAGCAGCACGTTGGCATGATAAACTTTGCCTTCATTTCACTGGCTCAAACAATTAGTGGGATTGAATCAGAGTTCTCCCAGATCATAGTTTATTATATGTTATTAAATTCCATTATTCAAGAAGTTGCCGCTCTGATTATAAAACTTCCCAGCATATCCTGCAAAGCCCTCATCTCCATCCCTGGCGCATTTCCTTTTACATTTATCTTTTGCTTCTCTGATAGACAAGCTTTTTTTTCTCTCTCTCTCTCTCTTTCTTTTTCTTTCCCCTTGGTACTTATTTAAAGAGCTAAGAGCTAATTTGAAAATACATCTACGAAAGGACAACAAAAATGAGATGTGAAAAAAAATGGGTGAAGATTCTTAATTAGTCCATTATTTGACACGCACGATTTAACATGGTATGCTTAGCATTGTGCATTCCCCAAAAGAACAAGGCTCTTTTTTTTTTTTTTTATCCCAATCTTTAACTCCCTCTCATTCATTATATCCCTTCTTGTCACTTTCCATTAGCTGATCATGACATCCTTTGCTGGAAGGGCGAGCAAGCAGATTACTTCCAAACTGGTGTAAGTGACACTCAAAAGACTGGCCTAAAGGGGGTTCTGTGATAGCAACAAGCTCTTCAGCCCCTGGAGTTGGAGAATGTCATTTCAATAATATATTGGAGTCCATTGTCACATCCTTTCTGTAGCAACTTGGCAACTCCCCAGAAGTGGCAGGAATGGTTCTTCTACCGTGATAGAATCTAATGTTACCACTGTTGCTGATGATAGAAATAATAATAATAATAATAAATTATTATTATGAAGAATTATTTATAAGTATATAAATAATAAAAATCATTATTATTACTATTTACTTAGCCAGTCTAACCCTTCATCTTGCATTTTGCATTTTACAGATGAGGAAACTGAGGATCAAAGTAGCTAAATAAATTGTCCATGGTCCCACAGCTGATAAGTAGCAGAGCTGGGATTTTTAATTGTGAGGTCTGATAGACTGCAGGCTATGCCTCTTACTGTTAGAGCAGGTTACACATAACACACCAACTTTTAGGAAACGTCACCATGTCTCCCTAAGTCTAAAAGAGTAAAGAGATGATCAACAGAGCATTCATTTTAACGCAACTGAAAAATAACCTGTCACCAGGCACTTTCGAACGAGGGTGGAGAGGACTGAATGAAGCAGCCAGGGATGAAACACACATGCGCAAATGGTGCTGACTAAGAAGAAAAGGGAAAGTCTGAGGCTCTGATCAGGTCAGCCCTGGAGATGCAAACTGTTCCCAGCGCATCTTCCCTGCCCCCAACAAGCCCTCTCTTACCCTCAAAAGCCCGACCCTGGGAATTATCCTCAGCCTTGGAAGGGCACCGGCCCAGGAAGCGCTGAATGGTTGCAGATAACAAGTCACAATGAACTCTGATCTGAACAGCACTGGGACCAGTCCCGGCTGCCGCTCATGCCTCATACCGGCGTCCAGCCTTCTACGCTCCTCTGTTCCTGAGAAAACATGTTTCCTTCATTCACCAAATTTTAGCCTCTTTTCCTTCATTAAGCATGTTTTATCTTCTTTTCCCACCAATCTTTGAAATATTTTCGTTATAAAATAGAGAATAGGGAAATACAGGTCAATACATTAAATAAAAGTTACCTGTTTTTCTACTAGCAGGAGAAAATTGGTAGTCCTATGGTGTATGTCTGTTTTGTTTAAGATATTTATGTATTTATGTATTTATTTATTTATTTATTTATT
This sequence comes from Lynx canadensis, assembly GCF_007474595.2. NCBI lineage: Eukaryota > Metazoa > Chordata > Mammalia > Carnivora > Felidae > Lynx > Lynx canadensis. Next base: position 29,459,181 of record NC_044319.2, read on the forward strand.
TATTCATTCATTCATTCATTTATTTATATGTATATAGTAGTCAGTAAAACAGGGCAGACTGAAATCGGACCACCCATCTTTAAATGTAGACACTGCCACCAGCCGTGTGACCTAATCTCTCTGGACCCTAGTTTTCTCGTATGTCAAGTACCTCCCTCAAAAAGCTGTTGTGACAATGATCTGATGTGTGTGAAGTAGCTGGACCATGGGGAATCACTTCCTGCATCTAGTTGCGGTTACATACACGTTCGTCAATGTTCTTGCTCTGTTTCTGACCATGCTCCAGCCTCCTTGATTCCAAGCCTGTAGCTAACTTCATCCTCAGCCACGATTCTGTCCCTTTTCAGTCCATCTGGTGTGATCAGCTTCCCCCTTACACCTCATCGGCGATTTTCGTGGTCTCAGTTCCTGTCCGTTTAACCCCAACTCTTAAGTAGGCATCACCAGCCTCTTTTCCCCACTATGTGATGGACGCATTTCTGCCTGGGTGCCCTGCTTGCTCTGCCCGAAACCGAGGCAAAACCTGAGCTCAGCCTTCCTTGTTCCCATCTGGTTGGAAATCTTGAAGTGAGTGCAGATGGAGGCAATATCACGAGTTTGTGATCATAAAGACAGCAGCAACATCAACCCACAATCTGGGGGCCTCTGGAATGTCATTGAAAAACTAGCGTCCAGACGTATAGACATACGCAATGCCAAAGCAAGTGTATGTGTAATCATTTTAAATGTAAAAACTCATTTTAAATGTAAATGTAAAAAACAATCATTTTAAATGTAAAAAAGAAGGTAATTATGAATGATTTTTTTCATCTTCCCTTTAAAAGCCCTCTGTTGTCAAGGCCACCTTCTCAATGATCTTTGTACTTCTGAGAAGGGGGAAAATATGTGTGTATGTATGTGTGTATGTATATTTTAACTGGGGGGAGGGGGAGTAGTGCATGTGCTGGGAGAGCGGTCGGCTGGTGGCAGGAATGGGGAAGAGAGAATTATATTTAATGAAACTGGGAGTTCACATGGACCTTTCAGACTTAAAAAAAAGTGTTGATTTTTACATGCCAAAGTCTTGAAAGGGGCTTGACGGCTCACGGCTTTGGTGTATTTTTCCAGACGGCAGATGCCATTTTGTGTTTTGCATAAACTGACTAAATTTGCTTGCTCTTTGTACGTATTTCAGAGGCAACCATTCTTTGCTTTCAATAGGACAGAAGAGCTCCTTGGCACTGGAACCCTCCTGGTCCGGTGAGGGAGGGATGAGGGTCGCTCGTGTATGAGGATACACAGCCATCATCCAAAACTTCCCAGTTCAGGTGGAAGGAAGAGGTTGGACCAGAACTTGGGATCTGCGTTGCCCAAAGGATGGTTCAGACGGTGTGAGTGAGTCACAGAAGGTAAGCTATGCTCAAGAACTTTCAAAAGTTATTTTTCCGGTTTGTCCATTCTTATCTCCATGGAGGACAAATAGGTTCGTTACGCTTTTATTCCAACTGCTCTACGTCTTGCAATAGCTAGTTGTGCGATCCTGTAATTTAATAACTCTGTGCTTCAGTTTCTGCAAAAACAAAAAAAAATTAGGATGATAATAATAAATAACTCATCTCTTAGGATTGTTGTGAAGATTCCATGAGTTAATCCGCGTAAAGTTTTCTGAACCGCGTCTGGCATATAGCTAGTGTTCAAGAAATGTTGATAATTATTGTTGTTATGATTCATTTCTGTGGAAGTTTGCATTTTTGCCTTTATTTTCTGATGATTGACCGGTCCAGTTCCCATGGCCATTATGCTAATTCTTTGGGTTGGTTTTATGGAAATAGACTGGTAACAGAGTGGTTAAGCTATTGGCTTTGCCGTCGAACAGAATCAAGTTGAAGTTCTTGAAGTAACAATCAATAGCTGTATCTCCTCAAGAAGTGACTTAATTTCTCCAGACCTCAGTTTCTTCATCTATAAAATAGGGATGACAATAATCATACCTGCTTCATAACGTGACAGTGGTTGAACATTATCTGGCAAAGATGTAAAAGCATGTTGGTATTGTTATTATTTTTGCTGCCCCAAATATACCGAATAGCTCACTTATAGTCAAAAGTGCCTCTAGGAGCTTGTTAGGACTCCAGGGCTCTAGCTTCATGGCAGCTACCTCACCAGAAAAGAGAGCAAACACAGAAATAGAAAGATGCTGTGAGGCCACGACTTTACTGGGACTCTTTGCCACATAATGACACAGATTTAAGAATCAAGTCTTGCTCAACATGGATTCCAACTGAAGTAAGAAAACTCCAATTTCTGAGCAGACCAATCCCAACTCATTACATTGGGGGGCTATTCCAAAGGACGGGAACTATTGGGATAGGAACCGCAGCCTTATTTTTCTGTCCTAAACCCCCCACCCCCACCCCCGGCCCACATAAAGCACAGAGCCAGGTAGATTGTAAGGAAGCATTAGTGACCCGTGCTGGTTACCTTTCATGGAGGCGTCTGGCTTTTGCCACATTATAAATATTTACGTTTCCCATTTTCGAAAATGTTTGTTTATTTCTTCCTTAAAGCTGCAAATGGATAAAAGTTGCATCTGTGACTGAAAGAAACCCCTCTAGAGTCGTGTTATTGAAAACAGTTATTGAAAACCGTCTAGATCACACATGCCACTTTCCTCCAGCAGTGACAGGTAGTCTCCATTAATAACTGAATAAAGAGAAAAACAAAGCTTTTACCCTGAAGCTACTACAAAACCTGAAACAACCCGAAGAACATGGAACAAGGAAGTCTGAAAAGCATCACCAAACTCGCAGATACTTTGTTGGCTCTGTGAGGGTTTTTTGACCGCCCCTTCCTGCCGCTGCTGCGTCACTTCCCACAGTGAGGATAAGAGGGGACTTGAGTTGGGAGAAAAGGCACAGGAATGACTTCCTTTCTCAATTCAGACAAGACAGCAGCTCCACTTTTTGTTCCTGACCTTATGCTTAGAAATTTCTCAGAGAGTGGAATGCCACGATTCGTTACCATTAACGGGAAAATAAGAGGGGAAGGTAAGAGCAAACAAAAGACAAAAGAAAGTGCATGTCAAAAGAAAAAGAGAAGTTGGAAAGAGCACAGAGCTATATTGTTAACAAGGGGGAAAGAAAGTACAAAGCAGCCAACAAACGAAAGAAACGTCCCAGTCCTGTGCCAGAGGTGGCTAACTGGCCAATGAAGATTCATCCTCCCCTTCTGCCAGGTAGAGGTGTTTCTGGGATGTCAGCAGGAGACTACATTTCCCAGCCTCTCTTGTGGTGATGTGGGACCATGTGACCAGTTCTTATCAGGGGAGTATGAGCTGAAATTCAAGAGATATGTGTCACATGGGGGTTCAGTGAAGACTGTGATGGTTTCTCCGTTCTGTCTCTGTCTCTCTGTCTCTGTCCCTCTCTGTCTCTCCATCTTCTGGCTAGATAATGCCAGGGCGGTCTTGATGTCCCCCATGCCTGGAGCCATTACAGGGAAGGAATATGGATTCCTGAATCACTGCTTAGAGAAGAGCAGCCCAGAACAGCTGCCCAACCGGGAATATCCACATTGGACGTTTTTGCGAGTGAGACATCAATGTCCGTATGTGAAGCCGCTGAGCTTTTAGGGATTGTTTGTTATACCAGCAATCATTACTTACCTTGACTAATACAGAAATTGCTACCAGAAGGGAGCTCTAGAAGCAGTTGCTTTTTCTTCTCGCCTTTGCCTAAAAACCAGTTAATTATTTCCTGATATCCTCTTTTTCTTCTATTATGTTGTCAACAGCAGCCAATAACAACCAACGCGTGCTATTTTTCACCTACGAGCTCCAGAGTCACATGGTCTGACTTCCAAGTTACGAAAAGCAGCAGTTTTGCCCGGTATTTTTCCACTGCATGATATGGATCTGTAGCCATCCAGACTAATATATCTGCTTCTGGCACCTTGACCGCAAAGTCAACGCCACATATATTAGGGTCTTGTTACAGGACACCAGATCGGGTACTGAAGAGAATAGTCAAGTTTATTCAGGAAAATAGAAGTCTCTTGCGGCAGATGCAATGTACTGTGTTCACCAAATGATTTCTTTTCCCCGGGCACAGGGGAAGACCACAATCCCCTCTCCTTTGCAAGTTAATTGGGGCCAGAGGACCAGCTCTTTGTAAGGGAGCGTAAGCAGAAGTACTGTGCCTCCTTTGGTCCACGGAGTTAAGAGTGTGTGTACGTTTCCCCTGTTCCTGTCTCCTCTTCTTCCATAGGGATCTTGCAGGACACGTGTTCCGGATGGTGTGGCTACAAGATAGAAGCCACTCAGCCTGCAACGTGAACAAGAAATAACCTGTATTTTGTCATATTCTCCAGGGTTGGGGAGTTGTTTGTTACCGAAACATACCTACCGCATTCTGCCTGTACTCAGAGTGTTTCATCAGGGAGGAATTCAGTGCAAGGAATTCGAGGACACCAAAACCAGAATCCCTGGGAGAGCCAGGGAATGAAGGGAAATCTGAAGTGAAGGCACCACCAGGACGTCAGCTTGCCACCGATGATCTCAGCTCCCTGCAGCAGTGATGGGGGAGAGGCCTAGGAAGAAGCCCTGAAGCTGACACGGAGCCCCCCCCCCCCGCCGTGTCTGCAGTCTGTTAGTGCCCACACACCTGCTTGTAGCTACAGATAGAGAAAAATGGCTTTTGCCTCCCGCCTCCAATGATTGCAAGAGCATCTCTCAGTGGGAGGTAGTACCGAAAACCCTACTGCCAAAGGAGCCTGGGGATGTCATCGCCAGGCTTTCAGCCGTTATGGCACAGAGGACAGAGGTGGTGCCTCCTGAGTCTCAACAAAAAGTGTCACGCACAAATGCTCCTCGTCCTTCCCATAAGAAATCCAAATGACCATCCCTCCATAACCCATTTTCTCTGGACTCTTGAGGGCAGATCTTACTCCATTCTTTATCCCCCGATGCCGGACAAGACCAAACAAAAAAACTGTTCTGAAGTGATTTGGATGGAATGACAACAGAATGAGTAGCAAATCAGAAAGTTGTCTCCGTGTATTTATGTTAGGTTTCAAGGTCTCGTGTCCATGGAATCTGATGATTCTCCCTAATGACTGCCCTAGTTTCTTCCCTGGCTTAAGCTCTTTCCCCTCCTGGTCTGCTCAGAGTGAAGAGCTTCTTGTTCAACAAGTGACCTTAAGCTTGAGCTCTGGATCCTGTCCACATAGCCAAAAAGAGGAGGCTTTGATAATGGGTCTGGTAGAGGCTGTCTCTATTCTCTCTCTCTCTCTCTCTCTCTCACACACACACACACACACACACACACATGTTTTAAACTGAAGTATCAAGTTGGTTGTGCAGAGTTAGTCCAAGTATTTCCGTGTTTTATTCACTTGGTCTGAACATGACTTTTGTGCTCTGGCAGAGCATCTTTGGGAAGGTGAGGTTTAGGAGTTCATATTGGGGCAGGGTGGGGAGTATTGTGTAAGTGAGGAGAGGGTGGGGTAGACTCGGGTGTTAGCCCGAGAAAAAGATACTCAGGAAAGGGAAGGCCAGACCTTGATGTGGTTTTACCTAGAAAGGCACCAAGTTAAAACTCTGTGGAAGATTAAAGACATCCTCTTGATATTTTCATTTTCCTCATCAAAAAAGGGTAAGACTATTGTGCCTATGGTAAAAATAATAGTAGAATGACTCAGACTTATTTACAACCATCAAAGAAATGGAAGATATGGATCATGTCACTAATTAATCTTTTTATCATTATGAAGTGGTGACTGTATCTAGCTGAAGCGTTGTGTGCATAATAGCACAATTATGGGGGATGTGATGATGTAATAGCGGCTAGTGCCCAGTATTTAGCCTCTCTTTTCCATTCCCACCCACCATGATCTCTGGCTATATTTAGTTGTTTTACACAGTGTACCTGGAGCAAAGTCTATTTTACAAAATTAAAAGAATGGAGAGAAGAGAGAGAGTCTTCACAGAAAAACCAGGCTCCACAAAATCTGTTTCCCTTGGTTACTCATGTTCCTTCTTGGTTAATATATTTTCTTCTACTTTGCACCCAGAATCATGGATGGAACACAATCATGAGTTTATTTTGTGTAAAGGGAAGTAGAGCATTGAGCAATCATCTAATGAATGCAGTCAAGATGGTTAGTGAATCTGGAAAATTCCACTCTCAAAAAAAAAATTACTTTCTCTACTCTGTAGCAGATTTCCTCTTGGCCTTAATTATCCACAGAGTTGTCCAATTTTCTGATAGTCTTTACCATTGTTGACATCACCTTAATAATTTATTTAATGGATTTATTTGGGTTCATTTGGGAACCCTTTATTCGAAGTGGCTGCTTTTATAAATCATTCAATAAGCATTGAACACTATTCCAGTTATCTGTTGCTGTGTCATAAACTACCCCCAAACCTGGTGACTTAAGGAGACACTTCATTATTATCATTCTTGATTCTTACGGTTGATGGGCTCAGCCGAGCAGCTCTTTGCTTGAGTCATATGGATGAAGTCTGATGGTAGCTGAGGCTGGAGTCAGCTAACTGTTTCCTTATTCATGTCTGGCTTCGGGCTCCTCGGGAATCTTTTTTGCTCCCCATAGTTAGCTTGGGTTTCCTCAGAGCCTGTTGGTCTCTTGGTAATCAGCCTTCTTACGTGACCGGCTTCCTCACGTGCAAGTGTTCTCAAATCCAGGTGCAAGTTGCAAAGCCTCTTAAGACCTAGCTTTGGAAGTCATGCGGGTGACTTCTACTTTCTGCTTGTTGAAGCAGTCACCAGCCATCCCAGATTCTAAGAGATGGAGAAATGGAGTCCACTCACAGTAGGGGAATGGCTTGTGCATTCAAAGAAGGAAAGAATTGATGGCGGTCATCTTAATGACAAGCTACTACAATTATCTACTATGTAGCAGGTACTATGATGGATACTGGAGAAATGTGTTGAGCTAAACAGGCACAGCCTCTGCCCTTGTGGAGATTCAAATCCATCTTAACTTTAGGTTGACTTGACAGTTTCCACAATCCACTGCTGAGCAGTGCCAAGTGTATTTGGCTATTAAACTGGTAAGCACTAATAGGATAATTTGTGGCCTGGTCATTAGCTGACTTTCTCAATAACCAAACTGAATGGAATTTGTGATTATCTTATCCATAGCTTGGTGATCAATTTGATGAGCTGACTGATCCATGCATTCTTTTTTTTTTATTAAAAAATTTTTTTTAATGTTTATTTATTTTTGAGAGACAAAGAGAGACAGAGTGTGAGTGGGGGAGGGGCAGAGAGAGATAGAAAGACACAGAATCTGAAGAGGCTCCAGGCTCTGAGCCATCAGCACAGAGCCCGACGCAGGGCTCAAACTCACAATCTGTGAGATCATGACCCGAGCTGAAGTCGGATGCTCAACTGACTGAGCCACCCAGGCGCCCTGATCCATACATTCTTTAACGCATCATCTGAGCAAAGTTGGGATATCATCTGGTGCTTAACACATTGAGTTCCTGCTGTGCACAGAGGCTGAAACTAACTTTTAAAACTTGTGATAGGGAATACATAAGATACTGAAAAGCCAGATTTTGCTCCCGGTAGAGCTTCCATTCCTTTTGGAAGTTCGATCGGGAGCAGGTGGCGCAACTCATGACAATTACAAAGCAAGATATGGGACCCAGAAAACGCAGGAGAAACTAGACAGGTGGTATCTTTCCATTTCCCTCCTGACGATCGTCTTTTGGAGAGACAGAGAATTGATTATTTGCCTCAGCTTTCTTCTGTTTGGTGTCATTAAAGGAAGGTGATCTAGGTTTGTTAAGTAAAAGGAGATTTCAGGACAGGAATGTTGACAGAAGAATTGGTGGTGTTCAGCAATTCTCAGGTCTTATCGTTTTTGGCATAGTTTATGTCCATTTCGCGGTAACAGCTCTGAGGGGCTGGGGGAGGGGGCTCATGATGACACAAGAGATCCCTTGACATTTTGGAAACAAAGGTCAGAGCCTGAAAAGGTCCCAGAGCAGGTAGAATTCCTGTCCACACTTGTGAAGTTCTCTCCCATAAAGCTGGTATCATGTTGAGCCTTCTTATGTTATGTCTGTGTATCTATGTTATCTCACATAGTACGGAAGGACTATATAGGGAATATTTTAAGTAAAACAACAACAATATAATACATGCTTTGCCTTCCTTACCTAGATGCTTCAAGCAAAGCTAAATTTTGGCTTTATTGTCACATAACAAGGTTCCTCTATCAACCCATTAACTTTACCTTTGTAATTCATACTTTATCAGTGTGGATACTTTTCTCACACTAGTGAATCTTGGGTCCCCTGGGTATAATTTGCTAAGTTAAACTTCTTTCCATTTCTCGTGCCAATTTATGCATCTATCTGAAATGTCTGTCCCTACTTCTCTGGAAATTCATAATAAATTTTAATTATATCCTTCTCTTTATTCGGTCAGTGCATACTTATTTGAAGTGTTTTTGGGTTACGTTGTTATTTTGTCTCTGCTGATACATATATCACTTTACAAATTTTCATGGGCACCTGATTAGCCCAACTTCTTATCAGGTGGTAAACTGAAGGGCAGGAGTTTCCCTATACATACAAACATAGATATACATATGGATGGTATATGTATGCATACATACATACACAAGAGACATCTCCTGACAGCTAATTTATGTGCTTCATTCTCCACTTTACTTTTGTCAAAACGAAACGGGCTACGGAGCACCGGAGGGTCGGGTGGTGGGGGGAGTTCTTGGTTGGTTAAGCAACTGATTTTGGCTCAGGTCATGCATCTCGTGGTTTGTGAGTTTGAGCCCAGCATTGGGTTCTCTGCTCTCAGCCCACTTTGGATCCTCTGTCCCCCTCTCTCTCTGCCCCTCCCTTGCTCTCTGTCTCTGTCTCTCTGTCTGTCTCAAAAATAAACATTAAATTAAAGACAACAAAAACAACAAAAGAACAAAAAGAACTAAAGAATTAAAGAATTAAAGACAACAAAAACAACAAAAAGAAACGGACTATTTTGTAATTACCTGATGAGCTGGATCAATACATATGTCTCGTGGATTATTCCGATTTTGTAATCACTTTTACTGCATATTCCCAAGGATGAAAATAATCTAAATTATTGCTCATCTTTTCCTCTGGGAACATTGTTTTTCATGAATTCATGATAAGCATAAGTACCTGAGCTGTGTCAGTACCTGTGATTGTTTGTGGCAAAAGTGATTTTTTTCTTGAATTATAGAAGTCTTACTCCTCAACTTGAGGCTACCAAGCCTTTGAAGTTCCATGTCAACCTTGTGGGAGTTTATCAAGTTTTTTTTTTTTTTAATTGGTCTTGAGGGGGTCGTGAACATGACTTGGAGGATGTAAGCTCTTCCTCTATAATGTCTAGCTATCGTCCTGCTCTGACTTCCCAAATGAATATACAATGTAAGTAGAAACTTGGTCTTGGCCTCAGGAAAAATCTCCTACCATGTGTGGTCCCCACCCTTCCTCTTTCTAACCAGTTGGCTCTCCCTAAGACCTTTTTATATACCAAGTTTGGTGCTGCTATGGCATATTCACTACATAAGGGGCATCCCGACTTGTCTGATTTTAGGGCCACCAGGAACCGTTTTCTATCTTTCAAATATCATAAATTATTTTGACATTCCTGATATTACATTAACGTGAAATAAAGCTTTCTTCTCATAATTATGCATATACTTAAAATGCAAATCCTGCTGGAAGCATTAATCTAATGATGGGTCCTCATTCATATAAGATGATAATGACTGATGGCAGATCTTTTTTCGAAAATGGATTTTGATTAGAGCGAGGTGGTGATTGAGTTTGGGACAGTGGTGGGTCACTGCATTCTTCTTAAAGCAGTGTGTTCAGAAGTAGAATATCCAGGCCCCGTGGAGAATCCCAAATGATCCCGTCATGTGCAGAAGGAAGATATTAAATCTTCTATTCACTTTATTTTTAAAACTCCATCTTAGGTAAAGAGTTTTTGAGATATATAATATATATTTGGGGGATATATACATAATATATATTTAAGTAAGCTCTAGGCTCAAGGTGGGGTTGAATTCATGACCCTGAGATCAACTGATGCCCTACCAACTGAGCCAGCCAGGTGCCCCAGGGTGTGTGTATTTTTGATGCACACGATCCAGTAATATGCATGGAACTTATAAGTAAAAGTACACAAATTGGATATGTCTCAAATATTTTTATCGATAGAACTATGCGACCTAAAAGTTTAGCAACTAGTGCTTACGCAGGGTAAATGTGGATAAAGTTTTCACGATGCTACATGGAGGAACAGGAAATAGCTACAGAACAAGTGTTTGCAACCTTAGAATCCTGACTGCAGTTATTACTGGTTTCAGTTATTTGATCAATAGGGAGTTTACTAACTCTCAACCTGACGCCAGACAGTCCCTTTTAAGATGTCAAGAAATTGCTCAATTTTAGGATGTTGACCAAAGAAAGTAGATTTTGGTCATGCTTCCCCCTCCCCCCCATTTGTTTTCTCAAGGGTCTCAAGGGAACAGAAAGTTTTGAGAGAGTTTACTGTTTGTGCAAGATGACTCGTTGAGTAAAGAAGTCCAAAGGTTATTATCTGCAGAACAAATAAAGCCTGGGCAAAGGTAACTGTAACGAATGTCTCCCACCTTGTCCCTTCAGCCCGTCTAAGGGGATATTTGCGCCAACGATTGCATAACCGAGAACCTAATCTATGCGTGTCAAATGGAGAGGAGGCACATTTTAGACTCCTACTGGTTAAAAATAGTCACTGACTTTTATTCTTCTTAGTTTGACAGGCAATTGAATGTGGTGTCTATGCAAAAATCATATGAAAAGTCTATTTGTTGATGAGAGTGTTTCTAAATATCCAGGTGTTGCTTGTCAGTGTCAGAGTAGCTGAATTAGAATTTTTTTCTCCTTCTCCCAACATAGACACAACATAACTCTTGACAAATACTAAAATAAATTTACCAATTCCTGGCTAATCTGGACTTTTCTGTTGGTGGTGATTAGTAATGTCAAGGATGATTGGATTGTTCTTGTGAGTACTCTATAGTAATTACAAGTATTCAGACTGGACGAACATACAGTGTGGGGATCAACGAGACTTTTAGAAGATAATATCCAATCCATAAATGTTGATGGGAAAGTGGGAGGTGACTGAGAGGTTGAGGTTAAGAGCTTACTATTGGAGGGGAAAAAAAGAACAATGCTTTGGGTCTCAGAGATTCATACTGACCACATATTTACTGAATCATTTCTCTTTATTTTGACTCCTTTTTTGTTGTTGCTTTTGTTGAAACTTGATGTCTGTAAAGCCAATTAAAGAGGCATTTTATATAGGACAGTCATGCGTTGTTGATAATGAATGAGCCAGAAGCCAGTTATGGAAGACAAGTAAATTAAAGAGTTGACCTCTAATTTTTTTAAAGTTATTAAAAAAATTTTTTTTCAATGTTTATTTTTGAGAGAGAGAGAGAGAGAGAGAGAGAGTGCATATGAGTAGGGGAGGGGCAGAGAGAGAATCCGAAGCAGGCTCCAGGCTCTGAGCTGTCATTGCAGAGTCTGAGGCCGCCTCAAACCCACAAACCACGAGATTGTGACCTGAGCCAAAGTCAGGTGTTTAACTGACTGAGCCACCCAGGTGCCCCGACCTCTAGTTCTAAAATTAGGTACTGGAGAAGTTTATAAACTTTCTCCAAGTGTGTTTATTATCCAAGAATTATTTTCTCAGAGAAATATTTTTTTAAGTTTATTTTTATTTTTTTTGAGACTGAGAGAGAACATAAGCAGGGGAGGGGCAGAGAGAATCCCAAGCATCTATATGCTGTCAGCAGAGCCGGATGTGGGGCTTGATCTCACGAACTGTGAGATCATGACCTGAGCCAAAATGAAGAGTCAGACACTTAATCGACTGAGTCACCTAGGCGCCCCTCAAAGAAATATTTAAGAAAGAGTTTAAACATGAAGAACAAAGCAATCAGAGTGAGATCCTCTGCCTAATTTTTAGATGGCTAAAGAAATCCTAATTGATTTGATGTATGGTATGAAATCCACACAGAATTGTCTCTGTCCATGTGAGTATGTATGGATACACAGGTAATCAAAACTAGTTGGCAACTAGATTATCTGAGTTTATGAGCATAATTGTTTTAAAGGAAAAACCCCACAATTTTCCAGGATGGAAAAGACAAATTCCAATTTCTAAGCCTAAGCCCTGCTATGACCTATGGCTTGGAATTTCACTCATGACCAGCTATTCAAGTGGAAAAACTAATTATAGTATAAGTTTAGCTTAGACATTTGGAAATACTTCTACAGACGGAGACACTGAGCTGAGTTGTAAACAGGTTGGTAGCTTCAAGACTCTTTCAAAGTCTAGAGTAGACAATTATCTTTCTGAGTCTGAAAATTTGATCTTTGGAGGGTCCATCAAACTCTAGGATTTTTTAGGCCATCCAGCCAGGGCTTAGAATATCGAGCGTGTGAATTGTCTGTTCTGCCTTTAAAAGGAGCTAGTTTCTTTTTTTTTTTTTTTTATTATTATTATTAAATATTTTTATTAAAGTTTACTTATTTATTTTGAGGAGGGTGGCAAAGAGAGAGGGAGAGAGAGAATCCCTAGCATGTTCTTCACTGTTAGTGCAGAGCCCAATGTGGGGCTCGAACTCATGAACCATGAGATCATGCTCTGAGACAAAACCAGAGTCCAACACTGAACCGACTGAGCCACCCAGGTGCTCCTTTCATCTGTTTATTTATTTAGTTTTGAGAGAGATAGAGATAAAGATAAGGAGATAGAGAGAGCGCACGTGCGCGCAGATGTGAGCAGGGGAGGGGCAGAGAGAGAGGGAGAGATAGAGAATCCCAAGTAGGGTCCGCACTGTCATTGCTCAAACTCAGGAACCATGAGATCGTGACCTGAGCGGAAACCAAGAGTCGGACACTTAACCGACTGAGCCACCCAGGTGCCCCCAAAGGAGCTACTTTCTGAGGAGTGTTGGTGACCGTGGAGACATGTGAACATTGAGGGATAATGGGAGCCTCATGACTAGAAGTGTCAGAACAGTTTGTGATTGAAAAATGGGCTTCGAAACCTGCAGAGCCCATTAAATCAGTCAATCAATAATAATTAAAAACAATAATTATGAACCCAAGAACGTTAAGGCATTTGGTGAAGAAGATGACAGAATGGAAGAGAAAAAAAAAGAGAGAGAGCCAGAAGGACAGAGATGAGAGAGCCAGAGCCCGAGCGCGCAGGAGGCACACGGCTGGCGGGCTGTAGGTGCAGAGGGCCTGGTTTTCCAATCTGGCGCTGGGCTTGATGAGTCTGTTTATTCAGCTATGGTATCAGACGTTCCCTTTTCCTGCCCGAAGAAGTCCCCTTTGAAGAACTGCTCTGCTGGGGAGTAGTTTCCCCTTGGACGGGTTACTCCTGTTTGCAGACCTAAAGGAAAAGACCTGGAAAGGCCACAAGAATGTTCTTTAAAGCGATATTCCAGCTCCACGTGAGGGGAGGATGAATAGCAGCGAAAGATTTATTTCCCGGTTGAGGTATTTTTTTCCCCTCTCAAGTGAATTTAGCACTGAACAAAGGTGTCACATGAATGCGACGGGGGTCAGCTGTACTCGGGCACCTCCAGGTCTGTGGAGTGGGGTGGGAGAGCAGGAGCATGTCAAGCTTCTGTAGGCCTGGAGAGAGCGAGGGCACACCTGCGAGAGTCAGAGGGAATTCAGTAGGGCCTGCGGCCCAGCCTGGAAAGTCAGCATCCGCAGAGGGCTCCACGGCGGTGACTTATCAGGGGACCGGCCTCCGCTTTCACAGCGAAGCAGCCGAGAGAACTTTAGTGAATCGGACGACAACATTTCATAACCAAATCGGGGGATTCAGAGGTTGAAATTTTTACTTTGGGGCTTTAAATATTAATTTCTTACAGTTCAGTGGCACTTTTTACTTTTCAAAGAAGTTTTTCATCTAGCCCTCACGTTAACCCTGTGAAATAGCCAGGGTAGATGTCAGTATCCTGAAGTTTGCTCTTTGGAAGAGGATTTGGCCAAGGAAAGACATATCGTTACCTAGCTCATCACTGGCAGGGGCAGGACGGCCACCCAGGTCTCTTGACTCCTGGACCAGGTCTCTCTTTTCTCTGTGTTCTTGTGACCTATACAAAGTGATGATGGGAGTTTCAGAAAAAAAGGAAGGTGACATTCTCCATCTCCTCCCAGGCATGTAGAAAGTTACTGTGACTTTGAAGCCACTGCTTTGCTGTGTCCAAATTCTCTCTCCGGGACTGGCCTTAGGGAGGAGATTCAAAGTGAAACCTTCAGAGGGGGAAGTCTCATATTCTAGTCACTGTGGCTGCCCATGCCTCTGGTGGATTTGTTCAATCTTTGCCTGTACCACATAAAACAGGAGCTCTCCAGAATGAAAGGGGTTCTTTGTTCCATCTCTGAGATGAACCCTTTGAGTAAGAGATGCCACTTCCCGGTGAGGTCTGGCTTTCCAGGAGCGGGGACGGGACCCACACACTCCCCTTGATTCCTGGCTGATCCTCAATGACTCACGGTGACTCTGGGACCTGGAAGTGAGGTTCACGCAGAAGGGAGCCTGGAGCAGTACAGGTGCTCCACAGGGAAACTCTATGAGGTCTTACTTAAGTGCTGCTTTTTCTACTTGGCCAACACAGAGCCTTGTATTTTATCTACTTCCAGATGTTTGCCTCCTTTCGACATGTAGATCTGCGGTCGCCCAACCTTCAGCCGTATCTTCTCATTATTTGCATCCTCTAAGACTAGTTTAAAATTTCTGATGAATGAACCAGAAGCCATTTTCAGCCGAGCACTTATTCCAGTGCCCCTCCGCCTGTGGTTCAAATCCGAATCACCAGGGCAACAGGCATGCGTTCTTGGAAATGAGTCTCGAGATGAATCTCGTGTGCACCAAACTTTGAGAATCATTGCTTTGTCCCCTTTCTCCTTAGCTTCCAGAGCCCTTGGTGACTGCATGATGCTACCGGCACAAAGACAATCTCAGATTTGTGTGATGGTTCCTGATTCACAAGGCTTATTTCGTGGGGTTTGTCTAATTTAATCCTAATGTTGTGGGGGTGAACTTAATAACAGCCCTATGACGTGGATCCTTTTGTCCGCTCACTTTACAGATGAGGAGCCAGAGGAGTGAGGGGGTTTAGATCACGTAGCTAGTTCCTTGGCAGAGCCTGTGTTCGTCCCAAGTCTTGTGATTCCATGTGCCCTGTTCTTTCCCCCACAACCCCTGTGGCTCTATACCTTTGTGGACATTGCTGTTCTTTGCGTGGAAAGTGTTGTTCTCGATAAAACTTGCCGTCCACGTAGCTGGGGACACTTACCGTGATACATATGAAGCCAGGGGAAGCCAACACCACGTGTGTTCCTAATGAAGCCTATGGTGGGATAAGTGGCTAAGACTGATAAGGAAGTATCCTTTCATGCAAATATTAGGGTGCAACATTGTCGTTCAGTGTCAAATTGGAAAAGCAGAACTGGGACCTAGTGAGAGATGAGGGTCCTTCCAGAGAAGGACAGGCTGGTTGTTGACCTGTGATTAAATTATATTCTCCTGACTTCATTTAGCCAGGAACGGAGAAAGGGTGGGAAGCAGGCTGAGTGGGGACTCTAGATCACAGAGCAGGTGACCTAGACTCCCCGGGATGGTCAGGCCAGCTCTACTGGGGTTGGCCGTTTTAGATATCTGTGAGGTTCACGGCTAGGGCCACACAAGACAACGAGGAAGTGGTGTGGGTGTGTAGAATGCCATGAAGGCGAGCGGGTCTCATCTCATTTCATTCGAAAGGTTCCAAACGCTCCAAAGTTCAAGATAGCGTGTAGCCATGATTTCAATGGCAATGTAACGGTTGCTAGAGTATTCTGAACAAAATTTTCTGGGAGGGGGGGCTCTTTACTCTTTGATTAGTTGCAACATACCGACAGGCATCAGAAACTGAGACTTGTCAACTGAAAGAAAAAGGTGGGTCTGAAACTTCTGCTAGAGCCCAGTTCTCTCCCACTTAGCTGGGGAAGGACCTCTTCTTTAATCATGGAGTAACAGATGATTGATATGACTGTACCCTGATTAGAAAAGGTTTCATTTTACTTGTGCATGGTACATGGAATTAGTTAAGGGTTGCATAGGAAAAGAAGTGATGGACTATTGTTCACATTAAATTATAATGACAGCCTTCCTAACCACTCTGTATTTATTATGTAAGAAAAGAAAATGTCTAGTAAAATTCTGTATAGGTTAATAACACCTTCATAATATACTCCTTCTTTTCTATTGACTTGAATAGCCCTCCTACTGACTTTTAATGGATTATTAGAGTTAATTACATCAATTGCAATATAATTGATTCTTAAATACTATGTAGAAACCTCATACAATTATGGAAAAACAAAAGTTATCTAGACATCTCAGATCAAAAAAGATTTGGAATTCCTGCACATTTAATTTCTGATAATCACTAGTCAGTTTGGACATTAAGATTGCATGGTGTCCTGTTTTCTCTTTGCTAGGTTTTGACAGAATTGATAGTTTTACAACATTTAACTCAATACGCATGGAAATATAAGATTAAAGCTGTGAATGCAATTTTTTTTTTCTAAAAAAGAGATCACTTCATGGCTTAAAAGCTGAAATGTGTTACCTGCCTAACACTGACAGAAACAAACTCAAGTGAAAATCAAAAGTGGATTTGATGTTGAGTTTTAGAAATCTCTTCTCCACAGGTGTAAAGATACCTGTGGGTCTTAGGGTTTGTCACCCGAGGGCTTTAAAATATGACAAGAGGATGATTTGTGCCTAAAGGGGCCAAAAAAATTCCTTGCATTTCATTACCTGGTCACGGGCTATGTGTTCTAATGTCAAAACCACTGGTTGAAAAGTGAAGCATCGCTAATATCTGTTATTTGATGTCATACACATCAAAAGATATTCCTATAATAGGTGATATGAATGCAACCTTTTCATTTTTAACTGATTTCGGGAAGCTAGTTTGTGGGTATTGACACAGTTATCAGTGTGAGTTTTCTAAAAGACTCTGCTGCTTCACTGACACAGATTTCTAGATCATTCTAAAACGGTTGACAAGGAAACGTACAGTGGGTAGGTCCCCGGAACGGGAATCAGCAAACCTGATGTTTTCTGTTGCTACTTAGCTCGATGATTTAACCTGAATAGGCCTTCATGTTCTCTTCCATAAAATGAGGGGGAGAGCCTCTAAGCTTTCCTTACTGCGAATCTCCTGCCCTTGAACTCTCGTAATTTTATTTTCTATTTGATTCTTAATATGACCTACCATATCAATATGTATGTTGTGCATATCGATGTGCCTTATATGTATATGGCCATATGTCTCATCTGGTTAACTAGATTATAAATTTCCAAGGACAGAGACCATGCCACAAGTTACCTCTGTAGGCTCATAACATACACTATGGTATCCTAGTACAGAATGGCTACTGTTTGGTTGGCTGAGCAGCCAATCAAAAGGACATATTTCCATTTACCCCCCTGCAAGTCTTTGATATAATAAGAATAATGACAAAATATCCCACCTATGTCTTATGATAGTCTAGCTTTCCAAAGTATTGTAAAATATTTTGTTTCATGAAACTTTGTGCTCTAAATCAGATGCACTTATGATGTCAAATTCCATTCAGTTTTTTAAATCAATTACCAGGCAATCCCGGTAATAAACCTTGAGCAGTCTATTCTAAAGTTTATTCGGAAGAGCAACCACGTGACGATAGCCATGGAAAACAAACAAACAGTTAAAATGAGTGAAGACTTACCCTAGTGGTAGTGGCAGTGGTCAAAAGAACCACTCATCTTAAGCAGTAAACAGTTGTGATACCATTACCGCACAAGCACAGCGATAGAGAAATCAAATAATGAAAAAAGATCGCAGTCCAGAAACGGGGCTAAGACTACAGGGGAATTTAACAGATAACACGGAGGCCTTTCGAATCAGTGGCTGAAAAGCGGACTGACTGCTCAGTAAATGGCATTGGGACAGCCGGCTCTCCATCTGGACTCATACCATACACAAAAGTAAATTCCAGATGGAATAAAGCTCTAAACATAAAAATCAAATCTATACAAGTATTGGAAGAAAATATGAATGAAATCTTTTTTTTTTAAAATAATCTTGGATTAGAAATTCTTTGTAAAAACAAGATGGGAGGGAAATCCAGAGATCATTAAGGAAAACCCGAGTTCATAAAAAAAAAAAAAAAAAAAAAAACATTATAAAGAAAGTTAAAAGAGAAATGACAGATTGGGACAAAATATTTGAATTACACATTACAGAATAAAGGATGTTCGGTCCATTATTTAAAGAGTGCTCCCAAGTTAATGAGAAAAATATAAATAATGTACTTGAAAATGGCAAAAGATATAAAATAAGCAATTCTCAGGAGAAATTGCCAATGGCTAACAAATAGCTGAAAAATATGTTCGATCTCATTAGTTTCAAAGAAATATACAGTGAAGAACACGAGCTGCCATTTTTTTACCCATCAGATTGGCAAAAAACTAAGGGAGCTGATTTGATATATCAGTTAAAATGAATGAACCTACTGTATAGACCGTCAAGAATAGATGTCAGTAATATATTGCTAAATGAAAGAAGCAAGTTGTAGGACATCGTACATTATATCACGTCACTTTCATAATACTTTTTAAAAAGCAAACATGAATGAAATTTGTTAATTATTTATGCATTACAAAGACACAACATTGTCTTGTATAGTCGTTATCTCTTGGAGTGGCTACAGCAAGTATAAGTATACAGCTCTAATCTTTGGATTACTTTCCTGCTGGAAAACGTTCTTTTATTATGCTTTATTTAACACCCATCAAGCTGAGTAACTGATCTTTAGGAGACAGTGTTACAAGTCATTAGTTCAGGGGTGTAATTGAATTGAGTATTATATTAATATAGTGCAGTATTTTATGGAATTTCAGTCAGCTCCGATTAAATTCTTCAAATCAATCCTGTTGAATTGGGTTATTTAAAGAGGGTTCTGGCCCTAACTCATGGCTGTGGTAGGCTCTTGTCAGGACTACTTCAGTCTTTAGGTTCTCAGGTTTTGTGCAAGGGCTGAGATAGAACTGCCTCCTCCATCAGCTGTGATATCATTCTAAATGACATCCAAGGACACTCCCCACCTGCCCCAGGAACACTCAGTTAACTAAATCACAACACCACGGAACCCAGGCCATCAGCGGGGTTGGAGCATGTCAATGTAAATAAAGTCTTGTGATTAGTTTGAACTTGCTTCCAAGTTGTTTGTTAGCAAGGAGTTAACAAGTTCAGACCTTTGGTCGTCTGGGTCTTTAAGGAAAGCTTTTTTCCCCATTCCAATGACTTCCTGTTCATGGGAAAATGAGAGGAAATGAACCTCTAACAGAAGGATGGACCCACCCTTTTCCAGTCGTGTGGCTTAATTTGTCAGGTGTAATATTGGCACCTGGTGGCTTGTATTGGCTTCCTGCCCACCCTTGCTGGGGAAGTATCCACATACTTGCAATAAGCGGTAGAAGACTTCAAAGCCATTTGTAAGAGAAAGGATATTGTCATTAAAGAACTTAATGGTGAATACTCCCATTTAGTGATGTCAAGATAAAAGGAAAATTTTAAAAACACATTATCTAGAATTTTTTTTTTCTGATGTATCATAGGACCTGTTTAAACAAAGTAATGTGGTTGGTTTAATAACAATATATTTTCAAGGATATATATTTATTGACTGGGTGTTTAGTTTTCCTGTTTTCGAGAAATTAGCAGAGGTCTCAATTATTTATAAGAAGATAATGAATTGCTTCTTTCTGGATATAATTCTCTTTGCTCAAATTCACCTTTAAATAGGTACCCTCTTTGTGTCTACTAATGGAATCGTTTCCTTTGAATCAAAAGGGAACACTACAATAATATCAAGTGGATCTGATAAATGAAAAAGGATGATATGGGTTTTCAGAATTCATTAGGAATTTTGGATGGGCACAGCTGGTTCAGTTCCATACCTCTCAATTTTCAGCTAGAAATAATTACTGCCTTTTGAACAATGGTATAGTTAATTGTCCAGCAATTCAAGGTAAATTTGTCTATGAATGAGGATTAACCAGACTATAATCAGTGGCCATTAAACCATAATGAATTCTACATAACAATGGAACTTATTTTAGTTTTTTAAAATTAATGTAAACTACATTGGCTTAGTAGATCTAAAACTCTCATGGCAGAGTCAGCATTCAGGGATGTGGAGAACAAGAATGATTAATCTCCCTAAAGCATATGTTCGTGTCTATCGCTTGTAAACCTTAGTCGGTTAATTGTCATCAAATGATTAACAAGTTTTTATTAAGTTTGTATTGGTCCAACACAGTATCACAAAGTTTTATAAGCCATCGATTGAAGAGGTATTTGTTCAATGTCTATTCTATCGAAGAGTGTAGAGTTGGATTTACCCTGGCAGAGACAGAAGACTTCTATAGGGGGAACACCGAGGGTACGTTAGGGTCCCTCAACCCGAGGAGCTGGTGGCAACTTTCCACAGATCTTTCCCTCTTTTACGGTCTACCTGGCTGGCAATCCTGAGACACACGAACAGTTAGAAATAGCATATTTTGTTCTATAAACTGTGAATGGGGTGGGAGTTCGGAAAAGAGGAGATCAATGTTGATTGAACAGCCTTTGAGGAAGATGTTAGTTTACTGAATCTTAAGGGTGAGTAGTATTTAGATAGCCAGAGAGGAAAACAGTGAACTTTTAAGCGAGTGGGAGCTAGGCATGAATGAGTGGTTCCTTTGGTAAGCACAGAAGACTGCAGGATTGCCTGCAGGTTCCTGTGTGGTGAGAAATAGGGTGGTTCACTTTGGTAGCAATAATATGAAAGTTCTTGTAAGCTCAGTAGGGGAATTTAGGATTTGAAGTATGAGGTGGGGGCGTGGTAATGTGATTTGAATAGTGATCTAGGAAGGTTTTTCTGGCAGTTATTTATAGGATGACTATAGCAGGGGAGAGGCCGTCAAGAGGGAGATTTGTTAGGGGACTCCTGCGAGAGAGGGTTAAAAAACAACTCCAGATGGTGATGGTGGGAGGGCTAAAGAGAAATCAACTCAAAGGACATTTTAAAGGAGGGAAGGGTGGGCCAGGGTGGCATTGCATAGAGGGTTTGGGAGAGGAAAATTAAGTCAAAGATAACCCCACGATTTCTACTGTAGAAGGCTGGATAATTGATAACACCACTGATCTCTTGATGAAAGAAAATACTGACTTCTATTTTTAGACAGGTTATATCTGGGATCAATTGGGATACCCGGTGGAACCATCCTATAGACAATTATAAACATGGGAGTAGTGAGTAGCCACGGGGCCAGGAGAAGACACGAAGAATTGATGATGCAGAGCTCCATACTACCTGTAGATCCCAACCTCACAGCCTGATTTTCAAGGCTGCTGTCACCTAGCCCCATCCTACTTATTCAAATTCATCTTTAGCTATCCCGCATTCTGTGTACCTCCCCTCCTGGTCCAGTCCGTTAGCAAACTGCATTTGCTTTTTGGTCTTTGTGTTTACATGCTTGCTCATTCCCTAAATGTCTAATTATTAACATTTCTCTGCGCATCAAGGCTGCTCAGGTCCTTTCCATGTGAAGATGTTTTTCAACAACTCCAGTGCATACTCTTCTTTCTCTTTGTCAAACTCCCGTAGCATTTACAGCATGCACTGTTTGTGAAGCACTTGATCACTTACATGTCTGTGTTCTTGTTTAATCAGGTCAAACACAAATACTTATCTTGTTTCGTTAGTAAAACTATAAATGCCTCGAGTGTAAGGATCAATGTTCCTCTTGCATCAGTTAGGAATTCTATTTTACTGTTAAGAACAGAAGCTCCCACACAGTGGCCTTAAGAAATTAGGAGTTTGATGTTTTTCTCGTTTATGAGAAGTATGAAGGCAGGTAATCCTAACCTGATTTGGCAAATCTTGATAACAGCAGAGACCCAGCCTGCTCCTACCTTTCCACTGAGCCGTCCTTACCATGGATTTGTCACTTCAGAATCACAGGCTGACTGATCTTTTTCAAGTAAAGCATCTGAGCTGCAGATCGGCAGAAGGGGAAAGGCAGGGAATAAATGGGCTTTCCAACCTAATCAGCCCCACTTCTATTTTATGTTTAATGTTCATTTATTTTTGAGAGAGAGAGAGAGAGAGAGCGTGCGACCAGGGGAGGGGCAGAGGGAGAGGGGGACGACAGAGGATCCAAAGCAGGCTCTGTGTGACAGCAGCAAGCCCAATGCAGGGCTCAAACTCATGAACCATGAGATTATGACCTGAGCTGAAGTTGGACGCTCAACCGACTGACCCACCAGTCACACCTGTCCTACTTTCGGTATGCTTCCCTGGACACTCCATGCCACAAGTACTGCTTATATTTTGCTGGTTGTCAGCAGTTGGATATATAGCCATTCCTGTTCGCAAGCAATGCTGCAAATATTTTTTTTAGGTGGACATATTGCCTTCTCCAGAAAAATCTGGGTTATTTTAATGAACATAAGGGCTATTGACAACTTGTAGGCAACTAATTATCTGTGCTCTTTGTCTATCTGTCTGTCTCTTTCATTCTGTCTCTGTCCCTAAATATAAATTCTTGTTTGGATACACGCACACACACACACGCGCACACACACACGTAAATGGTGAGAGACAGAGATTATGCTATGTCTCTGTATCTTTACCTCTATTTGAATCATATAAATAAATATATATGAATATATATTATATATGTGCATATGCACATATGTATGCACACACACATAAAATGTTTTTGCACTTTGCAGAGATTCTCTATTTTTTTTTTTTTTTACAAATTGAAGGTTTGTGGCAACCCTGTGTTGAGCAAGTCTATCGGTACCACTTTTCCAACAATCTTTGTTCACTTCATGTCTCTGTGTCACACTTTGGTAATTCTTGCAATGTTTCAAAATGTTTCACTATTATTCTATTTAATATAATGATTTGTGATCAGTGATTTGGATGTTCTTATTGTAAGTGCTTTGGGACACCAGGAAACATGCCCATGAAAGACAGTGAACTTCATCGATAAATGTGTGTGTTCTGACTACTCCACCCACCAGCCATCGCCTGTGTCTCTCCCTCTCCTCAGGCCTCCCTATTCCCTGGGACGCAACGGTATTGAAATTAAGCCAATTACTAAGCGTATAATAGCCTCTAAGTGTTCAAGTGAAAGGAAGAGTTGCAGATCTCTCACTTTCAGTGAAAGGCTAGAAATAACGAAGCTCAGAGGAAGGCATGTCGGCAGCCGAGATGGGCTGAGAGCTAGGCCTCTTGTACCAGTCCGCCAAGTTGTGAACGTGAAGGAAAAGTTCTCGAAGGAAATCAAAAGCGCTGCTCCAGTGAACACATGAATGAGAAGAAACGGAAACAGCGTTTTTGCTGATATGGACAGAGTTCGAGCGGTCCGCAATGAAGATCGAACGGGCCACCACATTCCCTTAAGCCAAAGCCCGATTCAGGCCCTAACTCTGTTCAGTTCTATGCAGGCTGAGAAGGGTGAGAAAGCTGCAGAAGAAAAGTCTGAAGCTAGGCGAGGTTGGTTCACGAGGTTGAAGAAAGAAGCCGTCTCGCAACATCAAAGTGCAAGGTGAAGCAGCAGGTGCTGATGTAGGAGCTGCAGTAAGTGATCCCGGAGATCCAGCTCAGAGAATTCATGAAGGCGGCTACACTAAATAATGGATTTTCAGCGTAGACAGAACAGCCTTCTATTGGAAGAAGATGCCATCTAGGACTTTTCATAGCTAGAGAGGAGAAGTCCATACTTGGCTTCAAAGCTTCAAATGTCTTGTTAGGGGCTAATGCAGCTGGCTCCTTGAAGTTGAAGCCGATGCTCACTGACCATTCTAAACATCCCAGGAGTTTTTACCGTTTAGAATGGTAAGAATGATGCTAAATCTACTCTGCCCATATGCTCTGGAGAGAAAACAACAAATCCGGATGACAGTGTATCTGTTTACGGCATGGTTTACTGAATATTTTAACCCTACTGTTGAGACCCACGGCTCAGAAAAAAGATTCCTTTTAAAATATTACTGCTCGGGGTGCCTGGGTGGCTCAGTTGGTTGAGCGTCTGACTTCGGCTCAGGTCATGATCTCACAGTCCGTGAGTTCGAGCCCTGCGTCGGGCTCTGTGCTGACAGCTTAGAGCCTGGAGCCTGCTTCGGATTCTGTGTCTCCCTCTCTCTCTGCCCCTCCCCTGCTCATGCTCTGTCTCTCTCTGTCTCAAAAATAAATAAAAACATTTTTAAAAATTTAAAAAAATAAAATAAAATATTACTGCTCACTGATCATGCACCTGGTCACCCAACAGCTCTGATGGAGATATACAGTTAGATTAATGTTGTTTTCATTCCTGCTAACACAGCATCCAGTCTGCAGCCCATGGATCAAGGAGTAATTTGAACTTTCAATTCTTATTATTTAAGAAATACATTTTGTGAGGCTAGAGCTTCCACAGATAGTGATTCCCCTGGTGGATCTGGGCAAGGTAAATTGAAAACCTTCTGGAATTATTGGATAATATGGTACTTCTATTTTTAAGTTTTAGAGGAATCTTCCATACTGTTTTCCACAGTCAGTGGCTGCACCAATTTACATTCCCACCAACAGTGCACAAGGGTTCCTTTTTCTCCCCATCCTCACCAACACTTGTTATTTTTTGTCTTTTGATTTTAGCCACTCTGATGAGTGTGAGGTGATGGTTGAAGGGGAATGGGAGCTGCAGGCTTCCAGTTATGGAGTGAATAAATCACGGACATAAAAGGCCCAGGAGAGAGAATCTAGCCAATGATACCATAACAGTGTTGCATAATGACAGATGGCAGTTATACTTGTGGTGAATATAGCATAACATACCGAGATGCTGAATCACTATGTTGTACATCTAAGATTAATGTAACGCTGGATGTCAACTATACTCAAATAAAAAATTTGTTAAATATTAAACATCATATATATTATATGTGTGTATACCTGTGTGTATATACATATATGTATACACACACATATGTACATATATGTATACACACACACACACATAAATGAAAACCTCTGGAAAGGATTCACCATTCTAGATGCCAATAAGAACATTCATGATTCACGGGAAGAGGTAAAACCATCAACTCTAGCAGGAGTTTGGAAGAAGGTGATCCCAACCCTCATGGATGACTTTGAGGAGTTCAAGTCTTCAGTGGAAGAAGTCACTGCAGGTGTGGTAGAAATTGCATGAGAGCTAGACTGAGAAGTGGAGCCTGAAGATGGGACTGAATTGCTGACATCTCGTGATAAACCTATAGTGGATGAAGAGTTGCTTTTTATGGATGAGCAAAGGACAATGGTTTCTTGATGGAATCTGCTCCTGGTGAAGATGCTGTGAAGATTGTTGAAGTGACAACCAAGGATTTAGAGTATTACATACACTTCGTTGATAAAGTAGCAGCAGGGTTTGAGAGGATTGGCTCCATTTGTGAAACAAGTTCTACTGGGGGTAAAGTGCTATCAAACAGCATCACATGCTACAGAGAAATTATTCATGGGGAGAAGAGTCGATCAATGCAGCAAGCCCCATTGTTGTCTTATTTTAAGAAATTGCCACAACCACCTTGACCTTCAGCAGCCACCAACACTGAGGCAGGACCCTCCACCAGCAAAAAGATTACAACTTGCTACAGTTCAGATAATAGGAGTTTTTGGAAATGGAGTATTTTAATTAAGGTATGTACATTTGATTTTTTAAGACATAACACTATTACACACTTAAAAGACTAGAACATGGTGCAAGCATAACTATTATATGCGCTGGGAAAACAAAAATTAATTTGACTTTATTGTCATACCTGCTTTATTGTAGTGGTCTAGCGCTGAGTCTGCAATATCTCCAGAGTATGCCTGTTACATGGATAGATAGATAGATAGATAGATAGATAGATAAAGAGAGAGATTTACTATATCTGTGTCTATTTGAGAATTCACACATACACATTGTTAAAACTGAACAAAATCGAATAAATATCACTGTAAAAATAATCTGATATGGGGGCGCCTGGGTGGCTCAGTCAGTTAGGCATCCGACTTCAGCTCAGGTCATGATCTCATGGTTTGTGGGTTTGAGCTCCGCGTCGGGCTCTGTGCTGATGGCTCAGAGCCTGGAGCCTGCTAAAGATTCTATGTCTCCCTCTCGGCTCCTCCCCTGCTTGTTCCCTGTCTCTTGTCTGCCTCAAAAATCAATCAATCAATAAATAAACCTTCAAAAAATTTTTTTAAAAAGCCCTGATATGTTAAATATAATGCCAATTACCATGCTTGTTGTAGTTACACATAAGTGCAGATATTTTTGCCTCGGTAACTACTGGGATTATTTGTGCAAAATCATATCAAGTTTTTTTCCATTGTATGGCAGCTTCGATCAGTTTTCTCACGCCTGTAGTCAACATCACTTTTGATAGGAATGTCTGAACGATCATACCCTCACATTTCTTAGAAGCTAAATGATTTAGTGATCCAGGGTTTAGTTTAGTTTCTGGATTTTTTTAAAAAGTAGGCTCCAGGCCCAGCATGGAGCCCAAGGTCGGGCTCAAACTCACCACCCTGAGATCAAAACCTGAGCTGAGTCAGGTGCTTAACCATCTGAGCCACTCAGGTGCCCCGAGTTTAGGCCTTCTTAAGTTTCTTTCACCTTTTGTTCTCTTCCACTTCCATGATTTAATCAGTAACTTTCAAACTGTGCGTGCGACATATTTTTGAATCTTATCATTAGCAGATAGGAAAAGATAAAGATTACACCAGAGTAAACTAAGAAGAAATCGTGATAATTCCACATGATCATGGGCATTCGGACGGTGTCACAGAGTCTCTAGAAGCATCCCCAATACTGGGTCTTTCAGTTGTCGCTGTTCATACTGTTCATACTGTCGCTGTTATTCATAGTAACAATAAAACAACAGCAACAATTAATGTTTTTGTAGAACTGTACAGAGGGCCTCACCAGGCATGCACGGCAGACAGAGCAAATATTATTGATCCTTTTTAGATGAGGAAGCACTATACAAAAATCACAACAGGTAGTGGGTGATCAGTAATTGGGATGCTCTCTCCTACTCAGTGGTCAACGGAGGAACTTTCCCTCACCAATTACAGATACTCAACTGTGAGCTGTTAACCAGGCGAAGAGATCACAATGCCCCAATCTGGATCCCTTGGGTTAATCACTTGGGATAAGGTGACATTTGCTTGTCGTGACATTTCTTAGCCACTTCCCCTGTCATTTAGTCTTAGCCAGTGTAATTATGTCTTGGTAGTGAAACAACCAAATCAGTAAGAAAAATAAAAATTTACTGTAACCACTTGTTATACATCATTGCCTTCAATATGGCACTTGAGATTTTAATTTTCTAAGACAACATTATCACTTAGGGTTTAGGCATCTCTTAATCTGCTGACTGATGGAGTGTGTGGCAGGCATTTCACACCAGGACCATATGTGATATAATTACCTAAGCATTACAAAGGAGATAGGTATAGGAGCAGTTGTAGATCTATTACGGGCATGACGATGCTTAGGATAACAAGGGTGGAAGCATGGATCGATGGTGGTGAAATAGTTAAAGGCAGTCGATATTAATTGGAACTCCCATGTTTGTTTTCTTTTGAAACCTTAAAGTTATCCAAATGGAGTGTTAATTTTAAAAAAAAAAAAGCTGTTTTCTTGGGAGAAGACAATATTTTGAAATGTTTTGAATTTATGAGAGCCCGTTTCCTTCAGTCTCCCATTGCCGCATGAGGTTGAACAAATGTTAGCTGCAACTAATTAATTAAGTTTGCAGAAAGTAGCAGCAGGGGATTGGAAACTTGAAGTGGAAGTGAGCTTTTTGACTGTAAACATGTTGCCTGTCTGAGAGACTATATCTGGACTGAGCGGTTGCTGAGTTATCCAAAGAAATGCAGTATCTCTGGGAAATTCAGGCTTGGCAAGGAGGAAGCATAACAATGTCTCTTGCTGGCAAATCCATTCATTTATTTCCTGGGTTCATCTCATGTGTTTTGCTTGGTTCTGGCCATGCGCAATGGCTCTGCTGTCCTCTCTGTGTATGCAGGTGGCCCCACAGACTTGCTCTCAGGAGAAAAGGAACTAATTTTTATGAGTACTTTTTCTATGCCAGGTTCTTTATATATGTTCTTTCCTTTCTTTCTGTAAAGCTGATATAACTCTCTCCTTTTACAGATAAGAAAGGTAAGATTCAGAATTTAGGAACTCACTTGGGATCAGTTTATAGGCAGTGAAACTGGGATTTGAACCCTGACTAATCTGACACTGGAGCTTTTTCACTCCCAGGACGCTGAACTGCCGTATAGGGTGGGGAGGGGCTGCAGGGGGCCCTTGCAGCCTCTTGCCTGGTTTCCCTTATGGCTGAGGGAAATGCAACTCAGGGGAAAGATGTAGGGACGTGGAATGGGGAAGGGTGATTGTCAGGCCTGAAGGTGATCTACAGATCACACGGAAAAGTACTGAGAACAATTCCTGAGCAGGATTCCCGGGACTTGGGTCCTTATGGTCTTTAGACTCCACTGGGCTGGTCACCTCCCTTCCC
This sequence comes from Lynx canadensis, assembly GCF_007474595.2. NCBI lineage: Eukaryota > Metazoa > Chordata > Mammalia > Carnivora > Felidae > Lynx > Lynx canadensis. Next base: position 29,487,894 of record NC_044319.2, read on the forward strand.
TCAAGAATTTGAACTTAGACATCATATCAGAAAAGGTGAGGGGATTAAAGCTGAAAGGTGATGATACAGAGAAAGGGGCCCACATGGCCATAATGGACTCTGGGAGATCTGAGGTTAGGAGGGAGTAGCACAATCATGATGAATCACGGGAAGCTCTTTTTTTATTTCCCTCCCAAACTCCGTGTCTATCATGGGGCTGGAACTCATGACCCCGAAATTAAGAGTTGCATGCTCTACCAACTGAGCCAACCAGGTGCCTACACAGGGAGCTTTTTGTAGAGAGGAAGTGAGAGCAGAGGGAGAGAGACAAGTAAGGACAAAGCAGATTGAGATAGAGTCAACTCCCAGCCTTTAGAGCTGCTTCGGTTCCAGGGCCTTGGTCTTCCGAGCAAAGCATGTTGGTCTCGCCATTACGGGGCTACCACTTAAATTTCATCACTTTGCCAATACAGGGTTCTACGACCATACAGAATAGACACTTGTGGAAGAAATGTGTTAGAAATGCAATAGACCAATTCAGGATGCCAAACGAATTCTAGAAGAAATTTGTCAGAAATGCGATAGACCAATTCAGGATGCCAAACAAAATCTGGACTATCTGAGAGGAATTACACACAGTTTTCTCAGAGATTCAATAAGACTTCAGTCATATCATCAGTCTTGAGTTTTTAATGGATATTCCTGATAAAGATAATCAATACAAAGTAAAAATTATATCACCTACACCCTCACTTGGTAAAATATATTCGAGTCTAAAGCATGACTGAAAAAGTGAAATGTTTTTGACAAAGGTTAGATCTGCAAATTTTGAATGAGTAAAATTAAGCTTGGTAGAAACTATGGTTGCAGGGGAAAACTCACAACGGCTGCTGCTGTGAGTGATATAATTTCATGTGGTCAAAAATACTGATCAATAAATCAAATCTTGGTTGTAAATTTACATGGAAAAAATTGAACTAGAAAAAAATCATGTCAGCAAATACGAATGAAATGGAAAATACCGGTAAAGCTGGGCCTATTCTATATAGAAAATGATTTATGGAATTAGTCTGGGCTAATGGCAACTTCTGCTCCTGAGTACTATGTCCTGGTAGGCTATTGGCTCCTGCTGTCACAGCTGAAAAAAAGTGGGATAAATTATAAAACTATTTTTAAAGATGTTGGAGAACTGAGAAGCAAAAAGTATCAGATAAATTCAAATTCCAGAGGGAAGTTCCCTTCCTGGGTTAGCTGAGATTTTGGCCATTTTCTTTCCTGGGGACGATTTCACATACAGTCACAGGCTGAGGGGCAGTTGGATTTGGCCTAGACAGACGGGTTCTGCACAGGAAAGACAGACCTGCCAAGGAAACTGACAAACTAGGATGTAGAAGAGCTCTAAATGTCCTAGCCGGTTTTCTCAAGGGACATTTGATGTTTGACTCTCAAGAGTCGGTGCTCAAGAGGCTGGGCTAGGAAAGCAGAGTGCAGTGTCTTACTGCCTTAAAGGGTCTTGAAACCCACCCTCCCTCCCCCACAGAAGGTCCTACAGTGAGCACACAATTGTCCTTGAGGTATTTGAAAACAGGGGTGGGCTTTTTCTAACTGAAGCTTCAGTCTGGCTCCAAGTTAGCTCAATTCCTCATGGGACGGAGGTGATCAGTCCCCCTCCCTATCTGCCCTTCAGAAGAATGTACAAACCTGCCGGGAGAAATAACAAAGACTTCAGTCTCTAAGACACTTTATGTCTGAGGTTACCTCTATTGAAAAATATTATGAAGCATGTGAAGAAGCAGAAAAATAAGACTGACAATGAACAATTACTATTTTTTTTTAAATTTTTTTTTTCAACGTTTATTTATTTTTGGGACAGAGAGAGACAGAGCATGAATGGGGGAGGGGCAGAGAGAGAGGGAGACACAGAATCAGAAACAGGCTCCAGGCTCTGAGACATCAGCCCAGAGCCCGACGCGGGGCTCAAACTCACAGACCGCGAGATGGTGACCTGGCTGAAGTCGGACGCTTAACCGACTGCGCCACCCAGGCGCCCCGACAATGAACAATTAAATGAGAAGCAAGGGATAGAAGTAAGCCCAGAGATGACCCAAATATTGGAGTCAGTTCAAAGACTTTAAAATAGCTAGTATAAATATGCTAAAGAAAATATAAATACGCTAAAGGAAAAGATGTACAAAAGAGATGAACAGATGGGAAAGGACCAACTGAGAGTCTGAATCTATGTGGAGGAATCAATCAGATGTTCTATAACCTAAAAATATTATATCTGCTCTTTTTAAAATTTTTTTTAACGTTTTATTTATTTTTGAAGGAGACAGAGACAGAGTGCGAGTGGGGGAGGGGCAGAGAGAGAGGGAGACACAGACTCTGAAGCAGGATCCAGGCTCCGAGCTGTCAGCACAGAGCCAGACGCGGGGCTCGAACCCACGAACTGTGAGATCGTGACCTGAGCTGAAGTCGGATGCTTAACCGACAGAGCCACCCAGGTGCCCCAGTATATCTGCTCTTAAGAATTCACTGTCTAGTAGCTTACTGGATGCAGTAGAAGGCAGGATTAATATACTCAAAGTCAGGCCCAAACGAAAAAGCTAAACTGAATCACAGGAAAAAAAAACAACAACAAAATACTGAGCAGAAGAGATACATAGGACATAGTGAAATGTTTTAACACACATGTAAATTGGAGACCCAGGAGAATAAGAGACAATGAGGAAGGAGAAATATTTGAGGAGATAATTGTCGAGTATTTTCAAAAACTGGAGAAACACATAAACCTATAGATTCAAGAGGCTCAGCAAACTCCAAGCAGGATAAATACAAAAAGAACACACAAAAAACTACACTGAGGCATGTAATGGTGAAGCTGTTAAAAGCTGAGATACAGGGGGCGCCTGGGTGGCGCAGTCGGTTAAGCGTCCGACTTCAGCCAGGTCACCATCTCGCGGTCCGTGAGTTCGAGCCCCGCGTCGGGCTCTGGGCTGATGGCTCGGAGCCTGGAGCCTGTTTCAGATTCTGTGTCTCCCTCTCTCTCTGCCCCTCCCCCGTTCATGCTCTGTCTCTCTCTGTCTCAAAAATAAATAAACATTTAAAAAAAAAAAAAAAAGCTGAGATACACAGGGCCAATAGGGTTTGCTCTAGAAAATAGCTTCTCAATGAAAATTCGTTGATGTTCGTATTCCTTTGATTAAAATGTTTACATTTACAAATACTAAGCCAACATGTTCCTGAGGTCAAGTTGGAGGAGTAAAGCCAAATGAAAACAAAAGGCAGGGTTAAGGGTGCCTGGGTGGTTCAGTTGGTTGAGCGTCGGACTCTTGATTTTGGCGCAGATCATGATCCCAAGGTCGTGAGATCGAGCCCTGCATCAGGCTCCCTGCTGTTAGCATGGAGCCTGCTTGGGACTCTCTCTCTCCCTCTCCCCAGCGCTTGTGTTCTCTCCTCCTCTCTCTCAAAATAAATAAAATAAACAAACAAAAAAAGGCAGGGTTGAAGTACCATCTTTTCCCTGGCATGAGTGGGTGAGTTTGTTCCTTGCAATCAAAGAGCCTAACTGAAATCCTCCTCTGGGTATTTCTACTTTACCAAGCCTCTTCTTCCCTTACCTGATCATTTTAGCTTCTTGGCTGAAGGTAGGGTTTTTAGGTCTGCTTTTTTGCTTAATCGCTGTCCTGAATCCTGGAATTCCTAGATTTTCAAAGTTACATTTCTGTTGACATTGCCATTTCACCAAGCGAGTGAACAGCCTGGAGCGTCCTGATGAGAGAACCATCTTGGTCCCTGACCCTGAAAAGCAGTGTCCAGTAGTCAATCACTTTTGCCTTTGGGGTCTGTTTTCTATGTTTGGAGCAAGCAATCAGGAAGGAACAGTGCAATGGATTGTACTTACTATTCTGGGTTTGCTGAAGTGATTTTTTAAAAATAGATACTACACGCATGCTACAGAACAGGTAGTCCCTTAGAGACAGACGGATAGTGGGAGCATACTTAAAACACCTGCAGATTGATGGATTGCAACCAGTCGCCTATCTTTTCCCCTAGATGAAGAGAGAGATGTGTCTTATCTCACTGGAATATTTGTCCGTGTCTACGTTTTCTAGCTCTGCCTTGCTGCAGGTCTTAGGGTTGTTCCACCTGCTTTCTCTTCCCTGTCCAGTTCTTTTTTTTTTTTTTAATTTTTTTTCAGCGTTTATTTATTTTTGGGACAGAGAGAGACAGAGCATGAACGGGGGAGGGGCAGAGAGAGAGGGAGACACAGAATCGGAAACAGGCTCCAGGCTCTGAGCCATCAGCCCAGAGCCCGACGCGGGGCTCGAACTCACGGACCGCGAGATGGTGACCTGGCTGAAGTCGGACGCTTAACCGACTGCGCCACCCAGGCGCCCCTTCCCTGTCCAGTTCTTGAGCCAGCACTTGTCAAACCAGGTACTGGATCAGATCCCCATGACATGGCAAGTGCAGCCTAGAACTGTGGTTGGCTGCTTAAATCAAGAATCCGGTGTGCACAGATGTAGCCCTGGTGGGTAACCTCCCTTGTTCCTGCCAGTCCTCCCACAGATTCTGGGGCACCATCAGGACTGTGGTCCTTTTATTTGCGTCCCAGATTTCCTTTTTAGCTCTTGCCATTCTCTCTCCCAAGAGATAGATGCTGATCTGATGCTCCTGGATGTTATCTGGGGTTCGCTGCCACATACTGTGACAATCGTTCACGCGTTCGTTATTTCCTTTAATGTTTTTATTGATCACTCACTACGTGTGGCTACCATGCTAGGTGCTGCAAATGCAGAGGTGGACAAAATGGTGTAAACCTTGCTCTCGGAGAGTTTACATTCTAGTGGGGAAGAAAGACGCTACACAAATAACCAGACAGATAAATGTCTAATTATAAATTGTGATAAGCGCTTTGAAGGATGAGAACCAGATTCCGAAAGGAAATGCCAAGCAGGATCTAACGTAGATTGGGTCAGGGACCAGGGAAAACCTTCTGGAGCCAGCCAAGTGGAGATCATGGAGAAGAGTGCTCCAGGCCGAGAGAAGGCAGGTTGAATGGCTCAGAGGTAGCACTGAGCTTGGCCTTTTTGGTGGCTTTCGTGGTGGCCAGTGAGATGAGCACCGTGGTTGCCAAGCCTGGCTCTATGAGTTTCCCCTGGCTGCCATAACTAATTGTCGCAAACTTAGTGCCTTAAAACAATAGAACTTATTTTCTCAGCGATCCGGAGGCCAGAAGTCCAAAGTCACTATCACTGAGCTGAAATCCAGGTGTCAGCAGGGCAACGCGCCTTCTAGAGGCTCCAAGAGAGAATCCGTTCCTTGCGTTTTTCAGCTTCTGGTGGCGGCCGGCATTCTTTGGCTCGTGACTGCATCACCCCAGTCTTCAATAGCGCAAGACTCTGGATCTTGAAATCTCTCTCCGTCCCATCTTCATATTACCTTTTCTGAGGTGTGTGTTCACTTTCCCTCCGCCTCTCTTTTATTAGGACACTTGTGATCGCATTTAGAGCCCACCTGAATAATATAGCATTATTATAGCAATATGGCATCTCAAGATCCTTAACTTAATCACATCTGCACAATCCTCTTTTGCCACATATGGTACCATCTGTGGGTCCCAGGGATTAGCGCCTGATATCTTTGGGGGTCCCTATTCAGCCCCCTACCCTGAAATGCATTCGAATCTCTCAGGGGAACTTTTAAATATGCACTGCCTGGGCTCCACTTTAGACCAGTTACATCAGAATCTCTGGGTGAGGCCTGGGCATGGGTGTTTTTTTAATGGTTCCCCAAGTGACTCTAATGTATAGCTAGGGCTGAGAGCTACTGGGCAGAGCAGAATGAGGGAAGAGTGCTTACAGTGGCAGGCAGGAAGTCACTGCCGTTTAGAGACCTCTGCTGCCCTATTAACCCTCAGCTCTCAGTGCTATCTGAATGAAGCCCTCGCTTACTGTGCCTCTTTGAAAGGAAAGGTCACCTCCTTGCAGTTCTTGGTCCTGCCTCTTTCAGTTCTTACTACTTCTTTCCATCCACCTGACACCAAGTTTCTAGAGTGTGTGACACCTGAGTCCAAGTCCAAATTATGAAGGATACGTGGAACTAACAAGGCAAAGGAGATCTAACTTCGCTGGGCTCCCACAAGTATAGGGTTCAGTGCCCTGGAGTTATAAGTCCGAGTCTGAAAGGCAGGTGCTGGCATACATTTATAATGTGTAAAAACAATTGACGTCAGCCTGAACTACACACGAGAGTTAGAGGCAGGCTCAGAATCGGGAATTTCAGGCTGGGACCCTGGGCCCTCCGGAACTCACTACTTGTTTTAGCCAGGAAAGAGAATTTTTTTTCTTTCTCACTGTACCCACTCAATCTACGAACGTTTGACTCTTTTTCAGTGAATATATTTGAGGGAAAATAAGAATTTGGCCTATGAGGATCCCCCTGGTTATCACTAGCTTTGGCCCTAAGGACGGACCTAGTCCCACAGCCACATAGGCACGTCCCTTGGGAGCTATGAGAAAGACCATGTAATTTGCTGAGAATTTGATAATCTGGGGGAAAAAAAAAGCCAATTTCGGGAGTTCCTATAAAGCTCTTTATTTGCTGGTGGATCAACATTTTCAAATGGCAGTTGGAGAGACATTCCCAAGCCCACTCATTACCGGGCCCTTGGGGATTAATCTGAGGGCGGCCATCTTTGCCTCCACAGCCACTCAATTGTCTCTGGGGAGATAAAGATGCAGTGATCTCACTTTGGAGGCTGTAGTCTCTTCATGGTCAGATCTACTAATAGGCTTCACCCACAAGAGAATGGCGGTCATGCCTGGAAAGCGTGAGTAGCATTTTTAAGCCCTGGGAATGTTTGACTGGAAATTCTTCACGGACGGGTCCTGGGTCTGGGTAGCATCATCCTCCTGACCCTGTGTCACACCATCTCTAGTGCAGGGCCACGTTCAGTTTGTTACTACTTATGGCTGACAGTCACCTTGACCAGGGCTGGACATCATGACGAGATTCAACGGAAGCATGGTACTTCTTTTGGGACCTTCCTCCCCCTAGCCACCCTCTCCTTGTTTCCATACCTGTGTGCACTGGATGACTTCATAACACTGGGTAAAAACGTTAAAATGTGGGTGCTCTTTCAATTTAGGGAGGCCGAGTGGTGCTGTTTTTTTCCTGGGTTCTTAGTGCTGAGCCTCCAGAGTGCTCAAAAAGGTGTTTGAGTTTGTGATGGCCTCCTTTTCAGAACTCTTTTTTTTTTTTTCTAAACTTTCTATTTAACATATCCTTCCTTTTCCAAAATGCTACTTGTTAGGGGCACCTGGGTGGCTCGGTGGGTTAAGCCTCAGACTCTTGATTTCGGCTTAGGTCACGTTCCCACGGTTGGTGAGATCAAGGCCCATGTCGGGCTCTGTGTTGACAGCGTGGAGCCTGCTTGGGATTCTCTCTCTCTCTCTCTCTCTCTCTCTCTCTCTCTCTCTCTCTCCTCTCTCTCTGCCCCTCCCCAGCTCGTTGTCTGTCTGTCTGTCTGTCTCTCTCTCTCTCTCAAAATAAATAAATAAACATTAAAAAAAATTGGGGGCACCTGGGTGGCTCAGTCGGTTGAGGGTCCGACTTTGGCTCAGGTCATGATCTCACTGTTGGTGAGTTTGAGCCCCGCATCGGGCTCTGTGCTGAAAGTGCAGGGTCTGCTTGAGATTCTCTCTCTCCTCTCTCGCTGCCCCTACCCTGCTTGTGCTCTCTCTCTCAAAATAGATAAACTTAAAAATAAATAAAAATAATAAATACATAAATAGATAAATGAATGAATGAATGAATAAAACAGAATGGCAGTTGAGTGTCTTGTGAATCTCTTGCCTTTAGTCTTTATGATCCCATCCACGCGGAAACCTATGAGTCGCGCGTTAAGCAGAAAAAATTATTTCCTGCTGAGATCTGGCAGGTGGTCCCGGTAACACCTTTCTCGTCTAGGAAGTAGTTCAATTATTTCCACCTTCGACAAGGTGCTGGCCTTACTCGCCAAGAGGACAGAGGGATTGGAGTAGCCAGCGCCCCCACCCCCACGTGGGGTGCGGTGTCTGCAAACAGCCTTGCTCTCAAGTATAAATTCCCCTCTTTCTCGGAAGAGCAGCAGTGTCCGAGGCATTGGCATGCAAATACTTGCAAAGTGAAAATGGATACACTTCCACGGCTCCTCATCCCTGGCCTCCGAGGACAGCTTGCCAACTGCGCGTGCGTGTTGGGTTGGCGCCGCGACAAATGTTCCCTGGAGCATAGACGGAAACCACCAAACTGATACCACGTGGGACGCCAGCCAAATCCTGACCTTGCTCCCTCTAGGTGAGCGGCTGTGGAATTCACCTGTGATGGTCTCCGGCTCCCACCAGGTTGGTGGCCCGGGTTTTTGTTTTCGTTTTTTTGTTGTTGTTTTTGGTGGAACGTTTGAATCCTATTGCTTTCCTTACTCCCCTGGTATCTCCTCGCCCCCAAATCACTTTCCTGGTCTTGGCTTGTGAACAGTGGGCAGCTTCTTGGCTCCAAGAAATGGGCAGACCACACGATTTCTTCTTGCCCGGTGTCTTCTCGCCTTCCGAGAGACAAGGGCCACTAGCGGACTGTTCCGGAATCGGGCCGGTGGGGGGGGGGGTGGGAGGGGGCAGGGGGCAGGGCCTGCGGGCTGGCGTCGCCGGTGGCCGTGATGGCTGCCTGTTCCTTTTGCCTCCCCCTCCTCCTCCTCTACGTTTTCTCCCATTTCTCTCCAACTCTTCCCATCCCCTTGTTTTGTTTCCAACCCTTATTTATTCAGAGCTTCCAATATTCTAAGTTTTTCATGAATTCAGGGCTTTAATTTAGCATGTGGGGTGCTGGCTCTTCAAGCAGGCTGCTTTGGTCATTATTTCCAACTTGAGGGAATAAAGAGGCAGCGGGGTGCAGTGGAGAGAGTGGGGGCTGGAAGCCAGAAGGCCCAGTACTAGTCCCAGCCCTGCTTCGAACTAGCTGTGGGACCCCGGCCACCGGCCTCAGCGTCCTCTCCCATGTCGGGATGCACTGATTTCTGAGGCTTGTCCCAGTCTGTCATTCTGTGGAGCTCACTGTCTATGTGGGATCCATATGGGGCTGCGCCAGTCCCACTTTCTCTTTTGCAAAACTTTGTTGTGAAATGAGTGAGTGAAGAGAGGTGAGCGGAGTCCCTAAGCTAGATTTCTCAAACGCAGAATATCGAGGGGAAAATCTTTGCATCAGCGTCCAGAGGCTCATAGGCTAGAAATAAAATTCACGACACTTCCTGTCTTGAAATGTGAAGCTGTGTTTTTTGTTTGTATTTTTGTTTTTTTATCACCAGGATAAGAGAATGGTTCAAGTGATATTTGCTGTGTGTGTGTGTGTGTAAGAATCCCATTTCTGTACTGTAGCATAAACACATATAATTGTTCAAGTAAAATTGTACTTTTGGGAGGAAAAGGTTAAAGTTGGCTACTGATATTCATCAGGAGATGGATATTTAATCTTTAATCTCTTGTCCTAGGCCTCTACTTTGGATCAGCTCATTATCCCGAATAAACGATGTGTCATTCCCATTACTTATGTCTCACTGCAGCCAAAGTATCTGGACCGCGTTTTAGTAAGCGCCATTCATTTCGACCCATTCAGTATTAATCTCCCCGCTAACATCTTTCCTGTTCCATGTGCTGTCCCCTATTTGCTTTTATGTTTTCTGCAGAGTGTTTATAAAAGGATAATCTTTTACAAAGCAGACAGAATTTTTGTGTATAAACTGCTCTGTTTGAATGCCTCATTGATATACCATCTAAAAACTGAAGTGTTCAGCAAGATTAGCAAAGCCCTGAGCTATTGAGCTGGGGGAAAACATGAGAACCAGTCCCTTCTCTACAGGAGGCAAAGGTGACGAAAGATGCCTTTGCCTTTCGCGGTAGCAGCAGAAGCAGAGCCATTTGCCCACACAGGCCCCGATAGGCCTGGTTGCCTGGAAATTGGAGCACAAAGCGAGCAGCTCAGAAGTCACTCGGAAAGGGATAACAAGCGCGGCGGTCCTCTGACTTCTTTCCTAGAATTTTCCCAGAAAATCCCATGGCTCTCCCAACGCTGAATTTGCACATGGTCCCCACTTCGGCTAAGCTCTTTTCAACTTGCATGAGGTATGGGCGTGCTGTTGCTCAGCTGCTCGTGGAGGCTAAATGATCTGTGTTATCCGGGTCAGCCCCGCAGAAAGGGCAGGAGGCGCAAAGCTAGGATCCGAGGTGGCCGACGGTCTCTCCTGCCTCCTCTATCTTTTCCCTCCAGGGATTTTGGGATCTCATCCAAACGGCTCTCTCTTGCAGAGACGAGGGAGAGATCACTTCATTTTACAATGGACAAAGAAGGTTCCTTTGTGGAATTTTGCATGGCATGGGGTCCCAAATATGCCACCGATAAAAAGACTTAACAGATGGACTCTGAGAATAGGAATACGTTCAAGAAAAAAAAAAAAGGTTTTAAAAATCAGTGGAGGGGGGTTGCAAGTCTGGCCACTGTGGGAGCTGTGCACAGGAAGCCGCACTGAGCAAATGTTTTGTACCTTAGACAGGGCAAGTGCTGCTGGTGGCGATGCATGGAAGCATCTGAGGCACAGCCTGTGCTTGGGCTTCTAGTTGGCAATGCTGTGGGGGAAAAAAAACCCCCAAGATGCACAGTGCCAAAAATTATACGTGCCTTCAGAGAGTAATTGTTTCCAACAAAGTGATCACTTGTTTACTCAATAGGAAGGTTTGTGATTTTCTAAGGAGCGCCCTTTGTATCCATGAGAATTTTGCCTACCTTCCACGTTTACTGGGGAAAAGTTCAAAACGGACACGTGGTTGTGCCATTGTCATGGCATACGTCCTTAAATGCTAAGTGCCTGCCAAATCTCTTCTGAAGATCTAAGCTATTAAAAACACTCCAAGTGTGGGGCGCCTGGGTGGCTCAGTCGGTTAAGCGGCCGACTTCGGCTCAGGTCATGATCTTGCGGTCCATGAGTTCAAGCCCCGCGTCGGGCTCTGTGCTGACAGCTCGGAGCCTGGAGCCTGCTTCCGATTCTGTGTCTCCCTCTCTCTGACCCTCCCCCGTTCATGCTCTGTCTCTCTCTGTCTCAAAAATAAATAAACGTTAAAAAAAAATTAAAAAAAAAAACACTCCAAGTGTATCCGTCAAGACTCTGTCAACAGTCAAGCGCTGTTTAAGATTTCGTTTCAGCTCACGGCCACCATTGTTGACCGCTGATGAAGGCACTAACGAGGATGGGTGCCCTTGCCTGAATCTGTGGTCCGCCCCAAGAGGAGGGGCTGACCAACATTTGGGAAAAACTCGAATCCAGTTCTTTGGGGGCACTCTGTGTGGCCCTCGGGAAAAGTGACACCGAACGACAGTTCTGTCTCACCATGTGGCAAGAAGGCCCTGTACTGGGCGGCGGGTGGGGGGGTGGAGGGACTGGGGAAATGGCCAATTGCGATGGCCAGAAGGGCGCAGCCATGAGGTTCTCCTGACAGAGAGCCACCCTCTTGACGGTAGGAAGTTCTCGGTGTTGGCTCCTTTGGCTTTGAAGAGCCACCTTAACAATACACAAGATGAGCTCCTCACGTAGAGGGGTTCCATCGGTTATTCACAGTGTTGATCTCAGTGGAGCCTAGTTTGGAACTTCATTTCTTCTATTTTCTATTCCTGTTTTTGTTTTTTTTTACACAGTTCTTTTCTTCCCTTTTTTTCCTCTTTCATTTTCTTTACTTCCCTTGTTCCTTTCCTCCTTCTCTTTCTTTCTCTTCCTCTGTCCACCTTTTCCTTTCTTATCTCAGAGCTACTGGGGACAATAAGAGTTTACCCTTGCTCTGAAAGGGTAACAATTAAAATCAGTAAATTTGGCCAGCACAAAGAGCATCTGACGTGAGGATGGCCAGTTGAGTTCATTTTGCATTTCAGCACCTATCACTTAGTAGCAGCTGCCTGGAGCCCTGTGTCGAGAGGATTCTGAGTTCAGAACTGGGCTCAGAGGGCATGACTGTCCTGATCAACTAGATGTGACAGCAAAGGACACAAGGGGAGTGGAGAGGCGGAGCACTCATGGCAGAAACTTGCCATCCCGGGTCTAAATCAGGGTTTATCAACCGTGGCACCATTGACATTTGGACTAGATAATTCCTTGTGGTGGGGGCTGTCCTGCACGCTGCAGGATCTTTAGCAAGGTGTTTAGGCTTCTGTTCACTAGATACCGGGAGCACCCCCACGGTTGTAACGACTAAAGGTATCTCTGGATATTGCCAAATGTCCCCTGGGGGTAAGAGTGCCCCCGGTTTTAAAACCATAGGTCTAAATAATTACCACCAGACTAAACATAGGGAAGCAAATGAGAAAGTTAAAGGGGCTGGAAGGATACAGAGCTTTTGGGCGTAGGTGAGGCTGTGTAGGAAATGTGGGACGTGTGATAGCAGAGAAGAGAATCTCAGTCGCTCCTCTTGCCTGACAGGCTGGGCGTCGTGCAGCATGTCCAAAATTCTAGGGTCAGATGTACGAGCAGACCAGGACCCTGGGGATTAGAGCCTGAAATCATAGCAGGAAGGATGGAAGTATACTATAGTTTGTCAATCATTAGATTGGTGGACCTCTGGATCATAGTATTGCTGTAGGTCGAGTTTTCTGTGCTGGAGATTTCAACAAAGATGTTGATGCTCCTTAGGGCTCCTTAGAAGGTGGACTGGCCCAGATGTGAGAGGACAGAAGTTCCCTGTGCAGCCGTGAGAATCTTTGAAAAGCCACAGGACCTGGGCAATGAGGGAAACTGGGATCATAGATAGCCATTATAAACCCCTTTTAAGGGGGCATTATTCACCTTACATTTCCTGACTTGATCTGAGTATTGGTAAACAGGGAACAAATACCACTGTATTTTATAAACTAAACCAATGGCTTCAGGACACATTCAAAGTGCCCAGCTCAATGCCGGACTCTGTTTCAATTTATGAAACTGATTATTTCAACACAGGTCATTTCAGGAAGGTGATGCAGTGGAAAGGTCTGGGTTTGGCTTTGAACTCTGCTTCTTGCTCAGGAGCTGTGAGACAAGGAGCAAGTTCCCTCGTCTCCCTGACCCTCAGATTGGTATCTGTAAAACGGGGACAGTATTTCCTGCCCAACAAGGTCGCCATGAGATGATATAAATCAGAGGCTGTCTCAGGAATTGGTAGGGGGTTAAAAAAAGTGTTAGTTGCCTGCCTTCTCTCCCTTGTCCCTCTGAGACTTGTCGTCATTCTTCTCCTGGGTTAAGACAGTGGGAGAGGACAAAGACATCTGGTTTCTGATAAAGGTTGCCTTGAAGCTGCCTTCGACCACATTCCACCCACTTTCAGAACACTGACAGCTAATGAAACCTGTCCAGTATTTTGGAGCATCCTTCCCCACCTTGTTCATATATCTGTGCAATGGGCAGGCATGATGTGGACCCGTTTCTCTAGCCCAGTAAGTTTCTTCATAGTGAATACAAACCAGAAGTCATCTAAGGAACCAAGAAGAGAGAATGTATCTATCATCTTAGACCATTTCTTCCCAGAAAGCCTGAGTATTGAGACAGGAAGGGACTTCACTGAGGACAGGAAGTGTAGCTCATTCTCTCCCCAGGCGGTTCTCTAGAGACCCGGGAGCAGGGACTCACCCGACTGGCATGGCCCTCTGATTAGAAGGGGTCTTGGGACCAGAGCCTGGGCCTCTTTGGATCTGAGAGCTCAGCCCGAGCTCACAGTGTGATCCTGTCTGCATTGAGGTGCTTGAGTTGTGCTGTCCTTGACCAAATGAAAGTTGTTTATCGCTTCTGCCCTGGTTTATGGATTTAGTCTTTCCTCCTAACCAGGCCAAGGGCACACATTTACTCAACAGCACTACAGTCATTTGCGGGTATTCATCTACTGTATCCATATCACAACCTTACCACCTCACCAGCTCGGAGGCACCAGGCAGTTTACTTAACTATATGAGCCTTGCATTAGTGAAGCTTTTCCAAAAAAAACAGAACCAATAGGAGATGATCTACCCATCTATCTACCCTATATTGTCATCTATCCGTCTGTGAAATATAGATATATACATACACATATATATTTATATATATTCATATATATATTCATATATATATATATATATATATATATATATATATATGAATTGGAATTGGCTCACAGGTCCCAAGGCCTGCAGTTGGCAAGCTGGAGACCCAGAAAGAACTGATGTTTTTTAGTTTGAGTCTGAAGGCAGGAAAAAACAAAAAACAAAAAAACAAACCCTGATAGTCCATCTTTTTTTTTTTTTTTTAAATTTTTTTTTTTCAACGTTTATTTATTTTTGCGACAGAGAGAGACAGAGCATGAACGGGGGAGGGGCAGAGAGAGAGGGAGACACAGAATCGGAAACAGGCTCCAGGCTCTGAGCCATCAGCCCAGAGCCCGACGCGGGGCTCGAACTCACGGACCGCGAGATCGTGACCTGAGCTGAAGTCGGACGCTCAACCGACTGGGCCACCCAGGCGCCCCCTTGATATTCCATCTTAAAGGCAGTCAGGCTGGAGGAAGTCCCCCTTACTCAAGGGAGAGTTAGCATTTTGTTCTGTTCAGTACTTCAACTGATTGGACAAGGCCCACCCCGTGGGGACGGAAGCCTATTCATATGTTAACCTCCTCCAGAAACACCCTCACAGACACACCCAGAGTAATGTTTAACCAAATATTTGGGCAGCCCGTGGCCTGGTCCAGTTGACATATAAAATTAACCATCACAAACCTCCCTCTCCTTCCTCATTTGCAGAATGGGGGTGACAATAGCATTTATAGGGTTAATGTGCACCTTCTCTTGATCTCGTGAGTTAATAAAAATAAAAGTTGTGAGCACCCTTACAGTATTTCAACAAATGCTGCTGTTATTGTTGTTGTCGTTGGAGGCGCCTACAGAGGTGGAGTAAGTTCCAGAGGGAAGGAGATGCGGGTGCTGGGGAGGGCAGAGGGAGGCGGGGCTTCCCGGCTGTGTGACCTGTGTAGTCACACGCGGCCCCAAGCTTCCGAAAGGCCCCCGTGCTTGGTTTAATGCGCTGTCGTTGCTGTCTCAAAAACACGCTTCATAATTTTGAAAAGACCCTGCATTTTCATTTTGCACTGGACCTTGCAAATGGTGTAGCTGGTCCTGGAGCGAGGGATAGGAAAGCTTTTAAAAATGCCCGACGAGGTGTTAGCGAGCTATCTGGGCTCTGCCGCATCCCAGATTCCTCTCCCTCCCCCGCTGAATTCTGCGGGCACGAAAACTGCCACAAGGCATTCATTTTTAATGCCTTGTTATGGGCTTCTTAGCAATATATCTTTGGGTATTAAGGTGTGGAGTCAGAGACTTAAAACGATTGATGTCTTTGCTCCACATAAGGGGTCTCCCACTCTTCCCTCGCGCCAGATACCCGCTCGGGAAATTTATGGGGGCTCTTGGCAGCCTAAGCGGCCATCAAATATTAATCAAAACTATGTAATAACTAATATATACTTAAAGAATTGAAGAAAATTAATATTCAAGGGAAGCATTCAGGGACCCATAAAAATAACAAATGCTAAAGAGACTCAGTCAAGGTTGGCAGGTTCAGGGCTCACCCTGTTCTTAATACTTGCTTGGAGATTCTGGAGATGGCACGAAAGGCGACTTCGTGCTTATTCCATTGGATCCGGGCTCCTGCTAATGCAAGGAGTGAACTCCGACTTCAGGACCCTGCATTTCTACCCCCACCCCCTTTCGTCTGTACCTCTTAGCATCGCACACCCAATCTACAGCTAATTCTTTTTTTTTTTTTTTAATGTTTATTTATTTTTGAGGGAGACAGAGACAGAGCTTGAGGGGGGGAGGGGCAGAGAGAGAGGGAGACACAGAATCGGAAGCAGGCTCCAGGCTCTGAGCCGTCAGCGCAGAGCCCGATGCAGGGCTCGAACTCACGGACCGTGAGATCGTGACCTGAGCTGAAGTCGGACACCCAACTGACTGAGCCACCCAGGCGCCCCTACAGCTAATTCTTTATGGGATTCTCTCTGGCAGCCTCTTGAGGATAGACTGTGTCTCATCTCCGTATGCATCTGTAACACCTAGGGCAACGGCTTGCACAAAGCATTAAGTTGGACCATAAGATATTTCCTCTTTGGGAGGTAAAAAAACAGGCAAGTAACAATTTTGGTGTGTTTCAACTTTGAAAATCCTCAAGGGTTGCCTGGGTGGCTCAGTCAGTTGAGCATCTGACTCGGGCTCAGGTCATGATCTCATGGTTTGTGGGTTCGAGCCCCGCGTCGGGCTCTGTGCTGCCGGCTCAGAGCCCGAAGCCTGCTTTGGATTCTGTGTCTCCCTCTCTCTCTGCCCCTCCCCCACTTGCGCTCTGTTTCTCAAAAATAAATAAACATTAAAAAAATTCTATAAGAATCCTCAAACTGGACCCGGCCTTTCTAGGAGAACTTTTTATTAGAACTGAACAGTCTCCACAGAGCAGGCTGGGAGTATTCCCTTAATTCTCAGTTTCAATGACTGAAATTTCTCTCTTTCTCTCTCTCTCTTTTAATGTTATTTTTGAGAAGAGAAAGCAGGAGCAGGGGAGGGGCAGAGAGGTGGGGGGGGGACAAGGGTCCACAGTGACCTCTTCGCTGACAGCACAGAGCCCAATGCAGGGCTTAAACGCACAAATTGTGAGATCATGACCTGAGCTGAAGTCAGATGCTTAACTGACTGAGCCACCCAGGCGCCCCAAGGACTGAAACTTCTGATTATCCCACAAGCAGGAGGCGAACGTCAAAAGCTGCCTTTCCTGAGCTGAAGCAAAGGGGTGTAGGAGTAGATCGGCCTGGGCATCGGCAAGGTTAGTTCAGTTTGTCCCCTGTTGCTGCTTTTGATTGAGAACTTCTGGAGTTTTTTTCTCCTCTCTTCTGTTTTTGGTCTTCAGCTCCTTCTCCCCCTTATTCAGCAGTGGAACTCAGACGAGGAGGGCTGCTCGTGTGCGTAGCTTTCCCAATGTTGTCCTTGGAAAGACAGGCTGCCCAGCGTCCCCAGGGACAAGGGATAGTCTTTAATCCCAGAGAGGAGTGGAGATGGGCTGATCGCATCCGCTTGGAAGGGAGTGGTTGGTTCGGATGTCGGACCACCATGGCAGTTGCTGGTCTCTTCTGTTATTATGGAAAATCAGGAGCGGAGCCTGTCACTTGTCATCTGTTCTTCGAGTGTAACCAACTTTTCTTCCATGGGCCATTTGGTGTGACTATGAATGATGGCTCCGGCTAAATGACACCATCCTGATGGTGGAGTAAACAGAAGTGATGTTGGAACAGGCGCCTTGGATCCAGCCTGTGTTTTTGGAGAGCTGCAGAAAGGGCCTGGGATGGCAAGGGATGTGCGGCGTGCTCGGGCCCGAGGCCTTGCGTGTGTCTCCTTTAGCGTCCCTGAGCCAGTGAGGCTCAAGCCAGGCGACTGGAGAATGACCCTATCCGCGTTCACTTGCAGTAGAGATGTAGAACATGCGTGACATTTCAGTGTCATTTGTTCTCTCGTTTCCTAAGCCAGGAGGCTAAGTGGCTTGTCTTAGGTCATATGGCCCGTCCCGGCAGAGCTGCGATGACGGCCAGCTTTCCTCCCTCCCAGTTATGTGCCCCTTCTACTCTCTTGTGGCCATACCCCCATCCACGTCCTCTGTTCTTGGGTACCATTGTTTAAATAACAACTGCTTGTTTTTTGGAAGATTAAAAAAAAAAAAACAACCCTCTGCTGCTACGTTAAATGTACACACTCGTTGAAAATCTCAATTTAGAAATATTAAAAGGGGGAGCAATGCATTGAGAGGTAGTATGGAGTGATGGATAGACAAGCAAGTTGTGGGGGGGGGGCGCCTGGGTGGCTCAGCTGGTTGAGTGTCCGACTCTTGATTTCAGCTCAGGGCATGATCTCACGGTTCGTGAACTCGAGCCCCACGTTGGGCTCTGTGCTGTCAGCGCAAAGCCTGCTTTGGATCCGCTGGCTCTCCCTCCCTCTGCCGCTTCTAACTTGTCTCCTCTCCTTCTAACTCCTTCTAACCTCTCCTTCTAACTTTGTCACCCACCTCTGATCTCAGGCAGGTTACTCTCCACGCCTCAGGCGTATCATTTGGGGGTTAAAAATAGCATCTACTTCCAAGGGTCGCCGTGATGAGTATGTCTGACCCTCTGTAACTGTGTTGGCACGGTCTCGGGACATAGTCGGTGCACAATTTGGACTCTCGTTGTTATCTGTGTATGTGGTTGTGTACCTCTGTTGTACCTGTGTATGAGGAGGTGGCACAAGCTTCTTCAGAGGGGGGAGCAGATGCCGTTTGGGGGGGATGGCTGCCTGGTTCTCGGTTTCAGTTTGCCTGTGAAGATATTCTCTGACACGTGGCGAATTGCCATAACCCACGATTTCCGAGAGCATTTACTGGTCGGGCTCTAAGCAACGCTGAAGTCTATCTCTCGGTAAGATACGCTGGGGGCGCCCGGGTGGCTCAGTGGTTAGGCTCCAACTTTTGATTTTGACTCAGTCATGATCCGGGGTTTGTGAGTTCGATCCCCGCATCGGCTCTGCGTTGACAGTGTGGAGCCTGGTTGGGATTCTGTCTCCCTCTCTCTCTCTCTGCCCTCCCCTGCTTGCTCTCTGCCTCTCTCTCAACATAAGTAAAAATAAACTAAAAAAAAAAGAAATAGGATACAGCATTCTTACGTTTCTGCACCCTTCTTAGCATTCTCCTCAGGGTTTAATAGAGTTAAAGGAGATGATACGTGCAACGTGCAACAACGTACCTTTTTGTGTTTATATATATTTGCTTTGCGCTAGGGACATGTAGTAACTGCTCAATAAACATCAGTGGCTGCTACTATGATACAGAGCCTACTGTGGAGTCCTATGAGGGGGGAAGAACCAAATATAGTGGATTTCACAGCAACTTTTAGCTCCCTCGTCTGGATGGCATGCAAGTCCCCACGAACCCTCACAACCCATTTGGGAGGAATAGGATGTGTTCTTTCATTGTACAGATGGAGTAACCGAGGGATTGAAACGTGACATCACCAACCAGGCGGTGACCTAAGGAGTCAGGGCCAGAACCAGGTCTGGAATACAGACTTCCTGGCTCCTGACCCAGGTTCCCTTCTGCCACGTAGCCTTCGCCGGGAGGCTGGGGGGACCAGGGAAGTATCTGTTTCAGGGCTCTCTCAGCTGCCCTTGGAGGTTTATCATCTATCAACTGCATGTTGACCAAAAACACGCTAATTCCTGAAGAGACCTTACAGGATGTCCTGTTATGACTTTTCCTCCTTTTTTTTTTTTTTTTTTTTTTTTGTCAGTGCTTTGCTGGCAGATTAAAATTCAGTGGGCCCCATTTGTAGGAAGTCTGATAAAATATTCTCATCTCAATTGCAAACAATTTCTTCCATCTGCCACTTGGCTGAGAGGATCGGACTCAAACACCCTCACGAGAGGAGAGAGTGATACTAGCAAAGGAGGGGACAGGAAACAGCAAGGGTTTGTGTCTGAACACAATTTCTACCTGGTCTGTTGTCTGACCGAGCTGATTAGTCAGCTGGTCTGCAGCTGGGTGTCTCTTCACCAAAATGACTGAATCTGCCTAAAATACTTTTGCTTGTTTTGTAGCCTCTTGTAGATGCAGTTTCTATATAGGCAGTGCATGGATGTTAGGAGAAACAACAAATTTGGGGTGGGGTTGTGGGGCATGGATGGGTAGGGGAGGAAAAGACCGGAGGCTGTATGGAGCGAGGTGAGCAAAGCTGATCTGGGAAAGGTGATACAGTGTGCAAAAGAGATCTACGGAGGTCAGTACAATCCACCTAAGAAGGCATTTATAGTACCTACTCTTGGCAAAAAAAAAAAAAAAAAGTTCTGGGGTGAATAGGAAATGAAAAAGGCCTGATTCTGATTCTAGATTTGAATTGGTGAGGGAAACATTTCTTCCTTCAGCAGTCCTTAGTAAATGTCAGGCTCTTTGCTGGATCTTGGAGATATACTGGTGAGCAAGAATGACGGGGAGCCTACCTCTCAGAACTTACGTCTTAGCAGGGGAAAGCAACGAGGAAAATGTGACCATGGCTTGTCATAAATCTTAGGGAGGGCGTAAGGAGGGTATGGTGATGGAGAGCATCAGGGTTGGGCACATGCTGCTATTTCAGATCAAGGAAGACCCTAGAGAGGGGCATTATAGGCTGAAGAATTTCAGCTGCAAAGACAGGGGAAGAGACATCTTGGTACATTCCAGAAACTACCTGAAATACTACATAGGTGGAGGGTAGTGGGGAGAAAGATGGCAAAACTAAAACAGGAATCTAGGTGAGAAATGACAGTGGTCACACTGGGACGCAGCAGTAGGTGGGAGACAGGTGGAGAAGTTCACGATCTTTGGGATGAAGAGTGGGGGGTAATAAGGTCAATGGCTTTGGCTGAAGGAGGAGAGATGGATTCAAAAACACCCAGGTTTCTGGTTTAAGAGTTTGGTACGTGGTGGTGCCACTTCCCATGACAGGAAGCACAATGGGGGAATATCTTTGCAAGAGGCAGAATAAAGACTTCCATTTGGGGGCCATGAGGTTTGAGGAGAAGGTCCAAGGAGACATGCTAAGTATGTGTGGTTAAATATGTTGGTCTGGAGCTCAAGAAGAGGTTTAGGTTGAAGACAGCAAACTATTAATTTAGAAAGAAATAGACAAAGTACTATGTGTGTTTAGAGAATGAAGCAGTTCATTCAGGTGAGGGAATATGGACTCTAGGGACAAGTCAAGTTCTAAAAGGCCATAGGCAAAGGAACAGAGAGTGGCTAGAAAGAGAATTAGAGAAATGCCTTTCTTTACATGATGAAAAGGAAAGGGTGATGATTAGTGATATCAAAAGAACTCTACTCAGTCCTTCTCCGGAGAAGTTACCTGGGAGAAGGGACCAGGTGAGGCCTGCTCTCTCACTAAGAAAATGAATAGTCAAGGCATAGACTGAGAAAGCACATTGCAATGTAAATGTGACCAGGATCTCCTATTCATAATATATAAAGAACACCTACAAATCAACAATAAGAAGACAAACAAAAGGAATGGGCAGAGGTCTTGCACAGACATTTTGCAAAGATCACGTACAAATAGCAAGAAGGAGATGGAAAGTTGTTAGTCATCAGGGAAATACACGTTAAAATCTGAGTGAGCTAATACTCGACATGGCTAAAACCAGAAAGACTGTCAATACCAAATACAAACATGTGCAGTAACCAGAACTTCCTTTGATATGTTTGTTGGTAGGAATGTAAAATGATACAACCACTTGGGAGAAGTATTTGGTAGCTTCTTTAAAGAATGGAATGTGTATCCACTGCATGACTCAGAAATACCACGTTCTAGGTATTTCCTCAGGAAAAATGAAAACTTGTGCACAAAATGATTGTACAAGCATGGTAACAATCTTAGTCATAATGGCCAAAGGCTGGAAACAGCCCAAATTTCTGTTGATGAGAGAATGGATAGGCGAATAACTTATCCACACGATGGAGTACCATTCAGCAAAGCAAAGGTACAAACCACTGATTAAGACAACAACATCTCAAAAGCACTGAGTGAAAAGAAGCCAGACATAAAAAAGTACGTGGTTTAGGGTTCCATTTCTATTAAGTTCTAGAACAGACAAAATGAATCTATAGTAATGGAAGCCAGAAAGTGATTGCCTGCGAAGGGGCATGAGGAAACTTACCGGGGTGGTGGAAACGGTCTATATCTTATTTAAGTGGTAGTTACATGAAAGTATACAGCTGCAAAACTCATCAAACTGAATGTCCGAAATCTTAAGATCTTGCATTTTATTGCATATAACTCATACCTCAGTTAAAAAAAAAAAACTGGATAGTCTAGCTGCAGAGGCTGCGTTCTGAAAATATTTCCCAATTTCAGTGGCAAGAACAGGAAACAACTGGAGGGAGGAAATCGATTGAAATGAAATGAGTGAATTTAAATAAGCAGGATCCAATGATCTTGGCTTGTGAGTAGCGCACAGTCTCAGCCCACACCTTCTCAGGTGGATCTGTCTTTATGTGCATATGTTGATATTAGATGAATATTATGTTGCTGAATTAGAGATCTGAAATTGCTTTTGTGGATAAAGTTCAGTACGGCCTGCATTTATGTGGCACCTACTGAATGCTAGGCGCTGGGTATGCTGTGTTTCCTAAAGTTGCCTGTTGGCTCCCCAGGAGATGGGTGGTTTGGCTTCTATTTCTCTGGTTTCTTCCATGGGAGGGCTTTGCTCTTCCCTTGACTGCTCACAGAATGATGTCTGCACAGAGTGGGTGCCGAATAAATATTTCGTGACTGAGTGGATGAAGCAATGAATAATGAACATGCAAGTGTGTGATGCTCTGTATGCATGTGAGAAGTCAGTGTTTAATTTCTCTAAGATAAATGTTACCATATATCCGACGTTAAAAAACAAACAAACAAACAAACAAACAAACAAATACAAAACCCTCACCAGTTTCTTTTTACTCTCTGTGAATCAGACTCGAACAAGTGAAAAAGATACAGAATATAAAATGGTCTCATTTTCTGTCCCTTTCACTTCCGGTATTAAAGGCCAATCTGATGACAACTGGTCTAGGGGTTGGACTTTGGATTATTAAAAACTATTTTGCAAGAAATAAGCTTGGCTTATATGACCCAACAATGAGATAACCTACTTTGGTAAGAATGACAGCAACAGTTGATATTTCTTGGGGAAAACACTAACCAAAACAAGAACCAGAACAACCCCTCCCAATCTCAAGAGGCAATGGGATATAAAGAAGGTTAAATTGAGTTGCAGATGCCAACAGAGAGAGCCTTTGGAAGATGTGTGTCGTGAGGATAGTTTATCAAAGTTCACTAACTGCCAATATTTTTTACTTGGCATATAAAGTGGCCAAATAAAGCATTTAATGATTTTAAATCTAGAATGTATTTATAGAAATAAAACAGAATTAACCTGGGTCAAATGCTTCGTCCTTTGACTGCTTCCCTCAACACTGTGAATTAGCTTAGTGGTAAAATAAAATAAGTTTAAATAAATCACTATGTTGAAAAATAGAATGTAATGGATAATTTGTAAGCCAACAACCTTAACTTTAAAAAGAAAATCTATTCTAATTATATACATTTCGTTTTAGATGGCAGATGGAAGCTTATTAAATATTTGGAAATTTTTATATGAAATTATAATTTATGCTCTGATTCTAAGATTTAAAAGCCCAGGTAGTGTGTGTTTACTGAATATTTTTATAAATTTGAAAGTTTATTTGTTGCAAATTAAAAAAATTTTTTTAACATTTATTTATTATTGAGAGACAGAGAGACACAGAACATGAGCAGGGGAGGGGCCGAGAGATGGAGAGACACAGAATCTGAAGCAGGCTCCAGGCTCTGAGCTGTCAGCACAGAGGCCAACGTGGGGCTCGAACTCATGGACTATGAGATCATGACCTGAGCCCAAGTCGGAGGCTCAACCGACTGAGCCACTCAGGCACCCCTGTTTGTTGCAAATTTAATGAAGAAAAGGATGCATTTCATTTGTCTCTGTTTTCCCATAGGATTTATGATTTCTTTAAAATTTTTTTTTTTCAACGTTTATTTATTTTTGGGACAGAGAGAGACAGAGCATGAACGGGGGAGGGGCAGAGAGAGAGGGAGACACAGAATCGGAAACAGGCTCCAGGCTCTGAGCCATCAGCCCAGAGCCCGACGCGGGGCTCGAACTCACGGACCGCGAGATCGTGACCTGGCTGAAGTCGGACGCTCAACCGACTGCGCCACCCAGGCGCCCCGGATTTATGATTTCTTGCAAGAGTTCATAGTCTATTGTAAAGTGGAAAACAAATACTGTTGTCTTGAGAATATAAATAGGATAGAGAGTGCGGGTGTGATAAGAGGCAGAGTGCCAAAAGAGGGAGAATTTGTAGATACGTAGACTTTCACATCTTATACTGTTCAACTGACATTGAACCACAAGTCTGGTTTTGAGTTTCCTTATGACCAAATCAAAAAGAGAAACACAACTTAAATGGACACCATATATAAGAAAATTTATATTAACTATATTGACCTTAAGCAAAGAGTATCTTAAGGAAGAAAGCCACAACTCTTAGGGCTAAAAGAGAGAGGGCTGTGTGCGTGTGTGTGTGTGTGTGTGTGTGTGTGTGTGTTGATTGTTGATTGTTGATTTTGGGAGATTGAACAACAAAATGGACAATATTCTCAACAATATGTCTTTAGTAAATGTAATAGAGAGTTTTGTTCTGAAATTTCTTCAGTGTGAACTCAAAGCAGGTAATGCTATGTATGAGGAGGGCCAAGACCGAGGAGGATGGTTTGGAAACTAACTGCCAAGTCATCCGGAACGTGCTCCTCAGGTAGGCTGAGTTGTAAAGAATGTGGAGTTTTCTTCCCTGACATGGGTCTAATGTGAAGATGTCGGGCAGTGATCAGTCAGCTTTAAACAGCCATCGCCTTAGAGAAAGCGTATCGGCAGACTTCAGTGAAAATTGAGAAGCCAAACCAGGTGGGGATGTGGCACACGGGGAAGGGTAGGAAGTGGCCGATGACCTTAGTGAAGATGAAGTTCTGCAGTCCCCAAGAGTCAATCTGCGTAGATGACATGGCATCTTTGGGCGTGGCGGTCCAACGACTTGACATCACCTTTTACTAATTGGGTGTTATAGGCGAAATCTCTTAATTTCTCTCTGAGCTTTTCCCCCTCATCTCTGTGATGATATCGGGCAGGAGGACATTGTTCCCGCTCCTGATGTTTCTTTCCGTATAGAAGGTGTGGCATTTTGGACCCTGTCTATTCCTTTACATCATCTGTTCCAGGGGAGTGACTTATCTGATGGATACATTTAGGAAAAATCAACTGGCTGTGTTTGACTCACGCCTCCCCTCTTCCTTCTTGGGAGCTATCTGCCTGCCTGGAGGCAGGAGTTGTCTTCCCCTCTCCGCACCGCACACGCCGTCTTGCCCAGTTCAACATGCCCTGTGCCTGGGAGGGCAATTCTGCCTAATTCTGTGGCGCTCACACCAAGCGGTGCCCTTCCAGTTGGCCTTTACTGGTCATAAGGAATTGATTTTGGCTTCCATTTGCCACCCTTGTTTTATTTATCAGTTTGTTCAGATTTTAGGTAGAGAGGGGTACTACTTGTTGGCCCCCTCCAGAGACCCCGGCAGGCTGGACTAGTTCTTAATCATACCCATCTCATATTGAGTGTGAGGGGTGAACAGGATAAGGGCACAGTGGTGGTAGGGTGTTCGGTGGTTGGTGTGGAGAGACACTGCTGGTTAGTGCTCTGTTGGCTGTTTTCCCTTTAGTCTGGAGGTATATTGAATAGTGCCAATGACAGTACCCATCACAAGACACTACAAGAGAATCAGCGGCGTCTTGGGCATTTTCCCATCAAATCCTTACATCCTGGTTCGAGGGGCTTGCCAACACTTGACAAGTGCTCTTCTTGAATAGCTTTCTGGGGCTACCTACAGCGTCTTGTCCTCAGGGTGACCCATCTGTCTTGGCTGCAGATGTGGGTCCTGTCTCAAGATTCTTTTCAACACGGACATCAGGCCAAAGCCTTATCAGGTGAAAAAGCCTTGTTGGCTTTAGGCTGAAAAATATGAGGTCTCTAGAAGCAGGTGCCAAATTAATAAATACTAGGAGTGGCTAAAGGTTCAAGGTCCTGTTGGACGCATGTATTGGGTACGGAGGACGCGGTAGACGGCTCCCCTGGGCAGCTCTTATTGTTGAAGAACAGGGCTGACACAAACACCATTTCTGGGAACGTGGTTTCCCAGCATGGCTTCGTGCACCTTCTCCATCTGCTCCAGAAGCATTATTCTGGGCATCTTGACAGGAGGCCTCCCAATGAAAAGGGAGAACAAAAAAGTGCATTTTTTATCATCTCCAAATACCTACAGCTCAGGGATATGAATGAAAAACACTTATCTTGTGACCTTTCAGGCCCTATTGCAGGGGAAGGACAGGAAAAGCAGACCAAAAAAAAAAAAAAAAAAAAAAAAACCCCAAAAAAACCCAAAAAAACCAAAACCAAAGCCCAACTATTAAAACAAATACAAAAAGCACCATCTTGTTTCTTTTCTGTCCTTGTTTGCTCTTTATTGAAAAGGGAGGAAAGAAGAAATCTGCTATTTACACCAACCTGTTGACAGACGGTTTGCTTTTATTTGATTTGCACTTCATTTGCATGAATAAAAAGTACAGGGAGTGTTGTGACTTAACAGTAACATAGAAACTATTAGAGGGGACTTGACCAGTAGCTTCATCATCATAGGGCAATGATGTCTTGCTTTCAATCACCGAATGCCATTTAAAACAAAGCTATAGAGATTGATAGTAGGTTCCTTCACTTCAGGGCATGCTACATCTACTACAGCCTCTGGGTAAAATTCACCACTTCCTAAAATGTAAAGGAAAGCGACTGCAAGATAATTAGTGTCTACTTGGTCAAGGACAAAGGGGGAGGGCACAATACCATCCATCAGCCAGAGCAACTCTGCCTTCTTTCTCCCAAAGGAAGCTCACCCTATCCTGCCACTACCCCGTGGACAGGACACAGGAACTTTGTGGAACTCACCTGATAATACAAGTGATTCTTCCCTAGTTCTGCCTGGGTTCTGGTAGGGGTTCTGCCCGGAAGCCCCTACTGGCCTCAAGGCCAGCCCCAAATGTAACGAGAGTGTTGAAGTTTAGCAGGTATTCATGGTAGGGTCACTTTGGCAGGATTTGGTCTGGATCTATCCTCAGGCTTATGGGTTTTCATTCTAGGGGTATTTATATTTTAACAAGGATTGAAACTTTAGCTTTTTCTGAGAGTAAGCATTCAGGAATCTTCAGGACTGTGGGTGGAGAAAGGTTTGAGGCAGGGAAGACAGGAGTACTTAGAACCTGCTGAAGGCTCACTACACAGGATAGTTTCCATAGTTTCCTAGCTTTCCAGAGGCCAGACATTTATGTTGGTGATGAACAAGTCACTGGATTTGAAGTTTGATAAGTAATATTTGCTAGGGTATGAATTTGGTTGCATGTAACTGAAACTCAAAATAACAGTGGCTTAAACAAGATGCAAATCTTTCCCATAGAACAGTCTGGAAGAAGGTGCTCCAGGGCTCATATGACAGCTTTGCTCTTTGAGATTTTCCAGAGGCCTCATGCTGATTTCTTGCTTTGCCTCCCCAGGGTATGGCACATCTCTCCTTGATCCAAGGTGGCTCACCACCACGTTCACAATGGAAAAAAAAAAAAGAAGAAGAAGGGGAGAAGGACAGGGAAAGGGGGCGCATGCCTCCCTTTAAAAACATGACTCAGAATTGCACTTGAGACTTTCACTCACGTCCCCTCAACCAGGCCCTTCTCATATGGCCACATCTAACTGCACAAGGGAGGTTGGAAAATGCCATCTTTAACCGTGTGACCACATGCCAGGGTTTTGCCTCTGTTCCAAGAGATGAGTTGAAGCTCTTGGAAAGCCGAAGTTGCTCCCTAGGGAATGAAAAGAGGGGTGTTTGTGTGGGGTTGAAAGATGAGCCAGGCGATAAGAAGTCTGGAAGATCATTCTCCGGTGACTTCACTTTCAACAGTTTGGTTTTATGTGTTTTTATGACTGCTTCCAGTATACTCACCCCCACGTGCCCTTGTACTTCTTTTTAACATTGGGTTAAAACAATATAGTTACAGTCCATTCAGATGGTTCAGTTGAGTGACCACCAAGTGAGCAAACGCTGTGGATTATATGACATGTGAGGTGTGGGAATATAATGCTGAAGAAGTTGTATGTCTGCCCTTAAGTATCTTACAGTCTATAGTAGGTTTTCTCAACCACGAAACTATCGATGTTTGGGGCTGGTTAATTCTTTTGGGGGGGGGTGTCTCATTAGATATCAGTAGCGTTCCCCCTTCTGGCTGTGGCAACAAAAAAATGTCCCACCACGTTGCCAAATGTCTTCTGGGGGTAGAAATCACCACTAGTTGAAACCCCTTGGTTTAAAGAGTGCATTGGATCACTGGATCTCAGCGTGTGCATCCTAGGCCAGGAGTATCAGTGAAATGTCAGAATCACCTGAAACTTGTTAGCAACACACATTTTCAGACCCTCCTCCAGAAGGACTGAGTCAGAAACTCTTGGAATGCGGCTTAGGAATCTGTGCTTTATTTCACAAACTCTCCAGGTGACTCTGATAATTCGGATTCTAAGGCTTGAGAATGGCTAAACCAGATCATTCAGCAGCCTGGATTTCAATTCAATGTAGTAAGAGGGATAAGGACAGTATATGCTGAATGCCGTGGGAACCCAGAGAAGGGCAACTAATCCAACCATAGAGGTCAGAGGAAACTTATCAGAGTAGGCAGAAGTGTTACTTGCGTCTGGAAGTTTTCTGTAGATTGTAAGCAGTCGAAGGAGTGGAGGAGGAAGGATAAAGAACATTCAAGAAATCTACTTGGTGGCCTGCAGAAGTATGGTGCATTCGATAAGTAAGAATAGTTCAGTCCTGCTAGGTTGTGAAGTCCTAAGTCAGGAAGCCCTGGGCTTTGGGACTGGAGGGGCAGGCAGGAATTTGTTCATGGGGGGGTATAGCATGGTATGTTGGACAATTGTTTTTAAGATGCTCAGCATCTGAACCCCTTTCTAGCATCTAGTATCCATGAGGATACTGTATTGATGCAGGAGCCTTGGTGGGAGGCCAAACTCTTCCTGCATTAGAAAAGTTGAACTTCCAGAAGCTAGCCTCCTGCTGCCCCGTGGCAGGTAGGGTGTGGGCATGTACCTAAGACCCGCCAGTCAGATGCCCCCTTCCAGGCTGTGATTCTGGAATGAAGATTAAAAGACAGTGGTGGTGGAGGTGTTGAGAGCAGTGTCCACCGTGACTTGTGGCCGGGACGTTCTCCCCAGGTGGGTTTTCAGGCTTGACTTTGCCCATGGTTCTGGCCGTCTGGGCTCCCTGGATTCTTGCACATTTTCTTGCCCGGTTCTTCAAGCCTTCCGGCGAGTCTGTGAAATACTTGTCAACAAATTCCTTCCCTGTTTAGCTCTTCGCAGATCATCATCAGCCAGAGGTGATGTCTCTCAGAGGGTGTTTGCATGTGGGAAATGATGAGCCTTTGCAGAAAGGGTATTTACCACCCGCCATGTACAAAGTGAAAGCACATCATAACCCCAAACATTTATTAAGCACTTTACCTAGATTATCTCCCAATTCCCCAACCAGCCCCTGAGTAGATACCATTATTGCCGTCCTTATTTTATACATAGCAAGCTGAGTTTTGAACCCAGGGGTTCTGTCTCTAGGGCCTGTTTCCCTCAAAATCATGACCAAAGCCCAATCCGAATCCAAATCTGAAATTCCCTTCAAGGCCTGTAGCGGCCATCAAACCCCACCCACAGGATGACATCCTTCATCAACCTTGCCTTGAGTGCCTGATGATCCTTCCATCACCGTGTCTGCTGTCTCCCCCACATCATCAGGCACTTTTTTCACATCATCCTAGATTCACTTCGTAGCTGTCTTCCTCTTCTATCTACACCATAAGCCTGACTTTGCCGCTCCCTAGGAGGTGGTCACCAGCCAGATACTTTAAGAATGTAAATATGACCTTGCAGCATTGCTATGGGGAGGGGTGGTCTCCAAAATGCTGCATTTAACAACTGGCTCATAAGGGTACTGGCCAATCAGAATAGTCAGTGGCTGCAAATATCTGGAGAACACGTACCCTGCAAACAATTGAACATTAGCTCTGGTTGTAGAACAAAAAATGGATGAACTTCTTTGTCAGTTGTACAGCATGACAAACATCCCAAGCATTACTATTTTGCCTGCCGTGTCTCTTTTAGTTGCCACAAAGCCTAGGGTGTTCTTATGTATTTGGTGGGTACTTGATAAGCTCTGAATTAATGGATGAATGACTGGGAAATCACCCTGGTTCAATCCCCCCCACCTCCCACGGGTGAGTATCAAAAACCAGTAATTCCCTATTTTGGTTGAATGATGACACCCCAGATCATCTCTTTGATTGCTTGGTAGTGAGGAGGTCACGGGCTTTTCAAACAGTTCTCCCACCGTACTTAACTTTGATTCACTGACTGGAACACAAAGTGATAGGGACCATACTGCCCCCTCAGAGAGATGGAGACCGGGGCCTTGAAATCAAACGAAAGCAACCGATGAGGCAATTCTCCAGCGAAGGAAGCAGCTCCTCGGATCACTCAATGGATCGGCCTCGATTGCCCCGGAGCCCACCCACCTGCCTGGCACTCGGAGCCTGTTGCCGAAAGTTCTTTTCGTCCTTCTGTTCCGTCTTCCATTGCTATCACGCCGACAGCTGCGGGAACACATGGAGGTTGCTTGGCAGCTGCTAGACACAGATGCTGGGCTCTGTAATGTACTTTTCCCTCCTCTGCTGCTGCTTCTGAGTGTTTCTCTGGCTGCCTGGATGTCTTCGTTCCTGCCTGTGGGAGGGGTGTGCTTCGAGGTGCCAGTGCGGTGTGAAGCCTTGGGGGATTGGTGCTGCTGAACAGGCAGGATGGCTGGGTCCTCAAGATCGTCTTTGCCTTTTTTTACATGCAAGTGTCAGGGTCTAACTGTTCTGCACGCCTGAGAATGGTTTCCAGCTGGCCTAGAGGAAAAGAACGTTGGGGTGTCTTTTTCTCCCCACCCTTGGAGCACCTGCTTCATCCAGGTCTTCATTATTTCCTGGATGCTTTTCTGCAGCAATCTCCTGGTTTAACTGGCCTCTTTGCCCCTTTTCTTTCTTCCTGGCGTTTCCTTCCATGGTTCTACCAGGGTGATTTTCCTACGACCAAATCTGACCACATCTCTCCGCCTCTCTCCTTTAATCCTCATAGCTGGCAAGACAAAATATGAACTTAGTGTGACTAAAGGGCCCTTCGTGACTCATCTTTTGCTGCCGCCGCATCTATTTTGACCAGAACAAATCAGCTGTTTTTTTTTTTAACGTTGCGTACGCTAGGCCTAGGAATTCCTTCCTTCCTCTTCTTATCTGTTCCCCGGGTTCACTCTGTGTGAGCCGGAGAGATTTCTCGAGTACCCTCTTCTGGGTATAGCCTCTCCCTTGCCCTGATCCTCGGTGGGCCAGACTGGAGAAGTCGTCAACCGAGCCACCTCCATTTGGAGACCGTCATTCAGGCAAAGCTGCTGATTAAGTAGCCTATTCGGTGCCAGATACCGGGACCCAGGTGTGCACGGGAGAGACAGCACAGTCCTCAAGGAGTTCATCGACTGTTGGACAGATGAATGAGAAAGCACACGATTAAAATATAGAATGAAATGAGCCTGATAACAGAGGTGAGTTACAGGATGTTACAGGAATTAGTTGCCCTCCCTTTGTGCTCCTGTACCATTCCCAAACCTCCTCCTATTAGCCCTGTAATACGGTTGACCCTTGAACAATATGGGGTTAAGAGTGCCATCCTACCACACAGTCCCAAATCTGCATAGAACCTTTGGCTCCCCCCCAAACGTAACAACTAATAGCATGCTATTGACGGGAAGCCTTACCGATAACATAAACAGTTGATTAACACATATTTTGCGTATGTTTTACATACTGCATTCTTGCAACAAAGCAGGCTAGGGAAAAGAAGATCTTGTTACTAAGAAGATCAGAAGGAAGAAGAAGTACATTTATAGCACCGTCCTGTATTTATTGAGAAAAACCCACGTGGCAAGTGTACCTGTGAAGTGCATACCAATGTTGCCCCAGAGTCAAGTGTACTTTAATAGTGTGTTTTCCACCCATCTCCCCAACAATCTCTGAGTTTCTTAAAGGCAGAGACTGTTTCTTATTTAAATTGCACCTGTCACGGTCACTCAATGCCCAGCACAAAACTCAAGAAATGTCTGTTGAGCAGTGGCACCTGCATGATTGTGTCCTCGCGGTGACGGCCGTGTCCTACCATGTGTATCGGGGTGAGTGGCAGCCCCAGGGAAGTGTCCTGGAATCCTTTTGGGCTGAAGGACACAGGAAAGAACATGGCGGGGGGTGGGGGGGGGGGCGTTAAGAGGGCGATTGCAGGTTCTGGAAATTTTCTCCCTTGTTTTGGAAAATGAAAGCCTTATCTTTCTACCAGGTTCTTGGGCCTGGCGATGGAGATCTACAGTCACTCTGCTTAGTCTTCATCTTTCCCCTCTCCCTGAGAGCCCCTCTCCTCTGCTCTAATTTTCTTTTGCTTTTGGTCAGAGAAACCTTTTATTAAAGAAAAGTGCATCTCCTCGAAGAGTAATATTTATATACATTTAAAATAAATTAATTTGGGGAAGTTGACAAGGAGGAAAAACAAAACCCGGAGTAATTCCACCACCCAGAGCTGTCCGATACATTGCTGTTGACGTGTTGGTGCACATTTTTCCAGACTTTTCTCTACGTGTATGTACAGAGAAGTGTTTGAGTAAAGACTCCGGATTTAGGCTGCCTGATTCTGAAGACAGGCATTGTTTTAGATAATGTTTAACAGCTTCCATTCTGGTTTAACCACCAAATATGTTAACTAGTTTTGTTGTTACAAAGACTATCATATTATACGGTATATGGAATCTGCTTTTCTCATTTACAACATCTTGCTATGCATTATATGACATTTTTCTGTGTCATGAAACCTTACATTCTTCCTTTAATAGGGATAGAGGAATACACTTTAATAGTGTGTTTTCACTCATATGAAATGAGGATATTTCATTGAATGGATACCGTGCTTCATTTACCAATCTCCTTGTGCTAGGTATTTAGGTGATTTCTAATTTTTCACTCTATGTTTCATATATCATAGATTTCATATATCACCAGTACGATGTCTCTACGTCCTTACCTGGGTATTCCATCAAGATGCAGATCTAGAAGTGGCCTTACGGATCAGGGGTGTGCTCCTGTGTAGGGCTTCTGGTAGAGGTGGCCTCCTGTGAGGGTTACGTACCAAACTGCAGTCCCTAATGTTGTGGGAGAGAATCCCTTCCTGCACGCTCCCATCCGAACCAATACTGAGCTTTTAAAGTCTTTCCAAGAGTTGTATGTTAGGGCAAAAATTACATCATGTCATTTTTATTTGCATTTCCTCAGCTTCCAGCGAGGCTGACTTAATATATACACTTCACTGGCTCTTCGTGTTTCTTATTTTCTGAGTTGACTTTTTGTGTCCTCCAGAGCTTCCATTCCGCCTTTGATGATTCTGGACGGGGCTTAGATCAGATGGCTTTTCTCTGTGGAAGACCTAAACCCATGTTAGCTTTGTGAAGTGATGGTTTCGAGGGGCATGTGCCCAACCTTCTCTGCTATGTATTTGCATTTGCTACTAAAACTGTCTAACGTGTTATAAATTTGACTCTTCCGCATGTTGCCAGTGACATGGTTTTAATGCTAATGAACGCTTTGGGCACCACATCTCAGTGAGAGCAACGGCCACTTTTGCAGACTTAAAAATGCCACATGATACCTCGTGGTGTGTATGGATATATGAGCTGCTGCATTCCTGAATTTTCCTCCATGGTAGGCGCTGGCATAGCTGAGAACACGTGCATGTCTGTCTGTGTACATGTCTGGGTCTTGAGCTGAGGTCAGGAAACAACGTGTGTGTTTTTGGGTTTCTGTGAAGTTACACAAGTGCCTTTGTATGCTCGTGACCTGAATCTGTCTCTTAGGGGACATTAGGTTCAAAATTTACTTTCAGGAAGACTGCCTTGGTTATCCACCCATCCTCAGGTTACTTCTCTAACTCTAAACTTCCTGAGCACATGCGTTTCACATCTAAACTTGCTAACGCATTGCTGAAAATGCACCCTCAATGTAATTCATAGGTAGTTGTTCTCCCACGAGAACCCTCTGCCTTTGCCTGTGACCGTTTTGAGGTCAGACTCCAGGCTTTACCACATCCCCTCAAAAGAGACCCAACCCGCAGAGCATCAGTGAGTAATAATGTAAAACTGGCTGGGACTTATGGGGAGATGAAGGAGAACGCTACATGATACAACACCCAGCAATAAATAAAGGCCGCCATTTTCACCTTCTCTTGGTGAAAGTGTTCCTCTTCAGTCATGGGCCTCTGGGTCTCCCTCTCCCTCTCTCTGAAACTTTCCCTGAAGCGGCCGCTGCGTATCTCCTCCCTTCCTTTTCAGAGAAATTTCGCTTTCTTCCGAATTTCTTCAGAATTGATCCTAATGCCCGGGAAGGCCAGCATCTTTTCAACAAAAGTGAAACTCTTTCAATGGGAGAGTGCATTGCTGAAAAGAGTAAGGTTTTCTTCGAGCCATTCCACCAAGCTATATATCACAAGGATTTGTTTCATCCCTTCTTCGGCCAGTTGGAACACCAGGACCACATCTGTCCTGTCTCAGCCTCCATTTCTCTCAGTGCGTCCTCCGGGGCTGTGGGCAACATAGGTTCTCAATTAATGCTTGCCAACCAGTGGGGAATCGCCTGTATGTTTTCATTAGTTAGCACAACACATGCAAGTTAGAAGGGATATGAATACACAGGCAGACAAATGATGAAGGCTTGGTCTGTGTACATCATAATGCAGGGAGTGAGGTGCTGTGATTAGCTGGCCCCTGCCCTGCTGTGGTACCCTCTGCTCTCTGGGGGTTGGACGTCAGACCTGCAAGCCTCAGCCATTTACTTCCTTCTACTTCTCTTTTTACTGTAGTTGACTTCTCTTCTTCTCTAATTCCTTTTGTGCCCTCCTTCATACAAAGTTGGGCCAATCCAGGAGGGGATTTATGAGATCCATTTCCCAGAATATGACCATCATGGCACGCTACCTCCTACCTCCGCCCTCAGTAATGTGGTTCCTCCCAGCCTCTCTCCTACATAGGACCTGAATTATCTGGGGCCTGTTTCTGAGGTCTGACTCCTCCCCATTTCTCCATTGACCCCCTTAGACCACATGTAGGTCAGGAAGAGGAAGGTTTCAGGAGACTCAAGTAGAGATATGTTGATTGCATTAAGGGGTTGAAGGGTCAGGACAAGGATGTAGGAAGGAAAAGAGGATTCCACAGAGAAGAAAGGTAGGCCTGTTCTACCTGGAAATAAAGACAACTGGATGATTGAGTCAAATCTGTTGGATTTTACTTTGTATGGCTCCTTCCTGTGCCATGGCATTTCCTCCTGGCTTCATTGTGTTATTTTTTGGGAGACACACAAAATGATAAATGCCAAACAAGGATGAAATGGTGGGAAGTGACTGGGAGTCAGAAAAGAATTTCAGGGTATCTTTTTACCCAACACCAAAGGGAGCCTGGAGACCAGTCTAGAAGATGGGGACCATCACCCAGATAAAGAATCAGTCAAAAATCCCTACAGATAAAGAATGTCTCCTGGCTAACTCTCACTTGGGAGACACTGTGCTTTTCTTTTTTTCTTTTTTCTTTTTCTTTTTTTCTCTTCTTTTTTTTTGCATCTTCATCAATAGTTACATGGTGGAGAATTAGAGGGATCGTGAATGAATGGTAAATAAAGATGAAGGTTTTCTTTTACAGGGTTTTTTTAATGACCACGGGTGTTTTTGTTTGCTTCTCCAAGGGCCTCTGCTGTAGGAGTTGCAAGCCAGGTGCATCTGCCCTTTGCCTGAATCAAACCCATCCCGTACCTCTTCTGCCTAAACCCGTGCTTTCTGAAAAACTTATGTGATTGTGGCAAGAACACTTGACATGAGACCCACTCTCTGAACAGGTTTTAAAGTATACAATACAGTATTGTTCGCTACAGATACGATGTTGTACATCAGAACTCTAGAATTTATTTATCTTCTTACCTGACACTATGCAGGTTTGTTAGTAACTCTCTATTTCCCCCTCCCCTAGTGACCACCGTGAGTCTTTGATTCTGTCAATTTGACTATTTTAGATACCTCGTATAAGAGAAATCATCATATAAGACAAATCATCATTTGTCCTTCTGCGACTAGTTTATTTCACCTAGCAAATGTCTTCAAGGTTCTCAAACCCATGCATTTGAGCCCCTGCCTGTTCTTTTGTGACAGGGTGTATACAGAACTCAGAGTCCTTGCCCGCCTCTTTTTTGTTCATATTCTACACTCTTCCTGATAATTCACTGGCCTCCTGGACCCTGGAGTCCTGTTCCCTAAACCCACGGTGCTCCCCTAAGCTTTTCCCTGAGGCTCCCCAGGCCCTGCCTGTCTGGCCCTGTGAACCGCACCTGCTCCTTGGAGTCCGACTGCCTCTTCCCTGCCCAGCTCTCCTGCCTCTCCAGGCACCCAACCCTCACCCCTCCTGCCCAGACCTGCCCCGCTGAGGCCCCTGCCTGGCAGGACATGGTGCCTCTGAGGACTAAAAATAGGGGATGTATAAAAGAACGGTAGGACCCAAATAAAGTCTGAAGCAGGAAATATAATGATCCTCCAAAAATATGATTCTGGTGCTTCCACAGGAGCCCTGTATCTGCTTCAAAGCATGTGAACTATCTTTATTTTGCATTCAAACTATCTTTTGGGGCCAGGTTTCCTTCATAACACGGCTTATTGCAAAACGGATCTGAAGCCCTAGGGAGTTTATCTGTAGTTAGGTGTTTTTTTTTTTTTTTTTCTTTCCAGTAACTGTGGGTCGGAGGTATTCCAGCCATTATTAACTAAAGGACTACTCTGTTTTATGACATCTAATCAGGTAGATGTCCCACTGGGAGAACAGATTGTGTCCTTTTTTTCCCCTCTGAACCGAGGAGATAAAGAGATAAAACTCATACGTTGTTTTTTTTTTTTTTTTTTTTTTTCTTTTTTTTAAATCAACAGCCTAGTCCCCTGTGAGAGCTTCACGTGAGCCTGTTATGCATGTGAGTCTGGGCCTAATGGGGAGACCTGAGGGCTTGTGAGTAGGACATTTTGTCCTCTCAGTGGCGGTGCATGGTCTGGTCCCTTCTTGAAACACCTCTTAAGACCACTCTTGTCTTGAAGTAGGATTACCTTTTATTTGCCTTGAAACTTCCCCCTTCAAGCCAGGAGGTGTCCCCTGGGTTTAGAGCTTTGGGATTTGTCAACAAACCTGTGTTCACTCTGCCTGCACTTTTCTCCATGGAACACGTTCCCCCATATTCCACCAAGGGCTTGCTTTTGCCTTCAGAGTTGGACAAAGTCCCCTCCATCCCTGTGATCCTTTCAGAGTCCATCTGAATGCCTTCTGTCCATTGACATTTCCATATGCGCATCCACAATTGTCCTGTCTTCCTTAACTGTAGGCCCCCAAAGGGCAGAGAGCCCTTTCCTCGTAATATCTCAGCCCAGTGTCGGCCATGGAGCTAACTATGCCTTTTAAGCACTTCAAAAATTGATTTTGGTGAAAAATTTACAAGTAGGACTCTAAGGCAAGTCTGTCAGTTTCAGTGGCTCTGGCTCATCGGACCTCAGGGCTCTAGAAACCTCTAAGAAGAGACTCCAGTGCTGCCCAAGCTTTGGTGGGAGAGTAGGACAGAGATTTCAGAGTGAGATTTAAGAGACTCAGAAAGGTACTCTGCTCACAGCTCTTTGATTTAAGGCGTATCTCTTGTTGGAGGGAAGGCCCACCTGGTATCGTGGGTCATCACACCGGCTCGGTGGCTGGGCCACCTGGCTTGAATCTTGGCTGTGCCATTTCCCAGATGTGTGACTTGACCTCTTTGTGCCTCAGTTTTCCTCTGTAAAATGGGGATAATAATAGCAACTACCTAACAGGGTTGTGAAGATGAGCTGAACTGATACTTTTTTTTTAAGTTTATTTATTTTGAGAGAGAGAGAGAGAGAGAGCACTTGCAAGCGAGGGAGGGGCAGAAAGCGGGAGACAGAATCCCAAGCAGGCTCCGCACTGTCAGCGCAGAGCCCGACGTAGGGCTCAATCTCATGAACTCTGAGATCATGACTTGAGCTGAAACAATAGTCAGATGCTTAACCGACTGAGCCACCCAGGCGCCCCTGAATTAGTATTTCTAAAGTATGAGAAGATGCCTAGAGAGAGTCAGTACCCAATAAACAGACAAACGTAGTTCCTGGGAAAAACACGGATAGATGTCACACTGAAAAATACCTATGTGAATGAATGGCTCTCTCCCACCTCATGCAGGAGAATGGAACTCCTGGGAGCTCAGACCACTCAAAAACAGCCCCAGGGAGGGCTTCCTGGCCTGAGAGCAGAAGTGACCTCCTCAGAAGTAAATAATAAAAATAACAATGAATACTATCGGGTACTGAGCACCTGCTCTAGGCTGGACCCTGTGGTCAGGGTCCTACGTTACCCCGTTCAGTCTTCCAGCAACCTTGTGAGAAAGGGGTTGTTTCATTGTCTGGATCACACAGCGGAGACTTGGAGAGACTGGTTAACTTACCCAATGGCACATGGTCAGCAGGGGTAGCACCAGGAGTCCAAAGCCTGTGCTCTTAGCCAGTAGACCCTCTGTCTCCGTCTGCCTATCTGTCAGCCCAGCTTCTGGTCTTAATTTCGTTTCTCAAGTGGGGATCATCCTCACTGGGGATGCTGAAGTTCATATTATCCATTAATAATTTGGCTTAGGGGAAGAACGCTGGATTAGAAGTCAGGAGACCCAACTTCTGGTCTAGCTCTGTCACCTACTATATCAGCCAGGACAGGCTAGTTACCTGTGTTGGGCCACAGCATGGGAACTGATCGCGCCTGCCCTGCCTATCCCAGGAACTAAGATGAGACACCAAGGAGATCGTTCACATTCAAATTCATTAAACAACGACTGCTTACTACGGGCTCCGTCCTAAGCAAACTGCATTTACCTATATTTTTCATTATTGTAGATCAGCTTAGGAAACACTTAAAAGGCAAGATAGCATTGTTCCTGTGAATTAGGACTTCGTGAACCACTTTTTTTTAAGGTGCCCGATTGCCCCCCAAACAGGCGAAACATCAAGGCTCCAGAGCCAGGGGGGACCAAGCTGTCTATTTCAGAGAGCCAGCCACACTCTCCAGACCTTCCCTGCTTTCATGAAACAATAAACGTGTTTAGAACTGCTTCAGAACCAGGATGCCAGCGAAGGTGGGAAGCCTAGCCGAAGACCCGCCCTGAGGACCTCCGTGAGGGTGAGGGCCTCCTGTGGCCGTAGGCGCCTCCTTCCCTGTAACCGTCAGACCGTCCGTCCGTCCGTCAGCTGGCCGTGGTGGGATGCTGGGTCGGTTCTGTGCTTTCGCTAAGAAGGCGGTGTCAAGATGGAGAGGAAGGACTTAAGAGCTAAAGCAATAATAAACAAACATAAACCCGGGATCTGTTCTGATTGGGCAGTGTCCACGGTGAGACTCTCACCCCTGGATAGAGTTTGCCCGCGTTTGGTTTCGCGGAGGACCTACTCAGTTCTGTGCTCCGGCAGGTGCCAACTCTTCCCATCTGCCTCCTGGGAGCATAGTGGTGGCACAGTAAATAACATGTGGTCGAAGGGCTGGCACACCGCAGCTGACATCCGGGAGGACCTGAGGGAATGTTTCCGCCTGACTGGCTGACCTCTAAGAACAGGGGCCGGATCCTCTTTGAGTTTTCCAACGTTCAGAAGGTGCTCAATATGCGTTCGGTGAATGGATGAACCCATCAGAAAGCGTCCACTGAGTGCCAGCTGAGGGGAGGTGCTGGGTTATTTATGGTAGGGAGCGGAGGAAAAAGACTAAATCACACCTCTCAGAGAATGTTCACCTTATGGCAGGTGATCCCACCCCTACGTGACAAATAAAAAGGACCCACGGGTACCGGCGTTTTATTTGTGCGAACAAGGAGATGCGATTTTTAAGAGGTAAAGGTTATCGCTAAGTAAAATAAAAGAACCAAGGGACACGGAGGGCGAATAGAGATTTTTCTTGGACGTAAAGGCCCCAGGAGAAGCGAATTCCTTTGGAAACGGCCCAACGAGAGGCATTTCCCATTCCTTCCTTTTTCAAAGGCTGGTTTTGTTGGGTTTTTAACTGAGAGCCTCAGGATGGAGGGAGAAGCTATCTTCTCAGCACAGAGTTTTCTCCCCCTTTTCCAGAGGGAAGGCAGATTTGGGAAACTGGCACTGCCCCTGCCCAGATGGCAGCCAGCAGCTGGCTCTGGCAAAGGGAAGTTCTCACTCTGGGCTGCTGGCTGCCGGGCCCCTCCCGTTTCCCCAGCAATGCCGGGCCGGGGCCATTGGAGAGGAGAGAATGTGAGAGGCCGGCCATGCCAGCAGCTCCTCGCCACCCTGACCTGCCGGTTCTGGCTCTGACACCCAGGCCTGTGGCCGGGGAGCGGAGGGAGCAGACCCAGCAGCACTAGCCAGCAGCCTCAGCCTCCCTCCTCCTGCCTTGGCGGTGGTTGGCCCTGCGCTGAACCACACAATGGCTCCTGACGACTTTGGGGCTGCAGCGTCAGGGACAAAGGGTGGTGGTGATTTCAGAGAGAGTGGCCTGGCCACGCAACCGTGGGCTGATGTGGGTTACAGGGCTCCAGAAGATCCTGCTGGCCCACGGCTGCCCCTTCCCACACCAAACACTGCCCTGTCTTCTAGCAGACCCTGTGGGTCCCGGTTTCCTCCACCCCAGGCATAGTTTTCTTTTTTCCTCCCTCCCTCCCTCCCTCCCTCCCCCTTTTCCTTTCTTCTTTCTCTCCTTTCCCCTTCCTTCCTTCCTTCCTTCCTTCCTTCCTTCCTTCCTTCCCTTTCTCTCTTCTCACAATGCCTTTCTCGCACTTTCTTGCTTTCCCCCGCCCCCTCCTCCTTTCTTTTATTCTTCAAACATCTATTGACTGCACATTCTGTATCAGTCCTCTGCTAGGTTCTGAGAGTGCACAGATATAATAATACTTGGCCCTGCCCCCGAGGAGCTCACAATTCAGTGAGGACATCTGTGCCTGAGATGGGATGAGTCCATGACAATTAACGACAATAGAGCGTGTTAAGTACTATAAAAGCACACAAATTGCTAGGAAAGCAGAGGAAAGAGCCATTAATTTCTACCTGACCCATTTTGGGGAAAAGTTAGCTGAGGTGCTGCCATTTTTCAATTTAGTTGCTCACTCCGAGTCTTATGCTCCTGAGAAAAGGTTTTATGTCGCTAAGTCTCGTTGGAAAAATGAAAGGTTTGCTTTTTGTTTCAGTTCCTGCTTATGACTCAGGTCTCGAGGCTTTGAATTTTTATCAAGTCCAATTTTATCCATTTTTTTTTCTTTTTTGCTGTTGGATCTAAGAACTTTTTGTCTAACCCAAATGTTGCAAAGATTTTCTCCTTGATTTTCTTCTAGAAATTTATAATTTTACAATTACATTTGCATTTATGATCTATTTTTGCTCATCTTTGTATATGGCATGTATTGGGGGTTTTTCTTCTTTTTTTTTTTTAGTATAAAAAAATATTGTTTCCAGTACCAATTGTTCCAGAACCATTTGTCTGAAAGCCATCCTTTCTCTATTGAATTGTCTTTGCACCTTGGTCAAAAGTAAGTTGACTATATTTGTATGGGTCTATTGCTGGATTCTTCGAGAGGAGTATTTTTATGTCCAATATATTGTTTCATGCACTCTCTCTGTCCCTCTCAAAATAAAGGCATTTCTGCCATGCAAACAGCACCCTATATATCAACTAGAGTTATGACTTGACTAGGCAAAAGAAAAGAAGCTTGGCCAACCAAGATTAGAGTTAACTTTGCCACAGATTGCTGTGTGACTTTGGCATGGGGGGCTTTGTGATCCTGAAGAAACACAGGTGAGACTCAATAAAGAGTGTCACAAAGATTAATGAGGGCCGTGGCTGGGAGAAGAGCTGGGCTTTGCCTCCTCAGCATCCACATATTTGTGTAACTCCTTCTGCCCTGTTTTACAGTGAAAATATTTGGGGGGGGTGGGGAACAGCACTGGGGCTAACTGTGAGGAGAAGCGTATGGTTAATTACAAGCACTTTAAAGGAAGGTCTGTCTTCTTTTGCAGAAATGAAGCTCTTCCCGTCACCCCTGGGGGTCGGTGGTAAACACGTCTTCGCTGTGTCTTGTCACATACAACAGTTACCCAGGGGAGCCTTATTCCCGGTTACATTCTTTGGCTCTCCTTCACCAATAGAATGATTCTTTTACAACTTTGGAATGAAAAGCATGCAAAATGGTGTCTTCATACTGCTTAAATGCTTTCCACCCATGCCTCTCATTTCTGATTTTTCATGGCCTTAAACCACCATCTGCTGGGAGGGTGGGAAGGACGCTTGCAAGGTTGTTACGCCCTTCCCTCCAGTCTCAGACCCCGCTGCGCTTGGGCCACCAAATGAAAAGCATTTTTTTTTTTTTTTTTGGTGTGTCTTTCTCTCAAGGGTTTTCAGAACTTAGTCCCCATCCTTGGAAGTTTCCTTTTCCGGGCCATGCCCAGTTCCCTCTCGGGGACTGTATTTCCCGGGTGATGGACAAGGAGACTTCGTTCATGCCAAGCACTCTGGAAAGCTCATACCACGCTAATCATTTTGTGTCTTTGATTAACTTTGCTTTCTTTTCCTTTATAAATTGTTCTAACACTTTAAGTCCAAATACTAACACTGGGGACAGCTTGTGATTAACCTCTCTCCACTCCAAGAAGTAGCCAGTGTCAGTGATTCTTCCTTCTAAAATAGCTTAACCAGTTTTTAATACACCAAAAAGACTTTTTGCCCATAGCCCTCTGGTCATCTATTTTCCTTAATAGCCTTTTATGAGGGACCTTATCAAAAGCTTGCAAGGAAATCCAAGTAAATTATGTTCCTTGGTTCACCTTTACCTACTATTTCATTAACTTTTTCAAAAACAATATGACATAGTTTTCAACATAATTAAAGGGGTTGGGAAAAAGGGAACTTTAACTACCGCTTGACAGTTTCCATAGTTGCTTAGGGGAGCTGGGTCACTGCTCACATTCTGCCTCTGCTTAAGGACACTAATTCATTTCCCAGGCTGTCTGGCTAGGTCAGCCACTGGTTCAAGGTGGAAATGACAAGTTTTTAGGCTTTCAAGTGTGCAGTACTCAGCTCTCCAGAGAGCTCGAAGGAAGGAAACCACAAGTTTATCCAGGTCTGGCCCAGAGAAAGAGGAAATGATGGGGGAAACTAAGACGAGGGCAGAGGGCGGTGTCTCTGTGGAGGGGAGAACTCGGCCCAGGGAGAGTCTCAGATATGCCCAAACAACTCTTCATTGTTTGCATGAGAAAGGGAGGGGTCAACCATAGACTTTGGGAAGACTCTCAGGTCCAGGGGAGGTATGTAATGCCAAAATGGAAGGGTGGACAGAGGCTGGTAGAACAAGGGAAGAATTAGATATGAAATCGC
Organism: Lynx canadensis; assembly: GCF_007474595.2. NCBI lineage: Eukaryota > Metazoa > Chordata > Mammalia > Carnivora > Felidae > Lynx > Lynx canadensis. The sequence continues at coordinate 29,531,204 of NC_044319.2, forward strand.
TAATACCAGCAGTATGAAGCATATCATCATCGTAAGAATCGCAGGTGTATTGGGGCACCGTGGGTGAACTCAGCTGGTTAAGCGTCTTGGTTTCAGCTCAGGTCATGATCTCACCGCTTTGTGGGTTCGAGCTCCACATCAGGCTCTGTGCTGGCCGTGCAAAGCCTGCCTGGGATTCTCTCTCTCTCTCTCTCTCTCTCTCTCTGCCCACCCCACTCATGCTGTCTCTCTGTCTCTCAAAATACATAAATAAACTTAGAACGTTTTTAAAAAAATTGCAGGTGTCTTTGCTAAGTTTCTCTTGTGGGCAGGTATGTGTTGGGCACGTGCACATGTCTGTCTCATAGAAGCGTTAACAACTGGAAAGGAAGATAACATTACCCTCATTTGTAAATGAGAAAAGTCAGGTGCAGAGAGTTCAAAGGACTTGAAGGTCACGCAGTTAATAAATGATCACATTTGGGAGGCAACCTCGTCCTTCTAATTCTGAAGCACGTCGGTTTTCATGATACCAGCTGGTCGATTCTTAGCTCATTCAGTCGCCAAGGTGTCCCGTAAGTCAAGTATGCTGGTTAACTAAACGTTCTAAACATTCTAAATATGAATTACCCGTTTTCATAAAGTAAGTAGCATTACTCAATCATTCAAAAAATGCCAGACGCTATTTAATTTGTATCAATGATGCACAAAGGCATTTCAGGTGACAGTCTTTAAAACATCTTTATGGATCTCCATTGTCACTGGTCTGGGAATTTGAAGGTATTTGTCTGCAAAGGACTCTGGCTGACAAAATGCTAGTAAAATTGGCTTTTAATGTAGAAAGGAATAGTAAGGAAAAGCAGAAAAGCTTTCATTTCTTTCTGGCTTACTTCGTGGTTTCCACTGGCTCGATGCCTATATTTCCTTATGTCCTGAGGGATTGGCCATTTTTAGTCTTTTCCACGACTTCAGAAAGCCCACCATAATTGTCTTGCCGCATGCTTCAGGCTCCACAGGATGTGATGCCTGCATACTAGAAAGCATTTTTCTAAGTAGCTTCTGAAGACCTGCCTGCTCCCCTCAAATGCTCCTGTAGGTCGGTGTTGCAGGTCGTCCTGGCACCTCACTTTCTGGTTTGTGCACGCTTCTTGTGAAATGTCCAGCATCGAAGGGAACAGGTAGGTATCTGAAGGCACCTGGGGGAGGCTGAGCAGCCCAGCTAATCAGCTCCCCGCTCCTGCTTCTGATTTGTCAAGACAATGGTCTTTAAGACAGGAGCCTGAGAAGCTGAGGGATCAGAAAAGCAACTTGGGCTTGTCTTCAAAGAATGGAACGCACTAATTGGAACGGACGCAAGAGTGGCCATCAGAGAGAAAAAGGAAATAATTCTTTTCATCTACCATCAAAATAGGGAACCTGAAGGAAAAAGAAAAAGTCTCCTAACTTAGGAGGGCGATAGCGTGGGCGTCTGGTTCTCGCTACGCCAGATAAATTCCGAGGCTGGCAGTTTTGATAAAACATTGCAGTGTCCATTTCCAAGGGACGGGAGGCCATCAGCCTGCTGTGTTCAGCAGGGGTGTCGTCATCAGGCAGGTCTCTGTATGAAACGCTGGGCAGAAGTGTGAGATCCTGGGCGAGGCAGTGGAACAGAGAGGGTTCTACTGAGGTCCTGTTGGTGCATTCCAATACTAGTTCTGGTACCTTCTAGCTTTGGTGGCCTTGGAAAAGTAAATATTGATTTATTAATCAGAGTTTCAGTTTCCTCATCTATAATATGAGAATAACACCTGATTTACCTGATTTATCCCTGTTTGAGGGATACATAAGAGAGTGCATGCAAAGTCTCCGACAACATGTAGCAAACAATGTCTTTCCCGTGACTTTCTGATGTGTTATTTTTCTAAATGACAAATCGAGATTCCTAGCACAACCACGTGTATGACTTTATGTTTTTTGTCACAGATGTGTCTAGGAGATACTGTGGACTCAGTTCCAGACCATCGCCATAAAGCAAACAATTCAATAAAGTGAGTCAATTTTTTTTTTGTTTCCCAGTACCCATAAAAGTTATATTTATGCTATGTTGTAGTCTATTAAGTGTGCGATAGCGTTATGTCTAAAAACACCCCAATGTAAATACCTTAATTTAAAATGACTTCCTTGCTGAAAAAACACAAACCATCATCTGGGTTTTCAGTGAGTCATAATCTTTTCTGATAGAGGGTCTTGCCTCGATGATGATGGCTTGCTGAAGGTTGGGATGGCTGTGGCAATTTCTTAAAATAAGACAACACTGAAGTTTGCCACTTTGATTGACTCTTCCTCTCATGAATGACTTCTCTGTAGCACATAATGTTGTTTGATAGCATTTTACCCTCAGGAGAACTTCTTTCAAATTTGGAATCAATCCTCTGCAACCCTTCCAATTTTTTTTTTTTTTTCAAGTAGACTTCATGCCCAGCAGGGAACCCAACACGGGGCTTGAACTCACGGCCCTGAGATCAAGACCTAAGCTGAGATCAATAGTCAGATGCTTAACTAACTGAGCCACCCAGGCACCCCCCTTCTGCTTCTTTATCAACTAAGTTTATGTAATATTCCAAACTCTTGGTTGTCATTTCAACAATCTATACAGCATTTTCACTAGGAGTGGACTCCATCTCCAAAACCCTTTCATGCTCATTCTTAACAAGCACCCTTCATCCCTTAAAGTTTTATCACGAGATTATAGCAATTCAGTCCCATCTTCAGGCTCCACCTCTCATTCTAGCTCCCTTGCTGTTTCCACCACATCTGCAGTGACTTTCTCCCCTGAAGTCTTGAACCCCTTCACATCATCCATTAGGGTTGGAATCCCTTCTCCCAAACTTCTGTTGATCTTGATATTTGGATCTCTTGCCATGAATCATGAATGTTCTTAATGGCATCGAGACTGGTGAATCCTTTCCAGAAGGTTTTCAATTTACTTTGTCCAAATTCATCAGGAGACTCATGATCTGTGGTAGCTATAGCCTTATGAAATGTATTTCTTAAATGATAAGACTTAAACATTGAAATTGCTCCTTGGTCCGTGGGCTGCAGAATGGAAGTTGTGTTAGCAGGCATGGAAACAACATGAATCTCACTGGACATCTCCATCAGAGCTCTTGGGTGAGAAGGTGCATTGTCAATGAGCAGTAATCTCTTGATAGGAATCTTTTTTCTGGACAGTAGGTCTCAACAGTGGGCTTCAAATATTCAGTAAACCATGTCGTAAACAGATGTGCTGTCATCCAGGCTTTATTGTTCCATTTCTAGAGCAGGCATCGTTCTTAAGTGCCCTACGATTTTCAGAATGGTAAAAAACATTGGTTTTAAGAGAAAGTTGCCAGCTGCCTAAGCCCCTAACAAAAGAGTCAGCCTGTCTTTTGAAGCTTTGAAACCAGGGATGGACTTCTCTCTCTAGCTGTGAAAGTTCTAGATGGCATCTTCTTCCAATAGAAGGCTGTTTTAATCTACATTGCAAACCTGTTGTTAGTGTGACCACCTCCATTAAGTGAGTTAGCTGGATCTTCGGGTTCATTTACTGCAGCACCTACACCAGCACCTGCTGCTTCACGTTGCACTTTGATCTTGCGGAGACGGCCTCTTTCCTTAAACCTCTTGAGCCAACCTCTGCTAGCTTCAGACTTTCCTTGTGCAGCTTCCTCACCTCTCTCAGCCTGCACAGAATTGAACAGAGTTATGGGCCTTGCTCTGGATTAGGGTTTGGCTTAACGGAATGTTGTGGTTGGTTTGATCTCCTATCCAGACCGCTGACACTTTCTCCATATCAGCAATAAGGCTGTTTCCCTTTCTTATCATTTGTGTGTTCACTGGAGCAGCACTTTTCATTTCCTCCAAGAACTTGTCCTTTGTATTCACAACTCAGCTAACTGGTGCAAGAGGTCCAGCTCTCAGCCTATCTCAGCTTTCAACATGCCTTCCCCACTGAGCTTACTCATTTCTAGCTTTTGATTTAAAGAGAGAGATGTGCACCTCTCCCTCTCACTTGAACACGTCGGAGGCCATCGTAGGGTTATTAGTTGGCCTACTTTCAATACCGTTGTGGCTCTGGGACTAGGGAGGCCTGACAAGAAGGAGAGAGATGGGGAAAGGCTGCTGGGTGGAGTAGTCAGGACATAATAACATTTGTCTGTTAAGTTTGCTGTCTTATCCGGGAATGGATCACGGGAGCCCAGGACAATTGCAATAGTGATGTCAAAGATCGCTGAGCACAGATGATCATAACAAAGGTAATCATGAAAAGGTTTGAAATATTGTGAGGGTTACCAAAATGTGACACCGAGACGCGAAGTGAGCAAATTGTTGGACAAATGGCACCGAAAGACTTGCTCTATGAGGAGTTGCCACAAACCTCCAATGTGTCAATGATGAAATATCAGCGGAATGCAGTAAGATCGAGCGTGCCTCTGTTCTCTCCCCTGAGGGTAAGGAAATAACAATTCTTGAGCGGAAATGCAGTGACTACATCTTCTCCCTCCAGTTGGACTATCAGAACAGTTTTTTAGGTTTAACATTACAGGGAAAGCCTTACAGAACTATAGGGTGTAGATGACGTGACACGTATTTCTATTCACCTGCATGACGTCGCTTAAAGCATGGGGAGGGCTTCTGGGCGTTTTGACCAGCAACTTTGCATCGTTAGTAGAGTCGGGGTTAAAAATCACGTGCCCTACACTCAGCTGTGTTAAAAGCACAGAGCGTGTTGCTTTGGGATGTAATTTACCATGTTGCTCGGATCCCTCGTCCCTTTCTTGCGCGGAAGTGGAGGTGAACCAGACGGGACTTAAACCTGACAACTAAAGGCAACCCTTTCTTGTGTTAACAATAGTCTTTTTTGGGGTAAATGTCAGTCTTGCAGGGTTTCTCTACTCCCCTCCCACCTGCAAGCTATAGGTAGCATTTGGGCTTGGGAGGAGTCTTACGTAGCACTGCCATGGTGGGTGGGGGAGAGAAGCTTGGGTTGGCTTACCTCTAAGTCCTTGCTAGTCTTTGCTGCAGGACAGGTCCGGTCTGTTCCCTGGGTACCCTGGGCTGGTGGCCACAAAGAAGGGGCTCCTCCGTTTGGTCTCTTGGGGTTTGTGTTTAATCCTGCCCCTGGTCCTGGCCACTCGCTTCTGGTGGTGGAGTCCTCGCACTCTGTGGCCGTCTTGTCCCAACTACAGATCCCTGCATGTCCTCTGGCATCTCAGTACCACTGTAGCCTCTCACAGGACCAAATGGAACTTCTGGATTCCACGGACACCAAGTACAAGGCTTGGGAAGCCAGAAGCTCTACTTCAGGGCACCTAAACAACCCCTCAGCCAGGTTAACCCACCTGCCAGTGGTACCATATTGCTGAGGTTTCAATACAAAGGCAGACATGGGGGGAGGGGAGAGCAGGATTGAAATTCTGGTATGTTCATGGGAAGGCAAGAACAAGCCCTATTGCTCTGGGGAATTTCTAGTGTGGGTAGCATGGGAGGTCAGGGATATACATAACTGGCTAGTTTCCTTTTTGTTGTTGTTGTTGGGTTTTCCATTTCTTCCTCCTCCCTGCTCCAGAATAACTTCCAATTTTCTCCCAAGCAGGTAAGAATGCCTCTTATGTCATATTCTAAACTCTCTATTCCTGTAAAATTCCATATTGTTACTCAAAGCATGGCTTTGCTCATGTAAAGGGAACTTTTGAAATTTAGAAGTCCCTTTTTCTCAAAGCTTAGCTTTCAAGGTTATCATTTTATTAAGCACTCACATACACAAAAAGAAATACTAATTTGATGATAAATGCCGGGCAATGACTTCCTTTTTCTTATTGGCATTTACCCATCACCTAAAAACTGGGAAGCATTGATTTGATGGTGGCAACCATAAAGAATCATAGTTTAAAGGAAGGGGGAAAATTGTATCACTTCAACTGAAAAAAATGACACCTGTTAGATATGGGTTGGAGATCACCCACCTTGGTTATCTTAAGTCATTCAGTCATTAAGTGGAACTTAGGAAAAGCGTTAGGGAAGGAAGATGCTTTGCTGAAGGACCTATCAAAGCTTCAAGTGCATCACCAGTGTGTGCTGAGCCTGGGAAAGTGGTACTTAGACAATGACTATGTTAAAACCTTCAAAGATGAGCTTTTCCTGGGCTGTCTGCCTTTCTGGTCACTAGATATCATCATTCGAAGCATCTACTAATTTCCTTCCTTGTGCATTCATATAAACTCCTTGTAAGAGTTGATCAGCAGTCTTCACTGTCTCGTTTTTAAGGAGGTAAACTTCTACTCACTCACCTTGCCTGATTTGAAGACTACAGAAAAGCTGCAATTCTGCCAAGCAAAACTTTTTCAGAACTTTACCAAACAACTTAACATTTAACAAACATTCTTTGGGTGCCTACTATGTGCTAGACCCCTGTCCCAGGTACTTGGCATGTCTCTGTTGTAGTAGCATGTATGGAGTTGAAAAGAGAACGTTTGGGAAGAGAAATAGGAAAACAAGGATTGTTGCACTGGAAAAACACCCAATATACCTTACCTTTTCAAAATCGTACAAAAGGTATACATTTTAACATTTTCCTCTTTGTACAAATGTTTGCAATTACTGGAACCCGTTATGGCTGTGTTCCTGTCAGTACCCTCTGGAAATGCAATGATCTCTTTGGGATGGGGATTTTGCCCTTTTTGATATAAAAATCAAGTACCCATTTTACTCCGCATGAATGTGCAGCACTGGTGATAAAGTTCATTTCTCTTTAGTTGCTCTCGTCTCCTGTCTGGCTGGTCTCCTCGGTGTTCTCTACTTTACCAAGCTTTATGCAGAAGCGTCCCCCAACCTCCAGCATCCTCCAAACTCATGGAATCACCTTCTCTGTGGAACCTTCTTTGACTTGTGCAGCCAATGCTCACATGAATTCCCTCTCTGAGTTCCTGCCACATTTCTAGTTACCTTCACATGGTGGGCCTCGGGACTGGGTTGAAGACCGGGTCTACGCCTTAAATTAAATTTCTTTGTATCTTGCATAATGCCAAGAAAAATGATAGGCCTGTTGTAGGCCTAAATAAATAAGTAGGTAGGGGCGCCTGGGTGGCTCAGCCGGTTAAGTGGCCGACTTCAGCTCAGGTCATGATCTCGTGGTCTGTGAGTTCAAGCCCCGAGTCGGGCTCTGTGCTGACTGCTCAGAGCCTGGAACCTGTTTCAGATTCTGTGTCTCCCTCTCTCTCTGACCCTCCCCCGTTCATGCTCTGTCTCTCTCTGTCTCAAAAATAAATAAACGTTAAAAAAAAAAAAGAAAGAAAGAAAAATAAATAAGTAGGTAGGTGTAGACTTATCCAGTACACTCAGGGATGATATTAAAATAGTCAATACCTAGTACAGCATGAACACTGACCATTGAGAATACCACTACCAGCTCATATTGTCTGAATGTCAGCCATGCTGTGTGTGTGTGTGTGTGTGTGTGTATGTGTGTGTATCTCAGATGCTCACAATAGTATACAGCATTTCCCCCATTTCACAAATGAGAGATGAGGGAACTGAGTTTCAGAGAAGTTCAAATTACTTGCACAGGACCCTAGATCTGTTTCACTCAAAACTGCTCTTTCCACTACACTACCACACTGATTACTACTTGCTGGTGGATCAGGTCCTCTGTCCCCTTGGGCTGAGGTACACTTGAGGAGAGTTGGGTGACAGGTGAGTGATTAGCGAGTGCCGATAACCAGTTCACTTAGACTAAGCCATCTCCGTCATGCATGGCCATGACTAATTGTCATTTACGGCCACTTTACACACTAATTGCTTGTGTTATACAGATTTGGTCAGAGAAGGTTATCTTTCAAAGCCAAAGTTCTGGTAGCTTGTTGGATGATCCATGGTGGGTCTTGTGAAACCTCTCCCTATTCTAATTTTCTGTTGTTTATTAAGTGGGAAGAAAATTACACTTGCCTTAAATTCTTCATAAATAATTTTAAGGTGCTTTGAACTTTTTTATTTTTATATAAAAAATTTTAATATAATGTATATAATTTTTTAAAAATATAAGTTGTGGGGCACCAGGATGGCTCAGTCGTTAAGCATCTGACTTCAGCTCAGGTCATGATTTCATGGCTCGTGAGTTCGAGTCCCACATCTGGTGAGCTCAAGCCCCACTTCAAGTGAGCCCCACTTCTCTCTCTCTCTCTCTTTCTCTCCCTTTCTCTCTCTCTCTCTGCCTCTCCTGGAATTTTCTATCTCTCTCTCTCTCTCTGCCCCTCACTCACTTGCACGTTCTCTCTCTCTCTCAAAAAAAATTGTTTTTATTTTTAATATAAAAATAAGATGTCCTATTGTCCACAAATCTTGTTGGTGATGGAGAAAAGACAAGTAATCTCTTCTCAGTTTGGTCAATCATCAGTAGGGAGTCAATGACACGTTTCAAATAATGACACATTATCATGCAGGAAGGAGAACGATAAGCTCATCAATCCCATTTCCTGGTCCTGCACACTCAGGAACGTTTTATTCCCTCCTTGTTAGGTTGGGGTCATGTGACAGGGTTCTGGCCCCCCCCCCAAAAAAAATTAGGACAGAAGAATACAAGCTACTTCTAGTCCTGCCCCTTCAAAATATCTTAAACAATAGCCCAGCTTCACTTCCCTTCCGCATTATTTTCAGTCCCCACTGGTTTCAGATTCTAGCACCACAGAATGGAAGGAGTTTGGGTTCCTGAGTCACTACTTGGAAGAGAGCCTCCAAGGAGAGCTGCCAGAGTTGGACTGACAGTGGCCTGAGGGAGAAATGAACCTATGTGTGAGATCATCGAGATGGTTGTTATAATAACAGGTATTTATGGCTCTAATACGGAACTGCTACCAGAAATGGGGTATTGACATAGCCAAATCATATTCCCTGACCGTTATACTATTTTAACTTTACGTATTTAATTTTTTTATTTTACAGAGAGAGAGAGAAAGAGAGAGAGAGAGTGGAAGAAAGGGTCAGAGCAGGCTCCATGCCTGGTGCGGAGCCCGATGTGGGGCTAGATCTCACGAACTGTGGAATGACCTGAACTGAAATCCAGAGTCTGACGCTCAACTGACTGACTGACCCAGGTGCCCCTATATTCTTGGGTGCCCCTATACTCTATGTATCATTGGTTTACTAGTTCAGCAACAGGCAGAAAGGCAATTAATACCAGAAAATGGAAGACAGAAATTCATGTTATGCAGTGACAAATCATTTGGGATACCTATTGCCAGATATTAATTAGAAGGCAGTCACATGCACAGTTTATACCTTTAGGGGACATGGTTAAAAAACAGAATTTCAGCACTGTTTTTAGTATTACAAGAAATCTAGATATGTATTACAAGGAAGAGATGGTTCAGGAAAGCATCATGAGTTTGCGAGTGGAAGTAGAATCCAGAATCCAGAAATTTGGGCTCTAGGGTTGGAAACAATAAATTTATTTTAGATTCAGACAGTAAGACACGGTATCAAAAAGGGCTTGAAGTGACAAATATCTAGTAAAAGTTCTCAACTGAACGGAGTCATTTGAGGCAAAAATCAAATCAGGGGTATGGTGTTCCCATCTCTTATTTCTGAGATCCTCAATGTATTTAGGTAATTATGTTGAGAGAGAGAAAGACATGGAGGAGAAGAGTCAAAGAAAAAAGGTGGATTTGATAACAGTGTCTAGAAAATAACTCTGGGTGTGATTCCTGGCACATGGACCTGACTGGAAGCAAATATATCATATACCTTCTAAGTTTTTGAGGATTGCATTACCAAAGACACCACGGCCCTGGACCTGAAAAGTCCTTCCTCGTTTGAAGCTTAAAATAATTCTTGAGTTCCCAACCCAGGCCACACTGAGCAGAAGTCAAGCTTTTAAAGTGGCGCTGCTCAGAATGAAGGGTGTTCCCCCAATTTCACCTCACGTGGGGCCAAGGAGAAGCACAAAGAAGGGAGTCCTTTCTAGGGCAAACCCCACACTCCCCATGTCTGGAGGGTATGGACTTCACAGTGCTGACCCGGAAGGGTTTTAGCATGGCTGTGAACCATAATGTCACATGTTGTCCATTACTTCCCTCTTGAAATGGATAATTTGTTGCTCTTTTCCTACCATTATAAATGGGTTGTGACGGTGGGGAAGCTGACAAGCAGATAGCTTATCTTTTTAATATGGAGGTGGTGATTGGATGGGACCTTGAATTGACCTTATTAGGGTGAGGTGAGTGTGCTTGGTGAGTGAAAGGAAGAGTAGAGTAGATATTTGATGTCCAGAAGTGCAGACTGTGGAAAAAAAATCTTTCACTGCTCACCATTTTGAGTTTCTTCTTGAACACAAGGAAGGTTACATCTCCCAGGCTGCCTTGAAGTTAGATGGGCCATGAGCTCCTGAGCTCTGGCCAATGGAATATGAGCAGATGACTGTTACTTCGAGGCCACTTGTATTAAAACCTGATATGTCTTCTTTACTTTTTTTTTTTTTTCATCTGAATAGCTGGAAGCAAAGGACTCCAAGATGGGAAAAGCCACACAATGGAGGGATCCCAGCATGCACCAGATGTTCACGAGTAAGTAATAGCCTTGTATTGGGTTGTAGTATTCATATTTGGAAATTGTATTTTATAGCAGCCTGCACTGATTACCTTAACTAAGACCCTGTTCTAAACGGAAAACCGGTTGTAAAAGGTGGAAAAGCTCTTTATTTCTCTGGAAAGGAGTGAAATGCTCCTCCTACCCCGTCGTCATCATCACCATCTTCGTCATTGTTCACAAAAATGCTTTTTGAGTATCTGTAACTTGCCAGGCACCATGGCAGAGACTGGAAGGCAAAAAGGAAGGAAACATTGTTCCTGGTCTTGTCCATAATCTGGTGGGAGAAACATCTAAATAAACAAAGAATGACATCAAGAATTATATCCTAAGTCTAACACCGTTAACATACGACACAGTTAATTCTGTTTGGAGGTGGGGTGGGGCAGTGAGAGGTACAGATCTGACAGAGGTGACTTACGTATCAGGTGCTAAGGGATGAAGGGGGATTTTCTAGGCAAATAGGACAGGTGGAAGGCATTTTACGTAGAGGAAACAATTAGTGTGAAGGCATGCAGATATGAAAATCAGGAAAATGAAATTCATTTCTATACTTGGAGATGAAAAACATAAATCACTCTTATCATCATCGTCAAATGTATCATCCTACCATCAAAATTATTCATTAATTTCCATACAGAATGACCACGTGGATTGGATCCCATTCTCCAGAGGATCCTAGCCCAAGAGACCATAGGTAACAGATAACACACTGACCGGGAGAGCTGCCCTGTAGAAAGCTTCAGAATTTACTTGCTGTGTAATATGGGCCAAATTCCTTGACTTGTCTTTATCTTACTAGTACTGTTGTATCAAAGAGAGAACTCATGTTTATCCTTTCTGACTTGGGGAGTTGTTGTGCAAATCCAGTGAATAAAATACGTGAAATCTGGTTTGAAAAAGACATATACGTACCCTAACATAGACGTCCATGTTTGAAAAAGGCAGTCAGTGAAGGAGGGTTGGGGTGGCTCTGGCCGGGGTCATGGCAGTTTCTACTGACATCACATTCAAGGGCATATTTTACTTCTTTCTGGTGGCAGTTGACTGGTATCCTCAGACCCTACCGGGTAGTGTACCTGTGGGCTGTGGCACACCTGGAGGGAGAGCCGCTCTCGACGGATGAGGACACGCTGACATAGAGAGGTCGAGGTGGCAGTCCAGACCGGGTGACGTTTCCTCAGTGTGCACGAACGCAGTACCACCAGACCAGGAACTGGGATCAAAGTTTAGGAAGGAAATCAACATTTCAGTCAGAGGGTGGCTGGTTTCGGGGAGAGTGGGTAAGGCTCTGAAAAGGAAAACAAATAGATCTGAGGCCTCGTCAGGATGTAGAATATAAGTGAATAGGGGCAAGTGGTTCAGAGCTAAGGTTTTAAACGGGGAAGGCACTGGAGGACCGGCCCACCTGCCAAGCTGGTCTGCAGGCTCCCTGTGGACAAGCGTCTTCTCCGTGGGCTGCCGGATCCGGCTCCTGCTGGTGCTGATTGTTAAATCTTTAGATAGTTTGCAAGCCAGTCGTTAAAGCGCTGGCAGCGTGCAATCAGAGAGTGTGCGCTCTACGGAAACTGGCAATGACTACAAATCAGAAACTTTTCTTTCCCTGGTCAGCTAGTACTTTTTTTTAAGTTTATTTATTTATTTTGAGAGAGATAGAGAGAGGGAGAGAAAGAGAGAGAATCCCGAGCAGGCCCTGAGCTGTCAGTGCAGAGCCCAGTGTGGGGCTCGAACTCACAAAACGTGAGATCGTGACCTGAGCCGAAATCCAGAGTTGGAGGCCTAACTGGTTGAGCCACCCAGGCACCCCTCGATAGCACGTTTTTTGGATAGCACCTTTTGCTATGGCAGGATAGCACATTTTCATTTATACATAGGCATCGAGGACACAACAGAGACTTACGAACCTCAGTCCTTAAACTGAGAGCTCCAAGTGAAATAAACACTTGGTTAGTTGCTTCCTGCCATCTGCCCTTCTCCTCGTTTTTATGTGTGGAGCGTACTTGAGAGATTCAGCATGGCAGTGACTCTCATTCCATCAGTGGCACCTAAGGAGGCTATGCAGCAGGCAGCAGGATACCATCGGTCCCCTTGATTGGAAATAAGTGTCTCAAATACCCCATTTTCTCCTGGTGATCCATCGTAGAGCTGTGATCATGCAGTTCTCTAAAACCTTCTTAAGCCTATTTAGATTATCATAATCTATAACCTTGCAAGGACACAAGTCCCCCATAGGCAGCTACTTTGTGAAGGAGTATTTCCATGTCTTTGAGATCCTAAACCTGCCTCGTTGAAGCATGAATGCTTCTAGTATTTTCTTTTATCATTACAATAGACATTTATCTAAAGTAATACGTTTGCAGCTCAAGTAGTTCTAAATTGTACATTTCCGGTTTAGCCAACTTCTCCAAAATATTTTAAGGCAGCCGCAACCACAGATTTCAATTCCAGGATTCTTTCTTTGCCCATTCTTCTCTCTCTTTCCCAAGTAACTTCCTTCAGATGCGGTTCGAGATAGATTTTACCCTCCTTATATTTTGTCCACTGCCCTATAGGCAAAATCTGCTGCCTCCTGGTCAGATCCAATGCTCTCTTTACGCGAAACATCTTGCCGTTATGAATTTTCTCAGGAAGACTTCTTATGGCCTCTCTCTCATCATCATTCTTGTATACTGTATCATCTCACATGAACTGGGCTTTCTTGAACCCTGGAGCATTGTAATACCATTTTCAAATACCCTCCAGCCACCGACTTGGTGCTGGAGCAGCGGGCCTGCTCGCCATTTTGACCTAAGACTGAAGCACTGAATGCTTCCAGTATTTTGAGATGGGGTAAGCCGCTTTGTTTTTACCTCTTGAGAGCTTAATGACTGTGACTGAGTTCTAGAGCTTTCTCTTCATGATCTAGGCCTCTCTGGTATTACCTAACTAAGAGTCGCTAGTGATGCATCTGAGGAGTTCGTGCCGAGCAAAACCCAGCCTAGAGACCTGGGTGACATTGTGGCCCATCCAGCCCGTCGATGAATCCTTCAAGCTTTAACCCTGCCCTCCTCCTCCCCCCGCTACTTTACAATGCCCTCTCTTTTAGGAGAAGGATGGCAGAATTACTTTGCATTGGAATTAATGGTATAAAGAGCTACCTTCTCATCTGAGTAATGCTAATTCACCTCCATCCCTGGTCATTTGCTACCTATTAGAAATATCCTGACAGCCTGCATCTCATTACCATTGTAGCAGGTCGGACTCCCAAGAATAACCTTCTAAGGAGGATGAAATGTACGCCAGTGGCATCTAATACCAGGGCATTCACATTCATATTTTTAGCAGCATATATCAGTTAGCCCAACCTTTAGTGTACTCTATGTACTTTTAATAATCTCCATAAAAGCCTGATTTCCAATCCCTGGGCTCAAGCTGACAGTGTAAATAAAATCACCCAAATCCACAGGGTAAGAGAAATGAAAATGACAAGGATTAAAATTTGGTCAAACCTCTTTCTTTTTAAAAATTCTGCTTCCCTTCCAATTGGATCACGACCCTCTGTGTGCTCAGCTTAAGACCAGACGGTATGCTTTCACTTTTATTCCTCTCTGCAGCAGGCTTACAGTATTTAGTGAGAGTCTGTAAAGAATGTGTGCTGGGTAGAGAGTTAATACCATAATCCCCTATCGTTGGGGTCAAATGCTGAATAGAGCAAAAGAATTAGAAAACATGTTACATACAATGGCAGGAAAAAAAAGCATCAGCACGCTGTTCTGTGAACGCTAGCATTCATCACCCACAAGCGATGGCCATGAGGTAACAGAGTGCGTGAGAGACGCGGACTTGAAGTCTAGTTGTGCACGGAAGCCAAGCCGGAGGAGACTTGAGCATAAGTCTTCATACCCATATACCCTGGGAGGTATTTGTCACCATTCTTCATTGCTTCTTTCCAAGTACCTGCGTGGATTTAGTTCCTAAGTAACACATTGAGCCACTAAATTGTTTCACGGAGCTGAACCTTCAGCGATCTCTTTTTACTCTTCAGCAGTGGGTGTGAATATTGTTCTCAAAGTGCTGTAATACATCTGTCTCTGGAGAATTCTCTTAATGAACGAGTAGAAATTTGAGGCACTGCAGGCAAAAAGGGTTGCACAGCCACCTCCCATTGTACCTTGGGAAAGTCAACTGAACTCCCCTGGAGTAAGATTACAAGCAAATAAATAACTTTGTCTGGAAGTTCTATACAGGGAACTTGCGTGCGTGCGTGTGTGTGTGTGTGTGTGTGTAAATGGTTTAAATATAAAGTGACAAGTCAAATTTATTTTAAATGTTAAATTTTTTTAATGTTTTCTAAGAGAGAGAGAGACAGAGACAGAGCGTGAGTGGGGCAGAGAGAGAGGGGGAGACACAGAATCTGAAGTAGGCTCCAGGCTCTGAGCTGTTAGCACAGAGCCCGACACGAGGCCTAAACCCAGGAACCGTGAGAGTATGACCTGAGCTGAAGTCGGACACTTAACCGACGCTTAGATACCCGGGTGTCTCCCAAATTTTATTTTAAATAATACTCTTTGAAGTAGTAACTATCATGTCAGCAATTTAGAATTTTTGTTTACGTTTACATTTACATATGGTAAAATTCTTTGGGGTGTAGAGTGCTATAGTTTTGACAAATGCAGAGTTGTGGAAACATCACCCCAGTCAAGATACGGCACAGTTCCATCACCCCCAACAATCCCTTGTGCTGTTTCTTTATAGTCAACCCTTTACCCCCAACCCTACAAATCTTAAATCCTTATGTAGGATTTTCCATAGGTATATCTTGTACAATGACCAGAATGATAACCTGAAATCATATTTTTATATATTTACGTGTAACAAAATAAAAATAAACCAAAACAATAGCATCTGCACATTTTAAACAAGGACATATTTATATTTAATTTATATTTATATTTATTTATAAATACATAAATAACTAGAAAGCCAGAGTTCTCCGATCAAAAAAGGCTTACTTATTGCTCAGTAAATTCAGAGGATACAGGGACAGTAACCTAACCCACTATTGTATCAGCATGAACAAAAGTGTTTATTAAACGTATATTGAATTGATTATTAAGCCATGGATTGAGTAATGGTTTTAAGTTCATAACAACCATAACTAAAAATGTGACGTTCACAGTGTTGCAATTGTACCTTAAAGACGGCCAAAGAAGGAGAAGTGAGGTATAAGAAAGAGGGGGAAAGATTGTGTGTGTTTGTGCACATGTGCACGTAAGAGATTATATCACCAATTTACTAGCTTACAAATGATAAAAACTGAATTGTTTTTGCACATGACCATTATTATATGTGTCTGTGACTCAGTGACTAAAAGTTAATGGCCTTAAAGAGAAAACTATTAGAAACATTAACTAGGGTTTTGAGTTATATTTGTGAGGATAATCTTTGTTTACTTAAAGAAGACAGCAGGATTTCTATGAAAATACTGAGTAAGATTGGAGTCTAACCAGGAAGCATAAGACATGTTATGAGTAATTCAGCATATCTTCCCTTTCCTGCAGGGCATGCTGACTAAATTACTAAAGAAATCTTATTTTCAAGCAAATGCATCGTTATTGTTTAAAACAGAAGTATGAACATGTCCTTAGTTTTATCCATTATCTTACCTACATTTCTGTTAGCCCAAGGTCAGACTGTCGGTCTTCTTTACTGGCCACTCCTCTTCTCCTCAATATTCCTTTCCTCGTACTTCTTTCATTTTCATGGAGAAATCATTTATATTCAAAATTAGATAGAGACTCTCAGTCTACATCTCCAACCCAGGTTCCCTCATGTGTTACGGACACATACTTCCAGCTTTCTACTTGATATCTCTCCCTGGATAGCCCACAAGCCCAAACTTAAATTGTCTCAAATGGAGCTCATTATCCATCAAATCGAAAGGTTCCTCCCCCATAGAATTTTCCATATGCTTCCACTAGCTCTTATCTCACTTCCTGTTTCTTTCACTGGACTGAAGGCGATGAACGTGCGTCTTTTCCCTAGTGCCTGGCACGGTGCCTGGCATCTGGTAGGCATTTATAAATATTTGTGGAAGGAATGAGTGCACATGACACTCATATGCATATAAATAGGGATTTATTTCCACCCTAAACCCCAATGTTTATGAATGGTTTTTAAATGGATGAGTAGCTCTGATAGACATATAGATATAAGTATTTATTCTCACATCAACCACCAACTACTATATCTACATGAGGTCTGGAGATCAAATAATGTCTGTTTTATGCAGCAAGGAATATAATTCGCACATTTCAGGTTTCTTTCCTATTTTTTCTCACATTGAAATCCTATTGTGTTTGAATTCAGTATTATAACAGAAGCATTTTTCTGTGTCTTAGAAAGTCCCAGACATTATTTTTACTGATAGAAAAATTGTGCCTTGAAAAGAAGTTCTTCAGGGGCGCCTGGGTGGCTCAGTCGGTAAGCGTCCGACGTCAGCTCAGGTCCCATGGTTCGTGGGTTCGGGCCCCGCATAGGGCTCTATGCTGACTCTGGGCTGATGGCTTGGGGCCTGGAGCCTGCTTCGGATTCTGTGTCTCCCTCTCTCTCTGCTCCTCCCCCACTCACACTCTGTCTCTCTCTCAAAAGTAAATGAACATTGAAAAACTTAAAAAAAAGAAAAGAAAAGAAGTGCTTCATGCTTACTGCAAAAGATGAGTCTGAAACATCATACAGACCTCATGTAGCGCCTACTTCTATTCAACCGTCTCTGCTTTCCACCAGTGATTCTCAAAGTGTGGTCCCCGGACCAGCAGTATCAGCAGCATCTAGGAACTTGTTTGACATGAAAATTCTTGAGCTCCACCCCACACTTTCTGAGTAAGAATCTCAGGCCAGGGGCCCAACAATCTGTGCTTTAACAAGCTCTCCAGGTGATTTCAATGTACAAACAATTTTGAGAATCACTTTCATACACTTGCCAGTGAAAGAATCCTCCTGAACTCTTTCCACCCACTTCCCCTGTCAGTTAGGTCCCTTATTAGTCCCACATCACGTTTGGGTTGGAAAACGCCTTCGATGTTTGATAATGACTCTTTAGAACAGGACATGGCTTCCTGTACCTAAAACATAAATATAAATGTGGTGCAAGGCAGTAGTTTTTTTAAACTTACTTTTAACAACAGCAATATTCTTCAAATGAAATCCTAAACAGAAGCCGTGTGCGCGTGCATGCATGTGTGTTGGATAAAAAGGAATTACTGTGATTGGGTATAGTTGAGGGGGTGGGGGAAACAGAGTTCCCATACGCCACTAGGCGCCCTCCCACCCAACCCTTTCCCCATGCCATCTCCAGGGAATCGAACTTGAAAATTGCAGAAGCAGTGGAATAGATGAACAGTTGGGAGACCTGGGCTCTGGTTTCTTTCTTTGGGCCATTCATTTGGCATCTCTGAGCCCCATGTTCGTTGTCTGAACATGACGAGTAATCTGTAATTCTTTATCCAGTTGGAAGTTTATTTATTTTTTCATTTTTTATTGCTTAGCTTCTGATAGCAAGAGATCCCGGCTGTCTTGAAAGGTCTCCCTTCCTTGGAGACGCAGGAATAAATGTTGGCCTTGCCATTTGCTTGTCTTCTGTCTTCTACTTCAGTATTGACTTCCAGGCATTAATGAATAAACAGGGCCAGGCTGCTGTCATTAGGAGTGCCAATAAAGAGAAGAAAATCTTCCACCAGAGTCACATTAACATTGAACAGATTTTCAACCCCAGCATTTGACTGGGAATGTGGGCTGGTGATAAGGGCATATGTGAAGAATTTAGAGAGTAGCACAACATAGTTGCACTGGCCTTTTCTGCAGCCTTCCCTCCACGTTCTCTTTCTGCCCTCCCCCCTGTTCTTCTTCCTTCCCCTCCTTCCTCTCCTCTCTTCCTCTTCCTCAGAGAGCTTGCAGAGCACTGGCCTACAGTCACTCTCCCCATATTACATCACCTGACTCTATGTCTTTGTGACTCCCAAGGTCAAAATCTATGATGGGAAACCAAATGTGTAGGTGCCCCTAAGTATCGCGAGCGTTACTTTCACACTCCCTCTTGCAGAGATCTCTGGATTTCCCTCTTCTCTCTCTCTGATCCTTCTCTTCCTCCATTCAGTTCCCCTGACTCTGTCTGAGGCCACCTAGAGACAGCTCTAAGTTTACTGGTCAGAACTGTGCTATCCCATTGCTATAGACTGAGATATTTGTATCCCTCCAAAATTCGTATGTTGAAACCTAATGCCCAGTGTGATGGTGTTTGTGGGGGTGGGACCTTTGGGAAGTGCTTAGTCAGGAGGACCAGCCCTTATGAATGGTAATGGTGCCCTTCTAACAGATCCCGGAGAGATCTCTCATCCCTTCCACTGTGTGAAGATACAGTGAGAAGACAGCCACGTATGAACCCAGAAGCGGGCCCCTCACCAGACACCAAATCTGCCAGCGCCTTGGTCTTGGACTCCAACCTCCAGAACCGTGAGAAATATTGTGTAGCGAGAACAGAATAAGGCACCGGCTCTTCTGTAAAGCAGGGTCTGCGTGTGTGAGGAAGGGGACGGTGGTAATGGAGCAATGGGGACCTGTGGGGTGAGGTGGGCACAGTGTCGTGTTCTTGAAACTTTACTCCCATAAAGTCTCCTATGACTTTCCTGGAAAGAAGGTCATTCTGGCCTCTGCTCGGCAAACGGCGAGGGGCTCATTCTCTGAGATGCGGAGACCTCGCTCCATCCGTCATCCCCTGGTGTGTCAGAGGTTCTGACAGAAATACCAGACGCACTTTAATTGAATTTGTGGACCAAAAATGGCCTGACAGGGAAAGCATGTTGATAAGAATCTATGTTATAGCTTACATTTTACATTAGACGGTACTACTTAGGCACATAAAATTCTTTTTTAAATGGGATTTAGAAAGTGGAATCTATATGTCTGTGCTCTTGTTTGCTTTTATCATATGGAAGACGAAAGTACTTGACTGCTTGGTCTGGACAGCTGGCAGCCTTATCCATCCTTTTCCTCTCTCTCCTGTGTTTTCAGCTCCCCACCCCCAAGGTTCAGTCTCCATTTTCCCCTCTACATGTAAATGAGTACAAATCTTATCTCACCTATCTTTTGCCCTTGTGCTTCCCCTTAGCCCCTAGTCTACTTCTCTTTTCCTCTCAGTCAAGCTCTTTGAGACACGGCTTAATACTTGGGGTCCACAGCGGTGCCCCTGCTGTCTTTCTCACAACCACCCATGAATCCCCAGGCTTCCATTACTTCCAACCCCCTTGCTGGGTCACCCATCTCAAATCCTACAGCAACACTTCAGTCATTATCACATTTGGTCTCCCTAAAAAAAAAAAAAAAAGCTGATTATTTCCTTCTTGAGTCTCTTCCCTCCTTCAGAGTCCACGGCCCTACTCTCTGCTGGTTTTCTTCCTAGCTCAGTAATTCATTCTCCTCAGCCTTTGCTGATCCTTTAAATGTTGGTGTTCCCTGAAGTTCTGTCTTCTGCTTCCTGTTTTTCTGTGCTATTTACTCATCCTGGGCCAAACCATCCACATCCGGGGGCTCAGCCCTCACCTACGCGCTGATGGTTTCCAGACCTATACCCGCAGCCCAGGCCTGCCTTTCTTGGGCTCCACACATACTTATCTTCGAATGTCTCCATTTAATAGGTTCCTCAGACTTACATCTGTTAACAAATTAAAAATATCATCTTAACTTTTAAGCTCTGCTCCTTTTGCTTGAGGAACAACACCATCTGCCCACCCAAGTGAGAAACAGAGACTCATCCTAGACCTGGCTACACTTAAGTTCCATCAATCAGATCCTCCTAATATTACATTTGACGTGTTTTTTTTTTTTTTCTTTCTACTGTCTCCACCAGCTACGATCACTACTGCCTTGGATTTAGTTCAGACTGTGTCCACTTTTCACCTGGGCCAATGCCTTCTGGGCTCCCTGCCTTCAGTCTTTCACACTTCCACGTCACCCTACATCTACTCTCCAGATGATCTTTCTCAAAGGTCTATATTGATGTTGTCCAGGATAGTAGCCTTTAGGCACACACAGCTACTTAATTAAAATTAAGTAAAATTTAAAACGCCTCAGTCATGCTAGCCACAGTTTAAGTACTTCATAATTAGCCCAAGTAGCTAATGGCTATCTACTGAACAGTACAGATAGAGAGCATTTCCATCATTGCAGAAAGTTCGACTGGATACGACTATTCTAGAATGTGATGTAATCATGTCTTCTCTCTGCTTGCTTCCATAATGATTCCCCACATACTTCAGATGAAACTCCAGACTCACTAGCTTGGCAAGTAAGTCCCTGCTTTTGGTGCACTCTCCCTGTCGCCGCCCCCTCCACTTGAACCCGTGCCTTCGTCGTGTCAACCCACTGCTCCCATCCCCACGCCTCTGTGCTTTTGGTTATGCTGTTTCTGCCGCTCGGAAGGGCTGCCTTTCTGTGTCCCTTTAGAACTCTTGTTTGTTCTTCAAACTCAATTCCGGCATCAGTCCTTCTGTGAAGCTTTCCCTTGCCTTTCCAGGCAGAGTTTAGGCTCACCTTTTTATGATTTCCACTGGCAGCTTATAGTGCTAGGACACTCATTGTTAAAAAGAAAAATCTATTGATTCAGCATGAAAGCCTGCATAATGCTCCCTTCCCCCAACACAACCATGTCCTAATCTCCCAAACTTGTGACTATGTTACCTTAATGGTAAAAGCGCCTTTGCATTTGTGACTGAGTTAAGCATCTTGAGATGGGGGAGGTTGTCATGGATTATCCAGACAGGTCCAATGGTAGAATCAGAAAGGTTCTTGTAAGAGGGACGCAGGGATGTCAAGATGGATGCAGGGTTTGGAGTGATTTACTTTGAAGATGCAGGAAGGGGCCGTGAGCCAAGGAATGAAAGTAGCCTCCGGAGGCTCTAAGAGTCAAGGGAACAGATTCTTCCCTAGAGCCTCCAGAAGGAACACAGCCCTGCTGACCCATTTGGGACTTCTGACTTGTAGAACTATAATAGAATAACTTTATGTTCTTTTAAATCACTAAATTGGTGGTAATTTGTCACAGCAGCAATAGAAAACCAATATATTCACCCTTTCATCTATCCATCCATCCATCTATACCACATACTTCACATAGATTTACCGAGTGACTGTCTTGTGCCAGACCCAGTATTGTATGCTAAGAATACAGTAATGAAAAAGATCCAATTATTGTTGGGGAAGGTGTGATGTAGGGGCAAGGGAGAAGGCAGGAGTCCTGAAACCTGGAATTGTGAAGGGCTGCCGTCCAAAGTTGAGGCTGTTTCCTGTAGAGTCATTAAAGGTCTTTTGCCTTATTGGATCATGATTGGATCTTTGGCTGCCCTAATGTGGAAATGGGTTGATGCTCACACACCAGGAAGATGCACCAGGCTGCTTGTAACATCTAGGTGAGAAATGACGAAGGCCGCTAAGAAAGTGGATCTGGTAATATTTGGGTAGCATTGCAGAGGTAGAATTGATGGGGTTTTGTGATCAATTAGATACTGTGCCTGAGCGACAGAATCCAAGATGACTCTGCTCCAAGATGACTCTGAGAACGGGTGACTCTAAGCTCAGTGCCTGGCACACAGTGGATAAGAAACAATTGTCTTGAATTGAATTGTGTGGCAAGAAGACAATGGAGTAGATCATCACTGGGAGGGAAGGATGATGCCAATGAATCTGCACAGTGGAGGAAAATAAATAGAAGAATGTGTGTGTGTGTGTGTGTGTGTGTGTGTGCGTGCGTGTGTGTGTGTGTGTGCAGGGTGCTAGGAGAGGATGTGAAATGTGTGCCCTGCCACCCTGTATGATTTTTACTGCCCAATTTAAGCTTTTGTGCTTTAAACCAGAACCATGTTCAGGGAGAAAATTGAGAAAACCATACAACCACCTTGAAGATGTCAGATTTCTCTCAATGGCGAGTTTAGCTACCGTTTTGACCCGAAATGGTTTTGAGCAGGGGAGGGAGAACAAGTCGTTTGGGGCGATTTTTGGTGCATTTGTTGTATCGCTCTGGAAGGAGGGTAATGCCTCCGCTTTCTTCCTCTACGCATTCCCCTGTGCTGTGGGCAAGCCTGATGTCCAAACCCAGGAGTCTTCTCTGGCACCGTGTGGGATTATTTAGGCCCCCCGTGCCCAAGACCAGTGACCATATGGTGCTGAACGTTTACTATATTGAAAGGGTACTTAGGATTTCTGCTCCTCAGAGTGGCATCCTGTTCCACACTGATGGGAAAATAGACACAATTATTTAGCAAAGGTCCTGAAGCCCTGGTTTCCCACCAGCCTTGCTCTGTGGTGTATTGACTGTGTCCCCAGTCGAGTAGAGCCCGTGGCGAGTGAAAAATCTCTTCTTTGATTTGAATAAACCTCTTCTTTGATTTGTGTTCATGCAGAATGTTATTCTTTTTTTTTTAAGCTTTTAAATGTTTATTTATATTTGAGAGAGACAGAGAAAGAAAGAGAGAGAGAAAGAGAGCCTAAGTGGGGGAGGGACAGAGAGAGAGAGGGAAACAGAGAATCTGAAGTAGGCTCTAGGCTCTGAGCTGTCAGCACACAGGGCTTGAACCCACACGAGCTGTGAGATCATGACCTGAGCTGAAGTCGGACACTTAACCGACTGGGCCACCCCTATTCTAACAGATATTTATTGTGACTCTGTGGACTGAGGGAAGGGGAAGAGTCGTATGGTCTAGTTAGTCTGGAAAATTTTGTGTTTAACAAATGTACTGAAGTCTGCAGGACTTCTCAGAAGCTTTACTTTACAAATAAACCCTGTGAATGTCTGAGAGAGAGGTAAAGATTTTCCTAAACCTATTTGACTCCAGAGCACTATGAAAATTATGTGGCAAAGTGTTCCATGCAACAGAATTTGTTCAGAAAGTGTTGTCCTACTGAAGTAGCAGATGTCCAAGGTGTTCCTGTATGCCCAGCACACTCAGCAGGAGGCCACGATGATGACATTGAGCCATTAGCCATCTTCACAAAGCCTCCAATGGGCATGAATTGCTAAAGATAGACTGAGATGGTAATCGGACGAATTTTGTTGCTGTCGTTCTGACACTTTTAGTTTGGGTTTGGACTCACTTTGCTGATGAGCCAGGATGCAGTTCTAATTCAGAGGCACTTCTATCACCGTTCCATACCTTACCACACGCATCATCTCCTTCCCCCTCCCCTCAACTGTCTTCTTATAATAAAACAATCCATGCTGGTTTCCTTCTTAAAAATTGTTTTAGAAATACTTCGAAAACACTAGGTCATTTTCTTTGGGTATCGGAGCATAATACAATAGTATCTTATTACTTATGTTCTGTGTTTCTTAATCCTCTGTGACTCCAGATGCATAGCATTTTGTGGTTTGGGGGGATTTTTATCATCTGGAATTTCATTTGATCCTTAAAACAACTTCCTAAGGAGGAGATGGTGAAATCATGTTGCCTTAGTCTGTTTGAGCTGCTATAACAAAGCACCGCAGACTGGATGGCCTAGAAGCAGCAGAAACTTTTTGCTCCCAATTCTGGAGGCCAGAAGTCCAAGAGCAGGGTGCCAGCATGGTGAGAGTACTGGTGAGAGCCCCCTCCTGGATTGGAGACAGCTGCCTTCCTGCTTCGTCCATACAGAGTGGACTAGGCTAGGGGTCTCTTTCATAAGAGCACTAATCCCATTCATGAGAACTCCACCTTCATGACCAAATCACCCCCCGAGGCCCCCAGCTCCTAACACCTGTCACCCTGGGCATTAGGTTTCAACATAATGAAATCTGGAAGGACACAAACATTCAGCCTATAGTGCCCAGTGTAGAGACAAGTGAAGCAAATGACATATTTGGGTGCCTAGTTTGTGGAACTAAGCGTTTTACATACCTGAACTGGCTTAGAGCTCCTCTCCACTCTACGTATTAGGACATGTTATCCTCATGTTAGAAATGAAGACCCTTGAGGCTAAGAGAGTGAAGAACTTCTCCAAGGTCACGTAACTTGTAAAAGGAGGTCTGGTAGTTTAAGCACATGATCGTTTAGCCCCCAAATCCACTCTCTTTCCACTGTGGCATCCTTAAAGAGGAAGCTGAGACCAAGGGCAGGGAAAGATTGTCCAAGTTCACACAGGGAGTTTGGGAAAGTGCTAATTCACTTGACTTTTAGTCCAAGGGCCTCTCTTCTACATATTTTTGCCAGGTCACTGGAGGGCATTTTCGAGAATAAGTAATGACCTGTGAAATGTCACTGACAGCAGCAACAATAACAACCAAAGGAGAGCAGCGGGGGAGAGGGAAAATGCAGGGCCTCGAAATCTCCCCGCCCGTCCCTCAACATCCTCCATGCTGCAAAGTAGAAGTGAGCCTGCATTTCTGAGAAAAATGCCACCCAAACCGTGTTCTCTTTTGTCACATAGGTGAGGGGCTGGGGACGGCTGTGATATGGATGAGGAGTTTTGGCTCTCCTCACCTCGTCTTGTCATGGCCAAAAAGAAAATAGAGCAAATCCCCTCCCTCCCCACCAGCCCCCTCTAGGGATACCTACTGTTTCCACTAATCAGATGCATGCGATTCAGAAGCATTTAGCAGGTTTCTCCTATGGGCGGATCCCTGTGCTGGTGTCATGGGGACAGCAATGGAGGTGAGTAGGGCACGTTTTCTCAGTCTGAATGGAGAGGCTGGGTGTGAAAAGCACTACTGAAGAGGTACAAACTGTCGGGAAAGCAAGACTCGAGGCACTTAAGGGGATTAAGAGGGAGTCTTGGGCATTTAGCGCACATAATGTTCACCGTAATCACTCAGAACAATTACTGAGGGTGTCCTGCTTGCATTTACCGTGTACTTAGCTCGTGGGACGGTGTGGGGGGGGGGGTGGTATTTGCTGTGTAGCCCCTAGCACACAACAACGGTGGGGCAAATTTTTGTTGCCACTTTCCCAAACCCACAGCCCTTCGAAAGCTTTCCTTGAGACCAGGTTGGAACAGAAAGGTAGTTATGTTTCTATATCCTAATTCCACCCTGAGGGCTCCATGACCCGCACACCACAGGAGAGTGAATCCTGAAGCAAAAGAGAAGTGGCCCGGTCCGTACTGTGTTGTTGAGTTCCAGCCCTCTTCTCGGGAGCTGAGAGTGATTGCGTTCCTCTTCCTCCCTCTGTTTCCCCAGTGTCCCTTCCCCTCTTTAATGCAGTGGGGGGCAGAGTCTGCACCTGGGCCTCGCACAGGGTTGCTGCTGGTGGGAATCATGGCAGAAATCCTTCTGCTTCCTTTCTTGTTCACTGAGGCTCTGAGGGCTGGGCAGAAATAGAGTGGCCCAAAGGGGAAATCTAATGGATGGAGCAAAGGCCAGGAGGAGTCAAGGTAGCAGAATCTCTTTCCATCTGTTGGGATTATTTTATTATTCATGTATTCGTGTCTTCGGCTGCTGAATGAGGATCTGTAGGCCAGGACTGACTTCGGTGATTCACAAAAACTTTGAAGATAACTAGGGGAATATGGAAAAGGCTCCTCAAAGAAGAAAAGGCACTTTATAAATCCAAGGCAGTTACACTGTCTTGGGTGACAAATTCCAATGGGCTCATTCACATTGGCCGCACTTAGGCGTGCCAGTGCCCAGTGATTTCCCCTCTTGCGCATTTAGGCTTCCAGATCGTTAGGCCGGGAGAAGTGAGTGCTTCCCCTGAGGAGATACAGAGTCACTAGTCCGCTATTCTCCCAACCTTGCCGTTGACTCAGGGAATCTCTGAGAATCTCTGGAAGGGACTTCAGCAATCATTTAGTCCAGCTGCCAGCGTACATTCCCTTGGTGAGTAGACGAGTGGGAATGCAAAGTAAAAGGGCAGTTAATTCTCACTTATTTGGAGACAGATTGTCCACAGGCATGGAGTGCGCGATTTGTATGTTCGGAGACAGTGATCGGGGATCTTCTTACCTGTCCCTTCTCCGAGCTAAACAATCACAGATCACGTTAGTGTTCCTTGGAGGGCTCATTTCAAACTCTGGAAATCGCATGAATCGAAGCCATCTTCATCTAACTAGGTTGATGCTGCCTTCATTTTCATTCCAGAAACTTTTGGCTCTTCCTCATTCAGAAGGGATTGCCTGCATTCGAAATAGGATGACGGAGGAATTACTCTCGCTGAGATTACCCTTCAGCGCCATCCCAGAACTGAGACACTCTGCTAAATGCTATTGCCGTAATGACTAGCAATCACGGCACAATCACGGAAATGAATTAAATTATTAATTTCAATAGCACCCCATGGTGCATTTATAAATTCCACCATCTGGGGAACATAAATATGGAGGTCCGCATTCTAAACTTGGAGGCATGGTGCTCACTGCCAAGGGCTGTATCTTTGAAGGCAGTAAAGATTTTTCAAGATACTATATGTGGAGCGGCAAGCTGTGCATTTGAGAGAAGGCTCTGTCCCCAGGTCTCTATTAGCTTTACCATTTATTTAAGGCTCTCTTTCCTCTTAATTTTTAACCAGTTCTTATCTTAGAGAGCCAATGCGTAAAAATCCACAGGACGGGAAATAAAATAGACCTCAGACTTGAACTGTTGAGTTCTTCACCCCCTTTTCTCTTCATTGAATTTCCTTTTGTCCTCCCCCAAAGTCTCTTACCGACTAGCTTCAAATATGTAAATCTCTGTGTTAATAAGTTCTTCTTACCGAGACAGCTATTCTTAGGTTTTGAATGTTTTCAAAATCCATCTAAAGCTTTAAGATAATTGTTTCTGAAGCAGAGGGGATGGAGGTCCTGGAGCGGTGTGTAACCTACTCTAATAAAAGAGGTTTAACTTTCCTTCCTTATGTGGAACCATTTGACCAGATGTTGGGGTTCAGCAAGCCCTCCCTGTTTGCCATCTGTGACATCCCCAAGGGCCAGTGAGAGAGGGGCACTTCTAAAGAGCATATGTAAATGACTTCCACGGAGCCCTGCAGGGACACGGTAGGCCATCTTCTTCCTACTACGGATTACCAACTCAAAGCCAAGAAACAGCCCAGACCTCTCTGTCTCTATGCCACAATTTCCAAATATCCACAACGGGAATTCTAATCGATGAGTTCACTTAAGAAGCAGAAGACAAATGCATAGCTTTTCTATAGGATAAATAATTCTATGGCATCGGTGCTGTTGCGTGCTTGTGATCTCTTAGCTCTCCGCGTGTATAGGGCTTGGAAGCAACTTGAGTCTCAGCTAGCCGATGAGGAAGACGACTACTGAACATCAGAGCTGCTCATTTCCGACATAGCTCAGGCAGTTCTGTAAGTTAATGTAGGCCTGTGGGCCACTGGTCTCTCGTTGAAACTGAAGGTTCGCCCTAAAGGTCTCCCCCTGACCCTGTGCAGCCACCACCAGTTGCCGACATTCACTGGCTTTGGTAGGTGAGGTCAAGTGAAAACGTTTTGGGATGGGATGTTTTCTAGCAACTGTCTTGCTGGTTGATTCCCGTGCAGTTCCCTGTGGAGTCAAACATCAGGGTAGCTCAGGATATGGTGATCTGAAGCTTTGGGAATAAGTGGTTTGTGCCTAATCAGCATTTCATTTCTTCATTGTTTTAGATGCCATTCTCATAACGTAGCCAAATTAGCTTATTATTAGCCATTTACAACAAGAGAATAAACAGAACCAGTGATCACAATGGATTTGCACAAAGCTGCCGATCTTCACGGCAAGGCCCTTGCCAATAGCTTCCCTTTCTGTCCCTGGATTGTAAACATTAACGTTCATCACATTGGAGGAGCTGGACCTCTAGGGACTCCCGTGTCCTGGGTTTATTAATGATAATGAAGGACCCCAAATCAGTGATTTCTGCAGTTTAGCCACGGGGTCCCCAACCTCTGTAGGAGTTAGTAGACTGGAATAATAGTGATGATAAGGAGAAAATGTAGTGTAGTTGGAGTTAGTGGGCTGAGAAAACCAACGTTTCCAGGATCAGGAGCATCTGTTTGCTGTTATAAAGGGGAAGGGTCGAAGCAAAGAGACCTTCCACTGATCTGTGTGAGCTCAGTAGCTGGGAAAGACTATGCAAAGTTATCATAAAGACAAGACGTAATAAATAGCAAGACTCTCCAGCACCTTGCTCCCGGCAGTGGGAAGACGAAGAGTTGGCATGGGTTTTGAGGTGAAAATCTTGAACAGTCACTGCTTTGCTATCGCAACCAACGCTGGTGAGCCTGGAGGAGCCGTTGTGACTTTGCTGGGGAGCCTGGATTGACTTCCGACTCAAACATCAGAGAAAACGTCTCTCGCACAGAATTGAGAAGCTCACTGTCTTAAGGTGAGCCCGTCACAGCAGCAGCTCTTGGCAACTGCAACTCTTCTTTTCTCTCTGGGTGTCAGATAGCTCACCCTAAACCACCAGCAGCTTTCCATTAATGAGCTGAATTCCTCCGAGGCCCAGGTCAAGCGGCCTGCCCAAGGCCATGACGGAGGGCCTGTGTAGACTGCGGGCCCGGCAAGTATGGCTTCCTGCCAGACCATACCTCTCCCCTACAGTCTCCTTGAATCCCACTACGTGGATAGATACACCATCTGACACTGCCCCGCAGTGAATAAAGGGAAAGAGGAAACCAGCATTTCTTTCTGAGTTGAAAGCATATGGTGCTATCAAGGTGGGGAGGCGGGGAGAAGGAGGCCGGGGAAGATTCAAAAGTATGTTGGTTATACCTATAAGGGCAAGTAGCATAAGAGAGAAGAAAATGTTTTCTCACTCCTTGGGCAGTATCTAAACAGCCCTCAGTCCAGAAAAGGAGAATGCCTGTCTAAGTGAGGACCAGCTCTAAATTGACTGGGCACTTCTTAGTTCAAGGGTAGCTGCTTATCCAGGTGACAATTTTCAAGTGAATGTTTCTTTATCATAAGATTTGATGGCGAATTTAATTGGCCCCTGGGGCCAGAGGGTAGAGAAACAGTACAGCCCTGTGAAGAATCGTTGCAGGAGATCTAAATAAAATTCAGAAAAACTCACACCTCAGTCCCTTCTGAGATGGCCACCGGAAGGTAAGAGTAAATTGGCAATCCTTAAAATAAGACCCTGATAGACTCACCTGGCTTCTTACACCATTCTTTTACTCAGATGCTTCCTGCATTTTTCATGGGGGAAGCATTATCAGTTTT
The DNA here is from genome assembly GCF_007474595.2 of Lynx canadensis. NCBI lineage: Eukaryota > Metazoa > Chordata > Mammalia > Carnivora > Felidae > Lynx > Lynx canadensis. Next base: position 29,560,919 of record NC_044319.2, read on the forward strand.
TGCTTCTTTAGGGAACCTTTCTGAGGCAGTCTGGAAGAGGTAGGTTCTGCAGGAGGGCGGGGTGGGGGAGGACTCTCTGGCTGCCCCAGGCCCCACCCAGCCACCCTACAGGCTAAGAGTGGTACCTCCCAGCACACTGGAAACCCATTCATGGAGCCTGGATGTGTCGTGCCACACCCATGAGGGAGTGCTGCGCTCCTCTACACAGGTGCACATTGTGGGAGGCTCTGTGAAAGGAGAGTGACCCTGCTTATACCTCTGGACGTCTGATGGCAAGCTCGTCCCCACGTCTCCAGTTTCGGGGCTGCCTCCAAAGCTCCCAAGAAACTCATCACTGGAGTCTTCTAACTTCAGGGAAATTCAGTTACATACGGATTTCTTTGGGACTTGCCTGAGTAATTCCATGTGGTCATTATTGGGCATTACTGGGAATCAGTGAACATTACCGGGTATCATTGGATAATCTTTGTGATTGTCATGTGAATAGGTCAGGCCCACCCACACTTTAAGGCCATCTCTGGCCCTGAACAGAGGAAGGGCTGATCCGCTTCTGAAGATGGATGGCACAAAATAGAGCTGCCCAGAACCAGGCTTCGGTTCTGTCCTCTTGGGGTCCACCTGTTTTATGTTTGCTCGGATCTCTGATGTTTGCTCCCCGACTCTTTCAGATGGAAGTCTCTAGGGCATAGACTCTCAGCCAGAGATTTTTGTGTATGTGGTTTACTGGGAAGTAGTCTCAGAAACGACAGCCTGTAAAGGACCAAAGGAAGCAAGATTGGGCGGGGGGGGGAGTGGAAATGTGATACAGTTATAACAGAGGCTTGGCCAACTTCGCAGTGAGCTCTAGGACGGGTATGGCCTTGCAGAGTTGTTCTGAATTGAAGCAAGTGTGCCAGGCATTTTGTACTTCTGAGCTAGAGGGGTTCAGCAGAAGCCAGTTGCCATGGCAACTCTTGGCAATAGAGGGGGGCTGCTGGGGAAGGGATGTGTTTTCAGGGAGGTGGCTCCCTTCAGGTGAGGGAAATTCTCAGGAAGTCAGCTGTGAATTCTCAGGAGTCAACTCATGATTGCTGGGGGAATAAGTGTGTCGGTTCTTTGAGACAGACGGGGAGAGAGAGTGCGTGCACACGTGTGCATGTGTGTGTGTGTGTGTGTGTGTGTGCATGTGGCTGAGTGGCACACCCTGGCAAACACAGTAACCACCCCTGAGTGACTCAGATACATTTCATTTGTCTAGTAAATTTGCCCCATCTGGGAATAGCTCCTCCAGGATTATGGATGGCCTCTTTGAGAAAATTTACAAGATTAAGGTTAATGGGACCAACTAGTTTCCACTATTATAGCTGCTCTTCAGGCCACAACTGACACTCATCATCTTCGTCCTCTGCTCCCGATTTCATACTCTCTCTTAACATGGACACCTCTGCCCTCAGTTGGCACTAAGTCTGGGTAGCTTGCCTGATGGAATGACCAGATTCTCATGCCTGAGGGGTACGAGGTCCCTGTCACCATGTCCTCCTCAGACCATGACTTGCTGGCCTTGTCCATTTGCCATCACAGTCAGGCAAGAGCGTACAAAAACGTGCTCCAGTGGATCAACTGTATGCCAGGCATATTTCTTTCTCCCCCCATTATAAGAGTCCTACCTCCTCCTCATGATCAAGGTCAATTATCCCTACCAGTATAGTGACTCCTTTTCTTGCCTGCTTGTCTCTAGGTACAAGGATCCTGAAATGACCAGGTGGTACCTATAGCCTTAAGCCTTAGGGATATTTTTGCTGTGTCCTTAATAAAACATCGCCCCTCTGGGAACTAGGACCTCTAGACCCATAGAGCCTAAAGTTATCGGGATGGAAAACTTGGATTTCTCAAGTGGGCCACCAGGAGTGATGGTAAGCAGAGCCATTCCTACTTCCACTTCCTGGTCCCCAGTCCAATGAACTCTCCCTATCAGGGCACAGCACCATATAACAGTTGTTGATTTAAGATGTAGATCTCATCCTGGAGGATGGTGTTCCATTCTTGCAGGTATCATCTTCAAGCAAACAACTTCCACTATGCCCTCAAAAAACCATTTCATTGCTTTATCAGGTCTACAGATTCTGTGTGTTGTGATATTTCATAGGACCACTGGATCCTTTGGTTTTATGCCCACTGCCACACCTCCTTTTCCATAAAATGGGTCCCTTAGAAGTGACATGAGGTGAAACATTAAGCGGGTAGTAAGTGACATAATAAGTGACATATGAAGTGGATGTTAGTAGACTAAACATCCATAGTTAAGTTGGCCAAAGCCTTGCTTGCAAGCAATCTGTATGTTGGTTTCAGTCCAGAATTGCTACCCCATCCAGGGTGAAAGGAATCTATTTTGATCAATTTGCCACCAGGTGGCTGCTTGGTCTTCTTGAAGGATGATGCCATGTAAGGGGCTCAAAACTGGTCTTTATCAATGTTGAGTTGGACATTTGGCATTGACAAATAAGTTGCCTCTGGTGAGCGGGAGCCCATAGTTTAGGATCTCTTCATGCCTCCAATTCCTGTCACAATGGCTGTCCCATTCATCACACCAGAATTAGAGTGACTAGTGATAGAGGTTGGCTGACATCAATTGGCCTAGTTGTTACATTTAGTTGATTATTTAGTTGGCTGTTTATTCCATCATGGTTACTCTCTGATGGACATTAACATACTATAAAAAGATTTTCATATTTCATGCCCACCTCTATAGATTCATAACATGTGTCTTTCTCAGATTTTGTCCCCAATCTTCTAAGCCTCTTCATTCTAGATCCCTGTCTCGCCAAGCCATTCACCACCACTCATGAGTCTTGGTATAGTCTAACTTCAGCTGACTCTTTTTTTCCGTGTACAGTTTATGATCACATATACCACCTAAAGCTTTGCATATTAGAAGGATTTCCTCCTTCTTGCTGAAGGCCACTGGTTAATGGAGGTGTAGTTCATCAGGAGTGCATTTTCAGCTTGCACTTACATTTTGAGCCATCCGTATATCAAGTTTGGCCTTTTCTCACCTCCCTCAGGTGCTCATAAGGTGCCTGCCACATGGTCATAGATGCGAACCAATGGCAAAAGCATCAGTGGTGGCTGACACAGGTTTCTGAGCCCCTGACTTTGCCATTTGTACCTTCTGACTGTGCTTATATCTGATCCTGGATGTCCTATTCCATCTTACGATTGAAAGCTTTTGTGCCTGACCAGCCTTTCATGACTTGGTGGGTCTGATAAAGATCATCATGACAGGTAGTTCTGGCTAGTAGACCATGGCCACTCTGTGTCCTATGGTCAATGTTCCATCTCTACGAGGGTCCGGCAGCATTGCGAGGAACTCTTTTTTAAATGTTTCGTTCTTTGCTATAGATGGCATACCCTCACTTCAGAAACTTAGGGTTCTACATTCTGATTCTTCTACTAGCGTTTGCTGTATACTCTGCACGCCATCTTTTTGGATCATCAGGTCCAACAGGCTGTATCGAATACGTGGCAGGCTGCCTGTACCGCAGTCTGAACCTGCTGCACAGTCCTTTCTTTCTGCGCCCCACTCAAAGCTGTGTGAATTATGCTATGGATTTCTAATTTCTACATCAGCAAGTTTCAGCCACTCTGCTTGCCAAGTTTTGCTACATTTTAGATAACCCACCTCCCCTAAATTATTACTGATAAGCACCCCTATTCTCTCATCGGCTGGCCTCCTGCCATCTAACATGACTCTCTCCCCTTACTTCAAGGCCTTCGCTCGTTGTGTTTCACTTGTCAGATTTACCCTTCCTTTAGCTTCGTCTAATCTCTCACCTTTCTACATAAAACCCTATCTTCCCTCTGAAGACAACTTTGACTTTTTCCAGCACGTCATTCCTCTCCTGTCTGCAATCCTATGGTACCTAGAGGCATGCCAATGCCAGTTGTCACTAACATACCTATTGTTGAATAACGCTTGCCCTGTGCTTCATGTCCATTACCTGTTTTTACCCTAAAACTAAAATCTCCTTAAGGAATGCATCCAAATCTTCCTACAGTTTTCGTAGGCACGCGGCTAGTTCTTGGTAAATACTGCCTGATGGAGCTATTCCCTCCTTATCCCTCAGCCTAAACCAGGGGGGCTCGTAGTATGACCCAATGTATGCCCTGAGGGCTGAGGATATCCTAGAGTCACACTTGTCTTCTCTATACCCAATCCAGAAAGATTCTATGCATTGATAAACTTGTCAACAATCATGCAAGCTCATGAATTGTTAGTTGTCCCCTCAAATTGCTTCAGTTTGGAAATTTTGCCTTCTTGCTTGGCACAATGGTCTGATCCTGCTGCCAGTGTGCTTCACTAAGGAAGATTGTCAGATCCTGCCTGGTTCTTAGCCTCTTTTGCCTCATGTCAAGTGTCATAGACACCACTTACTAGGCACATCCCTCTCCCAAACTCCAGAACAAACCTGAAGTTTGAAAGATTTAAGAAGCTACAGCTGTCCATTGTGTTTCAAATCCCCTAGACCTTGGGCTAGAAAGCTGAATAGTTGACCTTGTCCTTATTTCTGAGACAGGTTCCACATTTGCCCTGGAGCCAAGAGCCGGATCGTCTTGTGTCCCCTGTCTGAGAAATGCAACCAATACTCCAGAATCTGTTTTATCGAGGGTTTACATCACCTTGCACACTTCCCTGATTCTGTCTGCTCCTCTGGGCCTCCTGGTGTTGACCGCAACAGAATTTACCAGTAAAGCTTCCCTTTTTAAGTCATATGAAGTCTCTTGACATTAATCTTTTGCCTAAGTTTCAGCTAAGTCCTCAGTCTACCTGTTGGATTCAACTTCTTTCACGCCTATTGTAGAATATTTCTGGCCTTTGCCTACTGAAGAGAGAGGACAAGCAGGGAGAGGAGAAACCTGTGGCTGAACCCTGGGAGAGCAGCATAATGAATAGGCAGTGTGACAGGCAGTGTGACAAACCAGGAGCGGTTCAGACAGGGTCTAAACTCAAGCCAGGTGGCATGACAGGTGTCATAGTACAGGTGGAGGCAGAAGATAACCTAAAACGACATTGATGATGTTATGGAGGTGTGGAGAGTGCTAGTATAGGGTCAACTCCCAGCTCAGAGGAAAAACGGAAGCATGAACTCAGTTACACAGTCAAGGCTAGTATTGTAGAGAGTGCCTTAGTGAGCACTTAGATTCCCGGGATTCTTGTCAAGACTTCAGATACCTGATTCCCACTGTCTGAGAGGCTGAGATGCTGGAATAGTTTCTTCTGCAGTAAGGCAGTTCAGACAGACTTTGGAAAGAAACAACCCTAAACTCTCCATGGTTAAAATAACAAAGGTTGATTTCCTGCTTACCCTACCATTAAGAGGTGGTGGCGTAGGGTCAGGAGTAACTCTGTTTCACATAGACATCACTCAAGATCCCAGGCTGATGAGATGCCATCATTCCTGGTACTGACGTCTCATCTGGAGGCTCAGATTTGCCTCTGGGTTTGTTGCTGCCAAGTCTAGAGAGTTGTGTATAAACTATTAAATGTTTTGGACTCTTCTGATCACATTTCATTGGCCTGAATGACTCACAAAGGCAACTTCAAAGGGTAAGGCTCGGGGCGCCTGGGTGGCGCAGTCGGTTAAGCGTCCGACTTCAGCCAGGTCACGATCTCACGGTCCGTGAGTTCGAGCCCCGCGTCGGGCTCTGGGCTGATGGCTCAGAGCCTGGAGCCTGTTTCCGATTCTGTGTCTCCCTCTCTCTCTGCCCCTCCCCCGTTCATGCTCTGTCTCTCTCTGTCCCAAAAATAAATAAACGTGGAAAAAAAAAAAATTAAAAAAAAAAAAAAAGGGTAAGGCTCTGTAATCTTCTTATACCTGGAAGGAGAGGAGAATGGGTTGTTGGAACACTACTGATGCCTACCAAATGGAGTCAGAATCAACTCATAAGCTGGACTTTGCTTGTGTCTGTGTGCTTGGTGGGAGCTTAGGGGACACTTCATTGTTGTCTCATCCTGGGAAGAGTAGAATAGAGGAAAAGGACAGGTTAGCTGTTAAGAATTCTCCATAGAGAAAAATGTATTCTGAACTATAGCCATAGTTTGTAGTCTGGAACCAATTCACCTTTGGTTGGGCCTCTACTTCTGGGCATATGTCTTCTCATTCACCGCTCTTAATATAAAGCCAAACCCAGCCATCAAAATTGGCTATTATTTTCCATTGGAGACGTTTCTACGATGAACTTCCATGCTCTGTCTCCACTTGTTGTCATTATGTAAATCAAGTCACATTGAGCTAGTTGGCCCTGCCTAGGATTGTGACCCATGGCTATAGAAAAGTCCCATAACTGGTCTGGGAACTGAGCTATCTTCTTTGATTTTATTAACACCATTCCTTGACTGACTCACTCACTCATTATATCCTGGGAACTTATTGAAATAACTTCAGCTTTCGGAAAAAAAAAAAAAAGGAGTACAACTAATGAGATGTAATTCAACTTATCTTTTTTTTAAAGAGATCTTTAAAAGCGTATCTATACACAGACTTGTGCAGACAGAGACACATATCCAAACTTGCTACCTTTCAGAACAAGGGAGTTGTACTTCACAGTTTAAGAACCACTCTGAAGAACCTCTATGCTGTCATAGAGTAGCAAGAGTCATTTCAATTGTAAAACCCATTGTGGAAATATCTCTGCCGTAGATCCCTCAGCGGACACTCAAAAGAAGTGTTCTGTTCATAGGCAGAGATTCGAGTGTCAGGACTGACAGTGTGGAAGGGTTTCAAAGAAGAGGCTAGGGGGTGGGGGGGGGGGTCACAACTGCAGAAGATTCGAGTTGGCTCAGACCTGAGAGTCTCTCTGAGAAGCACTCTCCAGCACACTCCAGCAGGATCCATCCCAGGGCGATGCTCCCAAAGCCGTCATCACCTTCCAGACTGGAAGCCACACCGCTAGCAATCCTTGCTGGACACTGCCATGCAAGGAGGGAAGATTCTTAGAGATTGCTTGTGGATGTTCATGCTGTGTTTATTTGATTTGAGAAGCATTCTCTTCTTAACCAGCAGTTGTGGGCTTTTCTTAGCTCCAGGTGAAGGGGTGACTTCCGTCTTTGATTCAGTGCTCCTAATTGGGCTGTCCGTTAGCGGAGGTGGTGAGAAAACAATGCTAATGAGGTCAGGGGTTCAGTGCCCACGTGGGTCAGTTAGCTTTCCTTTGTTCTTTGGCCAAAAGTCTGTGCAGGCAATACCTCGTTTCCTTGAGCTTCACTTCATCGCACCTCACAGGTAGCATGGGTGTTTGCTTTTGTTTTTGCTTTCACAAGTTGAAGGTTCAAGACTTCAGGGGAGGAAGTCACTGCAGATGTGGTGGAGAGAACAAGGGAAGTGGGATTGGAAGCAGAGCCTGTGAGCGAACTGCTGCCGTCTCAGGATAAAACCGGAACCGGCGAGGAGCTGTTTTCTCACGGATGAGCAAAGAAAGCAATTTCCCGAGTTGGAATCCTCTCCTGGTGAAGACGCGGTGAAGATTGTTGAAATGACAGCAAAGGATTTAGACTATCATATGAACTCAGTTGATAAAGCAGCGGCAGGGCTTGAGAGGACTGACTCTAGTTTTGAAAGGAATTCTGTGGGTAAAACGCTATCGAACAGCATCACATGCTGCGGAGAGATCGGTCGTGAAAGAAAAGAGTCAATGGATGCAGCCAATGTCGTTGTTGTCTTATTTTAAGACATGGCCATAGCCGTGCTGACCTTCAGCAACCACCGCTCTGATCAGCCGGCAGCCGTCAACATTGAGGCAAGACCCCCCGCCAGCAAAAAGATTAGGATTTGCAGAAGGCTCAGATTATGGTTACCTTTTATTAGCAATGAGTATTCTTTAAATTTTTAGTTTATTTTTGAGAGAGAGAGAGAGAGAGAGAGAGAGAGAGAGAGACAGAGCGCATGCCATCAACGGAGGGGCAGAGAGAGAGGGGAGATAGAGGATCTGAAGCTGATAGCAGAGAGCCCAGTGTGGGGCTTGAACTCACAAACCATGAGATTTTGACCTGAGCCAAAGTCAGATGCTCAACCGACTGAGCCACCCAGGCACCTCAGCAACAAAGTATTTTTTAATTAAGGTGTATACATTTTTAAAGACACAATGCTATTGCGTACCTACTCGACTACAGTATAGTGTCAACATAACTTTTATATGCACTGGGAAACCAGAAAAGTCATTTGACTCGCTTTACTGTGATACTCCCTTTACTGAGGTGGTCTGGAACCAAACCCACAATATCTCCCAGGTGTGCCTGTAGTCTCTGTGTCCAGCTACTATGATGACAATAGAGATTGGGAGAGAGGAGGGGAATGTGGATCACTCTCTAATCTTAGACTCCCTGCAGTGAAGAACAACTCCAAGTTCATGTCCTTTGGCAGCAAAGTCACCTTCAGAGTTGGAGGACTGCCCGTTAAGAAGCAGTAAGGAGAATAAAAGGTAGAGTTCCGCGGGGGTGTTAAGGAGCCTGCAGCTACAGGATCCATGCTTCCAGCTAGAGCATCAGCTCGGTCATTTATGTCAATGAGATAACAGCAGAAGGAGAGGTCATTATTATTTACAGCCAATTTTTAATTTCTTATTAGCCAAAGTATCAAAACCTTCTCAACATTTGTGTACGGAATTAAAGTGGATTGCTTTGAATATCGTGTCTTTTTGTTTTCTGTCACTGGCTATTGGAGACTCAAATGAACGATGACACGTTCGTAGATAGCTGGAAAGAGAAGCCCTGACCTCAGCCTTAGATCTGGCTTTGCAATCTCAATGCATGGTTCCCAATGCTGTGCACAGCTTTCTCAGAATTCCTCTATCTTCTGTAATGCTTTGTAGCAACATAAATCAGAGTAGGCAGTAACCAAGCATGGCGGAAAAACTATGGGCTTCTATGTTATCTTATGACTCCTTAGCTGTATGTGTGTGTGTGTGTGTGTGTGTGTGTGTGTGTATGTGCGCGCGCGTGTGCACATGCATCTTTGGGAAAGCTAACTGATTGCTTTGAGCCTCAGTTTGCTTGCTTGTAAAATGGGCATATTAATGCTTACCTCATAGGGCTGTTGGAAGAATCGTATAATAGTCCGATGTGGTACTTGGCATGTTGTAAGTATTTTCCTTGATGACTTGAGGTCTTATTATCAACATGCATGTATTTATTTTAGTTGTTTGGCAAATTTCCCCCAGTTTATTGCAAACCCAAATGTGTAGAGCATCCATTGCTAATCCTCATTAGCAAATGCTGCTGATTGCCGTCCTGTATCCCTCAGCCCACCTGGATTCACCAGCAGCTAAGATAGACAGTCGACCTCTTCCCTCCTCAGGGACCTGGGTCTTTCTTCTTCTTTGCCTGAGGGCCTTCAAAGCCTCTTGCAAAATCTAGAAGTCTAACAGTTTGTGCTCCCAGAGGCAACCTTAATCTCAACCGAATGAAAGATGCCTGTAGTTGGAGTGTTTCTGAGACACATTCCATATGGTTTCCCAGAAGATTCTCAGCAGGACTGACCTGAAGTTGTCCACAGTGGAAACCCACTCATTAGTGCAGTCGTCGTCTTCTTCTTCTTCTTCTTCTTCTTCTTCTTTTATTCTTATTCCTGTATTCATGCTGATGGAGGCGGCGGATGTCTCTGAGGATCGGTCTGGTAGTATGACGGCGGAGGGCGGAGTGTTGCGTGGTGAGGAGGGCTTCTTGGCGTAGCTACTTGTCTTCTTCTGTTTCTTTATTCGCTCTGTCTCTTTTTTTCTTCTTCTTCTATTCTTCTTCTTCTTCTTCTTCTTCTTCTTCTTCTTCTTCTTCTTTCTTCTTCTTCTTCTTCTTCTTCTTCTTCTTCTTCTTCTTCTTCTTTCTTCTTCTTCTTCTTCTTCTTTTTCTTCTTCTTCTTCTTCTCTCCTTTTTCTTTCTCACCTTCCCCATTTCTTCACTTGTGATTCCTGGATTCACTTTGCAAATAAATTCCTAGCTCCCAGTTTCTTATCTCAGGGTTTTCTCTTTTCAGAGAACCCACACTAGAACACGTACCTCATAGGGTTTTTACTGTTAGTGTTTTAATTTATATGCGGTGTGCTTTGTTTGGGGGGTGGGTGCAGTTCTAGGAGTTTTAACAATGTGTATGTCCATGTAAATACCACCATAATTAGGATCCAGAACACTTTCCTTACCCTAAAAATTCCCTCCCACTGCCTTTATGAAGTGAAACCATCCCTCACCCCAACCCATGGCAACAATCCCTTAGAGTTTTCTTTTCTCAGAATGTCATGCCGTGTGTCCCCTTTTACAACTGGCTTCTTTCCTCGGCATAAGGCCTTTGGGATTCATCTGTGGTGCATGAGTCTCATTAGGTCATTCCTTTTCGTAGCCGAGTAGTATTCCCTTTTATGGATGTAAGACAGCTTATCAGCTCATTGTTGAAGGACATTGGGATTGTTCCCAGTTTTCTAAGATTATGAATAATGCTGCTATAAATATTCACGTGGGCTTTTATGTCTCTAGGGTGAATACCCAGGAGTGGATTTGCTAAGTCTCATGGTAAATGTACGTTTCATTTTGTAAGAAACTGCAGAATTTTTCCAGAGTGGGTGTACAATCTTGCATTCCCACCAGCAAACTGTCGCTCTATAATTCTGCAAGCACTTGGTATAGTCCTTATTTTTTATTATTTTAGCCATTCCAATGGAGATACAGTGGCATTTCTTTGTGTTTTTAATTTGCATTTCCCTAATGGCTATTGATGTTGAGCATTATTTTTTGTGTGTGCTTATTTTGCCATAATATTTGTTCTTTGGTGAAGCAACTGTTTAAATATTCTGCTTACTTTTTGGGTGATTAACTTTCTTACTGTTGCGTTTTGAGAGTTCTTTATGTATTCTGGATACAAGTTCTTTATCACATATGTGATATTTTCTCCCAGTCTGCACCTTGTCTTTTCATTATCTCAGTCATAGGGTTGTTATAAGGACTAATGAGTTTATACATGAAGTTCTTTGAAGATGAAATAAACATGCTACCTACATGTCAATTTGGGCATGTAATATGGAGAAGTTTTGACTTGGCATTCAGACACACCTGGGTTTGAATCCGGGCTCAGTCACCCAGTAACTGCTTCGCCATGAACTGTCTTGTGAGTCTCCTCATCTGTCAACGGTAGATAACAATAGTACTTTACCATGTAGTAGGGTTGCTCTGAGGACTGAATGAAATAATATATGTCAAGGGCTTAGCCCCAGGCCAGGATACTATGAATGTCCAATAGTTGTGAAGTTTCTATTCATAGCACAGTATTCTTTTTCATCTCTTAGCCTTCGCATAAGCTCTTTTCCTAGCTAAGATGACCCCTATTAAGGGGGCTTGGCTTGACGTGCCCAGTTTGGGCCAGGCACCCCTTCCTGGTGCTCCCACCACCCTTGAACCACCTTCCCTCACTGTGTTTTAAGCACAGTGAGATGTGATCCACTCGAGGGGCCAGGCTAATGCCTTTATCGTTGAAAAGAATTCTAGGTCGTGTTCGATGAATGACTGAATAAATAAGTGAACAAATTTATCTCATGCTTTGTCTGGGAGTTCCCATTAGCCACCCCTCTGAACATTGCCAAGTTCAGTCCCTTTAAGACGGCCCTGAACCCCCCCATGCGGATGTCGATGACTTCCACCAGGGTGCTGCTTGCACTCAGCCAGATACCGAGTCTTTGACTAGTTGGATGCCGAATGGAGAAACTTGAATGCTCTGCATCTATTTACTTTTACCACATGCCATAAAAATTAAAAATACATTGTACCACAAGCGCAGTATTTAGTGTTTCACTTTAATTACATTCAAGTGTGTTGCTAAATAGTCTTGAGAAAACCTTAATGACCAGCTGTTCTACCCTTTTCCCATATGTCAGAAATGGTTTCTGAAATCACATTCTGGGACAGTAAGGTTGTATAATTAGACAGTGTATAGTTAACACTTCTAGATTTTCCCCTTAAACTGTGGACCCTTTATGCTAACATATTGCACGATTCTGCTGGTTTGGCGCAATACAATTAAGTGACGTGCCAGGCAGCAGCCGAGCTATGCAAACTCCATCAGACTTGTTATCACTGCACCATTATTTCCTCATATCTCTTTCATCGTCAGGATGGCATGCTTTTGTGTGTGTGTGTGTGCTATGCAATATTCAGCATGTTTGGCTGACAAATAAACTTAGTGAAGAGGGCTGTAAATTTTTAATATTCCTTTCATAATGCCATTTATCTTACTAGAATTAGATGTAAGAGTGGCTTTTGCATCCTTTCGAACAAAGAGCTATCACTCAAATGCATAGCAACCATTTAAGGAAACAAGACGAAACTAAAATTCCCCAAGGTCGTAATAGAAGCCAATATTTTACTCTGCTTCCGGTGGGGAAACTGGGGATTCTTTCTACCCCCAGACTGGATTTGGGAGCTAGAAGAAGTTGAATTTAGACGATTGGTTATTGTGAACATAAGTCATTACTCACTTGCAGTTGCTTGACTCTGAGCTTAATGAGTTGTTTTGAAACCATAGTAATATTTTATTTGATTAAATTCAGCTAATTCTTTGATTTTTTTTTTTTTTTTTGAGTTTAGACAGGAGACTGAAATAGAAATACGAAATAAGGTAATGGAAACATTCTATCAACTAATAATATTCTTTGGCTCTCCTTCTTCTTCTCCCCTCAAGAAAATGTACTTGACATTGTCCTAAATCACAAATCAAAAGGTAACTCTGATTTCTGATTGGGAATTGCCCAGATAAATACATTAAGGCCAAGTCACAGCTGAAGCTTTCTTCGGTCCTAAAGCATCACATTCATTTTTTAAAAAAGGCTGAGAGACATCTTTGGTGTTCGAAGACCGATTTCCAACATTTTTTTCTTCTAAGCCTGAATTTCCAATGACTTATTTAGATGTAGGCACTGACAGCTGTAATCATGTTTTAAATCTTGCTTTGTATCCTTAGTTATAATGTTGTTCAATTAATATTCAGAATAATGGAAGTGATGTGCCGTTTTGAAAAAGACTTGAATACAGTCCAATGCTTTGGGAAACTGACTCTCGAGAGGATTAATCAGCATTTAAAACTTGCATTAATAAAAATCTGATCTTCCCCCATGCGGCACGCATAATACTTTCCTTTTTTAAACATTTAGTTTAATAATATGGCAGCCTTTGTCATGAGTTTTAAAGGGATTTTAAAATTGAGCTCCTTCAGATCAATTCTGCCTTGACCCTTGTACATAATTGGACACTTGCAATTTAAAAATATAAGGATGCTCTTTTGCATGGTACCCTAAGCTATATTTCCATTATTGAACATAAGGGCAATAGTGCACTACAACTTTGTACTTAACATTTCCTTTTTTCCCCCCTCTCTTTATATCCAGAGAGTTTTCAATCTTTCTTCAAAGCTCAATTATCTAAACCCAGTCCTCGAGAGGAAAAGAGCAAAAAAACTACCTTTAAATAATGAAAAATGAGCATTAGCAGTAAGACCGGTTGCTGGAAATGGCATGATGTCAAACAATATTGATAATTTGTGGTCTCGTTTTATTTGTTTTTAAATAAACGTAAGTAACACTGAGTTACTGACATGGAAACAAGAATTTGGATTCTAAATTCAAAATAAAATGACACGATGGAGAATGGACTGAGACACAGTGGACTGGAGGCTCTGTTTGGCTTCTAGCTAAATGGGGACGAAATCAATTTTAGAAACAGGGAAGAAAGATGATTGTGAAAGCAGAATAGAAAAAAAAATGCTGTTTTATCCTAGTCGGGTAATTGGTTGCTTTATGACCAGAAATAAAGTCAAGAGAGCACACGCTTCTGCTGGTTCTTGCTCTTAGACCAGCAGCTTGCTCTCTGGCCCGGGGCCAGCTGCCTTTCCTCCGCCGAGACCCTGTCTGACGCTGCTGACCATCGGGACAGAGCAAGGTCTCCTTCACGGTGCCAAAGGTGGCCTGGAAGGATTTTATTCTTCCCCTTGCATGGTTTTAGAAAAAATCTCTTAGCTTCTATGATGAAGCAGTAGATACCGCGGAGCAAATTCTTACCACTGCTGGGCCTTATTAGGATTTTATAGCAGGCACAGCAAATGGTCAATAAATGCTTATTGAAAGAGTCTCTTTAAAAGCCCTCATTAAGTGCCTGCCCACCTGCGGTGGCCCAACTAGCTTCCTGCTCAGGAGACTTAGGCTCACCTGGCCACCTTTCCAACAGAGGGGGCGCTGTTTTCCCTTGTAGCGCCAGGACTGCTCTGAGATGGGGGGCGGGTCATGCAAAGAAGGCAACTGAGGCCTTCGGAAAGGCCAGGGTCACTGCCCCCTGAAGGAGCAGGAGGAACGGTGGGGAAGTGCATGGGATGTTGGGACAGATAGTAAGAGAATGAAAGCATTTATTTAAGATACGACTGGACAGTGAAGTGTTTTCACCATATATATGCCTAAGGGCACGTTACATTAACGAAGATGTTAAAGACACGAGGGTCAAAAACCAGTGACGCTTGATGGAGGCATTGGTGGCCCGTGCACTTTTATCCACAGGACCAAGGACATTTGTGGAGGTGACTGAGAGCTGGTTTGAATGGAGAGAGAGGACCGCCGCTTCTGTCTTCCTTTTTCTTTTTTTTTTATTTAAAACAATTTTTTTAATCTTTATTTATTTTTGAGAGAGAGACAGTGTGAGCAGGGGAGGAGCAAAGAGAGAGGGAGACTCAGAATCTGAAGCAGGCTTCAGGCCCCAGCCGTCAGCACAGAGCCTGACACGGGGCTCGAGCCCACGAACCATGAGGTCGTGACCTGAGTCGAAGTCGGACACTCAACCGACTGAGCCACCCAGGCGCCCCCTGTCTTTCTAATAGGAAAGTCTCTTTCTCAGACTATTGAAAGGATTTTTGTTTGCTGCTCTGTTTGTTTTTATTGCTCTGCAACATTTTTTCTGCCACGTGTGGCTGTCAGGGAGGTGGGTGACAAATTTGGGCCCTGGGCCCAAGTGGGTACCCTGCCCTCTTCTAGAGGGAATGGGGCAATGAACGCCTGCTTCCTGAATACACTTTTTTCCCCCGGATCCTGGCATTTGGGGAATTTGTTTAGCTTCTGGGGGGGGGGGGGAGGTGCGGGGGGGGGGGGTGGGGGAGATCTTACCACCCTGTTTTGTGGTCAGATTAGGAACATTTTGACAGGCTCAAGGCTCCCTCTGCTCTTGGCCCAGGATAATCTTTCTAAAATTCAGATGAGATTAGGTCAGTTCCTTGATTTCAAATGTTAACGGCTTCCCTTAGCTTATTAAAGGAAATCTCAAAGCTTTAGCATTACCAACAAAGCCTTCCCTATTTGACCCCAGAACTCCCGTCAGGCTGTGTCTTTTCTTTTTCCTCCACTATCCCCAGACACCTGGCACTCGGGTCTGAGTAGCCTAGACATCTCTCCTTAAACAGAAATGCTTTTCCTGACTCAGTGCCCTTGCTCAAATAACACCCTCTTTTTTGTGTTTGGTCTGCCTGGAGAGCTCCTACTCATCCTTAGGTGCCCAGATCGAATGCTGCCTCCTCTCTGTGGCTCTTCCTGGATTCCCCTGGTGCTCTCTCCTGCTTCTGCCTCCTTCACCATATTCCCACTCAAGGAGAATTAGTCCTCCTAGATCTGTGTTCCCTCGACTACAGCATTTATCATTTGTGCTATAGGGACTTTTTGTTGTTTTTCCCACAAAACTGTGTATTATGCAAGAGTTGGAATGCTAGCTCCAAAGTTGTTATTTCATAAATATTTGTTGAAGTGAATTTGCCCTTCAATAAGCACTAAGTGTATTTCAAAATGTTAGAACTAAAAGAACATAGTTTATAGTTAAAAGTTTGTTTCCCTTAAGTCCATCAAGTATAATAGTATATAAATTAAGAGCTTAGACCTACCTTAGAATTTAAAAGCTGTCTTCCGAGAGATATATATTTCTTTTCTACACCAGACCCTAAGATGCAGTGATACATCTAATAATCACAGAAATATCTTTTTTTTTCTGATTTCAGAAAAACTTAGAATGCAAGTCGATTAATTTCTTGGTTTAGACTCTATATCTAGTAGAATCCCCTACCTCCAATAAGATTGGCACTTGAATATGGATCCCTGAAAAGCATTTGATCAGATTCAATGTAAGCATTTGTCGCTTGCAACGCAGTGGGAGATGGGACTCAAGGAAGTTTTCTGCCCGGTGATGCGGCTGGGAAAAGCGGTGTTCCTTCAGGTCACATCTGCGGTGGAGTCAGTCGGTCACACAACCTCCAAAGTCACAGTATTTTCTAGGCAAGCCAATCTCAAGCCTAATTGCCTATGGGGAATCATCTAGAAGAGGACGTGGAAAACTACAGCCCACAAGCTAAATCCAGCACGCTGCCTGTTTTTGTAACAATAAAGTTCTTTTAGAACACAGCCACACCCTCTTATTCTCCTGTTGCCTATGGCTGTTTTCATGCTACAATGGTGGGGTGAATAGTTGCAACAAAAATTGTACAACCCACAAAACTGAAAATATTTACCATGTGGCTTAAAAAAAAATTTTTTTTTAACGTTTTATTTTATTACTGAGAGACAGAGAGAGACCGTGAGCATGGGAGGGGCAGAGAGAGAGGGAGACACAGAATCTGAAGCAGGCTCCAGGCTCCCAGCTGTCAGTACAGAGCCCGACGTGGGGCTTGAACCCACAAACCGTGAGATCATGACCTGAGCCAAAGTCGGAAGCTTAACCGACTGAGCCACCCAAGCGCCCCTATTATGTGGCTCTTTACAAAAACAAACCATTTGCTGACCCTTGGTCCATAAGTTTCATGTTGGTTTTGTTTTTTAAATAATATAGATGTCTGAGCCCTGACTTACATGGATTGGTAAGTGAAGGGATACATCCTGGTCATTAGTGTCTTTAGGAAGCTCCATCCACATGTGAGTCTGATTACAGACCCTTCATTTTTATTTTTCAAGAAGTTATCCATAAATCGTGCTAAGCAAATTCTCACAGCACGAGGAATCTCTCTCTAAGGCAAGCACCAGATTTTACTTATCTTTGCATCTGTAATACCCAACACAACTCCCACCATAATTTGATGCGATTAATGCTCTTGCTAAGTGAATGGGTGAAGGGTAAGGTGAGCAGTCTTAGATCACAGATGCAACTGGAACTCCCTGAAAATCACAATCAATTGCAGGTACCCTCTCAGGCCCTGGACATGTGCCCAGTTCCTTTCTAGTGAGATCTCTTTCTTTCTTCCAACTCCAAACTAACCTAGAAAGACACAAATGCTACTGATTCTCTGAGGATCTGATACCTAAAAAAAATTTCCAAGAGGGTCAAATGATGCGTGCTTTGGTCTGCATAAACATGGTCATCTTCTCATTGCTTGGGACATTCAGGGGGGAAAAAAATCAACTCATCATGAGAAATGGTACAGATGGTATATTTGGCATCAGCAGCCTGCATAGATCAGAGATGCATTTATTTACATGACTTTGTTTGCATTGCGACCATTTATCTGGGCCCTTGCTCACATTTAACCTTTTGGAGGGTCAGGAAGGAGTGAGCCACTTTGCCCTTGGGATTGGACAGAGCAAACCCCTTATACAGATGATGTTTGCATTTCCTCCTACCTGCAAAACACTCATTTCTTACAGCATCAGAAAACATTTGGTTATGTTATCTCGTGGGTCCAGGAGGAGGGTGGAGGGTGCCAAATTTAAGAGCCATTGCCAAAGGCCATGGTTCACATTATGTACACAGCACGCCAGTAGAACTGGCTCTAACTAGTTGTAGATTCAAGCTCTGGCCTCAGAGGCAAAGGATCCCTGTTAGTCATTTCCAACTGGGATCATGCCCTTTGCCTTTGGTTATGAGATAGCTTTGTGTCTGTGCACCAACCATGGCCTGCAGGCACAGCTGATTGACCACTGTGACTGACCTCTTCCGGGCTGGGACGGTGAGCCCCCAAAGTAGTGCCAAAATGGCCTCAGACCCCCGGGGTGACTTGGAGAATGCTCCCAAATGGCATGGAGCCTTAGAAAGGGCCTGGAAAACTTGGTTTGGTTCTAGACCTGGGAATGCCACGTGCTGGGCCTAGTCACTGGAGCTCTCATCTGCAAAATGGGGACAAGTTACTGTCTCTGAGCTTTGTTTTCCTCATCCTTCAACAGGGGTGGTCAAAGCTGTTCGTGACAGCCCAGCTAATCTGCAGAAAACAGTGGGCACGGAAACTAGAGCCAAGTAAACGCTCGATGAAAGTTTTGGTTTTTTGTATTACTATTATCGTGGCCATTATTATTGACATGGGCGGCTTGCTCAATGCTCATTGTGGTCGTGAGAATGGAGTAGCTGCTGTTGATGTGCTCTGTGAACATGCAGGACTTGGCAGATGTGAGAAACAGAGATGTCAGAGGGAAGGAAGGCTGAGTGCTTCTAAAGCCTACCTGTCAAAGCACATTTCGCCGTGGCTTCTGGGCCAAGAGTCCCGAATATTTTTTTTTAAGTTTTTATTTCACTTCCAGTTAGTTAACGTACAGGGTTCTGTTAGTTTCAGGAGCACAATTTAGTGATTCGACACTTCCGTACATCACCCAGTGCTCATCACGACAAGTGTCCTCCTTAGTCCCCTTCCCCTATTTCACCCATCTCCCCACCTACCTCCCTTCTGGTCACCGTCAATTTGATTTCTATGGTTAAGAGTCTGTTTCTTGGTTTGGCTGTCTGTCTGTCTCTCTTTTTCGCTTTGCTCCTTCGTTTTGTTCCTCAAATTCCACATGTGAGTGAAATCACATGCTATGTGTCTTTCTCTGGCTGACTTATTTCGCTTAGCACAATATTCTCTTGAGTTCCATCCATGTCTTTGCAAGTGGCCCAATATTTTTGAAATAAGAAACTACTGTTTATTTTTCTAAACTCTTGAGAGACCAGTGGGCCATCCATGGGTAAGCGGTTGTTCTGGGGTCCTGTGTATCAGCAAGGAGGCAGCTGATGTGCTGGTGGGAATGTTCCCGAGCAGAACCGGAGTGGGGCCCACGGCTGCAAGGGCTGCACTTGCTGCTGTGTGTGAGGCAGTCACAGAGGGACACGAGAGGTGCTGTGGCAGAGAAGGCAAGCACGTGGGCCATCCACCTGGAAGAGCATTGGGACAGAGAAGCAATTCCCTGGTGTTTTAAAAATGTGTTACTTCACTTTGCCCATGAACCCAGGGGTCCCACTCAGCAGGCCTCTTGTTGCTTCCCTCCTGTGCCTAGACCCATACAAAAGGGGCCGTGCTTTGAGGAAGCTGAGTAGAGTGATCTCTCTCTTGGTTGAAACACGAAAAGACAGAAGAAATCAAGGCTGCCCTTGAAGATGATGGGAAGATGTGGATTAGAGTCCGTTATTTTGTATAAGCACATTGCAATGGTGCTTCATGAGGAAAAGATCATTGCCCAGTGTGGTCTACCAGTTTTTCATGAGAAGTCTTCAGTGCAACTGGAAGAAATCCCAGATGCTCAGAATGACAGCCACTGGTCGTGACCGTGGTGTCTCAGAAGCTCTGGCACCACAAGCCTCATGGTTGGGATGCCCCCAGGTGCCCCACAAGGCCTTGTTCGCACCGCTCGGAAACACCTGGGTCAAGCAATTTAGGAAGTCAGGTCAGTCAACAACAACTAGCTTGTTCCCACACATCTTACCTGCCGGGTGAAGTTCCAGGCAGATAATAGGTATTCAGTAACAACTTAAGATTAACAATTTATTGGGGCACGTGGGTGGCTCAGTCGGTTAAGCATCCGACTTTGGCTCAGGTCGTGATCTCGCGGTCCGTGAGTTCAAGCCCCGCGTCGGGCTCTGTGCTGACCGCTCAGAACTTGGAGCCTGCTTCTGATTCTGTGTCTCCCTCTCTCTCTGACTCTATCCCCGTTCATGCTCTGTCTCTCTCTGTCTCAAAAATAAACATTAAAAAAAAAGATTAACAACTTATGATTAGCAGTAACATTATTAGTTATTATTAGTTATCAGTTATGTTTTATTAGTTGTTATTAGTAGTAGCAACTTATTATTAGGAATAATATATACTCTTGGTCAAAGCTTACTAGATTCCAGCCACTTTCATAACTACTTTAACATGCGTTGCTTAATATGATCCTCACAAGGGCCTGATGCGATAGTTAGCATCATCACCATCTTTAGAGGTGAACACATGTCGCCTCTGAGAACTTAACCTGGTCAAGGGCATACAGTTAAGTCGTAGAGCTGGGATTCCACCCAGGCCAACAGACTCTGAGCCCAGTAAACCATACGCCGGCCCCATAGACTTGATTTAGAAGTGATGTGCAGCTTTCAAAAGAAACAAAATGTTGAAATTAGGGAGGTGTCTGCTTAAGGTGTTTCTTTAACTGACTGCATTGTAATTTTTGACTCAACAGATTTTTTAGGGATACAAGTTTGGTAATAACTTAGTAAAAATTATGCAAAACAAGTATTACAGCACGTAGAGCAAGTGCTCAATGATTGGTGTGACGGCATGGAAGGAAGGAAGGACGGAGGGGAGGAAGGAGGGAAGGAGAGAGGGAAGGAGGGAAGGGAGGGAAGGAGGGAGAGGAAGGAGGGAGTGAAGGAAGGAAGGAATGAGGGAAGGAGGAAGGAGGGAAGGAGGGAAGGGAGGGAAGGAGGGAGGGGAAGGAGGGAGTGAAGGAAGGAGGGAAGGAAGGAAGGAGGGGGAGAGAGAAAGGAAGGAAGAAGGAAAGATAGACTAATTTGATGGTAAAAATAGAAATTGTGTGGGTCATTATAAGTTCTCATATTTTCTTTCTTTCCACTTTCTGCTTCTTTATAATGCGCTCTCCTCAGAGAAGTGGCTAAGAGGGACCCAGCACCGAGCATAGCTTTATGTCCTCCAATGTCGGGGTGGGGTGGCGCAGAATTACAGCAAAGAGGGAATGACGCCCCCGTTCACCCTGTGTGCAACTCTACCCACGGGACTGAAGGGAAAGCTCAAATCGGCAGTTCCCTTAAGCCTGGGAGAAGGAGCGAATGACAGCCAGGCTCTCTCATCATCCAGTTACATCTTGGGTGTGTGTGTCGGGGGGGGGGGGGGGTGTTCGGATTTTCTCAGCTCTCCGCTGCCCTCTGCCCTGGCAGTCAGGGCGCCTGGAGAAGATGGGGAGTTTGCAGTCCTCCAGGGGCACCGCCTGTATCCACACCAGCCACCACCACTCTGCAGTAGCAATGGATGTGGAAGACCACACCGACGTAGAGAACTCCTAAACCCGAGCCGATTCCAGCAGCACCTGCAGGGCAGACCACAGAGGGAGGCGAGGCGGCCACTGTGCCAGAGGAAGCTGGTGGTGGATGCATCACACAGAGCCGAGAGGCCAAGGAGAGGTGATTTGGGGGGCAGCGGGGTGGGGGTGGGGGTTAGCCTGCTCTTGGATAGCACTTTGCAGAGGGACTGGATGGTCTCTGAGACAAGGGTTGCAAGAGAGATGAAAGGAGAGATTTCAGCCTGAGAGAAGGAATCATGGCGCACAGGTCCCTGGAAAGAGAGAAAAGGGAAGGCACCCAAGGACAGAGGATTGTCTCATGAAGCCGTGTTTAGCTGTTCTAGTGGAGAGGGAGGTGGGCGTTGTGGGCAGAAGGAGCACATCTTGTCTATTTCAAAGTGCCCAGGCAGGGTCCAATTCCAGGGTTGCAGAGTTAGACTCAATGTAGCAAAAGAACTCTCCTAAAGTGCTCTGAAACACAGGGGAAAGGAGCATCAACCTCCCAAGCAGGCAGAAGGGGTAGTGGTGGGTGAGGCAACTTGCTAAGTCTTTTTCACAGTTAATTGCTGCCCCTGGGTAATTGACTTAAAGAGATGGAGAGCTGCTGCGCCTTTTGTCCATGTTGACTTTGTAGTACAGTTTTTTTTTCCCCCCCAGGTGCTGTGGACCGAATTTTGTCCTGAAAGTCATGTTAAATCCTCATCCCCAATGTGACTGTATTTAGAGTAAGGAAGTAATTAAGGTTAAAAATGGTCACAAGGGTGGCACCCCGCTCTCATAGGGTTAGTGTCCTAATGAGAAGAGGTATCAGAAAGCTCTTTCTCCTTCTCCATCATGTGAAAACACAGCAGAAAGGCTGCTGTCTGTAAGCCAGAGAGAGGTCTTAGCAGAAACAGCATTAGCTGGGACCTTGATCTTGGGCTGCCCAGAACTATAAGAAAGTAGATTCCTGTGTGTAAGCATGGTCTGTGATATTTTGAGCCTGAGCAGACTAAGAAAGGAGAAAATGAAATGCTTTAAATTATCTGCAAGCCCAATCTCTTGTAAGGTGTGCTCAGAGAAGATTGTAAAGTGAAAGGCTGTTCGTGAAACTTTGGCTTTCTTTACAGGGCTGAGGAGTTATCCCCAAACGGTCCAATTGAGCCCCAAGGTTTGCATATCTGGGAGGCCAACATTTATTTGGAAAACTCTGGATGCATTTTGGAAATGAAAAGGGCTGTATGGAAAGCAGCACTATTAAAGCAGAGAGTAAATAAAAGAGGAGGGAAGCAATCCCCCCCCCCCCCCCCCCCCGCGCCGCCAAAAAAAAATGCTACAGAGAGAAATGCTTAGGCCAACTTTACTACTGAGTATTTCCTTTAAAAAAAATTCATGTCTCTTTAAACCAACTCCAAATGGGACCATATAAACCCAAACACTAGAGCCAGGGGAATTTTCCAGTGAGGGAGAACATTTTGATAACATTAGCAATTTAGTTTTCTCATAAGGAAATAAAAAGGAAATTAATCCAATGATTTGTTACGAATAGTTACAAAAATGTACAGTTTCAGAGATTAGTGGGGAATATGGTTAGTGCTGGAGGCAGCAATTCTCTGTTCTGCTAGAGGAGATGAATTCTAGTATTTTACTTGTGTGTCAGGTGCATGAGAGGAACAAGTGGCCCCAGGGTCCCGTCCCCTTGTCCTGGAAAAGGTGCAGACGTATAGGGAATATATCTCCAGCTTTCTCGTCCTATTGAATTTCTCTTTTTTTTTCCCCTTAATATTTGCTTGAAATTTTTCCGTCTTTATTGAGATATAATTAACACATAATATTGTGTTCGTTTAAGGTGTACAGTGCAATGATTTGATGCATTTATATATTGCAGTATGATTACAACAGTAAGGTTAGTTAACGCATCCATGACCTCACATGGTTACTTCTGTGTGTGTGTGTGTGTGTGTGTGTGCGTGCACAAGTGCGTGTGTTAAGAACTTTTAGGATCTACTCTCTTAGCAACTTTCAGTTATATAGTACAATATTGTTAACTGTTGTCACCATGCTGTACATTAGATCCCAGATATTATTCATCTCAAAGCTAAAGGTTTGTGCCCTTGGACCACATTCACCCATTCCCCCAAGCCCCACCCTGTCCTTAGCAACTGTCAATCTACTGTTTCTGTGAGTTCAGTTTTGTTTTTTTTTTTTTTTGGATTCTGCATATAAGTGAGGTCATACAGTACTTGTCTTTCTCTGACTTATTTCACTTAGCATAATGCCCTCAAGGTTCATCCATATTGTTGCAAGTGACAAGATTTCCTTCTTTTCCATGGCTGAATAATAGTCCATTACATGAATGGAATATATATAGATATCTCACATTTTCTTTACCCATTCACATGTTGATAGATACATCAGTTGTTTTGATGGCTTGACCTTAGCTATGCTTTATTTATTTATTTATTTATTTGTTTGTTTATTTATTTATTTTTTAAGTAGGCTCCACTCCTACTGTGGAGCCCAACATGGGGCTTGACCTCAAGACCTTGAGATGAAGACCTGAGCTGAGATCAAGAGTCAGACCCTTAACCGACTGAACTCCTCAGGCACCCCATTGACCTTGGCTATCATAAATAATGCTAAAATGAACACAGGGCACAGATATCTCTTCAAGATAATGATTTAATTTACTTCTCATAGATACCCAAAAGCAGAATTGATGAATCGTATGGTAGTTTATTTCAGTTTTTCTTTTGAGGAAACTCTGTACTGTTTTCCATAATGGCTGTACCAATTTATATTTCCACCAACAGTGTACGTGTTTCCTTTCCTTTATATCCCGGCCAGCACTTGTTATTTGTTGTCTTTTTGATAACACCCATCCTAACACATGTGAGGTGGTGGTTCCTTGTGGTTTTGGTTTGCATTTTCCCGGTGATTCGTGATGTGATGGATGTGATAGACCTTTCCATGGACCTGTTGGCCATTTGTGTATCTTCCTTGGGAAAATATCTATCCAGGCCTTTTGTGCATATTTAATTGGCTTATTTGGGTTTTGTTTATTTGTTTGATTTTACTATTGAGTTTGACTTCCTTATATATTTTGGACATTAATCCCTTACCAGATATATGGTTTGCATATATTTTCTCCCATTCCATAGATTGCCTTTTCATTTTCTTGATTATTTCTTTTGCGGTGTCAAAGCTTTTTGGTTGGATGTAGTACCACTTATTTTTGCTTTTGTTGCCTGTGTTTTTGAAGTCAACCCCCCAAAATAGTTGCTAAGGCCAATGTCAAAGAGCATACTCTCCTATATTTTCTTCTGGAAATTTTACAAGTTTCAGGCCTTGCATTTCAATCTTAATCCATTTCGAGTTACTTTTTGTAAATAGTGCAAGATAAGGGTCTAGTTCATTCTTTTCCATGTGAATATCTAGTTTTACTGACACCATTTATTGAAGAGACTGTCTTTTCTCCATTGAGTGGTATTGGCTCTGTTGTCCAATACTAGTTGATCATTTATGCATGGGTTTATTTCGGAGTTCTCAATTCTGTTCCAGGGGCCTCTGTATCTGTTTTTATGCCTACTGTCTTGATTACTCTAGCTTTGTAATATCATTTGGAGTCAGGAAGTGTGATATATTCAGCTTAGTTCTTTCTCAAGATTGCTTTGGTTATTTAGGGTTTTTCATGGTTCCATGTGAATTTTGTGACTTGTTTTTCTATGTCTGTAAAGGGTGCCATTCAAATCTTGACAGGGGTTGCATGGAATCTGTCAATCACTGTGACTAGTATGAGCATTTTAACTGTTCCTTCTTCTAATCCATGAACACAATATCTTTCCACTTAGTTGTGTTTTCTTTAGTTTCTTTCATCAATGTTTTATAATTTGAAAGTACACAGATTTTCCACTTCCTTGGTTAAATTTATCCCTGAGAATTTTATTCTTTTTGATGCCATTCTAAATGCTGGGGTGAGGAGATACCCATTTCATTTTCAAATAGTTCCTTGTACGTATATAGAAATGCAACTGATTTTTGCATGCCGATTGATTTTTGTTGATTAGAAAAGGAATTGAGAGCTACTGAAAGGCAGATAAGAGATATCCAAAGAGAAAAAGGAAGAGTGAAACCATCTGTGAAAGATACTGCCAAGAAGGGCCAGAATATCTGTGTGGTTCTGACTAATGAGATGATAGGTCAAGGAAGGCTATGAACAAGCTTTACGCAAAGCTCTCATGAACTCTGTGCTCATGGAAATGAAGAATGAGCTGGTGGTTTGAAAGTGGCTGGTTCCCTAAAAAAGAGCACAGAATTGATAAAGACCATGTAGAATCTTGTGACGATTTCACCAGTCCGGGGTACCATACAGGAATTGTCCAAAGAGATTATGAAGGCCAGGATCATGGAAGAGGTGTTAGAGGACGCTTTTGAGAGCCTGGATGATCTGGAAACAGTGGAAGAAGCAACAGAAGTGGAGTTGATAAAATTTTGTTTGAAGCAGAGCCTTTGGCAAAGCACCTAGAAATGTGACTGATATACTTCCGGAGACCAAACCTCCAGGACGAATAGCCACCTCAGAAGATAAGGAATAGGAAGAAGCCTTAGAGCCATTGCAGCCCTAGCTGGTCACGCTCCACAGTGTGGGGCTGCCTTGCGGGGCCATCGCTCTCTTCATGGTTCACATACCCTCCTCTGAAACAGCCATCTTTTTATGTGTCTCTTGCATGACACCTCTGTGACGAGGCATTGCATTCTGGAGGAGGTCCTTTGCTAATATCTCTTCATTCTCTGCAGAGCTTTTAGGATCTTTGCAGGATTGTTCTTATGAGAGGTGGTGTAAGGAAAAGCGTCAGCTTTGAGACTGTAAACAGAAGGATTTTATTTTTGCGGGGAAGGCTAGAGAAATCTGTCTTCTCTCAAAGCACTTCTGAGAATAGAGTTGATGGCCTGAATAACAAGGATTCTGTACTTTTTTTGGTTTGTAAAACACTACATAAATAGATTTTTAAGAAACTTCTGCTTTCACACAGAAAAAAGTTTTAGAGTTTCCTATACCTAAGATCATGCCATCCTCAAGGAGAGACTGTTTTATGTCTTCCTTTTTGATTTGGATGTTTTTAATTTTTTTTTCTTGCCTTATTGCTCTGGCTAGGACTTCCAGTACTATAGGAATGGGCAACCTTGTCCTGTTCCTGATCTTAGAGGAAAAGCTTTCAACCTTTCACCATTGAGTGTGTTGTTAGCTGTGGGCTTGTCATATATGGCCTCTCATATATGACAAGAGTTTTTATCATGAACGGATGTTGAACTTTTTAAAATGCTTCTCCCCATCCATTTAGATGTTTATATTCATTTTATCTTTTATTCTATTAATGTGATATACCACCTTTATTGATTTGCATGTGGTGAATCATCCTTGCATCCCAGGGATTCATCCCACTTGATCATGGTGTGTGATCTTTTATATATGCTGTTGAATTCTATTTGCTAGTCTTTTGTTGAGAATTTCTACATCCGTATTCATCTGGAATATTGCACTATAAAACTATAGTTTTTTTTTCTTGCACTGTCCTCATTTGGCTTTGGTATCAAGGTAATGCTAGCAGCATCATAGAATAAATTTGAGAGAGTTTCCTCCTCTTCATTTTTTTTTTTAGGAGGGGGGCAGAGTTTGAGAAAGATTGGTATTGAATCTTCTTTAAATGTTTAGTAGGATTCACTAGTGAAATAATCAGGTCCGAGGCTTTTCTTGGAGATTTTCAATTACCAATTCAATCTCCTCACTATGTGTGAAGATTTTCTGTGTCTTTATGATTTGGTCCTAGTAGGTTGTATATTTCTAGTATTTATCTATTTCTTCTAGGTCATCCAATTTGTGGCATAAATTGTTTATAGTAGTCTCTTATGATCCTTTGTATTTTATGGTATCAGCTGTAATGTATCCTTTGTTAGGTATAATTTTATTTGAATTCATTCTTTTTCTTAATTAATCTGACTAAAGTCTTGTCAACTTTACCTTTTCAAAGGACTATTAGTTGTTTTTTTTTTAAATCTTTTCTATTGTTTTCCTATTCTCTATGTCATTTGATTCTGTTCCAATCTTTATAATTTTCTTTCTTCTGCTTACTTTGGGCTTAGTTTTTTTCTTCTTTTTCTAGTTCTTGATAATGTTGAGTTGTTTTCTTGAGATCTAACTTTTTTCTTAATATATGCATTTATAGATATAAACTCTTCTCTTAGAACTATTTTTCTGCACCCCATAAATTTTAGTATGTTGATTTCCATTTTTGTTTGTCTCAAGGTATATTTTGACTTCCTTTTTGATTTTTTCTTTGACTCATTGGTTGTTCAAGAGTGTATTGTTTAATCTAACTGAATTAAATATTCTTTCCCTGTGCCCATGAAAGAAACAGATGGTGAATGTCACTAGCAGGGTACTTGCTGTGTTGTATGTGTATATTTCTGTCTGCACTTCTCTATGTGTGCTCCTTGGAGCAAGGAGTCTATATGTTATTAATCTTTATGTGGCCAATGGTTGCACTATGCTTAAAAACGGTTTCTGGGTAGCCATATTGGTTTTTGGATAAAGAAATAAGGGAAGGATTAGAACAAGTTTATTATTACAGGGAGAAAAGTAGACTTGAAAACAAATATGCTCATTAAAGGCTCTATAAGAAAGAAGTCTACACAGGAGTGCAAAAAAGAAAGGTAATCAGTTCTAAGTGATGAGTGGTGGCATGAAAGAGATTCAGAGAATAGGTGATTTTTGAGATTATTTTAAAAAGGTAGGTGGGGGGTGCCTGGGTGGCTCAGTCGGTTAAGCGTCCAACTTCGGCTCAGGTCATGATCTCACGGTCTGTGAGTTCGAGCCCCGCGTCGGGCTCTGTGCTACCAGCTCAGAGCCTGGAGCCTGCTTCAGATTCTGTGTCTCCCTCTCTCTCTGACCCTCCCCCGTTCATGCTCTGTCTCTCTCTGTCTCAAAAATAAATAAACATTAAAAAATAATAATAATAATAAATAAAAAATAAAAAGGTAGGTGGATGTTGGTTTGCTCGACAGAGATAGGGGAGGAGGTATTAGAAGCACCACAAGTTGAAAAAAAAAAAGTTGAGCAGAGATCTGGATCATGGCAGCATGGAATAGCATTGCAAATGGCAGAAACGTGAGATGTGAGAAATTTGCCATCATGAGAACAAAAAATGGACAGAGGTTTGGTGAGAGACAAGTCTAGAGAAGAACATCTATATATCATGCTAGGGAGTTTAAACTTTATCTCAAGAGTTTTGAAGGTCCGTTAGCAGTTTTTAAGCACAAGGGATTTAAGTGAAACTACTTTTTGTTTTTGTTGTTAAGGAAGACCTCAGTTGATGATTGTGTTCAGGAGTGTTTGACAAGATTAAGAATCAGAGGAGACTAACTAGTGTGGTAGGAAGAGGGAATAGTGGGAAGACTGTGGGATAGCTACAGGTCAGAAAAGGCTAGGGGCATCCACTTTCAAATGTTCCCTTCTCCGTAAAGACAGCTTTCATATTATTCTTACTTTCTAATCTTATACTCTAATAAACTTTTGCCTGCTGCTCAAAAAAAAAAAAAAAAAAAAAAAAGGCTTGGTTCACAGAAAAAAAAAAAATCATTCAGAGCCGAGACACCATACTAAGAGTTCGAAAAAGAAACGATTAGCATAAAGCTTCAGCAGGAGGCTACAGAAGAGAGGAGAGTGACACAGGACAACTTGAAAAGGCAGCATGTGGCACTGGCTGGAGATGCGGACAATGGACAGGGCCCTACAGACTCCCAGTTTGGCTTGGGTGACTTGGGTGGACAGTTATGCCACTTATGACAATGAAAGAGCAGTTCTGGGGATTCCATCAGTAGAGTTTTGTACATATTGTTTGGAGGTGCTTGTGGACTACGAGGCGGAGAAGGTCTAGTAAGCAGTATGCAGTTTGGGAGCAGGATTTGAAACAGAAATGACAACGTTGGTGTCAGCAGCATACAGGCTAGGAGAAGTTCAGGGAGTGACAGGGATGACCTAGGGGAAATCTCATTCAATGTATTGTGAAATAAGAACAATACTGAAAATAAAATCCTGGGGTAGACAGAGGGTGTCAACACTTTAAGAAACAGGCAGGAGCCAGAGAAGGAATTGCTGATTTTCTACATTTCTGACTGGGAGAGAGAGAGATCAGGTAATAAGAAATCAGAGAGATTCAAAAGAAAAATGGAAACCCAAAGGAGTTTAAAGCTTACAAATCAGTAAAGGGGAGAGGTGGAAAATACTGCAGGGTCAAATACACTATCTGAAGAGAGATGATGGAGTTGGATAAGGAATGGGTAACGGGGTCCATCTCACACTGAAGGGAGGACGGTGTGTCCCATGAAACTGGAGGAAAGAGAATAAATTGGGGAGAGGGTCGGGAGGACTCCAGAATTATATATTAAAGAATCAGGATTCTTACCCATATTTTCTCAATGACGCAAAAGGCAAAGAGCTGAAAGGAGGGCTGATGGTCGGGAACAAATAAGAACATTGGAGAAGAGGCAGAGTGGAAACTTTGGGAACTGGGAGAGGATCTGATCAGGTATAATAGTGAATTGGGGGGTTCAATGGAGTCCCATGCACCTTCTCACTTCCCTGACGGAAAGCACGTTTCTGATTGTCAGAAAAAGGATAGATATTTCCAAAGTACATGCAATCACCTAAATAACTTGTGAAACAGAAACCATATTCTATCTTAGTGAAGTATGAAAATCCACAACGCTTTTATATGAAAATGAAAAATAAAAGCCAAGCAAACTTGGGTTATGCTGGACTGGCATCACTGGAGTCCAAAGATCCAAGACGAGAGAAAAAACGAGCATGGACCATGGATAAAAATCATTGTTATGGCACCTGCCCCCCTAACTACCAGACAAACAAATAGAATCTACGCCAAGCCTAAGAGGAGCTCCGTTACACTGCTATTCTGGTAACAAGATAGACTTGCAAGCTATGACTTTGGGGTGACACAAATTTAAGCAGTCTGGACTGCTTAGCAACTCGGCCATAAGAACAGTGTCAGATGGTGGATGGCCAGTCTGACCTGACACCGAGGGGTTTTGTATCCTATGTAGCAGAAGGACGGAGCAGAGGGTCCTTCCCTGGAGAAGCAGCTGAGTTCTAAGTGGAAGGCCACTGTCCAATTAAAAAGAGCATTGGATCAAAAGCTTCATCTTCCTTGTCCCAGTAAAACAGACAACGTGCTGGTCAGTCTAATCAGGACAAAAAGACACAAATTAAACATTCATCATCAATTTGAAAAGCTATTTGTAATCTAGTAATAGAAATGTACTATCTTGATAGGATTTAAAATTTCTCTGTGAGACCAACACGCAATATGATATTTAAAAGTAAAACATCAGGAACGTTCTCTTTTTTTAATCATAATTTTTTCCCCAGAGCATTCTTATTAAAACTAAAAGCGAAATAAAGATGACATCATAATCATTCACTGTACACTATTCTGAAGTTACAGCCAATGAAAACGAGCAGAAACTGAGAAGCAAGAGATAAAATTCTTGAAGAAGAAAGAAAAGTGATCATTTAGAGACCATATGGTGGTCTACCTAGAAAACCCATAGAGACTAAATTGATTATTTGAACTAGTTAGAGAGTTTAGAAACATAGTCAGTTGCAAAATTAATATATAAAAAGGTTACTACCTGCCAGAATTTTACCAATTAAAAAAGCCTGATAAAAAATTCCTGTTCACTGGAGTACTAATTTATAATATCTAGGAATAAATTAAACAGAAGTTCTGCAGAAGTTACATGAAAAACAATTGGAAACTTTTACTGAGGGAGATTAGAAAAAAAAAACTGAAATAAGTTGCATGGCTGCTGTATTCATGAATGGTAGAATATAGCAGTAAAAAAAATATTGTTAGTCCTCAAACAGATGTATTAATTTAATGTGATTTATGTACAAATCCCCAACTGTTTTATGAAGCTGGTTAAAATTATTATGACTTAACCTACACACGTGAGCTTGTTCTCATCAAAGCCAAGAAAAAAACTGAAAAAAAAAAAAAGAGGAAATTTGTACCACCAGGCAGCTAAAAATTATTAGAAATGCACATTTGTACATCATATAGACCAATACGGAACCTGAAATAAAACATAGCATAGTGAAGAACCTAGACTCTGGCAATGTTGAAATTTAAATTGGTGGGAAAAGGATCGATTATCCATTATGTGGAGCGAGAATCAGTGGCCAGCTCTTAAAGTCACATCCTCTCCTAGACCAGTGTAAGTGCCTGTCTGGATTTGCCAGGTTCTGCCAGCCCCCGGAGCACAGCCTCCAATGCTCCCTTCTATCACAGGATATACAACAGTTCCAGCACCCGCGTTAGATGCGGCTGAGTCCATGGAATCCACCCTTCCCTAGCAGGGCCTGGGTAGAACAGCTCAGAAGCACGAACCTTGACCATTGAAAGAAAAGAGATACAGAGTTGAAAGCTCACTTCCTCTCCCCTCATCCTCTCTCTGCTCCGTTGGATTCGGGCATTGGCTCTGTGAGCCTCTCTGTTGACATCCTGCACAACTGAGCAATGGTTGCGTTTTCCTTTGAAACTCTGGCCAAGCCTGGTAGTCATGCACCACTTTTGATTTTCTTTCCTTCTGCCCTTCCTTATTTTCCCTTTCTTCTCAACTCTTGATGCCCTGGGATCTTTTGCCCCTAAACTTTTAACGTGTAAGCTTTTCCTCGGGCTCTGCTTTGCAAGGAAGTAGGGCTAAGACACAGTCTTTGCACTGCGTACTAAAATACATCATAGATCGATGACACAATCTAAAAACAATGCATAAAAGGTGAAAAATGGTAGTTTGTCTGTCTACAAATGTGTATGTTATTGAGGTGTGGAAAATCTTTTTAATGCAAGAATTTGATGGATTTAACTTACCAAGTTTTAAACCTATGCAGATTAGAAATATCATAAGCAAAATTAAACAACAAATTAAAATATTTGAAATGCTTTTGGCAGAAACAGATTAACATATCGATAGAGTGGTGTAGGCTTATATACAAAGAGTTCTCATAAGTCAATAAAAGTATATCTCATTAGAAAAATAGACTAAGGCTTGAACAAGTAATCCACAAAAAAGAAACACAAATGCTCCAAAAGCATATGGAAAAAAATATTCAGGCTTCCTAAAACCAAGGAAATACAATGAGTGCTATAAATGAGCAGATTTGCTAAGATTAAAACCAAAAGCAGCTCCACAAATCAGAGAAGGTTGCATTTATACTTCTGCAGACCTACTAGGAGGCCTGGAAATTGCTACATTCTTTCTGGCAATATGTATCAAAAGCTTTAAAAATGTTCTTATCCTTTAAACCAGTAAATCCACGTATAAAAATTTTATGCTAAGGAAATAACCAGAGATCTAAGACCTATGTGGAAGTACATTTAGAGCCACATTACTTACAATAAATAACCAGAGACAAGGCAAATGCTAAAGAAAGGGACTATCTAGATACATTTTTGTATATTGATAAGATGGGATTCTCTGCACCTACTTCAAACTATGCTTTTGAAACTATGGAAAGTTGTGGGAAAGTGTTCTCAACACAAAATATAAAAATGCTTGTAAAAGTAGTGAAAAATAAAATGTTAAGAAGAAAACAAAGGGCTTACACAACATGTGTAGCTCTTTTTCTCTCTTTTTACATCTTCTCCCCGGCAAAACGAAGCTAAACTCAAGAACTGGAGGCAAGAACATTAAAAAATTAATGGTGAGTCACTCTGGGTTTTTTCCTAGAATAATTTGTGCTCTCATAAGCCTAAGAGATTATTTTTAAATGATTTTGGACCGTGGGCCTAAATGTAAAACACGAAACCATGAAAATTCTAGAATAAGACATAAAATCAAATCTTTGGGACCTGGAGGCAGGCAAAGATTCCTTAGGACATAAAAATCTCAAACCATAAAGAAAAAAAAAAAAGGGACAATTGGACTTCATCACAATTTACCGTTTTGCTTTGAGAAGACACTATTAAGAAAGGAAAAAGCAAGCCAGATGAAAGAAAGATGTTATCAATACATGTATTTAACACAGAAAGTGTACCTAGGTTATATGAAGGAAGAATGCTTAGAGCTCAATAAGAAGAAAACCTGATTCTGAAAATAAACAAAAGATTTGAACACACGCTTTACGAAAGAAGATCTGCAAATGGCCAATGAGCACATAAGAAGATGGTCCAAACCATTAGTTACCAAGGGAGTACAAATTAAAACCACAATGGGGGGTCTCGGGGTGAAGGCTCAGTTGGTTGAGTTTCCTACTTTTGGTTGCGGCTCAGGTCACGATCTCATGGTTCGAGGGTTTGTGCCCCGCATCGGGCTCTGTGCTGGCAGTGTGGAGCCTGCTTGGGATTCTCTCTCTCTCTCTCTCTCTCTGCCCCTCCCCTGCTCGTGCTGTCTCTGCCTCTCTCAAAATAAATAAATAAACTCAGAAAAATAAAATAAAACCACATTGACACATCACCGCATAGCTTAAATGTAAGTGACTAATAATAGTAAATGTTGTCGAGGATGTGCAACAACCAGAATTCTCATGTATTGCCGTGGGGGATGTAACATGGTGCCACCACTTTGGAAACGGTTAGTTTCTTAAAAAGTTAAACATATTCCTACCCTACCACCAAGCTGTCCTATTCCTAGGTATTTACCCCCAAAGAAATAAAAATATACACCCACATAAAATATGGTGCACAATGCTCATGGCCATTTATTTGAAATAGCCTCAAACTGGAAATATTCCACGTCCACCAACAGGTGAATAAATGAGCAAATCGTGGCATATTTATACAATTGAATATCACTCAGCAATTAAAAAAGTGAATTGCTCGTATGCACACTGATATGGATGAATCTCAAAGTGATTTTACGAAGTGAAAGAAGCCAGTTACAAAGGACCACATACCGTGCGACTATATCTCTATAACATGCCGAAGAATGCATCCTAATCTAAAGTGGCAAGAAACGTCAGTGGCTCCCTGTGGCCAGGAGTAGAGGAAGGGATGGAGAGTTAAGGGACACAAGGTAACTTGAGGGGATTATAAAAATGTTCTATGTCTTGATAGTGGTGGCAGTTTCATGGATACATACATTTGTCAAAACTCATTAAATTGTACACGTTAAATGGATGTAGTTAATATATTTTACATATAAAGAAAATTAATTACAAAAAATTTTCTTCCTGTGTCCCTCACTGGATGAAATCTGCCCTATATTGATTACTCCTTTGTTTATTGTCTTTTCTCCTACTTAGGGACACAACTATAATTGCTTCTCTGTAGGGTGTGTGTGTGTGTGTGTGTGTGTGTGTGTGTGAGAGAGAGAGAGAGAGAGAGAGCGAGAGACAGAGAAAGGTGGTGGGGTGCGAGGGAGAGCAAACATGACAGAGATGGGGGTGGAACTGAAGAAGAAGAGACTGAACATTCCAAAATGGCAGCAGATTTTTGGTGGTGAGAAAATTCCAGAGACATGATACCCAGAATCCAGATGGAGGCATGTGACTTGCAGTAAGGTAGAGCCCTGGGAATCTGAGGTGGACACATGTGAGTCTGAAGCAGCCATGTCTCATGACCTCAAATTTCCCACAACATGAAGTCACATGTTCTGAGAGAGGGTCCTGGATGGGTGGGTGGTTGAGAAGAATGGGGTGTACTATAGAAGTCAACAAGGGATATCTAAAGGAATCAGTTGAAACAAGGGAGGTCAAGGAATGAGCAGAAAATTCTAGACCAAGAGGAGCCCTCTCTGTGCTCTCAGTGGGTTTTCACACCTTATCTTCTAGGATGTGCTTAAAGGACAATGTGCTGCTGACCATTGATTATCATCCCCTCCTCAATTGCTCATCCAAATCTCATAAACATTTGGCAAATGTCTAGACTTTCACTGTGGAGAAATTAGAAAATGGAAGTGCTTATGCCATGATAATTGGCAGATCTTCTTAAGCATCACCGACGAGGCATGATACTCATGATGGAGATCTGTCTCCAGCAAACAACATCCCCCATCTTCCCTTACTAAAGGATTATACTGTTTTGTGTGTAATATGTCTATTAAAGAGCCTTTGCTTTTTACTGGCAAGGTGAGAATGTAGTCTTGCTAAGGAGAATCCTTTGTGCCTACTAAGTAGACTGTGAAGTTGGAACAGTGGCCGACAAGATCTATATGCCAAATAAATTTTATTCTAATGACTTTGGTCTGTATCATCAGTCTTAGATAATTGTGCTGCAGCAGACATGACTTTCTTCCAGAGGCCGACTGTTAGAATGCATGACATAATAATGCCGCGATCAGTCTGACCTAGCCCTCGCTGAGGGTAAAGAGGTACAAATTCACAGGCTCCTCTCTCTACTGGAGCGTGATACACCAACACAGTGTTTGGAGGTGAGCCATCCGTCCCAAAACATATTGTTAAAACTAACACCCAACGAAAACAAACATTTGGATCTTCGGAGCTCTATAAAGAAGGCAATTAACAGGTTATAAATGGGGTAGGCTTCTGATGTTTTAATTTGGGGCTTCAGAATTTCAACTTATGTCTCTGATACTCATCACTGCATCGTTATTGAGGCTGTATAAAGGTTCCCCTCCCACCCCACCTTTACTTCTAGTCTTTTAAAACTAGGTAGAAAATTTATGTATGGCATTGCTGAACGATACTTTCCAAATAGGAGTCTCCGATCTCTCTGTGATTAATTGTGCACTTGATTAACCTTAAGTGCCAAGATAGCAAAAAAAAAAAAAAAAAAAAAAAGAGCACCCTTACTATTTTGTGTTTGATCATAGTTGTGGAAGAACCAAAAAAATAAAATAAAATAAAACATAAAAAATATTGGTTTGAGGAGAGAATAATTAGCAAATTAATTAATTGAGGTCAGGTCTGTGTATATCTTTATTTTCAAGGCATTTATTGGCCTTGACTAAAATATTCTCTCCTTTTTTTTAAAGCTTATTTATTTATTTTCACAGAGACAGAGACAGTGCGAGTGGGGGAGAGGCAGGGAGAGAGAGGGAGAGAGATAATCCCAAGCAGGCTCTGTGCTGGAAGAGGCTTGAACTCACAAAACTGTGAGATGGAGACCTGAGCCAAAACAGAGTCAGACGCTTAATCAGCTGAGCCACCCCAGCGCCCCTAGAATATTCTATTTTCACTAAAGGGGCAGTGAGGCTATTAAGTAGAGACATAGTTAGTTGGGAGGGCATGGCTGTGTTCTATCCTTTTTTCTTTATTTTTTTAAAGTTAAGAATGAGATTGGAAATTCTAAAATACTAAGGGTTATGAAGCAGAGAGAAATAACCCAGGGGCCTCTAGAGGCATCGGATCCAGGATACACAATGAGGAATTGAGCCTGGAAAGCCCTATTCTGAGGGTTTTACACGCATTCCATTGAAAACTCACAACAACTTCCTGAAGTAGGGTTTATCATTGTTCCTATTTGTCAGATGAGAAAACTGAGGCCTAGAGAGATTAAGTAATATGTGCCTATTCACAGAGCTAGTAAGTGGGCGAATAAGGACTTTTATCCCTGTGATGTGGCCTGAAATTCTTAGAGGTATATTATAATTAGGTACTGTAGCAAAAGTAGTTAACATGATGTCCTTCTGTCACTAGATGCTTAAAAGGTGCCAAAATATGTTAGGTAGTATTAATTTATTTGGATTTCGTAGTAAGACAAAGTCAACTGGTGTTTATGAATTTCAAGGTCTCAAGCCAAGAGGCAATGATAACCCTTAAAAACGGTAAAAGCAGGAGACTGAGAAACGAGGTCTTTGCCCTTCCCTGCTGTACTCAGTGTGGTTGATAGAGGACCCCTATTCTGTAACCCAAGTTACACGGGTGTGTTTGGGGGGGGCATGGGGAGGTAGTGAGAAGGATAGGCCACTCCCATCAATCACAGAGAGACGGGACCTTCTTTTTGGTTTGTCCTCACAATTTTAAAACAGCCAGTGAAATCAATCACTTTGGAGTCGAGGCAGATTCATACCTGTTTGGCAACACACAGAAAAAGCGGCCAAAGCGCTCGGCTGAGAAGGCCACTTGACCTGGCTCCCTTTTTCTTTCCGACCCTAAACTCCCAGCTGTTTTGTGAAAGGCGTGTACTCTAAGGGCCAACGCTGAGGCTTGGCCCCTTAATTTTCCTGTTTCACTAGGGAGAGTGGGGTGAGCGAGTGAGGCGCCATGTATGGAGGTGGGTAAGGTGCACACCGACTTCAAACTCCTTGCTTTTTTCGAGCTACGTCTCCCTGAACTGGTCTCTAAAGAGCCATACTTAGTGCTGTGTTTGCTTAAAGACTAGCAAATTTAGAGCTTCCATTCATGTGATGTTGAAAGGTTTTGTAGCCATTCTCTTAATGTGGTTTTGACACCTTACATCCCATCATTACATAAATAAGGTCTGTGATATTTAAGCAGATTTTTATTTAAATTTCCTTTTGCTCTTTAGTGTTTTTGTCTCTTGCTTGTAACTTTGAGAGGACTGTATCAGGGCTTACACAGTTAACAAAAGCAAACTAAAGCAAATAATCACCTTCTAATACTTCTTTCAGCATATTCTAATTTTTTAATGGAGAAAATGCATTCTTAAATTAAATATGCATAATAAGGAATACTAATAATAAGAATAAAGTGGAATATGTGAGAATGAATCTAGTGTTGTAAGCAAATGCATTTGATTTTCTAAGGATAAAAGCTGGCTCGAATCCGTAAGAATCAGTGCAAAAAAAGAAAAGCCTCATAATGTTCACAAATTGTCCATAATTGTATGGATTTTAAATATAAAAGTTGGCAGTGGGAAAAGCTAAAAGCCATTAGGAAATATACCATTGTGCAATGCACTAGGAGCAGTAAGTCACAATCGTCTGAAAAAATCCCTAGTAGAGTTTTCTAAAATTTTGATAACCGTACTTGAGACTTATCTTGATGTTTACTACAATGCATGCATTGTTCAGCATGGCATGGCCTAATGCATATATGAATCATATTTGAAAAGAGCTACTAATTAACATGAATAGTCTTCGTCTGTGAAGGTCGTTTATTGCGAAGTTCTTCTTTTTTTTTTTTTTGCTTTTTCTCTAGTTGGATATTGCTAAAGGAGCCCTCAACAACAGCCATTAGTTTAAGAGACTAGTCTGTTTTCTGCCTGGCATTCGGTTATAGTTTTAAAGAGTCTTTTTCTCCTGTGAAGAAGCCATAAAAATAATATTTAAAAGTAAGAGGGAGAGAGAAGAGGAGAGGAGAAGAGAGACCTTTCTCTTACTGAGCGATACATCCGTTCATTAAGTTTTATTCTGTGATCAACTGTATTCTCTCATGAACTTCTCGCTATAGTATCTAAGAATTGTTTGGCCAAGTTGTTAGACTTTATTTCAAATGGGATTGATCAGGAGTTTTTCTTTGAAAACTGGGTTGGCCAGCGCTTTCCTAGGATTCACTGGGACAGGCCCTGAAATGTTTTCCACAGAAGTAAAAACACTTTGGGGCTAGGTTCTACTATTTTGCACTGAAGGAACTTCCAGAACCTTCCACTGGTTCACTTTTGGGATGCCGTAGGTTTTTTGGCTTAGATGTTTTAAGAAACTTAGCCAGGATGAAGGGATTTCTAAGGACTGTTGGGAAACAATATTACCCCATGCTAAAAATCTCTCTTAGCTAAAAACCTTCACTCGGAGCTTTGTCTCCATTTGTCATAGTTAATTTTATGTGTCAAATTGGCTAGGTTATGGTATCTAGTTGTCTCGTTGAACTAAACAAACAGACCGGGCTAGTCTAAATGTTGCTCTGAAGATGTTTTTTAGATGTGATTGACATTTAGATCAGTGGACTTTGAGTAAAGCAGATTACCCTCAGTAATGTGGGTGGGCCTCTGCCAATTGGTTGAAAGCTTTAAGGCGAAGACTGAAGTTTCCCAAAGAAAAAGAAACTCTGCCTCAGTAATGCAATGTGGAAATCTTGCCTGAGTTTCTCGCCTGCGGATTTTGGACTCGAGACTACACTACCAACTTCTGCCTGAATTTCCCACTTGACAGCCTGTCTAGAGACTTGCCAAGCCCCACAATCCTGCGAGCTAATTCCTTAAAATAATATCTACCTATCGACCTATGTATCAATCATCTATCTATCTATCTATCTATCATCATCTCTATCCTATTGGTTCTGTTTCTCTGGAGAACCCTGACTCATCCAATACATCATGTAAAACCAGTAGTAAGTTTATAGCACAGAACATGCTCTTGGCCTCTCAAAAGAGAACTGGGTTTTGTGGCCAGGTTTTCTTGAGGCAACAAAGGGATTATCACTTTGTTATCACAACAAAGGGAGCCAATCACTTTGTGAGTTTTGCCTCTAAGATACCAGATGACCTATTTGATAAATATATACATTATTTGTGCTACTGGTCAATCCGGTTGGATTAATTCCCTGAGACTTTGTTAATTATACGTGGGGTTTTTTCGTGTATGATAACTGTGGAAGTGTTGAGTGGCTGTTATTGGAATCGCCTGAATCACTCCAGCAAGGCTTGGCTTTGGAAATATCAAACAGCAGTTCTCACACTGACTTTGTAACAAATACTTTTGATATTAAGTTTTGAACCATGTCAATGCTTTAAAAGACAAAATTAAATCCAAAGTACCTAAGACAACCTTCAGCTTGTACCCACTTGCCACAGGTATCTCACAATACTCGTTAGCCAGTGAGAGGAGCACACATATGGGGAGGGATGAATCCCCTCAGATATCACCTTTTACATCTTCCTGGTCCCCTCTATTCTTGAAGTCGATGTACACAATCAGTGTTCATTGACAGTTCATCACGTACAAGTGTCTTACTCAGCTCAGCTGCCGTAACAAAACAAAACAAAACGCCATAAACAATGTGGCTTAAACAACAGAAATTTATTTTCTGGAGATCGGGAAGTCCAAGGTCAAGGTCCAGTAGAGTTCAATGTCTTTTGAGGGCTCTCTTCCTGACTTACAGATAAGCACCTTTTTTTGCTATGCCCTCACATGGCCTTTCTTCAGTGCATGAATGTGGAGAGAAAGACTCCAGCCTCACGATCGTTTAACCTTAATTACCTCCTGAAGGCCCCATTTAACCTTAATTACCTCCTGAAGGCGCTCTCTTCAAATACAGTCACGTTGGGGGGTAGGGCTTTAATACATGAATTTGTGGGAGAGGGGACCCAATTCAGTCC
The DNA here is from genome assembly GCF_007474595.2 of Lynx canadensis. Classification (NCBI taxonomy): domain Eukaryota; kingdom Metazoa; phylum Chordata; class Mammalia; order Carnivora; family Felidae; genus Lynx; species Lynx canadensis. Next base: position 29,601,400 of record NC_044319.2, read on the forward strand.
ATCACAACGAGGCACTCTGTTTTGTACTCAAGATATTTCTTAATTGGGCACTCTCCTGGAGACTGCAACGTTGCAGGGTGTATTGGACAAATGTACAGATGTCTTGAGGCAGAATGTGATAAATGCTAAAAGCAAGGGTCTACAGGACTGTGAGGGATGGAGTGGTCACATACAGCAAGGTGATCAGGAGAAACTCCCAAAGCAGGAGCCCTTGCATTAGGCGCTGAAGGGAAGTAGGACTTTCGCCAGTGATAGGATACATAAGATAAGTAGTCGAAGGGCAAGGGATGGAGATGTTTAGGGAAGACGGGCTGGTCCAGGTTGTCTGGAGTGCACTAAAGTGCGGCAGGGATTGTGGTAAGAAGGGTAGACTGAGGTCAGAGAAGTGAGGGACTGACATTCCAAGGGACTTTTTGGGAAGGTATTGGTGAGTCACCAGAAACTTTTGCCTCAGGAGGTGCTGGTGATTTTATAAACTTCCTTTTACTGCCACTGAACACACTGCCTCAGACCTCTTTACTGGAAAAGTCTGATTTTACCATTAAGAAACTGATGCCTTCAAAGTTGGGCCATTCCCCCTCCAAATGGAACCTTGCCCTCTCACGGAAACATGTCTGTGGGGGTAACTGACAGGGGTTGGGCAGACAGTCAGGGGCAGGAAATGACGAGGCTCTGAATGAAGGAGTTTTCTCAAATGAATTGCAGAAAGGATGTTCCAGTGTGTTTTCCTGTTTGGGAAGTTTAATTCTTCACGGTTTGCTTGGCTGTCAGAACGCTTCACATTTTTATTTGTGAACATACACGGTGATCATCCTTAAGACAAAAAAATCTGATGGCAGGTCCCTCGATGCCCTTGTTCAGAGCAGATGTTGCAGTCAGAGCTGGGCTTTCAATTCTCACCTCTGAGATGTTGTAAATTGCATTAAGAAGCATCTCCCCTGGTCTTCATGTTTTACATACAACTTATTAAGGTAATGTTGGGGAAAGACGTTGAAATAGACAAAAGTTAACAGATTTGTAGATCGCTACGACAGAGCCGTCATCTGCACTGATGCAATTACTCACAGCTCATGTGACAACCAAAATATATGAACTCAACAGGGGAGTCAAAAAGAAAGAGGCACACACTCAGTTCATCAATATGGAACAGCTTTGCAGACCTAGAAAGTTCAGAAAAACGTAAACATTAGTTTTTGTGTTGGGGGGGGGGGCGCTCATAGAAGGGTGATAGAAACAGACACGGACAGCCCAGAGGGTATCTTCCCTTAGAAAATGGTAGGGCTCAGAGGACTATGGATCCTGAGCTGAGAAAGGAAGTTTTTTCTCTTAGTGGGAAATGAAGTTCTCTTGCCCCACTTCTCTTCACGGTGAGCTCTTCTCTCAGCATCCCTGATGTGGGACCATCTCACCTCTCCTTGAACCCTTCCACAGCCTGAACTTCGTACATTCCAACTTGTTGTTTGGACTCTGTTGGACATAACCTACGTCTGCATGGCAGGGTGAAAATTGGATAAACAGCCACGCTGACTCCGGGGAGATTTTTTTATGCAAACATCTGTTTCTTGAATTTGGCCAGGGTAAGGCCTAGGGGAAGGCGGAATTTCGATTGACGAAATAAGATCAAGAAGATGCTGCCTTCTTTTTTTTTTTCTTCCTGTTTCAGGGCATATAAACCCTGTTTCCCTTCAGCATTACACAGGGATGAAATCCTTTGCAAGTTTCCCCTGATACTGGGTTTATGTCCAATTCTAGTTTAGATGAGATCATGTGGATGCTTTTTCTGGTACTTTGCTGTACTACAGATGTAACTTGCTTTGAAAAAATCTCATGCATGCATATAAAAATGTGAATTTAGAGTAAATGTGAATAGAGCAATCAACAAATATTTACGAAGCACTTCCGTGTGCCCAGCGCTGGTCAATACTCTAAAGTGTATTAAAAGTGTGGATAAATGAACCCTTGTATGTAGGAAATCTAAAGTTTTAAGTTTGTTTTTTTAATGTTTTATTTATTTTTGATACAGAGAGAGAGACAGAGCATGAGCAGGGGAGGGGCAGAGAGAGAGGGAGACGCAGAATCTGAAGCAGGCTCCAGGCTCTGAGCTCTGAGCTGTCAGCACAGAGCCAGATGCGGGGCTCAAACTCACGAACCGAGAGATCATGACCTGAGCCGAAGTCGGATGCCCAGCCAACTGAGCCGCCCAGGTGCCCCAGGAAATCTAAAGGTTTAAGAGGAAGTTGAAGGTATAAAGGACAAGAAAATACAACCTATGGTTCGGTACTAAGTTGTAAATCACCAATATTAGTAGCTGCGGCTATCTGTAATAGGAGAAGGCAGGGTGAACCCCCGAAGCTGAAGAATTCAAAAAGAAGCTTGAATCATGCAGGATCTAAGGTGCTGAGAAGCTCTGAGCAGGTGGAGCCTGGGAGAGGGGCCTTTCCAGTGAAGGAAATTGCAGGAGCTGTCAACAAAAGTTATCATGTCAATTGATCGTTCGCTGACTAAGGGCTAATTACATGGAACATTGTTACCCCCATTTACCAAAGGGGAGATGAAACTTGGTAACAGATAAATAACAACAATAACAACCATAGCTAACACTCATTTAGCACTCACTATGTTCCCGGAACTATTCTAGGTGCTTTGTGTGTTTTAAATTATTTGTGGCTTGTAACAAGCCCGAAGTTGTCCAACCTCAGCGTTGTGGCTAGTGTGGCTACAAGGGGCTGGTGTTGGCGGTCATGTCTTTGTAGGTGGATTCCTGGAGGTGTGGTCATGGTGACCTCTCCCACAGGCTTCCAGCTCTCTCTAGGCCAGCTTGCTGACCAGAGAGTACCAGGAAAATACTATCCTTATACCCCCATTAGGCACGAGGAAACTGAAGCACATAGAAATTAAGAGACTAACCCAAGGTCACCCAGGCAGTGAGTGGCTGACCTGGGATGAGACCCAAGCTTCTCCAGTTCTAAAGCCCACAGTCTGCGATGCTAAATGAATGAGGAGAGCAGAAGCTGGGCGAGCAAAAGAATTTTGGCCTGGCGGGAGGGATGGGGTGCTGAAGTGGGGGAGGGGTTGCATATGAGAGGTAAGGAGAAGTGGACGGGCATTATTTCATTCTCAAACAATTCTCTGTGTGCACTTGTGAACTTAAAATGTGAGTCTGATCTCCAACATTCAGGCTTTGCAAAACATTTCAGGACACCAACATTACATACAGGAGGCACCAAGTCCTTCCTGTACAGAAGGAAACTCATCGAATATTGGTCTCAAGATTCCCCACCAATTCAGTCTTCCCCCAAGGCCCGAGCCTCCAGACAAGAGGGACACAAAAGCAAACATGGGCCTCCCCACCTCTACACAGGTTCTTCTCTTATGAAGTACCAGTTATTAATTTCGAAACATTCCTTGTGTCTCTATATTTACCTTCTACACAGGCCTTGATCCCTGGAATTTAGTGAAGATATAGGATCGTGTGGGCCCTCTTTGCATCTGGTGGTGGGACAACCAACAATCTAACTGGAAAAAAAAATAGATTTTAGGTTGGTACTCAGAACCGGCTAAGTTGAGGGAGAGAGGCAGTGATGTAGTCAGAGGGGATCCGGCTAATTTTTCCTCTTATCGACACCCTATTGCTAAAATTCCCTTAGTAATGATTCATTTCTCTGGGCCTTTTTCCATAATAAAGCCAACAAATCTTCTGGTGGAAAAAATACCTAACCCAGTGGTTTGAAACAGCATCTTAGACCAATTTATTTTTCTTAAATGCATTCTGAATTATAAAGTCAATGTACAAGATAAAAGGTGAGATAGTCTGGAGGAATCAGGGGCCAGGAAGGGCTGGGGGCTCCTCTTGCTGGCTTAACCTTTGCCTTATCCTCCACATTAGTCCCGGAGGCAACTCGGAGTCTTGGGGCTGTGGAACTTCCCAGGAAATCCTTCATGCATCTCATTTAGGACACAAGCCACAGAATGCCTGACTAACCAACGTCTTAAACACATAAGGTTTCATTTTTCTGATAAAAATAAAAGTCTGAAAGGAGTGAGCTGCCAGTGTTGGTTCAGGGGATCAGAGATTTCGGGGCAAATGTCTCTGAGAGTTCTTTCTTTTCTTTCTTTCTTGTTTTTGTTCTTCTTCCCCCAGCCCCCATCCTCCCTCTTCTCTTTCCTCCTCCACGGGATTCTGGATTTCTTTTTTCTGTCTCTTTCGTGTTCTCTTTTTCTTTTTCTCGAGGGTGGTCTCTTTCCTTCTTCTTCTTTTGTTCTCCTCCTCCTCCTTTCTTTTCCTTGCTCCTTCCTTCCTTCCTTCCTTCCCTCCCTCCCTCCTTTCCTTCCTTCCTTCCTTCCTTCCCTCCTTCCTTCCCTCCTTCCTTCCCTCTCTTCCTCCTTCCTTTCTTTCCTTCTTTCCTTCCTTCCCTCCCTCCCTTCTTTCTTTCATTCTTTCTTTCCCTTGTGATCTAAAGAAAAGGAGGTTGCTTCAGCTCCAGTCATCACGTTTTTGCTCAGGGAAGGAAGACAGAAGGTCACTGCCAGCCAGTGTTCCTTAAAATCAAGAACACATAGGAATGCAAACTGGTGCAGCTGTTTTGGAAAGCAGTATGGAGTTTCCTCCAAAAGTCAAAACTAGAACTTCCCTGTGACCCAGCAATTGCACTACTGGTATTTATCCAAAGATTACCAAAATGCTGGTTCAAAGAAGCACATGCACCCCATGTTTATAGTAGCACTATCAACAATAGCCAAATTATGGAAAGCACCCAAATGTCCATCGACGGATGAATGGATAAAGAAGATGTGGTTATATACACAATGGAATATTAGTTGGAGATCAAAAAGCATGAAATCTTGCCATTTGCAGCAACTTGGATGAAACTAGACTGTGTTATGTTAAGTGAAGTAAGTTAATCAGAGAAAGACACATATGTGATTTCACTCATGTGGAATTTAAGAAACAAAACAGATAGATGAACATAGGGGAAGGGAAGGAAAAATAAAATGAGATAGAAACAGAGAGGGAGGCAAACCATAAGAGACTCGTAAATACAGAGAACAAACTAAGGGTGGCTGGAGGAGTTGTGGGGGGGGGGTGGAATGGGCTAAATGGGTGATGGGCATTAAGGGGGGGCACTTGCTGGGATGAGCACTGTGTGTCATATGTAAGTGATGAATCACTAAATTCTATTCCTGAAACCAATACTATATTATATGTTAACTAACATGAATTTAAATTAAAAAAATAAAGAAATGAAATATTTTTTTTAAATAAATAAAGAGCATTAAAGACTTTCCTGAAAACTTCAGCAGACATCTGCTTAAGCATTTCTGGCCTGAAATATGCCACATGGCCACTGTAAGGTGCAAAGGATTCTGGGAAAAGAAATATTCAGTTAGCCCTATTGCCACCCCAAAGAATACTGGGATTCTATTGTCAAGGAAGAATCCAGGTGTGGCTATGGAATAGATAACAGTGTAAGCCACAGCCTGGCTCTTCTCTTTATGTAGCTCATGAAGGAAAACACGACATTTTAAAGTTTTTGTTATAGAAATTGCATATAAGATGAACTTATACTACAAAACTAGTGACTTCCCTTTTGATGGGAGCAAGGGAGTTTAGGTCCTGGTAGGTTGCTGATGGAGAAAGGGTGCTAGAAGGGGGAAAAGGGGTAAAGAAAATGACAGAAAAGCATTGAAGATAAACTACTGGCAATTCATAGGGCACTCCATGCAATTTTGACTGAATGTACCTGATTTGTCTGGTAGGATGGCAGATATTGTGGAACAATGAGCCTAATACGATGCTGCAGCGTCTTAAAAATTGTAGAATTTGTTTCAAGTGTAAGCAGCATGGCTGCTCAACCAAATACATTCGCTTGATTATCCAGGAAACTGCTTTGTTGCAGCACAACTGAACTTACTGGAATATGATGAAATAGAAGGAAATGTCAGTAAAACATGTTTCAGAACACACACACACACACACACACACACACACACTAAAGATAAAAACCCGTATAGGGTACCTGCTTTCTCAATGCCTTTCTGCTAAACAGTGAATTTTGCTCCCATGTCTCTCCCTTCGTGCTAAACGGATCATCAGGGGACAGGTGATTGTATCTGTTTGGGGGTGTAGTTATGAAACATTTTCAGTGGAGAGCATGAATGAGCAGGGACTTGTCCTGAAAAACAGAACAAAAAGAAATTATTAATCATGTTTCCCTTTGTATATTTACTGTTTTGCTTCTGAAGGGAGTATTAGTCCACTAAGAGATGCATAATTAGGAGATATGCCAGATGGGTAATCAATGTGATTTTAAATTTTTATAGAGAGAGAACAGAGCTGTAGCTTGGATTTTTTTTTTTTAGAAGGTACTTTAGCTCTGTGCATTTAAAAACAAACATCTTGCGTTAGAAGGTTACTGTCTTCCATGCAATGACGTTGAATATGTTCTTAAATCCTTTTATTTAAAAAACAAAACAAAACAAAACAAAACTGGCCTGATGGAATAGAAGACCTGAATGGGCTACCAAATGGACAAGAAAAGCTAACATGCAGAGATGGGAACGGAGGTCTCCTGCTAGGAGCGGCTGAGAGCTTTATTTAATTATAATCATCATTATATCAAACAAACAAACAAACAAACTGAAAATTCCACTTCCCTTTCCTGGCCTTGCAGTCCATGAAGATTTACTTGTTCTCTCAGTTCTCGGTTTACAGGAAGCCCTTTCTGGATCCCCTTATTTAAGCAAAGCAAGTGAGACCTTTGGCTAAAGGGGTGGCTGTCTGGCCAATGAGACGGGCTTGGTAATGGGATCACCTTATGGGACCAGTCAGCAGAGCTGACGCCTCAAGGGCAGAGTTTTTTAAAACTGTGGGTTCTGACACATTAGGGAACCGTGAAATCAATCAAGAGGGCTCTGATTGCATATTATTTCTTAATCCAAGAGAGTTGCCCAGAAAAAAATCGAATAAAAAATCTAAATGTGAGTCACATGTAAGGGTTGCATTATTTATGAAATTTTTGTTCCAATAATAAATCTGCGTCCTCATAGAAATCATTTTTCTTTACGTGGGTCATGGTCAAAAAAGTTTGAAAAATACTTCAGCAGGGTTAAGTGCGAGAGGGCAGTTGGCCTTGAGCTGACAACTTGAGCCGGAAGGGAAGGGGGTGGTGTAGTCTCTGGGCCCCTCATGTCCCTGTGAACACCTGCCAGGGTTTGTAACACATTGAGCCGTGGGTGTGTGCATCTTCAATATTCTCACACACATACTCTTTCACACGAAGCTGAGAACATTTTTGCCAAGTTACCCATCCAAAAACACCATTTGGAATTTGATTGGGATTACGTTACATTTATAACATAACTTGGGGGAGAACTGACATCTTTGCTTAGTTGAATCTGCCAGTCCAAGGGTGTGTGTGTGGGGGGGTTCTGCACTTACTCTAGTATTTTTCTAGATCGCTCAGCTCTGTTTATGTTATTTTTTACAAATGCTTTTCATTTTTTACTTTCCTGTTGGCTCCTCTCTGTTTGGCATATATTTTAGTTCCTTGTGAGTATATGTAGGTATTTTTCTGTTTTGACACCATTTTCTTTTCTTCTTTCAGGTGTCCTGACCTGTCTGGTCACTGAACTTGGAGACGTCGTCCATGCATTCCTGCTCCTGCTCATGCTGTTCCGCTGTGCAGAAAGCCTTTCCCTGCACTTCCTGTGGAATGTCTGCATAGTTGTTACCACGGCTTGGCTGCTCCCCTAGGCAGAGCTGTCTCTCCGGAGGATTACTGCAATTGCCTACTAACGGGTCTCTCAGTTTCTTCTCTTACCCGCCTGCCATTCCCCACATAGCCATTGGGGTGATCATAACATCCAGGTGGGGCACCTGGGTGGCTCAGTCAGTTGAGCACCTGACTTTGACTCCAGTCACGATCTTGCGGTTCGTGAGTTCAAGCCCCACGTCGAGCTCACTGCTGTCGGCACAGAGCCCGCTTCGGATCCTCTGCCCTCTCTCTCTCTGCCCCTCCCCAGCTTGCACCCTCTCAAAGATAAATAAAAAACAAAACAAAACAAAAATTAAAAAAAACACATAAATCAAGATCCTGTCACTTTCCTCCCTAAAACATCTAATGGCTTCTATTGGCTTTGCAAACATCCAAACACGATTCAAGACCCATGGGGCTTCCCATGATGTGGTTCCTGCTCACTTCTTTGACGTGGTCTCTTGGACTTTTCCTCATCATTTGTGACACTTTGGCCACACTGGCTTTCCTTTAGGGCCTCAACAGTCCAAGCCTGTGCCTCCTTTGGTGCGTTGGCTATTACCTATTTCTGTGACTCCAGATGCTCCTGCTTATGAGGCCCACGTGGCTAGATCTTTCTGGACATGTGGACACCACACACGTTTTTAAATTCTGATTTTGGGAGGCCCTTTCTGAACCCCAATATAAAATGGCACTCTCCACACATCTGTTCTCAATGTATCATCTTTTTTTTAAAAAACGTTTATTTTTCAGAGAGCGAGAGAGAGAGAAAGCAAGCGCATGGGCGAGTGGGGAAGGGGCAGAGAGAGAGAAGGGGGACAGAGTATCTAAAGCAGGCTCTGTGCTTACGGCACACAGCCCAATGTGGGGCTTGAACTCACGAATGGTGAAATCGTGACCTGAGCCAAAGTCAGATGCTTAATCCACTGAGCCGCCCAGGCACCCCTCATCTTTTATTAAGACTCTATATAGTATGTGCAATTTCCTTCTTTATTATCTCTTTCCCACTCCCCACCCATCCCTGCACATGAGACTGCAGATTCCATTTGAGTGGAGATGACTATCTCCCAGCCCCACAAAGGCACTAAATAAATATTTGTTGACTTAATGGATAGTTCTATAAAGCAGGTACTATACCAAATACGGAGCATAGAAAATGTTTGTTCCTTATCTTTAGAAAGTCTACACTCGGACGGCAGGGATGCTGTGATTGCCTCTGACTTTTCTGAAATCATCTTGTTGTGTATATGTGTGTGTAGAAGCAGGGCTATGTGGGAGGGAGTCCTTTAGAAATTAACTATTAGAATATATTTTAACTGGTAAGACTATGTTCGTTGTTGAGGATATTGTTAATTTGATTTTACAAAGTTTTGGCGACTTTTCTGTAGGTAAGCCGGGAACTGTGGAAGAGATGCCCAGATGAATAAACTACTTTCTGTCCTTAAAGGAGAATGCTTTTAAGTGGGGTAAAAAGATTTGTAAAAACACAGTAAGGCATGGGCCTTAATTGCGGTGGAGTGAAGTTCTGGGACATCAGGGCTATGTCTCGAACTGTCCCAGGATTGTGGTGAATGTCCTTTGCTTTTTCATACTAAACCATTACCAACTGATCTCACTTCAAGTGATTTAAACTTGCCTTGGGTGGAGTTACCATTCTCCCCCTAAAAAGAGGGAACGGTGATTAGATCTATAATTTGGAGGCAAACCAGAGGATGAATGAGCCTTTCTAAGGGAAAAGTCCTATGGTATGTTCTATAAAAATGAAAATCATGTGAATGAGATTCAAAAGCTTCTCGGGGCGCCTGGGTGGTGCAGTCGGTTAAGCATCCGACTTCAGCCAGGTCACGATCTCGCGGTCTGTGAGTTCGAGCCCCGCGTCAGGCTCTGGGCTGATGGCTCGGAGCCTGGAGCCTGTTTCCGATTCTGTGTCTCCCTCTCTCTCTGCCCCTCCCCCGTTCATCCTCTGTCTCTCTCTGTCCCAAAAATAAATAAAAAACGTTGAAAAAAAATATATTAAAAAATAAAAAAAAAAAAAAGCTTCCCACCCACGTGGTAGTGGGTGACCCTAACTCTCACACCTTCGGTGTAAGATTCTATCTCACACCTGAGGTAGGATTAGAACCTGTGTCTCCTCGTGTTGCGTGTGTAATGCCTCCTACCACTTGAGTCCACCTGTCTGAGGAGTCCTTTAGCTTTGGACGTGGGTTCTGTTTCCATGGCGAGTAGTACCAGGGTGTGGAAGGGCCAGGCTGATCTTCCCCTTGGATCCTAAGTTGTTTGCCACGCTCCATGTAAATTAATTGTATGTCGATAGAGGCCACAGAATCTGAAATAGAGGCAGCCTGTGTTGAATGAGTGTAAAAAAATCTGAGAGCCAAGAGGAGGAGGACGGAGCATAGAATATACATGGAGAAGCTTCCGGACAGCATGGAGGGGCCGTTACCTCAGGACTTCATCGGTGACTGAGGGCGACTGGGAGCCTAGTGAGTGTTAGTCTAACAACTGAATGATCCTGGTTTTGAGTAAGAATCATCTGAAATTATTGTCGTTTTCCTAGGAGGAAGTTGTCACATTCCTAGGAGGGATGATGAAGGTTAGAACACCCGGCTTACTGGAGACCAGTACCCTGGATTATCAGTGGGGTGCAGTTTGCTGGCCCTGGCCCCAGTATCACTTCTTGAGGTTCATTTCAAGATTGTTGCCATGAAGATGTGATTATAGAAGGAGTGTCTTGAGTTTCCAGTTAGGCATTGAGTATTTAGTTGGGCGGGGGGGGGGGGGGGTGGGGGGGGGGTGGGGGTTGGGTGGCGGTGAAGGCTTGCCATGTCTCCGTCACAGAGGGAGAAACAAACAAATGTGGCCATGATGTTTTCTGGGCCACAGTTTCCCGCTCTGGGGCTCTGTGAATCTAACATACAGCTCCAGACTGTGTCGTTTGCCCTTCCCTCTTCTCCTCAGCCCTTCCTAAGGCTTGGCTGAAGAAGGCTGGAGAGAGCTTGTCCCAGCCCGGCACCCCTCTCCTCGATTGTAATACTCTCCATTACAGTTCTCTCTCTTTTTTTAAGATACACTGTTTTTAATGTTTATTTATTTTTGAGAGAGAGAGAGAGAGAGCATGAGCAGGGGAGGGGCAGTGAGAGAGGGAGACACAGAATCCAAAGCAGGTTCCAGGCTGAACTGTCAGCACAGAACCCGACGTGGTGCTCAGACTCATGAATTGCAAGATCATGACCTGAGCCCAAGTCAGAGGCTTAACCTACTGAGATATCCGGGTGTCCCTGCATTACTGTCTATCAAGCAGGAGCCAAGTTAGGACTTCAAAGACAGGGGAAATCTCTGAGAAAGCCTGAGTTTGTGGTGGCCTGCACCCTGTCACGACAGGGAGCTCTCAGGACATGATTTGCCACTAGGCTGAGTCTATGCCTTCGCAAACCTAACTCCAAAAGTGTCACCAGAAAAGTCACTTTAAGGCCAAGAATAACCTGGGACCCTGGATCCTTATCGGGGGAGGGGTTTGCAGGCGTTCACTTTGTGTGGGGGTGCCAGCGTGCCCCAGGAATTTTTTGATTAGTAATTATCATGGAACCTTTACCATATACCAGCCACACTATATCAAAATGTCTCAGAAGATTCATCTCTCAGAAATATACTGCTTTTATAAGGCAGGCGTCCCGCTCTGTAGGAGAGAGTAGAGGGGCGCCTGGTTGGCTCAGTTGGTTACGTGTCCGACTTCATCTCAGGTCATGATCTCGCGGCTCATGAGTTTGAGCCCTGAGTCAGGCTCTGTGCTGACAGCTCAGAGCCTGGAGCCTGCTTCGGATTCTATGTCTCCCTTTCTCTCTGCCCCTCCCCCACTCTCTCTCTCTCAAAAATAAGTAAACGTTAAAAAAATTTTCAGAAAGAGTAGAACTTCCTGAAAATTACGACGTGGGAAAATTTTTGTTGAGCCTCCACTATTTTGGAATATCATACCTTTGGCCTCCTGCCTTCACCCCATTGACATAGGCACTCTGTGGTCACACATGAATTAAACTTGTCCTGTGATAAAGACCTTCACACTTGCTGCCTCCTTACCCCTCACTGTATTGCGTGCCATCGTACCAGATTATCAAAATAGCTGATATACTAAACAGCTCGTACTAAGGTATAAATATATGTCTGGCTATAGATTTATGTGCCATTCAGGGCGGTGTATGAAAGTGTTGAATGGCTATATTGTACACCTGAAACTAATATAACACCAAATGTTAGCTAACTAGAATTAAAATAAGAACTTTACAGGGGCGCCTGGGTGGCTCAGTCGGTTAAGTGTACGACTTCAGCTCAGGTCACGATCTCGCGGTCCGTGAGTTTGAGCCCCGCGTCGGGCTCCGGGCTGATGACTTGGAGCCTGGAGCCTGCTTCCGATTCTGTGTCTCCCTCTCTCTCTGCCCCTCCCCCGTTCATGCTCTATCTCTCTCTGTCTCAAAAATAAATAAACGTTTAAAAAAATGTAAAAAGAACTTTACAAAAGAATAAGAAAATAAAAACAGTCAAAATAAATAAGTAAACAAGTAAGAAAATCAATAATGAATAAACAAACAAAAAAATGAATGAATAAATTTATGTGCTGTCTCTTCCATATGGCATACCTGAAATTTTATTAAGCCCTTCAAGTGTTAATTAAGGAGTGCTGAATGATGGGAATTTCAGCTACTAAGAAAGGGCCACTATAGGTGTTTTCCAGATCTCACTGTTTTGGTCGTGGCTTACCTGCAGTGTGTATACAAAGACATGATCACTTTTGCTTGTAAGCTATTCAAATCCTTCAAAAATTTTAAAATTGAACTGCATAGGGTTTTCATGAACTATCTTTGGCAAAGTTGCTAAGTGGTGATTCCAGAAATTTTTGTGCAAAGTCAGTGAGACTAGACTTCAAATATAGCACCAAAACAGAGGAGGATTATGATTCTTCTTCTTTTTTTAATTCTTTTTAAAAATGTTTTATTTATGTATTTTGAGAGAGAGAGAGGTTGAGCAAGGAAGGGGCAGAGAGAGAAGAAGGGAGAAAGAATCCCAAGCAGGCAAAGCCTGATGCGGGGCTTGATCCCGCATGACCTGAGCCGAGATCAAGAGTCGGACACTTAACCAACTAAGCCACCCAGGTGCCCCGGGATTCTTACTGGCTTTCCACAAATAAAGGCAGTCAACTCTGCAACAGGGGTTTTATATTTACCAGCAACAAAGTTGGGTAAAGAGTATCTCTAGGTCTGCAATATTTACACTCATTAGGTAATTTTTGTTAATTTCAGTTTGTGCTTTCTCTATAGGAATCTTGAATTTGACCTTCTATAGTGTCTAAGGAAATGAGGAAAGTCCACAAGGGTTAGTTTCACGGGCAAGTTTTCCGCTCTTTAACAAACAGCATTCTATTAAGTTGAACCGTATAAAACTGCTGTTTTTGTAGGTCGAAAACAGTTGCATATCAGCAGTTTCATATGGTTAACCTAATCTGTTGTTGCATACCCTGAGAGTAATGTAAAGCATCCCACCCAGCATGCACCCTCTTGAGCCAGGAGAAGCTATTCAGTTGCAATTGGTGCCGCATTTCCTATACAAAACAGAATAATGTTAAAGAAATGAATCTTCTTCTCCTAAATATTGCTTTTTAACAAATCTCTCTAATGAAATGAGTTTCTAAGTCAATTTAAGCCACGGCTGAAGTTTATATTTAGCTTTTCTCGTTAATACAGGCATATTTTATGATTCTCCTCTATATTGTGCTTCCCAGATACTGCATTTTTTACAAACTGAACGTTTGTGGCAAACTTGCGTTAAGCAAGGCTGTCAGCACTGGTTTCCGACCACATTCGCTCACTTCGTGTCTCCGTGTTACACTTTGGTAATTCTTGCAACATTTCAAACTTTTTCCTTGTTACTATCTTTGGTATGGTGACCTGTGCTCTGTGATCTTAGATGTTCCTACTGTAACTGTTTTGGGGAGGCCGCAAACCATGCTTCCGTAACTTAATAAATGTTGTGTGTGTCCTGACCGTTCCATCAACTGGCCAATCCCCCGTATCTCTCCCTCTCCTCTGAGCTCTCTATTCTCTGAGACAGGACAATATCGAGATTGGGCCACTTAGTAACCTTACAGTCGTCTCTAAGTGTTCAAGTGAAAGGAAGGGTCACGTGTCTCTCACTTGAAATCAAAACCTAGAAATGAGTCAGCTCAGTGAAGAAGGCATGTCAACAGCTTATAGGCTGAGAGGCAGGGCTCTTGCAACAAACAGTTACCCACGTCGTGAATGCAAAGGACAAGTTCTTGGAGGAAATGAAAAGCGCTGCTCCAGTGAACACATGAATGAGAAGAAAGGGAAGCAGCCATGTTGCTGATCTGGAGAAAGTCTGAGTGGTCCGGATAGGAGATCAAACCAGCCACAACCTTCTCTTAAGCCAAAGCGTAATCCAGAGCAACATCCTCACTTGCTTCAATTCTGTGCAGGCTCAGAGAGGTGAGGAAACTGCAGGAGAAAAGTGTGAAGCTAGCGGAGGTTGGTTCATGAGGTGGAGAGACAAAAGCCATCTCCGTAACTTATTAAAAGTGCAACACAAAGCAGCAAGTGCTGATGTGGAAGCTATAGCAAGCTCTCCAGAAGATGTAGCCGAGATAAGTCATGAAGGTGGAGACGCTAAGCAACAGATTTGCAGTGTAGATGAAACAGCCTCCTCTTGGAAGAAGATGCCATCTTGGGACTTTCATAGCTAGAGAGGAGAAGTCAATGTCGGGCTTCAGAGCTTCAACATATAGGCTGTCTTATTAGGGGTCATGTAGCTGGTGACTTTTTCTTAAAGTCAATGCTAATTTACCATGTGAGAATCCTAAGAACCTTAAGAATGGTGCTGAATCTACTCTGCCTATACTCTAGAAATGCAACAACAAAGTCTGTATGCCAGCACATCTGTCTGCAATATGGTTCACTGAATATTTTAAGTCCACTGTTGAGAACTACTGCTCAAAAAAAAAAAAAAAAAAAAAAAAAGATTCCTTTCAAAAGATTACTGCTCACTGACAATGTACCTGCTCCCTTAAGAGCTCTGATGGAGATGTACAATGAGATTAATGTTGTTTTCTTGCCTGCTAATATAGCATCCTTTCTACAGCCCGTGGATCAAGGAATCATTTTGACTTTCAAGTCTTATTATGTAAGAAACTTATTTTGAAGGCTGCTGCTGCCATAGATCGTGATTCCTTTGTTGGATCTGGGCAGAGTAAATTGAAAACCTTCCAGAAAGGGTTTACCATTCTAGATGTCATTGAGAACATTCATGATTCATTGGAAGAAGTCCAAATATCACCATGAACAGGAGTTTGGAAGAACCTGATTCCAACCCTCATGGATGACTCTGAGGGGTTCGAGGCTTCCGTGGATGAAGTCACTGCAGATGTGATGGAAACAGCAAGAGAATTAGAACAAAAAGTGGAACCTGAAGATGTGACTGAATTGCTACAATCTTGTGTAAAACT
Source organism: Lynx canadensis (assembly GCF_007474595.2). Lineage (NCBI taxonomy): Eukaryota > Metazoa > Chordata > Mammalia > Carnivora > Felidae > Lynx > Lynx canadensis. Next base: position 29,616,661 of record NC_044319.2, read on the forward strand.
TGAATGGATGAGGGGCTGCTTCTTATGGAGGAACAAAGAAAGTGGTTTCTTGAGATGCAATCTCCTCCCAGTGAAGATGCTGTGAAGATTGTTGACATGACAACCCAGGGTTTAGAATATTACACCTACTTAGTTGTTAAACAGTAGCAGAGTTTGAGAGGATGGATTTCAATTTGAAAGAAATTCTCCTGTGGGTAAAATCCTATCAAACAGCATCCCATACTACAGACACATTGTGCGTGAAAGGAGGAGTCAGTGGGTGTAGCAAACTTCACTGTTGTCCTATTTTAAGAAATGGCTGCAGCCATCCCACCTTCAGCAACCACCACCCTGACCAGTCAGCAGCTGTCAGCATTGAGGCAAGACCCTCCACCAGCAAAAAGACTATGACTCATTGAAAGTTCAGAGGATGGTTAGCATTTTTTAGCAATAAAATATTTTTAAATGAAGGTGTGCATTTTTTTTTACATTTTTTAAAATGTTTATTTTTGAGAAAGAGAGAGAGAGAGACAGAGCGTGAACGAGGAAGAGGCAGAGAGAGAGAGGGAGACACAGAATCCGAGGCAGGGTCCAGCCTGTGAGCTGTCAACACAGAGCCTGATGTGGGGCTTAAACCCACAAACCGTGAGATCATGACCTGAGCCCAAGTCAGACGCTTAACTGACTGAGTGACCACGTGCCCCTAAATTAAGGCTGTGTATTGTTTTTTGACGTAATGCTATTACACACTTAATAGACTATGGTATAGTGTAAACATAACTTTCATATGTGCTTTTTAATGCAAAGATTCATTTGACTTGTCTCATTGTGACATTCACTTCATTGCAGTGCTCTAGAACCAAATCCACACCATCTCGAGGGTATGCCCGTAATTAGAAGTCGAGTCGCCATTACGAAAGTGCTGATGGTGACCTACAACGTGACAAGAGGAGTATGCAGGGTGGGAACTTGATGATCTGGGGGAAATCTGCTTCCCAGGTGGATAGGAAGAGGACAGTTTAGTGGTCCAGGAACATTGACTGAATACAAGATCCTCAGTCCTAAATCTGATTAATACTGGCCCCAAGGTATCTGATCAGTTGCTTGGAGTATAGCAACAAGATATTAAGGTGTGGGTCAAATACTGTGAGTTAAGCTAGATTTTTGTTTTCATCCAGGAATCTTTCCAAAGGTGACTGATGTATGTGGTTAAATCTGGGGGTAGAAGGAAAGGATAGGAGTCCAGAAAAGAGCCAGGTGGGGTCTTAAATTCTTATGTCAGTGGGTTGGGTTGAGGGTGTGGCTTCTGGTCCTAGACAGGAGTCCTCATCAGGGCACACAAACAGAATTAAGTCTTCTTCCTTATAAGGTTATAGTGCTTAGGCAGATACCTAATCCCAAAATGAAGCCAACATTGTAAGCAGGTTCAGCTAGAACTTTGGAGCTACTCGAGCACCAGACTCTTCCTCAGTAGATTTGGGACCTACGTAATTTTTGGCAGATAAAGATTCCTGCAGTGAGACTACACATCTGGGTCTGGGTCACAGGACTCACAGCTTAAGAGTAGGTCAAGTTCAAATCCACTGGGTACAGACTTTTGCTTCCTGCCATTCGGGAACAAACAGGCTGAAACCCGCATGCGGATACCATCAATAGATCTGGTTGTGAGGAGATGGGGATGAAACATACAGAGGAATCAAGTAGGTGCTGACACTCTTGGTCCACAGTCACACTATGAATCAGTTTTGAGCAGTACTCCGTCAACTTTTTTACTGAGTATCTGGTATGTTCCGTATATTGAAATATATTCTTTAATTTCCTAATCCTTATAACAAGTTCCTGAGCTAGTTGATTCAGAGAGTATAATAATTTATCCAAGAGAAATTCTTGTCAGAATTATTTTTGTGGGAATAATAATTACTGGAACACAAACCCAAATCTTTATGCTTCCATAGGAGATGGTGTACTTGTTTCCTCTTGCTGCTGTAACAAATTATCACAAATTTAGTGGCTTGAAATGGCACACATTCATTCTCTTATGGTCCTGGAGGTCAGAAGTCTGAATCAAGGTGTTGGTAAGTTGGTTCCTTTTGGAGACTTAAGGACAGAATGTGTTGCCTGGCTTTTCTTAGCTCCCAGAGGCCACTCGCATCCATTGGCTTGTGGCCTTTCCTTGGATCATTCCAGCCTCTTGCTTCTGTCTTCACATCTCCTGCTATTCGTTCTAACCTCCGGCTTCCCTCTCATATGAACTTTTGTATTAGATAGGGCCCACATGGATAGGCTTGCCGTCTCGAGATCCTTAACTTATCACATCTGCAAATACCCTTTTATTGTGTAAGATATATATCCACAGGTTCTGGCGACCAGGAGGTAGACTTTGAGCGGGGGGGGGGGGGGGAATCGTTCTGCATTATTCACAGGAAGGAATGGAAGGAAGGGCTTTGAGCTGGGGAGGCAAAGTTGGCCAAATGGAAGAGAAACCATTAACTTTCTCTGAGGCTGGTGTGGGGCAGGGAGAGGGCATGGAGGCGGGAGTACCTGGGCATGTAGGAACTTCAGCGGAGAATGCGTGCAGGAGAGCAGTTCTCAGTAGGGAAGGTTCATTGGTAGAGGGGTCTCTGGGCTGCCCGGAGCAGCAGGGTCTAGGGACAGGTGGCAGGACCATTTCTCAGCAGCAGCATCTTGTAGCTAAAGAAAACGCCGTAAAGGTGATGACCATCGTGTAGAAATGCGCACCGACTCCCCTTGGCTTTCTGGAAACATAAGCCAGGATTCTTTGTGTGACCTCATAGAGTCGGGGGCCGGGTCTCCAAAAGACCGAGATCGAATATCTGGTTGAGCTGACCAGTGGAGACTGAAACAAGATGTGATATCATCGTTTTTCAGGAGTTTTTTAAGGGAAAGGAATGTGGTCTCGGACCTTAGTATTGTGGTTTTAAAGTCATACGCCTTGCAGTTGCAAACTTTTGCCATGGCTAGCAAAGGTGGAGGGGCCGCTGAGGGCCGAGAACAAAGAATTTTCAGCCAGTGTGCTCCAAGCAACCTTACTGCCGGGACTAAAGACAAAGGGCATCTCCCTTGCAAACGCTCCTTACTTGGGGTCTAAACCTAAACCAAACAAGCTGCTAGTGAGTCAGGCTCCTTCGATGGCAGATATTACCTGAATAACAATAGCCATATTAATAAGTATGCCCAGCAGGGGGTATACAAAGGTGGTAGAGTATTCCCAAGAGGAAAATTAATTTCTCTTTATAATCCTCCGTAGTTTATTTCACATTATTCACGACCCGCCCAGTATGCTTTTTTTTTTCTTTATGACGAGCCATAAAAATGACAAAATACATTAGCCAAGTTCTTCGTTTCTGCTAAAATGACCATATTCAAAAATAATAACAGAGACTTGTATCAGCGATGCAAAAGATGCATGAAGTAATTGGGGCTTAATTTGTACACAAACTGTCAAGGCAGTTTTCCTCACGGCCTGCATCTTCTGAATTCATTAGTCTCTAATTACGGCCAGTGGGGACCAGCAGTTAGAAGGTTAAAGAGGTTCTGACAGGCCTAATCATTGCTCAGGAAGCTGAAAATGTATGCAAAGTCTCAGCAGATGGGGTGAGAGCGGCTTCTGCCAAGTGATAACTGTTATTCCTTTGCACCTCCAAAGCTGTCATCCTAATAGGCACATTTTAAATTTATTAATGCTCTAGTTACAATGCATACACAGTCTCTAATGGTATGTTATTCTGAGTATATAAACTGAGCAATTAACACATATTACCTGGTAATGGTAAAATTATTTGTTGCCCGTTTGATTTTTTTTTTTTTTTTTTTTTTTTTTTTTGGTCGTCTCCTATTCCAATAAGAATTGTCCCAGGAAAATCTTCCCTTTGTTAAAATAGAAGCAAAGCTGTATTGTAGACGGGTGTCTCTTCTTACTCTGATATTCTAATCAGTCTGAATGGCTTCGTCGACACTCTCTGTACTCGACCTGTCTGGACTTCTGGCCTCTCATCTCAGGATCTAGTAGCCAAAAAACAACTCAAGGGAGAGGCTTCATCAGACTTTTGGGAAGTGGCAGAGAATCCCAAGTTGGGATGAAGTGACCCTTTAACGTGAGAAGAAACCCAGGGTCGTAGCTCTTGTCTGTGACTTTATCCTAAGTCGTAAAAGGAGAGGTGATGTGCAGTGTCCAATTCAAAAGTCACCCATATCTTACCCTTCTTCGGTGGGCCTCCGTGACTTTAATCCTGATTGCTTTAACGCTAACTAATCTCCAGCAAGAAGTGTGTGTGTGTGTGTGTGTGTGTGTGTGTTTAAACAAATGAGGTCTCTTGTCTTTCCTGTGACTATACCCATGACATGGGAAGGGCCTTTAATTAAATGCAGCACTTAGCGCAACAATTGTTTGCATGTAGGAGGCCACAGAAATGGAGACAGCTGGAATGGATAGTCCCTAAATTGTAGGCTTTGTCAGGACTACAAGATTCATAAGCGGTCCTAATAGCATGATAAGGTGTTAATCTCAGCAACAGAGCAATTATCTGTCCAGTGACTGACCGTCACTCTCTGGACCCACTAGCCAGTTTCAGTTAATTGATTTACGCCCTTTAGAAGTAATATAACAACAACAAAAAATGTCGCAGAGACTTTACGTTAATTAAAAACTGTGATTACATTTCCCTCCTAGGTGATGTGTTTGAGATTTTCATACCACACAGAAAAGATATCCAACTGTTAGGTAATAAGTTTTCTTTGCCGGAGACCAAATAACCCATCCATTGTGGTTCCTTCAGTGGCTGGAAGAATAGTCCCGATTGATTCACAGACTTGAGTTGTGTGGCCTCGGGCAAGTGTCCTCATTTCTCCGAGCTGAGCTCAGTTTCATCATCCCCCAAGAAGAGAAGTCAGCCCAGACAATCTCCGACCTCTCAGATCTTTCTCGGTTCTGAAAGTCCTCACTTCTCTGAGTTCGAGTACTGTGTAGCCAGGGGAGGCTTATCCCACGGGGCCAGAGGACTAGCTCCGAGTGGGTCAGCTCTTTTATCGTCTACTTCCCATTTTCAACTTGGAAGTTCAATCTGGTTTCTGACATCCTGTTTATTTATAACTTTTTTTTCTATGTGCACAGCGGATTTTTCCGGCCCCTTTGCTGTATTTTTGCTGTATGACATAGCCATTCATTTCCAGAGATTTAAAAACTGCCTCGGCATCTCTTTAATGGGAAACCCAATGAGGAAAGTCTAGACGCGCCCTGCAGTGTTTGCTTCCTTGGTGTGATGTGGCGCTGTAGGGAGAGGGGACACCCTGGGGCTCTGTGGACAGATAGGTGGGGTCTGCTTGGGTGGCCTCGCCTATGCATCTGAGAGTGGACCCCAGTTTGCGTCACTGGTTTCCCAGCCCATAGAGCGGACACACTGGGCTGACTGTTCCCCAATGTCTGTTTCAGCAGCAACTTTTGATGACTCTCATTCATTCTGAGGAAAAGGACTTTCCTTGAAATCAGAGCCTTAGAAGGCAAATGGGTATGTGCAAAACCAGCAGGTAGAGAGAGAAAGAGAGGCCGCGAAAGCCATTTACGGGAGCAGAGTTTGCCTGAGAAATCCTGTCATTTTGTGGACGGCAAGTCATGGGATAGGACATGACTTATTCTTCAGTGAAAAGAAAAATAGTGATGAAGATTATTAGCCAAAGAAAGCAAAACTCAGCCTTGGAATCTACCAGCCACCTGTGTGTCTTAGGGCCATGTGGCCCCTTCACGTGCACGAGCTGACCTGCTTGAACTCCCAGAAGTGGCGACGTAGCATTCTCTGCTCTTAAGATGAAGGGAGTGTGGTCAGGAGGGGATTGCTGACCTTCCTCTGGGAACATCCCCACCGTTTTGTAGATGAAGTTTCCCAAGGAATGAACTGTCTACATCAGAATTGCTGGAGGGTTTGTTAAAAAGTCAGATTCCCGGGCTCTACCCCAGACCTATGTACTCAGGACTCTAGGGGACCGAGCATGGGAACCTCCCTTGTTTTTAAAAAAGCTTCTTAGGTGATTCTTATGTACAACTGAAGTTGGAGGATGCCAGTTCTAGAAGGCAGAAGGTCAGGCTGCCTAGTCTTCTTCCATCCGGGAACAGTGCCCTTCATTTCCCCCTCAATGTGATGGACTCACAGCCTCCTGTGGGGAAGGTAGAGTGTCCAACCTGCAAGGTCACAACCATAAGCTAGAGGTCAAGGTTGTTGCAGGTAAGCCCAGTTCTGTTCAGAGCATAAGACTTTTTTCCATAATCAGAGCCTGGTGGGCTTTCTGATGTGAATCACTTGTACCCGGGCCTTAGTTCTCAAGCATCAACAGGCTTCCATCATAAGGTCTCAGTAATATGTGGGGGTCCAGGAAAAACGGTTCCCGGCTCCCTGCCCTTACACTTACTTTGCCCACATACACCCAGAGACACACATACAAAAGACCCCAGTCATGGCAGGTCCGCGGAAGCGTGACCACCTCGGAGTCACGCAAGCCTAGTGTTAATCTCAACGGAGCAGCAAATTAAGACTGCAGAGTGGAAGTCTATTCATATAATTTCCAGAGTCACTTCTGGAGATTGGTTACTAGAAGCTGTGTAGAACCTGGTCCCGGTCTGCCTCAGTTCAAGTCTTGCTCTACCTCCTGGATCCATGGGTAGGACCTTTAACTTTCCCATGCCTCAGTTTCCCTATCAAGGGGAGAATAGTAGGGCTTTTCCGCTATGGGTGTTCTGAGGATTAAATGAATCAATAGGTGGAAAGTTCTTAGCCAGCACTGGTTAAATGTTTGCTATGGTCAAGTCTGTACCATCTATGAGCAGGCTATCAGTGGATGTGTGGTCTGTGAAGCAGCAAAAGGCCCCGTGCATGTTTAATACTCTGTTGTTATCTTGAGAGTCTTAGTAATTTATGAAAAAGGAAGCTTCCTTTTTCACTTTGCACTGGATTCCGCAAATCTGTAGCTCGTTCCGTCTACAAGGCTGTGGTGCTAACATCTAAAGTCTATATGATGTCGATAGCAAGATGGCCAGCCTTGGCATTACCTTGTTGAGAAAGGTCACATTTTCCCTTAAAAGAATTTGTCTGGTGGGGTGCCTGGGTGGCTCCGTTGGTTAAGTGTCCGACGCTAGATTTCAGTTCAGGTCATGATCTCCCGGTTTGTGGGATCAAACCCCTTACCGGGTTCCGTGCTGACAGCAGGGAACCTGCTTGAGAGTCTCCCTCTATCTCCCTCCCCACTCTCTCTGCCCCTCACACACTCTCTCAAAATAAATAAATAAACATTAAAAAAGAAGAATTTGGTAGTTGAGCTGAGGTAAATATTTTGTGCATGTTTGCATGGAGCCAGTGATTACTTGTCTGTGGTCATATAATGTAATGGTAATATTGTTTTTTCCAGTTGTGCTTCGGAGGTCAACTGGACTTCTATGGTTGGTCTACATTAAACTGAACAGTAGTGAGATCTTAAACTTTAAAAAATTAAAGTACGATTCTTAATGTCTTGTATTAATTTCTCATTATTTATAAATTCATCCTTTTTCTCCTAAAGATGGGGACAACTTAAGTTCTCTGCATTCTCTAGAGCGCCCACCAGAGTCCTGGCAACTACTGATTAGTTAGGAAATCATTTCAAAGTTGTCCATTCCTCGCGAGGGATGGTGAACATATCTGAGTAACAGTGAAGTGAATCTACGATCGGCCCCTCCTCCCGTCACATATTTTGACTGTGCTCAGTTCATGAGCTTTGATTAAAATGTAAAAGCCAGGTTATAGGGGGGAAATGCTGCTGCTTATTTTTGTGGAAATTGCCAGCAACCACTCCACGGAGAGCAAAGGCTCTTCCTGATAATATTCCACTAGCGGCCCTTATTAAAGTCCAGTACATTAGAGCTGGAATGTGGGACTTCAGAAATTATGTTCTCATTGCCTCATTTTGCAGTCAAGGAGCCTGACACCCACACAGGTAGAGCTGTCTGAAAGTCACGCAGTTCGTTGGTGCTTAGCAAAGGGTTCATGGTGCCCTAGGTCATTGGACGGAGGATGATCCATGCGGTGGGGCAGAGTCCCAGGGCACAGACAGATTATTCTAGCCTGGACAACCCAGGAATGAAGGGCGGGGTGCAGTACAAAGGGCTGCCATTAACTGTTTCATAGAACAGCGACAAGGACGTCTCAGTCCCAACTCAGCTTCCATCTAGCACTGGGGAGAGGCTGGAGATTTCTTTTTTGTTTTAATTTGTTTCATGTTTGTTTATTTTGAGAAAGAGAGAGAGAAGGAGGGGCAGAGACAGAGCGAGAGAGAGGATCCCAAGCAGGGTCTGAGCTTGATGTGGGGCTCCGTCCCATGAACCCGTGAGCTCTGGACCTGAGCCAAAATCAAGAGGGGAATGCTCAATTGGCTGAGCCACCCAGGTGCCCCAAGGCCTGAGATTTCTTAAACTAGTGTTTTCTGTCTCCCAGCCCTTGTCTTCATTTTATCCACATGTTCTCTGGGAGACCCGCACTACAGGTCTGCCTTCAAATCTTTCTGTATTAACATTTAGACTAGCAGTCTTTGCACATTATATTTGAGTATCTGCAGCCTTTGTTTCTGGTGCTGTGAAAGGTGAGTCCTGTCTAGCTGTGAGGAGGGGACCTGGGGGTTACCCCTGAAAGCATTTGATGAGTCCAAAAGAAGGGTGAGATGGATGTAAAGCATATTATTGATGCTTCAGAGCCTTAACTATAACCCAGGAGTCTTGCTTCCCCAGATGCCCTGTAACTCCTTTTGAAATTGGTTCCATTTATCTTTTTACTTGCTCACTTACTTGGAGAGACATCCCTCCCCTTCCCCTACTCCTTCTTCTCTGGTCTGGCACTGCCTGGAGGGGGCAGAGGCCTGCTGGGAGCAGGGCCCCAATGTCTCCTGTCAGTTCTTCCCTCGAGAAAAGCAGCAGGCCTCCAGGCAGCCTGTTTGGACCACAGCCAGCATAGCAGGAGGTGGCCATCAACACGTAGGCCTTGGGGGGCGGGGGCGTCTCCATTTCTTGGCAGAGTAGATGCTGTGATTTTTTTCAGAAGGCACATGTCTTTAGGTGCTACCTGGCAGGTGAAAGGGTTGAGGACCTAGGGCATCAGGACTCCGTTTACCAGATGGAGCTGAGCTAACAAGTGGGGCCAGGGACTAAATCAGTTGCTGCATAGACTTGGTTGTTCACTTGAGAATGTGAGGCAGACACAGCCCTGAAACCAGGCTAGGAGAGAGCGTCCACAATGAGGGAGGCAGAGGGCCCTCACAGGGTGAATGAGGGGTCACTGACTTGATGACACTTTGGGTGCAATCACATTCCCTTAGTGGGCATGGGGGTCCAGGACCTTCCTCACTGCTACTTAGGAGGTCCCTAATGTTTGTTGCCCTTGTCCTCATGGTATTCTTCAAAGCTTTAAGCAAGCTGGGCTAAATCTTGACAAGAGTGAGGGTGAGGGGGCCAGACGTTCGATGGGTAGGAACTCCTGGGAGACCTTTACTGAAACATTTAAAAATCTCAGAGATATTTGGCCTTTTCTCTTACCAGCCATGTAAACTTTGAAGCTACTTAATCCCTTTTGTACCTCAGTTTCCCCATCTGAATGTGGAGATGAGATTCGTACCTGCTTCACAGAGTTGTTAAGTCATCTAGATGAGATACTCTACGTAAGAGTTTAGAATCGTGCTTGGTGCTTTGTAAGATCTTAATAAAAGTTTGTGATTAACTTTTATTACTATTGGCATGTGTGTGTGTGTGTGTGTGTGTGTGTGTGGTCATAATAGCAAGCCTCAAAGTTGCCATAGTTGGTGCATGAAGAGCAAAGTCTTAATGTTTTGGATAGACAGCATGGAAAGAGGGAAATTGGCCCCTTGCTCTGGGATCCTCCAACCTGGTGGGAAAAGGAAGTTGAAGTTATTACACTTAAGGAAAATGTCCCCAAAACAACAAGCTCACACAGAAGCACAATCCTAGCTCCCTCTCATTATTAAACTGTGGGTCCGGCTTGTCGATCACCAAGTCCTGATGGGCTCTCACAGGATGTAGAGCTAAAGACCTTGTCCATTCATTCATCAGTTCATTCATTAACTGAACAAATATTTATTGAGTGTCTACTATGTTCCAGACACTAAGAAAGGGCACTGGCCAAACCAGCAAAAATCCTTGCCCTCAAAGAATTTAGATTCTAGTTGGAAGAAAGACAGTAAGCGCACACACGGTTACATACTGGGCGATTGTACGGTAAGGATATGAAATGAAGCAGGGTGAAGGGAGAAATATTACTTGAGGATGGGATGGTCTGGGAAAGCCTTTCCGTAAGGGGAGATATCTGAATAGAGATGGGAACGAGCAGAGGGAGAGCCTTCAAGCAGAGGAAATAGGACATATGAAGGCCCTGGTGCACGAAGACATGTACCTGGTGACGAAGACAATGATGGCAGACACAGGTGGGGGGCAGAGAGTCAATGGGGCAAGGGATTTAGATTGTGTTCTGGGTGTTATCAGAAGACACTGGCTTGGGGAGGGGAGACTGGCATGAGATGACTAACGATTTGGAAAGACCACGGTGACTGCTATTAGAGAATAGATTATAGAGGGTCCAAGAGGCAAAGCAAGGGCCAGTAGGGACTCTGTTACAGTAATCTAGGTGACAGCTCCAGGAGGATCGGAGTGGGGGGGAGAGGTGAGAAGGGTGCTAGCGTTAACCGGACTGCCTTCAGCAGTGCAGGAGAGAGAGAGAGAGAGAGAGAGAGAGAGAGAGAGAAAGCAAGGAGGACTGCAGGGTTTTGCTCTGAGCAACTGGAAGAATGAAATTGTCCTGAGCAGAGATGGGGGAGACCGGGAGAGAACACACGTGACAGGGAAGCCTAGATTCCTGCCCTGAATTGCTCTGGTTCGTTTGGAGATGCCGACCAGACACCGCAGTGGAGACAGTTGGATACATGAGTCTGCGTCTCAAGGAGGTCGGGGGGTGGGGACACGGATTTGGGAGTAGCGCAGACATAGAATTAGGTGAAACTGTTGAAATAGCCACTTCGTAGATGAAAAGATTGAATATCAGACGTTTCTTATGATTCAACCAATATTTAAGTCTAAGTGACAGCGATGGCAAAGAGAGTTAGTGTGATAGAGAAGAGGTCCAAGGACTGAGCTCAGGCTTACTCCATCTATTAGGCATCAGGAAGAAGAGGAAGACCCAGCAAAGGAGTATCCTGGGATGTAGGAAGAAAGCCAGGAGCTTGCGGTCCCTGGAAACCAAATAAAGAATGTGCTTCAAGGTTAGTCTGAGTGTATATTGTGTCAGAGGCTGCCCAGGGATCAGGGGAGGGCATAGAGGGGATCACGAGACATTGGCCCCTGGGTCACCCAGGGAAAGTGCCTGACGTTGAGGAACTGTCAGGCCAACTTCGTGCGACCAGCAGTTTCTTGGTGCCTGCATGCAACTTTGATGCTTCAACTTTGGAGGGTGACCATTCATTAGGAGCACTACAAACCTATCGGGAAGCCGCTCCTCCTTGAGGGACGCTGAGTACTAATGTCTTATTTTTCCCAATTGTTTTCCCAAATTAAAACAAATGGAATTCTCCATCGGCAGCAACCTCTCCCCGGCTCTTGGCTTTGAGTGATCTGGCTAACCTCCTCTCCCGCATGCCCTTGTCTTGTCCAAAGCCACATGTCCCCAGCAGTATCCATGTATACATTTTCTGTTCTTGGTAATTTCACCTCCTAGGAGAGGAATGAGATCTGAATGGCCCCAGGAACTGTGGCCTCACCTGCCTGCAGCCCTGGGGGGATGAGCTGGGGAAGGAGTGGCTGGGAAGGGTGGGGAAGGGCAAGGTGTCTACCCAGGGTATCGAGGCGCCTGTGGTTGGGTAAGTTGTTAGGGTGTGTGAGGGAAGGAGAGTATAGATACAGGAAGAGGGAGGGAAAATCAAGACTGAAACATGGAGGTTGTCTTGAATGTTTTTACGTAACAGGCAGCAGATTTCCAGGCAAATATGTGATTTTACCACAGTTACTGGCAACAGTTAGCACAAACAAGGAACGTTACGGTGGTGCTGGGCTTTGAGTAAAAGATTAACAGTCAGTGTTTTCTCTGCAGTGTCTGTTTCCTTCTGGACTTCCTTAGGGGAAAGGAGGGCTGGAACTGACGTGCCCGCTTCCCTCACCCGCAGGGGGATCTCCCCCGGGCCACTTTGTGTCGTTCGTGCATTCGTCGGTCACTCCTCAGGCATGGATGGAGCCCACTGCTTGCCCAGCACTGAGTTGGATTGCATGCGAGTCAGAGGTAAAAAAAAAGTCACAGGGAGCATGTGACAGCGACAAATGAAAGTCATGAAGGACAGCTGATCAAGGACTAAGGAGGGAAGATTAAACGGGGAGCTTTCTAGAGATAAAGAATAGGACTGGCCTATGTTCCCTGGTTCTGCAGGCTCGTTCCCCACTGTGGGCTGTGCCCGTGGGGGATGTCAGGGGCTTGGGTCAGAGAGGAAGCCTAGAGATGAATCTGTTGGGCCCGAAGGGGAACATCGGAGACAGAAATACTTGCTCCATACTGGGTGTTGTATGTAAGCGATGAACCACGGGAATCTACCCACCCAAAAAACAAAAGCACACTTTACACACTGTATGTCAGCCAATTTGACAATAGATTTAAAAAAAAAAAAAAAGAAATACTTGCTCAAGGGGAGAGGATGGGGGGGGGGGGTCAGGGTCTGCCAATTCCCACTGTGCAGTTAGCTGACGGCATGGCTTAAACATGAGGCAGCTCTCTGGAGGAGTTTGCTCTCACCCCGAAATGCACTGTGGGATTCCAGTTTCTCCATGAAGGGCCAAAGCATGACTCCCCTCACTTTGCCCTTGAGGGACACCTGCTCCCGCGCAACTGGGTGTGGAAATGTTAAAGTTCCCCTCTCGGAACACATTCCCCACGATGCCAGAATGCACCCAAGAATGTCTGTGGGCCTTCCCTAATCAGAACTTTGGTTTCCTGTGTCTATTTGGCAATAATCGAGTAGGAGAGAGAGGTGGCCTGGGTGAAATGACAAACTTCTAGGAGGCTAAGTCCAGGCCACCAACCCTAGACATTAGCAGTTATTTCGTACTTCACTGGAAGCCTCTGTTGAATTAAGGGAGGAGAGAGAGAGAGACAGAGAGACAGAGAGAGAGAATGAGAGAGGTCCCATCACAGATCATCTGTAGGCCGTCTCCAGAGCATAATTTTTGTTTTACTTTCTTCTGATATTTGCCCTTCCTTTCCCCCAGGGAGACCAGGGAAACAGTCCTAAGGCCGCCTCAGGGCAGGCTTTTTCCAGGAAGAGGCCAGAGTCTCCCTCCACCCAGCCAGGAGACCTGTTGGAGGCTGGCTTGGGTTTGGACACGATTGCCCAAGCGCTGGGAGGGTAGACGAGTCAGAAAGAAACTGGGCATGGGCTCTAACATCCTTGTCTACATCACTGCTGTCTGCTAATGATTTTTGTTTGTTTGTTTTGTACCGATCACATCAACTTAAAGCCAGTTCTCAAGAAGCCCCCCTTGGCATACCCACCAACTGTGTCCCTTTCCTCCTGTTAGTCAGTGGCTGCTAATTAGAGAACAGACCGTTGCTTATCTACCAACACCCCCACCCCAAGGCAGCTAAATGAGTCACTCTTATTAAAAAATGACTTGTTTATCAAATCCTATTTGTGTCTCTTTCATATCCCAATTTTTTTTTTTTATAGATTTAATGACTCTGAATGATAAGGTATTAGCAATAGGAACTTATCCCTTGAGTAACACAGGGCTTGGCTGTATTTCGGTGTGGAGACAACAGCAATAATGCTAATAATTACTAACCTTACTGAGCATTTTCTCCTTGCCAGGCACTATGTGCAGCACCTCACCTGCGTTATGTCATTGAATTGTCACAAAAATCCCTTGGAGGTAGATATTATTATCTTCATTTGCATTTAAGGAAACTAACAGTCGAGAAACTTGAAGTCAAATCCTGGCTGCTGAGGTCACACAGGTGGTATTTCAGAGGCGTCTGTTGCCCATCCTACTTTCTCTTAGTCCAGTGCCTCTCACGATGTGGTCTTTGAACCACTGAAATCAGAAGATCGTGGGACTTTCTAACCTTCAGATCCCTGGACTCTCTCTTAGACTCAGGGGATGGAAATCCCTGGGAAGTGGTCCTGGAATCTGCATTGTAAACCACATTTTGGACCTTGGGGAGGGAGTGTGTGGTTAACCCTAGGAACAGAACCGGCCCCTCCGTGTGGAGGCTGACCTGTGTTTTAGTCCTCGACTGAGTTCACACTCTTTATTTAATCTCTCTTGGCTTCCATTTCCTCATTGTAAACCAGGGTCTCCTGGTGGTTGTGAGGCTCGAAGATGATGTGCAGAAAGTAGAATAAAATGTTAGACGTAGAAAGCTCCGCGCAAATGCGTGGGGTATTAATCGTGGGCTTGCCTGGGGACCGGGGGGCCGGGGGGCAACCAGGGTACTGTGCACAGTGCTGGGTGCTTTGTGTGGAGATGGGGAAGGGAGAGCAGAGAACCTCTGGGAGCAGGATACCTTGGGGGTCTGTCCAGCCTTCTTAGGAGGAGCCACGTCCGCCCCAACTCAAAGGAAATCACTCCTTTTCTTTCAAGGGGGGCCCACTTTCTCTCTGGCCCCGGCCCTCACTTACCAAGCTATTTCACATGGGACCGAAGTGTGCTTTCTGCCTCAATTTCCCCATCTGTTCAGGGAAGAAAAAAGCACCCGCTCCCCCATGGCCGCGCTCGCTGTCGGTTGCCGTTTCCTTAGGCCAGAATTACTCAACATTGTCTGTGTGCCAGGGTCATGATCGTTCGTTTAACTCACACAACAGGGTTACGACGTCTGTAGTTCAGTCAGACCCGTTTTATAGACGAGGGGACAGACTCGGGGAGTTTAAGTGATGTGCCCAAGCCAGTAAGTGATGGAACTTCGAGACTCGAGTTCTTCCCCTCCACACCACACCCCTGGGAGAGGGCTTGGGGAAGGGCTGGGACTGAGAGTGTGCTAAGCTTTGAGCTGCTCTGAGGCGTCTGAAGGAACATCCATGTTTGAAAGCAAACTCCTTTCCCTGCCCCTCTCCACTGCGGCCTAAGTCATTCAATTAGGGAGTGAAATAATTGGCAGTGGAGAACGCCTCTAGCAGTGGTAATTACCTCCAGCGCCTTGTTGGAATAGTCAAGCTACATTTCAGTTTATGCCGTAAAACCTTAATTATAATATAAACAGCTGCCCTTCAGCCCTCCGGGGGAGCCTTTCCCCCCGCCTCCCTTCTCTGGCCTCGGAATGGTGCCTGTCTCATGAGTGGTCAGGGAGGTCCAGGAGTGGGAAGGGGCTTTCGGGAGGAGGGGAGCTAACCCTTGTGTGTGCGCAACGGGGTTTGAAAGGCTAAGCTACGGGGAGTCCCTGTCAGGGCCCCATCTTCAAACGAGGAAGCCAGAGAACAGCGTCCCCGTCTCTACACCACTCACTGAGAGTCCCTTGGGGACGTGAGGCCCCAGAAGTTAGCAGAAAGCCTAGTGCCATTGGGCTTGGATGGGGGTTAGCAAGCTGTGGTGTCGCTTTAAGGTAATATTTCTTTTTGTTTCCTCTCCTGTAAGGGATAGCAGAGTCTTTCCTTCTCGCTTCCAACCCCTTGGCCATGCACAGAGCCATACCGAGCGCCCGGCGCTCTGTAGGTACCGTACTAGGCATGGTCAAAAGTGATTCCCCACTTAAACTTCACGGGGGGATTAACTTCTCCATTTGGCTGTAGAGGAAAACGAGCCTTTGAAAATTTAATCAGAGATAAGGCTTGAAATGCAAATAACCCCATGAAATACTTAAGTCCAGGTAGGTGGATGGAAATGAGGTACCTTTGCTGATGCAGGGAGAGGCAGAGGGAGGGGCGGGTCACCACAGGGCACCGAGAGGGCCGAGGAGCAGGGGGATAGTGAGGGGAGGAGGGCACAGGAGCAAGAGACGCTGAAGATCCTGCTTTGCTGGACTCACGGGTTTGCTGATGACTGGTCCTGGTGTCCCTCAAGGGGATGATTGGGTTTAGGGCCTGGCCTGAAAAGATAAGATGTCAACGTGGTGAGGCACGGTCATCTGATGGGCCCACCTTGCTCTTCAGTTTTTGTGGGCCAGAGACAACAATGTGAGTTCTTAAGTGGGCTTCAGATAGAACACACAAGAAAATCCCCTGAAGAGCAGGTATAATTATCTGAACTTCTATTTTTTGTCATTCCTTCTTTTGCATTTCTGATTTCCCCACATTTTATCGTGGGCATATGTACAACAGGGCATTTCTCTAAATGATGCACAACTAAATATATGTGCACCTATGGATGCATGTTTCCCGACTCAAGAATAGTTTACAGCTAGGGTGGCTCCGTTGGCTTAGCACCCGACTTCGGCTCAGGTCATGATCTCACGGTTCGTGGGTTCGAGCCCCGCGTCGGGCTGTGTGCTGACAACTCAGAGCCTGGAGCCTGCTTCGGATTCTGTGTCTCCCTCTCTCTGTGCCCCTCCCCCACTCACACTTTGCCTCTCTGTCAAAAATAAATAAACATGAAAACATTTAAAAGACAAAAAGAATATTTTACAACTTGAGGTATGTGATCAGAAGGTTTGAAGTCTACTGGGCTAGATGCTCACATGGTTACATGGGTTTCTAGCTTTAAGAAAACCCACGCTCAAGGGGTAATGGCTTATTGGCTATGTTGGTGACTAGAAGCGGAGATAATTATCACTCACGGAGTACCTCTTATTTAATCCTACACAAACCAAGTAACGTGTCCAGAGTATGGATGCTGGAGCCAGACTACACAGATTCAAATCTCTGCTCAGTCATCTGCTGTGTGACTCGGGGTGAGTTACTCAGCCTTTCTGTGCCTCAGCATCTTCATCTATAGAATGCGGCTCACAGAGTCTGGTCTACATCATAGGGTAACTGTGAGGATTCCATGAGTGAATGCGTAGAAAGAGCTTCTAACAGTGCTTGACTGTAAACAAACATTCAGTAAGAATTTGTGAGCGGGGGTGGGGGGTAAGGAAAGATAAGGAAATGGAGGTTCAGGGAGGTGAGTTCGGGAGCTGCCATTCTGGCCTCCTCGTGGCTGATTCCAAAGCCCGTGTTTTGGGACCCACAATGGAAACTATTCTAAGTCTTTACCAACAATCAGATGGAGCTGAGAAGATATATCTGCTTCTGCTTCTGAGAATCTCTGACTCTGAACCTCCTAGCTGCACCTGCCCTCTCTTTGCCCCCAGCCAGTGCAGAGAAAAGACGATAATGCCTTTTGGTGCTGTCCTCTCGGCGGGAAGGAGCCCTGCAAGTTGTCCCTCACTGCCATCAACCCCAACGGGTGTGCTGCTCGATCTCTCTATGCTTCTCCAGAACGCTCCCAAATCCCTCCTGTGTTTTTGCTCCAAGGAGGGATTCTAGAGCCTTCTGGAATGGCAGACAAGTAGGAGTGTTGCAGAAAGGAAGGTGCTGCAAAGGACTCAGCAAAGGGTGTGCTCCCACTGGCACTCTGGGGGAGATGTCTGGGGGGAAGGGACTGGTCTAGAACTCACATCAGTGCCTCTTCCTTCCGGTGTTCCTTGACAGCTCTTGAGGATGATGCCCACATGTTCTAATTCTGTATAAAGTTCAGGGGCAGGATATCTTTGCTGTAAAGACTTGAATCCTTTGGGGAGGTTTTAGTGACTTAATGGGCATCTCAGGTTGCTGCACTCTGACCTCCTGCCCTGATGGCAGCTGCTGGGTGCGTTTGAGGTCCATTGAATCCATAAAGCATTTCAGATTCAGTGCTTCAAGGAGGGGAGAGGTGTTGAGCGTGGGGAGAGTAGGAAACTCTGGCGAGCTGAGGGCATCCTTTGCTGTAGACTCCCAGAAACCAACTTGCCGGTCAAAGCCCAACTCTGGCCCAGCCTTGGCGCATGGCCGTCCCGCTCCCTGCTTCCAGCTGCATCCCCATAAACACCAGAGAACAGAGTCCCTGCCTCCCTCCCCCTGAAGAACATAGCCTTTAGGGGGGTTCCTAAGGGTGTTCCGTGTAAGTAGCTATCCGAAAGCAACAGTAAGTACGATTTTTCAGAAACGAAGGGAAACTTTTAACATTCTAAGGCACTTCGACGATGCACTTGAAATCAAAGTCTTGCATTAGGATTTAAATTAAAGTCCTTGAGTGGCTTTTGGTACATACATATTTTTTATTTCATGTTAACCTGACAACAACTTTATCTTCTCCATCCACTTCTAAGAAATCCTTCTTTAATGAAGAGTTGAAGGATGAAGCCCTTCCTTACTCTGTGTGGGACAGGCCTGCCAGCTTCGTTCTGTTGGTTTTTCCTTGTGGCTGACCGTCCTCTAAGAGATGATTAAAATGGTGCTTTAAGAAATCCTCAGCCAATAAAAAGTTGCTTACAGACTTATAACGCCTCTCTCTGTGTCAGTTTTCTTAACCTCCTGATCTCAACTGTCCAATTATAGGTTTACAAACCCTTGGGGACTGCTGTCGTAAGTAAATGGAAGAGGAATGGTCACATTTAGCATGAGCTAAAATCCCCAAGGCGAGTAGTAGGAAAAGGAGCTACCTATTAGGTCTTTCATAAAACCAGTCCCTAAAGTAGAAAGAATAGTTCCCTCAAGACTTGCCCTATGGACTGCCTTTCATGGGCTGGTTCATATTTATAAGCCAATTTGTCTGGAAATAAATCTCTTTAACACACTCAGCTAACTCCAAGAGGTGTGTCCCATGAGGAACAATCTTCCTAAATGAACTGGCTCAGGAAGGGGTATGGCAGCAGCCTGGAATTTTCAACTTCAAGAGGAAAAAAATATACACACACACACACACAGACACGTGTGTGTGTGTGTGTGTGTGTGTATGTGTGTGTGTATACACAAATTGAATCCAGACACCTAAAAAAAATGTTCATAGGCCTAGTTAAGGAGATGGCAAGACATAGATTTTTGTTATACAATCCTAAAGTTTAGTAATGGTCCATCTGACCTGAGGTTAATTTGGACAGCAGTTGGACTGTTTGTCCGCCATAATTCCTTCCCATATGGCCAGAAAAGAGGGCATGAAACATGGGTTTTCTTCCCTTCCCTCTCTCCTTCCCTTCTCTTCTTCCCTACCCTCCCTCCGTTCCTCCCACTCTGTATGTGTGCACATGCGTGTGTGTGTGTGTGTGTGTGTGTGTGTGTGTGTCTCTTTCCATCTCTTGAGGGTAAAAAAGGGCATTTCACCAAAGTTCAAATGAAGCTTCAGGAGAAAACTGCCTTTTGGTTTTGGTTGATTTTGTGTGTGTGTGTGTGTGTGTGTGTGTGTGTGTGTGTGTTGTTGTTGTTGTTTTTCTATTTTGTTTTGTTTTGGTTTGGTTTTTTTGAGCTTGTACAACTTCATCTCAAACCTGGAGGTGTTTTTATTACATATTTTTCTTGAGATATAATTAATATACAATAAAGCTCTCTAATTTACAGAGTTGTTTTGAGTCATAACTTAAAAGTACACATGAAAGCACCTTTGTGCTCAACATTGATACATTGATTGGATTATAGATATGACATAACCACTGAAGCCACTTGTTGACTTAAAAACTCTCATGGCTCCTCATTTCCCACAGAACACTCTAAAATCTAAAGCTCAAAACCCGAAGGCTCCTAATAATCCAATCCCAGTCTTATTTGCTGCCACCATCTCTTACACATCTCAGACAAAACCGAAGACCGGGAACTTTCCTGTTTCTCAAATTTTCGCAAGCAGACCCATCTTGGTCTATCAACATCCTGCCCATCCTTGGAGGTCGGAAACCAGTTCTTCCATGGAGCTCTCCTGACCACCCCAGGTGGCACTAATACCCTTTCCTATGTCCTATTTCATGACACTGTGTTGTTTCTAAGTGAGTTGTCACATTCCTTTTGTATTATCTACTTTTGACTAGTTCCCTTCTTTCATATAATTTCGATAAACATTTTTTGAGCATCTATAATTCGTGGGCAGTGAGTTAGGCATGAGGAGCAGAGGGGCAGTGGCACAGAGACAAATGACATGGTGTTTGCTCGGGAGGAGCTTATGGCCTGGTGGGATCCATGAGGTTGGAAATTTCACCGTGCTCAGTTCTGTGCTGTATCTCTGGCAGTGTCCAAAATGCCCCACGTAACACAAGAATGCAGATCTGAAGGGGCACATGCACCCCAATGTTTATAGCAACACTATTGAGAACAGCCAAAGTATGGAACGAGCCCAAATGTCCATCGGCTGATGAATGGATAAAGAAGATGTGGTATAGGGGCGCCTGGGTGGCGCAGTCGGTTAAGCGTCCGACTTCAGCCAGGTCACGATCTCGTGGTCCGTGAGTTCGAGCCCCGCGTCGGGCTCTGGGCTGATGGCTCAGAGCCTGGAGCCTGTTTCCGATTCTGTGTCTCCCTCTCTCTCTGCCCCTCCCCCGTTCATGCTCTGTCTCTCTCTGTCCCAAAAATAAATAAACGTTGAAAAAAAAAATTAAAAAAAAAAATAATAAAAAAAAAAGAAGATGTGGTATATATACATAATGGAGTATTAGCGATCAAAAAGAATGAAATCTTGCCATTTGCAACAATGTGGATGGAAATAGAGTGTGTTACGCTAAGTGAAATAAGTCAGTCAGAGAAAGACAAATATCATATGATTTCACTCATATGTGGAATTTAAGATACAAAACAGATGAACATAAGGGAAGGGAAGCAAAAATAATATGAAAGCAAACAGAGACACAAACATAAGAGATTCAAATACGGAGAACAAACTGAGGGTTGCTGGTGGGGTGTTGGGTGGGGAGAAAGGCTAAAAAGGGGTGAGGGGCATTAAGGAGGACACTTACTGGGATGAGCACTGGGTGTTATATGCAAGCGATGAGTCACTAAATTGTATTCCTGAAATTATTATTCCACTATATGTTAACTAACTCGGATTCAAATTTTAAAAATATATAACAAAAATAAAAATATGTCACACATACCAGATACAGATGCTAATTTAATCAAAGGGGGTTAAAGGTAAAAAAGATCTGTGTGTTAAATGTAATTTCTTCATTTAGCTAAAGAGGAAATTAAGGCTTGAGCAGGCTAAAGAACATGTCCAAGGGCACCAATGACTCCAGAATTATAAGCAGACTTACTATAAGTATGCACAATAAAACCAATGTGAGTCCAGATGGGAAGATCAGGCGGTACTGGTGTTGTTTTCCCAAAAATCTAGAAGAAATCTCGTGGTCACAAGCAGTCCCTTTTGCCCATGGAAATAAACATCATCTCCTATGAGGTGCCACCATTTGCTCAATACTCTCACGTCAGTACTCATAATGCAACTACATTCTAGACAAGCCAGCAGCTGAAATTTCAAAAGTATTTTCAACTCGACTTTCATCAAGAGAGATAGAAAAGACAAGGGAATATACTGGTAATCAGAATTAGTTACAAAAAATTATTCTAGAGATTGTGTTAGAGCGAAAGCAGATTCAGACCCATCGTGTTTACCCTCTCAGTATCCATACTGCACCATGGTCTCTGGTGGACAGATTACTACCTTATTATCAAAAGACTGCCCAGGTGCCTTGGGAATCATCAAAAGGTACAAGAGATTATATCGCAATGAGTACACTTTTGATATCGAAAATGTTGTATTTATCTCTAGTTCCTTGAAAATCAGTCATTTGTGAAGACATATATGGTAACTTTGTCCAACTAGAATATTCAGTTGTCCAGATTACTTGCATAATTCGAAGCTTTAAGAGTTCATTGAGCTATTCTATTCTATGCCAGCTCTTTATTAGACAGTCTGGAGTGGCAATTCTTAACCTCTGTGTCTGTGGACTTCTGAGAGGTTTATGAAAGGGCTTAGGAAGTGTATGAACCCACTGAGCTTGTGTGCAAAATTTGGTATGTGTTGGTTTATGTTCATTTTTCTACGAGAGAATCCGCAGCCTTCATCAGCACTGTTGTGAGTTATAAGTAGACCTTATGTCAGGACCTTAGATGGATAGGTGTTTTCACCATTATATGTGCTTTACTATGAGCATGTCACAGATTTAAATAATGTTAACCAAGCATTAGCTATATTTCTCCCAGAACGTCATTAACCCAAGGGAGGGTTTCTGGCTCCAACAAAATCACTCCAAAAGTGATTCTGTTCTTTTTGTTGTCGTTTTATTTTGCTCAGACCCTAGAACGGCAGAGGATCCACACTCTCCTCCCCCCGCCCCATGGTGAAAATTCCTTTTCTCATTTCTTTCCTCCGCCACTTCGATTTTTTCCTTCCTGCTCTTTCATTCGTGTGCTCCAAATTCTCCCCGTCTATTTCCTCCCTTTGCTTCTCTCATTCCGTCTCAGTTCCCCCCACCCCCACCCCCGCCCTTGGCTGCAAACCTGCTCTGTAATTCACAAGAGAGCAGCTGTCGTTGGCTGGGAGCACCAGGCTCCTTGGTTTTAGCCGGCTCCGGAACAAGGCAACGACTTTGGTCTCGGGGCTCCTCAATAGACTGAACAACAAAGCTGTGGTGAAAGAAGGTGTCTTCTAAGAAGTTCACATTACGGCCCATAGTAAAGGAAAATGGTGATATTGTTACAGCCACCAGTTTCTTCCCATTGTCTTCCTTGTCAAAAACATGCCCCTCCAAAGGGCTGGGATGCGTTTCAGTACAATTTGAGAATGTTCAGTAACCCAATATTATCTTCATTTCCCTCCTTGTGTCATGTTACTTTCTGATCCTTGATTCTTCCAAGTTCACAGCAGTCCATGACATTATGGTGACTCACTAACTTTCCCATTATACTTACAGTCAATGGGAGAACAATAGATTGTGTTATTCTGTATTTCGCTTCCCTGTCACTCAGTGTTTTATCTCCGTTGATACCCCGGTACCAGACACAGAAACCAAAGTAGGTTGTCTTGTCTTCAGCGAATCTTGAATGCCTTTTGTTCAGAGAGGCGTTTTATATTCATCAGTCAACTGAGGACTCATCCTGAAGAAGCCCTCAGTCAGCACACAGCCCCAAGTGAAAAAGGGATACTCGGGTTGTGAAATATTCATAGCAAAAGGTACCTCAATCATGTTCACCTTTTGGCCCCCTGAGCCCTGAAGGATCACCAACTGTAACCTGCAAATCTTGTGGACGTGAACATTTCCTGGATGAAAGCGCCTGCCATGTCTCATATCCACGTTTGATATTAAACCTATTCACACAGGCCCATTTATCTTCCTACTCGATCTGCCAACACGCCTGTGTCAAACGGTTTTAATAAAAGTCCAAAGGTGAAATGACAATGATCAAAGTTTAACCCTATTCTTCCCCCTCATCTTCCAAAGAGGTAATAGATCGCTTTCCCCCCTCTCCCCCCCCCCCGCCCCACCTCCCATGCACTGCCTCTTTAACCGCCTCCCTTATGGTACTTAGAGACAGTACTAAGGCTGAATTAAATGGCAGGTTGCCTATGTTTCTAAAGAATAAAATCTTACCAAATCAATAAACTCATGTCCATGCAGAGAGTAACTGGAGAATATAATGGCTGTTAATTGGATATGATCACTTGACGACTACAAGGTGTCAAATTCAACCAGAAAATAGTTGAAGAATCTAGAGCAATGCCCAGAGACGGAGGGGATAGAGGAGGAATGGGGGAGGGGGGAGATGGGGACAGATGGGGTGGGAGGACTGAAAATACCACTTCCAATAAGAGTTTCTCTCTCAGGGTCCCTGATAAAATAAGAGCTAAACAGTCAAGTTGCAGGGAAGCTTTGTCTTTATGTCGATCTAGATTTCAATGGTGAGGAGGATCTATTTCCACGGTAAAGAATGTAGATTGGTTACAACAAGGCAAGAAACAAGTCATATATTCCCCACTCAACTACCAGGCTCTGGGGTATGAATATCAAGAGCGGCCTCTGGCCAAGTCTTTCTGCACAAGAGAAGTCTTTAAGAGATAGTTCGTTACAACTTCCCCGGGGCCTTTGGAGATGAGAAGGATTTCGGTGAAGAACGGCAAAGAGAATCCGACTTCAATGATGCCTGGGACAGACCCTAGTTGCTGCCTTCAGTGGTGTGTTAAGCAGGATTCTGAGGCCGTGTCCAGACTCAGAGGGAAAGAAGCAAAACAAAGCTACGTTGGAAGAGCACCTTCTCCCAAGATGCAGGCGGAAACGTTGGTAGGCTTTTGCCAGTCTGAGCTTAGACCCAGGTGTTCTTAGTTTCTGAATCTGTTTAAACCTCAGAACACAAGAAAAGCTGCAAAGGATTATGAAGCAGTTGACTCTGTTGGGAAATGTTGATGCTGACTTCAGATTAGGCACCTAGAGGTCCCTAGAGAGGAGGTTTCTGTCAATCTAATGAATAAACACAAATACAAATAAAGCTTCACCTACGTTCAAGCCCGTGTGCCCCAGGGAGACATTCTCTTGGAATGCAGTGATCGAGGTGCCTGGAAATCTGTCCTGGACCCATCAAGGGGGACCAGGCTGCATCAGTGCCCCGACTCCCAGTGCCTATCAGCAGCCAATCTGGCCCCAGAGAAAGCAAATAATTAAGCAGGTCATTAGGAAACCTATAAAAATACGGATGTGCAGCTACGCCCTGCCGTTAACTTCAAAAGGTGACCAAAAGGCAGAGATTCTTTGCAGCAAAGGAAAAAGCAATGGAAAAAGTGAAATCTCATGACACCCAAGAGCTACCCGGGTAGGAATTTATTCCACAAAAATCTGCAGCAGCCCAAGCAGGCCAAAGTGGCTTCCCTATTAGCTAGGTCTGCGCTCTTAGAATCCACCCTGGCTTAGGCTGTCACTGAGGCCTGCTCTGCCCTGTAACCAGAGGAGGGCCTGGGGGTGAACAGGGTTCCCCCAGGAGGCCAGCAGGCCTGAGAGTCTCAGAGCTTGCCCTTTGGCCTTGGCCTAAGCAAAGCTGTGAAGTGTGCGTCTTTCATTTCCTTCCTTCGGGGCCCTTCCCACTTACATGCCCAGTGACCGCAAACTACCCAGTGTCTTGTTTGGGCAGGAAAGGAGAATCAATTAAACCCTCAAATGCTACTCGCTCAAATGTAGATGACCCAAATATCCTATCTAGGTTTATTCAACATTTCAACAGTTCTCCAGAAAGAAGATGATATTGAATGCTGGAGTTTAAGGCTGCGTGGCCCTTATGTGGAGACAAAGTTTTAGGCTCTTGGAAAGTCTATTTTTCCTTCTCCCCCAAATCGTATTTCTCATTCAAATGAAGGTAAAGCCACTTTATCTGCCCTAATGTAATGCAGACCCATAGCTCTAGGCCAGTGCCTGATTCCCTGGGCTTCTATGTTCTAGGCCTAAAATGGACTCTCATGGTTAGGCTAGAGCACATTGGTCCCAGGACATCCTCCAGTCCCTCCCAATTCTTATCTTGCCCTAACTGGTTTGGAGATGGTAAAAAAAAAAGAAAAAAAAAGTTTGAAATGCCAATAATAGAGAATGAATTTGGCTGGGGTAAGACTACTCTAAGAGTGCATTTGGGAAAGTAGTTAGAATATTTTCATTAATTCTTCCTTCCCTTCTGTCCACCCTCCTGCCATCAGCTGGAAATAACATTTCATTGAGTACAGTTTTTCATTTTTAGAAGACCTGAGTTCCTTCACTAAATTTATTTATCTACTGGAGCCCTGATGTGATGTAATTTTGAGGAAGGACAACACTGAGTTGGTGTAATTATTTCTTAATATTTAAAAGCTCCCTTGGTTAATGTGTTTTGGGAACAAGCTGTTAAATCATTAGGGATGGTGTTTTGCAGCCTTTTTCTAAGCAGCAGCTAATGCCGACTGGATCTGCTGGGCTTAAAGACCATCCTGGCCTGAGCTCCCCATTAGCCCGTTGGTAATGGGTTAGTCACCACCTAACAAGTCTGATTACTACAACTGTACTTGATGGATGTGATCGTAATTGAACATTTTTTACTTTTTAAAAAAGAAAACTAAGGGAAGTTTCCCTGTCAGACTTTATGGTGAGCTCTAGAAGCTAAGGGAAGGAGAGGAAACTTCTGGAAGCCGGAATCCGCAGATGACCTAAGGGGTCCTTCAGATGTGCTCAAGAAGTAAATGGTGGTGTGAGAGCAGTTTGAGAAGGGAGAACAGGATAAAAATCACTCTATCGTGGTTCCAGGGAGCGGAACCAGGAATAAGCTCCGATAGACATGGTGAGAGGACCTTCAGCTCCATGTAAGGACACGTTTTTCTTTCCTTTTTTTTTCCAACGTTTATTTATTTTTGGGACAGAGAGAGACAGAGCATGAACGGGGAAGGGGCAGAGAGAGAGGGAGACACAGAATCGGAAACAGGCTCCAGGCTCTGAGCCATCAGCCCAGAGCCCGACTCGGGGCTCAAACTCACGGACCGCGAGATCGTGACCTGGCTGAAGTCGGACGCCTAACCGACTGCGCCACCCAGGCACCCCAGGACACGTTTTTCTAATAGACAAAACTACCAAAGGACAGAAGGAGGGGTCGGTCCTACCACAAGGAATTCCACATTATCAAGTAGTGTTCAAGAGTCAGGAAGAGCACAGCTCTTGTAGAAGAAATTCGCATAGTGACTAGGAAGTGGGAGTGGTTTACCTCCAAGTTCTTTCCTGGCCTTAATTCTTCTGTGATTCAGTATCAAATTGGAGCCAAGGATTCAGGTTGAGTTATTGGTGGAGGGAGGGTCACTCTCATGGATGACGTTCACCAGTCAGTTTGGACAAATCTATTGATGGGAAAGGAGATCACAATTGCCCTGTGCTGTCCACGTGTGGGTCATGTGGGTACTGTAGGCAAGGGACAGTTCTCCTGGTGGACTAGAGTGGCTGAAGAAGACAGGAGCCACAAGCCCCGAAGTAACATCAGTCTGGTCATAATGTCATCAGTCTTTCTTATCAGACACTAAACCATCACATAGTCTTCTTTTCTCTTTTAATCTGGGAGCGGCAAATCTACTTCAAGGATTCAGCACCTGTGATGGCAGGAGGTGACTTCAGCTTTTATTAAAGTTTTACTTTAATAAAACTTCATTAAAATAAAACTGTAGCATCTCAGTTTGATTAGAATTGAGCTAATGTTCTTCCAGACCAATGATAGTGAACCTCAGCTGATGGGACATGTGGTTTCATGAAACTCACATTGAACCTCAACCTGGCCATTGTTGTTCAAGGCTCTTTTCCCATCCGGGTCCGGTTTTCTGGCAATCTCAGTCTCTATTCCCTTGATCTGAGGAGCGAATGTGGAGTGCAGAGATGTCTGCTGAGCTGGATCTCTCTTCATCACCTGGTTTCTCTCTTGAAATTGCTGTCATTTTGTCATCTGAGTGACATCTTAATGTAGCCCCATCTGCATGGACTGGTGACAATGATGTGC
Source organism: Lynx canadensis (assembly GCF_007474595.2). Lineage (NCBI taxonomy): Eukaryota > Metazoa > Chordata > Mammalia > Carnivora > Felidae > Lynx > Lynx canadensis. The sequence goes on from NC_044319.2 coordinate 29,644,060, forward strand.
TTATGATATTCTTCCAAGAGGTCACATCATATCTAAGCGGCAAAGACATGTCTTTTGTTTCTTTAGTCTTAAAGAAATGTACACATGCTCAGCACAAGAAGGAAGTTTTTAAAATTTCAGTTTATTTCCTTTTACCTCTTTTCTAAGACACGACTATGGTTCTGTTTCCACTTCCATGTAATGTTTTAAATAAAGTCTCGATTATATTTATGACTATATATATATATTTTATAATACATATGCATTACAAATTAAACATATGTAAATACATAGGAAGAAGGGAAAAAGCAAGGATGAAACTCACTCAAAATAACTTGCTTTATTAAGGAGAAGCAAATGGCACGGGCATGTTGGTTAATGTTGAGTGCTTGTGATTTGGGCAGCCCATCATGGTATGGGACCGCCTTCCCCGAGCTGGGCCTTTAGGAAGAAAATGGAACAAATTGGAGAGGGGAAATGGCTGGTTAAAGGCCAGATGGCTAATATGCCATGTGTAAGAAAGCGTGTACTAAGACAACTGCCCAATGGATTACTTATCCCAAATTCAGTTTTCAAACGGGATATGTGACACGAACAACGACGCTACCTGTGTTCAATGTCTTTTACGGTATCAGTAGCCACAGCTGTTTCATCAGTCGGTACCAAGTCTCAAACTGGGAATTTGAATACAGAATAAATAAAGGCACTGTTTCCGCCTCTGACGATTCTTAACCTATAAAGCAGGACCTGTTACAGCTCTCCGACATATTCTAAGAAACACCAATAAGCAAATGAGTGGGAGATGAGTTGTGCACCCACCGCAGGGGAATGGCCCCAATGGAACGGAACACACCAGGCCATAGGGCAAGGAACGACCGAATGAATTTAACTCAGTTTAACTGCTACCCCTCTTTTCATAGTTTTGAATAATCCTACTGGGAAAAACACATCCCAGGCACATAGGGAAGAAGTGCTAAGAAACCCAATCTGCCGCTGCTGCTTTGGGAAGCTAACCAGCAATGGGTTTTAAACTACTTCCTGCTGGAGGTGACCCATGTCAGGAAGCCCTCCGATGTTATTGGTCACAGAAAACGGACTTGACTTCCTCGGTAGAGATACGCTTTTCCCTATCAGGGAACATGTGAGCGTTCACCTTTCTGTGGGCAGATCTGTATCTCATTTTTATGACACACGTTTTTGTATATTTGACATTTGTTAGGTGCGACTCTTTATCATGACGATCCAGGAAAAGAAGACATTTCCACACTATTTCTAACAATGTGATGCTTTCCCTCAGGAGATCTTGAAGACATTTTGTTGACTATTATGGAACTTCCCTTTTAAAAACAGGATTTAGGGACACCTGGGTGGCTCAGTTGGTTAAGGCTCCAACTCTTAATTTCAGCTCAGGTCATGATCTCATGGTTCATAAGATTGAGCCCCGTGTCGGGCTCTGAGCTGACAGCATGGAGCCTGCTTGGGATTCTCTCTCTCTCTGTCTCTCTCTCCCCCCCTCTCTCTGTGCTTCTCTTGCTCTCTTTCTCTCTCTCTCAAAAACAAATAAAACATTTTTTTATAAAAATAATTATTTTATAAAAAGAAAAGAAAAATAAAATAAAATAAATAAATAAAAATAAATAAATAAAAAATAAATAAAATAAAAAAATAATAAAATAAAAATAAAATAAAAACAGGATTTAGCCTCGGAAACACAGAACGTTGAGAGAGCATGTTCCCCATGCCCCACCTCCTTGGCCTCTGTTTCCTTTAATGCTTGGGGTGTGGGGAGCTATCCAATCTCTGGTCCGCCATTGACAACCAATATATACATCAGAAAGAACTGGGACTGTGTCGTGTGGAGAGGAGAGGATTCTAGAGAGACATGGTGACCATCTCCACCCATGAGAGGGCTATGGAAGAAGGTAGCCAAGGAAGTTCACTTTTTCTGATTATCTGCAATGAGAGGTGCTCTAAGAGGCATTTTGCCACATCTTATGGCACCATCACAACAACATAACCACCTTCAGAGGCAGATCGTTTAGATAAGGGAACTAAAAATCAGAGTCTCATTGCCCAGCCTGTAGCTAAGAGGCAAAGCCAGACTTAACTCTATATGACTAAAAACCCTGAAGTCCTTCCATGACCCATGATTATTCTGTATGGTCTTATGGCTAAAATGAGAGTCAGTAGACAAAAATAGTAAGGCAGTGGATTTTAGCCCATTCAATATAAAGAGGCAATTCTCAATTTCAGAGTGGTCCAGAAATGGTAGGGTCGGGGGAGGTAGTGAGGGTTATCTCTCTGGAAGCTGTGCTGGACGTCGACTCGGTGTGGGTCATCGTTCCCCAATGTGTGTTCTCCAGAACACTCTGTCTGAAGAGGGGCAAAGGTATAGAGAAACAATGAAAAATGGGAGTGGAAAGAAGAAAGGGGTTGTGTGCTTGAATAAATGCGGACTTGAAACATGTCATTTCCTGGAGAATGTCTCTGCGGTTTTCCCGTGCTAATCGTGATTTTTGAAATCTACGGACTGAGATCTACAAAACGTAGAACTCATTTCACCCTGGAACTCATTTCTCTTGGAATACCTTCAGGGACTAATGCTCCAAAGAATGCAATCAGAAAATGCTGCTGCGGATTATGCCAAAACACCGCCTGAGAGTTGGGTCGGAGGACCTTCCAGCTTCTGGAATTTCTTTCATTTATGCACTCGTTCATTCACAGACCAGGAATCACGGGGGACTTCCTGGGTACCAGCCTCTGAGCGAGGCGTGGGAGATACAAAGGTAAACAGGATCCCATCTTCTATATCTTCTCGCAACCCTGGTGACCCCCCTCGGTCCCCCAAGCCACCCTCGCTTCCCTCCAGCCAGCTGGGCCTCCTTTCGATTCTCACATTTTTGGCACTGGCTGCTCTGCTCCCCAGAAGGCTTCTTTCCCACGTAGCTGTGTGGCTGACTTAGATCCGCCCTGCGAATTGCCAAGTGCCATTTCCTCGGCACAGTCTGCTCTGCCTTGCCCCCTCCCCTGGGCATGTCTGACCCTTCGTACTCTGTTTAATATTGTTTACATGGCCCTTGCCATCTTCTGGCATAAACATAATTAACTTGATTATTTTTGTTGTTGTCTGTCTCCTACACTAGAATGTAAGCTTTATAAGGACAAGTCTGTTTTGTTCACCGATATATCCCGAGCACCTAAAATAGCTCTTGTGACATCACAGGTGCTCAATAAATCCTCGTGTAAATGAATGACTGAAACAGAAAGTTCTTACCCTCCTGGAAGCAATTTTACGAACACCCAAGAAGACTGAAAACTTATGGAATTCATTATATGAGAATTTCTTTTACATACGTTTATATCTATATACATATATGTCTATATAATATACATATACATTCTCTTCTCCCAACCCTCGTGACCTCCCTCTGTATCCATGGAGATATATATATATATATATATATATATATATATATTAGGATATCAAAATAATTTTAAAAACTTAGATAATGTTCCAAGGAATAGATCAAAAAGTTGTAAAAATAGATACTAAGGACCACTCTGTGCTCTAGTAACATCCCTAAACTTTACACGTGAAGCCCTTTATACCCAAACCTTGCTGACATCACCACCAGGGTCTGGAAGATTCAAGTCTTTTCTAGAAGTGCATTTATGGCCTATTTATATTTTACTATTTGGGAGGTCAAAATCAGGTAACAGTGAGTTGAGTCCTAAGAATTTCAGGATGGCACCTACTCAAAGGTTTCAGTCAAATATGGTAAAGGTCACCACGACTTGACTATCATTTATGCCTTTATATACGGACATGAACACTTTAGAGGCTTCTAGATCTATTCTCCCCAGGCCAAACAATTAGCTGCTACCTTTTAGGTGCTGGAAGGACCCTAAAAGTGTGCCATCAGACACAGATAAGACTTTACCCTGACTTTTTGCCGACGAGACCGCTCGCTTATACATTTCAGAAACCCACCATTGTCACCGGACCAGCAAAAAAGGGAGGATTTTAAAATGGGATCTTTATTTAAACCAGCCTGGGTTTTGAGACTGTAACATTTTATTTTCCTTCTCTTTAAAGGAGGAGTAAAGCTGTGACTTGAGTTACAAAATTGCTATCACACCTTGAAGTAGTACTTGCTGAATGCCACCCCCCAAACCCATTGTGGTTGGGCTTCCTGATTCGTGTTCCCCTAATTATTGTTCTCAGCTTCGAGAAGAGAAAGGGCAGAGAGGTGAAGGTTTCATTCCAAATATGGGAGAAAGCGAGGCATCGTGAGAAACAACCCTCTCATTGTTATTTTTACCTTTATATTTATGGAACGCTTACATTTTGTTTTATGTACACATGGCAATTTAAAAAAAAAATGTTAAGTAACAGGCGTTAAGCGAATTGGAATACTTAATATGGGTTTTGAACTTCTGCCAGGAGCAGACTCCAAAGCCAGTTCTTCCTATTTGCATTGTTGCATTTATCCATTTCCAAACATTAGAAGATCCATCTATCAGATTCTGTGTCAATCCAGCACACAGATAATTTGTAAAAAAGCTTTCTTTCAAAATGTTCTGCGGTTTTTCTAATCTCGTCGCTTTTCTAATTTTCTAATCACATAACCTTGAAGTCGAAAGACACAGCCTGTGATAATCTGTGTACGCTGTCTTCATTATTATCACAGACATTTCTGGAAAAAAAAAAAAAAAAGAAAACACACACACACAAAAACACACACCAAAAAACCCCTTTCCGCCCCCCACACATTCAAAGCTGCCTTTAAAGTCCCCACTTTGGTCACAGTTCAATCAGATCCACATTAGTCCTACTCATCAGACAGAAAAGTGTTCATGAGCATAAGGGGGATATTGACTTTAAAAATTTACTGGCGAGGCGTTCAGAGCCTGCAGGAATGTCAAAACTCCAACCTGCATTTTGATGTTTTTGCCTCCGGTTAGTCTTGACTGACATGCTTGGAGCACTTTGGTCTGTGCTCTGGCACCCATTAACTGTCCTTGACTCAATGTTACACAGGCCATTATGGGCAGCTCGGTGCCTGATGGTTCCAGTGGATTAGACGCCCCAAGGTGTAAGGAAAACTCCCGCCCCGTTTTAAGGGATCACATTGGCTATTCTTGGCTTCATTAGGGGGGCATTGTTTGATCCTAAATAATGAGAGCCTGTTAATTATTATTCTGATAATTGGGCCTCATGTGGGAGCATGGCAGGGAGCGAGGTGTTTTACAAGGAAGCGAGTTTGGAAACGGGAGAAAGAAATGTCAAGGTTGAGGTGTCTTTGAGAGGAGTTTGTTTATATGCAAAGTGTTTTCACCTAGGTGGGGACGTGGTGCTGGATGGAGGGAGAGGGAAGGAGGCTAGAGCGAGCTCAGGTCTATACTTACTTCAGCTACGGCAGATTACAAAATTACTACCTTGGGCGAGCCATTCAAAAAGGCTCACCAATCCCACGACCGAACCTGCAATTCCGTACAAAGAGATTGGGAATTGGTTTCTCTTGGAGGAGAGAGAATTCATAGGGAGGAGAGGGGTCCTTAGTGGAAGCCCATCTGTTCTCTAGGGAAAACTGTGAACTTTGTTTCTTTACACGCTGTTGTTTTTGCTTTTTTCCCCCATTTAGGAAATGACAACCCAGCCCATTAAGGGTATCGCGGTAAGACTGCTGCCTGGTCAGACGGAGGGGTGGCTGTCTGTCCAAGAGACACAAATGTCAGGAGTGCCCGCGGTGGTAGGGAGGAGATGACCTTTGTGCAGAAGGTGGTGGGGACGGCGGGGGAGATTTCCCTGAGTAGTTGAGTCTCAGATGAACTTCTGACATGCTGTAAAAATGTTGCTTTCTCGGACTCTTCCATAAGTCAAAAGGAGAGCTTTAAAGTATTAAATCTGGACTTGGTCTCTTTTTTCCTTGGTGCATGCTGTGTTATAGCAGCCACAGTCATTTTTAATTACATTTAGGCCACTCATGTCATTGTGGGAGAGAAAAATCCAGAATCTACGAATCCACACAATATTGTCTCTTTCGTGGAATCCAAATAAGAGCCCACATTGTTTCTATCCACGTGAGGGAAGAGTTGGGTTTCAACAAATGCCTCGATTTAAAAGGAGGAGAGAGAGTTTGGGGGGAAGGTAAACTTGCATTTGAAGCTTTAAGCTGGGTTTTTGTCAGACTTACACATACTTCAGGTAGAGCTGGCCAGCTGAGATGAGAGCTGGCCTGCCTGTAGACCAGGTGACAGTGACCGACAGGAAGAGAAGAAATAGAGAGAAGGACCATACTCGTTTTGAGTTCCAGTCCTATGTTCACATGACTTCGCTTGGTTCTAAATCCCACTCTTCCAATTAAACTGGAGAGACTATCAGAAGTACGTGTTCAAAACAGTTACATAGCCTGGAGCTTTGGACTTGCCGGAGCCTTCTTCATACGGCTCTGTGATTCTCTTTTGTACGTGTGAATGTTCTTTGAGATGCACCATGGGAGTTAGAGCAGGAGGAAAGGGTGGGAGGGCCAGGGCCACGGTGTTGGGGAATTGAAGAGTTAGTGGCCAAAACAGGTGATCCTGTCTGTGATCTCTCAGCTGTTCCTAACAGCTTCAATGCACCTCATAGGTTCATCAAAATGACACTGCACTTCACTAGAACATGGCATCCTAAGTGCACAGTTATTAGAAAGCAGAGCCATCTTGGATCCTGTGCACAGGGGAGTATTAAAGTCAGAGTTGGCCAATAGAAGTAGGTAGGTAGCAATTGCAGGCCAGTGGAGACTTAGACTTCACTTGACCACTCATTCATGAGGTAACCTTGAGCTTAACTAACATTCTTGGTCTGATTCCTCATCCGTAAAATGAAGTTAGGTATGTCTGCCTTTGAACCTGATAAAGAAGTTACGAAGCTAGAGTAAGGTTGTAATCACAGAGCAATTTGTAAAAATGGAATACTATGCAAACACAAGGTACGCTATTATTTCCAGGTAAGTTAGGACAATAGGAACCCCTAACCCTATCCCTTCCTTCCCTCTCTATCTCCCATCTTGTTGCTTCTTTTTTAAAGTAAGCTCTATGCCCAATGTGGGGCTCGAACCGACGACCGCAAGATCAAGGGTCCCGTGCTCTACCGACTGAGCCAGCCGGGCACCCGCCATCTTGCTGCGGTAGCATTCTCAACTTTTCATCGCTGAGAGGATCACCCCCCTATTGAAATTCCCATAAGAAGGATCAGAGATTTCTTCCACTGGAACAGACTAAGGACTCTTTAGGAATAGTACCTCTAATGGTGGCCTAAGTGCCCGTATCTCTTAGATTTAATGCGAATCATTGGAGCTAATGTGTTATTGCGTCTGCAAACAAGTTTGGTAGCAAAGAATATATCGCTTTTCCGCCCAAGATTTACCCAGACAGGTGAAGAACGTAAGACTGACTACCCTAACTTTCCTTTAGACAAGGTTCTGGAAGAGTTATTAAAACTCTTTTTCTATCTTTTTAGATTTTCATCCCATATCATTTCTCAGAATTTCAAGTCCTGGATTTTAGTTGGCCATTTTCTTTTTTTATCTGTCCTGGAGAAGTTGTTTCATGTTTCCATGAGTGACAATGAACATGTCTTTCTGAGATTGTTGAAAAGGGGTGATATTATCCTATCCAAATCTTTCCATCTTATATACTTACTACCATGGTTCTGCAAGGCCATGACTTTCACATGTGAAGGCTCCTAATCTTTTTAGTTTGTTTTCCTGCAGAAGCCTCTCTCTTTCCTTTGCCTGAAGTTCCAATTGCCAATTTTATGAGATGTTTCACTACCTTACAATTATTGCAGAAACCACAGTCTCTCTCTGGAGAGCTCACAGTTTGCTAAATTAGATGAATGATAAATCATCAAGGGCCATGGGTCAGAGGCACTCCTGGATGAAAACACTATTTAAAAAAAGGAATACAGCTTGGTTTATCCCCAGAACTTTTCTATTCCAAATAGGAAAGCTTCCTCGGGTTTACCAGTTTGCAGTGATGTCATCTTGTGTCTTGACATTCACTAGGGCAGATGATTGCCAAGGTCTTTGGTGCCTTTGAACTTGTACAAATAGTTCCACTTCAGTGACTGTGACTCAGAAGGCAATCTCACAGCTGCCGCTCTGTCCTCTGGATGGCAGGGCATTTGTGTTTCATGGATGAACCCTGGATAGTGAATGTTATGGCAAAATGTATATCCATACTCTCTCTCTCTCTCTCTCTCTCTCTCTCAATAGTTATAGAGTGCTTCCTCCACTTTTTAGCTGAGGTTCCACTGGCCATTCTTCTAAGCTTAGCATTTCCTATGGCACACAAAATATTTGCAGTTCAAAATAGCATGCTCTTGGGGCGCCTGGGTGGCGTAGTCGGTTAAGCGTCCGACTTCAGCCAGGTCACGATCTCGCGGTCCGTGAGTTCGAGCCCCGCGTCGGGCTCTGGGCTGATGGCTCGGAGCCTGGAGCCTGTTTCCGATTCTGTGTCTCCCTCTCTCTCTGCCCCTCCCCCGTTCATGCTCTGTCTCTCTCTGTCCCAAAAATAAATAAACGTTGAAAAAAAAAAATTAAAAAAAAAAATAGCATGCTCTTTTCCGACAGTGTGTTCCCTAAGAAAAGGACTTTGTCTTGTCTATCGGTCCTCTTCTCCATCTCCTATGTCTTGCTCACTCACGTGATGGAGAGAAAGTCATAAATACCATAGATCACAAGCTCTGTCCAGGTAAAGATCACACAACTGATCAAGTGACCAAGGAGTGGATTAAAAGCTGAAGTAAACATTTAGAATTAGGCATTTGAGCTGAATAGGAACCTAGGATAAGCCAATGTGGAATGTAGTTTGGAACAACACCCAACCCCACCTCACTTCTCCCATCATCCATCCATTTATGGGGTCACTACTATGTAGATTATCTGTAGTGATTTCGGAATGCTGGTCCAGGTCAGTCTTCCTAGGAACCCACCTCCTCTCCTCTGCTTTGTATCCAGAGGAAAAGTGATTGAAGAAGGAAGATTTTAGGCTATTCTGCTTTGGATTTATTCATAGCATCAAGTTAATTGAAAGTTGTTAATTCAAGAGGAAATAATTTTTTCCTGACCAGGAACAAAGACACTTCCATTTAATAGCCACAAATAACCAAAGCCTATCTAAGCTCGACTTGTTCAAAAACTTCTGGTAGGGAATGGTGTGGGAAGCTGATGGGGATGGCATTAGGCAAATTTGTGAAGACATTATGAATTCATTTCTCATTTTTCTGGTCACCGTTTTCTTGTCACTGTTCTGGTAGATATAAGACTTAATGTAATTGGTCACACAGCACTCTCAAATACACTTGACAGAACACCTTATTGTCTCAAGGGAAGTATTTTTATCCCATCGTCTGGGTCAGGATGGCTTCCTAGAGCCTCTGTGACTTGTGAACAAATTTGTCTAGGATTAGGAAGGGCTAAACAGGCACAGCAGGCCATGTGCGCACCTGGTGACATAGACCAGTCAAGACAAATTACCTGAGTTACAGTTGTTAAACAAGGCATAGGGCTTTTGGCTCAAATTGAGCTATCTTGGCGGTTTAAGAAATAGCTCAGGCTTACTTCTGCAGAATTCTCTGAATACTAAACTCTTTCAGAAGCAGTGCCTATAAGCACAAATGTTTTCACTAATTCAACAAAGATTTTATATCAGATTACAACGTGCCAGGCACTACCCTAGGTGCTGGAGATGGCTAACTAGCTGAACAATATAGACATGATCCTTGTTCTTTTTGGCTGTGTGTATATATATATATATATAGATAGATAGATAGATAGATATAGATATTTTATAGTCTAGAAGGGAGGAAAGACATAATTAACAATGCACAACAGAAGGAAAAAACATACAATTGCTATTGACTAAACTCATATCTTCTTTTCTCAAGTAAACTGGTTCAACTGAAATAACTACTTTTTTTCTCTGCCAATCATTTACCTCCCCACTGCATGGCTTCTTTTCACTGGATAAGAGCCAAGTGACTGTCCCAGAGGAGTCTGGTCAAGTCTCAGGCTTTCAGACTTCTATAGAAATGTGCTGTTGGCCCCTGCTACTTTCTTCCTCTCTACCTCCAGAAAGCTATTTGAGACAGAGGTTTTAACATCCACCCCCTAGAAAGAAACTTTCTGTATGTGTGTCTATATGTCTGTGCGTGGAGAACGGAAATCTTAGAGATTATCCATATGACTCTATTTTCCAAATTCATGCATTTCAGTTGCCAGCTGAGACCGAGTTACCTACATCCCCAAACTCAGAAACTTCGTCACCAGATCGGTTAGGAGGTCAGCCCCAGGAATGTGAGAAAGAATTTGTAGCTTGGGCCATCTGTGTGGTGTCAGATGAGTAACCAGAATTGCCCTCTTTTGAGAATTTGGTGCCATTCTGCATGATTAACTCTAAGTGTCCTGTAGTCCTCATTTCCATCACAGCTGCCGCACGACTCTGATAAGTATGCGTGCAGGGGTGTGGGAAGGGAGTCAAGGGAAGAATGGAATTTGTGTGGCTTGAGTGTTGGTTTGCTTCGTTATTTTCAAACTCAGAAGAAATGCACAATAAGAAATAGGTCAAGTTTAGCAGACATAGAAGACTTTGATATTCATCTAAGTAGATGATACACAGTCGCTTCTAACATTGTTAGTTTGGCATACCTAGTTGCTAAATAAAATCTTTGGCATAGGTTTACCGCACCACAGAAGAACAGAAGCCAGTTGTCTTTTGGTAAGATGCACTTTGCTCTGGTTTAGAATAGGCACGTTCCCTGGTCTGTATCTGCATCATCGCGAAGGAAAGTTGGGTGGTCGCTACACAGTGTTTCTATATCCTGAGTCAAAGCAATGTCTTCGCGATTCGTAAAGTGCTAAGTCATTCAATTCAAGAGAGAAAAAAAAGACAATGTTTTTACAGAATGGACCGTTTGATCTGGTAGTCCTCTATAAATGGCCCCTCTGTTTTCCACCATGCCACATGGGGTGGATTCAATGCAGAACTGTGAAGCATTCAAACCATGACTTCATTCCCTTCTTGCTTCTCCCTCCTAAACTTGATTCCCTTCTACCTGCGTCCTGGCCTCCACTCCGTCATCATCGTCTAGTGGCTTGACTTTATAAGGACCACCCCCATCTCACAAGTTGATTTGACATTCCTGTTCATTGTTCCATGTAAGTCCAATTTATTGAGCACTTGCTCCACACCAGATTCTCTACTAGCCCCTTGGAATGGTGATCTCAAACACCAATAGGTAAGTATTGTTATGATGGCCACTTGTCAGATTTTCTAAATACTGCAACAATTTTATCAACATGTTACGTCTAAAGCAGAACTCTTGCCCCCCCCCCCCCCCCACCAAATCCTATCTTCCTCATTTGCCTTGTTGTCAAACTAACCCCCCAGTCATTTTTTGACTCCTCTCCTTTCCTCATCCCCATACCTAATTCAGCAACAAATATTGTCCACTCAACTTTTAATATCGATCTCAAATCTGACCATTTCTTAGGAGCCTTATTGTTATTTCCCAGATTTAAACAAGACTTTGCATTGACATTTCCTCTCCCTTGAATATTCCTCCCTCAGACTTTCCCTTTGACTCACACTCTTTCTTCATTAAGATTTAAGTAAGATACTACCTCCTCAAACAGCTTCCCTTGCCTACCCCGCGTTCCCTTCTCACCTTCTCTTCCTCTTGATTCAGTTCTTTTTATGGTAGCTTTTCTACTTCTTCTGAGTGCTTACTCTCCTGTGTTTCTCAGTTTCTATTCTGTCTTCCCTGATAAAATGTCAGCTTCATTAGGATAAAGAACTAGACTCTCAAGGTAGTTATAAGTAGTAAGACAAGGAGTAGACACTCAATAATACTTATGAATAAATAAACAGACAGACAAGGAAACACAAGCCAACAGAGATTGGGTAAACTTGCCCAAGGTTACACAGCTGGTAAATGGCGGAGCCAGGATTGGAGCCGTTGTCAGTCTGTCTCTTAATTGCTGTGCTAAACTGTGTTGCATTCTCTTTTCCTTGCCCTCACAAAACCCCTGCATCCTGACCTCTTCGTTCTGGTTTCCTAAAAAATCCGACGTGTAGCCTACTTCTCTCTAAATAAGTATCTTCCTTCTCATAGAAAAGTAGACATCTTTAAAAGTTTGCCTCAGGATGGTAATTTGATTATGCAAAGGAATGAATCTCTACTTCCAGTTAGAATTCCAATCACTAAGAAACAGGAATGGGGAGACATTGAAGAAGGCTGTGTGTTGGTGGGGGGAGCTTTGAGACAATGAAGAATGTCCTTTCCTCAAAACACAAAAAGAAGTTGGATCCATCCAGGCAAACAATAGACTAGTATTATCATCCTTCACGCGCACTCAAATACACAGTTGACAAAGGTGTTTCTTGCATATTACCTTCTTGCCATCCTCAAAGTAACCCTTTAAATGAGCAAGTGAGCTTCCTCATTCCCACTTTACAAAAGAAGAAACAGAGTCTCAGACGGCTAGATGATTCTGTCGAAGGACACTCGGCCAGGATGGCAGAGAAGGGGATGATGTCTGTATCTTCTGAGTCCTCTCAGAAGGTCTCTACTCACTACCCTGTAATATATTTTCATTTCCATGTTGTCCCTCTGACAGTGTGTAGCATGGAAATAAGAAACTATATATTGACAAAGGGGAAGAGCTATGAAGTACAGTTTGTTGTGGGTGGGGTCCTCTTTTTTTTATCCAAAATAGAACAATTTTATTATAAACTCGAACGCAGATACTATGGTTTAAAAAGGGGGGAGACTTAAGAAATATTTTTTAGTGTTTATTTATTTTTGAGAGAGAGAGAGACAGAGCATGAGCAGGGGAGGGGCAGAGAGAGAAGGAGACAGAATCTGAAGCAGGCTCCAGGCTCTGAGCTGTCAGCACAGAGCCCGACGCGGGGCTAGAACTCACAAACCACGAGATCATGACCTGAGCCAAGGTAGGACGCTCGACCAACTGAGCCACTCAAGTGCCCCCAAAGGGGGTGACTTTTTATGCTTCAGAATTTCTGATACTTTGTCCCAGTCCTAGTCTCCCCACCAACTCTCTGTTCTTCCTGCCAATCTTCTAGTCCATTGTTGAATCTTTCTTTCCTCCCTCCCTTCTTCACTCCTAGTCTCCTTTCCTCCTTCTCCTACTTTTTCCTTTCTTCCCTCCCTCCTTCCTTCCCTCGTTTCTTCCTTCCTTTATCATTTAATTTTTGGAATAAGTGGAGTAAAGGGTTTTCTTGGTTAAAAGTTTGTTCCTTTCCTCCCTTATAGAATGATCCCAATTACTTGCATTTATCCATAGAGACTCATCCTCAGGCTAGTAGGTTGACTCTCTCCATCATCATCATCATCATCATCATCGTCCCTTCAATTTTATTAAGCACTTACTATATGGCATGCCGTGTGATGATGGCTTCACATTTATTGTCATTCAACTCTCGAAACACAGAATGAGGGGCGCCTGGGTGGCGCAGTCGGTTAAGCGTCCGACTTCAGCCAGGTCACGATCTCGCGGTCCGTGAGTTCGAGCCCCGCGTCAGGCTCTGGGCTGATGGCTCGGAGCCTGGAGCCTGTTTCCGATTCTGTGTCTCCCTCTCTCTCTGCCCCTCCCCCGTTCATGCTCTGTCTCTCTCTGTCCCAAAAATAAAAAAAAATAAACGTTGAAAAAAAAAAAATATTAAAAAAAAAAAAAAGAAACACAGAATGAGGTATTACACCCATTTTACAGAAAACTAAGTCTGAGTAGTTCATCTAAGCTCACAAAGCTAGTAAGTGCAGAATTAGGTTATAAACTCCTGGATGAGTTCAAAACTTGTTTTAACTATTCTATCAGGTCTTGAAATTACATACATATATATGTGTCTCCACCCTTGGCAGATACTGCTAATCATTCACGATGGCTTGACTACTGAGCCCAGAGTTTTTCTTAATCCAGCCCTTCAGACCCCCGCTAGCACTTATTTAGAGTGGGCATGGAGATAAAACCATTCTCATCGTTAAATTGTTTTATCTCACCAAAACAGCTCTGATTTGCAGGGCTAGAGATCTCACGATTTTGTTTGGGGTTGATTTTCTTGTTTTGTAAAGTTGTCACAGTCCCAGTATTTCCAGAACAGATCTCCTGACGCTCCCAATGTGTTCTCCTTCACTTTCAGATTTAACTGCCCCCCCCCCCTTTCTATTTTGAAGGTCTGGGAAGTTTCCAGGGGCCATCCTCTTTCTCCAGTTGTAAGCAGGCCACTTAGGATCCTTGGGTCAAAACCCCAAGCTACTTGGTAACCACCCACAGCCAGGTTGACATAACTACCTTGGTAGGAAGAGGCACAATGCCTGGTGTTCTCCATGCTGCCCCGGACAAAACTAAGTAATGAAGTAGCTGATTTGAGCTACTGGATCATTAAAGAGAAACAGATGGTCAAATATATTTGACTGGTGTCAAGGAGGTGGCATAGAACGTCACACACAAGTGAGATGTCTTGCACTGGACCACATCTAAATGAACAGCTTCCCCCTCTTTCCTAGTTTTTACTTCCATGAGGTGTCTCGGGGATTAGCAATTATTTCCTCTGCCTTTAGTATCTCCAAGCCCAGAGGGGATAGGGAAGAGGGAGGGTGAGAGAAACCCAGTACGCACGGTACCAGGAAGTGTTGTTCTGACTGGGATGGGAATCCGCAGGGAAGAAGGTGGTGTGGCCGGCAGCAGGAGTTCGCAGGACTGTGACTTGTGCCTTTGGAGGCCAACCCTCACCTCTCCCTGCTGAGAAGCCCCATCCGCTGTCCACTCTCCTGCTTTCATCTGCGGGTCGGCCTCAGAGGGCTGGGCGCTAGCTGGGGCTCCCATCGCTGGGTGTCAGTCCAGCTGTGCCACACGCTCGCTGTGGGACCTTCAACAAGGGTCGGAAGCTTTCTTATTCTCAGAAGCCTCCTTGCTCTAAGGGTTGATTCTCAAGCCTCTTTGGAAATCAGAATCATCCAGAGAACTTTTATAAATACAGGCGCCCGTAACATAGCCTCCGTGGAGCAGCAAAGCCTGAGCTTTTTCCTCCCCACCAGCCCCAACAACAAAAAGGAACTTCTCAAGGAAACTCTACAGTGGAATTCAAAAGGAACAATAGACTCGGATTTGATTTGTTTAATTCTGAAATCAAGGTCACCGGCGAGTCGCCCGGCTCTTATTTGTGTGGTTTGGGTGGGTTTTCTTTTTTGTTTTGTTTTTTTGTTTTTTGTTGTTGTTGTTGTTTTTTTTTTTTTAAACAACATCTTTCTTTTCATTTGATGGTCCTGTCATCTCCAGAACTGTGTATGTTACTGATCCTGACTGTATTCAAAGCTGTTATTAAGTGGAGTCTTTTAGATTTTGGAGAAATGATAATGGTTCCAAAGATGACAGAAAGTGGCAGCTGGTGACAAAAAAACCCCTTGATAAGACGACAACAGTAAATCAAACTACCGCCACTTTTCCGTTTCATGTTTGTTAATACCACCTCGCCTTTTGAAGTTTAAAGCAAGGTTCAAAAAAGCCAGGTGCTGAATCATAATATTAAAGCAAGTAAGGAGCTCCATGAAAGCGAGGAGATCTGAGGGGGGGAAGCAACAAACACAGCTTTCAACTGCCTTTTGTCGGCCTTTCCGCAGATGTCACCAGTGGTTATCCCAGCAGAGGGTTCGGCTTGTAGCAGCGCCTCTGGCTGATTCCCGCTCTGCGTTTCAAGTGTCAATCAAAAAGGAAGGACGCAGCTTAGGTCCTGGTCATTGTCCTGTGAAAAGAGCCAAGCATTTAACATTGATTTAGCTCCCTCAATATACAAAGATAGAGCCAGCTTTGTGCATCGAAAAGGGCCTTTGGCAAGGTTACTTGTAGAGCAATTCCATTGCATCCGACGCGCCTTGGGTTCGCTGTCACACTGCGGTATCTGGAGCCCTCTGAAAAGTTATTCAGGACTGAGTGAGCAAATTAAAAAGAAATAACACATTCCCCGCAAGAGCGGTGCCGGTTAGTGGGAAAGGCCTGTTAGCGTCTCTTGGTCTTGAGAACATTTTAAATAATAACAAGAAATAGCCAGCACTTTGGAAACGAGCTGCAGCGTGCAAGAAAGGAAGCCGGAGGAGCCCCAAGAACCCTGGGTGGGTTGGGGGTGGGGGGGGCGGCCTCAGCGGGGTCAGCTGGGTTTGCAACATTCCTTCCTCCGACTTCGTTCTAGTTTGTTTGTAGCCCGTGTGGCCTTCCGGGCTGAAAGTTCGCACAGGTTCCTATCGTGCCCTGCCTTTATTTATGTTTCCATTTCCTGTGAGTAGACGCTAGCTTGGCCAAACTGGGCACGGGGCTTGGGGATGCAATTATAGCAACGTGTGAGTTTTACCAAACGCCCTTGTTGCCTTTGTTGCTCTTTTTCTTTTCCGCTTTTTTCTTTTCAAAACTCAATCAATCATTTTTCTGAAGTTCACTTGACACACGAGGCTGCATCGGTTTCAGGGGTACAGCATGGTGATCTGACAAGTTTATACGTGATGCTATGCTCACCGCCCGCATACCTACCGTCATCAGTCACCAAACAGCGCCGGTACAATACCATTGACCATATATCCTATAATCTCTATATTCTTTTTTTCTTCCTCCTCCTCCTCCTCCTCCTCCTCCTCCTCCCCTTCATTCTTCTTTTTGCCTGTGTTTTCCCGCAACAATATGCAATTACAGAATTATAGTTTGACTTGTGTTTTTATTTTTCAGCTGCTTGGCCTGACCCTCATGGGGATAGTCAGGCGCATGTGTTGTTCCAGTTCTCATTTTGCAGGTGTTTTTCTCCTGATCACTTAAGAGTCAAGCTCCCCGAGGGGCGCCTGGGTGGCTCAGTCGGTTAGGCATCCGATTTCGGCTCAGGTCACGATCTCACAGTCCGTGAGTTCGAGCCCCGCATCGGGCTCTGTGCTGACAGCTAGGAGCCTGGAGTCTGCTTCAGATTCTGTGTCTCCCTCTCTCTGATCATCCGCCTCCCCCTTCATGCTCTGTCTCTCTCTGTCTCAAAAATAAATAAACATTAAAAAAAAAAAAAAAAAAAGAGTGGATCTCCCTGAAACTTACTAAGTGGAGGTCTTGGGATACTTGGTGGTTGATCCGGTTTAACACATGTGATGGATGCTTCCTGAATGTCTGTGTGCTCTCCTTCACTTCCCAGCTTTCTTTGCAGTTGGTTTGGGGAACTGGGATGACTTGGAGCTCATGGGAATGTGGACAAGGGGTTGTATCACTCCTGCTTTGAGATACAAATAATCAGTATGCCTCATCTATCCTTGCTGCCCCTTTAGAGACTGAGCGCTGAGATGGCAAAAGCCATAAAGTAGAAGCAACTGTTGTTACCCCTAAGTAAGGGCAAGCTAACCGGGATGGTCACCCCACCCCCAGTGGATTTTGCATGAGCAAGAAGAAATAAACATTTTGGGGGGGGGTGGTTAAACCACTGCAGTAGTGCCTCACCGGTCGTGTCTGATATGCCAGGTGTAGCTAGAAGTATCCTGATCAGGCAGTCGTCGAAAGGGGTGGTTCTGGAATTTGGGCTTGGCATAGAGCTTTTCCTGGCAGCTGATCTAATCTGTGCAAATATAGCGA
Organism: Lynx canadensis; assembly: GCF_007474595.2. Classification (NCBI taxonomy): domain Eukaryota; kingdom Metazoa; phylum Chordata; class Mammalia; order Carnivora; family Felidae; genus Lynx; species Lynx canadensis. The sequence continues at coordinate 29,661,693 of NC_044319.2, forward strand.
GATGATAAATGGAAACACAACAACGCAAAAATGGTTCATGTTCCATTTAGCCAAAGTTCTGAGTCCTCAAACAATGAGCAGAGTGTTGTACTGAGGGATCACCTCTCCCTTCACGCCCCACCCCGGACCCTCAACTCCTTTGTCAAATTGTGCTTTAGCTGCATCTGCCTGTCACCATCTTGACGCAGAATAAACCAAACCTTCTGCCTTTTTCACTCTTGAACCCAGTGTGACTTACAGAAAAGAAATCAACCACGCTGATGAGTGCCACTGCTGATTTGGAGTCTCCAAGCTCAGTTGCCCCCTCAATGCCAATTGGCAGTTCCATCACATGTCCTTAGTTTCTTCTTCCGTCCTCTTAGCAGATTATATTGTTTTCAATTTCACAGCAAAACAACAAAGGTATTTGACATGGTTTCCCTAAAATTTCTATCCATACCTTACAAGGTTTTCTGTGTCTCCCTCCAATATCTCAAAGGATTCCTCCTTTCCTCCAAGGATGAGCCACACACCTGTCCTCTGGAATTCATCTCCTACGACTTTGCTCTCTCTCTTTTTTTTAATGGTTATTTATTTATTTTTTTTAATTTTTTTTTCAACGTTTATTTATTTTTGGGACAGAGAGAGACAGAGCATGAACGGGGGAGGGGCAGAGAGAGAGGGAGACACAGAATCGGAAACAGGCTCCAGGCTCCGAGCCATCAGCCCAGAGCCCGACGCGGGGCTCGAACTCTCGGACCGCGAGATCGTGACCTGGCTGAAGTCGGACGCTTAACCGACTGCGCCACCCAGGCGCCCCTAATGGTTATTTATTTTTGAGAGACAGAGCATGAGCATGGGAGGAACAGAGAGAGAGGGAGACGCAGACTCTGAAGCAGGCTCCAGGCTCTGAGCTGTCAGCAAAGAGCCCGACGCAGGGCTCAAACCCACGAACCGCGAGATCATGACCTGAGCCGAAGTCGGTCGCTTAACCACCTGAGCCATGCGGGCGCCCCAACTTTGCTCTATTAATTATCTTTTTAGTTACTGGGATTTCCAACTTCAATGGCTGCATCTTCCCAGCATAGAAACCAAGGCTGCTCTGTGGGTTTTTGGATAGAATGGTCTTCAGTGACATTCTCCTTCTTCTCATTCCCCAGCTATTACTGGCTCCACAACAATCTGCTTTCTTTCTTCTCCATTTAAACCAATAACCTCCATGTTACTTCATAGGAATATTAGATCGTTGCCTTGTCTACACCTGTCTGTTCTATGTAGACCTTTCACACTGCCTTCCTACTGCATTCTCCAATCTTGGTTTCCATCATGCTATTTTCTCCCAACTTGCCATCCTCTGCTCTGGCCTCTCTTTCTGGATTTCTTTTGCTAGATTCCTATCCCTTTGAACACCATCCCTTCCCTGGAATGCCATCTCTTGAGCTCTAACTGTGGCCCTTTTTCTTTTCCGATTCATGGTTTTTGAGATAGTCTTCATGGTGCCGGCTAGAATCTGAAAAAGGACTGAGTTAAAAAAAAACTCAACATAAGGGCACCTGGGTGGCTTAGTTGGTTAAGCATCCAAATTCAGCTCAGGTCATGATCTCATGTTTCATGGGTTCAAGTCCCACATCAGGTTCTGTGCAGACAGCTCAGAGCCTGGAGCCTGCTTCGGATTCTGTGTCTCCCTCTCTCTCTGCCCCTCCCCCTGCTTTCTCTCTCTCTCTCTCTCTCAGAATAAATAAACATAAAACAATTTTAAAGCTCAAAATAATCTATTCATTAGCAGAGGGGTCTTCTTGGCCCAGGTCACGACTCTGTAATTGACTACTAATTCTCCCAGTACGATTGGGTTGTAATTTTGCAAATAGCTATGACTTAGATTTGCACCAACAACTGGATCTCCACAGTTTTATGATGCGAGGCCTCTGCACAGAGCTTCTATAGGTGAAGTTCCTTAGATTTGTTGTTGTTGTTTATTTAATTTTTTAATGTTTATTTATTTATTTATTTTTGAGAGAGACAAAGCACGAGCAGGGCTGGTGCAGAGAGAAAGGGAGACACAGAATCTGAAGCAGACTTCAGGCTCTGAGCCGTCAGCACAGAGCCTGACGTGGGGCTCGAACTCACAGACTGTAAGATCATGACCTGAGCAGAAGTTGGACACTTAATCGACTGAGCCACCCAGTGAAGTTCCTTAGATGTGTGACACTCCCTGTGCTATCTAGTGGTTATAGGGGACAGTTTGTCAACTGGTTGCTGCTTCTTGCTCCAATGCCTTTGAAAATGCACTTCCTCACCTTGAACTTCTGAACTCAAGTGCCCACCTGGGAATCAAGCTCAAAGCAATTCTACGAGAGAGAAAACTGCACCTTCGTCTGCTCTGTTCCAGAGATGCATCTCTAAAGACCGTCTTGCTTGATTCTTCGTTCTGCTGTACATCCTACCAGTGAGAAAATTCTTCACTCCTATTTATTTATTTATTTATTTATTTACTTATTTATAGCAGGCTCCTCACCCAACATGGGGCTTCACCTCACAACCCTGAGATCAAGGGTCTCATGCTCTACTGACTGAGCCAGCCAGGCACCCCAAAAATTCTTTACTGCTTTTTAATGCTTACTGACATGAGTTAGTAATGTTACACGTGAATCTTTTCCTTCAATTTGACTTTAAACTCCTTGATTCAGAGAGCACGTTCTCTGCTCCTTATAGCCTTATACCCCATTCCTAGACACGCTCCTGAACACGTAACCACACTTATACTAAGACCTCATGCTAAAGACATAGGGACACCCTCCTCTTCAACCTTTTTCTTCTTACTATAGACACAGAACACTTCTTTACTGCAAGGATGATCTGGTGCCTTTATCCTTGAAAAGAGAAATAAACACGCTGGTCCCTTCAGAAGCTGAACTTCTCTGGGCGTCCCCATGTGGCCACTGGTTCAACCCTTTTGACTGAAGCTGTTAGTCTGGTTTACCAGGTCATCAACTTGAAGTGGTTGGATCTCAGTGCAGACACACCCTGCTTTTGTGACTTCCTCCCGGCTCCCTGGCCATGATGACAATTCGACTTTGAGTCTTAAGCTGTGATTCGTTTTCAAGCATTTACTAAGTTGCTAAACCACCAAGCACGGACACCGGTTGGCCTTCTCCTCGCTGGCCCTCCCTCAGTCTGCTTCTGTCAGAGCAACGCTTCATGAATCTCTGTTGCCAGGAGTCCCCGTTCCGCGTCTCTAGCATGTGTGAGACTTGTGCCCCTTTGACTTGTGGACAGCCAGGAAACTTGTGTTTACCTCCTGCCACCCAAACAGCCAAAGCAAAATGAGAGACAGAGAGAGAGAAAAGAAAATTTTGAAAGAGAGTCAGATCACGTAGCTAGAGTCATGGAAATTAAAACAAAAACAAAAACAAAAACAAAAACAAAAACAAACCTTCCTCTAGCACTCTGACTGAACCCAATCTTGTGTCTTCCGAAGGGAAATTGTGCCTGGGGGCGAGGAGCGCGGTGTGAAGAGAGGAGAAAGCCACATTTCAGCCTCTGCAGCCTGGGTCCAGTCGTACCAAGGCCTGGCTTTGCCGTTATTTGATTTATTGCAGTTCATCAGAGCAGTCGAAATGGGTATGAGATTCTGCATTCCACCTGGGCTGGAATAAACGAGCCACCGGGGATGTGAGCAGATCAGACGCTTTCATTCTGGTTCCGTCTGGCCTTGGCTAGGTCAATGGCAGACACCGATGCGTTACTGAGGTAGTTCTCTTCATAATTCGTGGATGGCTCCTTCTGCATCCCACCTCTCAGAGTCAACTAAACGTGAAAACCCTGAGGCTCCCCTGGCCCGTCAGGGAGGCTGCAGTGCGATGGGACTGTGGGTTCGGACGGCCCGGGAGCAATCCTGCCTCCAGTTACCCACTAGCTGAGTGAGTGGAACTGTAGGAGAAAGATGACCGTACTGAAAGCACCCACCTCACGTGCTGCTGGGGCTGGGGGTAAGTGAGATAATGCACAGAAAGTGCTTGAGACTGTACCTGGCACCCAGCAAGTGGTCGTTGGATACAGCTATGACCATTATTTACCGTGGTTTCTAGTAAAAACACTCAATTCTCAATAGACAGCTCTTTCGGTTGGGAGATTCAGAAGGGCAATCAGGGTATGGTAAAAAAAAAAAAAAAAAAAAAAAAAAAAAGGAAAGCAGATTTGCTATATGAAAGGGGGGAAAAGATCGGAGAAAAAAATTAAATGATCGGGGCGTCTGGGTGGCTCAGTCAGTGAGGCATCCGACTCTTGATTTCCGCTCAGGTCGTGATCTCACGGTTTGTGAGTTCGAGCCCCGTGTCAGGCTGTGTGCTGACAGCTCAGAGCCTGGAGCCTGCTTGGGATTCTCTCTCTCCCCCTCTCTCTGCCCTTCCGCTGCTCACTGTCTTGCTCTCACTCTCTCTCTCTCAAAATAAATAAATAAACATTAAAAAAATTAAATGATTAAACTCACTTATAATCTCTTTGCCCAGAGATAACTCAGGTTATTATTTGGGTACTAGTATAATATATATTTATACAAACAATGTAAACATTTACATTTATAAATGTTTTTTATTGTATACACGCATACAAACACATATACATATATATTTTGTCTCACAGGGACTATACAAGAGGTATTATTGACTAGAACCTACCCTCATCATCGAAGGAAAGAAGGTGCACTGTGAAAACGGCGGGGTCCCCATGGCTCATTTTCTCAACTCCCTTCCCTCAGGTCTCTGCTTAGATGGCCCCTGCTAATAGGTCTCCTCTGGCTACCCTAAATAAAACAGTGCCCCCAGGACCTTCTATCACCTGGCCCTGCTTTATGTTATGAGGCACTTCTGTAGTTTGTCAGCGAAGGTGTAAGCTTCGGCCACCACGGCACCTCCCTGTCCTAGTGCCGGGCTGGGTTGCGGTCCCTGCTGCCCATGTATTTGTGGGAGGAAGGCATACTTCCCTCCAACTCCTCCCCTGCTCACACTTTCCTAGTAACTTTGGGCCAGGATTCTTTAGTCATCAACTAATGTGCTCTGAGGGGATGCAAACCAATGTTCACGGTTCCCCAAACAAAGCATCAGAGAGAAGGTAACCCACTAGTAAATACACACATGGAATGGTTCACAGTTAAGTACAAATGGTTCTTTAGAGCCCGCCATTTTAGAGTTCATTGTACAAGGTATATGAACTCTGTCACCCGTGAAAAGGTAAACCCTCGGTTTGCACTTCTGTTCCACTGCAGATTTATGTCTCCCTTTCATTTCTGGTTTTCTATTCACCTGCCCCTTCTAACAGTAGACTGCAAGTCCTTAGGGGCCGGGCTCAGGGAGCTCTTTCTGGGCCTTTCCTCAGCATCTACTAGACAGCTTTGGTTCTGGAAAGAGCTGAGCAGAAGGGTGCATAGATGAGCGAACCATGGCAACTCTTCCCTTTTTATTCTGAAATCACGCTGAATCAGTACTCAGGTTGCACCAAGGAACACTGGAAATGGACGGAAAGTTGACATTTTGGAGTCAGGATTTAATTCTCTGACAAGTGACATCTGTCTTACCTCTCACTGGGAATCTCTTCTCTCCAAGTCGAAACTGATTTACCACAGCCAAGGTTATCAAGTATTAACTATGGTTTTTACTCAGATAACTTGCTGAAAAGAACAACGAATTGTTTCTGGAAGATGAGATCTTGACATCACCTCCACAAGGCACAGTGGCTGGTGGGGGGTGGGGGGGTTGTTTCAAAAGCCAAGATGTGTGTGTCTGAAAGAAGATCATGCAAGTAGAGAAAATACCGTGTGAGAGAAAAGAGAGAGAAAAGGGGTGAGCACTGCTCAGAAAGTCTTATCCAAGAGGAGGGCTCACGGAGTCATCCATGGAAGGGTGGTGTGATGGCCGGATTTATGTCAACTCGGCTGAGTTATGGTCCCCAGTTTCTTAATCAAATGTCAATCCAGGTGTTGCTCTGAAGGTCTTTTTAAAATGTGGCTGATGTCTACCATCAGCTGACCTTAAGTAAAGGAAATTACCTTCAATAATTTGGGTGGGCCATACCTAATCAGTCGAAGGCTTTAAGAGGCGTAACTCAGATTTTTCTAGGGAGAAGAAATTCTACCTCACGACTGCAGCATCAACCCCTGCCTGAGTCACCAGCCTTCTAGCCCGCCTTATGGATTTGGTACTTGCCATCCCTCTCAGTCACCTGAACCAAATCCTTAAAACAAATTCTGTTCTTCTGTTGCTCTAGAGACCCAGGACTGATACAGTGGGGAGGCGGGTGCTACTCAGAAGGATTGCCAAGGAAAAAGGGGAAGGAATTCAAAGCCATTCCTGTCACTGCTGTCAGGAAAGAAGGACATGCCAAATGAGAGAGAGTAATTGAGACACGAAATAGGTCTGAAACGCAGTGTCGGTAAAGAACAGTGCACGTGCCTCAGGGCCCAGGCAGCTGACAGAAACCACTTGGACTTGAGTGGGTGTTGGGACAGATGTCATGGTTACTTCCCAAAGCTGTCCCCGTGTTTCCTGGTTTGGTTCCCATTCCGACCCTGCGAGCTGGCAAGCGCAAGGATTAACATGCCCATTTCACAGATCAGAAAATGAACAGCCACTGGGACTCCCAAGGCTGGGGACCCCTGGACGCAACTGAGAAGTTTTATCCTGAAGAGCTGGAATGGCGCCTCAAACCTTGAGGTGGGTCGGGAGGCTGGGTCGGCCCCCGCAGCAGCATCACCTCAGACCGAGGGGGCCGACAAAGGTCGTCTGCAACGTTAGAAATTACCTACCTGTGACTGGTCTTGAAGAGAGTCCCTGTGGACCAGAAGACATTTCACAGGAGAGCTGAAGCGGAAAGGCTTTGGAGGACAGAGTCTTTTCAAGGGGACGTTGAGTGGTGGCAACAAAAGTTACCCATCGGCAAAAACAGCTGGGGAGCCATCTGTCTGGGAGAAGCCTCCGGCCCATTTCATTACCCCGCTCCCGCATTTGTGAGAGGCCTGGCCGCCGACGGGAGGCGGTTTATAGCAGAGGGAACAGAAGGAAACCAGTTGGCCCTTGTATAACCTTGGCCTCATTAGCATCAAACCCAAGCCCACTGCGCTATTGACTTCTACTAAATATCCACCCATCAAGAAGATTTCCCCGAGCCCTGCCTCAGGGGTGTTCAGACAGACAGGGCCTCCTTGCTCTCCATCCCGGGCTTTGTGATCCAGGAGGGGTTCCTCCCCACCCACAAAGATCCAAGCTTAGCAACCACTCCATCTTCCCGGAGAGGAAAGTGGGGGGAAGGAAGGAAACCTCCGTGGTCCCCTCTCTGAAAGCCTCCCTTCCCTCGCTCCAAAGGGCCAAGCAAATAAACCCTAGAGAGGCGGCTCGGCAAGTGAAATGCACACAATTATATTTCCGACTGCTTGGCAAACTTTTATTTCTGTACAGCAAATGACACATTATCTTTCCGGAGGTCAGTGAATAATGCAGTCAGATTCTTGCAACGTTGTGAGAGTTAATGTTTCCATTTGCCATTGTGTCCTGTGCAAAGAAAGGCGGCTGGTCACCTAGGGTTACCGCAACACAGCGTGGAGATGGTCGAATCCACGAGAAGTGCTTTGATAACGTTGGACACTATTGTGCAGACGGCCTGCTTCCTGGCCCACGCTGCATAATGGGCCTCCGAGCACTAAGGAGATAAACCGTCCTATCCTTGCAGTGTCAGAGGTAGAGCTCTCCAGAAGCTGCATTCATAATTTCCTCGAACTTGAAGACTTCGATTTTTTAATAGTAATTGAAACATATAATTCAATAGAAGTGTCACTCTAATGTAATAATTGCCAAGGAAATTGAGCCACAAAGGAGTATCATAAATTGCAATTTACCTTTATTAGAGTACTTGGAGCTGGTAATGTTTTCTCATCAAGAAAGCCACCCCCCTCCCCAGATACCTTCCCCTTCCGTCTTTCGAATGTTCATCCTCATTCACGCGGCCCTCTTCAGCAGTACCTTCGCTACTTCTTAGATTTCCAATCTCTGGGTTTGGCCCCTCTTAAAATGCTTATCACGGCAAAGTGTTTATATTAATTGCTCTGGTGAAAGCTTTATAATATAAACTTCAGCGAAACTCTATTGTCAAATGTCAGCTTCCTCACATTCCACCCAGAACATTTTCTTTCCTTTTGTGGGTATGAGTGATATAATGGTGCTTTGTGTATTTAAAGGACCGTGTGAGTATCAGTGGATGTTATTGTGATGCCTTCCGCACATCTTTTTAAAAAAATGAAACAATCTTCTCTTCGGTTGTGTCTTAACACCACTGAGCTAAATCCGGGACTTAGAACAGAACAAGAAGCCCACTCACCCTCCTCAGGAGGCCTTGCTTGGAACCATCTGAACAATTATTACCATTATTCTTTCTGATTGTCAGTAGGCAGCGAAGCGCCTCGTCTCCTTGTGCCGTGGAAACGCACAACGCGCTCACTTCCTTTCCCTTCCCTACAGCCACTGAGCCGGCATGGCATGTCCCCACCCTTGATTCTGCTGGATTCTGACCCATTGCTATCCCACCCCCTCCCCTTCTTCCGCTCACTTACCCCGATATACTTCTGGGAGGCATCTGGCCTGAGACTGACCCGAGACAGGAGGCTTGCTTGGAGCTAGATTCCTGCGCTCCTGGAAAAGAAAGCAGGTGTCCTAACCCAGTCAGGACTCACTGTTCCCAAGACTCTTAGGAACCTACAGCAAGTTTTAGGCTGGATTACAGGAGAAAAACATAGAGGGGGGGAGAGACGAAGGGACAAGGAAGGAACAGGGGCGGTGAATAAAAGAAAGGAAGGGAAGAGAGGCGCTAGAGAGGAAAACAGGCTAACCACGCACATCCTGGAGAAAGTTGATGACACAGAGTGAAGTGGGGAGGGGAGGGGTGGTGGGATACAAAGCATGTGCCCATTATGACTATAACCATTAAAATCTATGTTTTTGGAAATACAGAATGGGAATAGAATTTACCAAAATGGAGCCCTATACATATACATACATATACATATATAGACCGTCAGGATCATACGTATCATTTTTCCGTTTCCTGGACTTTCTATCAGGCCCCATCTTTATCACAGAAAAGCGGATGCGATGCGGTGCTAGGGATCAGAGAATAGATGCACATCCACAGGGGCCCTTCCGGGCCCCTCCACCCCCAGGCCCCAGCTTGTGTTGTGTTGAAGTTCATGGGCCTGGAGCCTGGGTCTGAAGCATTACCCACAGGTGGGTATCTCCTGCTATCCTCACTCTGAGCCCACCAGGCTTGAAGGATGAGCTGAATAAAAGTGGAAGTCAGTTCTTTATGTAGGGATGTGCTGATACCAAAGGACCTGTTTATCATTCTTTCTTTTTTTTTCCTTAATGTTTATTTTTGAGAGAGACAGACAGACAGACAGAGAGAGCTCGAGTGGGGCAGAGAGAGGGGGAGACAGAGGATGGTGCTGTCAACACGGAGCCCCACATGGGGCCCAAACCCACAAACCATGAGATCATGACCTGAGCGGAAGTCGGATGCTCAACCAACTGAGCCACCCAGTCGCCCCGAGAATTCTTTTTACGTCGGGAGCAGCACATGACAATTAAATGACTCTTTCTAGATGTTTGAATTCAACTTTTCTTTAATTGAAATTTTTTCTCATTGTCTCCTTTCTTGCCTTTCTTTCTTTCTTTCTTTCTTTCTTTCTTTTTCCATATACAGCCATCCCGCACAGAAGCACATATCCTGGAATTGGCACCAAGGGAAGTGAGTCTGGCCCTGCATAAGGGTGGCATGAAAAGCCAAAAGCATCCCGTTGTCAATAAATACAGAAGCCTTGCGTTCTGAAGTCACCCAGACTTGACTTGTCTTCCTCATTTGGCAACTCAGTTAATTGTGCTGGGCTTCACTCACCACCGTGGCTGGATGAGGGTCATTTATGCTGCTTCACTGGGCTGCTGGAAGAAGGTCTGGAGAGTGCGGCACGTGTAACATACTTGGAACACGTAAGTGGTCAGCTGGTGCGGTTCTCACTTCCTCCAGACCCAAGGATCCCTGTTCATTCCTATGCACTTGGCTGGACCTCTTCTACTTCAAAAGAACTTAGAATAACACTCTGGGATGACCTTAGTCATTATTGAGCGCATTTAGACATGCTACCGATTCAATCATGACCCCTAAAGTGTTCCGACCAGAGAGAACAACAGTGTCTTATAAAACACACCTGCTTGACAAGTTCTGGTATCTCCAGGGTGTGGCTGGGGGCTCAGGAGAAATGCTCACTGGACAAGGAACAAGGAGTTCCGGGCTTAGGTCCACATCGCCACCAATGCGTGGGGTGACTTTGGGCAAGACCCTGCTTCTCAGATGCTCAGTTTTCTATCTGTAACCTGAGGGGATGTGGTCAAAATCAGGAATTTTAAAACAATCTTTAGCAGTACTTTTCCGTCAAGTTGAATCTTAGCCAAAAGCAGGGATGCTCTGGGGGGCAGTGTCCCCCCATTCCCTCTCCCCACCGAGTCGGTGACTCTCACTCCCTGGTGGTTGACCTTGAGGCCCATGTGCAAGGCGACAGAGCAGAGCTGCAAACCACAGATTTCCACACTCTCTTGAACCACTTAGCAATCTGCCTCATCCACAATTTCACATATTTCCATTCTACTCTATCGACACCCAGTCACAAGACATGACAAATATTGCCAATATATACCAAAGCATATTATCACATTGCCTTGTTCACTCTGCATTTCTGGACATCGAAAGAATATTCAGCTCATGGTTTTGCTTTCCTGAGTGCCTTCACTTTCTTTTTCTGCCTCTTCTTCTTCTGTTCCCCCCACCCCTCATTATTTTACTTTTTTTCATTCCTGCCCTTTTCCAGAAGGAATTCTCCATCCTGCTGATACTCTACCGAATTCCTCAGCCACCTCCCTCCCTGGGATCGCCTTGTGTACTTGAGAGTGAGGGGAGAGGGGCAGGAAAGTCAGCCGCTGGACGCCTGTCATTTGGCAACACTTTTCTCTTTCAGATTTCCCTTCCAAGCCCTTCCCGTCTATCTCCAGACATCCCCTGAACTGGCCCGAGGACCATCGGCAATGACATTACCTTGAAGGCTTTTAGAAACCCAGATTCTCCCGTCTCATCCTCTTGTCTCCACGGTATACAGCTTTAGGCAAGTAGATGATAAAATGAGGTCCCAAAGTGATTTTCCATGTCTTTAAAATTGGAAAACTAACTACCTTTCAAATCACTTTCCCCGCGTTCCCCCATTTCTCCGTCTCTTGCTCCCCAGTTTCTTTCCCTTCAGTGTCATCCTAATTACCAGCTAACTGGTGGATGTCACTGCTACTTAAACGCGCTCCCACTCTGGATCCCTAATCACGCCCATTGTGCTCCTCAAAGCTAAGTCAAGAATTGCCGTCTTTTGATTTCCCTCTCTCTCTATATTGTGGAAGGAAGCAGGTCCCGGCGCTTTTGTTGTCCCTACTTCTGGGCTGAGCTCCATTTGCTGGTGAACGGGGCTTATCTTTACTCCCCCCTCTAAATACTGTAACATTCAGCATCCTTTCATGTCTGTGCTTTTAAAGTAAATCTTTGGACAATTAAAGATATGAAATGGCTAAATAGAGTTTCTGCCGGCGTTGTTCTCTCCTTTTTAAAGGTTTAATCACACTTAATGGCTCTCTTCAAAACTTGAATTTTCCATTTTGGTGTTTTGACTCCATTGAAAGAGTTTACTAATATTCTTTCAAAAGTATTCTCTACTCAAATGAGCTATTCAATAAAGTTTTGTGCCATGCTATAGGATTCACGCTAAATGGAAAATAATTTAAAGGGAAATCAGAGTTGGGGGGTTGCTATTCCTCTCTACGGGTTTTGTTAGTTAAACCGTAATCATCAATATAGAGCCCATTAAAAGTTGGTGTGAAGGAACAAGAATTATCATTTAGGGAGAAGGGAGACTATTGCGAGTGCAATCTCAATACCCCTTTTCCTTGAAGATAGTTTATTGCTCAGTCTTGTGATTCTATAAATAGGAACTTGTGATAAATTCTTCCTCTTCCCTCCCTCCCTTCTCCCTTCTTCTCCTCTCTCTCTCTCTCTCTCTCTTTTTTTCCTGAGGAGTGAACAAAGGATTAAGGGAGAGTAAAAGGAATCCATTTTGTGACCAACCTTCTATTGTTTTAAACAAATCGCCTTGACTCTTCCCAGTCTTGGCCCTGCCAGGTTGTAACTTGCCCTTACTCGTCACCGTCAGGAGGAGGAAGCCGGCCGGACACTGAGTCCCCCTTGGGTCATACTCACAGTGTAAGTGATAGAGTTTGCCACTTGCAAGGGAAATTTAGTGGAAAATAAAAGCCAGTTCTCCCTGACGGCATCTTTATTAACCCTGGGACTCTCTGGTGGGCTAAGCAATATGGATACGCACACGATATTAATGAGGGGCGTTGGCTCAGAGAAGAAAAATGAATGCGGTGGGTCTGGGACCTATAGGGACACCACCTCTCCCCGATACCTTCTTGCTTGTCTGCTTTCCTTCATTCTTCCTTCCTACAGGTAACCACTGAACACCTGAAAAGTGGCCAGTCACGTGCTAAGTACTAGGACAAGTTTGAGAAAATGATGACCATACCTCGAGACGCTTAACATCCGGCTAACGAAACAAGAAGTAATGTAGGTAACAGAAAGAAAACAGAAGTCGTGATCTATGGCCCACACATTGTCATTCGATAACTAATGACCTCTGAGAAGACTTTAACTTCTCTGAGATTCAGTGTTTCTCTTTCACGAATGGGGTTCTGAGGCCAGGTAACATTTATCGCTATCCGAAATATCTCATCATTTATTTGTTGTTTTGTGTCTCCCCCTCCTCCCCAGTGTAAGCTCCATGAAAACAGGGGCCTGTGCTGATTATTCCTCTCTGTATCCCAGTGCCTAGAACAGAGGTTAGCACTGAGCAAATGTTCGATACCCACGCACCTCTGAGACTCGGCAGGGTTCAGTTCCAGACCACTACAATACAGCAGATATCACAAAACAGTGAGTCCAATGAATGTTTTGGTTTCTCGGTGCATGTAAAAGTTAGGTTTAGCCAGTAAGATAGTTTATTAAATATAAAATGGCATTATGTCTATGAAATGTATATACCTTCATTTTCATTTTTTAATTATTTATTTTAGTTTTTAAAAATTATTTATTTTGCGAGAGAGACAGTGTGAGCAGAGGAGGGACAGAGAGAGAGAGAGAGAGAGAGACAGAATCCAAAGCAGGTTCCAGGCTCCAAGCTGTCAGCACAGAGCCCGACACGGGGCTCGAACCCATAAACCGTGAGATCATGGCCTGAGCCAAAGTTGGACGCTTAGCTGACTGAGCCACCCAGGTCCCCCTATACCTTCATGTTCAAACACTGCATTGCTAAAATCTGCTAACCATCATCTGAGCTTTAGGTCAGTCATCATCTTTTTGCTGGTAGAGGTCTTGCCTCAATGCAGTGGCTGCTGACTGATCAGAGTGGTGGTTGCTGAAGGCTGGGACGACTGTAGCAATTTGTAGAATAAGACAACAGTGAAGTTGGCTGTGTCCATTGATTTTCCCTTTCACTTTGTTCCTCATCTGTTCAAGCTGCATCATGAGATGGCAGAATTCACTCACTATCTTCAGGCTCCACTTCCAATTCCAGTTCTCTGGCTGTTTCCACATCTGCAGTGACTTCCTCCCCTGGAGTCTTGAACCGCTCAAAGTCATCTGTGAGGGTCAGAATCGACTTCCTCCAAACTCTTGCTAATGCCGATATTTTGACCTCTCCCATGAATCACAAGTGTTCTTAATGGCATCTGGAATGGTGAGTCCTTTCCAGAAGATCTTCATTTTACTTTGCACAGACCCGTCAGAGGAATTACTAGCTATGGCAGCTCTAGCCTCACGAAATGTATTTCTTAAATAGTAAGACTTGCAAGCCCAAATTACAACTTGCTCCATGGACTGCAGAGTGGTTGTTGTGCTAGCAGGCAAGAAAACAACAGTCACCTCATTGTACGTCCCCATCGGAGCTCCTGGGTAACTAGGTGCCTTGTCAATAAGCAACAAACCTTTGAAAGGGATCTTTTTTTTTCTGAGCGGTAGGTCTCACCAGTGGGCTTCGAATATTCAGTAAACCATGTTGTAAACAGATGTGCTGTCTTCCAGGCTTTGTTGTTCCATTTCTAGAACACAGATTTAGCATCATTCTTAAGGGCTCTAGGATTCTCAGAATGGTAACTGAGCATTGGCCTTAAGAGCAAGTCACCGGAAAGCCACACAGCCCCTAAGAAGCCTGTCCTTTGAAGCTTTGAAGCCAGGCACTGACTTCTCTCTCCAGCTATGAAAGTTCTACATGGCATCACCACTCCCCCACCCCCCCAAAAAGGCCGTTTCAACTACTTTGAAATCTGTTGTGGAGTATAGCCACTTGCATTAATTCTCTGAGCTGGATCTTCAGGATCACTTACTGCAGCACCTACACCAGCACCCGGTGCTTCACGTTGCACTTTGATCTTGTGGAGACGGCCTCTTTCCTTAAACCTCTTGAGCCAACCTCTGCTAGCTTCAGACTTTCCTCGTGCAGCTTCCTCACCTCTCTCAGCCTGCATAGAATTAGACAGTGAGGATTTTGCTCTGGACTGGGCTTTGGCCGGAGGCAGCGTTGTGGCTGGTTTGATCTTCTATCCAGACCCCTCAGCCTGTCTCCGTATCAGCAATAAGGCGGTTTCCCTTTCTTATCATCTGTGTGTTCACTGGAGCAGCACTTTTCATTTCCTCCAAGAACTTGTCCTTTGTGCTCATGGCTTGGGCAACTGTTTGGCACAAGAGGCCTAGCTCTGAGCCTACCTTGGCTTTCGATATGCCTTCTTCACTCAGGTTAATCATTTCTAGCTTTTCATTTAAAGTGAGAGACGTGTGACTCTCCCATTTACTTCAACACTTAGAAGCCATTGTAGGGTTACTAACTGGCCTAATTTCAATATTGTGTCTCAGGGAATCGGGAGGCTCAAGGAGGGAGAGAGAGATACGAGGGAACACTCAAGACACACACATTGACCGATTACATTTGCCGTCTCACGCGGTGCTGGTTGTGGTGCCCCCCAACAATTACAAAAGTAAAGTCAAAGACCACTGGTCACAGGTCACCATCACAAACATGATGATGGTGAAAAAGGGTGAAATATTATGAGAAGGTCCAAAATGTGACACAGAGACCGAAAGAGACCCAACAAATGGCTTTTTGAAGACTGAACTGTAAGCATGTAGACCTAGTGAGATTTGCATCAGAGGATAGGAGGGATATTTTTAAAAGATGGCAACAGAAGGAGCGAAATGGTGTAAAGCAAGTTCTATCTCAAAGATACCGAAGAGACCAGTTTGCACTCAAGGGTAATGGATTCCTCTGGGAAAAGTAGATTTGGGCCAGCTTTTGGAAAGTCTGAAATGCCAGCGTTAGCCAGTGGGGATTCTGATTGGGGGTGTTACTTTAAGAAAGTAACGTTTTAGGGAGATGAATCAGGCAGCAATATACAAGGCTGAAGGTGACAGAGAAGTAACTTAAGAAGACAGCACAGTACCTGGGACGTCAGGTGACAAGGCCTGAATTAGAATCGTGGGAGAGAGGGGCACCCGGGTGGCTCAGGTGGTTAAGCATCCAACTTCGGCTCAGGTCGTGATCTCACAGTTCATGAGTTCGAGCCCCGCGTCGGGCTCTGTGCTGGCAGCTCAGAGCCTGGAGCCTGTTTAGGATTCTGTGTCTCCCTCTCTCTCTGCCCCTCCCCACTCGTGCTCTGTCTCTCTGTCTTAAAAATAAATAAAACATTAAAAAAAAATTAGAATTGTGGGAGGGAAAGCCTAAAGGAAAGAAGAATCAGGACCCCCAACAAAGTAGGAATCAGTGGCATTGGATCACTGAGGAGCTATGAAGAGATGAAGGAGAAGAAAGCATCAAAGGTGCATGAAGACTGGAATTCTGGTAAAATCCATAGAAATAGGGAAATGGGGAGGGAGGTCATTTTGGAGAGAAATACAGTGAACTTGTTTTCAGTTATTTTGAGGTGTTGGTGGAATACCCAGATGGAAATGTCCAGCAGGCAGTGGAAAATGTGGGGCTGGAAAAAGGAACATGGATGAGAGCCAAAGATAACAGATGTGAAAGTCATCTCCTTGGAGGTAACAGAAAATCATGGGAAGAGATGCCTTCTCTGAAGTAGAGAAGGAAGAGCAGGGGCCCAAGGGCAGAGCCCGAGTGAATGAGTCAGTTGGCAGTGAGAGGGGGAGGAGGAAAGGTAGGAACAGGAATACTCAAGAAGGGACAGGACTCAGAACCAAGGCAAGGGAGGGAAGGAAGATTCTAAGGCATTGCAGGCAAATGAGCTAGAATGGTTGAAACGCCTGGCACCATGGCTAGGGCACAATACATCATTAGTATAGGGATCAGTACAATGAAAATCCTTGTTAAGTACGAGGGAACAGTCACTCATATCAGGAGCTACAGAGAACATGTCAAGAAGAGTGAGAAATTGGAAAGGTCTTTAGATCTGCCCATTAGGAGGTCACTGAGGACAGGAGGGAGGCTGAAGGGTTGTCCTCCACAGGGACTTACTTCCCAAGGTAATGTTACACATTTCCAGCCTTTCTGTAAGAGCCCATGCTGGAAAATCCTATGTTGCCTTATCCTCTCCAGTCCACATGGAATGTCACATGGAGAAGTCTTTATAAGCCATGTGACGGCAGCCCAGTTTGTGTTCTTGATTATGAGCACGTCAATAGTTACTCATTAATTTTATCCAATATAAGAGGAGTGACTGACTTCCTGTCCCTGGCACCTGACGTCACCACTCCTTTGGTTTGCCGTCTTCTGGAACGAAGCTCTTACAAATAGCATGTGTCCAAGACTCAGGGGGGGAAAGAAGTAATAAAATGTTAAACAAGGCAGGGCACCTGGGTGGCTCAGTTGGTTAAGCGTCCGACTTCAGTTCAGGTCATGATCTCACAGTTCGTGGGTTCGAGCCCCGTGTCGGGCTCTGTGCTGACAGCTCAGGGCTTGGAGCCTACTTTGGATTCTGTCTCCCTCTCTCTCTGCCCCTTCCCCATTCATGCTCTGTGTCTCACTCTCAAAAATAAATAAACATTAAAAAAAAATTTTTTTAAATGTTAAACAAGGCTTGGTCAAGTCTCTGGCTTCAACAAATTTACTTTCATTCCAGAAAGACACATTGGGAGATTGGATTTCATTAGCTACGGAGCTGATCTGACAGTTAAATATGCTAGGTTGCTGGCTGGCTACTTGTTGACATTTGGGGTTGCCTTTTAAAATATCCCTATCTTTAAGATACTTTTCCCAATCTGTCCATTTAGACTTGGGATTCCTTTAAAGGGGACAAAGTCATGAATCCCCAAGGAGAGGTCAAGCTTCAAATACAGCAACTATACTGTGTCCCCACTCCTATTACCACCTGGTTTCAATTAACCCTAAAGAACAAATGACTTACATCGAAGAATTTTAAAAACCACAATTTAACTTACAAGATTTATCACAGTGTCCCTAAAAGCTGGTGGTAGGGAATGGTTTCAGATTTCTTAGGACAGGTGACTTGGATTGACTGTTCTCATAAAGGTCAGGGTGGGAGTTGGGGGAGGGGGTTGGGCATAGGTGCCTGAGGTTCACTCACTTGTTTAGTTTACAAAGTGTCTTCAGTGAAACAAACAGCAAGAATCTAGAACAGGCTCGGACCGGGGGCTGGTGATGCAGCGTTGAAAGCCGTCGCTCTGTCCTCAAAAGACTCTAATCCGTGGTCCGGACAGACTCGGGCAGATCATTACAAATCAGAGGGAAGTGCTGAGGCAGAGAAGAATTAGCGGGTGCCCTCACACAGAGGAATTCCTAGCCCTGACTTCACAAAGTCTTTGTGAAGTGAGTTAAAGGGACCTTAGAAATGCAATTTCTCTTTCATCCTGAAGAGGGATTTGAGCAGAGAGGCCTTGTCAGGGTCACTGCAGGAATGTTCTATCTTGGTCTTTCCCGCTCCCATTCTCTCTTCTCTGAGGGGAAGTGGAGAAAACCCAGTCATTACCAGAGAAGGCTAACGAAGGTTCGCGGTGCTCGTTAACACTTTCAGGCCAGCTCCCCCATCTAAACTAAACAGAGAACAGATTACGACCTTCCAGGGGTTGGAATCCAGGGCTAGAAGCCGGCCGCATCAGAATGGCAACCCCAACAGAGTGGCAGTGGAGGACGGTGTTGGGGGTGGGGGGGAGGCGCTGGTGGCTTACTGCCTGCCAAAGGGGCCTGGGGCCTTGCTGGAATGGACCAGAGGAAAGCAATGGACACTAGGGGCTAGAGGGACCCACCCCAGAGGGAACTCTCATGGAAGGAAATGGCCTACTTCTGACCGGTCTCTGGAGGGAAGCAGAAAAGTGCTGGGGAGGGACAGACCTGACTGGGCTGAGATCGGCAGATGACGCCCACCACACATGATTCTCCACAGCCTTTTCAGCTTCGGGCTTGACTTGGGTCCCTCCACTCTCCCAACCCGGCATGCGACCTTGGGAGGAACCAACACCCCACGTGCATCTGGGGTTGCAGTTTGCAAAGCTTTGCATTGACTTCCCCATTCCCTGTCCCCCAAGAATGTTCACTGCAATGCTGTGTTGTCAGAGGGACCCACGCGGGGCGGGGCCCTGGAGGCCAGGGCGAGCTTGGACAATATTAAACCAGAAGTTTTAAGTTTATTTATTCTGAGAGAGAGAGAGAGAGCAAGAGAGCATGTGAGTTGGGGAGGGGCCCTGAGCGAGGGAGAGAGAGAGAGAATCCCAAGCAGGCTCCACACTGGCAGCCCAGAGTCTGACAGGGGGCTCGAACTCACGGATCGTGAGATGATGACCTGAGCAGAAACCAAGAGTTGGATGCTTAATGACTGAGCCACCCAGGTGCCCCGGTCACCTTTTCACTTTTTGTTCCTCAAACTCTGGTAGCAGAGACTTGCCAACAAGAGGGTTTGACAGGACAGCAAGTGGGCTGGTCCCGGACCCTTGCATTTCAGGAGGGGAGGCACCCGAGAATGGGAAGGAGAAAGACAGGCAAGGGAGGGGTGAGCAGTGCTGGAAATAAACCTTGCTGGCCACACCACGGTTCCTCCGGGTCAGCCTTTCTTGGCTCTGGGAGACTTGAGGTCTAAGACAGACTCCCTCGCTCTCCAAAGTTTTCATTTCCAGGAGAAATAGCTTCTCTCTCTGCACGTTTCCTTTGACTCTCAGCAAGACACGAACAAGCGCATGAAGGTTGTAAACCTGCTACTTCACTGGGGCTGTTTATTTCCAGTCGACAAATATTGTGCCAATGTTCACTTCAATTAGGAGACACATTTGACAATTTGACTACTCCATCTGATGCCTCAAGGGCAAATTTCAGCTCTTTCAGGAAGGGATGGGCCAATAACGGATCCATATGAATAAAATATACAGACAAGGAACATTTGCAGCAGTTTGGGGAAACCACCTTCGGCAGCAAGGAGAGTAAAATGTCTACATGAAAAAAAAATTCACATAAATAAAGCATGGCGCTTAAACTGGAGGGAGGCTGAGAATTCAGAGTGAAGGCTCCGGTGCCTGCTTGCCCATCATCTATCTGCCTGGAGTTGGGAATTGGGTGACAATCAGGACTAGAAGGGTAAGACATTTGTAATTCTAGGGGAGAAATCGCCACAGAGTGAAACTCACTAAGGTTGTTACTAGTCTTCCAGCTTTTACAATCATCCCAGCAACCGGAAGTTCTTCTTGGTGTCTAACGTCGATCCTTCTGTTTAATCCTTTCTCTTCTTTCTTTACCCTGAAGACAACCAGAAAAGCAGCTCAGCATCCTCCTTTCTACAGCTTTCCAAGTTCTGGATGGTGGGAGTCAAGGACCCGGTCCCACGAACAGAACACTTCCTGCTCAGAACTGCCCCTGGATTCCGGTTACCCTTTTCCAGGCAATAGCCCACTGTGGGGGGTGGGGGGGACAGGCTCAACCTTCAGCTGCCCAGGACAAGTGCCAAGAGCCTGCTAGATTCCTGTATCCCCATCAGGGAAGGCAGAAGTCGGTTCCTTCCTCATCTTACGAGGATCTCCTGGGAATAAACTCAGGTGATAAGAGTGGCAGGAAGTGAAAGTTCGACAGAAAGGGAGGGACCCTTGCTTGGTACTTTGTTCCTGTTTTCTGAGCTGACCTGATCACGGGGAAAGCTCCTCACTAAGATGGAAAATCAAAACTGCCTTTAGCTCAACGGCTCTCAGACTTTACATTCGTGTGTAGTCCCCTTGATGATTAAGCCTAGGTTATCCTAAATACTTGTATGTATATTTGTTTTGAAAAGGACATCTCTCAGCTCCCATATAAGCTTATTAATAAAATATGATCGATTCTATATTTTAATATTAGTGACAGGTATGTTCTAATGTTAAAAGGACATTATAAACAGTTATTGTTAGAATAGAAAAAAAAATCTCTTGAGAATAATCATCAATACAACTGTTTCACTTAATCTTTAAGACCTTTTTATTTCTATTGTTATTAGCAAATGGTTATAATAGCATCTAATTGAAACTATAAATTTCTTTATCATAGGGGAGTTCTTGTATTGGGCAAATCTCTAGTGATTCCTTAATTCTCTCATTTTCATTCATTCATTCATTCATTTATGGAAACCTAGGATCACTAGGAAGCTTGGAAAGCTATGAAGTAAAGATGTTTCCTCTCTCTAGGAGACAAAAAGGCAGAGATAGCCTCATGCATGATGGGAATAAAGAAGAGGGTAAGGAATGAACTCAACTCCAACTCTGCACCGAGGAGCAGGATGACGATCTGAGACCCAAAACGTGAGTCGTGAGTCAGAGCTGGTGTCGGACAAAAAGGTGAAAGGACATTAGGTGGAGGGCGCCGTTTGTGCAAAGGCACAGAGGCCGTCAAGACAGCACAACTCTGGGTTTGAGAACTGGCCTTGGTTTTCCTCTCCCTCCTCTTCCTCTCCTCCCCTTTTCCTCTCTCGTTCTCCCTGCTGCCATTTTCCTCTCCATTCCCTTCCTCTCTTTCATCCTCATTACTCTAACAATGATTTTGGTCTCATCTCCAATCCAGATACATCTGACTAGAAATTAAGAGGACAACCAAACACCTACATTTCAAGCAACTCCCCCAACTTCAGGCACGGTTTCATTCCTTCGATAACCGCCATGCTGAGAGGGGGAGACCACACGCTGGCCACCTCACCACTGAGATCAGCTCCGAGACACCCCTTCCTCCCACTTGGTCTCCCTGGGGGAGACTCATTCTTGCCTTCATTCCTGCCCCGTGGCTGCATTTTTTCTACATGCTTGAAAAACTCATTTGAAGAACCTGGGGACCTGGCCGGACATGGAGAGGATGCCTGAGTGAGCAAAGAGGGCACCGAGCCGTTGGAAGTTCATCAAGGACCCAAAGCAGAGGTGTGTGGGCAGAAGTCATTGACGTGTTCACCCCTCCCAGCATTAACCAGAAAGCGTGTGGATGGGTCCCGCCATCTTGGTAACCTTTACACAGATACAACGTCGACGGGAAAATTACCGGGGAAGTCTTATTAGAACAAAGTCCCATTTAAATTATTGGGATTCTTTCCATCTGATACATTCCACCCATACAACCCAGATAACAGAGATGATTAAAACTACACCCTCCTGATCTCATTTTCTGAAAGTTTGTGACAGAGAAATTGCCCCAATGTTGGCCATGATGACCATTCAGCCATCCACTCACCCAAATTCATCTGGCTATGCTTTTGAGCTAAAAAACACGCACCCTCAGACTTCATAAATTGTCATTCCTCTGCCCATCCGGAGAGCAGAAATTCATGACTTGATCTCCATCAAACAGTGTAAAAACCCAAACAAAAATACATCTGGACAGACAAACGGGATGCCAGGTTTTTGCTTGATGAGAAGGGAAATAGCTCAACCCTGGCCCCCTGAAATGAAGGCTTTATCTCAAAAAAATGCTCATGGAACCCTAACAGAGTCGCTGAGACCAGCTTCCCTTTATAATCTACAACATAAACTAGATATGGAGCTCATTTTGCGCAGTGCTTTGTGACCTGGAAAACATTTTGTTGGGGCCTTAAAAAAAAATGATCTCACGTTCGTTTTCTTCCCCCAAATGCGATGATCATCATTTTCTGTTCCTGTAGCCCAGGTGAACAGCAGCCAGGGAGCTGGGGCAAAAAAAAAAAAAAAAAAAAAGGACTCGCAATTTCCTGACACAGTTAACAGGCCGTTAAAATTCTGTCCTGCTCAACCTCAGCATCGGTGTTCAGGGAATCAGAAGGCTGGAACTACAAGAGAGAAATGGATGCTCATCACCCTGGCCGGTATCTGTGCACAAAGTAGACGAAAGAGCAAACAACAATGCACTGTTGACCGGTCAGTTAAATAACCCGTTATCCACAAAATGGTTACTAACGCAACATCCACAAAATGGTTACTGATGAATACACATTTTTCTTAAAAAAAAAAAAAAAAAACTGTCTTGGGTTTTGTAGTTAGAAGTGCGGTGTATTGTTTAATAGAGGGAGATCCATCTGGAATCTCCCCGTTGAAACAAAAGCAAATAAATGTTACTTGAGCTGAGATCCTCCCGGGCCAGGAGGAAAACCTAAAAATCGTCGCTACGTGTTCCTCCCACTTTATGCTTTCCGCACCCACCCCTGCCAGATCCTCTCTCCAGCTGACCTGGGGGAGACTGTCTCCGGACAAGAACAGCAGCAGCCTATATGCAAATGTTTTCTTAATTGTGTCCTAGCCATTACCCCATTGTGGAGGCTTTTAAGATAATTTATTAATATTCGTTTTAACCACCGTGGAGGAAGCAATGGGCTGCTGTGGGTTTTTACGGCGTGCGTGTATGTGTGTGCGTATGTGTGTGTGATTTTTTTTTCCTGAGTTATTTATTTGATAATGATATTAAATATTAGAAACTCTAACAGCTGGTGTGTTTATCCTGACTTGAGTGTATTAACCTCTTTAGCCCTTTTTTCCAGAAGAAGGATTCGGCATCACAGATTTGACTGTCAGCTGTGGTGCCTGGCGGCCCAGCCGATTGGCATTCTGACAGAATCCAAAGTCCAGAGCAGCAAGTAAACATGGATGACATTGCAGGGAGAGAGGGGGAGAGAGAGCAGATGATGACTTCAGGCACCTGCAGCTGCTTGCACCCAAATCAAAGTAAAGGCTGAGCAGCTCACTGGAATGGAAAAACACTGACTGCACCAAGAGTGAGCTGGCTTCCGTGCAAGGTGAGGGAGGAGGGGGCTTGATGGAGGGCATGGGGGGGGACGATGGAGCCCTGAGCGTTGGCATCCTGCCCGCTGACAATACTCAGCTGAAGTACCTTGGGGGAAATCCCTGGGTCCTAAGGCCCCCGTCTCCCCTATGGAGGGTAAGGATTGGAAGAAGCCATCGAGGGGCTGATCGGTCAGTAGATTGAAGGCCAATCTACTATTGGAGCCCTGGGGGGGGCTCAAACTCCGGGTAGGACAAAGGTGACGTCCGCTTACAAACCGTGGCTCTAGCCCTAGAAATACCTTTCACTGGCCCTGTGACCTTCAGCAAGTTATTTAATCTCTCAGCCTCAGTTTCCACATCTGTGACCTGGAGCCCATTGTATGTGGTCTCCGTCACGGTGAACCATAGTGAAACGACATAATGGATGGATGAGACGGAAATCTAAAAAGTTAGTAATGTCTTGTCTCTAACCTATAGGAATTTGCTTGAGACCCTCCACCGTAGACAGCCCCCACATCTGAAAACATTGAGGCATTCCAGGCTTCTGCAGTTTTCTTTCCTCCTGGAGTCCGAGTTAACGGTGCAAGATGCCATTCTGGAACCCTGGAGCTCCGCACCCCATGCTCTGGGCCTGAGTGTTTATAGAATGATGACATGGAAAGGAGGGAATGGATAAGTGGCCGTGTTCAGGTTTCCTGGAATGACTTTTTCCTTGGAAGAGACACATTCTCTTCTCGGGCCACCTGTAGCCTTCGGGCCCTGCAGCGTGAGTTTTGTGGGCAGCTCGACTCTTCTGAGTAGAGCAAACGGAAGGATTGGTCCGAGCAGGTGGGCGCAGCATCAGGAGGGATCAGCCGGAGAGGCAGCCTGAGGTGGCTTTCAAACTGGATGAGGTGCTTCGGTTGCTCCAGAAAGACAGAGCTGTTTCTATACATCACAACATTTGGCATATGGGGGGGGGGGGGCGTGAATTGGTTGGTGAGTGAATGAAGAAATGAACTGTTGAATAAAAATAAAGTCCATCTCGGGGCACCCGCGTGGCTCAGTCGTGGTGGGTGGTTAAGTGTCCTACTTCGGCTCAGGTCGTGGTCTCACGGTTTGTGAGTTCGAGCTCCGCATCGGGTTCTCTGCCGTTAGTGCAGAGCCCGCTTTGGATCCTGTCTCCCTCTCTGCCCTTCCCCCTCACGTCAAAAATAAATACACATGAAAAAATATATATAGCCCATCTCTGCAAGAAAGCATGCGTAGAAAGGGCGTTTCGGCGAGTCCCACACTCACAGCAAGGAGTTTCAGCATATTGGACAACTCTTATGTGTGCCTCATCTCAGATCCTTTGGCGCTCACCAGTACCCCAGGCCTCGTGCTCTGTTCCAGCTGCCTCTGCAGGGACCAACAAAAGCACAGCCTGACCATGGCCCCTGGGCCTGCACCAGTGCGGGTCCCCGTTTGCCACTACAGTGTGACTCACTGTGGGAACTTCTTGGTGCCACACAAGTGCACCTGTAAAGTACAAGGAATTAACTCCCCACTGCGTCAAGATCTGGTGGAGACATTCTTCTCCCTTCCTTCTGCGGTGGATTTTCCCGAGACAGAAGTTCATGAGGCCTCCGGGAAGTGAGTCCTGAGACACGGAATGTTCAGTTGTGCATGGATTCGAGCAGCGATGAGCATGCTAACGTCCCTCGTAGGCTCTCCCTCCTTCCCTGCCTCACCCTGCCTTTCCCCTGACTCCCCATCCCCGTGATTGAACTCCTTCAGGAAAAAGTACTCCTTCGCCTTAAAGGTCATGGAATTGTCCGGGAATAGTTTTCTATCTTTTAACTTGGGTGCAGGAGGATTGATGCATTCTTAGCACACATTTGCACCACGGATTACAAAGTTAAGTTAAGCCGAACTCGACAGCTCAACTAGATTTGTTGAATCGTATCTACTTCTATTCAAATCAAGTTCAAATGCCAGATGGGTTTCTAAGCCACATGGGCTGGGGGCAGCTCTGAATGGAAAAGAAAAGGTGTGCCGAAGGATGTGGGCTCCCAGGAGGCTGGATGGACTAGATGGACGTGACTCGCCCCTCTTCCCAGCACTCACCACCCTCAGAGGGCTCAGGGGTGGGGTGGGGCAAGGAGACGTTAGTGGTTAATATAGGCTCCTCCCTCTTTACTAGCACCAGAGAAGGTGATCATTCGTGTGACGTGAGCGTTAAAGTTGTCCATTGTGAATTAATTCCGCAAACATTAATTGAGCACCTACGCATGCTTTGGGGTTGGGTACTATTCCGGGGTGCTCGTGGTGGTGGTGATGGTAGACTCATAGAAGTCTATGTGCCTTCCAGGTGCTTAGGGCCCTTGGAGAGAGGCATACATGCAAGTTCTGGCAGAGCTCAGAGAAGCGGCTCCGTAGGGCCACGTGGTCCCCGAAAGGTGAGTAGAGGCAGAGACTGGAGGTGTGGATACCCAGAGAGCACATGATACTGGGAAACACGGTGAGTGAGGTGAGGGCCATCTGGGAGACACGGAGCAGAGCAGCCTGGTGGGACGCTGGGCATGGCTTTCGTATCCTACAGATTTTGTCTTCAGCTGCCCTTGGAATGAAATAGATTACAGTTTCTTGGACCAAGTGATCTTCCCAAATAGATCCCTTTGCTACCCCGTCATGCTGACTGAGGATGTCCCCGCAGCCTGCCATCGTCCCCACTGCAAAGATCAATCTACAGCCACTGGATGCACAAGTGAGATTCTCCCCTAACATAATTTCGACCTTGCACTAAAATAGCCTTTGCTGCGAGTCCTACCCCTTGAATTCTGATTCTCGTTCCCAATTTTGGGGGGAAGAGGTAGGCTGCCACTGGGTGTGGGAGTCAGAGGTGGGGCTGAGAGACTGGGAAGGGAAGGAAAGGATCTCTGTGCTCGTATCATTGCTGATCTGTGCACCAGACTAGGAGTCCGGAAAAGCAGCTGGCTGGACTCTTGCACATCTGTTCTAAGAGATGCAAACCTGGAACGGTAAGGACTCCAGGCTTTCAGAATTGTTGAAAGCAGCCACTCACTGTCTCAGAAAGAGGCAGTGAAGGATCAACTCTCTGGTTTGCTCTTTGTGATGAAAAAATCTTGGCTTGGAAGTGGGGAAGGAATGCAGAAGGGGAAGGAGTCTAAGGAGAGGCTTGATTTGGAAGACCGGAGAGAAAGTCCTAGTCAAATCCATTCCCTTTTTTCCCTCCTTCTACCCATGTTTAATTCTCCTCCCTCCAGGTGCTTGGTGACTCCCAGCAAAGTCAAGAGCAGTCAGTTCAAGAGGTACACAACGTTACAATTCAAACTAAAGCTTAATGTTTATTCTCTCTATTTACCTTTCAACAGGCACCTCTCCTTTCTCTGGGGATCAGTGTTTAATTCAAAGGAATAATTCTCTAATAGTGGAATTACTAGTATTTGGCATGTCATGGGGGATGATAGTGGGAGGATGAAGTCCTTTTCTGCTTTTCTCTTAACCATGCCATGTCAACAAGCACCTACACGTGAGACGAGCTCTATGCATGTGTCTGAGTCAAAAGACAGCAAACCATACCCACAGGTTAACCTGGGCCAACTGCCTGTCTTTGTAAACCAAGTGTCATCAGACCTCAGCCACGTTCATTTGTTGACATACTGTTTTTGCCTTCTGTCTGCCCTACAATGGTAGAGTTGAGGATTTGGGACAGAGACTGGATGGCCCACAAAGCCTAAGATATTTACACTCTCTCTGGCCCTTTACAGACAAGATTTGCTAACATCAGTCTAGGTCAACACACAGCTTAGATTCACTGCAGTGTAGAGACCTGGGTATGGTCTCAGCAGAATTTTGACCCTTTCAAGGGGTATTCTCTCTAGAAACATGAAGCATGAAAAAAGCCCTATGATCAGATATTTCCAAAAATGATATTAATGCTACCTCAAATTAAAGCCTTTTACTTGCTTTATCTGATCTTAAGACTCACGGGAGCTTCAGATACCGTTGACGAGTCTTAGAGTAAAACCGTGGCTCTTGGAAGTTGATACTGTGCCCTATGTCTCGTAGCTGGTAAGGGGCAGAGCTGAGACTCTTCCTCCTTACAGGTTAATTCTGCTCACTTCTGGGGAACTCAGTTGCTCCTTTATCTTCTTCCAGGCTGGAGAGCTCAGCCTTCAGCAGCCCTCTCCGCCATCGGTGCAGCTGGGCTTGCCTTGCAGGGTGGCAGGCGGTAGAGGGACTCCGGGTGTCTAACCGGGAGGCGGGAGTGACAGTGTGGACCAAAGCATGGTTTGGCTGCAAAGACCAGAGAAGTGTGGTTTCTCAGCGGCCGGCGTGCTCTGGCTCGGGAAAGGAATCGACACGGGTGCTTCCGGCTTTCCAGCTTCCTGATATGTGGGAGCCGCTGGGTCACAGGGAAGCACCACTCCGGGTAGATGCACTCCCAGCGCGGCGTGCCCTGGGCATGCCTTCTCGCCTGTCCAACCCATCCTAACCGCCAGGGTGATTTTCTCATCTGCCGGATGACTCTGCTGTTACCTCATTATACCACCATGGGCACTGGGGGCCAGATGTACTGTGATGATCTGTTGCCTGTGTAGAAAATTCATGCTCACGTGGGAAGTTGCTGAAACTGCTATTTGCTTCTTCCAAGAACTTCCAGCCACCCAGTACTGCCAGAGGACCAACTAGAAAAGCAAAGAGCTGTACGGAGTGGCTATGGTACTCAGCACTTGGGATTTCTTCTCTTCCTCCTCCTCCTCCTCCTCCTTCTTCTTTTTTATTTCAAATGTTTTTTTTATTTTGAGAGAGAGACAGAGCAAGCAGGGGAGGAGCAGAGAGAGAGAGGGAGAGAGAATCCCAAGCAGGCTCCGCACCGTCAGCACAGAGCCAGATGTGGGGCTCGATCTCACAAACTGCGAGATCAAGACCTGAGCCAAAATCAAGAGTCGGGCGCTCAACCGACCGAGCC
This sequence comes from Lynx canadensis, assembly GCF_007474595.2. Taxonomy (NCBI): domain Eukaryota; kingdom Metazoa; phylum Chordata; class Mammalia; order Carnivora; family Felidae; genus Lynx; species Lynx canadensis. Next base: position 29,689,960 of record NC_044319.2, read on the forward strand.
AGCCAGGCGCCCCAGTGGGATTTATTTGTACTCAATGTCTCTTACGTACTTTGGTTCTCCTGACTGCACATTCTTTCTCAGTCTGTCTGGGGCAGAAAACAGGAAAGGGGGCATTTGGGAAGCTGATATCAAAATAAACATGTTTCCTTGGTGTGGATTGCAAACTTGTGTAACCTTGCACACTTTTGATTTTTGAGGGGGTGAGGGAGGGATTGGAATTCTGTCGCAGACAGGCATAAGTGTAGACGGAGACACTGCCTTGCCCTACTCACTCCCAAATCCTAAACCGCCATGAGTAACTGTCTGTTAAGTCTCCATCTGGATGTCCCGCACATACTTTCAACAAAACAGATTCAAAGGACACCTACTTTTTCTCCTTATTGGTGATGGACCTCACCCTCCACCTAGTCCCCCAAGCTAGGAACCTGGGGGTCACCCTGGGCATTCCTTTTTCCAGCCCACATCTCCACCCCCACTCGTCCTGGCATGGGCTCTCACCAGCTGTCCCAGACTGTCACCGTGGCCTCCCAACATTCCCTCCAGCCTGCGTTAGACCGTAGACTCTTTGCCAAGCAAGAACACACAGAGATAAGATGTCAGTCAAGAAAACGAGTAAGCAGGGGGGCGCCTGGGTGGCTCAGTCGGTTAAGCGTCTGACTTCGTCTCAGGTCACGATCTCACAGTTTGTGAGTTCGAGTCCCGCACTGGGTTCTGTGCTGACAGCTTAGAGCCAGGAGCCTGCTTCTAATTCCGTGTCTCCCTCTCTCTCTACCCCTCCCCCACTCATGCTCTGTCTCTCACTCTCTCTCCTTCAAAAATAAATAAAAACATTTAAAAAAAAATTAAAGAAACAATAAGCAGGGAGAAGGATAGTGCCAATGAAGAGCTGAGAAGGAAGGTTTGCCCTCTGCCTACCGGGAAAACGAATGTTTGAGAACCAGCGTGTGAAGCAGAAGATTCAGAAGATACGGAAATGTAAGCCCTTGCCCTTTGGGGGCTGGAAAGCATACCGAGCATCGGCTGTACTGTGCTTCCTTATAGTCATGACTGATGTTTGCTGCAAAAGAGTCATTGCTAAATTGTCGCTAACTCCAAATAGAGTAAGCCCCAAACAGGAAATAGGCTCTTGAATTTAACAGAACCTGTTGTCAAATTTCAAAAAGTATTGACTGCGACTAAAAAGGCTGTCTTCATTTGACGTGTGTCTTTACCCAGCGTTTCATGTTTGGACAGACAAAGCAGGCTTTGTCGATGCAGTTCCCAGCGAGAATTTTGCAGTTAGGTAAACAAATAAATAGTGACCATGGGGATGTGCCCCCTCGCTGTCCCCATGATTCAGCCCTCCAACATCAGATGCCGTCACTCATCTCTCCAGTTTATTGTATTCGCTGTCCTCGTAACGCCATGATGATTCCAGCGGCAGACCCGGGGTGCCCACAGAGCCCTCCCCTGAAGTGGCCCCTGATAGAGATGGTGACAGTTTAAGTGGTCTTCACAGTGGCTGCCATGCAAGACACTGTGTTGAAACGTTGTGCAAAGTGGGCAGGAGAGGGGAGGTCCAGGGCCGATGATGCCCCCAGAGAATGTGGGGCCTCTGGGCACCTGCAGATCCTTCTTCCTTGTGGGATGGTGGGGGGCTCAGACACTGCTCCCAGTGTGCCTCTCTCACAGCCTCTAGTCTACAGAAAAGCTGGCAAGTGGGTAAAGACCCAAGAGGCAACCCCCCTGCATGAGCAGGGGCACATGCCCGGCATTCCTAGCCCCCTGTCTTTGGCTAGCGATCCCTGTGCTTGGAATTCCTGCTCTCCTCAATCACTAGGTCTCTCTTCCCACGGTTCTGGACCCAGAAATCTCCTGTTCACCTTCCATGTCTCAATTCTAGGGCCTCAGTTCTAGGGACACAGGTCCCTTTGTTTTCCTGCCTCATCCATGCACATGGCTGCCTGTCACCTCAAACACTCCCTTATGGGTGCTCATTGATGAGCCTGAGTCCCTGCCTAGACCATCAGCCTCTGGAGAGTTTGTGCCTGTATCCCAAACACCGTGCACAGTGTCCAGCATCCGGTAAGGACTTTCTTCTGGTATAAAGGAATTTTATGGAATAGCCCAGGAATGGGGATGGTAATATTTGTATCTTTCTAGGGAAGAAAGCAAATCTTGAATTTCAACACCTTGTCCAGCCTGGTGGATATTTTCCTAGCCAATTCTGTGGGAGTTCAGGTTTATTCTCTGGACAATAACGAAAGCCACTGCCTACATGAGCTGTTCAAAGAGATTCTTTCAGGAGATCCAAAACCCAGCATGGTATCAGTAAATGTGTTAGTCAGAAGGAAACGGGGACACAATTCTGCTTGGGCTGGTGTAAAGCATGAGTCCAAAGGGTGAAACATCTCTCCCCCTGCCTAGAACAGGCAATAGAGAATTGCAATAATGTTATTAGGAAAATGGACATTTCTCCAATGCTTCCTGAACTGTCTTGTATACTGCAGCATTGTTATTTGGTTTGCTCTCTCTTATGATTCTAGAATAGCAAAAAAAACTAATTTTTACCAGAAACCCTGAGATACATTCCAGGGTCTGACAGAAATAACTGACACCCACATTTGGGATTACTTGTTCTCCTATCCATAAGGACAGTTCACCAAGAATTTTCTATTACAATGGAGATATCAGAGAGCTGAAGAGAGTTGTAATTAATTCAGCGGCTACAGAATTATTCTGGCCATAGTGGCTTATAATGCAAAATCATTCCAAGTAAATGCTGGATAACATCTAATAGATCCCACTCCAGTCTGACTCTCCATAAGCCTTCAAAAATAGGTTCCTTCATATCCACTTCTTCACTGAGTGGAGTTGTGTCTAGACACAAGCTCAAAAGGGAAAAGAGATCCCAGAAACACCAAGGTACTTTTGAGGATGCCTTTCCTAGGTTAATTCAGGAGGAATGGTGGGAAGAAAGGTCTGACTATGAGCTGTGGCAAGGGAGAAGGGCACAAGAGGCCAGTTTCCCCTGTCCTAAGTCCCCCAGCTCTTTGAGCTCCTGTCTGTGAGTTCTTCCAGCATCCTGAGGCCCTTGCCTTAATGGTCCTTCTAGATCATGAAAGGAAGAGATGCATTTAGGTATCTTTATAACCCACATGGATCCTTGCACACAGTACATGTTAAATTAATAGATCAGAATTAATTAATATCTTTTCACCTGGACAGTGAACCTGCTTATGGAACCATGGAAGCTCTCCAATGAGGTTACAATATTATCCATGATATAACTAAGTGTTGCCATACAGCAAACCTTGGGTCTGGGATGTGTAAGTATATCCCAGGAAATATAAAAATAAAGAAGACTCAGTCTATGCCTTCTAGGAGCTCAGAGACTAGCAAGGCAGAGAGCCCGGTAAATGGATCATTTCAAAACAGTATGGTCCATTTCAAAAATAAAAAATAAAGTTAATAAGCGAATGTTTATTGTGTTCCTAGCGCTTGCGTTACCTCCTACAAGTATTACCCCCATTTCAGAGTTCACACAGGTTAGGTAAAATGAAACAGGCCCATAAGGGGCAGAGCTGTTGAGCAGGCTGATGTCGGGCGTGAGCCCTTCTGTACTGCTCTGAGAGAGGTGCAGACGACCTGGGCCTAAAGAACCGGCCACACGGTTAAATGCTTTAGCCGATAAACATTTTCCACCGAATTTGACCAAATGCTGTCTCCGTTCTCCCTGTGTTCTGAGCTCCCACAGCACCAGAGTCTATACACCAACCACTTTCAGTCCTATCTACGGGCCTTGCTATTGGGTGTGTTTACAGCTCCTTGATTTTCTTTTCTAAATGATTTACACTCTTAACTTGGCTATAAAATCCTTGAAGACAAGAATCTAGTTTTTATTTCTATTTCTCATTCAGCTCCTGGCACAGCGTTGATATATGGCAACTATTCCATATATTGGCGAGTTGACTGATTATTGCTATATTTTCCCGTGGTAAAACTAAACCAAATCCACTCCCATGTTCTCTGAAGCACTATGTATAATAGACAAGATGTGGGAAAAAAACCCAGATGTCAAGCAACAGATAAAAGGAGTAAAAATATGGCGTATACATAGAATGGAATATTATCCAGCCTTAAAAAAAGAAGGAGATGGAGGGGCACCTGGGTGGTTCAGCTGGCTAAGCATCCAACTTTTGGTGTCGGCTCAGGTCATGATCACAGTTTGCGAGTGCGAGCCCCACATCAGGCTCTGTGCTAATGGTGAAGACCCTGCTTGGGATTCTCTCTCTCTCCCTCTCTGTTTGCCCCTCCCCTACTCTCTCTGTCTGTCTCTAATAAATAAATAAACAAACAAACAAACAAACAAAAACGGAGATGGTGCACTATGTGACAACAAGGATGAGACTTGAGGACACGATATTGACCGAAATAAGCCAATCACAGAAGGACAAACACCGCAGGATTCCACTCATATGAGTTGTCACAAATAGTCAAGTTCATAAAAACCAAAAATGAAATGGTGAGCCAATGAGATACCACCTCACACTGGTCAGAAGCTAAAATTGCAAGTCAGGAAAAACAGATGTTGGTGAGGATGTGGAGAAAGAAGAACCCTATCGCACTGTTTGTGGGGATGAAAACTGGTGCAGCCACTCTGGACAAGAGTATGGAAGTTCTTCAAAAAATTAAAAATAGAACTACCCTATGACTCAGGAATTGCACTACTAGGAATTTGCCAAAGGATACAAAAATGCTGATTTGATTTGAAAGGGCACATGCACCCCCAATGTTTATAGCAGCACTATCAACAATAGCTAAATTATGGAAAGAGCCCAAATATCCATCAATTGGTAAATGGATTAAGAAGATATATATATAATGGAATACTACTCAGTGATGAAAAAGAATGAAATCTTGCCATTTGCAACAACGTGGATGGAACTGGAGGGTATTATGCTAAGCAAACTAAGTCCGAGAAAGACAGATATCATGTGATTTCACTCATATGTGGAATTTGAGAAATTTAACAAATGATCATAGGGGAAGGGAAAGAAAAGTAAGATAAAAACAGAGAGGGAGGAGGGCTTGAGGGTGAGGGTGGGCTAAATGGGGAAGGGGCATTAAGGAGGACGCTTGTTGGGAGAAGCACTGGGTGTTCAACATAGGGGTTGAAAGACTGGATTTTAGTCCTGAAATCTTTATTGCACTATATGCTAACTAACTTGGATGTAAATTAAAAAATAAATAAAAATTGGTAGAAAAGCAGACACTTAGGTCAATGGAACAGAATAGAGGACCCAGAAATGGAGCCACAAACGTATGGCCAACTAATCTTTGATACAGCAGAAAAGAATATCCAATGGAATAAATATAGTCTCTTCAGCAAATGGTGTTGGGAAAACTGGACAGCGACATGCACAAAAATGAACCTGGACCACCTTTTTACACCACACACAAAAATAAACTCAAAAACAGATGAAAGACCTCAATGTAAGACAGGAAGCCACCAAAATCCTAAAGGAGAAAGCAGGCAAAAACTTCTTTGACCTCGGCCTCAGCAACTTCTTACTCAACATGTCTCCAAAGACAAGGGAAACAAACACAAAAATGAACTACTGGGACCTCATCAAAATAAAAAGCTTCTGCACAGCCAAGGAAACAATCAGCAAAACTAAAAGGCAACTGAAGGAATGGGAGAAGATATTTGCAAATGACATATCAGATAAAAGGTTAGTACCCAGAATCTATAAAGAACTTATCAAACTCAACACCCAAAAACCAAATAATGCAGTGAAGAAATGGCAAGAGACATGAAGGGACACTTTTCTAAAGAAAACATCCAGATGGCTAACAGACACGTGAAAAAATGCTCAACATCACTCATCATCAGGGAAATACAAATTAAAACCACAATGAGATATCAACTCACACCAGTCGGAAAGTCAGAATGGCTAAAATTAACAACTCAGGCAACAACAGATGTTGGCGAGGATGTGGAGAAAGAGGGTCTCTTTTGCACTGCTGATGGGAATGCAAACTGGGGCAGCCACTCTGCAAAACAGTATGGAGTTTCCTCAAAAATTGAAAATAGAACGACCCTATGACTCAGTAATTGCACTACTAAGTATTTATCCAAGGGATACAGGTGTGCTGTTTTGAAGGGGCACATGCACCCCAATGTTTACGGCAGCACTATTGACAATAGCCAAAGTATGGAAAGAGCCCAAATGTCCATCGATGGATGAATGGATAAAGAAGATGTGGTATATATACAATGAAGTATTACTTGGCAATCAAAAAGAATGAAATCTTGCCATCTGCAGCGACATGCATGGAACTAGAAGGTATTATGCTGAGCGAAATAAGTCAGTCAGGGAAAGACAAATATCATATGACTTCATTCATATGTGGAATTTAAGATACAAAAACAGATGAACATAAGGGAAGGGAAGCAAAAGTAATATAGAAACAGGGAGAGGGACAAAACATAAGAGACTCTTAAATACAGAGAACAAACAGAGGGTTGCTGGAGGGGCTGTGGGTGGGGGGATGGGCTAAATGGGTAAAGGGAATGAAGGAGGACACTTGTGGGGATGAGCACTGGGTGTTATACATAGGGGATGAATCACTGGAATCTACTCCTGAAATCATTACTGCACTATATGCTAACTAACTTGGATGTAAATTAAAAATAAATAAACAAATTTTTAAAAATTAAATAAACAAACAAACAAAAAACAGAGAGGGAGACAAACCATAAGAGACTCTTAAATACAGGGAACAAACGGAGGGTTGATGGGGGTGGGGGGTTAAATGGGTAGCGGGCATTAAGGAGGGCACTTTTTGGGATGGGTGTCATATGTAAGAGATGAATCACTGGGTTCTACTCCTGAAGCCTAGACTACGTACGTTAACTAATTTGAGAATTAAAGAATAAAATGGTGGTTGCCAGGAGCTGGGGGTGAGGGGATATGGGGAGTTGCTGATCGGGGGTATGACAATTTAGTTATGCAAGATGAGCAAGTTCTAGTAGTCTGTTGTTACAAACATTGTACCTGCGGACAAAACTATATCATACAACTAAAAAGCTAAGAAGCTAAATTTCATATTAAGGGTTCTTATCTCACACAACACACACATACACACACACACACACACACAGAGTCATATAATCCCTAATGCCTTTAAATAAAAAATAAGCCAAATTAAACCAAACTAAACCAAAAAAACACTTACCCTGGCCCTATTTCTGCTGCTGGCTGTTATTCCATTTCTTTGTCCCCTCTGCAGCAAAACCCTTCAAAAGAGTTTTTCCCCTAGTTTTCTTCAGGTAAAATTTACATATAATATTGTATTAAATTAAGATGTACTATATATATATGTGTGTGTGTGTGTATTGTGCATATACATTGTGTATATATATATTGTATATATATATATTGTGTATATATATATATATATGTATAATGATAATCACCACAAGTTAACATCCATCACTTTAAAAAGTTACATTTTTTTCCTGTGATGAGAACTTTTAAGACCTATTCTTTTAGCGATATTCAAATATACGAGACAGTATATTTAACTATAGCCACCATCCCGTACATTACATCCCCAGGACTTATCTCGCTTATAACTGGAAGCTTTTACTTTTTTATAACTCTCCCCGTTTCCATCCCTCATCTTCCACTTCCGGCAAACACTTATCTGTTCTGTTCTTGAGTTTGGCTTTTTGAGAGTCCACATATAAGTGAAATCATATGATATTCATCTTGCCCTGTCTGACTTACTTCACTTACCGTAATGCTCTCCAGGTCCATCCATGTTGTCACAAATGGCAAGATTTCCTCATGTTTTATCACTGCAGAATATTATCCAGTCATAAATATATATTTACTTAGTCATATATATTATATATATATTCAGTCATAAATTAAATATATATATTCAGTCATATATATATATATGCATGCTGCAACTTCTTTATCCATTCAGATTGTTTCCATGACTTGACTGTTATAAGTAAAGGTACAATGAACCTAAAGGTGCCGGTATCTCATTGAGGAAGTGATTTTATTTCCTTCAGATATGTACCAGAAGTGGGACTGTGGGATCCCACGGGAGTTTGATTCTTGATTTCGTGAGGAATGTCTATACTGTTTTCCATCGTGATGGTGCCGGTTTACATTCCCACCAACGGCGCACAAGGGCTCCCTTTCCTCCTATTTTCACCAACACTTACCTCTTGTCTCTTAGATGATAGCTATTCTAACAGGTGTGAGGTGGTATCTCATTGTGGTTTTTATTTTCATTTCACTGATAATCAGTGAGGTTGAGCACCTTTTTACCTGCCTGTTGGCCATGTGTATTTCTTCTTTGGAAAAATGTTCAGTTCCTCTGACTATTTTTTTACACGTTTATTTATTTATTTTGGGAGAGAGAGAGAGAACCAACTGGAGAGGGGCAGAGAGAGAGAGGGAGAGAGAGAATTCCAAGCAGGCTCCACACTGTTGGCACAGAGCCCAATATGAAGCTCGATCTCGCAAATGCACGAGATCATGACCTGAGCCCAAACCAAGAGTTGGAGGCTTAACTGACTGAGCCACCCTACTGCCCACTCTGACCATTTTTTTAAATTGAATTTTTTTTTACTATTAACTTGTATGAGTGCCTTACATATTTTACACATTACCCCCTTATCAGACATAACATGTGCAAATATTTTCTCTCATTCCATACATTGCCTTTTCACTGGGTTGATGGTTTCCTTTGTTTTCGGTGCAGAAACTTTTTAGTTCTATGCAGTACCATTTATTTATGTTTGTTTTTATTGTCAAACCCTAAAACTCATTGCCGAGACAGATGTCAAGGAGCTTAACCTCCGTTTTCTTCTAGGATTTTCACGGTTTCGGGTCTCACATTCAAGTCAAATGAGCAAAGGAGCGTTCTATATTGTTTGCAATCCCTCTCCTCTCATTTCCTCTTAGACGTGATCCCGTTGAACGGTTGCCCACACCATCTTTCCAAACCTGCTGTTGTCCAGGTCACCAGTGACCTCCATGTTGCTAAAAAGAATGACAACATCTCAATTCTCATCTTTCTTGACCTCCCTACAGCATTTGAACCAGTTGATTCTGATATGTTCCTTTACCTGGCTCCAAGAACCCCACAGAACAACCTCTTGAGTTGCTGTCTTTCAGGTCTTTGGTCAGTCTTCTCCTCACCCCAACCTCTTATTATACTGGAGTATCCCAAGTTCCTCTTCCCAAGAGTGCCCTTGGTCCTGTTCTCTTCTTCCTTGGTGATCGCATCCAGCCTGATGGTATTTAAATATCAGGTGTATGCAAATAACCTCCAGATTTACATTTAAAGCTCAGATATCCCCTTCCAGGGTAACTCCAGACTTACACTCAGCATTTCCACTTGGATATCTGTAACTGATATCTCAGACTCAACATGCATAACACAAAACTCCTATTCTCCCCTACAAAACCTCCCTTCCATCTGAGCTGGGAGAAACTCAGCTCTTTCAGTGCTCAAGCTCAAAACCTCAGGCTACCACCAAACCTATCAGGAAATCTCCAAACTTATGTTTGGAAATGGAGCCCTTTTTACAACCTCCACCTCTACTGCTTCTATTCTCTCTCTCCTCCTCCTATCCATCGCTTGATCTACCCTTGCATTCTAGTCTCAATACAGCAACCAGAGTGATCTTTACAAAATCGAAGTCATATCATGCCATTCCTCTGCTTAAATTTCTCAAGGGGCTCTCCATTTATCTTAAAATGAAAGGGAAAGATCTTACAGTGACCAATAATACCATGTAGGATTTAGACCCCAGGGCCACTCCGGCGTTATCCATCACCCAGTATTGGCCACCCACCTGCACAACGCCCTGAGCTAGTCACACTGGCCTCCTTAGTTTTCCTCGAACACCCAGGTACTCCACCCCCTAGGGTCATTGCACGTAGCAATTCCTCTGCCTGGGGGCTCTAGTTTGGGACATCTGCACAGCTGAGTCCCTCCCCTCCCTGCAGTCTTTACTCGAGTGTCACATGCTCAAAGTTCTCACTCTGACCAGCTGCAGAGCACCCCCTGCTCTGCTCTCCCAATGTCCTCTACTTGACTGTATGTTTCTTGTTCCAGAGCGTTGCTCGCGTTAGAACATAACGATGACTTGCTATTTCTTATTTTTATTGTTTATTGTCCATCTTCCCCCGCTGACCTAGAAGCTTCATGAGGGCAGAGATCTGTGTCCGTTTTGCTCCCCGAGCCATCTCCACCTCCTGGTGCATAGTAGAGACACTCAAAGAATATTCGTTGAATGAATGAATAGTTCATTAGCCCATCCCTCTGGAACCAGGTAGGCAGAGTGAGTGTCTAGAGTGGGTCTTCATAGACCAAGAAACCTAGTGGGTACAGGGTCCCGGGTAGAGGAGGGAAGGAGGATTAATCATTTATCCGCATGCCCCTCTCCCGGCGGCGGTGTAAATAGAGATTTAACCTGAGCGCCCTTCAAAGCACGGAGCCTTCCCAGGAGAAAAGTGTCGACAAAGTACAGGGGGATGGGAGCCGCCGAGGGTGAGACTTTGATTTGCGGAATTTCAGTTTATTGGGAGAGCACGTTGGGGTGCTTCCCCCCTCATGAGACTGGCCCCCTTTGTCCTTCCTCTTCCATCCGGGCCTCACAGCTACATCTTGTGATCAATCCCCTTCCCCTGGGGGACAAGGAGGGGCTTGGAGCTCAGACGCCATCAGCAGCACAACCCCAATCAATGCTGAGATCAATGCTGGTGTTTGAAATCCAAATCCGTGGCATTCACTTCATCCAGCAGCGTTTTCCTCAGCCGAGTGGGGACTCCAGGAGCTGCAGCCTTTTCCCTCTAAATTGAAAGTGGTTTTTTTTAGTCACAGTAGTGGGTTTCAGAACTGCAAACCAGAGAGGCGTTTTGATTCCACAAACAGCCCCCAGAGGAAACCATTTCAAGCCTGACATTTTTCTTCTTTAGCCAAGGGACCCAATGGCATCATCTCAAAACTCTCCTTCCCCCAGGCCTCCCCCACCTCTTGCACGCACACACACACACACACACACGCGCGCGCGCACACACACAATTTACCTCCCATTGAACTAGCTTAAATGGGAAATAAAATCACTTCCTTCAGCCTATTTTTACTCCATCAGAATGAAGAGAAGAAAATGTATTATAAAGAAGGGTTCTAATGACCTTACCTGCTTAGAGCTACAGACACCAGAGGATCTTATTAGCTGAAAAGTCTCTTTTGTGTTCACATCTGTCTAGGTAGGGACACTACTGCCTTCGTGTTTGTGTTTGGACAGGGCCGCCCAGCCTCCCGATGTCCTGCGGAGAGGGACACCTTGAAGTGCCTCATGCCGACATCACAGAGCCCCGGGTCTGCTTATCTGGGTCAGCAGAGAGCCTGCTCCCCACAAGCAGCCAAGCACTTCTGGGGAAATAGAGGATTTGTTAAGAACTGCGTGTTTGTTCCTGTGCCTTTGTGAAGCCTCTACATTGACTAGCGGCTCCCACCTTCCCTTCCCTGGAAAGACAAGAGAAATCTATCGAGAAAGGAGAAGGGGTACCTCCTAGGAAGCCTGAAGCATAAGGAGCATGAAGACGTGAAGACATGCCCCTCACCTTGTCCTTGCCTGGTTTTCAGCTGCCTCGCCTGATGAAAACTGGGGAAGGGGAGTGACCCAGAACATCCCTTACATTTGGAGAGCGGAGAATCTGGGACTATCAGAGTTGGAAAGGATACAAGAGGTCAATCAATTCCTGCTCTTCCCCGGTCCCATTTTACAGATGAATGAACTAAGGAACAAAGAGAAAATGCTATAAAGCAAATAGGAAGCAAAGCGAGGTCCAACGAGAGTGGTAATTCACTTCAGAGGTTCCACATAGGGGGGTAATTTTGGAGGGGGCAACTGGGAGACATATGTTGAAGCTGCTTTTGCATTCAAGATGCTACCTCTTAAGATGCATGTTTGTTTGGGAGGCCTTGCTAGAGATTGATCTACCAGGGACACCAAAGAGAATCCAGAAAGCCTGAGTCCTAATCTAGAGCTGAGTTCACCACTCCTCACTGCCTTGTAATAGCAAATCATCATCAGAATCTCTGTCAGAACATCCCCTAGAGCCACGGTCATGGACTCCACCTTCCCATAGGCTGGATGATGTCTCTCCTCTCATCATGTGCCTGGTCTGAGGCGCCTCATAGACCTTCAAGCTGCTAGACCTCAAGGAAACAAATGGCACCAGATTTGTCCTGCCTGGAAACTTCAAAACTCTTGGCCCAGAGATTTCTCATTTCTCTGCTCACTCTGACCACACCCACCTTGGCATTTTCTGTGCATACAGTGCTTCCAATCGTCTGCTACCAGGGAGCCCTTTGGGCTGCTTTCGCCTAAGTCTCATCCCATAGATCGCACTTCATAAGCAAGAGCCTTCATGGGCCCGGTGGATTTGCCCAAACCCATACCACCTATCCCTACATGCATTGTTAACAAGAGAGCCATCAAAAGTAGGTAGGGTGGGTAAGTAGGTGTTACCCATCCCTTCTCTTGAGAAAAGAACGAGAAGTTCTTGCCTCAGGGGTGGGAGGTCAAGAATCTTGATCATGGAACCAAAAGTATTCACTGTCATGGTTTCTTTCAGCTAAAATGCTCTTGCCCCTTCCTCCTGCCTGAGAGAACGCTGTACATTAGCAAATTCCAGACCAGGTAATACTTACCTCTAATGAACAGCAAAACTATCTGTGGGTCTTTTTCCAAATACAAAGTCTTAGTCACTTTGAATCAGAGTTCCCGAATACTCATTGAATTGGAGGGATGGGCTACGAGCAATTTTTTTAAGTCCATTTCGCTCTATTTCCCTCCTGTTCACGTGTGCATTTGGTTCAAATAAAAAAAAAAAATGAAATAATCTGGAAGGGCTTTGAAGAAACGCAATAACAAATTGCTAGCCATTCCTCTAAGTCTTTATCCCAAAGACAACTTCATTTCCTCCTTCTAGTTATTTTGATGGTTACCATCATGTGTCGTAAAACCTATTTCTGTTATTTTTATGGGTATTGTTTGCAATGGATGAGGATTTGGCTCATTTATACCACTTCCTCCCTTCCGTCTCTCCCAAAATGAGCGGATCGCTCTTTTCCGTCACCCCAGCTCTGCAGCAGGGAGCAGCAGGCTCAAACCTACACTTCCTGTCCGCACCACCACCCTCCCCCACTCCCCACTCCGCACCCCCCCCCCCCCCCCCCCCCCCCCGTCCCCGACACAATCTGCAGACTCTTAGGATGAAGGTAGTGCTGGCTGGTAGTGCTGGGCTCCCTACGCTTGTCAACAGGCTGATTCAAAAAGTTGCAGACCAATAAACAGTGTTTATATGATTATGCCCACATCAGTGTTGTTCTCTGCAGAGTCAGGAACAGTTTGTTCTGGTGCATATGCAACTGGTAAACAAGGGACCCCGTCAGGACACAGAAAGTGTATTGGTTCACGGACAATTTTTGTTTTTCAGGCACGCTAATGTTTGAAGCAATCAAGTACGAATTTTGCCACAATGAGGGAGACACGCTTGATATTATATGCAGATCTTCAGAAAACACATATTGGGAGTAGCGCCTTTCATCCATTCAAGAAGAGGAGGGTTTAGGAACTTCTGTCTTAAGTAATTGAGGGAAGCTACAAATGTCTTACTGCAAAGATTTGCCCAGGTGTTAAATTTAAAAAAAAAGAAAACAGGTTAATGAAGAAGGCTGTTCCTAGACTGTACATTTTAGTTTTGATGACCCTGACCTCTATTAGATGCAAACGTCTTCAGGGACCAACAATATCCAAAGAAAAGCAGACCCCTAGTGTTTAAAAAGGAATTAATTGTGATTCTAGCTGTAGGCGCCAGCAAATAGTTAACTGTGCTACTACTTTTCTTAGGATTGCTAGTGGTTTTGTTCGTGCTTTAAGTTACAAAGTTCCACAAGTTTTGAGTCATCAGCCAAACCCTATTTTTCCCATAAGCCCTATTATTTTTATTGTGCAATTTTATAGATCATGAAATAGTTCAGGGATGCCTGAATGATGTTATAGCAGAAATGCCTGACTGTTGTTGGGTTTATGTTTCCTTCTCACTGAAAGTGAGAACTTATCAAAGCTTTGATGTGATCCCTGTGATAGAAATATATACATTCCTATAGAGGCAACTTTGAATGAATTATTCCTTTCTATATTTCACCGTTAGAATTTCTTCATTTTTTTTTTTCAAGCTTTCAGGTATCATCTCTGGTCTATTAATTACCCTTATGCCTAGAAACTGATTTCATTTCCTCATTTTGCTCCAGCCGAGACTGGTTGTTCTTTCATTGGCCGGTGTGTGCATAGCTGTTTACCCTCAGACACAGTCCATTTTTTCTTGAGTTCCACATTTTCCTCTTCCTTGGTTTAACCACTTTTGTTTACTGGCATATATTCTTTAAAAACATCCTATAAAAGGATGCAAGAGGCATGCTTTTGAACACTTGCGTATCTGAAAAGGCTCTATTTCTAGCACTTAACTGAAGCTATGTCTGGGTATAGAAATCTATGTTCAACATATTTTGCCTCTCAATTTTAAAGGCATTGACCCGTTGTCTTCTAGCATCCAGTGTTTCTGATAAGAGGTGTGATGCTAATGTAATTCTTATTTCTGATTTTTTTTCCTGAAAGGCTTAAGGATCTTTTCTTTATTCTTATTGTTCAGAAATTTCACATATGTGTCTAGTTGAGATTCTTCTTACTCATTATGCTTGGTACTTGGTGTCTTTGCATTTGAAGAATCTCAGGAAATTCTCTTGTGTTAATTCTTTGATAAGTTCTCACTTCTGTTTTTACTGTTCCCTATTTTGTTACTCTTATTAATCAGATATTGGACCTCCCGAATTAATGGTTGACATCTCTTATATTTTATCCTATGTTATCTTATATTTTATCTCATTTCGTTCTTTGTAAAATCTTTTCTGAGATACATCTCCAACTGTATCTCTTGAGACTCGTATAGAGATTTTTTTAATTTTAGCAATCATATTTTTAAGTTCCCAATGCTTTTTCCTGTTCTCTGGTCATTCTCTCTGGTCTTCTACGTACCACCTTTTTTCTCACATATAGAAGCAATAGACTCTCTAATTTCTCTGAATGTATTTACACATATTTAGGTTTCCCTTCTGCTCCCTGAAATACTTTTTGCCTCTGGTAAAATACAAGACTTCCTTTGCCTTCCCCAGTAGCTCTGGGTTCTCACAGGCTCATTGCCTCTTTCTCTGTGGCATATCTTCTAGTCCGGGGCTTCCTGAACTCTGCTTCATCAATTGTCACTCCTGCCTCCACTTTTCTCGTCCAATAAAGCAATTTGTGGAAAACTCTTGTCTGTTTCTGTTTCTCCTTTGCATTGTCTTTGTTGATGTGGGTTTATACCTGGGTTGTACTGTTTACTTCAATAAGATCCCCTCACGGAGAATGTGCGTCTGTGATCAGTTCAACATCTTGTGAGAGAGGTTGGCATCTAGAGTTTTTAAAGGATCTGCAGGATGCCATATGACCTAGCAATTACACTTCTGGGCGTTTATCCTAGAAAAATAATTTTTTTTGCTCATATAAAAATACTTACACGAATTTCATAGGAACTTTATTTGTAATAGCCAAAAAAAACTGGAGGCAATTCCAATATTCCTTGACTGACAACTGGATAGACAAATCTGTGCAATGGAAAACTACTCGGCAATAAAAAGGAACAAATTATTGATAAACACAATGACTTGGATAGATCTCAAGGTCCTAATGCTGAGTGAAAAAAGCCAGTCTGGAAAGGTTACATACTGCGTGATTCCATTTATAGAACCTTCTCAAGGTGGCAGAATTCTACATATATAGAAAAGCTCTGTGGTTGCCAGAGATTAGGGATGTGGGAATAGTGTAACTACTAAGGAGTGATGTGAGGGAGTTTCTTTGTGGTGATGGAGCGATTCCATAACCGGATTGTCCTGTTGGTTACTCAAATATACACCTGCGACGAAATTTTGTAGAATTATACACACACACCAAAAAAAAAAAAAAGGTGTATGTAAAAGCTGATGAAATCCAAATAAAGTGTGTGTTTGAGCTGTTAGTACTGTTTACAACCACATTAATTTCTTTGTTTCGACAACGTACAATGTTTGTGCAGAATAGTTTCACTGGGGGAAGCTGGATGAAGAGTAGCTGGAACTCTGTAGTATTTAAGGTGATTTTATGCCCGTTGTTCACTTTTAAAACCCACTATACTAGTGAGTCTTAAGTTACAAAATAAAAACCTATTTAAAAAAACCATACTTTCCCATGAACCAGACAAACAAAAAAGCTCTGTAGATGATTCCAGTTATGAGTCAGTATTGAGTTTTGCTACATGAAACTGGGCTCTGAAAAGTTCGACGATACATTCATCCCACTGAGCTCTGTGTAATCCAGCATTTACCAAACTCATTTAGCTGAGAAACCTCTTTGTCACATATTTAGAAACATGCTATGGAAAACGCGGTGGAAAATTGTGATAAAAGAAATGCCAATATTTTTGCCAAGCGTTTCCTTGAAAGTGTATCGAAGAGAAGGCAGAGTCCTTCTCCACCCCCACCTGCCCGTTTATAAAGTTGGTTTCCTGATGTCCTTTGTACTTGAACAATTCTTTTTAACTGATGTTCCAGAGCTGTTTTGACCAGTGTGGCTGCTCTTAGGGCCAACAAATAGGTCAAGAACTTTGGGGCCATAAGGCCCTACTGCAAAGCTCTTTGGCTGAATAAACTTGGACAAAGAATTTCACACCTCCAGAGGTGTCAGGAACATCACCCTACTTTGAACGTCTCTGATTCTGTTTGGGATTAATGAGGAAATAGTGCTAAAGCAGATGAAACTTCTCTGGGACGACCATTCCAAGACATGAGACCTATTTATCAGCCAACCTAGACTGCGGTTTCCAATGACAGAAATTTGTCCAGTTGGGCAGGTGGGAAAATGGATTATTGCTCTGGACCTTCTTCTTGCCTGCAGATACAGAGTCACTACGTGGTTTATTGGTTTATACAACAGGGGCTGGCTGCAGCAGGCAGAGTTTTGCTGATTAGTAAATTGGCCACCTTCCCTAATGCTGTCTGAAACCATCATTCTACTTGCCCACATTAACCTTGCCTTAAACTTTTCAAGAGTTACATAATCTTGTCTCCCCTCAGTCCTTATGAGCTCTGCTTCCAGCAGGTCAATTTGTACTGGCTTATGTTTTACGCTGAAAAGACCAGAAAGTCCTTGTCTTGGGCAAAAGCTGCGTATTCAGCCTTGGGGATTCACACTTAACCTGTATTGTTTTGAAATAACATGCAACTGCAGGGTAGATCTACCTGTTACTAGGTAGCTGAAATCACCATTTTGACTTCTTTTTTTTTTATTTTTATTTTTTTTTATTTTTTTTTCAACGTTTATTTATTTTTGGGACAGAGAGAGACAGAGCATGAACGGGGGAGGGGCAGAGAGAGAGGGAGACACAGAATCGGAAACAGGCTCCAGGCTCTGAGCCATCAGCCCAGAGCCCGACGCGGGGCTCGAACTCACGGACCACGAGATCGGGACATGGCTGAAGTCGGACGCTTAACCGACTGCGCCACCCGGGTGCCCCTACCATTTTGACTTCTTAGTAACTAGTTGATTCAGATAAAGCTGTCAAGCTGAGTATGTCCTGGCTCTAATCTAGGTCTTTGCCAATGTGACTGGAAACTCCTTATGGGTAGGATTTTGTCTTTTCTTAAAAACAACAACAACAACAAACAAACAAAAAAAGAAACAGAAACAAAACCCAAAAGTCTCTTCTTCCCTACCCTAGCAGATGGCCAAAAAATGCGTAGCTCACCAGCATGTTGTCACAGAACTCCGGCTTACGACTCAAGAGGCTAGATCCCAAGATGCTTCTGACTCCCCTGGAGACCCGGACTGTTCATATGTGAGAAGAGAATGTTGAGGCATCAACATTTGGCCGTAGAAACCGAACTTCACACAGCAAATCACACAGAACCCAACATCTGTGAGCAAGTTGGATGCTAGTTTATTTGGTGACAGGATGCGAGGACGGGGCCGAAAGGCCCACCCAGTCATGTTACCTTGCCACTTCCTTCAACTCAGCGGACCTCCAAGGGCTGCTTAGAGAATCTGTGGATTTGACCACCCGTGGATAAAAGCATTTTGGTTTCTCTTTTGCCCCTGATACCAGTCAAAAAGAAACTAAAGAAGGTCTGTTATCTGCTTAGGGTGACCAGCTGTGCCAGAGTTATTGAGCTTCAGAGGTTACCCAGAATGCAGGACTTTCTGTGCTAAAACCAAGATAGTCCTGAGGCAACTGGGATGGTAGGTCTCTCTACTGAAGTTCGTTCAAGAACATGGGAGAGAATTGCAATGAGGTCAGAGTGATAAAGCAAGGTGGGAAGAGGTTCCGGGCATGTGGCAGGTGAACCCTAAATGGGTCCCCCATGACCCCCACCTCTTGGTGCTTGTGCTTTTGTGTAATGCCCTCCCTCTTAGGGTAAGCGGGATCTGTGACTTCCTTCTAACCAATGGAATATGGCAAAGGTGATGGATATCACCCCTGTTATTATGGCATGTTATAAAAGACCCAGCGTTATCACACTGGGGCTAGAGCACTTCTTCCAGGCTTGAAGAAGTCATTCCCACAAGGAATTGTGGGAGGCCTCCGGCTGAGAGCCAGCAAAACGTCGGAGCTCTCAGTCATACTGGGCTTGCAAACATTCTTCTCCAGGGGAGACTCCAGATGAGGACACAGCCTGGCCAAAGCCTTAACTGCAGCCTTGTGAGATTCTGACCAGAACACCCAGCTGAGTTGTGCCTGGACTCCTGACCCATGGAAACTGAGATGATAACTGTGCATTTGTCAAGCTGCTGAGTTTGCCCTAATTTGTTCCGTAGCCATAGAAAATGAAGGCAAGGTGCTTTTCCCTGCGCTTGTGAGAATTAGCTCCCACAGGAAAGGGCTAATGTCCCCACCATTCTGTGATGCAGTCTTCTCCTAGCACTCCTTCCGAGAAGGTGGTACCACCAGCTGGGTGTTAAGATCTACCTCTGGCCCTGATCCTCTGTGCCCTGAGTTACCACCTTCTTGAGCCGTGTTCAGTGTTCCACAGAGAAATTACACAGAACCTGTGAGTGCCTTCCTTGGTCACAGAGTTTGAGTCTCAAAATCAGAGAACCAAGGCTTTGAAAAATAGGTCACTTTGGACTAGAATCACCCTCCTGTACAGCAGTGACCAGCTCTCATTATAATCCTATATTCGCTTTTAACAAATTGTCAAGTTAGGAATTGAAAAAAAAAAATCAGGATTCAAAACGATTCTCCTCCTTCCTTTCTGTTTCCCTTTCTTCCTCCCCTCCTGCCCTGTCCTCCACCCCTCTCCCTTCATGTGCACTCATTTCTGTTGTTCAGAGAACACGGTAAAAGGATTAGAACATATAGCATTGTACCAAATTGGTCTAATGGAAATGAGGACCCTGCTATTAGAAATGCAGGTAGGACAGGGGTGCCTGGGTGGCTCAGTCGGTTAAGCGTCCGACTTCGGCTCAGGTCGTGATCTCACAGTTCGTAGGTTCGAGCTCCGCGTCGGGCTCTGTGTTGACAGCTGGGAGCCTGGAGCCTGCTTCGGATTCTGTGTCTCCCTCTCTCTCTGCCCCTCCCCTGCTCGTGCTGTCTCTCTCCATCTCTCAAAAATAAATAAATGTCAAAAAAAATTTTTTTAAAGAAAAAAAGAAATGTAGGTAGGACATAAAACAGAATAATTGACAGTTTTCACATTGTAGGCCAACCTTAGCGTTCCTTTGTTTGACTGGCCCACACCCCAGCTCAGTGTGATTATCCATTTTAGAACCAGTGGAAGGAACAGAAGAAGGGCAGCACTTAAGTCTAACGTGCCACCTGCCGAAGCAGCAGCACATGGGAGTTGGCCAAGCCCCTCCTGGCACCTTGTCACCATATACGGAAACCGAACATGCTCAGGCAATGGACTTGGTACCAGATTAACATATATTATCAGTAGCTGTCCCGGATATCCCGAGCTTTGGAACAATCCTGCCAGCAATCCAAGGCTGTTTCCAGTTGGAGAGGACCAGGGAAGCAGTCTCCTGGGATAGCACTCACAGAGACTTCGCTTTCGCATAAGAACTCACCTGACTTCTCAATTAAGGGGCAGCCAGTGCCCCAGGCAGAAGGAATAAGATAGCTTCAAAGCCATGACATATTTGCTACCCATGCCAAGGTGCCGGCAAAGTAGCTCTAGGACTCCAATATTAATTATTGAAAATTACTTTGAAAGCCGATAGATTTACTTACACCTTCTCTTAATCTAAAAATTATTTGAGGTGAATGTTCCAGTATGTTCATCAGTGGGCCTGGCCACCCATCTTTATTCACAATATACTATAGAGGAGCATTTTTTTTTTTTTTTTTGCATATATCCTGGGTTTCAAGTGTCTTTACACAGCTGCATGAGATATGTCACTCCTGCTCAGCCTTGAAAAGAAGTCACTCACACAGTGAAAAATCTCGAGTCAGACTGTTCTGTGATCCACTCACAGCAAAAACTATATGGTTTTTTTTCTAGTTTTTTTTCTAGTGGTTTTTTTCTAGTTTCTTTTCTTTTCTTTTCTTTCTTTCTTTCTTTCTTTCTTTCTTTCTTGACTTGAAACATATTTGTAAAAGCAAAGAATAGAATGTGAGCCATTTTTCTACCTACTCCTATTACTAGCCACTCTTACATGGTCATTTTAATCACTTGGACAAATCACTGGCTTAAGTAATGTCAGTGGAAATCAAACAGATGTGATGTTGGGATGCCTGGGTGGTTCAGTTGGTTAAGCATCTGACTCCGGATTTAGGCTCAGGTCATGATCTCACGCTTCATGAGATCGAGTCCCAAGTCAGGCTCTGTGTCGACAGCCTGCCCTTCCCCTGCTCTCTCTCTCTCTCTCTCTCAAAATAAATAAACTTAAAAAAAATATGTGATGGCTAATGAAGCTATTTCATGGAGGAGAAATTCAGCCATAAAGCCTCCCTCAGGAAAGGCTTGGGCAGTGGTCACCTGGTCAGCTCCTTCCTTAATCTTCAGCCTCCTTGAATGTGATGCATAAACTCTAATTTCTGAAGGGAATTGTAAATCAGCAATGATCATGATCACTTTTGTCACATGCTAAAGCCTGGACTATATATAAATAACCGACAGTCATTTTTCCTGTGTGTTCTTTTTTTCCATTAGGAAGATGGGCTTCTTCAAAGTGCTTTGCTATTTTAAGGCCTCGAACATTTCCAGCACTTGCGCAGGGTTGCTCTGAGCCTTGACTTATTTACAGAGAGATGTTGAACTGAGATAAGGCTACTTAATAATCCACCAGTTCTTGTTAAACACACTTTCTTTCCATATCCTTGGTGGAAGCTCAGAGTAAGCACTCTCAGACAGAGATACTGCTTGGATACTCAGATACTGCTGTTTTTATTCTAGAAAAGGCTACTTGAACCTTGAGTTACCCAGAATGGCTTCACTGGCTGGATTTTGACACTGGTCAATGGCTAAACAGTTTCAAAGGCTTTAAGGTAAAACACGCGAGAAGGGGTTTGAAAGAAGGGAATCATCTAATTCTCATCCTTCCAATAATTTTGCAAGATCCATAATAATATTCTTCTATTACAGAAGAGGAAATAGAGGATCAAATTGCTTGTAGGCGGCAGAACCAGGATTTGAATCCAGGTCAGCCTGATCTATCACATCCACCACTGCCACTGTCCCCGCCACGCCACTGACTTCCAGAAGCCATGACCTTCCAGATGGAAGAGAAGTGACTGCTTTGCCGGCAGGTACTACAAATACTTGAGGCTCAAAAGTCAGTTCACATGTCAAATGTGTATTAAGCACTTACTATGGGTCAGGCACTAGGCTAGGATCTGTCCAGTCTGAAGAGTCCCTAGTCTAAATGCTTAGACTAGGAACATCCACCAATAATCTACATTTACCAACAAGGCAAAGGGGTTAACTCTTCATATCTTAGGCTTATTCTCTCTCTCTCTCTCTCTCTCTCTCTCTCTCTCCACCCCCCTTTCTCTCATACACACACCATTCAGGCAAAATCTTTCTGACAACTTTTTTGCTTCAAAACCACACTTGGATTCACTGCAGTCTATGTACAGCAAAATTAATAAATAGGGGAAAATTGTCCTTTTCTCCTTCCCCATCAGGGATAGCTCAGAAAGTGGTGTCACCTTGATTGGGAGAAGAAATCCCAACGAGTCTAAACAGTGAGATGTGCTTTTTTAATGTAATTATTTACTTGTTTTAAATGCTGTTCATTGTAGGAAAAATAGAAGATACAGAAAGAAAAAATGATATCACACCTTCCCATCCCCATAACACAATCAATATTGACACCTCGCTACTTACTTTCACAAAGTTTTTCTAGGCACGCATATGTAAACACCCAGATTGTACCTAGATACTGTTTTGTAACTCACTTTTCTCATGGTATATTATATACATCTTGCTGTGTGAGTATATATTAATATCACCTAAAATAAGTATATACAGGGGCGCCTGGGTGGCTCAGTCGGTTAAGCGTCCAGCTCTTGATTTTGGCTCTGGTCATGATCTCACAGTTCGTGGGATCAAGCCCCACACTGGGCTCTGCACTGACAGTGTGGAGCCTCTTGGACTTTTCTCTCTCCTGCTCTGTCTGCCCCTCCCCCACTTGCACATGCTCTTTCTCTCTCTCAAATAAACATTTCAAAAACAATAAAGTAAGTGTATGCATGTACAATGGAATACTACTCAGCCATCATAAAGAACGAAATCTTGCTGTTTGCAACTCTGCGGATGGAGCTAGGGCATATTATGCTGAGTGAAATAAGTTAGAAAAAAACCAAATACCATACGATTTCACTTTTATGTGGAATTTAAGAAACAAAACAGATGAACACATGGGAGGGGGAAAAAAGGAAAAGAAAACAGAGAGAGGAAAATAAACCATAGGAGGGTCTTAACAGTAAAGAACAAACTGAAGGTTGATGGAGGGAGGTGGGTGGGGATGGTTACTAAGGAGGGCACGTGTTGTGATGAGCACTGGGTGTTGTGTGTAAGAGATGAATCACTGAATTCTACTCCTGATACCAACATTGTACTATATGTTAACTAACTAGAATTTAAATAAAAATTTGAAAAGGAAAAAAAAATATTTAAAAGAAAAGCACTACATTTTATATCATTTAAACACAAAACTTGTAACTAAGTCCTCCCATGTCAACTTATATTTTCAAAGTACTGGGTTCCACTGTTCCACTTAAAAAAGATAACAAAAAAGGAAAAAATTTAAAAAATAAGGATAAACATAATTCACTGCTGACTCCATTATGACTTATTTAATCAATTGCTACTGTTGGACATTTTAGAGTGTTCCAGTAAGTGGGTTCTACTGAACAGTCTTGCCCCTTCCTCTTTGCACAATGATTCGATTTCTTTACACTGTATCTCTAGGCATGGGAGGGCTGGGTTCAAACTCATGCATGGATGTTAAGGACTTGTGCTCTTCAGAAAATCTATAGAATCTCACATCTCCCCCGTGGAAGAAGGAGGGGTCCATTTTTCATCCTTTCCTAACAAGCATTAGAGACTTGAAAAAAATTTTTTAATGTTTATTTATTTTTGAGAGAGAGAGAGAGAACATGAGAAAGGGGAGGGGCAGAGAGAGAGGGAGACTCAGAATCCGAAGCAGGCTCCAGGCTCTGAGCTGCCAACACAGAGCCTCACGCAGGGCTCAAACTCACCAACTGCGAAATCATGACCTGAGCCAAAGTCTTTCGCTTAACCAACTGAGCCACCCAGGCGCCCCTGGAGACTTCAGACAGCAGTCAGGTGAGAGAAACTTCTAAGACCACAAGGGAAGCCCAATCGCAATGGTGGCTCCTGGACAGAATAGTCCCTGGAGCGGGCTTGAAATAAAAGTCATTGCCTGGAGACAGTGCCGGTATTTCGTGATCTCTTTTCTCTCTTGGTTTGAGAATTCTATGAAATGACTGATTTTCAGA
Organism: Lynx canadensis; assembly: GCF_007474595.2. Lineage (NCBI taxonomy): Eukaryota > Metazoa > Chordata > Mammalia > Carnivora > Felidae > Lynx > Lynx canadensis. The sequence goes on from NC_044319.2 coordinate 29,714,082, forward strand.
GACAAACAGGCTTCCAGAAAGCCTTCCCTCCTCCTGGTGCTTTGATGGTAACAAAAACATGACAAATAAGAGAATCTTGGCCAGTTTAAGCCCAAGGAAGCTATTTTTTGCATCAGGACACAATAAACGATGCTGCCCTTGGAAGCGCAGGTACATTTCTTGATCCCTTGTTACAAAGGGCCATCACAGCCATAAATGGAAGGTGTGATAGGGAAGCAAGCAGATGGAAACCCTGACCCCAGGAGACCAAGGGAGTTGGGTGAAAGTTACAGAAGCTGCTTCTGGGTTACCCTGGGTAAATACTGCAAGATTTCAAACCCTCAGACTTAAGAATGAGGCTGGTGGAAGGAAGAAGGGGTGACCAGCTCACTTCTGGAAGTCCAGAGTCATACTGACTTTCCTGGCTCCTGGGAACAACAGTGGGTCAATATGAACACACAGGCTCAGGGGCCCCTGGCATTAAACTGTCCCTTTGCCACTATAAAAACCTAAAGGTTGTCTTGTAAACTTTTACCTCTCACTAAGCACCCCCGGGGCAGATCTGCCGATCTCCTGGTCTCTGTACTGACCTTTGCCCTCTGTTTTAAAATGTGATCACCGCGCCTGCCCCCCGGGGGTGAGTCCCCTGTTAAAAAACCCCCTCCCTTCCTGAGGAATCCAGAAGCCTGAGCTCTCTTTCTGTTGGTGTGAATGTCAGCCAGTCCTGGAATTTCACTGCGCTCCCCGATGCATGTGCCCTGTATGCCAAAGCGGAGGGCCAAGCAGGGACCCCTCTGGCCTGAGTGGCAGAAGTCAGCGTGGGCATCCCCGATCCCTGTCTCTCCCAAGTTCTCCGCCCTTTCGTTGTCCTCCCGTGTAGAGATCCTTCCGACGAAGCCGAGGAGGAGGGACCCCCTTGCAAGACTTCCAGCCTCCCTTTACCTCTTCGGTGCTTGTGCGATGGGCCCTGCTGTAATCCCGTATTTATAGACTAAGACACAGAGGCACAGAAAGAGAGGGCCGCCAGGGAACTTAAATGAGTTGTCACCTGTGAGGCTCGTGGAACAGGGTCTGTCACAGAGCAGGCTCTGCACGCGAGCTGTTATTTACTATTTGTGATTTTTCCAACTTTTATCACCGTGGGCTCAGCGAGTGGTGCCTCTAATGCAGCTGCAGCCGAGCAAGGAACGGTGAACGGTGGCCGCTTTGCGATCAGCATAGCCTGGGATTCGGGTTGCTGGATGCCAGCTACACATTTTTTTTTTCTTTCACAAATTTGGAGTCGCAAGGCTCCCCAAAGACGCGGGCCCCTCAGATAATTTCCTCCCAGAACTCTTGGCCTCTGCTGGAGACTTCTTTATGGGGGATTTATCTCACCCTTGCCCGGTTTTTTTCCTCTTCACTCTGCGTCGCTTATCACTCCGCTCTGCTCCTCCGCTCTGCACTAACATCTATTATCTGTTCAGTCGCCCACAATGGCTCCCACTTTGCATACAGCCACTGCATTCTGGCTCCTTCTCCCCTGTGACTTGCTTCTCTTTGTCTCCACACTCCTGAGTCCGATACACGCATTGCCGGAAGGTCAGGCATACCTCTCAGATATGCATTTTATCTCCTGCGGTTAGAAAACAATTATTGCTCTCCTCTCTGTACTTTTTGTCACTGGGAACTTTTCCCCTTTCTCCCTACAACTTCCCCCCCCCCCTTTTTTTTTTTTTTTGCCGAACATCACCAGTGGTCTATTTTTACTTTTGTGTGTGTGTGTGTGTGTGTCCCAAATACCAACTAAATGATCGTTTTTACCGAATGCATAAAGATGCGGGGTCTGGATCATCTCTTCTAATTTTCTTTCTTCAATGTTTGTCATTGAGAAAGTAGCATGTGTATTTCTGGCCCCCTCTTTTTTATTTATTTATTTTTTTTTTGAGAGCACATTTCGACAAAGAACTACTTTAATGGTGTCAGCAATAACCTTCTAGCCTGTCAATAAATCACTCTTGTGGCTTCTCGGAAACAGTTTCTTTGCAGACCTTGAGTTCCATTCACACTTGAAACATGTATTATTTGTCTTCAACTTCTTGGAAATCCTCTCATTGTCTTGCTTTACTTTCCTTCTCCATATTGACCCCCGCCCACATACAGATGACAATCTGCATAGTCTAAGCCATAGCTGATGTTGAATGCATTCTCTCCCTTAAGCCTGAGGACCTGTGCATTATTGACTTCCTTCCAGGCACGTTTTTCCTAGTTAACATTTGCAAGCAGAATATCCTGACCTGTGAGTTTTAAGCAGAAATCAAAAATATCAACGAGGGCTACAGTTAATGCTCAATCATGTAGGTGCCAATTGTATTCATAGTCTGTTCGTGGCAGGCTGGCCTCCCGTGATGCCTACCAAATAGCCCTTGTGCTCCCTCACCTTTCCAGCCTGCACGCGCATGCGGTTAGGTGGGGTCGCCTTACAGGGTTTGGCCAATGAGCTGTGGGAGGAAGTGATGTGTCCCCACTTTCAGGCCAAAGCATAGAAGAGCCAGAACAATCCTCTAGCTATCCCTCCACCCGCCCAGTGACTGAGGAGACCTTGTGTTGAGACAGTGGAGCCCTAAGATCGAAGCAGCCTGGTATGTTCTGGACCACTGCTGAGAGCAGGAAGGAACTTGAGTGAAGCCCTGGACTTACTGGTAGCACATCTTATCGTTCGAACACTCTAACATTCCACGCTACAAAAACAGGGTTGTCCCTTGTGGGTTCGTTTCGCTATGTTTTGAAAACTTACATTCATTTTGATATCGTTCCATACAAGACACAGGCACCAAAAAAAAAAAAAGTCCGTTATCAAGACATACACATAATGTATGTCAATCTCATAACCTAAATAGGTAAATAGATCCATAGACATGCCAAGCATCATGGAGGGAAATATGGTGGAAAAGGATTTAGTTTTCTTAGAGGCTTAAATAATTGCAATTTGACTTAGTAGAGTGAGAGGGGAAAGAGACAGACTGCCCCACAATTGAGATCAAGATGGACTGCAGAATGAGAGACATGTTGAGCAATTCATCACCTGCACCTTCACCATCAAGACAGAGAAATCTCATTCTTTTTTAAAAATTTGTTTATGTTTATTTCTGAGAGAGAGACAGAGAGAGACAGAGCAGTAGCTTGGGAGGGGCAGAGAGAGGGGGAGACACGGAATCTGAAGCAGGCTCCAGGCGCTGAGCTGTCAGCACAGAGCCCGATGCAGGACTCGAACTCACGAACTGCCGGATCATGACCTGAGCCGAAGTCGGACGCTTAACTGACTGAGCCACCCAGGTGCCCCAGAGAAATCTCATTCTTAAGGAACATTATCATATGCTACAAAGGCAGACACCTCTTTATTATGACAGCAAATGTCATTTGTCCTGTGAATAATATGTTTCAAACAGCAAATACAAAATCTAGAACAAAACTTTAAGAAAAACTGTGGATAATTTTTGACAATGGAGTATGAGATGCGGAGTGCAGTCTGCAGATAATCTTTAAGACACCAAAAGCACATAAAAATGGAAAAATCCAAATCTAAAATTAAAACATTTATATGATGACGTAAAAAGAGGAGTCCCAAACTGGTCAAATGAGTCACAAAATAATTGTTTGCATGCACTTAGCAGGAGATTAGCACTGAAAATATATAAAAAACTTGTTAAAATAAATAAAATACCACAAAAAAAGTAGAAAAATGGGCAAAGGATGTGAACTGGAAATCCTCGGCTGTGGCGATCAAGTGACTCGAACCACGTGAAATATGCTCCATCTGTATGATAAGCAGGGTTACCTGCCAACATCAGATTTTTAGCTAAATTCTGGTCCTCACACTTAGCAAAAGAGGACACTGTCCCCAGAGCGAAGATCTACTTTGAGACAAAAGAGAAGGAGACTCTGGATTTCTGTGGCTGAAATAGTATTTACAGCAGCGACTCCAGGACTCAGAGCGTTGACCAAGAGTCCCCCGAGAGAGCCCAGAATGCTTTTGAGCAGACAAACATCTCCAAAAGGACTTCTCCTACCCATGCGGTCCACTTGCTGCTGAGTGGCCTGAAACACCGGGAAGACTGTGCATTAAATCTCCTTGCAACAGATGCCCTCAAGAAGACTTCATTATAATCGGGACAGCCAGCAAAACTTCTGGAACTGTTGTCAAATATTTCATGCTGCTGTCAAAGACCGTGTTGCTGGGTTTATGCCCAGTGTTTTCCTCATCACTGTGGACAGACTGCAGTAGTTCATGCCTTGTATTGAAGTCATGAGTTACAATTGTTGGGAAAATTTATGTTGCAAATTTTTGCATGTTTAAGGTTGGCAGTCGCTTATTGGAAATAAGATTTATTAGTCCCTTGGTAAAATGCTATGCTGGCAGCTTTAATTGAGGACGAAAGTGTGAGGAAGCCGATGGAACTTGCAACCCCAGCTCCGTCAGTGACCCACCCCTCCCCAGACAGCTCAGCACAGGGACTAAGGAGGCTAAAACTCTGGTGCATCAGATGGATTTGGGCGAGTCACATACCCTCTCCGGGCTTCAGTTTCTTGATCTGTAAGGGTAGAAACAAATCGTGCTCTTTGGGCTTTGGGGACGGTGAATGAGAGCGGGCACAACACGGTGCCCAGCAATTGGGGCAGGCATACTCCGCCTGCAATTGATGTCTGCACTCGTTAGTCATGTGACTCACGGATTGTCAGGTTGTCATCAATGGGAATGACTGTGCTTTTGTCTTCCCAGCCAGAGGGTGAGTGCTTTGGACTGTTTCTCCACCAGTGGCCCTTGTTTGCAGAAAGCCAGCCACAGCCTTGCTCACAAAGCCCCTTGTGACCCTGTGCTTGTATTGGTGAGACGGATGACCAGGACACGGAGAGGAGAGAGTATGTGTGTGCCTGTGGAGAAAGCGAGAGTGGAGACTCACAAAGGGGGAGAATTTCTAGCCTCATCCTTCCCCACTGTACTCTGTTGTCCCTCCTCGATTTCTCCACCTTCATCAAAAATTTGTACTCCGTTCTGCCTGGAAGTGGGGGGGATAGATTAGATGATGCTCCCAGTGTCCCGACCTTGCTTTAATTTCCTCCATAGCCTGTATGATTACTCGACATGCCACATAGTTTTCTTATTGTCTGCATCAAAATGTCTGTTGTGTTCACTGCTGGATCCCCAGCATCTGAATAGAGCCTGGGGCCGTGTAGGTGTTCACACATCTTGTTGAAGGAATTGAATAAAACTCAATTGAGTAGAATCCAACATTGCCCAAAGTCACTGTTATAGGTTGAATTGTGTCCTCTAAAATTTGTATGTTGAAGACTTAACCCCAGGTCCCCAGAATCTTGACTATATTTGGACACGGGGTTCTTATAGATGTAGTGATGGCAAAAGGAGCTCATAGGAGTGAACCCTAATCTAATATGACTGCTGTCCTTACAAGAAGAGATTAGGTCACATGCACACATCAAGGGAAGATTGTGTAAAGATGTTGGAGGAAGACAGCCATGTATAAGCCAAGGAGAGAAGCCTCAGAATGAAACCAACCCTCTGACACCTTGACCTTGGGCTTCAAGCCTCCAGAGCTGTGAGAAAATCAGTACCTCTAGTTTACGCCACCCCATCCGTGGTACTTTGTTACGGTAGCCTAAGAAAACTAGTATAGTCACCGAGCAAGATTTCGGTACCAGAAGTAAGGTCTGGATTTCATTAGCCTGAAGCACTAACTCTTTAATAGTCAGCCATTCAGAAACAGAGTACTCTTAAAAGCTGAGCAAATCCCTAGGGGGTCTAAGGACTTGAAAGAGTTTTCGGGGGACCCAGTCCCAGGATTTCTCTTCCTTTACTGCAAATGTCAGAGCACACAGCTGCATCCCAGGACTTGCCCTCTGAGAAGATCCCTCTTCCTTCCCTTGAGCAGGACAGACACCTCGCACAGCTGCTTTAGACTCCCAAGAACTCATGTGGGATTGCTTATTGCGCAGACGGTATCCCTAGTCTACTCTGGGTCTTGCTCCCCTGGAACATCTGATTTCCCTCCTTATTTTCCAGTCCAGAGATTTCGGCAGCACCATTAACATCCTCCGTGTGTTGGACACTGGCTGGGCAGGACGAGGAGATAAGGGATATGGTCCAACTCACCTCCCTAGGGAAACCTAGAGTCTAGTACAAATAATGCAATTTACAAACTCGTAACAACCAGAGGCACAAACACACCCAAGGTAGGATCTAGTAATCCCCATCCTAAACTGTAGTTAAAAAGATGCTATCATAATTCAGGAAAGAGGAAAGACTGAGAGCTGGAGTGGAGGGAAGAAGGGGCCAGGAGCAGAGTCTCCTTGAATTGTCATACGGGGACTTGTAGTTGTCATGTAGCATCACAATGTTGGGACTGATAGCGAGGCAGGAATAGGCCGGAACATTCCAATGCTGGAGCACTGCAGAAATCAATGCCGGGAAAGGGTTTGGGCATGAGGTGTGTTTGTCATGTCTCGCAGAGGAGATCGGAGGTATGGCGAGACCAGCCACTTCTCTCCACAATACGTCCCTGGGGGAAATGAGTAAAGCATCTGAGTGATGTTCGGTTACTTCGTTTCTGACTCAGGTCTTTTGCCGAAATCCTCAGGGAGACTTCTGGTGAGTTAGGGGAGAGCACGTGGAATAGCCTGTCTGTGTCCTTTTACATGCAGCCCCCGGTGCCACCATACTAACACCACAGCCAAATCTCGGCCTTCAAGATCTCAACACCTGGCAGTGTGCACAGGGAAAGCGAAAGAAAGGGAGTGGATATGGAAACAGAAACTTCTCACTTGCGGGTGAAGTAGCGAAAGTTACTCAGTCACTCATCCTAAATCTTCCTCAGAAAGATGTAGCCTCAAATCTGCCTTTCCACTCCAGGGAGAGAAAGAGAGAGAGAGAGAGAGAGAGCATGAATGAGAATGAATCCCCAAAGATAACACACAGCATAGATTTAGAAGCACCATTAATAATGTCCCTGGATCGCTCCTAGCTTTATCAAAACTCTTCTTCTGGAGGTACGGTGGGAGGAGAGGGAGTAGGTATTGCTCTTGATGATGCCTCTGAGATGTGGCAAGCAGTGACTGGTCTGGTCTTCTTGGAGTAGAAGGCAGAGCCACATTACGTGAGCACAGGACGAAGAAGGTGGCATAGGAGGCCACATCAAGATTTATTTTTTCCCATACCTAGAACTAAGCTTCACTGTGAATACCTGTCGCCTTCCCTCTTCTCCCCAGCCATACACGGACCTAGCAGACCAGACAGGAATTGAGAGAGGGTTTGCTTTTTCACTAGGAGGAGTTCCATTATCCACAGTTCCTTTGCCCCATTACCATGGATGAAATGTTATTACTCTTATTATTACTTGTTCAACTATTTGCTCAGAAGCTTTATAGAATTTTCTTCCCTGAAACCAGAGTTAAATCAACCCATTTATGTATATACTTTAGAGTTGCCCTGGAAGATTGCCCTGTGCTTTGATGCATTATATTGTCTTTCCTAGTGATGGCAATGGAGGGTGAGAGAGACCATCTCACTTTTGTACGATTATGTAGTGAGGTCATATGGCATCAAAACACAGGACATGTAGTAATTGTCTCTTAATTTTTCTGGAGCAAAAGGGGTTTGAAATACAAGTAGACACCACCTCAAATGGAAAATAAGGGCATTGTAATAGCTCTTAGCCATCTTAGGTGAAATCTTTCTGTAGGTCACCGTGTCTATCTCCCCATCTCCCAGTCCTCCATACCTACAATGAGTTCTCTGGCAGTTTATTCTTTATTGCTGTGCCAGACAGCTGAAAATGTGAATCTATTTGAGTAACTTCCTTCTTTCTAGCTGTAATCAAGCTACACGATGTTAAAATTCCAAGCAAGAACCTTTGGAACTTTTTTTAAAAATTCCCTTAAGCCAATTTTTCCAACGTCAAGAAAAATTTGTGATGAGCCTCCAGGCTATCCTCTGTTGAGCTCTTCAATTCTAATGATAGATGGTGTTACTAGATCTTAAACACTCCCCGACTTCTCTTAATTGACTGGATTTGGCTTGGTTCCTAGAATCAGCTCCTTGGTAGCCTCTGACCATGTAGACTGTTCAAAATAGTGGAACAGAGGTGGTAATTTCATGTGACTTTGAGCACCACATTTCCTCCTTATTGACCACTTCACACCAGCCTGAGCAACATACCAGGGAACAAGATCTCCCATGACTCTTGTTTGAACCCTTGAACATCAAACCTTCCCACTACTTTTTACTGAAAATTAGGTTCACGCTTCTTCCTCCAGGACTGTCCTTCTCAATCGTTTGCATTTCTCAGCTTTTACAGATTTGGAAGCAAGGACTGTGGGGAGAGACGTGGGCAGATGAAATGCACTCGTGGCAAAAGTGAAGATACACAAGTGAGAAGTGAACAGAAAAGTAGGGAGCACAAGAGAGAAGGAGGCAGAAAGAGAGAGAGAGAGAGACAGAGAGACAGAAATGAAGACTTTTGGCACAGACCTGTCTCCCAACACTCCTTATAAGAAAGTCAGTTGGCTCTAACTTAACATCTTCTGATTTCTCACCAAAGGGCTTGGAGTGACAGCCATGGAAATTTCCCAAACTCTCTCTGTGATTCCTTGACCAAGGGTGTTCAGTCACAGATGACAGCCTTAACAAATACAGGATCTCAGTATGAAAATGCTTCGGGCTTTCTCGGAAATTATCCTTCTCCAGACAGTGCTGATGGAAGGTCCAGGAACTTTATCCTTTGTATTTAACTTTAAATTATTATTGGCATTCACCTGGGTCGCCTCGGCAATTCCCAGGTCAATGTTTTATGTTCCTGGATGGTGCTCTTGACAAGGAATATCCATTTTCAAAGCAAATACTTACTGAATACGGTTTGTACCCAGAAATAGAAGGCGAAGAGAAGATGGGCCCAAGGGTAAGGAAGAGCCAGTCTTGCCTTTGGGCTCCTGTGGGAGTGAGGCAGACCAGCTGGTCACTGGTGGGCTTTGTTCTCGCCTAGCTGATGGAGGAGGCGGGTGTTAGGAAGCTTTCTGAGCATCCCAGTCTTGCGCCCTCAGTACTCTGCTTGTACTTTTCGCCGGGCAGCACACAAGCTCCTACAGGGGGTGACCACTCTCTCTGCACCCCCCCGTATGCTCAATCACTCTCTGCCATTTTCCTTCTCACGTTGTTTGTCTCCCTTGATTTTTTTTTTTTTAACCACGGACCACTTTACGTAGCAGTCTTTTTCTCCCAGTACTCGATAAAATGAGCTTTAGAGGGAGTTTCATTCTTCTCCCCCTTCCCAGTTCCAACTGCTCCTCCTCTCTATGTGTCTCCCTCACTTCGGCACCCCTGCAGGAGCAGGCAGCTCAGGAGAAGCTTCTTCACCTGCTCCGAAACTGACGCCTGCCTACCTGAGGATCTTGCTCTTCCCAGGTCTCCAGGTGGCTGATGTCTCCAGCTCTCCTTCCGTCTCGGTGAGCCCACAGTAGTGCACAATGTTCACTGGGCTGGACCCCGCAGGATGCTTGGGAACGCTTCCTTGAATTAAAACACTGTCCACGTAGCCTCGGCACCACCTGGGTTAGGCTGACCCTCTGGAGAATATGCGGTTAGAGCTCGCTTCACAAAGAAGGGGACAATCTGTGGGTTCGTCACTCATTTGCCTTTGTAATGCTGCCAGGAAGTTGCTGTGGGTCTGGCCCTCCTCTGACCTGTGCACACTGAGGTCTGCAATGATTGTCTTTCGGGGAACTCCACTCTCCACATCTCTAAATCTCCCTGAGAACTCGTTTCCAGTCTTGGAGTCGTTTGAAGGCCTCATAGCTCTGCGTATTTACACCCGGAGAGAAGAACTTTGAGTCATTCAAATCCCCGTAGTGCTTCTGAAAGTCTTTATTTTGCCTGTCACACATGGCCTGTACTGGAAGGTGTGTGGATATGTCCATCTCTCCCAATCTCATAGAAAACTCTTGGTTCATTCACCAATAATTGGCAACTAATTTTGCCATAATAAAAACTGGCAAATAATGGCCATGTGGATTGCCATTTTCTACTTCTAAACCGATTGTAGGCCTGATTAATAGATCACCCTTTCTTTGCCAACAAGCTTAGATTCTATCACAGAATCTTTTTTAACATACTATTCCAGGTTACCATTGGCAATCAAGTGAAACTGGTACCCATCATAAACTGCATTTGCTTTCTTTATCCCATAGCAGGGGTTTTTAAACTGCAAGGTACAGCCCATTGATGAATATATTAATTTAGGGAGGAAGGAAGGAAAGAAAAAAGGGAGGGAGGAAAGAAGGAAGGAAGGAAGGAAGGAAGGAAGGAAGGAAGGAGGAGGAAGGAAGAAGGAAGGAAGGAGGAAAGAAAGAGGAAGGAAGGAGGAAGGAAGAAGAAAGGAAGGAAGGAAATAAGGAAGGAAGGAAGGAAGGAAGGAAGGAAGGAAGAAGGAAGGAAGGAAGAAGGAAGGGAGGAAGGAAGGAGGAGGAAGGAAGGAAGAAAGGAAGGAAGGAAATAAGGAAGGAAGGAAGGAAATAAGGAAGGAAGGAAGGAGGAAGGAAGGAAGGAAGGAAGGAAGGAGGAAGGAAGAAGGAAGGAAGGAAGGAAGGAGGAAGGAAGAAGGAAGGAAGGAAGGAAGGAAGGAAGGAAGGAAGGAAGAAGGAAGGAAGGAAGGAAGGAAAGAAGGAAGGAAGGAAGGAAGAAGGAAGGAAGGAAGGAAAGAAGGAAGGAAGGAAGGAAAGAAGGAAGGAAGGAAGGAAGAAGGAAGGAAGAAGAAGGGAGGGAGGGAGCTCTCCAGGTGATTCACATGCAAATGCAAGTCAGAATGGTACCTCTCCAAAGTCCAGCTCATGCTGGATGAGGACTAGGTGTCTAAGAAATGAGAGGTTGACTAACCAAGGAGCTTTGGAGACTGAAGGAGATAGTTACCAGCAGATGGTGTGTGCAGAGGATGGGACCCTTGGAGCCCCTGTTTCCCTGAAGCCTTGGAGAAACAGAGAATATTGTCATTGCTTCCCAAAGACGTCTCTCTCATCCAGTCAGCCTCTTTTGGTAATAAAAATGGAGACTGAAATGTCCCCAAGGGAGGGACTACTATGTTTCCAATAGCACAGGTGAAGAGGGCATGGTGTAACCAGAAGGAAAACAGACTAGTGCTAGAAGCAGCCAAAGCGGCTCACCCTCACAGGGCTCAGTTTTCTTACCTGTAAAAGAGGGATAATAACCGCCATCCTGACCACTCGTGGAGCTCCAGTGGAGTCCCAGGTGTGACGAGGCAGCTGATCACCAGACTCATGGTCTGGGCAGTCGAACTACCGGGTTGTAGGAGGTTAGAACAGTTGTACCGTTTTGCCACAAGTACCTGCAGGGACAACCGATGGCTTTGAAAGGCCTTTCTAAAATTTTAAAGTTTATTTTAGATGGAGAACTAAGCATTTAAGCTCATTAGCAGAAGATAATTTGCTCAGCTTGTTGAAGGTCCGTGTCTCTAGTCGGCCGGGGGAGCACAAAAAGGCAACAGAGAAAGAGGTGGGGTTGGAGCGACAAGATGACCCCGCCGGCCTCCCTTTGCTGTCTTCATAGGCACTCTGGAGTCCAGCGGGGGTGAAAAGATGGTGGTGGGAAGCTGCACTGGGAGAATAATGGCGGCTGAGGAGGGTCTCTGGGGAATCTGTCCACATGACCATTAACATAGGGAAAGGGGGGGATCTGATGCTCTCGGTGGAGGTTCACATCCAGGCAGAATCTGGTCTGCAAACTATTTTTGCAGGTAAAAAGATGGGCCCTGAGAAAACATCTCTCTCTAAAATATACACACTTAAAAATAAATAAATAAGAAAGAAAGAAAGAAAGAAAGAAAGAAAGAAAGAAAGAAAGAAAACACACCCACTCATTCAGTCAGTGTTCGTTGAGTGCACACTCTGTGCCATGGATCAATCGGAAAATAAAAGGCGAAAGAAAACACATTTCCTGCCTTCAAGGAACGTATACGATCACATCCGTTCTTCTCTTAAAACTCTCAGTGACTCCCATCACACAGAAGGTAATATCTATGTAAAAAGATGCGATGCGTAGTTGCCAGAGGCTTGGAGGGAAGAAGGGAGGGGTGAATAGGTGGAACACAGAGAAGATTTAAGGCAGTGAAACTACTGTGTGCAATACTGTAATGGTGGATGCATGTCATTATAAATGTGTCCAAACACATATAATGTACAACACCGAGAGTGAACCTAATGTCCACTACAGATTTTGGATGATAATGATTTGTCAGTATAGGTTCATCAGTTGTAACAAATGTACCACACTGGTGGGGAATGGTGAAAATGGAAGAGGCTGTGCGTGTGTGGGGGGAAGAGGTATAAGGAAGATCTCTGTACCTTCCTTTCAATTTTGTGTGAACACAAAACTTCTCTACAAAATAAAGTCTATTAAAGAGAAAAAAAAAAGAACAAGGATGCACACTGTTGCCTCTTTTATTCAATGTAGTACTACAAGTCCTAGCTAGAGCAATAGGCAAAAAATGAAGAAAGAAAGAAAGAAAGAAAGAAAGAAAGAAAGAAAGAAAGAAAGAATCCAAATTGGAAAAGAATTAAAATTGTCTCTGTTTACAGATGACATGATACTACACAAAACCATTTTAAAGACTCTAGCAAAAAGAAAAACAATGTTAGCACTAATAAATTCAGTAAGGTTGCAGGATACAAAATCAATATACTAAAATCTTGCATTTCTATACACTAACAATAAACTATTAGAAAAAGAAATTAAGAAAAAAATCAGGTTTACAATTGCATTGAAAATAATAGAATAATTAGGACTAAATTTAACCAAGGAGATGAATGACCTATACATGGAAAACTATAAAACACTGATGAAAGAAAGTGAAGAAGACGCAAATGAATGAAAAGATTTTCTGCATTCCTGGTTGGAAGGATAAATATTGTTAAAATGTCCATACTACTCAAATTGATCAGTAGATTCAATGGAATCCTTATCAAGATTCCAATGGCATTTTTCACAGAAAGAGAAAAATTAAATCCTAGAATTCATATGGAAGCACAAAAGACCCCAAACAGCCAAAGCGATCTTGAGAAAGAACAAAACTTGAGGCATCACACTTCCTAGTTTCAGACCATATTACAAAGTTACAGCATTAAAAATAGGGTGGCATTGGCTTAAAAAAGACAGATCAATGGAACAGAATAGAGAGGTTAAAAATAAACTCATGCATAAATGATCAATTGATTTTTGACAAAGGAAGCCAAGAATATACAATGCGAAAAAGATAGTCTTTTCCATGAATGGTGCTGGGAAAACTGAACAGCAAAGAATGAAATCGAACTGCTCTTGTATGTGATACACAAAAATAAATTCAAAATGAATTAAAGACTTAAACATAAGACCTGATACTATAAAATTTCTAGAAGAAAACCTAGTGGGTAAACTCCTTGAGATTGGTCTGGGCAATGACTTTTTGGATTTGACATTAAGAGCACGACAACAGAAGCAAAAATAATCAAATGGGACCACATTAAACTAAAAAGCTTCTTCACGACAAAGGAAACTACCAACAAAAAGAAAAGGCAAGCTATGGAATGGGAGGAAATATTTGCAAACCACAATACCTGACAAGGGGTTAATATCTAAAACATACAAAGAACTCATATAATTCAATAGCAAAAAGCCAAATAACCCAATTAAAAAATGGAGAAAGGACATTCTGAATAGACATTTTTCCAAAAAAGACATAAAAATGGCCAAAATGTACATGAAAAGGTGCTCAACATCACTACTCATCAGGAAATGGAAATTAAAGCCACAATGAGAGATCACCTCACACAGGTTGAGATGTTTATTATCAAAAAGATAAGCAATAACCAGTGCTGGCATGGATGTGGGGAAAAGGGAACCCTTGTACCCTATTGGCAGGAATGTAAACTGGCACAGCCACTATGGAAAACAGTATGGAGGTTCCCTTAGAAATTAAAAATAGAACTCTTATATAATCTAGCAATCCCACTTCTGGGTATATATCCTAAGGAAATGAAAACAAGAACTCAAAGCATGCATACCCATGCTTCCTGTAGCATTATCCAATAACTAGGCTATGGAAACAACCAAAGTATCTTATGGATGAATGGATAAAGCAAATAATATAATATAATATAATATAATATAATATAATATAATATATAAATATATATAATAGTAAGTTGAACTCATAGAAATAGAGACTAGAATGGCGGTTTCCAGGGACTAAGGAGCAGGGGAAATAAAGGCTGGTAAAAGGGTACAGACTTTCAGTTACAAGATGAAAAAGCTCTGAGGGGGGGCGCCTGGGTGGCTCAGTCAGTTAAGCGTCCGACTTCAGCTCAGGTCACGATCTCGTGGTCCGGGAGTTCCAGCCCCGCGTCGGGCTCTGGGCTGATGGCTCAGAGCCTGCAGCCTGCTTCCGATTCTGTGTCTCCCTCTCTCTCTGCCCCTCCCCCGTTCATGCTCTGTCTCTCTCTGTCTCAAAAATAAATAAAAACGTTAAAAAAAAAAGCTCTGAGGATATAATGTATAACATGGTTATTACAGCTGAAAATACCATATTGTATAATTAAAATGTGCCAAGAGAGTATAACTTAACTATTCTTCCCCTTGCGAAAAAAAAAAAAAAATAGTGAGGTGATAGATATGTTAGTTAACCCAATGCTGGGCATCCTTTCATAATATATACATATATCACATCATTATTTTGTACATTTTAAATATATTACAATTTTATTTATTAATGATACCTCAGCAAAGCTGAAAAAAAATAGAAAAAAAAAGACATCTAAATTCTCTTTTTTTTTTTTTTTGGCCATTCAAATTCTGACCCCAATCTACCTGTCTAGTTTCTTCTCTGGCCAACCCCACTTCTGTCATCCCTCCCACATAAACTAAACATTTAAGTCTATTAAAGCCCTTTTCAATCCATCAGTTTAGTGTGTTTTTAAGGTATCATTAACTTCACACAAGCTCTTCCCTCTGTCTGAAATATCCTCTTTCCCTCTTGTCTGTCTGGTCCTTTCCTACTCCTGCTTTAAAGCCAATCTCAGAAAATATCTCTCGGGGTGCCTGGGTGGCTCAGTCGGTTAAGGGTCTGACTCTTGATCTCGGCTCAGGTCATCTTACGGTCGTGGGATCAACTCCCGCGTCAGACTCTGCACTAAGTGTGGAGCCTGCTTGGGATTCCCTCTCCCTCTCCCCCTCCCCTCCCCTCCTCCCCAGAGAAGGTACCCCTCCGTGCAGCCCCCTTGCTGTCCTCCAGCAGGGATGATCGCTTTCTCCTCTGTGCTTCTGTGACACATAACAGTGTGTGGTTCTATTGCACACTTCATTTAACGATTTACATACAGCACCTACCCCTGGACTATGAGCTTCTTGAAGACAGGGTCATGTCTTTTTTATCTTTGTACCACCAGACTTGGATCAAGGACAGAGCTGGAGCTATGACCCAAGCTTCTAAAATCCAGTGTCCTATTCATTTCGCCATGCTGCTAACAAGCCAGCCTCGCTTGGCACCTTCCGCCTTTATTAGCTGGGTTCCCCCAGCTAATAAAGAGGACAAGGACAAGAGGATTTGGAAGCAGAATTTCATTTCTTAAACTTTCTTTCTGGCCCTCTGATTCAGAGTCTATATAACTTGGTTTTTATTTTATTTCTGCCATAATTAGTTCATCTTGGGAAAATGACTCACTCTTTCTAATTTGCCTTAGTGTCACCATAAGTTAAATAGATATAATGAAACTTTCCCGAGTCTTTCTCATAGGAATGTCATAAATATTAGCTAAATATTTAATAAGCACCTATGGAACCCCTATTGTGTAAAACCTGGTATGAAATTTTATTCAGGGGTAAAATAGGTGAAAAGTCATAGTCCTTATGCCTAAGTAATTTATCATATAATAGATATGAAAAAATGTGTATCCCAATGGCAATAATAAACTATAGACAATGTTAAGTATTATAAGAAAAGTACAAATTAGGAGCTACAGAGGACCGAAGAAGAAAATCACAGAAATGCAGTTTCTATATATCTTTCATCATATTTTAGAAAGTGAGATTATTGAAATTGCCAAATTACATTAAAATATTTTGTAATAAGATCTGCTTAAAAACATGAGGTACTTTATTCATAGGAGGCTTGGGGAATTAGGAAGGAGATTGTCCACCTCCCTAAGAATAGCAGGGGAAAATGGTCTCTGTTACCAGCACACCAGTTTCATGGCAAATAGCTACTGGGCTGAGTTTTCAGAAGATTGAATGTTCTGGAGCAAGCTGTCTTCAGGAGCATCAGAAAAGTGTCTCTCAGAATTAGGCAAAGAGCCCAGGAATCCTGACCCACAGAGGCCAGCTGCGGTCCTCAGCAGCACCCAAGTGGGTGCTTGGACCAGAGCCATGGGCTCTAGAGTAAAAAGCCTTCCCCATGTGCAATCCAGGGGATGCTAGGAATTGTATTGAAAAAAACAACTCACATTTGGGAAACTCCTATTTAAACAAATTAAATAGACATCCACATTGTAGTTCTCAGATTCTTGAACGTATTAATGTGCTTCAAAAATTTCAAAGAGGAAAATAAATAAAGCCATATTTCCCAAATTTATTAGACCATAAAACTTTACACTTTTTAAAACATTTCAAGGGACTTGTATAGACTATTTTGGAAAATGTTGGAAAAAAACATAAAACAGATCTAAAACTTACCAGTTACCTCTCACATAAGTTTGTGTATTTATTATAAGTATGTAAGCATTTGAAAGAGAAGTTTGGACACAATGGATCCTCCCTACATGCACCTTACTGATTCATCAGAGCAAAGAGAAAAAGGGCTAACGGGGAGAATGAATGACTGATTTTTCAATCTCAAGTGCCTTGCCTGGTTTTATTATATTTTTCCTTCTTACAAATGCCACAATGATGAAAACAGATGACAGACTAATCTTTCTGATCCATTTGCATTACTGGGGTCCAGGCAGATCTCAAACAATTCAAGAAAAATACATACTTCCCAGAGTTTACCTCTTAGAGGGAGGTATCTTTGTTTCTAAGGCTCTCTGTGAATTTTCAAACAGCTAGGATCCAAGCCATGAGTGCCACCTAGAATTCTTTGGGGCCCCAGGTCTTATCTTATTTTGTTGGCTTCTCACTTACCTCGAAGACCTGAACCAAATGCAAGGTGAGACTGTGTTGTGCATTTGGATTCATTAATAAAGGATAGTTGAGACATTTAACCATCTCCCTATTCAATCAAAATGTATAGGCACTTGTCTGGGGCCCAACGTTTTTCCAGAAGGCTAGGAACATGGTCTTGTCCACATGTGAAGATATGTAAATGCCCAAGTATACAGTCTCCTGGCTGTTTTAAGCTCCTGGATCTGTCTCTGACTTCTCCCCACATCAGAGACAGCTCCTCGTAAAAACAAAACATGAGTTTCTGACACTTTCATAACATTTACAGTCACTTTTACAAACCACTACGCATATTTCTTTCAACTTCCTTCCAACTGTCCCTACTTCTGACCTCCCCCGTCTTCGTTTCTCAGTCTTGCCTCACAGCTTAGACCTAGATGAGGGTCTCAGTTCCCCAGGGTTGGCTTTTTCCTTCTCTCCTCGGTTATGATCTGAACAATCTCTCTGCTCTTCTGCTCTTCCCACCTCACGCTGGGTCCCTGCTGACTCCCAGAGACTCTTCTCTGCAGCCCCTGGCCCTGCTGTCCCCTTCCTACAGGGAAGCCTGCAGAGCGATGCTCCCCCCGCCACACCCCAACACACACACAGAGCCCGCAGTCAGTCTCTCTCCTGAGGGCTGATTGGCAAACAGCCTGTGAATGGCTGCACTGTTGGTCTCCTCCACCCCCAGCAGCAGCAATGTTTATCTCCAGGTTGAATGGTGGAACACAGGAAATACTCTCCAAAGAAATCAAGCCAATCTGCCTGGAAGGGCCTAGAGTTCCCAGAGTGGAAGTTGATGCCTGAGAATAGGGCCCTCCTTGTTTTGGCATTGGGCAGAAAGAATGGATTCAAATTTCTGCGAGAAATGATTTGAACCTAGACTTACACGGCGAAGGGAATACACCCATGAAGGGAAGCCCACACTATGCCATGCCCTGCACACCTGCCCAGACAGGTAGTCAGGGTTCTCAGGACCGAGAAAGGCCCGACATGGCGGAAGAAACCCACAGGAGCCACCTGTATTAATCGCCTGAATCTTTCATTCTCAAGTATGAAAGGACGACTAAGGATGGATGTTGAGGAGAATGAACAGGATAAAAGGGAAGGATAATGTGTAAAGATGGCTAAGTCAGCACTTTCTTCTTCCCAGAAACCATCCAAAAGCACAAAGAAAAATTTTAAAAACCCAACCTGACATTTTTCGTGAAAATAATCATTATAACAAAATAATCACAGCCAACCATTATATAGTAATCACTGTGTACCAAGTACTTAAAAAAAAAAAAAAAGCAATTTTGCACAAGCAAGCACTCAAGGAGTATTGTCCCGATGAGCTCTTCTTAAGGAAACTACTGGAAATGAACTTCGGCCAAGCAAGTGATAACTGAGAACAGTATGGAAAAATGATATTCTGTCAGAATTAAATATACTTATCCAAAAAATCAAGGTAGAATCACAGGTGGGAATTACAGTGATAAGCCAGACATATGTATTATTAGTCTGGCCATGTAGAAATGATCAGACTAATAAAATTAGAAAAAGAAGAAAGAAAGAAAATGGGAGGCAAACTAATTTCATTGATTGAAAGGGGCACATTAAAGTTTCTACAATTGGGGCACCTGGGTGAGTCAGCTGGTTGAACCTCTGACTTCAGCACAGGTCATGATTCGTGGTTCATGAGTTCCAGCCCCACATCGGGCTCTCCGCTGTCAGTCCAGAGCCTGCTTCGGATTCCCTGTCCCCCTCTCTCTGCCCCTCCCCCACTTGTTCACTCTCTCTCTCTCTCTCTCTTAAAAATAAACATTTAAAAATAATAAAAATAAAAACGAAGTTCCTGCCAATAGCTGAGAGTCAAATATATTATTTAATAGTACAAAGGTAAATACTAAAAAAAGATAATGTTATCTACTAATAGCAAGTGAAAATGGAGAAAGAAGGGGGGATAGGGAAGAAGAAGAGATATGTTAATTTTGTCACTGCTCATAAGGAATTAAAAAATAGAGAACTAAACGTATTATCCAAAGTTATATTTTAAAGGTAACCACTATAATACAAACCTTCCTAAATATCAGAGGAACAATATACAAAAAGCAAATAGAACAAATCACATAATAGAATATATGTGTGTGTACACATATATTTAAACAATATTTAAAATAATATGACCAGAGTAAAGCTAAACATATTTCTTGTGCTAAAAATATGTGTGCCTAATTTATCATTCTAAAGAAAAATAATTTTAAATTTTAAAATTTCTTTTTTTTTTTTTAATTTTTTTTTCAACGTTTATTTATTTTTTGGGACAGAGAGAGACAGAGCATGAACGGGGGAGGGGCAGAGAGAGAGGGAGACACAGAATCAGAAACAGGCTCCAGGCTCTGAGCCATCAGCCCAGAGCCCGACGCGGGGCTCGAACTCACGGACTGCGAGATCGTGACCTGGCTGAAGTCGGACGCTTAACCGACTGCGCCACCCAGGCGCCCCTAAAATTTCTTTAGAAAAAGAATAAAGCAAAACCTAACTTTATGCAGAGATACAGTAAACGAATAAAAACAAATAAAAAAGAGTGGATGTTCAGATAAGGGGGAATTAAGGCCAAAATTAGTTAAGTAAAAATAAAGAATGGTAATTTATAATGCTAAGGGGTGAAATTCACAGTGCAGAAATAACATAGTATTATAATTAAGAAAGTAGAAATTCAGGAATATAAAGGAACATTGTAACATAGAAGACTTGAACTCACTGCTTTCAATTCGTGACAGCTCAGGTGAGGGGAAAATAACATGGGTAGGTGACATAAAGGATCAATCCAGAAAGACCAATTCTCTTCTCCCAAAGAGAAAAATAGCAAAATGGAAAGGAGAGATTAAACAGAGAAATAATAGAAGAAAACTTTCTAAGGCAAACTAAAAGGAAACAACTAGTACTAGCATGACTAATAAAAAAAGACACACATCTAGGCAAATCCTCAAGGATTATCAGGACATCAGTGATCACAAACAGTTACTAAAAGCTTCCAGAGAGAAAAATCTAGCTCATCTGTGGTAATGGGCAGGCTTTGAGATGGCTCACAATGACCTCCATCTCCTGGAATTCATATCCTCATGTAATTCCCTCCTTCTGAGTTAGGGCAGGATCTGTGGCTTACTTCTAACCAGTAGAGCATCACAAAGGTGATGGGATGTAACTTATGTAACGCGACTATGTTACATAAGAGTCCCAGAACATTTACCGAGATGGCAGCTCCCTGTACTTTTAGGGGATTTATTTTTCACTCTGCTGGCAAACAAATGTCTTAACAAGGAAGCTAGGGTACTTCCTGCTCTTGGGGTCTTACCGGCATAATATTTTTAATTTGGTATACCATGGGATGGTGAGCCAGAGAAGTTGCCTGCAGATTAAATCATTGCATGGTCGATGTATCCCTGAGCACAGCTGATGTATCTCTGAGAGGTACTGTTAACTCCTTCAGTAAAGACAAACTATCCTGATATTTGGGGGGGGGGGGGGGTTGGGAAAGAAAGAAAAAGCTTTTTACTAGATTACTAGTTTTATACCAGGTTTCAGGGACTAAAGTGATTTATTCCAGTGAGGAGGCATATCTAGAATGTCATTTGCATTTAAAGTCAACTGATTAAGCTTGTCATAATCCAAGCTTGGTGGATGTGTTAGAAATCTCAATCATTCTAGCATTTAACATATTGATGGTGGTACCAATCCCTGTGATCCCCTCAAGGTCATTATATTTGATTTACCATTTTGGGAGGGAGGAGAGCCTGGGGCTTCTGCTTGGCTTTCTCTACTAACATAGGCTTATCCTATTTTATCCTTATAGGTAAGGAAGTAATGTGGGTTTCTGAAGACACGCATTTCAACTGTATATTCAAGAGCTGGAAAATGATCAATGTTTTACCTTGAAGCAGACTCAATTCAAAACTCTGTTTTGTTTTGGTTTTTATCTGACCTCAGAAGTCTCCACTTTGACTGGAAGGATATTCTGGATCCCAAAGAATTAGTGAGACTCAGAACCGTTGTCTAATAATTTCAGAAATACCAAAGTATTTACTTGCCATGTTTTGGACACATCATTTGTGTTTCTCAGATTCTCTTGGCTTCATCTATATCCTGGTCCCTCATCCTTTTTCACGTATTTCAACTGGGGTAACCAGACCAATGTATGGGCCCTACATAGTTCCTACGAGGACTTAGGACTACATTCAGAATCCAAGTCTCCTCCAACTGCTTCCAAACTCTGGTGAGGCCTCACTCCAATGATTGGAGGATTTGAATTCCCAAACAGCTGCAGAAGGAGCCAAGTGACACAATCCGGAAGTGCAAGGGAGTTAATTTTCCACTGGACTAGCCAAAAGAGGCAGGCGACAGGAGACAGATAAATTTCCTCTCTAATCCTCCATCTGATCACCTGTCCCGAGGAACAGTTGTTGCATACAACCTTTCTGGAGGATCCCCTCTGGCTGAGTGGGTACACCTGTTGGGTTGCAGCTCCCTTAGCAGCATGTCCTGAAGCAGTAATGCACAATACTGCATTTATCTGTCATTTTCCACTCCTTGTTTCCCATTTACCTCACTCCCATTACCCTGGGATTTTATTTCCCCCCCAAAAAATCCTTGCCTCAGGTTCTCTTTTCCAGAGATTCTGGTCGAAGACAACTGGGTACAGTTGCTTTAGTAAATGACAGTCTTTGGGGGGGAGATTAGGAAGAAGTTGTACAGGGGTTCCTTGTAATGTTATTGTAGAGTCCCAGCCAGCCCTCCCTCTATTCAACAAGCTCTGGATTTGTGAATTAACAGGTCTAGGAAGGGGTCACTCCAGGCCTTTATCCATTGGATTGAGAGTTTTGTTTGTTCTTTTTTGCCTTTTTTGTTTTTTGTCTTCGGTTGCTTTTGCTTGCTTTCTGGTCATTCTTCTCAAGTGGGACCTTTGTGAGTATCTCATCTGTTTTGGTCCTACAGCACTACGAAAACTTTATTCTAGTTTTAGTGATTTAATTCCTCCATGCCGTATGAAGATTCCCATCTCTGCATATTAGGAGTGCTGCTGTCTTCATGCTGGGCCACAAAGCCAACCCCAGATTCCTTCCATTTCCCTTTTGTTAGCAAGTGTTTCTTACGGATAATCCACTATTGGTACTAATTGTCTATCTAATTCAAGATGCTTGGTTGTCAACAGTGGATACCAACTTTGGCTAACTTTAAAAAAAAAAAAAAAAGGAATTTACTGAAAGAATATTGGACTATTCTGTGGAAAGGTGAAAATTTTGAGAGCTCCAGGTTGGGAATAAAAGGCAAAATCCAAAGGAAGCAAGACCCAGCTGAGGCCACAAAGATGCCATCTCCACGGTCTACTCCCCATGTTGCGTTGCTGGACTCCCAGAGCTGCCACAAATGGTCAGACCATCCTCTACGAATCACTCCATCAAGATCCAAACCCTCAGGTTCATCCAAATGGCCTAGCTTCTGCCTCATGTTTGCTCCTAGTTGTTAGGATTCTAGGAAAGAAACTACATGGCCCCTTTCAGCCTTGAACAACCTAAAAAGCGAGCATCTCCTGTGGCGAATGAAAAAGCATATTTCTTTTCCAACAGGAAAAATAACAGGTAATTGGAAACTCCGAAAGTTGCACAAGAAAATCATGGCCCAAGATGAACTCTAAAATAGATAAAAGTACTTTGCTTTTTGGCAGTTAGACTCAAACTTTGAATAAATCCCAGAAAATTGAAATATAATTATACTCATAATGTACATGCAATAAACCTTGACAGGGCCAAAGAAATATGACCGAGATATTTATGAGGCTCAGGGAGGGGAAGAAATGGAGGGGAACTCAAGAGGTATTGGTTTCTTCAACCTACTAAAGAGTCAGGATATGTTGTCTCAAATTAATGTATCAAGAAACAACGTTTTAAGTATATTGTTAAAATTTATAAACAAAATCAATAGAATAAACCAGCAAAACATGTGACATAATATTAGAAAGAGAAAGGTGTACAAGAAGGTAAGTAGAAATGAGGTTGTTTCTTAAATATTGTCAAAAGTTGAGAAATCAATACACTGGAGGATGAGCACACTAAGGAAAATCCTGGAGGAAACCACCAGAACCAACAGAAATGGAAAGAATAGGGCTGAGGGTCAGGGGAAAGATTTTGCCTTCCGTTTTATATCAATCTGCTTTGGCCAAGCCAGGCAGCATGGAACTCTGTAAATTATCACAGTCCCAACAGACAATGGTCCTTGTTAGATTCAGTCTCAGGTCTCAGGCAAGATCGAAGCCGGGGTACAGAACTCAGGAAATGTGAGATGGCAGAGGCTGAGTGATGGGGAGACAAGTGTTCTTAGATCCCAAAGGAGATAAAACACGGTCCCTGCTGATTACAGCCTGCCCTGGGGTTGAGGGAGACACTTTCCTCTTGAGGGTGGTGAATGCCATGTTGGGTCAGAGGGACCCCATCCTGTCTTGTTGGGTTTCTCGCCAGAGGATTGCAATCTGCTGCATCCAGACGTGTTGGTCTGTTTGGGCCCTTTTGAGACTGAGGTCCACAGTTAGCCTCGCATCTCTTCCCCCAAACTAACTTCAGTCTACACAGGAACTAGAAACAACAATAACAAACAAAGAACAACAGACAAAGAAACGAACCAACAAACAAAAACCCATCAGGAATGTAAATCTGCGCAATTATCCATTGTCACCAAGATGTGGGTTTCCCCAGGGCTGCCCTCCTGGTGACTACCGACCTGACTGTCTTAGCCGCCGCAGAGGTTGTGAGAAATACTGCTTCCCGGGGCCCGCCTCTTAGTACTCCGAAAGCAGCAGTTTTCAGTCGGATACCGATATTCTGCATTTTTCACAAATCCCTAGGTAATTATGATGTGCAGCCGGGTTTGGGAATTCTTGATATAAAATAGTGTAGCCTTTAGGTGGCTGAAAACCAACCACGAAAGATAAACTGAAGTCAGAAATACAGCCTCTCCCAAATGGAGCGAATTCATCTCTGTTTCTAGTCTAGTCTGTACGTGCTGATTGTATGCGTGGTGTGACTGAGGGGGGAAATGCTGATAATTGTGGAGATGAAGGGAAAGAGGGATTTGCCTCTGGACATCACACCTTAACGTTAAAATAACCAGATGGCTATACTTTGTTTTAACCACACAGGGAACTCCGGGTCGTACAAAAGGCTATAGCCTTGGGGATTTCGTTTACATCCTGATCTCAGGACCCAAGGCTCAGGTAATGATTCATCTGCTCTGGTTCTGGGGGCACAAAGACCGGTCGTAGTGAAATCGATATATATCCCTGATGTAGCTATGCATAATTAAAGCAACTATAACTATGTATAAGGTTTATATAAGTACAGGTCTACGTTTACTAAGCATATTAAAATTTCTATTTAGACAATGTTCTAACAATAGCTGGGTACATGGCTCTTGGTCTAGAAGGGACAGGTTTCTTTTCTTTTCTTTATTTATTTTTTATTTTTTGTTTAAGAAACATTTTATTAATGTTTATTTACTTGTGAGACAGACAGAGAGACAGAGCATGAGCAAGGGAGGGGCAGAGAGAGAGGGAGACACAGAATCCGAAGTAGGCTCCAAGCTCTGAGCTGTCAGCACAGAGTCCCATGCGGGGCTCAAACTCACAAACTGTGAGATCAGGCCCTGAGCTGAAGTCGGACACCTAACCAACTGAGCCACCCAGGAGCCCCTAGAGGCAAAAAGCTTTAAATAGGATAGAGGATTCCTTTACATTAATAAGTTCTATTTGTGCAATAAGAGCATTAAGATTAAAAAATTTTTTTTGTTACTGTTTATTTACTTTTAAAGAGAGAGAGTGAGAGTGCACACGTGAGCAGGGAAGGGGCAGAGAGAGGGGGAGACCCAAAATCCAAAGCAGGCTCCAGGCTCTGAGCTATCAGCACAGAGCCCGACCCAGGGCTCGAACCCACAGACCACGAGATCATGACCTGAGCCGAAGTCAGGTGCTCAACCGACTGAGCCACCCAGGCACCCCTAGAAGGGACAGTTTTAGAAGAGTTTCCCGCATATATTGAATTGTCCCTGATTCTGAGTCTTTATGATCGTTTCTGGTTAACTGAAGAATGACTGTATCTGTTAATGATTATCAGATCACACTCTGCTCAGAAAGGTGTGAAAATATCAGGTTGAGAAATGTACTCTATTGGAAAGAAAGAAAATTTTTAAAGTTTTAAATAAGTCGTAGATGGGACACTTCCAAGTTTTCTGCTCTTTCTCTCAGCTTCTTTCTTAAGAAGAGAATTTCACGGAGAAAGGGGTGCAGGAATTATTTCCTCAGCAACCTAAAGGCAAAACAGTACCAAAAGTCACTTCTCATACTGATGAGATAGTCAACAACTACGGGCTGTTGCAAGATGACCTTGATTCCAGGCAGTGGAGGAGGCGAAGGCAGTTCACTGGAGGAAGTTTGGATTTGAATCTGACGGAAGGCTTTGGAGGGATCCAAGCCAAAGCTTTCGGACAATTTAAGAGACCAGCTTTCTCATCTTTAAGGTTAAGATAAGAATGATAATAAAGTTATTGACAACAATTTAAGACGCTTTGTGTTTTATTTAAACACAGTACACTTTGGACTTTCTACTCTACCCTTTGATGAATGTCCTTAGCTGTTTTAATAAGCTGTTCTTTTAAGCTGTCTCAAAAGGAATTGCGGGTGGGTAGAAAAGAATGCTGATGTCTTGCCCAGCTATGGCTACAGAATGAGATGATAAAACAATACCACCGGCCTGATGGCCACCCATCCTGGGTGAAGGCAAAATCCCCAAAAGGGAAGGCCAGCCTGTCGCAAGCTGGGTTTGCAGTCCTGATCCTAGAGTCCTCTTAATAGAATGCTATTAGCGGCACCAGTGGGCTTCCTGCCCACTGAGAGCATGAAGAAAAGGGGAGATAAAACCTCTTTTTGCAAAGCATTCCTTCTGCCCCCACTGTAGGTGCCACTGTCATTCATTGAACAAATAGCTATTGAGTGCCTACCATGCGGCAGGCATTGCGACAGACGTTAAGAAAGCAGCAATGAGTATGTCAGACAAAATGCCCAGCCTCATGGAATGTACCTTCAGTGAGGGAAGGAGTCACCTCTACTGGGACCCCCTGTTTGGGTCAGCTGCTCCAACTCTGGGTTTCTCCCAATACTCTCTGGGCCTCCGTTATGCCATTCTCACGCTGGGCATCTGTCTCCATAGGTCTGTGGGGCTTTGGGGAGGTGGTACTTGCCTTTTGGTTTTTCCTGCCTCTTTAGTGCCTGGAATGGAGTAGACGTTCAGTAAATGCTCATTGATACATGAATGTTAAAGAAAATGGCTCTCTCCCCAGCATTCATTCCTTTTATTCTGCCTCCTTCCTAACTAAACAAAACACAATTACTCTTGTTGAGGGGAATCTATCCTCCTTCATACGGTCCTGTGTTGCCCTAATGCAAAATCATCACGATACACAATGGATACCAGGAACTGGGTTAGGCGAGAAGTGGACCCTACAGTTAGACTGGCCAGAGGAAGGAAAGGCAGGAAGCAGGGAGGACCCCGGCATTCCTCGTGGGGAAGTTGGTGACTCTCGTTAGATGGTAGATATGCAGTCCAACTGTCTGTCTCCTGCCAGTCAGGACACTAGCCTTGAGCTTACAGAGCCTGTGGTATTAGGGGAAATGCCAGGGGAAACACAGAATATTGGCGTCTCTTATTTTCTGAAGTCTTCAGTCAAGTTCTACATGAATGAGATCAGCTCAGACTAAAGGTCACCTATCTTAAAACAGAGAGGGGGAAAAAAAAGCTTTGCTAAGAGAGGCACTTTCTGTCTGTCTACACTCTGAGATCTAAATTGATTGACTAGGAGTCCAATAACTTGAAGCCTTTCAGGGTTGAAAAAGCAGAATTCTCTACTCTTAGATAAAGTCAGTGGGCGCAGAGGCAAAGAGGCAGGAGATTGAGCAGGAGATAAGATTGAGCCAAACTATAATCCGGATCCCCAGCCTTCCCAGCACCTCCTGTTAAGCATTCTCCATGAGACAAAGGAGACACTCATGCTTATTGTGAAGATGCTAGCTGGGAAAAATCAGATTATGGGTGGTGTCTCCCCACCAAGCTATTGTTCCAAACTGCCTCAAGGCAGGGGCCATTGAAGTGGGGGCTGGGGTGATGGACAGAACCCGGAGGCCAGATGGTGTTGGGGGGGGGGGCGTGGGGGTGGGAATTCTCAGACTCCAGGACCATGACTAGACAAAATCTTTGCCCCGTGGAATTCACTGGGCACTAGCAGATTCCAAACCAAGCTAGTTTTTAAAAGAAATGTATTATTGGCTGCTTAACACAGAAGGCAGTGCCCGGGCCCCCCAAACTCACACCCATAGGAAGTGAACCGCCAAGTTACTGTCGCCCCCCTGAAAGGGTCTTCTTCTCCATGCCCTCGTCTGATTTGCTTTGAAGGACCCTGCATAATAGTGATTCTCTGAAAAGCAGGGTGGGGGACTGCCGACACGACCAGGTTCCTTCCTCAGCCGGGGCAGGATGGTCGTAATTTTTGTTCTGTGGGCCGGGAACCATCTGGTGTTGTCTCCCCTTCTTGTCGTGTCTGAACAAGGGGTTTGATGGCAGCTGTTGGGCTCCTTTTCCACCCCTGACTGTCGGGCTTGGGGCGCTAGGAACACACCTGTAAGGAAACAAAGGGTGGTTTTCAGGGGGCTCGCAGTCTAGTTTGGCAGCAGCCGTGCAAAGGGCCGTTGCCATACCTGCACACACAGCTCGAGAACCACAAGCTCGGCATGAGGGGGTGGGGTGGGAGGAGGGTGTCTATAACAAGCATCTTAAATTGAGATCTGAAGGATAGAACACAAGTTTGTCAGAATGGAAGCTGGGGGTGGGAGCCGGGATGGCACAGCCAGAAGGTACTCTTGGAAAACCCTCTCTGGCAGATGAGAATGGACTGGACGAAGGCAAGAGGGGAGGGACACCAGAGGACAGTTGGGAGGCAGTTGACATAATCCAGCCCTGAAGGCCAGACTTTAGATTTTGTTCTTATCTGCCTTTGTTGGTGTATCCTGATGTCCTTGCTAAGCCCCTTAGGGCAGGGTTTTGGGTCAGTACCAGGAACTGGAGCCTCAGGGAAAGTGAAAGCGGGTCTTCTGCAGATACCCAGTCCCCTTCTGTGTCACTTGTCCTTGAGCCTTCCTGCCCCTCTAGGAAAGCTCTCCAGCCAGAAGGTCACTGCCTCCTGCCTACGGAAGATGCATTCTGATAAGGACTACAGTCCTGATAAGCCTTCTTCCTCACACCTCTGATGAAATAGCCCTGAAAAATTCCTTCTCATGGGTGCTTTCAGTACCCCACTACATCCCAGATTAATAGTTCCACTAGCCAAAACTATAAGAAAACACGGTTTCCCTAGGGCCATTTTGTTCCTTGAATCTCTCCTATCATTAGAACCCAAAGTTATTTAATTTGGGCTCCTGGGTCAACCACACTGTTTAGAAGGTGCTTTGGAGGCAGAGGCACTTCTCTGAGACTGTGATTTCCACTAAAAGGAAGTATATCCTTGAAAAACTGGCTATCCAGATAGCAGCAGAAGTTTCTACAAGACGGAATCTAATAGAAAATCCTGCTTGAAATATTTATAAAATCTGTTTTAAGGGCACTTACCAATCCACTAAGGAGTCCCTTTGCACAAATTCGTAATGTACGATTGCAAAGAGGCCTCTTTACTGGGACCCCAAGGTCTCACAAGAGGAGTTTGCTACAGACAGGAAAGAAAAGCATGAGATAAGAGGACTGCATATCCGCTCAAGTATTTGCATTTGGAGGTTTACATTAAAAAGAGAATCTTTTTGTACTGTCCTGATTGGGGATTTTCAATTAAAATGTGAGTCTTGAGGATGGGGTGAGCTGGGGGTGGCCCTGAGCCCAGGAGGCTTACAGTGGACAAGCTGACCAGTGGAAGGGAGGGGGGATGCCTGTTTCCTGGAGCTTACAGGCTTGGTTTGTAAGAAAAGGGAGTGGGCAGCTCTTGGAGAGGGGCCCCTCCAGGGAGGGACAAGGGGTTCCCCTCACACTGTCTCTTGTTGGACACATGTCCACCTGTTGGATTATGTCCACCAACAGGTTGAGGGGTGGGGAGTAAAGCAGTCAAGGGGGAGATGGTGGGATAATAAAGAAGGCAACTGTGGGGAGAGCCCTGGACTTTCACACAAGTGGACAGCCTTTTTCGTGCTCCTTCAATGGCTGATATTTTGGAGTGCCCACTCTGTGCGAGTCACTGGATAAAGTGTCTCAATTGCATTATTTCATGTATATTTATTCCTACCCCCCCACCCTCACCAACAAACCTACGAGGTAGACACTCTATTTTTATCCCCATTTTGCAGCTCAGACAACTGAGGCTCATGGAGATTGAGAAGTTCACAATAAGTAAGAGAGCTGGCAATATGTAGGGCCAAAACTGCAATGGACATCTGTCTCATTTCAAAACCTAGGCTCTAAGCTACTTTGGAGACAGTATCCCCTCCAAAAAAGAATAAGATCACCTTGTCTTACAGCTCAGTGCACCCTACTCCCAATGCTAGGAGACCAACGTGGAAACCCTTTGCTTGGCCAGTCAGTGAACTTGGGGTCACATTACAGGGAGGGTTTCCCTAGACAAGCGTCTAGTGACTGACTGATGAGATAGTACTTTCTAGAGGGAACTGGAAGGACATGGAGTACCTGGTTCTCTGCTCACTCCTTCTCTTCCTCCCTTCCAGAAAATCTATTCATTTACCTGCCACCAGGAAAATGGCCTGCTAGGTAGAAGTAGGTATCATTAGCTAGTAGACAAACAAATAGAAAATATCCTTCCTGAGCATTGATTGCACTGAGCACTGAGGGAAGAAACAAAAGAGAAGAAATAGAAGCCCTCAAGGACCTTGCTGCCTGATTGGAGAGACAAGGTAAACCTACAGGGTGAGCTATCCAAGGGACTTTCAAAGCAATAAACATGAGCCATTCCAACCAATGCAAAGGAAACACAGGAAAACACAGGAAGAACATAGCACAAGAACAAGTGTGTGTGTGGTAGGGGAAAGAGGCAAAAGGCCAAGGGGCATGCCTGGAGAAGGTCCCTCACAGGATAGCTGCTTGGAAAAGGCAAGCCAGAACAGAGGAAGGAGAACCTTTCAGGAAAGTCTAAAGGTAACTATGCTCCATGAGACTGTTCTCTTGTCCCTGGACCACACAGCAGGTGGGTGGGGAGGGGGGCACTTAAAAGGTTCCAATTTGGCAACCTAAGGAGGATGCCTACCTCCGGACTCATCAACCTCTCAGTCCTTGGCTGGCTCGACCCCTTTGTTCTCCATGTCTCTCAACACCGTGGTTTTGCAGACCAAAACCTGTGGCTCCTCGGAGTCCTGCACAATTTGCACAGACTATGTATTGCCAATGTCCCCACCCCTGAACACACATCTTTTGGCTTCCATCAGAGCTGTTTGGTTACTATTGGTTGATAACATATTCCAGGAGAACTTGGATTGTAATCCGAGGATTCTTGAAGCATTCAAAACTCAAGAAGTTAAATCTATAAAAATATTTGAGGGAAAGGCTAGCTATCATCAGCTCACAGAACTTCACATTAGCAGGCAGCCACCTACTCTTTCTGTGCAGGAAGTTCATCCCGTTGACTTTCCCCTTTGAAGGAAAATGCCTAAATGAAAGCCCCAACCCCCTTTTCCTGTAGGGCTAATAGTCAGGCTCTTGGTTTCTAGGGAGTTCTGCCCTGATGGTCACAAGAGGGGCCCTTGTATGTTTATTAATAGACATTCAGTTTGGAGACCACCTCACCCAATGTTTCTCAAAGGGTGTTCTCCAGACAATCTGCACCCAAATGAGCTTGGTTTAAAATGCAGACTCCTGGACCTTGCTACAGAAATATGGCAATAGAATCCCTGGGATCTGAGACATGAAGCAGCTTTTAAAAAATTCTCATTTTCAGAGGAATTTGAGAACCTTTGATCGAGTCCACAATTTGCAAAAGAGGAAACCAAAACTCTGGGAAGTTAGGTTCTTGCCTTACACAGCCCATCATTACCTACACCCAATAAACACAATCCTGGCCTTCACAGAATGGAATTGCATTGAACCGCGGAATCATGGTAGCCCAGTGTGAGAACGAAGACCTTCAAGGGCCCTAGAGGGAGGAGACCTAGAAGACTGAAAACTACCTCACGGCTGTGTAGTTGGAGCCTGCAACTTCCATCCAGCAGGCGGGTCCACACCAGAGCTAGTCCTGGAGCTGAGGGTGGAGGGTGCTGAGGAAGCACTGAACATGAAAGGGAGGGAAGTAAAGGAAGGGACCTTGGGGGGACCCAGAGATTGATCATTCCTCCATTCCAGCCCAGCCCTCAGCCACCTGTGCAGAGGGTTGACCCAGGTCCGCCTCTAAAATCCAGACAGAGGGAGGAGATGAGCTTCAAGTTAGTGGGGGAGCCCTCCTCGAACTGTTGCCAGGAGCCTGCCAGGGGAAGATGGACATTCAATGAAGAGTCCTCAACACACAATGCAGCAGTTCTATGAAGTATACCTAGATGCACCTGCAAGACGATGAATCTCGCTGCCATCCCCTTCTCTCCAGCCTTCCTATTTTTTCTCTCTCTCTCTCTCTCTTCCCCCAAAAAATGAGAAAAAAAAAAAAAAAAGAACCTTAGTTAGAGGGAAGATAGACCACAGTGCTGGAAAAATTCCCAGCTTTCTGAAAGTGTGTTTTCTATAACCGGCCGGGGAGGCTCACTACAGAGCAGGTGGTGATTGTGGTGTGGTGCCTGGATCACTGTGTGTGTGTAAAATGCAAAGGCAAGGGGCTGCCGAGAAAACCCCACTCGCTTCACAGTTATGCCAGGGCTAAATCCTGAATCAATATACAACACACACATGCCTTCAGAAAAGGGAGACAGGGACAGAAAGATGGTGAGTTTGGGGGAGCTTGTTTATTGATTGATTGATTGATTTTTTTAACATTTATTTATTTTTGAGAGACAGAGAGACAGAACATGAGCAGGGGAGCAGTAGAGAGAGAGGGAGACACAGAATCCAAAGTAGGCTCCAGGCTCCAGGCTCCGAGCTGTCAGCACAGAGCCTGACACGGGGTTTGAACCCACAAACCATGAGATCATGACCTGAGCTGAAGTTGGATGCTTAACCGACTGAGACACCCCGGTGCCCCGAGATTTATTTATTTAAGTTTAATTACTTATTTGAGAGAGACAGAGACAGTGTGAGTAGGATAGGGGCAGAGAGTGATAGGGAGCGAGGGAGAATCCTAAGCAAGCTTCCTGCTGCCAGCACAGAGCCCAGTGCGGCGCTCAATCTCACAAAACCCTGAGATCTTGACCGGAGCCGGAACCAAAAGTCGGATGCTTAACCAACCCAGCCACCCAGGCACCCCTGTGGGAGTTTAATCTAAGGAGTACTTAGGATAGTTCTCTGAGGAGAAGGGCAACATCATAGTGAGTCAATCTTTACCCATCAGGTCTGGCAACTTGCCCATTTTTCAGAAAGTTTTGGGAAATACAAGCAGCTAAGTTATTCCCCCCCCCCCAGCTTGCTCCTTATCTGGGAGAGGTTTGAAAGCAAATTGATTTACCTCTGGGCGTGTTAGAAGCGCAACCCAGGAGGTTCCCAGCTGTAGAGACTGAAAGATCGGAGAATCTCTAGAGAGAGTGCAAGGAGGGTGGGGACTAAGGAAGAAGTTCAATCGGGCCAATAAAACAAAGTAAGTGATATGATGATATTTATGACACCAGGGAGTTTGAAGACTGTCTCAGGTAGTGCATAGCCAGGACTACTAGAGGTGGCCTTGAACTGAGATTGGGGAAGAGGGAACTAAGCTATTGAATGTAGGCAGAGGGAGAGCTACCTCCTCTCTGTGTCTTCCATATTGCATAGGGTGTCTTCCAAAAGGATGGGAACTGGCAAAACATCTCTTAGAAGCAACAAGAGCTTGCTTTTCCTGGGAGAAGCTGTAGAAAGGAGGAAGCTAATTAAATGAAAATTGAGGAAGCTTGGGGCCACACGCAGGCTGGGAGTAACCTGGGAGTGGTCATCGATCATCATAAACTGGCATTTACTCAGCATCTTCCTCTCAAGGGCCTGCCTTACAGGCACTGGGTGCAACTGCTTCCCGGAGACTCCCTTGGAACCTGAGCAGGAGTGAATTAGGGAGTCAGAACCCAAGATTGCAGATATCTCCAGTATAGGGTGAACCAACTCAAAGACATCTATCTCTCTGTGAGAATTAACGCCCGATGGGTTTATCATTCCCTTGCCAATAATCATGGCTGTAGTAGGGATTTTCTTAGCCGTTCATAGATGCTTGGTCGCTCCTGCTAATTGTCAAGTCCTTGAGGCCAGAGAACTTCTAGCACATTTCTGTCTCCACATATCTCCATTCATCTGCCGCCTACCACTGTGTGGCATATTTCCCTACGGTTTTCACCTGCTAGAAATGCAGAGGAAAACAGTTTTCAATCCCTAACTTTGATGAGTTTGTGGTATTATATATCCGTTCATATATGTGGTACCACACATAATTCAATGAAGTGCCATTTGTGTAGGAAAAGGCATGGGCACCATAGATTCTCAGCACAGATGAGGGGGTGAGGTGTGGCCGGCAAGAACTCAGACCCTAGAATGATATAAACTTGGGCATAAGACCCAGCTTTCCCCTTTACTGGCAATGGGACCTTCTGGGAGTTATTTAAACCTGTCTATAATAGTGGACTACTAGAAAGTCTCTCAGAGATAAGTTGAAAATTAAAAAATATACTGCATATTATGTGCTCATTATGAGGGCTACCAGAGGTAAGTGCTCAAAATTAATAGGAAAAGAAAAAAAAAAAGAGGGGGGACGTTCATGACACGATGCCGAGTTCAGACATTCAGTTCTCCTGGTCCTCCACACAAAACGATTTAACAAACAACTATTTCCTCAGGGCATTTTCAAATTCCCTGGGTGAAGTCCACCTGGGTGAGTGACCAGGAATCTAAAAAGGTCAAGGTTGCCAGGAGCTTGCTTTTGAACTACACCGACCTCGGTTTCCAACTCAGGAGTTCTCTCTCAGCTGGAACCACAAAGGAGCTTCAGCTACCACACGTTCCCTCAGATGAGCGCGCCAAAGCTTTGTGGCCTCCAAAGAAGGTCCGCAAAAAAGGCTCTGGAAATGCATGGGTGTCTTCCAGAGGGTAATGTTCTAAGCCGATCTCACTTCTCTGGACTTTTTCTTGATGGAGAGGGCTGGCAAATGGTTGGAACGAGGGGACTGGAGTGAGCAGCTGTGGACCGAGATGGCAGACACCGCCTCGTCTCCCTCTCCTCCAACATGGCCTCCAACTCAGAGATGGTGCTTGAGCCAGCCATAGTGTGGCCTCAGTGCAAATGAAAGGCGAAGAAATGCCTCATGTCTCCTCACCTCCCTCGGAGGCTACACAGCTTCTCTCACCTGGTGACGGATGTCCCGCGATGAGGAACTCTACTGACAAATTTGCCAAGTAAAATGTTTACAGCACTGGAACATCCGAATGCTCTGTTCCCAATGTGCCATCAACCTGCTCATAAAGCGAGGCAGACAAGCAGGGGATGGCAGTATACAAAAGCTGTGTTCAATAATTATTTATTTTTTTAGTTTACCAGATGCTTCTACGGTATTGACGACATGCCAGACACTGTTCTGCATAATGTCTTACGTTTGGAACAGCATTTTGTTTTAAAGTTTAAGGAGGACTTTTATATGCATCACCTCATTTGATCCTCATCATAAGCCTGAAAGGTAGGGCTTTCTCTCTCTCTCTCTCTCTCTCTCTCTCTCTAACTCTTACAGATTTTTTAAAAACTAAGTTTCAAGAAAATGAAGTTATTCACTCGAGACCATTCAGCTTGTAGTGAAGGCAGGACTCATGCCTGATTGTCTGATTCCAAAGCCTGTGCTCTTTCCACCGCACAAGTAAAAGAAAAGAAAGTTTCCTGTCCTCAAACTGCTTGTAAGAAAGTAGAAAAAAGACTGAAGCGTGTTATGCTGATAGCGTTTTAATCCAGAGTAACAGATAAGCAGACTATATGAGGGGATGTAGAAGCAAGGAATAAATAGAGGATTTCCCAAGGGGGGGGGGTAGTTGGTGGGAAAATGAGTCAAGGCCGTTTTTTAATACAGAGGACAGAAACCCAGCTGAAACCAGCTTCAGGCAACCAACCAGCCCGAATTTGTCTTCACGCACAATAGAACCCAATGACTTGAGCAATCTCTTTGGGACTTGGCTCCCTCGGTCCCTACTTTGCCTTGCATTCCTTCCTGGTCAGTTTTATTCTCAGGCAGGCATCTCCCAGCGGTGACCCCACAGGTCCGTGCTTACATTCTCCAGATTGAGAAATCGCCACAGAAAAGAGTCTCTTCCCAGATAACTCCAGCAGAAGACCTGGGAATGCATTTCACTCTGCTGGTTTTGGTCACATGTTCTTTTCGGAACCAATCTCTGTTGTCAAGGGGATGCACTGCTTGGATTGGCCAGCTCTGATCCTGCGTTCACCAATAGACCCAAAGGATGAGGTCACTCCCACCC
This sequence comes from Lynx canadensis, assembly GCF_007474595.2. NCBI lineage: Eukaryota > Metazoa > Chordata > Mammalia > Carnivora > Felidae > Lynx > Lynx canadensis. The sequence goes on from NC_044319.2 coordinate 29,749,902, forward strand.
GAATCACATGATCTGAGGGGCTAGAGACTGGGGGAAATTGGGGTATTATGACTCAGGCAAAAATTAACCCAGAGGCTGAGTTGGGGGCAGGTCCTGGAGGCATTCTTAGGTAGGCGTTTTACTGGTGAAAGGGATATAGCATGGGGCAGTGGAGAAGCCCCGGGAGAGGCAGCCGCAAAGTCCTTGTTCTAATTCCAGCTCTTGATGTGACTACTGATGTGACTTTGAACAAGTCATTGAGCCTCTCTGGGTCTCAGTTCCTCAAATGTAACGAGGAATAATAATTTAAATAATAGTAATAACAAAACCCTCTGGGTAGCCGTGAGGATCATGATATGATCCAATTGGGTGAGATCACAGACATGAAAGCCTTTTGAAATGCTAAGTGAAAGAGATTTATAAATATCAGAGTGTGTTTGAGGCAAGGGGCTACCATCAGCAGAGACAGGAGACAGGAGTAAGTAGGGTGCGTACAGAGAATGGTAACTACATTGGACTGCTAGGTCAGAAAAACCAGGGCCATGAATGCACAGTCTTACATACAGCAACTCCACACACATCAGCTTGGTCTGAAACTTGGTCTCAGAAAGTTGGTCTTATTTTCTCTCTTTGAATGGTATTGGAAAGAGGGTTTTTTGTTTTGTTTTGTTTTGTTTTTTATGGCTGTAAGTTAGTGCCTGGAAAGGAGCTCCAGGTAGTTCTAGTTAAGGAGGACTTTCCCACGCAAGGCCAGGTTTCCCAGGTAGGGGAAGGAAGTTGGCTCTGCCCATGGCCAGTGTTTGGTTTCTGGGAGGCCCTTTCCCCTGCCCACCACCAAAGAAATCACAGCAACAGGTGGGGAATGGAGAGTTCGTGAGGCCTGGGCCAAGGTCCCTAGAGGATGAGAAGGGGGTGGGGTGAGGAGGATTAGAAAGTAGCAGGTGGGAAGGAAAACGCATTTTTCTAACTGTGTACATTGTGGAAAGAGCCTTAACCTGGAGACCTCAAGAAATGGATTTCTCATCACAGTTAGGGGTTTGGTCTGTTCCACCTCCAACATCCTGAGGATAAATAAAGAACAATGGAGAGCAGTGCTCGACCAGCAAACAGGGAAGGTAGAGGCCAGGGAGTTGTGTCCCTGGCCTAGCTTGAGGATTCCTGACCCCAGTGATCCCAGGTTGACTCAAAGAAGATTCCAGGGCAAAATAAGAATGAAGATAAAGAACTACTTACTTGCTTGGAGCACTTAACAATTCACAGAGAAATTTCAAATAATTTACCTTATTCAATTTTCCCTATGATGCAGGCAGACAGGTTTTATTACAGAAGCAGTTCAGAAAGGTTACGTCATTTGGTCAAGATTCCAACGGCTGACACACGGGAAAGCCATGATCAGAGTCAACTTCTTCTAACTCCCAAGTTCAGTGCTCCTTAGCTATGGGGTCTGAAACCTTGTAAGGCTGGCACTGTCTGCCAGCCTGGCTATCCGTGCCCCGGAAAGCCTTTTTGGGTTCTTCTGGTTCTACTTACGGGGCCTCTGGAGTGGTTAACAGGGGGCAGGGTAAGAAGTCTGAAGGTGAGTGCTATGATCTTGGACCTGCCCGATCCGAAATTGCTCAAGTGACTTGCTCCGGGTTTTAGCTTTGTCACCTGCACCAGGGAGGTGGCATCACCTGCCCAACCCACCCCCTCCCAGAGGCAGGGATGCCTCAGTAGTGGGGTGTTGCAAGTGCCTTGAAGAGTTCCCTGTGCTGTTCACGGGTGAGAGAGGCTTCCCAGTTTCTGTTATTCTCGCTCTTCTCCCCTTAACTGTGCATGCCCCCCAAAGCCCCAAGCCAAGGGAGGGGTCTGTGTCAGTCTATGATCTGGGCTGCTGCGAGCTCGCTCTTCGCTCAGAAGCCCTCTCCGGCAGCCTGTTTTCACTGACTCCATCCTGGGCAAGTTGCCCAGGGGCCCATTTTGCTGGAAGGATGAGCCAGTGGGGGGAAGAGCAGCTCCACAGGTGAGCAAAAGAGACAGCCAGCTCCGAGCCTTTAAAATGTAAAATGTTCTCTTGGGAGTGTGCAAAGACCTGATTTGTGAAAGATCAAAGTCAGAAGTACCGCTCCTTCAGAATCAAAGCCTCCTTGCTCTCAAGAACAGACAGCAAATGTTCCCCCAGCAAGAAGAGCCAAGCATAACAATGGAGAGTGAGTGGCTGCCTCCCTCCCCCAGGCTGGGATGGGGGGCCTGGCTGTGTTTGCAAACATCTGCACCTGGGCTGCACCTGCCAGGCGAGGACTGACCTGGAAACAGCGGAGTGCACCTGCTCTTCTGATTTCCCCTCGTTTGTGGTGGGGATGGTCCCACTGAATCATGCACATCCCTTCTTCCCTCCTGCTTGTCGCTTGTCGGTTGGCTGAGGGACGGGGCCAGGAAAGCAGCTTCCAGTTCCAGTGCTCCTACTCACTCCCTCTGTGACCTTGAGCAGGTCCCTAGCTCAGCCAGGTTCACTCAACAGTATTGCGGATTCAAACCTTTGGTACTATTCACTCTCAGGAAGCTGTGGGGCTCAATCAGGATGGGGCCCCGCTCAGCAGTTTGGAATGCGAAATTCATGTGTAACTGTTGGCAGCTTTGACTGAAAAGCACAGAGGAGGGAGAAAATCCGAGCGCTCCACAACCTTCAGCTCCAACCAGATTTTTTTTTTGTATTCATTAAGAAAATTGAGGCTAGCAAGGGTGATGGCCCTCAACTTTCCAACCCCAATCCCTACCTATACAGGGATCTTTAAGCACACCCATCCTAGTATCAAAGGATGGGGAGTCCCTCTTCTTCAAGTCTTACCGGGATGATCTTGATTCCACCCCCACCCATATCTTCAGGACCTTGTTCCATTGGCCATTTCCAACCTCTTTCTCTATGAGCAAGGCTTCCTTTCAGTCCATGCACATGCTCAATATATCTCATCCTATAAAATAATCAACAAAAACTCTCCATGCAAAGAAAAACATCTCCATACAAAGATGCCCACAACCCACTCTCTTTCCTCCCTTTCTCATGCACTTCATGAAAGATTTGTCTAGACCCCGAGCCTCTCTTTCTATAGCTCCCTCTCCTTCTCATAGTAATTTCAGTCTGCTGGCAGCCTTCACTACTCTACTGAAAGGACTCTTGCCAAAGTCATTAGAAAATATCAAGTGCCAAATTCAAATCTTGATCATACCTCTTCACCGAAATAACACACTTAAAATGCCATTTTTCTTCAAATTTTAGATTACCTTAGCTTCTGTGATTGCATACCCCTTTGGTCTTCATCATATCCCTCTGATTTATTGCTCCTTCATTTCCTGAGTGGGGACCTCTTCTTCTGCTCACCTGTGAAATACAGGCGTTCTAGCGTTTTATCCAAGACTCTCTTGTCTTCTGACCTCATCCAGTCTGAGTGTTTCAACTACCACATGTAAACGAGTAACTCTCAGATCAATATTTACAGCCCCAAACTTTCTCCTCAGCTTCACGCTTGTATAGTTGGGCTAGATTTTTTTTTACCCAGATGGACCACTCAACCTATCCAATTGTGAACTCATCATTTCTCATCTGCAAACAGCATTACTTTGACCATTTCCAATCTCAGTTGCTGGCGTTTCCATCCACCCTGTGACCATACTACCAGAAATTTGAGAATCCCTGTCCCTCCACTCAAATGCCATCAAACTTGAAGTCCTGTCTGTTGCACCTTCTTTAAAAACTCTCAAATCTGCCCCATCCTCTCTATTTTTCCCATCAATGTGAAACATTCTCCCAACTGATCTCCCTGCCTCTAATCTTATCCCTCTCAAATCCATCCTCTAGAGAGCCACCAAATTAAAAAAAAAAAAAATCTATTTAAATGTCAATCTGACCATGGCACGTCCTGGGTTGAAGCCTTTTTTTTTTTTTTTTTTTTTTTTTTTTTTTTTTTATCTTATCATAACCCCACCCTGGTTCCTATGGACCTCCAAGACCATTCTCTTGCATACAACCTCAGTCTCATTTTCTAGTTTTCTGTCTTGCATTTCTAGGGGTCTTTGTTCCTTCTAACTTCTCTACCCAGAATATTCCCATCATGATGTTAGAACCTGGATATCAACAGTGCGAGAGAGAGTTTGGGGTTAGGTTATGCTAGGGAAACTCAAGAGCCTGCCCAAGTTCCAAGTTATATACTTCTTTCTCTTCTGTCTTTGTTTACTTCTTTAAAATATAAAAACATAGAATTTTCATTTTCCAAGATGCAATATTTTTTTTTTTATCCCATGAGCACCCAGCTCTGTGGCATGGGGCAAAGACTCTCCATAATAACTCTCCCTTGGGAAGACCATCTATATAAGGAACCAGTCAATTTATATATGCTGGACTGAGTGGGGCAGGTCTCCAAATTCACAATCCTTCTTCTAAAGGGAACCCTACTAAAAACTCACCAGTGACTATAAGCCAGTCTCTGTATGATGTGACCAAACAACTTAAATAGAGTTGCCTGCCCTTCCTCTGGCTTGGCCCATTCATTGTTTTTCCTCCCCTACCTTTTAAGGCCAAGATGGGGCAAGGATGAGGGATGGAGTTTGGGGTAAAAATCCCAAGAGGAGCTCTTGTAAATGAGGAAGTGAATGAGAGAGAAAAAAAGAGGAAGTGGCGATAAATTGTATTTATCAATTAATGTCAATGTATTTATTCATTAATTTGACAAAAACATTATTGTGCATTTAGTATGTATCAGTCATTAACTCAGAGGCTGGGGATATAATAGTGAATGAGAAAGACAAAGGTTTGAAAATACAAGTAGAAAACTTGAGTTATTTTTAAAGACTTTTGCCTGTTGATAGTTTGTTTTTAAACAACAATAACCCAATGGGACTTGACCACATGGTCCATAGTTATAAAATTATAATCTGGGGAAATGTCATCTAGAATTCTAGACTTAGGGTACCATAACCACCTGTACCCAACATTAGAATGATTATCCTAAGTTGGTGCTAAGAATATTTGAATCCCTAGATGCTGAATGTATGGATAAAAAAAGTAAATGTGGGCCCAGTTATGAGCCATGATGACTTTTAAGAAAATCATAGGCACATTGAAAAGACCATGGTAAGATTAAAATTACAATTTGGGAGAGAATACCATTAGGTAGAGAACTTTTCATTAAAAAAAAACAAAAAACTAGACTTATATATCATATTAAGTTTATAAAACCTAAGAGAGGGAAAAAGTAAAACCTCCCTCAGAAATAAGGGTCAGAACTGATTTTTATCTTGACCCTACAAATACTCAATTTCTTTTTTTTTTTTTTAACATTTATTTGTTTATTTTGAGAGAGAGAGTGGCAGTGAGCAGGAGAGGGGCAGAGAGAGAGAGATTCCCAAGCAGGCTCTGCACTGTCAGCAGAGGCTCGAACTCAAGAACCATGAGATCACGAACCTGAGTCCAAACCAAGGGTCAGATGCTTAACCAACTGAGTCACCCAGGTGCCCCACAAATATTCAATTTCTTAGTTGAGTCCTTCCAGTTTGAAAGAGGATATTGGTGCCAGGTACTCTCAGGCCAGTTCAAGGCATTCTTTTTACTCCCCTGGTTGCCACTAGACCCTGTGCCTTGGACGCTAGTCTGGGTCAGCCAAACATTCAGGCTGTGGAAGGACCAACGCAGACAAAACACATTATCTTCCGTCAGATCCTAGAGAAACCTGCTAGAATGTGGTGCCAGCTGCAGGTGGCAAGCACCTCCACAGAAGCTACACAGGGATGGACAAACTGTGGGCAGAGGGAGAGAGAGAGAGAGTTATGCATGAGAGAGCCTCCAGGGCTTCAACACTAAGAATTCTTCATGGGCCCAAAGCCATAAAAGACTAAAGTTTCCATGTGGTTCTGATTTAGAAGCTCTCACGCAGGGGTGACAGCAACTGGGATTCATATGCTAGATTCATTACTATGGATCAGCGGCCCAGTGAGATGCCCTGCGCTGTTACTCCTGATTAGAAAAATTGCCTCAACTCCCCATCTGCCAGGGGACTGTAGAATAAGGCAAGTCAAGTTTTCTCCAGGAAACACACAATCAGACCCTGTGTGTCTAAACCACCCTGGATTTTAAACAGCACTGGATTTCATTGCTTGTCTAGAAGCCACTTAGAGTTTCACTGTTGGTAGATCTCATCAGTGCTGAAGAGGAAAGAGAGGTGAATCTGTCAGCCACCTGAGAACAAGACAGACTAGCAATGCTCACACTAGAAAAACTTCAGTGGATGTTAGAAGCCGGAAGTGATGAGGGTTTGACTTTAGAATTTGATGACATATCCCTGGCAGGTGTGGGTTCTGAGCATGAAACAGGCATGTTCTCCAGTCAAGATCAGGCACTCTTACAAGCACTATCTATAGAAATTCTGACCAGGGTGTCTGCCCCATGACCAGACCTAGATGCTCAAGAGGAGGGTAAGACTCTTACTATAAAGACATCTCCCTATGTCACGAGGTTTCAATATGTGCTGGAGAAACAGCTCCCTCTTCCTGGCTGTTAGAGAAGCCCTCTACCTTTTAGTGTGAAGTAGGTTTATTTTCCCTTTCACCAAGTTTCTCTCTTTCTAGTGTATCTTTCATATTCCTGCTGAAGTGATCTTTCTAAAATATATGTTTAATTGTATATTCTTCTCTCAAGCCTATTTTTTTAATGTTTATTTTCGAGAGAGACAGAGAGCGAGTGTCAGAGGGGCGGAGATAGAGGGAGACAGAGGACCCGAAGCAGGCTCTGTGCTGACAGCAGCAGATGCGGGGCTCAAACCCACAAACCATGAGATCATGACCGGAGCCGAAGTCGGACGCTTAACCAACTGAGTAACCCAGGCTCCCCTCTTGTCTCACGCCTTTCAATGGCTTCTTAAATTTCTCACTCAACTAAACCTACACTATCCTTTGTGATCTGGTGCTCCTGTCTTCTTCTCTAGCTTCCTTTCCAATTCTCTTTCAGCTCTATTGAAACACGTGTAATTCTCTGAACAGAACATGCAGAATTGGGGCCTCCATACCTTTGTGCATGCTGTTCTCTTTTTCTAGAATAACTTTCTCTTTCTTAATGCAAAAATCAGCTTAAGCATCCCTCTTCACTCTCCAGGTTGGTGAGTGCTCTACGCCTCCAATGCTCTAAGCTCCCTCCCCTTAGCACTGGTCACATGTGGCCCTACTTCTGTCTCCTAGAGTCCTTAGAGTCCTTGGGAGAGTACCAATCATTCGTCTTCATGCCTCCAGCGCTCAGGATGGTGCCTGTCATGTAGTAGGCACTACAAATGTCTCATAGCAATTTTGTCTGAGGAATGGAGATGAAAGAAAGGAGCTGCATGTGCGGAGTTGTCTTCGTGTGGGAGAAGGAAGGTAGGAAGGCATCAAAATACTTTGCAACAACTTAAAGTTGTGGTGAGGGCTGAGCTCTAATTCGGCAATGGACAGATGGTCACAGTCCTCTGCCCCGTTGGCCTTTAGGTCCCCTAGGTCAGCTGTTCACACCACTCAAAGTCACCTCCCCGTTGCCCAGTCTCCCGTTGTATTTGGCCCTTTTGGATGAGGGCTTTGGATTTGGCCTGTTTGGAGCTGCTTTCTAAACACTGGAACCTTGTCACTTCTTCTCCAACTTTTCTGTACCTCCCACCCCGCCCCCCAGACACCTGTTCGTTTCTCTGTGATCAAGTTTTAAAACGCATCAGTAAAATATCCCCCAACCAGAGCTGATCCTTCTGCTAATACAAAGTGGCAGCTTTTAAATAGGGTAGCCTTCAATTGTCACTTTCAATCACAGGCTCTGCTGAGGGGGACTTAGAAAGACTTAATCGTCTTAAGAAAACAAACAGAAGCCCTCTGCCATGGAACAGCATGCCGGCAGATAGACAGATAGGAGAGAGGACAGACACTGGCAGGCCCAAGATCCTTCCTGGGATCCACCAGGGTTGCTCCAGCAGGCACAGACCAGGTCCCTGCGAGTGAAACTGACAACTCGACATGTCCCTTATCCTTTCCAATTAGCATCCAGCTCCCGTTCTTTCCCTCTTGCTGTCTGCCTCCCTCTGTGCATCTGGCCCTTATAAAGAAACAAGGTCTGTGCTGTTATTCCCCACCCAACCCTCCCTCTTCATCTGAGCTGACCCCAGATCATTAAAACTTAGAATGTGATAGCTGAAAATAGACTAGTCCATGAGAAATCCAGTCCAGCATCCTCATTGTACAGGTGTTAGGAAGCTCAGCCAGCGACAGCCATGTGTAAATGGTCGCATAGGCTAGAGTGAACCCAGATATCCTTCCAATTCCTAGCCCAGTTCTCTTCTGCTACAGTAGTACTTCTCAATGGGCTACACATTCAGTCACCTGGGGATCTTCAAACAAACACAACTTTGCCAATATCCCTACAGAATTCTCATTTCATTGGACTTTGGGGGATGCAGGCATCAGTATATTTTAGGAACTCCCTATATGATGGTCATGTGGAGCTAGAGTTCAGGATCACTGTATTGCATGCTCCTTCTCAGCCTCTTTCCCAGCTTCTGTTCGAATTCATTGAGTCTATGTTTGGGGTGGGGTTGGGAAGGGTAATGAGGAAGAGGAAGGCTGGGTTGCTGTATATTGGGAGGCAGAAAAGAACTCAGGTAAGAACCTCCGTGGTCCAGGCCAGAGACCCCCAGCTGGTGATTGCTTAATACCTTCTGAAGGAGGGATTTTCCCTTTTGCTCAAACCCATGCTATCAACCATTTTTACTAACTACGGAGCCAGGTACTAAGCGTCATTAGTTTGTATGGGTTGTGTTTTAAAAACAGACAAAGGGGACTGGCTCTTGATTTCTGGGAAAACAGATAACGGAAAAACATATGCAAAAAACTTAAAGCCTCTACAAAGAAACATGCCTCCAGAACCTTGCATACACACAGTCAGCTCTGGACTACGAACACAGTCATTCCAGCGGCCTTAAGTTATTGGTCTCTTAGAGCAAGGGTGTCCTGCTCACAATAGGCACTCCATAAATATTTGATGTGTGGACTGAAACACTGAGTCTGAAGGTGAGGAAGGCACCAGAGATCAAAATGGCCCCAGAGGACAAGGAAGTAATGAATAAGCCATCCGCAAGGTCACTCTGGAGGGCAGCTGGGCACGTGTCCTAAAACTGACTTCCCACACCTGGTTGATGACAAGACTCAACTGAGGATTGAAAAAATACAGATTTTTGGTCTCGCCTAGACCTACAGAATCAGTCTCCAAGAGTGGTGCCTAGGAATCTACATTATTTTATAAGCACCCTGGACAATTCTGATGACCAGTCAGGTTTGGTCATTTCTGCTTGAGGGAACCTGAAACCTGAACTTGATTCACCACGTGGTGAAGCAATTTAAAGTTCTACTTGGGATCACCCTGACTTAACTGATTTCAGTCATGACGTCACAACTTGCTAGCTATCGGCTTTGAGTAAGTCACCCCACCTCTCTGAGCCTGCCCCGTCGTTTGTAACATCGACAAAGGACAGCAGTCGTGTGGGGAAAACGTTTAGCGAGATCCCAGGCAAAAAGCAGCGAGCCCTCAATAACCGGAAGCTGTTAGCATTTCAGCATCCTTTCTATGCTAAAGAAGAGAGAGGAGTAGCCAAGTGTCAGGGGCCTCACATCTACGGAGTGGGAGGCTGGCTGCTTCCCTCTCCAGCCCTGGTCAGTTCAGGCTGAATAACTGGGTGCTGGGAAAGGAAGTGAGGACTTCCATTTTATGCCACGTTGCCCAGTGTCTAAGGGGCGAGGTAAAGGGCTGCAATGTTTGTGTTCTTAGAACTCACTGGCCTCTATTCCTACGTCCTTCATTGTGTGGCTGGCAAGACCTAGAACCTAGAATCTCTTTGGGTTCCAGTATTCTCTTTGCGGAATGGGGATGATAACATCCAAAGTCCCGCCAGCCTCACTGAGAGCCTGGGAAGATCAAAACACACTGAATCACAGTCTACCCCGTTCGAGCTGGTAGTTAGCGCATGTTTGCGACGATAAGGCGCCACGCTAAGCGGCTTACGTGCGCTATCTCGTCTGACCATCATAAGGGCATTAGAGGTAAGTTTTATCTTATACCTACTTTGCAGTTAAAAAAGTAAGGCTTGATGAAGACTAGTGACTCTAAGTCTCACAGCTGGTAGAAGGTGGAGTGAGCAACCAAACTCAGGCCGGTAGGACTTCCAAGTATAAAGTCACATCCATGACAGTGTCTCATGTCACCACAGTCGGTCACTGACATCTCAATCCTCTCCTCGGCCAAAAGGGCTAAATGACCTTTCTCTCTGAGTGTCTGAGTGTTCTATTTGGAGCCCAGTTTTTGACTCTGAGGCCTGAGTTTTACAACTATCCCCATGCGTTCCCCCAAACCAAATGTGGTAGATAGGGGAGAGCTGGCTACGTCCAACTGCACTTTTAAGAATCTATTCATCATAAAAATCAAATTTGCTGAATTTAGCTCTGTATTTTCATTAAAAAATAAAACCATCCGGCTGTTTTGATTTGCTAGGGTGCTTTACCGTGGACGGACCTCTATTTAGGAAAACTTGGCATCTAAAAGCCCATAGTGACAAAATCGATATATTAAGGGTGAGTATTCACACGTTGTAAAAGGATTCGTTTCAATGTTCGTTTCAACTGCTCTTTCCTAAATTGGTTTCTTTTTCTCTTACTAAGTATTTGGCAGAGTGACTGGGGTGGGGAGAGGGAGGCAGAAAAAGTTCACATGGTACAGAAAGAGCAACCCGGAAAGTCTCTAAATGAGTCACTGGAAACACAGGATCACGTTTACCCAAAGAAATGATTATCTACAACTTGTCAGGAACACGACAGTTGCACAAAGTACACGTGAAGCTTCTTGATGTTTAATCGAAGGTTACAACTAAGACTCAAAGGGCTGGATTTGTGCCTAGTAAGTGAAAAACGGCACGAGATGTGAGTCAGTCGACATCCCTCTCGTGCTGAATGCTACCTTCTGAGTCCCAGTCTGGCTCTCCTGGTCCAGAGATCTGTTTCACAGGAACCTGAAAACCTGCCAAATCCATCACCGGTGATGAGCAGGTGAGCTGAGGAGCCCCTGATTTATGTCAAAGCATCCTAGGGGCAGAGCTGCCTTGCAAAGGACTGTCAGAACTGATCAATGAATAAACGAAGTCACTGACCAGGGGGACAGCTCACTCTCTTCGTTTTTAGGGATTTTGTAATGAGAGAAATCACTAAGATTCATTTCGGGGCACGATGATATTAGCATACCCCCCCTTTTTTTTTAATACTTTTCTTGGGGCTAGGGAGGAGAGAAAAGGGAAGGATGGAAGTCAAGGGATTTTTACCAAGGGAAAATCTATTCACCCAACTGGGGGGGGGGGTGAGTTTGAGATGCTGCTCAGGGACTTTTTGAAGTTGTGAGGCCCTGATCTGCATGGGAAAAGACCAGACGTGTTGCACAGATACTCATTTGTCAACTTCCTCTGTGACTGGGCTCAAAATGGCTGTGTAAATAACTCAGCCGGGGAGGATGGCAGAGCAAAGCTCTGGCAGTTATTGTGCTATGAAATATGCATTAATTGCATTAAACATTCAGTCTGAAACTCAGCAGTGAGGCCCCTTTTGTCAGTTTTTATGGTGCACAGACAGAGACACCAGGATGCGGATGGCAATGGCCTTCTGTGTAGACCCCGATGCTGCAACAGCCCAAGCTTCTCCTCAGATGCTCCAGGAGAGGCGGGTGGCGCCCCGCTCAGCAGCACGGTGCACACGAGGCCAGGGTCACCCGCTCTCACTCCCCAGGAGCCCCCCACCTCTGCTTTGCTCCCTAGGCGCCACCCGCCCTGTCTTGAATTCCAGCCAGTGAGTCATCTCCTACATGTCCGCCAGTGACAGAAGGGTTGGATGTGGAGGTGGAGGGCTCCGTGGCGTCTGTCCCCATGAGGGGTAAAGCGACTTCCCTCAAACAAGGGAAGGCAGTTCTCGTTTGCAGTTGATTACGACATTTGAAAATTCGAGGTGTGCTTTATCAGGGGGAGACATCATGTCAGAGCAAAAGAGCCGAAAGTGTAACAGATGCTTTTGAAGAGAGATATTGGAGACAGAGAGAGAGAGAGAGAGAGAGGGAGGGAGATTTAATGTGTGCTAGAGGAGTCAAGCCTTAGGATGTAAAGTGCCTTTGGTCTTACTACTTGCACAAAATGAAGCACAAGAATCTCACTGGGGCATTCAAGGCCCTCTTCAGTTAGGCCCAACGGAACCTCCCTGACCTTGCTGTCTACGGTCTCCCTACTCTGAAGCCACTCTCTAACCAAAGTGGATGACGTGTTTCTTAACTTTGCTTTTCTATCTTCCTGCCTTTGATTACACGATTCTGCCAAGCAACCAGTCAATCACGGTTTGCGGAGGACTGATAGGATTTTAACACCGAAAGGCCCAAGTTCCCGGAATCCCTTCAGTGCTAAGCACACCACGTCAGTTGGTTCCCCCTGCTGTTCCCTCTGCCTGCAATCAGTGGCCTTCCACTCTGCATTTTCGCTCAGATAAATCCTTCAAAGTCATGTCAAATACCATCTCCTCCATAACCCATTCCATACTTTTCCACATTGACTTCTCTCCCACCACAGACCTCTAACAAACCTACCTCATTAACGCCTGTCGCTCTGTCAGAGCATTCAGTCCCCAACGTTTACAGAGAACCTCGTCCTCTTCCGCCCGCCCACTCGCCACGTCCTCTTCAGGCGCCTGCCCACAAGGAGCGCCCGGTCTGTGGAGGCCACAGAGAGGTCAGCACTCGTAACACGGTGAAATAAACCTTTAACAAGTGGATGTGCAAATTTCATGGTCTAAGGATGAAAGAGTCGTCAAGACTGCCAAAGATCAGAGATTCAGGACTAGGGAAATTGCTAAAAAGAGATACAAAGTTCTGAAAATTCTGCAGACTCCCTTCCAGAACAGTTAATTCCTGGGAGATCTAAGGTCTTTGTTAATTTTTTCCCTTCACCAGAATTCTTGGTGCAGTGAGTGGGGATTCTTTTGCGTTTATACATCTAATCTTTATGGGGTGGGGGAATAGAATCTCCTAATTCTATATTTAAAGAAAAAATAACATGTTTTTAAAAAAAATTTTTTAAGTGTTTATTTTTGAGAGAGAGAGAGACAGAGAGACAGACAGCGAGCAGGGTAGGGGCAGAGAAAGAGGGAGACACAGAATCCAAAGCAGGCTCCACGCCCTGTGCACAGAGCCTGACATGGGGCTGGAACTCATGAACGGTGAAATCATGAGCCGAAGTCAGACGCTTAACCAACTGAGCCACCCGGGAACTCAACATAGTTTTTTTAAGTGCAATAAAATCAATAGTCATTTTGTTATACACACACACACACACACACACACACAATGTGTGTGTGTGTATGTGTGTATTTGTGTTTATCCTATGTCATCATCCAAGGATAACCACCATTCACGTTTTGACATAGAATCTTCTAGACTTTGTATAGAAGTGAAGATAGACATTTTAAAGCAGAATGAGATTTTACTACACATACTGTTTTCCACCCCAGTTTTAACAACAAAATACCTCTCCACATATTTGTGTATGTGCATGTGTGTGAATGTATACACACATCGGCCACGTCATTGCTACTAGTCGTATATATGGTATTGGATAGATGTGCCTTCATTTATTTAAACAATCCTGTAATAGGATCTAGTAAGATCATTTTTTATTTTTACCATTATGAATAATACTGTAATAAACCTCCTTAAAAATGCACATTTTCATAATTATCCAATATGATCAGACAGATAAAACCCTCCCAGTGGAATTACTGGGGCAAAGGATGGACATAATTTAAGGCGTTTGACGCATATTGCCGTTTACGCATCTAACTTACATTTCGTAAAAATCTGTTTTTCTGTACATTTTTGCCAGCCAACATATATTTTGTCGAGCTACAATAGCTAGAGATCCCAAAGAGCATTTTTTCTAAGCGAATGCCAACTTCCGTGATCGCCACCACACAAAATAAAGGAGAAATAAATCCAGGGGTGGCGTAAGTGAAGGAAAACCCCAAGCAAGCCTACTCGCAAGGCAAAGTAGTTAAGCTGTCTTCTTAAGCTCACTCTATCAGAGTTATTGCCACTTATTCATAAGGGCATCCAGCAACAGCTGTTCACCTGGCCAAGCAACCTCTCCAAAGAAAGATCCCCATATGTTGCAGGGAGATGCACGTGAGCTGGTTCTTAGAGAGAAAATGACCTTGTTTCCTGGTTCTGTGTGATGATGCTTCAATCAGAGAGAAGGGGCGGGGGGGGGGGGCGGGGGAAGAGCCCAAATTCAAGGCTTGTGGAGGAGAAACTTGTCATCTTCATTATTTTATTGGGTTCAAAGGGCTCACCCGTGCTTTGTTTCATCTGGAGGTGGACAAACAAAGCAGGTCTGTTAGTGACACTTTTATCACTGGGCTTGCCCAGAGCCCACAGGCAGCAAGTGGCAGAACCAGGCCTGGAACCCAGGGCTTCTCGAACAATCTTGTCACTGTAAATCTCAAAAAAAAAAAAAAAAAAAAAAAAAAAAAAAAAGTTCCTTGAAGTTACAACAGAGAGAAAACAGGAGTAGAATTCTGACATTTTTGCAAATATTTATATACGTAATCACAATATGTTTGGGCTACTTTTAATTTCTTTTTTAAATGTCAAAGGTGGTGCGGGACCTCTGCTGCAAGGGACAGGTGGGTATGGAAGTTGTACAATCGTGGTTGTGTAAGGACTATGGGGAAAGGATTGGTCATGTACTTAGCCCCACCTTGTGTTGCTAGATAGGTCTCAGTTTGGTCATCTGAAAAATGGGGATCTACCTCCCAGGGTTTCTGTGAACATGAAAATGCCTCAGAGCCAGTAAGTACCCAATGACACTCTATCCTGTGCTTTTTATTCTTTGAAGCAATTTCATCCCCTCTCCTGGACTCTAAGCTCTTTAAGAGCAGGAATAACGTCTTGTGGCTCCACTGCTGAGACCAGGGTCCTGGATGACATTCCTCCTACACACCCACAGACGTATGCAGACTACATGCTATCTTCTGAAATTGTACTGGAACATTATTTTATGTTATACACAAGGTTTAATGGATATTAAGTAACATTTCATAGTAATATATAGAAGTTTTTAAATACATGGGTTCATAATATGGATTTTTTTTCTTTAACTTTTTTTTTCCCATTTAACACTACAATTTGGACATCTTTTTATGTAGGTGCATGTAAATCTTCCTTATTCTTTGTATTGGCTACATAATATTTCATCGAAATATTGGACTAAAATATCCAATGGACTAAAATATCATAAGTTTATTTTAACTTTTTTTTTGGTAGATTGTTGGATATTTCAAATTTGTCACTTTCACAAATAATATTGTCATGAAACATTCCATATATATGCCATTGTCTACATACGTAAGTGCTTCTTGGAGTCAAACCTGGAAGTCAAAATTGAGGGTCAGAATTCTTGTATCTTTCACATTTTCATCAATATTGTCAAACTGACCTTCAAAAGGCTGCTCTGAAATATTCTCCTATGCATCTGAATATTCCTGTTTTCCTGGGTTTATAGACCAGCCCTGGGTTTTATCATCTTTGACAATTGGGAGAAAAATTCTATCTGTTGTCATTTTAATTTCTTTTTTAAATAGTGAAGCTGAAAATTTTACTGGCAATTTGTACACTCTTTTGTGTTAATTGTCTGCTCCTGCTTGTCAATTTTTCTATTGATTTTTTTCCTTATCGATTTATTTGAATGCTTTGTGTATTAAGGATATTAACTCTTTTATCTACAAGTTTAGGTACTTTTGTTATATTTTTAAATTATTTTTAATTTTGACATAGAGATTGTCTCTTTACTCTTTCTGGCTTGGTATTACGCTATAATTGTCTGATTTTGTCCTGACCTAATTAATGCATTCTCCATTCGTAAAATAATAGGACTTGAACAAGGTCATTTTTAAAGATGTTCTATAGAGTCAGGATTTTACATGATCTAGAACTGCATTGATTCAGACAAATATATGGCAGCCAGTGTAACTTTCAGAAAACACTGTATTGAAAAGATATATCTTAATAAAACATTTAGTCCTTCCATATGTAAAATGTAACCATAGTGTTGGCCAGAAAATATTGCACACGAGGGGCCTTCAATGGACATTTTTAATTTAAAAAATAAAATTAATTCATGCAAAATTCAACATATTTGATGAACTCCAAACTAACGATTCAATCATGACTTGCTTTCCGCAGCTCCACGAGGGGGCATCCCAGGAGTCCACGTTTTATGCTGAGTGGCTGTGTCCTCTAAAGCTCCAAATGATTGGACCTGAATGGACACCTGACCCAAAAGCAGCCAATCCATTGGCTGGACAGCAACCAATGACCTATGTGACTTATTTATTTATTTTTAATTTATTTTTGAGAGAGAGACACCCCCTCCCCCGGCACAAGTGGGGGAGGAGCGGGGGGGGGGGGGGGGACAGAGGATCTGAAACAGGTTCTGTGGGACAGCCCCAGAGCCCGATGTGGGGCTTGAACTCACTAACCCACTAGCTATGAGACAATGACCTCAGCCAAAGGCAGACCCTTAACCAACTGAGCCACCCAGGTGTTCTTATGTGATTTATTTTTTAAAAAAAGAATAAAGAGAAACAGTGGGGCCAGTCAGATTTCTATTTCAGCAAATTAATTTTGGGAAACTGAAAGAATAAACCAGCTTGAGGTAGAAGGTGCAACCCCAAGAGTCATCAGATAGAACTATGCTCTTCCGTACGTACGTTGACCCCTTTAAACTCCGAAAAGGGCCAGCTTCATGGACAGGCAGCCAGTGGTCAAACAGGGCCCCATGCTTGGATTTAGTGCTGAATTTTATTTTTTTGAGTTTGGGTTTTGTTGGTGAAGTGGATGGGACAATGGAACATGGACCAGGCACTCGGCTTCCCGAGGCTGCGTCCCAGCCCTGAGTTCTCAGACCTGCTCCGCCTCATCCGTCCCACCTTCTCCTTCCTTCCTCCTCCCCACACTGCCCAGCAGGGAGCCGAGTCTGGGCCGGGGAGTGCTGGACCCCTGTGCCCTGTGACATCTGGAAATGGGGTGCGGTGACAGCTGTCCTTGCCCCAGGCTGGCACACCATGGTTCATTTGGCAGGTGATTCAGTGGAGCAATCTCTCAGCCTCCCCCAATCCAGGTACTTAGTGCATCACCACCCGCAGAGGATGGCCGTCTGCCTTGGGTTGGGGCAGTGGACTTGTGGGAAGGGGTGATGCCTGGCTCAACTTCTCCACTCCTCCCTTAAGCATCGTGCTCATCTGGTGGAGGGCAGGGAAGGGGAACCCAGCCGTGGGTGCCAAGTTTCAGACTTGGGCCCCTAGGCACCAGGAGAGTCTGCACTGCCCTGCCAGTGTCTTCGTGCCTGGGGAAGGTGGTGTTAAATAGCAAATATAAAACACCAAGGAGGTGGAGACAGAAAGAGAGAAGAGAAACAAAGGGCCGCTGAAGAAAGAAGTGTTACGTTTTAGTTTGCATTTTTTCCTCCGTTTTAAACAAGGGACCCCTCATTTATTTTGCAACGGACCTACCAAATTATGAATAGGTCCTGACTCTAAGTCAGTTGCAGAAGCCATTAGTGAGGAAGAGAGAACAAAATGGATGTAGAGAGAGGAGCTGACACATGGAGAACAAGAGCTACCTCTGGAATGTGATGAGGCTTCACTTCCAGTCTAGACACTTATCATCAACCCTCTTCTCCTGAGGTAACAGAGAAGAGCTCTGTGTCTTGCAAGTAAATAAAACTGATTAAAAGATGAAGGCAAAGACCCCCTGCAAGGTTCTAGAGAGTCCCAGCCCTTGTCTCAAGGAGAATGAAATGAGATATAATAACACAATAAATAATAATAGTAAGGACAGTAACATATCACATTTAATCCCCACAACAACCCGACTACCCCATGAGGGAGGAACTATACGTTCACAGATGGGGGAACAGAGATGTAGACAGTCCAGAAGGAAGAGCCGGGACCTGACTTGCTGCCTAGGAGAAATTTTTCTCAGAGTGGTAGAAAACACCAAAATATCAGTGAGAGGGGAGCAGACTGCTTCCAGCTGGGGAAATCAGGGGATGCTTTTTTCAGAGGCTGTGCCCAACATTTAGCATGTACTTGGTAAAGGTTTGCTAAAAGAACCGAATGAATGAATGAATGAATTTGTATTGGATTTAAAAGGAAAGCTTTGGGGATGGGGGAGAAATGAATGAATGAATGAATGAACTTGGATTGGATTTAAGAGGAAAGCTTTGGGGATGGGGGACAAAAACAGAGGTGGGCAGATCATTAGCAAAGGGCTAGAACAGAAAATGGCAAAGTGATCATTAGCAAAGGGCTAGAACAGAAATGGGCAAGCAGGCTGGCTTGGCCGGAGTTTAGGGCACTTAAAGGGAGCAAGAAGGATGTTTGGACCAGTAGAGTCTCCAGGCCGAGAAGTGTGTGCTGTATTTGGTAGGTAATCTTGAACCACTGAACATTTATAAGCAGAAGAGATATGATCAAAGTCATGCCGTAGGAAAGTTAATTAGTTGATAGTGAGTAGAATGAATCAGAGGAAACAGAAACCGAGAGCAAGGAGATATCAATAATCTGTGAGAATAGACCAGGCAGGAGGTAAGGAAGGCTCCAAGAAGATGGAGGGAAAGGATCTGATAAGATACTCGTCACAGGAACAGACAGGAGTTGTCATGTAGGTGTGTGAGCAGGGGTGATCAAAAAAGGTGGTTCTCGGGGTGCCTGAGTGGCTCAGTCGGTTAGGCGTCTGACTTCAGCTCAGGTCATGATCTCACAGTCTGTGAGTTCGAGCCCCGTGTCGGGCTCTGTGCCGATAGGTCAGAGCCCGGAGCCTGCTTCAGATTCTGTGTCTTCCTCTCTCTCTGCCCCTCCCCTGCTCATGTTCTGTCTCTCTCTCTGTCTCGAAAATAAATAAAAACATTAAAAAAAAATTTTTTTTAAAAAAAGGTGGTTCTTGGGTGTGTAGCCTGTGTGCCTGGAAAAAAGAAAGCCATACCAGTAATCCCAAAGTCAGATGATGGATCTATTTATGTTGACAAGGAGGGAAGGGAATGAAAGGCCCTGAAAACACCGGGTTCTTCCTGCGTTTAACTTCACCCTGCGGATGGATATGGTAAGTGCTTCCTTCAAAATTTCAGTCCAGTTCCAATCACATGAACATGAATTCGGTGGGATCTATATTTCAGGGTTTTATGAATACAGATAGTTAGAATCTTAACATGAAAACAGTAATTCCAGCTCCACGAATTTAGAATTTGTGACTCTTCTAACTGGCGAGGCAAAACTTTACCTTCATTTAAGCCAATTCATGCTTCATAAACCGGGACACATGGCACGTTTAAATATTTCAGGGGGGCAGCTACCACATTTGAGAGAGTCAAACGTTTTCATGTTATTCTCCCACATCCTGACGAGCATCGTTCACGTAAAATGGCGGAGGCGATGTTCTTTATAAATCCCTCTTTGTCGTTTCATTAAAGAGGATCCTTTGGCTCCTCAACAAGACCCGGTCCGGGTGCTGGAGCTATCATCTGCCCTCATAAGTAGTAAACGTGCATTTCTTAAACTCCTCCTCCATTTCAGGCTCCTTCCTGATTCAGGCTGACCTTTACCATACATCACTGCAAAGAAATCCCCGCGGGCTTGGTTATCACGGTGAGCTGCTAGTCATCTGAAAGGCGAGGTCACTGCCTCTTTGTAAGGTCTGCTCACACTGTGAAAAGGGCCATTGGAGGCATGACAAGGAGGCTCGCCCAGGCCGTTCCACTCCGCCGACTTCCAGATCTGGGCCGAGTCGATTGCTTTTCATTTCCCTGTACCTGAGATCCTGCCATCACATCGGCCTCCTTGACACTGGCCCCGGGTTTCCAGACGAGGACATGGCTCCAGCTCACCCAGTTCACGCGCCAGTAATTGGGTCAGTCCTGTAGTTATCGACTTATTTGTAATTTCAAAAAGGCTGCCTGTCGGGGAAGGGAGTTCCCATTTGCCAGGGTAAAGAGAGGGGGGTGGCCTCAGCTCTGGGATCTGGAAGCGGGGACAAGATTAACCAGTCGTCTGAGCTACTTCAGCCGTACCTTAAAGCATTTCCCTTCAGATGAAAATGTTCCAGACTAGAAGAGGCTCCCGGAGAAGGCTGGGAAAACAGCCCTCAAGGTTCAAACTGACAGAATGGAGCCTGGCTGCTCAGAGTTGGTTTCTAAAGGCAGAATGACCTCTGAAATCTTGCCGCAGGACTTACAGGCTGCTAATTGGCACAATGGGTAAATATGCCGCATGACCGCAATCGAGAACGATTTCTCCAGACCCTGGATGAAGCCGGTGGTGTTAGTGCAGCGCCCTACTGTGTACGCTGTGGGGGAGGGGGAGGCCGGCCTGCACGGCTTACCCCCTGATTTCCTCGGGCCACAGAAGGAAGTGTGAACAAAGGGATACATAAACCACAATCAGAGGACATGATTCCTCATCCCGTCTCTTTTACTATAGTCACGATGCCACCCTTCCAAGCGTTTGTGTTATTTGTATAGGCAACAGGCTTCCTAAGCTGCTTAAAATGAACCGCTGAGGGTCACCTGGGTGGCTCAGTCGGTTAAGCTACCGACTTGATTTTGGCTCGGGTCTGATCTCCCGGTTGATGGGATCCAGCCTCCGGTCTGGCTTCCAGCTGACAGCAGGGGTCTGCTTGGGATTCTTTTTCTTTCTCTCTCTGCCCCTCCCCCATGCGTGCTCTGTCTCTCTCAAAATAAATAAATAAATACACATCTAAAAAGAAATGAGCCACTTACAATCTTCTTTGTGGGTTGGCTTTGCCCACAGTAGGTACTCGATAAATGTGTGATTAATTAAATTGAGTCAGTGAGCAATGACTGCTTTTGTTTTGTTTTGTTTCCAAATGGGTCGCGTTTTTCTAAATGGAAATCCTGGGGCTGCCCTCGTAGGTGAAGATCACTTTCTTCCCTTCCGCATTCCAGACATGTGCCCAGAGGCCTTGGGCGGGTGAGGGAGAGGAGGGTCCAAAATGAGCTCACTGACATCAAAATCCTCTAAGGCTTCAGAACCTGGCACTTGACATTTTTCACATTCTCTAGAGATACTGGCTTACGTTTAAACTTCATTCCCTTTCCCGTTTCCTCTCCCTGTCCCCCCAACGAAATGAATTATCTTTGCCTGTCCCTTATACAGTCAACCATTTCAAAACAAACTCGCCTCCCGGACAGAGGGTAGCTTTAGGGACCCTTGTAACCAGGCTGAGGCACCCGGAGCTAATATTAAACCAGTGACCTCGGATCTCCCCGAGAGCACATGGGGGCCACCACACCTGAGAAGCTTGTTCTTTGACCCAAGACACACACCTGCTGTAGGAATAAAGTGGATTTCCCATGTGAAATTGTCCCTGATGCCCCAACTTGAATTGACCCCTTTGCAACCTGACCTTAAAGAAATCAGTTAAATGCTTAATTGGTGGACATATTATCAGGTGTAAACAAGGGATGGAGGAGATAGTTTCCCTGAAGTCAGATAAACTACTTCCCCTTTCCCTATCGTTTTCTTTTTTAAAACTTGATAGACTCCAAGGTATCCGAAGGTATTTATTTCTGAGAGATGTTGTGGACGATACGCCTTTACAGGCATTTATGTGCCTCTGGCATAGTCACAGGTAATAACCGTCTCGAGAATAAACGTTGAGACAGCTTCATTGTAACAGACGGAAACTTGAACATTTGTGTCAGTGAGAAGTTAACCCCCCACCCCCCAAAGGAAGCAAGATTCTTAAATCAGTAACGTGATCTGTTTCTGTTCGAATTTAAAGATTGTAGCAACTTTCCTTCTGACCACTAGTAATATAATAATTGTACCCGATTATAACTCATTTCTTTCTGAGAGAATATTCTTTGGTACCTCGTAGTCATAGAAGACAGTCAGAGAAGCAGAAAT
Organism: Lynx canadensis; assembly: GCF_007474595.2. Lineage (NCBI taxonomy): Eukaryota > Metazoa > Chordata > Mammalia > Carnivora > Felidae > Lynx > Lynx canadensis. Next base: position 29,771,910 of record NC_044319.2, read on the forward strand.
GACTAATTGGTTTTTTGAATCTGTATTTTGTATTGTTGGAATGGGGTCTAAAGGAAGGATTCTCAGACAGCATAGGGCACCTCGCCCCTAGCAAAGCTTGGAGGAGGACGAAAATGTTATGTTTCCCCACATCCCACTCCCACCCAGTCCTACTTGTCTATAAGAATATCATCTGGATGAACGACTGTTACTAATGCACCTTTGTTCTCCCCGAGTAGGGCCAGCAACAACATACAGAACCAAAGTCAAGGTGAAATGTGAACACAAGCAACGAGAAGAGCTGGGTGGAAAGAGACAGGGAATGGAGACATCCTAGCAGGTATCTCCCCCAGTTCCCTTGGTCAAACACCACCATTCCCTTTTATCGCTGAGTTAATCACCTTTGACTTCTTCACAGTCCCTCTGTTTATGCAATCCAGAATAACGTTTGATTTCTTTGCTTGCTCCAGATCCTGGTGCCAAAGGCATTAAAATTTTATCTTCCTCTGCCCTCGGATTCCTCCTCTCAAGTCTACTGCCTGTGGCCGTGGAGGGTCTGTTTGATCTCCGAATTTCTTGTCCCTAGTCTTGTTACCTTCTTTGTCACTACACTGAATTGGATAATCAAATTACCCATCTCTCCTGGTGGACCGCTTAGAGTTTTATTGTCCTTCCTGACCGCCTTTGTTCCTGCCTCAGACACTTCCGTGCTCTTCAGCTCCCGCCGGGGCTTCCCTCACTCTGTGTGCGGGACTGGGGGTCCCCTAGACGAGTATGCCCAGCTCAGCCCCTATACCTTTTCCCTGTGGGTCGAACACTCACCCCTGCTCTAGTCCCCAGGTTCAGCGACACAGTCATCACTCACCAGCCTCATCCGGGAATGGATTCCCCAAGCTTTTGCAGAAATTACCGCATATAATGTGATGGAAGGGGCTCCTCGAATATCTACCCCCGGATAACCCTTACCGCCAGCACCTGACTTCATGCGAAACCTTTCAACTCTATACAAAACTAAACAAAACCCAACACTCTGGGGCCATTATTCTTTACTGTGATTCTAAGAAGTATTAATGTGATTCATTTCCTCCTTCAGGTGGAATTTGATGGCCTCAATCCAAAATGACCACCCAGCTCTCTTTTCCTACCCAAAATGACCACCCATAGTTCTGTGGCTTCTGTCTACATCCTACAGCTGCACTCTGAGCGTGTCCACTCCGCTGAAATGTACACTCCCTGAGGCAGGGACCACAGACATCTTATTCGTCTACGCACCTCCCCAAATAGAAAGCATAATGCCGAGCATGTAGCAAATCTTCAATATCTATGAAAGTTATATATATTCCAATATATATGGAATTCCAATATATATATTCCATATATATTCCAATATATATGGAAGGAACATAGGTAAGGAGAAGAGAGAGGACTCAAATATGAGGTGGGTCTAATGATGTAAGACAGCTAGGAGCCATCACTGACCATTTGCTGATGGGATTCCCCCCTCCCCCACCAAAAAAAAAAACCTTTTGCTTTTCAAACTCTCCCTTCTTACGTTCCTGTTATTTATTATTCAGGGTGATAGTGTATGTTCTTCCTTGGACTGAAGTCTCTAATGGTTCTTTCCATTTTCCGTGCTTCATTTCTGAATCTGTCAAAGTGACATTTTCTCGCTAGTCTTCGATCTTTCTTTGGTTTCCCCTAGAAAATGTATGTCAGTTTCCAACGTTTGTTCCCCATCTCCCTGAAAGTTCCAGGGCAAAAAATTTATTTAAACCTTTTTAGTCACCTCTACCGCTTTTTTTTCTCCTTTCAATAAATTACCCTTCCCCGTGTCTTCGCCACCCAGCTGTCTAGCTCAATGACCCCTGTGTTCCTTACGCACTAGGGAAATTTTCCCATGATTTCTCTTAACCTTCAGTGCAATCTTTTTCATTCGCTCCCTTTGCCTTTCTTATCTTTTTTTACACTCTCTGGACTTTGTTCGGTAATCCTCCCCGGCCGCCTCTGTACCTGATGCTTAATGCCTCACATACGCCTCTTTCTTACCTTTGATTACTTTTTTTTAACTTGTTCATCCACATTGTGGATTCTCTTATTGCCGGGACTGCATGCAAGATGACCCCTGGGTTTATATTAATTTATATTTGAATACTTTTCATTTCCAACCGTGTTCTCCGTTTCTTCCCTCACCTCAGCCCCTGTGCCTTTACCTGGCCCCTCCGACGCTCCTCAGAAATGCAGGGGCGTCTTCATGAAATGGCATAGTGACAATGAACTCTGCTTCCAGTCTCAGCTACATCGCCCGCTCCCGAAAAGTAACACGAGGGAGAGAAGAGGGTGCTCCCAGGAAATGTGTCCGTGAGGAAATAATCCTTGTAGACGTAGGACAAAAATTCTCCTCCATGAGTCGTTGTCTACCCAGATGCCACCCGGGGAGCAAACATTTCATGAGAAGAACCACAGACAGAAGAAGGCTTCTTTGCACTGAGCTTCCTCTCGCTCCCTCAGTGATTTGGAGCCCACCAGGAGCCCACAAGGCTACTTTCAGAGGAGAGGGCCCCGGATCTAGAATCAGGGCAATGGTGCCCCAGTCCTGGTTTTGCCACTAAGCGGCTGTGAAGTCTCAGTACCTTCTTTTCCCTTGTCCTAAGTCTGTTCTCCCAGCCTCAGTTTTCCTTGGCTGTAAAATGAGGGATTGAACTCCACAATGAAGGGTCCTGCCTGCAGTTGCAAGGGCATCCACTGGGACAATTTTCTCTCAGCTGCTGCCATAATGAAGACATAGGCAGACTTTGTCCTCATTATTCACACCCTCCCTTTTGTTCTTTTTGCTCTCTTTTAGGCTTCCCTTCCTCCCCAGTGTACTTGGTGCACCTGTTTCCCCCCAGTGCTACCCTGTTCTGTAAGATGTAACTCCATTCATCCTCCCGGCCTTTCCCTAAGGAGGAAGCCTCCTGAAGCATGCAGACCAAGGGGCCAACGAGGCGGCAAGGTGCAGAAAGAAAGCCAGGAGTCAGACTTCCTGATTTCACACATGACCCTGGGGCTTCTGACGTCCTCATCTGCAAAATGGGGACAACATTCGCACTTAAGTCAGAAGGTTCCTGAGAGGATTCAGTAAATCACTCCTCATAAAGCCTTAGAAGAGTACCTAGCAGGAAGTAAGCACCATATGAATGTTAGCCCAAGGGAAAAGAAGTATTTGTGTTACAGAAGTCTCCAAATCTTAAAACAAGAGACTGAATTCTAATGCACCAAGTTTCAAGAAACAGTAAACTAAATGAAAGGTTTGGAAGCTAGAGAGGACTATTGCGTTTCCCTAAAATCACAACACACAGGTTGGCATCCCCAACACACACACACACACACACACACACACACACACGGCAGTATTCCAGGAACTGATTTTGGAGCTCAGATTTCAGATTTTAACCTAGCTGTATTACTTTATATCAAAACTTCAGTTTCCACAGAGATATTCAGTATATATTTTTTTATTTTGAATGTAACAAACCAATTAAAGAATGTTTCACAGTAGGCCCCTTTTGGGCTCCCAACCAAAGACCGCGTATGATCTCCGAGACCTTTTAGTTTCTGTTATAGATACAACTTGTAACCATGAGGTGACCTAATTTTAAATTTCTCTCTGCCACCAGAACCTGAAATGTATCTTCTCCAGCAGGTAAACTCAGTCAACTCATACAATCTAACACGTTTTAGAATATCCTTCTCTACGGGTAAGAGGATAATGGGTGAGGGAGATGCCTTCAAATAATAAAAAGCTCACGACTCCCAGCCACTTTATTGTCAGATGTCTGGACACAGGACGGATACAGCAACTGTTGGGGTCTCTGGTGCCATGATTCTAGATTTCAGGGACACTTGGGAAACATATCATCGTCCTCAAAGGCAAGTCACGCTATACTGCAAGACTGCAAGACTCAGGCAGTTTATTGGAGATCTAGCCCCATGAAAAGTGATTTTTTTGTAGGACTTGGCTCTAACGTACCCAGTGGGTGAAAACTGTCTCTTGAAATGAAGTTGATGTAAATGTCAAAGTCACAGTGGAGGCACCTCAATGACCTTGTTCTTCTAATATCTAAATACTAATGTGTGGAAAACTACAGACTGATAATTTGGAAGGAGAGAGCTCTTACTTGAGGAAATAATAATGAGAAAGATGAGAGAGGCAGCAAAGATTGAGGACACATTTTAAGGCTCACTGTTATTAGAAATATGACTTTTCTCAAATATTAAAAATAAACCTTTAATTCCCCTCATGCCATCCAGAGTCTTTTCTACAAACATCTGGATAAAGGAATCACATCAAATCCATGGCGTTTTGAGACATTCCTGGAGCATAGATGTTCTTGAGATTATGTTTTTGGATTACTTGACTAGAAATAATAAATACTTTCAGTACTTAAAGCTGTAATGCTTTGGGTTGGATTTGGATTTTTGTTTCATTTTAGTAAAAGGTGGAGATTCAAAGTCAGCTCCTTAACCAGAATGATATATTGGATGTGAATATAGTTTATTGCTTTCTGACCTACATTTCCCCCTTTTTTCATCATTTGAAAAGTTACTTGACAAGTTGAACGCCTGCAGCTCAGCATTTCCAAACATCTGCCTTGAAGGAAGCACTTTGCTTCAGATTTTCACATGATGATCAAAAGTGGGTTTAACTTTCTCAGGTTAAATGGGAACAAGGGGGATGGTCTGACGAGGATAGAAATATATTTGAGAGCAACATGAAAGAGAAAAAAAAAACACTTGGAGCTGGCAGAAGCTTAACCCTAGAGCCAGCTTGGACTCATGAAGACAGATTTCAGCTGAGAGATGAGTCATCTGTGGTCCGGCACTGGCTCTGGCCCAGTTTGCCCATCTGTACGATGGGGACTTCAGAGTCTACCCTTTGGAAGAATGTGAAGTCAGTGGATGACGACCATGTGACCTAATGTCCCGACTCTGCTGTAAACCAGCTGTGTGACCACGGGACATCCTGCTATCCTTGGAATGTCCTTTTCCTATAAAAAAAAAAAAAAAAAAAAAGGCCCCCTGCCCCCGCTAGCATTCTGTAATTGAGAATTTGAAAAGGAAAGCTCAAACATGTAGATGAGGGCTTAATACCAGCCTAAGGAACCCGGAAGTTAGGATAAATTAAAATTCACATTTTTGGGGCGCCTGGGTGGCGCAGTCGGTTAGGCGTCCGACTTCAGCCAGGTCACGATCTCGCGGTCTGTGAGTTCGAGCCCCGCGTCGGGCTCTGGGCTGATGGCTCAGAGCCTGGAGCCTGTTTCCGATTCTGTGTCTCCCTCTCTCTCTGCCCCTCCCCCGTTCATGCTCTGTCTCTCTCTGTCCCAAAAATAAATAAACGTTGAAAAAAAAAATTTTTTAAATAAAAAATAAAGTTCACATTTTTAATTCAGGCCATGGAATAGTACGTACTGGACTCCTGATATGAGCCAGAACAAGGGCTACAACCATGAGCAAAACGAGACGGGGTCCCTGACCTGTCTGAGTTCATAGGAAGACCCACATCAGTCAAATAATCATACAAACAAATATAAAATGTCAAGGTATGGGTTGCAGAGCCTAAAAAAAGAAGAGAACACAAAGGATAAAAAGTTAAAATGTTGGGGCGCCTGGGTGGGTCAGTCGGTTAAGCGTCTGACTTTGGCTCAGGTCATGATCTCACAGCTTGTGGGTTCGAGCCCCATGTAGGGCTGTATGCTGACAGCTCAGAGCCTGGAGCCTGCTTCGGATCCTGTGTCTCCATTCCTCTCTGCTCCTTCCCTGCTCAAGCACGCGCGCTCTCTCTCTCTCTCTCTCAAAAATAAATGAAAACATTAAAAAAATTTTTTTAAGTGTTAAAATGTCAACAAGTGACTTTATAACCTATTCTCAAACTGGGTCAATAAGGACTTGAAAACAAGGACAGAAAATTAAGAGTGCCAGTGTTTTGAAATGATCATCTGTTCTGGTATTCCACAGGGCATCACGTGGAATGGATTCCATAACGTATTGTATAGCCAGCCACCATCTTTCAGGGGTCTCCGTGGTTCAATCCCACTTCTGTTTATTCACTAAGTCGACACATTTTTGCCGTGAAAGCACAATGAACCAGACATGTCGCCAGGCACGAGGCATACAATATGAGCAAGACGGTTCTCGCCCAGTTAGCCTTTGCTGTGCGACAGAACTTCTCAAAACTTAGTGGCTGAGCACAACCATGATTTATTAATTTGCATGATTCTGTGGGCCGGCTGGCTGGTTCCCCTGCTGACCGCCTGGCTGGGTCGTGTGCTTGCCTTCAGCTGGAAGCTTGGCTGGGCCACAAGGTCCGATATAGCTTCACTCTAGCGACAAGTCCAGTGGTGGGTGCAGGCTGTTGGCTGGAGTGTCTCTGTTCTCCTCCAGCTTCTTTATGCAGTAGTCTCAGGGCAGCATTCTGAGACACACACACACACACACACAGAGCAGAAGCTGCAAAGTCAAGCCCTAGCCTTGGAAGTCCTATAGCATCACTTTTATGGCATTTTGCTGGTCAAAGCAAATCACGTGAGCATCCCAGATTCGAGGTAGAGAAACAGAATTCACCTCCAAGGAGTGTACAGACCGAGATGGGAGGACTCTGTGGCCATCATCATGGTTAAGAGCACTTGGGTGGCTCCCTTGGTTAAGCATCCAACTCTTGATTTCAGCTCACGTCATGATCTCACAGTGAGGTCATGAGATCAAGCCCCTCATGGGGCTCTGCACTGGCCATGGAACCTGCTTAAGATTCTCTCTCTCTTTCTCCTTCTCCCTCTGCCCCTTCCCTGCTTGCGTGCACATGTACAGGCTCTCTATCTAAAAGAGAGAGAGAGAGAGAGAGAGAGAGCGTGCATGGATTCTGGAACCAAAGACCCCCTGAGTTCATATCCTGCTCTGTCACTCGCTCAAGTGCTAGTGAAGTAGCATCGGGCAAGTTCCTTTATGTCTCATTTATCTGTAAAATGGGAACACTAACAGTTACTATTGCAGAGCCCTTGAGAAGATTAAATGAGTTAACATATGTAAAACCATTAAGAGAGTGCCAGGATTGTAGGAACCAGTGTATGAGGTTAAGTATCGGTATTAGTATTAATCCAGTCTATGTGGGACACAGAGATTCATCAATAAATTGCACGTGAAGATTAGCATTGGTGCAAAGGGCTCTGAAGGAAGGATGGAAACTAACAAGAACAAATAGTACAGGGCGAGCCGGGGAGCTGCCCCATGAAGTGGCTGTTGGCTGAAGCCTGAGTCCAGATGAAGGCAGGAAGGCATCTTCAGGAGGCAGGAGCTGTGTCAACACAAGTTAAGGTGGAAGGAGCACAGGGCACAAGGAATTGAAACCCACTCTGTCCTGCTTCTATTCCCTCGGCACTTAAAAGAGTTGAATATTAGTAACTCCATGTTTTGCTGACCCTTCCTTTAAAGTGCAGTAAAACCTTGGTTTGCGAGTGTCCTTCGTTCCGGAAACACGCTTGTAATCGCGAGCACTTGTGCATCGAAGTGAATTTTAAGAACCATTGGCTCGGTTGTGATCAGATGACATTCAGCGTCACCCGTATTGCAAGCCATCGCTCGTTTATCAAGTTAAATTTTTTTTAGAAACACTTGCTCGTCTTGTGGAGCACTCGCAGAACAAGTCACTTGCAATCCAAGGCTTTACTGTATTCTTAAAACTATCATGGACGCGGTGGAAATGAGCCAGAAATGGTTTGTCTTCAGAGTCAGACAGACCTAGTTCCCAATTCTGCCCCTACCACTTACCGGCTGGGTAAACTTGAGCAAGCTGCTTCACCTCTCTGAATCTCAGGCTCCTCACCTATAAGTGAAAACCAAAGTACTTTACCCGTAGGTTGCCGTGCGTAGAGTACGATATGCAAAATATTGAGCCGTCAGAGCAGACAGCGGTGGGCTTGTGTACCCGTGCTCACCACAGCTCAGGCCTGGGTGGGAGGATGAAGTGATGGAGACTGGGAGCCTTCCGTGGTGCCTATAACTTAGGCACCAGTAAACAGTTGCTCTTATTATTATTATGGTCAGTGTTCCCTTTGTCTCCCAGCTCCCCAGTGGGGCTCTCTAAGCACCGTGTCCCCTCCCTTCTCCCAAACCCCCTCGGTGTGACCAGCCCAGGGCTCTGCAGCCAACTGCTGGCTCCCCTAGTGGGGTTAGCATGCTGGGACTCAACCCGCTCCAGTGCCGTGGAGATGGCTAAAGATGAATCACACAGACCAGTGCTGAAAGGAGAGGGAGGTTTAAAGCTGGAAGGTTTTAAGGGGCTGGGGCTCCCCTTCCTGGGGGCTCCTCGGTGTGCCCTACCCTTCTCCCAGCTCTGTGCCCCTCACTCCCAGAGGCACCCCCTCCCAGGGCAGTGCAACGTCAAGGGTGCAGCCAGCCTTTTTCTTTACCCCCTACCACTGTTCTCTCTCTCTCTTTCTCTCTGTCTCTCGCTCTCTCTTTCTCCCTCCCCCCCCCTCTTTTTTTTTAACATGCAAGTTGCCATGAAAAATTTGTTAATGAAATATTTGCTCAGAAGTCTGCTCTGGTCTAGACTGATAACCTATCTGTGTTTGAGTTTGGCTTCCCATATTCTAAATACTCATCTTCTGTCTGTTTAGCTTATTGATTGGTTTGGCAGGAAAAGAAGCCTTGTCATCAGTGACCAAGGTCAAACTAAACAAAAAGGGAAGGGTGGGGAGGAGGACGAGAGCTGAGGGGCTCTGAGGAGCCAGGAGACTTCTCCAAGTTTCCCGGAAGGGCCGACCCCCTCCCGTCGCCCCACCCCAGCCCCGGGGTTCAGTTCCGCAGGCCACAGGGAAGCCCTGCAAATGCTTCAAGGTGGGAGGTCGGCAGCTGGTGGCCACGAAGGGGACTTCTTGGACTGTCCCAGGCAGGAGTGTTAAGAGGGATGTTCACGCATACCTTGGTGAACAGAGCTGAGGGCTTCTCAGGCTGCCATTGCTGATAGTTCTGGTAAAGTCTAATTTCTCAGTAAGGTGCACTTGTGAATTAAAGGAACGAGAGTTGCTAAATTAGCAAAAGTAAAGCACAAATTCATGCCCCCAAACACTGATAACCCACAGCACTTAGGACTCTCTTGGGATCTGAATGTACTACTTACCGGTTTTGCTTCTGCCCCGCCGTCTTAATCCTGTCTCTGGAGGCTGACGACTGAGGTGGCGGTCCAGGAGCCTAGACAGGCTGGGCCATGGAGGGGTGCCTGGGTGTGTGGAAAGGCGCCGGGGTGGGGCGGGAATCCTGCTTCCACCGCTATCAGCGGTGTGACCAGGGCAAGCTTACTTCGACTCCCTGCGCCTCAGTTTCTTCATCTGTCAAACATAGGTCATACTACCTACCTGAGAGTTGCTATGAGGAAGAATGAGATAGCTTCTAGAAAGTGCCACGCATGCTCAGAGATCTAGAGGAAACCCTCTGGGATCATGTATCTCCTACAGGGACGTCACAAGGCAGACCCTCCACCCCACCACTGCCGTGTGGGGAGACTGAGTTACCAAACCTCACTCATGGCTCGCTGCCTGGGGGTCATGGAGATGCACCAGGTATTCTGGGCACTGGAAATGCAGGTACAATTAAGGCACAATCCTAGCTCTCCAGGAGCTTCTGATATTTGCTGGGGGGGAAAAAAAGCACAGAAACATGGAAAGTAAATGGTCACAGACACTGGGACTCGAAGGACAGCTGAAAACACAATGGAGGAGTGACCATTTCTCCCTGGTGGGCGGAGGAGGGAGGGAGAGTCCGGAAAGGCTTCTCAGAGGACGTTTTGAATTAAGTGGTGCTTACCAGGTGGACCAGGGAGAAAGTGAGCGTGGGGAACAATGACATCAAAAAGTGGCCTGCACAGCCTCTTCTGAGATGGCAGGTGGCTCCTGCGGCTGGAGGGCTGGGTGGGGACAAGTGAAGTGACAGGCTGAGGCTGGAGAGGGTAGTGAGGGACTGGGGCTGCCTGCAGGGAGCGCAGGAGTGTGTGGGGGTCAAGAAATAGAGGCAGTGAGTACGGACTCCTCGCCAGAAATGCGTCTGCTACTGCAAGGAGGATGGTCAGGCACCAGTTATCGAAAGGATGTTGCCAGAGACTTTTTTTTTTTTTCCAAGTATGAGTAACTTAAAACACACTCATAGGCTACATGGAAGGAACCGGCAGAGAAGGGGAAGTTGAAAACATCACAGGGAGAGGAACGACTCAGTGGAGCCAGATGCAGGGCCAGGAGTCACGGGAAGGGAGGGGATCAAGGCCCCAGAGCGAGGGTCTGGCGCGGGGGCGATACCTCTTCCTCGAGCCTAGAGGGACAAAATGAGAAGGTGGGTTGCAGGAGGGAAGGCCTCGTGGAGAAGGCCTCGCAGACAGGCCGGAGATTTGGTGCTTGCTTCTCAGAGCTCTGCACTGCTCTGAGCTACAAGGTTATCTGCTGAGCAAGAGAGGCTGGGATGAGGGAGGAGAGTGGAGAAACCAGGCAGTGTCTTACTGGGGGGGCAGACAGGAAGGGGCTTATCTGGTTGCATTAAAATGTGCCCTGGAACCTAAGGGCCCAGCTGAGGCCACAGATCACCACCCGCCATGGCCCCAAGGCACCCATTTGGGGGACTACTTCCTCTGAACTCAGTTGAGAGAAGGCGTGACGCATATGATTCGTTGGACTGAAGCAAGGAGGAGCTTCTGCAGGATTGTAAGCCACCGAGGGCGCTGGGGAGAAGATGGCGGAAGGGATAGATCCTAGGGCTGGCCAGAGAAGTGAAGCCCCCTCGGGAGATTAACAAGAAAAAGTCAGGAGACAGCGGGTCTCCATGACTTCAAACAGCAAGTGGGCCGGGAGCAGGGACGGAGCCCAGTGGTGGGCAGGAAGATGGGACAGCAGAGTCATTTCCTGGGCTTTCAGAGGAGGGTGGAGAGTTCCAAGGGCTAACAAAGCCCAGCGTGTGCCCTGTGAGCAAGCAGGCCCACAGTGGAGTCAGAATGAAACTTGCCCATCTCTGGAATGTCAATGCCCAGCGCTGGGACACGGGGAAGATCACCCTGGGTGATTCATTATTTAACAGGGCAGGATTCAGAGAGGGAGTGCACTCAATTTTTGAAAAACATCTCATTCTGTGCTTAGCCCACGGATTTCAAAAATGTCTGCCACGGGGAGGTGCCCGTGGTACCACTGAAAATGGGAGGGATACCTCGTACACGGATTAAGGCCATGGTTCCCAAACCGTGCACCCAGGCACCCCAGGGCGATGCCGCAAACTCGCCAGGGGCCCTGGGAGATTTCTGATTTTCAAAGAAGCGCAGCAACATCTGCCAGTCGCTACACAAACCATATAGTTTGAGGTTGTTCACAGTTTCAAGATAGATGGTGCTATGCTCCTTTCGGTGACATCATAGCTGTGAAAAGCTAGACTTTAGTGGTTGCTGCGATAAAAAGCAAATACGGAGTAAACAGCAATGCAGAACAGGAAATGACAGTGCTGTGGTCCAGTCTGCCTTGAAGATTTGAGAAGTTGGGCAGTAGTCGAAAGTCACAAGCACCTGCGAGTAAGTGTGGTTATGTAGGCGTGAAATAGCTTCCAATTCATGTCACTTCAACTCATGTGTATTATTTTTTCAAATGGCTACTAAATGATTAGGACATAGCTATTTATTGTTTGGACCATTGAACAGATGGAACTTTGGGGTATTTATTTCGACCTCAGGACACCATGAACCATATCACCGAGGCCCTAAGGATGCTGTGAACCTTCAGGTTAATGGATTATCCACACTTGGGTTTCCGATGCAACTTTCTTAAATTACAGAAAGTTAGAGTTGGAAGGAACCTGAGAGCTGATTTAGAACAATCTCCCACAGAGGACACGGCCAAGCAAGGATAAGGAGTGTTGTCAAAGGTGATCAGTTTCGGGTATACGTAGAATAAGAACTCCAACGCAGGTCTCCTCCCTCCCTGTCTGACGTGCCCTCTGCTGAAAACAAGTAGCTTAATCCACTCATACCATTTGTGCAATAATAATCACTCATTCATTTTCTCTCGAAACCCGATTTATAGAAGTGAAAAATGCCAACTCAGGAACGTGCAGATTGTTCCTCGCTGGTGTGAGCCATTACTGATACCCGTTCTTATTAACAGGGACACGTCTTCCCTTGCTGACACCCTTCAGGACCCTGTAAGTTGAAAGCAACCTCTTTTGATGGAGTGAGACTGAATTCTGGAAATGAAATCGATGGACTCTGTAGATTCTAGAGGGCCACCTTCCCAAAACTTTTCTAATCTTCCCAGTTTGGGATATTGTTAAAAATAGAACCCGCCCAAGCACGTCGAGAACAATGAAGCTGCACAGGACACGAATGTAGGCAGTCAGCGGGGCTCAATCACTAGCTCCTGCACAGGAACTTCGATGGCTCTCGGATTCAAATTGTGCTTCAGAAATATTACGAATGTGTGGCTCATGGGTGGCTCAGTAGGTTAAGCATTCGACTTGGGCTCAGGTCATGATCCCACGGTTCCTGGTTTCGAGCCCCTCAGTGGGCTCTCCCCTGTCAACACAGAGCCTGCTTTGGATTCTCTGTCCCCTTCTCTCTTACTCTGTCTCTCCCCTGCTCATGCTCTCTCTCTCTCTCAAAAATAAATAAACATTTTTTTTAAAGAGGGGTGCCTGGGGGGCCCATTTGGTTAAGCATCTGACTCTTGGTTTTGTCTCAGGTCCTGATCTCAAGTTTGCGAGTTCAAGCCCCCCATCAGGCTCTGCACTATCAGTGCAGAGCCTGCTTACGATTCTCTCTCTCTCTCTCTCTCTCTGCTCCTCTCCTGCTCGTTCTCTCTCTCCCTCTCTCTCTGTGTCTCTCTGTCAAAAATGAATAAATAAACTTTTAAAAAATCTTAAAAAAAAAAAAGAAATACTATGAATGTGAACACATTATTCTGAGTCACATTGTCTAAGCCGATGAACTAGCTGAAGTCCCTCCCCCATGAACCGAAGGAGATTGGTTGCTCTCTCCAGGATCCCTGATGACTCCTGATGACTCGGTTTCCGTCCTCTCCCCCCTTCCTCCTGCCCGGGGCAAGGGTTGTGCGCCCGCTGCACCTTGCCTCCCCTCCTGCTTCTCTCTGTTGTGTCGTCTGCCTGATAGCCCCATCTGGAAGACACCCCTTCTAATTAGCTCCCCAAGGCAATGCCTGTATCAGACCCAGACTAACAGTAAGGGGCCGGGGGCCCGCACAGAACAGGAACCAGCTGAAATGTGTATGTTCGGAATCACTGGCTGGAAAAGTCACCAGCCATTCCTCCCCACAAGGCTTTCTCGCTGGCCTGGTCCCCAGCCTCCAGCTTTCTACCACCTTCCACATCTTCCCCTGGTCTGCAGGCCCCTTCTGCTACCTCTCATCCCGCGCAGAAAATTCCACGTTGCTCTCACTCTGATAATTAGAGAATGTATTCCTTTTGTCACTAAAGTAGCTCAGGTGCCTGGGTTCCCCCAACCAAGTGGTTGCATCCAAACAAAGTAAGGTACCGACACCGCTTCTTGGAGTTGTTGTTGTTCTTCCTTTTTTCTTTAAATCTTTTAATATTTATTTATTTTTGAGAGAGAGAGAGAGAGAGAGAGACAGAGCGTGAGTGGGGGAGGGGCAGAGAGAGAGGGAGAGAGAGAGAGACACAGAATCCGAAGCAGGCTCCAGGCTCCGAACTGTCAGCACAGATCCCGATGAGGGACTTGAACTCACAGACCACGAGATCATGACCTGAGCCGAAGCCCGACGCTCAACCGACTGAGCCACCCAGGTGCCCCTGGAGTGGCTCTTCCTTAGCGTTTACCGCAAATCATGGAACAGGGTTGCTTTAAAATATTCAAAATTTCCCGGGTTAGAGGCTATACTTCACAGGCTAAAAGCAGCTGTATGAGAAACAAAGGGATTTTCAAAACCCCAGCTTCGGGGGCCGCTGCCTTTGTTTCTCCCTCAAGCTACCGGAGCCCCTGTTTGCGAAGACTGACGGAGTCGTCTCTGACAGTCTCAGACCCAGAACCGACCCCCCGGAGTGTGGGCTCATTTCTTTCCAGCTCAAGATCGTGGGAGGTATGAACCGGAGGCTGCAGCGGCCGGCCAGGCATCTGGGAGCTTTATTTCGATAAGTCGGTGCTGCTGTTGACACATGAAGCTTCAGTGGCCTGGCCAAATTGCTCAAATATAAACCCAATTTCCGATTTGCAGGGTTGGGTGGGCTAACAAATTGTATCAGAGGCTTTGCACCGAAGCCTTTAAGAAAACGGAGCTATTGCCATGAACCCGTGACTCCCTACCCCTCCCTCTGCCTCTTCCACTTCCTTGCCGCTATTAATACACAACCTGGCGAGCAACAAACCTTACCCCGGGCAAGCGGATGGCACAGAGGCGGGGCGACTACTCGGGGACAAAAGCTAATGATAGCAATACTGGATACATTTTGAGGATGCTCTCTCTTTGGTCCCGGCACCCTTCTGCACACGGTCTCAGTGAATTCTCACAACAGGCCTAAAAGGTAACTACTGTCATTATCCCTGTGTGTCAAGATAATTTTGTGAAATGCCATTTACCACTGGAGTTTTCGCCCGTTAATGGCTTTTGTTTAGCTGGTCAGCCTCCACTTGCTTCTAAAATACACCTTGCCGGGGCGCACGGTGGCTCAGTTGGTTAAGTGTCTGCCTTCGGCTCAAGTCATGATTTCGCAGTTCGTGAGTGAGTTCGAGCCCCGTGTCGGGCTCTGTGCTGACAGCTCAGAGCCTGGGGCCTGCTTTGGATTCTGCGTCTCTCTCTGTCCCTCCCCCGTTCACGCGCTCTCCCTCTCTCTCTCTCTCAAAAATAAAATAAACGTTAAAAAAATTTTAATACACTTTCCCATGCAGAGCACTTGGAATGAGATTGCTAGAGCAAAACAAAAACAAAAACAAAACAAAACAAAAGCAAAAGCAAACAAGAGAATGTTCTTAGCATCTGAACTTTATAACTTATGTCTACTTCGAACATAAGATTTGGAATTTAGATATGACTACTTTCCCTTGTAGTTTGAGAGGAACTCAGGACAGAGGGAGGTCTAAGGGACCAGAAGTGGCCTCATAGCTGGGTTGTGAAGGACGGAGAAGGGCAGGTGTAGACCGTCGACCAGTGAAGACTGTGGGTGTCCCTGCAGCTACCAGTAGGATGGATGCTAATGTGTTGGGTCCATGTATCTTCCTGGTTTACTAATCACCGGGTAAAATTTCAGTTTTTTTTTTTTTTTTATTTATTCTAAAATTTCCTTCACGAGCAAGCCCCTCTGCAGCCTTGCTACTCAAAGCGTGGTCCGGGTATCAGCATGGGCATCACCTTGTATTTCATTCAAAATGCCAAGTCTGTGGCCCAACCCCAGACCCACAGGACCAGAGTCTGCAATTTAACAGGCTCCCCGGGTAATTTCAAGTGCACATTCAAGTTGATGAGGCACCTCCACGGTTTTCAATTCTCCACCAGAAACAAAACCCAGTGTGCCAGCCTCAGCCCAAGAGACTCTGCTTAGTTAGTGGAAGAATGGGCTGGAGAATTCGGATGTGCCCTCAGATCTGAACACCGCCTCTCTTTTCTCTCTTTGCCCTTAGTCAGTTTAGTTATTATTCTTTGTGTTATGCTGGTTAAGAGAAGAAACTTGGAATAGAATACCGTTGAGTATGAATGTTGGCTAAAGTGGAATTTCTTGTTCTGACACTTTCTCTGCTTCTGGGCTCAGCACCCACCCTCTTCTTCTGGGGAGCTGTTCCTTGCCCCATTCACACCGTTTGCTTTCAGTGGAAGCTGCCAATCACAGTGCCATTCAAAGAAGATGGTATTAGTTCCTCTCTGAAAGCAAGGCTATGAGACGTAAGGCCTGAGCAACTGGCTGCCCCGAGCCCTGATAAGCAGAGAAAGCTGCTCTGAGAAATGAGGCTGACCCTCTGGAGGAGCAAGGAAACCTCCAAAGCAGGTTCTGCTTGTTCTGGAGGCCAGCCGCTTCTCTGCCTCCCCAAAGTTCTGCTGGCCTAACTACTGAATTCCTTGTCCAGTTGAAACTAAGTCTTTCGGGTTTCTACCACTTACAATCACGATAATACCCAGTCTGTGATCTTCAACAGTTAATGAGGTACAAGCCCCAGTTTCCCCATCTGCATAACATGGACACAGAGTATTCTCAAGATTAAGTAAGATATTTACATGAAATACTTTGAACAGAGGAGATACGCACAATTGTGAGCTTTTACTTTTCTCGGTTCTCCTTGAGATGTATTTCCAATGTAAGTTTTATGAGTTTACTAATGGAATAATGGATGCTTTTTCATTTGTTTTCAATTTTCTTCTTAATGCCCAGAATTTACATATGTAATATATATATATATATATATATATATATATATATATATATAAACATTTGGCCAAGAATATGGAGGGTATGGACTGTGGGAGGAGGTGAAGGATATATCTTTCTTATGTTGCTTTGGTCTTGCACTATTGAATGGACCTCATCTGATAAGTTCATCATGTGACAAATAGAGGTTGGATTCTTGTCCTCTGAAAAGGCTTATGTATAATTGTTTATACTGGCACTCTCCTGTTTTTTCTGTGCCCCCCTCTCCTTCCTATAAACCCAGCTTCGTGAGACCTTTCTGAAAACTACCCGTCTAATCTTAGGGCTTGGGGCAAGGGAGTGAGCATTGGCTGTTTTAGTGACAGCACCGTTAAGACACCTCACGTTTCTAAATCTCAGTGGCCCCATCTGTAAAAGGGAGGCATTGGATTGGCTGAGCTTCACAGTTACTTCCTACTCGAACTTTCTGTGATCTGGCTACTTACTTGGTATCGGTGAGATCCCTTGTGCTTACGACGTCCTCCCTGCCACACTGAGTAATCATCTTCTCTTTCAGTTCAGTCATCTTAAGCATGTGCTCTTAAGCATCCAGATAGGAAAAGGGAAGAGGTTAAAGGTCTAAGAAAACAAAAAACAAAAAACAAAAAAACAAAACAAAACAAAACAAAAAAAGGGCAGTGGCTAGCTGAGTCTACACCCACCTCCCTCTTAAACTGCTTTGTTGGAAGCCATACTCCATGACTTGTTTTCACATCTCATTGGCAGAAACATGTCACATTGTCACCCTTGTCCATAAGGGATTCTGGAAAACGTAACTAGTCACAATTCTCTTTGATAAGAAGACTACAAATGAAAATTGTAGTAAAGTACCTGTTTTCTCACCCATCAGAGTGCCAAAAATCAAAATGTTTGATAACACTGTGTTGGAAAACAGTGTGAGTAGAAAGGAAACCTCAAGAATTCTTGTGGGCATGTAAATTTGTACCATTTCTATGGAGGTCAATTTAGCAATATTTACCCAAATCACAAGTGTCTTTTTTTTTCTTTTAACATTTATTTATTTTTGAGACAGGGAGAGACAGCATGAACAGGGGAGAGTCAGAAAGAGAGGGAAACACAGAATCTGAAACAGGCTCCAGGCTCTGAGCTGTCAGCACAGAGCCTGACGCGGGGCTCGAACTCACGGACCATGAGATCATGACCTGAGCCAAAGTCGGATGCTTAACCGACTGAGCCACCCAGGCACCCCATCACAAGTGTCTTTTGACCCACCTCTAAGAACTTATCCTACAGATATCCTCACCTGTATGTAAAATGATATATGTAAGTATTTACGCCTTATAGAAATACTTGCGGTTGTCCACCAGGAGTAGACTGATTAAATAAATTATGCTCATTCATACAATGGAGTATCATGAGGCCGTTTAAAAACTCCAAATGAGGGGTGCCCGGGTGGCTCAGTCAGTTGCACATCCAACTTCGGCTCAGGCTATGATCTCACCATTTGTGGGCTCAAGCCCCGCATTAGGCTCTGTGCTGACAGCTCAGAGCCTGGAGCCTGCTTCGGATTCTGTGTCTCCCTCTCCCTCTGCCCCTCCCCCACTTGTGCTTTGTCTCTCTCTGTCTCTCTCTCTGTCTCTGAAAAATAAATAAAAATGTTAAAAAAATTTTTTAAAAACTCACATGGAGGAAACTCTTTTTCTACTGAATATGAAATGCTCTGACAAATATATTTTAAGAAAAATCAGTAAATTAAGGCACGCATACATAGGAGACATGTATGTACACAGAATATGTAAGGGACATATATGCACACATATATACATCTGTTTATAAAAGCGGAGAAGATAAAATTATATGTGTGTGTGCATTTGCTTGTATATGCTTAAAGTATCTCTAGACAGATACATAAGAAACTGATAATATTTATTCCCTGTGGTAATAGAAATTTTGATATCGATGCTAGACAAAAACACTTACAAGAAAAATTTTATAAGCAATTTCATTTATAAATATAGGTGTCAAACTTCTAAATAATTTATTAGCAAATTAACTCTTTGTTCAATTCAACATTTCTGTGTAAAAAGAAAAAAGATCACCACGACATAGTAACCTAAGAGAGCAAAGATGGTTCCATTTTAGAAAACAATTAATAGGTTTATGCAATCTGAATAAATGCTGAACAATCGTTTGATAAAATTCAATATCCATTTGTAATTTAAAAAAAAAAATTATTACCCAGGGTACCTGGGTGGCTCAGTCAGTTGAGCGTCCTACTTTGGCTCAGGTCATGATCTCGCAGTCCATGGGTTCGAGCCTCGTGTCGGGCTCTGTGCTGACAGCTCAGAGCCTGGAGCCTGCTTCAGATTCTGTGTCTCCCTCTCTCTTTGCCCCTCCCCTACTCTCTCTCTCTCTCTCTTTCAAAAATAAATAAACATTAAAAAATTTTTTTCTAATTATTACCCAACATAAATAAAATCACCTTCCTGAACTTGACTAATACTATCTACTGGAAATCTATAGCAAGCATTACACTTGACAGTGAAACGTTAAAAGAATTCCTAATGAAATTGAAATAAAACAAAGATTGTTTCTCTCTTCTCTACATTTATTATACTGGGACTCCTAGTTAACACAAAACACACACACACATGCACTAAGGAGGAAAAGAGAGAGATGGAATAAAAGAAATAAAAAGTCATTATTTATGGAAAATATGATCACATACCCCATAAATATATAAAGGTTTAATTAAAAAACTGCTGGAGCTAATAAATACATTTAGTAAAACCCTGGATACAAGATAAGTATAAAAAACTCAATAGTATTCTCATATATCTACAATAATCAAGGATAAAATAAAAGTAGAGGGGCGCCTGGGTGACTCAGTCAGTTAAGCGTTGAACTCTTGGTTTCAGCTCATGTCATGATCTCACAGTTCACAAGATCGAGTCCCACATTGGGCTCTGTGCTAACAGCACAGAGCCTGCTTAAGATTCTCTCCCTCCCTCTCTCTCTGCCCCTCTCCCACTCATTCTCTCTCTCTCTCTCTCTCAAAATAAATAAAAAAACTAAAAATATTGGAAACAATACCCTTTAAAATATCTATAAAATTATACAATATCTGGGAATATATTTCATAAAATGCCCACACATCTCCATGGAGAAAAAGCTATAAAGCTTTCCAGGAGAACATAAAAGGAGACTTGAATAAATGAAGGTATACACCATGTTCATAAATAAGATGACTAAAATACAGTATTTATTAAAAATTCTCCCCAAATTAACCTATAAATTTAATGCACTTCAGTATCCCCCCAATTGGTTGATTCTATAATTTATATGAAAGAATATAAATGCCAGGAATATTAAGGGCAATTTTGAGAAAGAAAAATGGTTAGGAAAGTCACTGGCCTATTACTTACTAAAGCATATTATAAAACGACATTCATTAAAATAATATAATATTTTGAAAGAACAAATGAATAGGCCAGTGGAACTGAATATAATTCTAAAACAAAGCATTGTTGGGGTGCCTGTGTGGCTCAGTCAGTTAAGTGTCGATTTTGGCTTAGGTCACGATCTCCCAGTTCGTGAGTTTGAGCCCCACATCAGGCTCTGTGCTAACAGTTGAGAGCCTGGATCCTGCTTTAAATTCTGTGTTTCCCTCTCTCTGCCCCTCCCCCACTCGTGCTCTGTCTCTCTCTCTCTCAAAAATAAACATTAAAAAGTTTTTTAAACAAAGCATTGTGTATACGGAAACTTAGTAGTTGATAAAATCAGCAGATAAAATAAAGTATAATAAATGGTGTTGGAAAAAATGGCAACATATTTAGGAAAAAGTACTAAGCTACATCCCTAACATATATCATTCACAAAAATAATTCTAGTGAATAACATGTCTAAATGTAAGAAAGCAAACATATGAGTATTAGAAATAATAGGTGAATATAATAGTGACCTTGGAGTTAAAAAGCCCATCCTAAAAAAAAAAAAAAAGTTACCAAAAACAGAAGTCAAAGGAAAAGATTAATAAATTTGACTAATTTATCAAATTTATATTCTTGATTACATTAAGAACATTAGCTATGAACAATTTAAAGCCAAAAGCAGGAGGAACTCAAGGGTAAAATGTATTTGTCACATAGAAAATAATCAAAGCCTTCTGATTCAGGATAAAAATCTCCTACGATTAGGGGCGCCTGGGTGGCGCAGTCGGTTAAGCGTCCGACTTCAGCCAGGTCACGATCTCGCGGTCCGTGAGTTCGAGCCCCGCGTCGGGCTCTGGGCTGATGGCTCAGAGCCTGGAGCCTGTTTCCCATTCTGTGTCTCCCTCTCTCTCTGCCCCTCCCCCGTTCATGCTCTGTCTCTGTCCCAAAAATAAATAAACGTTGAAAAAAAAAAATTAAAAAAAAAAAATCTCCTACGATTAATAAGGGGGAAAACCTAGGAATTAAAATAGTCATAAGATATGAATATGATTCACAGAAGAAAATACGTGATGGGAATTGATAACGTGAAAAGGCACTCAATCTCACAAATAACCATAGAAATGTGCATTCAAACAACAGTGAGGGAGCCAGTTCCAGGTAAGATGACGTGAGCACACACCATACTTTCGCTTCCATTGAATGCAAGTATAAAACCTGGACAGAATACATGGCCAACTACTAGAAGATTCTAAAAAGTAAATAGCAGTCAACAGCCGAGATGGAACACCAAAAATAAAGTATCTTCAATCTAACAGTCACCTTACTAATTTTTTCCCTTCTGTGTCCTTCTAGCCCAAGTTCGTTGGAAAACCTACACTGAACACCGGGGTAGACAAGGAAAACTCTAGGAGAAACCCTCTAGTTCCGGTTTCAGAAGTGCTAAAGGGAAGTTCTAAAGCTCAGAGAGACTGGGGGAAATTATCCAGCTTTCCCTCATTCTCTTGCTCCCTCCCAGGCAATTCTGTGATGGTAGCCTTCAGGAGCCAAAATTCCAAGGGAGGAGAACTTTCCTCACCATTCAGTGAAGCCAGTGCTTCCATGGAGGTGAGGCCAAATCTCACTGCTGTTTTTTTGTTTTTTTTTTTTTTCTTTCTTTCTGTCCTCCTACCACTTGGCCACAGACAAACTGCAATTATATGGGAGATGGAAAAAAAAAAGTGAGTCCTAGGGAGCGGAGAGGTACCGGGGAGATCACAGAGATGGCAGAGTGATGACCCAGTGAATTTCTGGGCTCACCCCCCAACCTGCATATGTGTGCACATGTGTAGATCTAATCCTAATGAGCATATCAAAGACATTAAGAACTATACTAACAAATATATTTCCACCCAGGTCCTGGAATGGCTACTTGGTGGTTACTCATGAGACAGATCTGGATAGTATTACAAAGACTGAAAGCGGAACTGACATTGTAGCCTCAGCCTACAGAAGGCAAGTAGAAACTTGGGTCTAAATATAATCATCAATTGTCCACTGAAACAAAAATATCAGCAATACTCATATGATTCAAGCAAGACCCAAAATCTCATAACCTAATAATCATAATGTCAAGAATACAATCCAACATTACTCCCTATGAAGAATCACAGAATTCTCAACTCAAGTGGAAAAAAACAGGTAATAGACACCAACAAGGAAATGATGGAGATATTGCAATTACCTGACAAAGATCCTAAAGCGTTAAAAAAAAAAAATCTTGAAAGGGCAATACAAATGCTCTCAAAATAAATCTTAAAGAGAAAGAATCAGCAAAGAAATACAAGACAAAAAGAAGAACTAAATGGAAATTTTGGAACTGAAAAGTACCATAACTGAAATTTAAAAACCAACTGAGTGGAATTATTAGCAGATTGGAGACGACAGAGGAGTCCATGAACTTGAAGATAGGTCAATAGAAATATTCCAATGTGAACAACAGAAAGAAAAAAGATTGATAAACAACAACACAGCCTCATTGATCTGTAGGAGAGCAACAAAATGTCTACTGTTTGCGTTGTCACACTTCTAGAAAGGGATAGGAAAGAGGGAAGTTTTGAGGGGCGCCTGAGTGGCTCAGTCAGTTAAGTGTCTGGCCTCAGTTCAGGTCGTGATCTCACAGTTCATAAGTTTGAGCCCTGCATCAGGCTCTGTGCTGACAGCTTAGAGCCTGGAGCCTGCTTCAGATTCTGTGTCTCCCCCTCTCTCTGCCTCTCCCCTTCTCACATTCTGCCTCTCTCTCTCTCTCTCAAAAATAAATAAACATTTAAAAATTTTTTAAAAAGAAAAAAGAAAAAGTACTTGAAGAAATAATGGCTGGAAACCTCTCAATTTTGGCAAAAGACAAAACCCAAAGTTTCAAGAAACGAAATGCATCCCAAACAGGATCAGTCTAAAAAAATCCATACCCAGACAAATCATATTCAAATTGCATGAAACAATTCCTATGATAAATTTCCTCTTAAATCTGTTTATATCCTAGTGGTTCTATTTCTCTGGAGAGTCCTGAGAGATATAGTTTTTGTCAGGATACAAATCTTTGATGGTAGCTGGACCGATGGCTTCACTTCCTTTTAGACTATTGGCTCAAGGACATCTCAGTTGTTTGTAATGAAACCTTTCCAACATAGCAACTTGCTTCATCAATGCTAGAAAGGGAGGGAGGCACTCTGCTAGCAAGACTAATCTTCTGTAATCTAATCATGAATATGACATCCCATCACCTTTGCTATGTTCTATTGGTTGGGAGCAAGTAACTAGGGTCAACCCATACTCAAGAGGAGGGAATTATATAAAGGCATGACCACCAGAAAGTGAACTTCACTGGGAGTCATTTTAGAGTTTGCTTAACCACAAAGGTTATATTAGTATCAAAGTAGGTTTCAGAGCAAAGAAAGTTCTCAAAGGTAAAGAGAGATATTACATATTACTAAAAGTGTCGATTAACCCCAAAGGCATAATAATCTTAAATGTGTGTACACCTAAGGAACAGGCTTTGAAAATACATGAAACGGGGCGCCTGGGTGGCTCATTCGGTTAAGCGTCCGACCTCAGCTCAGGTCATGATCTCACAGTCTGTGAGTCCAAGCCCCGTGTCGGGTTCTGTGCTGACAGCTCAGAGCCTGGAGCCTGCTTCAGATTCTGTGACTCCTTCTCTCTCTGCCCCTCCGCCTCTCACGCTCTGTCTCTCTCTGCCTCTCTCTCAAAAATAAGTAAACACTAAAAAAAGAAAATACATGAAATGAACATGGACCAAAATGAAAGAAAAAGTAGACAAACACATAATTATAGTTGCAAACTTGAACACCCTTCTCTCAGTAATAGTACTAGTGAGTAGAAAAAAATCAGCAAGAATATACAAGAACTGATTGATATCATCAACCAACTGAACCTAATTATTAACCGAAAACAGTAGAATACACATTTTTTCCAAGTGAACAACAGGAAAGTCTCCAAACACTTGAAAATTTTAAAAACTTAAATATAATCCATGGATCAAGGAAAAAGTTTCCGTGAAACTGCACAAAAAAGAAAATGCAATATCTGAAAATCTGTGGGACACAGCTAAAGCAGTGCTTGGAGGGAAATTTATAGCACTAAAAACGCCTATACTAGAAAAGGAAAAAGGTATCAAATAAATAAGCTAAGCTTCTACCCTAAGAAACTAGATAAAGGAGAGCAAAATAAGCATAAATCAAGAAGAAGAAAGTAGGGTGCCTGGGTGGCTTAGTCAGTTGGGCATCTGACCTTGGCTCAGATCATGACCTCACAGTTCGTGGATTTGAGTCCCGCATGGGGCTCTGTGCTGACAGCTCAGAGCCTGGAGCCTGCTTCAGCTTCTGTGTCTCCCTTTCTCTCTGCCCTTTCCCTGCTCACTCTGCTTCTCTCTCTCTCTCTCTGAAAAACAAATAAACATTAAAAAAAAATTTTTAATAAAAAAAGAAGAAAGTAAATAATAAAGATAAAGGCAGATATCAATGAAATTGAAGAAAAAAACAATAAAGGAAAATCACTAAAACTAAAAGCTGGTTCTTAGAGAAAAAATCAATTAACTTGATAAGTCTCTAGAAAGACTGACAAAATAAGAAAGAAAACACAAATTACTGCTATCAGGAATGAAAGAGGCAGTATCATTGCAGAAGCCACAGACATTACAAGGACAGTAATAATAAAAAATACTACGAGCAACTCTGTGCACAGCTATCAACAACTTAGATTAAATAGACCAATTCCTTATAAACCACAAACTAGTAAATGTCATTCCAGCTAGAGTAGATAACTTGAATAATTCTATAACTATTAAAGAAATTAAATTTGTAGTTAAAATCTTCCCCAAAAAGAATCTCCAGTTCCAGATTGTAGCCTTTGTAAAATTCTACCAAACATATAAAGAAGAAGCAACACCAATTTCTACATACTTTCTTTCAGAAAACAGAGGGGAATAATTCTGAACTCATTTTATAACGCCAACATTTTACTGCTACCAAGCCATAAAAATACAGTATAGAAAAAAGAAAACTACAGATCAATATTTTTCATGACCATAAATGAAATAAAAATCCTCAACAAAATATTAACAAATGAAATACAGCAATATACAAAAAGAAATAGTCACCATAATTAACAGAGATTCATCCCAAGAGTGCAAGGCTGATTCAATATTCAAAAATCAATAATATAATTTACCATGTTAATCATCTAAAGATGGAAAACTAAGTGATCTTATCAAGACATGCAAAAAAGCATCTGACAAAATATAACATCCATTCATGATAAGCACTCATAGCAAGTTAGGAAGAGGGGAATTTTTTCCAAAACTTTCAGCTAACATTAGACTTAATGGTAAAAGATTTCTCCCTAAAATGTTTTCATCCTAGGATCAGAAAGAGGGCTAGGATATCCATTATCAATGCTCTTAATTCCACATAATACTGGAAGTCTTAGCCAGTGCAATAGTGCAAGAAAAAGAAATTAAAAGCAATCAATTTTAAAGAAGAAATAAAACCATCCCTATTCACAAATGACATGATCATCTATATAGAAGATTCCACAGCTCTACTAAAAACCTTCTAGAACAAAGTGTGGCTAGCAAAGTTGCAGGATCCAATGTTGACATACAAAAATTTATTGTGTCTCTGTATACTAGTGATATGCAATTGGAAACTAAAATTACAAAAACCATTCCATTTATAACAGCTAAAAAGAATGAAATACTTACAAGGGCATAAATCTTAGAAAACATGGACATGTTACAAATGCATGCATAAATCTTATAAAACATGCTAAAAGCTATAAAATGATGATTAAAAAGTCAGAAGACCTAAATAAATGGAGACACA
This sequence comes from Lynx canadensis, assembly GCF_007474595.2. Taxonomy (NCBI): domain Eukaryota; kingdom Metazoa; phylum Chordata; class Mammalia; order Carnivora; family Felidae; genus Lynx; species Lynx canadensis. The sequence continues at coordinate 29,797,576 of NC_044319.2, forward strand.
TCATATTCATAGAATGGAAATCTCAGTGTAATTAAGTTGTCAATTCTCCCTAAATCTACATATGGCTTTAGTGCAATACAAACCAAAATCTCAGTAGGCCTTTTTGCATATATTAATGAGAAGATTTCAAGTTCATATAGAAATGCAAAGGACTCAGAACATCCAAAGTAACTTTGAAAAGAATAGGTTAGAGGAATCTAACTACATGATGTTAAAACTTACTATAAAGTTACAGGACTCAAAACGGTATGGTATTGGTGAAGAGGTAGGAAAATAGATCAGGAGAACATAATAAACTCCAAAAATAGACACATAAAAATGTGCATTTAATCTTTGACAGCCACGCAAAAGCCATTCAGCGAAGAAAAGAGAGTCTTTTTAACAAATGATTTTGAAACAATTGACCATCCATATGCAAAACAATAAGCCCTGCCTCATACCTCAAACCTTATACAAAAATTAACTGAAAATAAGTCATAGATCTAAGTGTAAAATGTAAAACTTTTAGGAAAAAAAAACATAGGAGAAAATCATAATGACCTGGATTATGCAAAGAGTTCTCCGACATGACACCAAAAGCATATTCCATAAAAGACAAACATATAGATTGAAGCCTATCAAAATTAGAAACTTTTGCTCTGAAAATGAAAAGGCTACAGACTGAGAGAAAAAACTGGCAAATACTGTGATTGCAAGTCACAATTCCAACCATGGACCTGTTCCCACAATATCTAAAGAATACTCAAAACTCAACAATAAGAAGCCAAACAACCCAGTTAAAAAGTGAGAAAAATATTTGGATAGATCACCGAAGAGGATATATAAGGATGGCCAATAAAAGATGCCCAGCATCATGAGCTATTAGGAAAATGCAAATTGAAATCACAACGAGATATCCCTACACACTTACCAGAATAGCTAAAGTAAAAATACATTGACAATATCAAGGGCTGGCTGATGAGGACAGGGAGCAACTGAAACTGTCGCGTACCTGCAGGTGGGAGTGCAAACTGGTATAGCGACTCTGGAAAACAGTTGGACAGTTTTTTTAGAGTTAAACGTACACTTACCATTCGACCCGGACATCCCACTCTGGGTATTTACTCTAGAGAACTAAATGTCAATATACATTGACATAATTGACATAATGACTTGTGCACCAACGTCCAGAGTAGCTGCATTCATAATTCCCCCAAATTAGACACATGCCACACGTCCTTCATTCAGTGAATGTATAAACAAAACGTGGTACAACCGTATGGTAGAATACTCCTCAGCAATAATAAAGGCAAAATGATCACTGTTAGGTAACAACTCTTGTGAATCTGAAAAGCATTGTGCTAAGTAAAAGAGAAAGAAGGCGGTGGACATCACCATAGGAACAGGTGGTCACGGGCGCCAGGAAGGCTCAGCTACTGTAGATCTGAGAAGTCAGGCCTTGGCTGGGGAAGTCCTGGAAGAACTGCATCTGCCCCATGTCTGCAGTAAGCGGGGAAGCCCCGACTTTCCTCCCAGACCCAGAAACCTTAGTGAGAAGCCCTGAAAGGGCTTCATAGAAGCCAGGCGAGAACGGGTAGGGAAACAGACCAGTCTCCTCGGCCTTTCCTTATTCTGGTCCTGGCAGCTTCCCCACACCCTGCTGCCTGCACCCAGCTCCCTGACTGACCTTCACCGTTAGGAACGTTCACATGCTCTTAACACCATCAGGGGCCTCTGACTCCCTGCCCAGCACCCTCTGTGGCTCCTCTGTGTTGCTCCAACCTTACAAATGACAGCGCACAGAGCAGAAAGCCCTCAAGCCTCCCTTTGCCTTTGCTGGCATGTTTCCTCCACCTGGAATTCCCTCTCAGGAGTCAGGACAAGCGGTGCTTTCTTGGGAAAGCGCTTCCTGGCTCTCTATCCACTCCAGCCTCCTCCCGTGTTCCTCCGGCATCCTAAGGGACCTCCGTCAAAGCCCTTGCCGGTTGACTTTGCCGTCGATTGGTGCCCTTTTTCCTTGCCACTCACTGCGTCACACTCATCTTCGGCTCCCTGGTGCCAGCAGCACAGCCTCTAGGTAGGGAATGAAAAGTGCCTGTTTTTGGAAATGAACTCTTAAACTCTGTGTTGGCATGTGAGATAAAAATAAAATCTGAATTAGATCCAGGTTGAAAAGGCTCCTCCCGGAAGTGGTGATTTGGTTCTCTCCTTTCCCAGGGGAAAACGGGTCAGGGGCAAAGCGTGGCTGATACGTCAGAAATCCTGGGGGAAAGAAATTCCCAGGTAAGAAGCATTTACGGATGTCTGCGGTGTAAACGGTGCCGTTTGGGTCCATTTCAAGCTACCCGCATGATGTCACGGGAAAGCAAGTTGAGAAGAGATACACAAAGTCGGCTCTCCCAAGCGTGTGCGAGCCAGCTCCAGAGCACCACTGGCTCAGACCACACCCGTACCAAGGACAACAGGTGGCTGGGGCTAATAGCAACCTACAGGCTGAGGCAGAGGTCCCCTGCCTGCCCATATCGGACTGGCCAGCCTCTCTCTCTCTCTCTCTCTCTCTCTCTCTCTAGCGAACCAATGTTTTACTTCTAAAGCTCTGCCACATATTTCTAGTAGTGCTGATGGTCACCTGTCTCACTCACACCAGGTTATCTGTTGAAGCCAGCAAACAGAGTCTGGCCATCAGCAGACCAGGCCAGACAGGGACACTGGGGTGACTCCGCCTTGCTGCTGGTACTGATTACTTCCTGCTTCCGTGCCTCTACAGTGACCTTGCCTTCCATGTCCCAGATCTTGATGCTGGGGCCCGTGGCAGCCCAGAGGCAGTATCCATTAGACTGAAGCACAGGGCATTGATGATGTCCCCACCATCTAGTGTATAAAGGTGCTTGTCTTCGTTGAGGTCCCACAACATGGCCCGGCCATCCTTCCCTCCAGAAGCATGGAGAGATCCATGGAGAGACAGTCACAGTGTTCAGGCAGCCTGTGTGGCCCATGTGATTGGTCTTCAGCTTAAAGTTAGCCAGGCCCCATACCTGGACCAGCTTGTCCCAGCCGCAGGAGACAATGATGGGATTGCTGCCATGGGGTGAAAAGCAGACACAAGACACCCGCTCTGAATGGCTCTCATCCTGGACAGTATATTTGCGTGTACCCAGAATATTCCCCAGCTTGATGGTTCTATCTCAGGAGCCAGAAACAATGTGGCAGTTGTCAGAGGGGAAAGCCACACTCAGCACATCCTTGGTATGCCCTACAAATCTGCATGTGGTGGTACCCATTGTGAGATCCCAGAGACGAGGCGGCCAGGAGGCTCCCAGGAGCCTGAGAGGGCAAACTGGCCAGCTGAGGAGATGACCACCACATCACTAACAGAGTGGGAATGACCCCTAAGAGCACTCTGTGGGATGCCAGAGTTGTTCTCAGCCCTGGTCAGCTTCTGCCCGATGACGGTCTTATCTCGAGGGGCAGACTGTAAGTACCATGTCTGGGAACTGGGGAGTGGTGGCGATCTGAGTCACCCAGCCCGTGTGGCCCTTGAGGGCGTCACCCAGTGTCATCTGCTCAGTCATGGCAGCCGTGAGTGCGGGTGTCGCTGCGGCGACAAGGATGGGGTCAGATAGACTATCACCACAGCCGCGGCCCTGCGGAGGAGAAGAGTCCGACCGGCCACTCTTGGAGGTCTTGTTCAAAACTCCCTTCCTGGGCACGCTTCCCGTGACTTCCTAGCGCAACCAGGCACCCCTTCCGTACCAATGAGGTGAGTCTAGACTGCAGTTAACCTCTTCCCGTTGCCACGACTCATTCACACTTTACATGCACACTCTCACAATTGTTCTCGTATCACGACCCACTTGTTTCTTTTCCATTTTTCCTCCTTTGCTCAGCTGGATTATAAGCTCTGTCAGGACAGAGACCACCTCATGTACTTCTCTTGGATCTTTCTCTCACCCGGCACAAGGCTGTGCATACAAGTAGTGCTTACTACAGAATTCGTGCCTGGCCTAAATGCCCCTCTGGAGGTTGCGTCACAGAGACTCAGTGAGCACATCTGGGGTGCCTGCACGCGGTCACCTCATCTGCTGGCCCCGTCTCTGGCCCCTGGCCCAGGCTTTGGGTTCTACCTCTGCCTCCTTCCCCATCTGCCACCGAACGTCAGGCCCCCGTTCCGCCGGTCCCCGCTGTGATCCCACTTCCTATTCTGCAAATGCTTTCTAGCTCCTACTCACTGCTTCTGCAATGTCAGTCGTCCCCCCTGGTTTGTCCCTCACTGCCAGTGTGACGTCATGGATGGATGACTAGATGGAGAGGATGGTGATGGATGAAGAAACAGAACGGCTGGCTGCCCCCCTAGACTCATCAGACCGGCTGCGAGTGGCACCTGTCACCCACCGTGCCTGTGCCTCGCTGTCGCTTCTGCCCGTGAATTCTTAAACCAGCCTTCCCAGGCCTGCACCCATGCCCACCTTACTTAGCAGTTCCCAGCAGGTACCTATTGAATACCTAAAGTGTCCGGTAATGAGTTCCTAATCAAAAACCGCATTTTGTCATTTTTCCGACTCAGCAGGACAGGTCCCTTTGCAGAATCCCTGGCACACCTCCGGTCAGCTTCCCTTGTTGCATTTATCACAGTTCCCCTGGCCGAATCTATTCGTGCCTTTGCCTTTGCCTTTGCCGCTTCCTCCGTCAGGTGGGAGGCTCTCGGGAGTGACTTTTTATACATTACTACCTCTGTATTTCCGGCATCCCTCGAAGGCAGGGTTTGTGGTTAGTAAAGCTCAGTGGGTAGTTCTGATTTGGTTTGATTCACGAAATTGAATTAAATGGCTAAAGATGGATGAATGAGCTATTAATACACGGTCCTGCAAATTTCCCCGCAGTGCCCCGTCCACACTTCTTCACAGAATAGACCTTCAGTCAATGCTGTTGACACACCTTTTGATGTGTTTGAAAACGAAGAGTGAAGATTCCTGGTGAGTGAGAGGTTTTCATTTGCCCGATATGTTTTGGCTTCAAACCCTAAAACAGTCCTAGCCCCCGAGGTTTCAAAACCAGAACTGAAACAATCTTCCTTCTAGAGCCAGGTTGCCACAGAGAAGGGCCTAGAGAATAAAGTGCTTCTGAATGGCTCCATCCGAGGCATATCTGAAGACAGAAAATTCCAAAGGCTTTCCCGGACGGCCTCTAGGATGGGCTCTATTATTAACCTCCTGCGCGAGGCCGAGCTTCTCCCTGGCCTTGCGTGACTGAAATGAGCTTCTCCCGGGCTCACGCCGTGGCTTTGTGGGCCACAACCACTTCCTAGAAGCCAAGTTCATCTGAGAAATGAGGGAGGCCCTGGTGGTTTGTGGTTACAGAAGGCGTTTCCTTTGACACTCAGCTGGGGGAAGGACAAGCAATCCACAGCAGGCCCGAGAGAAGGGGAGCAGAGCCTGCTTTGGGATGTCCAGAGGGCGTCCAACCCTTCTAGCAAGAAGAGCCCTCCCCTGCATCAAGTGCTTATTGGGGGGTAGGGGGGCAAAGGCCCTGAGACACCGGCAGCCACCTCGGGGGTGTCCCCGGTATTCAGAGGGTGTCAGAGAAAGGACAGTGCAGGCCTGCTGAGAAGTGAGCTGTGTCCTTTGGAATTGCTGAGTGGTCATGGAGGGGTAGGGGTGGGGTGGATGAGAGACAGACGACAGGTGTATAACCAAAATGCAACTCAGCCTGTAGACAATTCCCAGCCTGTGGACAGTGTCTAAGCATGTCCTACCATCCACCCTTTTGAGAAGGGTCCTCCCAGCCCCGTTCACGAAAGACGAGGCTGACACTCGCACCCTCCAGGATAAACGCTCCTGACAGCAGAGAGCCACAGCCCTCCACGACTGCCAGAGTGAGTGGAGGCCTCTCACAGCGTGATCTCAAGGCTCTGGGCAAACCTCCCAGCTTATTAAAAAAAAAAAAAAAAAATTAATTTTCCCATGAATCGGATAATACCTGAAATTCCATCATCGCTTTGCCTGAGGCTTAAACGTCTGGAAAAATACAAACACGTAGGGGGAGCACTCCAAATAGTATCATTTACACCTCAATGTCTGGAACCCTTCTGGATCCTCTCCTGCCCGCAGGTTTCCTGAGGGGCGGGGCTGGAGCAGGGGAGAGAGCCAGAGAGTCATGGGTGACTGAGGTAGGAGGAGGCCTGGAGGGGCGGAGGAAGGGGCGCAGGCTGGAAACCAGCTCCTAAACAAACTGGCCCTGCACAGTTTTGCCTGGGGCCACCCCGCAAGTCACTGTCGGATTCACTCACTGTTGCTGAGCTCTAGAGAAATCGGGCACCGGCCTCTCCCAGCAGGGCCCGCGTCTTGGGCACAGGCCCGCATCGTGGCTCAGGGCCTCCGCACTCAGAAGGGCCCCGCGCTTGTGTGGTTTAATGCTTTGTTACCACCATCTTGAAGATTGTATTAAATGTTTTTTTTATTATTCATTTTTGAGAGAGAGAGTGCACAAGCGGGCGAGGGACGGAGACACAGGGGGACAGCGGATCCCAAGCGGCCTGTGCACTGACAGCAGAGAGCCCGTTGCGGGACTTGAACTCAGGAACCGTGAGATCGTGACCTGAGTCGAAGTCGGACGCTCAACCGACTGAGCCACCCAGGCACCGTTTAATTTAAAGATTTTTAAACAAGGGACCCCACGTTGGCATTTCACACTGCGCCCCACAAATTATGTAGCCAGTCCTGCTTAGCAAATCGCAAAAGCCCTCTGAAGGGAGGTCGGCCTAACCTCGCCATACCCCTTCATCACACACATTATTTCCTTGGGTCTATTTTTACACATCAGGGGATATTTGAAGAAATGTCCTTAATTCCGAGCACTTTAATTCACCTCCACCAACTAAGCCTCTTTCGAGGTGACTTAGGTGTCATGTGATCCGTCCTATTATTAGCCCATGCCCAGCCTTTCCCAACCCCCAAACTCCTGTTTCCCTTGCCCTTATATATATCTCTCTCTCTTAGCAGAAAAGTGGCACATGACCTCGTAGCCTCAAGAATACTTGGCACAGGTCCCTGTTTCTCAGCCGTATCTATTGTCCTCGTCCAGAATGACACTGGCTTCTAAGAGTCTCGCTGACATTTCTGACTTTTAGTGGGGAATGCCATTAATCAATCGGCTGCATCTGTTTTGGAAAAATTAAATAGCTCAAGTCAAGGCAAACACAGTAAATAATCCGTCAACAATCCAGGGGAGGAGTGGGGGCAGCGAAGGCAGGGTTTTGTCTTCTCATTATTTGAAATGCATTTAATCTGCTGCTGGATCCTCCACACCCAGGCTAGGGTTACTGGACACAGAAAGAAGAGATCAAAAGCGTTTTAAAAATGTGGGGCCCCAACCAGGGCATTAAAAGTATAAGTGGGCTATTCAACACGTGTGTCGTGGAGAATGAGTTTGCCAACAGGAGGGCCATGAAATGGTTCTTCGGAGAAAAGGAGCTGTAACCTTCCTTGTGGCTTAAAAATATAGAAACTTACTCTGTCTAATTCTTGGTAAGTGTGGCCTTCCTTAGGGGAAACAGTCATGGGGCAGTGGTTAAGTACGAGTGCTGGAGCCAGACTGATTGAGTTCCAATCTTGACACTTTCCCTTACTAAGCGCTGACCTTGGGCGAGTTACTTAACCACATCGGGCCTCCATTTCCTTATCTGTAAACTAATAATAACCACCTCAGGGTTATTGGGGAAATAATGGATTAGTGTCTGGTAGGTTAAAGATTGCCCGTAAATTCTTTGACATTCTTCCCATTACAAAGTGGGATATTGTCCCCCTTCCCCTGGATTCTGGACTGGTCTATTATGACTTTAACTCAGAGCGTAGGGCAGAAATGAAATTTGCCAGTTCCGGGCTTAACCTTCACAAGAACTGGTAGCTTCCACCTTTAGCTCTAGCTGATTACCTCACTGGAGAAGCCACACAAAGAGGCAATAAGACTACAAGGAGAGGGAGCGGGGGATTGCCAGGCGGAGCCTTCTAGCCACTCTACCAAGCCACCAAGCACGTGAGCCCAGCCATCTTGGACCCTGAAGCCCAGCCCAGCCACCAGCCTGAACACCATTGTGCTGACACCGTGTGAAGCCGAACAATCGCCCAGCAGAACCCTGCCCGAATTTCTGACCCATAAAATTGTGAGAAACAATAAAGGGATTGTTGTTTCAGTTTTCTAAGTTTTAAAGCAGTTTGTTTAGCAGCCATACAAAAATGGCGCAATCTACACACCGTCCAGGACAACAGATCTAGAGAAACAGGACGACACCTGCAGCGGAACCTGTAAACTCTTACAAATTCTTCAGGGACATCACTTTTCCTCTACTACCTTTGTTTGTGAGGTCACCTCTCCCATTTCCTAGTCCCGTTCCATTTTCAACGTTTATTTATTTTTGGGACAGGGAGAGACAGAGCATGAACGGGGGAGGGGCAGAGAGAGAGGGAGACACAGAGTCGGAAACAGGCTCCAGGCTCTGAGCCATCAGCCCAGAGCCCGACGCGGGGCTCGAACTCACGGACCGCGAGATCGTGACCAGGCTGAAGTCGGACACTTAACCGACTGCGCCACCCAGGCGCCCCCCCGTTCCATTTTCATACACTTTTGCTCGGCCGCCTCCTGTTCATGCCTCCTGTTTATATTGGGTTTCTCAAACCTCAGTGTGTTATGCTGTTCACCTGGGCATTTCTTACAAAGGCAGATGCTGATTCAGTAAGTCTGGGACAGACCTGAAATTCTACATTTCTAACAAGCCCCAGGCCATGTCCACGCTGCTTGTCCATAGTCCCCACTTACAGTAGCAAGGCTTTAGTCTCAGCCGAGGAATCACCTCCTCCAGAAAGCCCTCCTGATTCCTAATCTCTCACCCTGAGGCTGTTAGATGCTGTTGAGGGCTCCTTTGGCTGCCTAGCTCAACTTTTCTTTAGGGCTGGCCAAGCCTGTTTTATTTCAACATCTATTCCCTCCCTCTCCCCCCATGGCTTGGGTAAATTTTGACTGATCTAAATGTCATTTTGGCATTGCCCTCCTTCTCTTTATTGTGATTTTTCACAGGTGTCTGTCTGGTGACTTGGTTAGACAAGGTTAGAAGTCTGCTGTGGTGAAGGAGGGACTTTTCAGAAAGTTTTCTTCATTTTTTAAAATTTTTTTTAAATGTTTTTATTTATTTTTGAGAGAGAGAGAAACAGAGCACGAGCAGGGGAGGGGCAGAGAGAGAGAGGGAGACACAGAATCCGAAGCAGGCTCCAGGCTCCGAGCTGTCGGCACAGAGCCCGATGCGGGGCTTAAACTCGTGAACCATGAGATCACGACCTGAGCCGAAGTCGGACACTCCACTGACTGAGCCCCCCAGGCACCCCAAGTTTTCTTCATTCTTAAAAGGAGGTGCATGTGGAGATGCCTGGGTGATGCAGTCACTTAAGCATCCAACTCTGTATTTCAGCTCAGGTCATGATCTCACAGTCATGAGACTGAGCCCCTCGTCAGGCTCTGAGCTGAGCACAGAGCCTGCTTGGGATTCTCTCTCTCTCTCTCTCTCTCTCTGCCCCTCCCCAGCTCATACTCCCCCCCCCTCTCTCTCTCTCTCTCAAAATAAATAAATAAGCATTTTTTTTTTTTAAAAGACAGAGACGCATGTAGAAGAAACCAACCCGTATCTGTCCCCAGGTGTTAGTCTGTTGATACACGGTGCCTTTGGCTACTGCAGCCACCTTGCGATCACAAGGGGATCTGCACAGCAGGCTGAGTGACAATGGCAGTAGGGGAAGGTGAAAAGCACCTGGGTCTGCATCCAGTCAGTAAACGAACCAACTCTGGCCTCTCCTCCATTAGGACTTCTTTTTATGGAAGATAACGCATCTCTTTATTGTTTAAGCTATTTGTAATCAAGCTTTCTGTCACCGGCGGCCAAGAGCATCCTATGGTGGATTCCTATGGCCCCCTCGATTCCACTCGCAAGCTGCATACATCATCTGGGTATCACTGCACTTCTCGCGTTATCCTGTGAGTACACATCTGCCTCCTCTGGTCGGGCACCTGTTGAGGTTTATTCCTCGAATTCCTCCCGGGACCCGGTATGGAGTAAATGATATGAACTAAAGTGAACTCACCTAAGGGTCTTCAATTAGAGAGAAAGCAAATGTTTGCCACTCCAGGTATTTTCCCCTGTCACGGTTTAACCTTGAAGAACTGTCTCTTGGTGCTCTGCACTCCTTGGCCTTACCTCCCACCAACATGGGTAGTTCTGGAACACAATCTCATTTTGATATTAACCCGAATGAAATATCATTAAGAAGGTTGCAGAGAGGCCATATGACTCATTCTAAGGCTGAAAATAATAAAAAGAATCATTATAATGATTATAGTAATGCCTCGCTCTTGCATAATAATAATGGTTACCATTAGCTGAGTCCACCATATCCCAAACGCTCCTGGATACGCATAACCTCCAACTGACAGGGATAAATAACTTGTTAAAGGTCACAGGGTCAGTAAATAATGAACTCAGGATCTGAACCCAGGTGTCTGACCCCTGAGCCTGGGCTCTTCCCTTTTAGCTCCCAGAAAATGCCTCTCTGAGCACAGCAGACTCATCAAAGTGCTTTCACGCACGTGATCTCATCCAGTGTTCTCGAAGGAGCTGCAGGGACGATCAGCCGCATTGTTTTGATATTATTCATGCTGCTAAACTAAATAGAAGTTACAGTGCGGTCACTATCGAGCTCCCCCAGCCATTCTCTAGCGTATTGGTTTAAAACTCCACTTCAAATAAAGAACCACTTTTTAGAACAGAAAGTAACCTAATGTGACCGAATTGGGGGAACTTTTTTCTAGTGCTAAAGGCAAAAAAAAAAAAAAATAATAAGTTGGCCCAGTTTTTCATAGTGGCATGTTGATGAAATGCCATGAATGAATTGTGGGATGAATGAATGAAATATTTCAAAGTGGGAAAATAAATCACGAGGAAGAACCAATTCCCCAAAGAAACAAGGCTGCAGATAGCAATTCCCTAATTTCCAGCCCCTCTACATTTTTCATTCCCAGGAGACCTCCCTGTCAAAACGTCTCTGATGGAGACACGGAACCGGAGCAGTAAGGGAAATCTCATTCTGTAGAGCATCTCTTTGCTTCCACCCCAGGCCTTGGGGCGGTGGAATTTCTTTGTTCCAGGGAACCAAGCAGTCAGCACTCATCATCAGCCGGCCACTCAACAGGTCCCTTGGAAGTGAAGACAGAGTAGGTATCTCCCGGGGCTTGTGGGTAAGGCGATCACGGGGACATGGTTTTATCTCTCCCAAGGGCACGTGAGTTTCCCCACTCACCATTCCCTTAAAACTAAAACCCTCCCTTCACGAATTACCTGAAGGATAATATTAATGCGTTCTTAACTCATAACCTCCGATATGTCATTATTGGAATCAGTGTTTGAGTGGCTCTTTCCCCAGTAGAGGGGCGCATGGTAGCACCGGGCGAAGCACAGAGAAGGCACTTGATGTATTTTTTTTTAACTCAACAGAATGAGATCAGACTGATTTTCTTCCTTCTGTCTCCCCATCCAGGTCACTGCCTTTCCCTGCCCCCTCTTACCCTCTGGTATCAGTTGCGTACGTTTGGTTGGCACAGACTCAGTTTATTTTAGTGGGAAGCCTGGAGGCGACACCCAGCGAATCACAGCTGTCATTCTCACTAGATGTGGTGATCCCCCACCCCCCGGCACAGAAGGGGAATGGCGCCAGGCGGTCACCACGTGGTGAGCTCCTGGGACGCACGCCTGGGTGACCCCTGGATATAGGGTGAACTTTGTAGCAGCCTGCCATTTTGCATTAAGAGGTAGGGGCCAGCCTAGAGAAACGGAAATGGAGGAATAAGAATAACTATCTTTATTGAGGTTTCTCCGCCCATTGGGCTGCTGAAACAGAACACCACACACAGTGGCTTCTATGCTGCAGAAATTTACTTCTCACGGGTTCTGGGGGCTGAAGTCCAAGATCGGGTTGCCAGCATGGTCTGGTTCCGGTGAGAGCCGTCTTCTGGACCGCAGATAGACTGGCTTCTTACTGTGTCCTCACATGGTGGAAGGAGCAAGGGGTTCCGTGGGGGTCTCTTTTATAAGGGCACTAATCCCATTCGTGAGGGCCCCACCCTCATGACCTAATCACCTCCCAAAGGCCCCACCTTCAAACGCCATCACATTAGGATCTCAACATATGAATCTGGGGGGGGGGGGGAGGGTGGCCATAAACATTCAGACCAAAGCATGCATTTGGTCCAGGTGATTCCCCCCCTCCGAATTCATATGTTGGCTTATGAGTATGCCAGACTCGGCACACTGATGTCTGATGGGTGACCTACAGGGACTACTGTGCTACCTCCGTTATTACCAACAAGGACACTGAGGCCCACAGAGGTTACCATCACCTCATGGTGCCAGGTTGGCAGAGCAAGGGTATGAACGCAGGCCTGTCTGCTTCCGGAACCACGCCCTGCCACCACTCACAGATCTGTCCTCCTGGGGTCGGGGACTCTCAGTGGCCTCAGCCTCTGGCAGTTTAGCCCAGTCCCAGCAGATATCCTACAGCGGCTGCCTTGCCACAGGTACCCACTTCCCGCACTGGTGTCCACCTTGTGGTACATGCACCTGCTGCGTGGGTCGTATATGCCACCAAAGGATAAAGGATCTAGATCGGGACATTTATTAGCCAAGCATCCAGGGTCTGCAGTGACTGCTTCACCCTCCAACCTGACGCCTCTGTCCTCCCTCCCCGCCCAGGCACCTGCAGAGCGCATCACCCTGGTCTCCCTTCTTCCCAGCTCCAGGCCTCTCCCCTGCTGCCTCCCCCCCCCCTTCCTTGGATTGTCTCCTTCCCTCCTCCTTCCCACCCTGGCCTGTATGAGAGCCTCCTGGTGGCCCAGCCCCCACGTGCCACACACCTCCCCTTCCCTGAACCCCTGCAGGTACGTCCAGCCCCACTCAGCATTTGCTTACATTCTCCCATGTACTGTGCATTAATAGCTTTCTGGTTTTAATATCCTTTTTCTGATTGGATTGTAAGCTCCTTAAAAGCCAGGACCATGCTCGCACTTTGCTTATGCTGCTTTTCCAATCCTGTCCTTTCCAAAGTCTCCCTGCCCCCTGCACCGGGCGGGGGTTGGGGGGGGTAGTGGTGGGGGTGGGGTGGAGAGGACACATAATGTAACAGGATTCCTTTAAGCACCTGACCCCAGAGGCACTTTGCTCACTTCGGGTGTGGAACTAGAGTTGGTCGAATAACCAGCTAATTTTGCTTCAGCCCGCGACCTCCCCCATCCCAGAACCGTCTCTGCAGCCTTCTGCGCCCACCTCCAAGTTGCCCCTTGCAGAGAGTGGCCGTCTCTCCCCACAGTCCCCACGGAGATTGGCAGAGCCCGGCTCAAAGGGAGGCAGGCTGGATGCCTCCCCTGGACTCAGTGTACATTCTCGCAGGGACACATTCTGTCTTAGCAGCAGCTCAGCCGCCTCCCAGAGTCCCAGCCATCTCCTGCAGCAAGGCCCCCAGATGGCACGTTCTGTGGAGCATGCGGCGATGGAAGGAGCCACCAGCTAGGGAGGAGAGCAGCCTGGGGGCTCAGTGCCACCAAACCATTTGTCCCTTCGTCCTAGCCCTTCCACAAGGTGTCTTGCTCATAACAGGCATCCGGGTGATGAGAGAAAGCCTTGGCCACATCCCGCCTGTGAGTGCCAGAGGCATTTTGGGCAGAGGGGGCTGCTTTCTTCCTTCTAATCAAGCCTGCCTCCCTTCCTCTCTCAGGCTGAGTTGGAAAGCTCTTGAAAGGTAGCAGATTGCAGACACTGGAGGCTCGTGTCTTCTGTTTATCCACAGAACGAGGACATTGGCCGATGCAAGAGCCCCAGTACTGTTCCTTCCATGTGCTCCTGGCTCCAGAGCCCCCCAGAGCAGCCCGCCTGGGCTGCATAAGACTCCAGGTCCCCTACCCCCAGCCTCCCATCCCCCATGATGTTTCAGAGGGAGCTGTGTTCTCGGAGGCGGCGGGTTTTCATATCGTGGGGTCGTGACCCATCCGTGGAACACAGTATCAGTTTACCAGGTCACAACTAGCAATTGTTTTCACGAAATAGAATGGAATGGAACATATCAGTGCATCACACATAGGGGTGGTACCGTTTCACCGGGTTTTTGTCAAACACACACAAACACACACACACACACACACACACACACACACATGCATGATACAAAATGCACTTCCTCCTGTGAGTCACAATCCCAAAGGTTTGTGAGTCCTTGTTCCGCGGGCTGGATAATCCAAGTCTTATCCCTGACCCTGGTTCTCACATGGTGAATTTTCTAGGAGAGTGGGGGATGCTTTCTCCAAGCTGACCAGCCCTCTCCCCTCACCACCAACCGAAAGGAAACATCTACTGACCGAGAAATGATTAAGAAGTGATTTCTGCCCTCCGAGAGTATGAATTGGGAATAATGCTTGAAACGAAGCTGGGGGGAGTAAGATATACAAAACATCGGGTAATAGGGTGGAGGGAGATATTAATTCCCACTGCCAAAGAGACCCTCGGACTTCTGGTTTGACCAAAAGCAGTAAAGAAGCTTCGTGGTTGAGGAGCACTGCTGTCTACGGGGTGGTAACTTGCCTCTACATACCTAAATTTCCTGAAGCTGGGTTATTAGCCCTCAACGGCCCACCCTCTGGAAAAGCAAAACTGGTGCACAGGGCTCTCAAAAGATACCCCTAAGGGAGTATCTTTCCCCTTCTGGGTATCTCTATGCCCATCTAATTCCTGGAAACACTAGCATGGGGATCAGGAGACCAGACTTTACGCCTGGGACCGACGTATTTTGCTCCGTGACTTTGGGTGAGCCATTTCACCTCTCCGGGAGGCAGATCTTCAGCTGCTATAGTGGAATGTGCACAAAAATGGCCAGGCTCAGTCAATGACTTTGTGACCCGGTAAACTTGGCTGGGGACAGCACATGTCCAGAAAGGATGAGGGTTAAACAGACCCACACTGGTCTTTACATAAGAGAAGACCTTTCCTCCAGGCACTCCCAGCCAATTCCCTGCCGTCTCGGACATGTGTACCCTGCAGCTGTGAAAAATGCCTGTTTAGTGAATCACAAAGGATAATTGAGCACAACTGTCTTGCATATGAACCGATGTTCACGAGTGAACCAACCACACTGGCCTCAGGAATGGCTTTGCTGGGTGAGAGCAATCCCACCTGGGAAAGTGGGGTGGTGTCCACCGTCTGGCCTTCTCGTGCTTTGCCCAGAGGTGTGGTTCCAATACAGAGACGCTGAGGCACTCGGGCTCCACGGGCAGCAAGCTTAAAGCTATCCCTAAAGCCCTTGTTTGCAAATAGAGCTTCCCTGCCTTTAAGGTCACCATTAGGGAATCTATACAAAAGCAAGGGGAAGCCAATAGATACATCGTTTTACTGCATCGCTGTCCCACTGCCAATTATCATATCGGTTCTAAAACCAAAGATAGTCTTTCACGACTATCTAGCTAGGGTCTAGAGCTTGCTACTTTCCATTTCTGGACAATTCCCCCATGCTTTTGTCCCAATTCTTCTTAACTAGAGCCTGCACCCTGATCCAGGACTCTGAACTCTGACCCTTCCTGTCGCTCTAAGCCCAAAGTCCAACTCCCTCGCGGAGGTAGGTCATGACTGTGCTGTTTTCATCATGGACAGTAAGGAGTGACAAAGGTGAGCCTGTAGGATGAGGGGTCTGGTGGCGGAGAGCCCAGCACAGTGATGGTGGTGCAATTTGGGACAGAGAGGATCATCTCAAAAGTTCTGCCCAGGGACCACCAAGGCAACTTGGCTAATTCTGCCATTCATAATTATGACTAGCTGAGTGAAAATGTGCTGATACCCTGATGAAATCAAAAAAGGCTTTCTTGGGTAGTTGGGGACAGTGGGCTGGGAGAGAATGAGTTATAACTGCTGAGGACATGGGCAATCTATGCAATGGCAGAAAATACAGAAGTGATGGACAGTCACCGTCCTGGAGGAGAGGCGTGCTGATTTCCTCAACCCGCTCGCAGAGGGCTCCGTTTGGAAAATGACATTGAAAAGTGGAAATTACTTTTGTTTGTTTGTTTGTTGTCGTTGTTCCTTAAAGGAGAAGCGAAGATTCCATCACGAGTAACTTGATAAAAATAGTACACACCTTCCCTCTCCAAAGCAAACAGTCCCCTTAATGTTGTGTTGGAGGAAGAGGCTCTCCCAACATGGTCCCTAAACCCCAAGTGGTTATTCGAGGGTGAAATCTTGGAGTAAAGGCCAGGCCTGAATCCAAAACAGCTTTGGATTGGCGCTGAGACTGTAATTATTGCCAAAACCGGATTCAAAGACTCTCGACCCGCTATTGGCCTCTACACATGTGAAACACCTTAACTTTTGTGTAGCAACTTTAGTTACATGTTTCAATTACTGTGTATGCAGCACCCTGAGCCCCGCAGGGCGTTCTTAGTCCCTCTGTTTTACCCTGGAGGAAAACAAAACGAATTTTTGGAGGATCCTCAGCAGAGGTTCTAGTCGGATCTCCTACCTCAGTCATGAAGTTCCCCCAGTTTCCGAGGTTTGTTCATTCACACAATTCATCCGGACCCTGGTAGTGACCAGAGTAACTGATTACAGAAATGTCTGATGCTGACGCTCTTAATCAGAATGCAGACGTGGGTATTACATAAAGGGGGTTCTGAAACTTGAGCATGCATCAGAATCCCCTGGGGGCTTGTTAAACCACTAAGCCCCAGCCAGGAGTGTCTGATTCAGTAGGTCTGGGGTGGGCCTCATCTCCCAGCACCTCTGCTGCTGAGGTTTCTGCAAGAAGGAGCCTGTACTGGGAATGCCGTGGGCCTCTTTCCCTCCCCACATTTCCAGTCTACACCAGGGATGACTTTTTCCCATTGCGGTGAGATTCCAGCTTGACGCCCACAACTATAGACCCTTCCCTTTCACTGTGGGTTCTGGGAAACATCAAAGACGTTAAGACGGAAATAAGGAACTCAAGCTTCAGCCTCAGGAGCAACTTTGTTCCAAAGGCTAAATACCATCGCATATCACACAGTCCCCCAGCACTCCCATAAGATCCAAGATGCACATTAGTACACTCAGCACTCTCGGGAAGTCCTGAAGCGTGCAAACCAGTGTAACCTTGTTTAACGTGGTTCTTCCCGATTTTACGTGACTACGGACCCCTTGACTTTCCCTGATAATATCACACTTCTCATTTCATGGAGTAAAAGCGTTCTGATAAGTACTGGTTAGGAAACATTCCATTAAGGTCCTATGGCGTTGGCTGGATAATTCCAGTTTCGAGTTTAGTCCTCAACCACCTCTCCCCCGACGGGCCTGTCCTGTGAAACCCAAAGCGTGGAGGGTCAGAGCAAAACCTGTGTTTCCTGTGGGCAGCTGGACCCCAAGAAGGAGGAAGGAATTTCTCTCAAGTTGACCAGGCAGATGGGTCATTTCCTCTTTTCTGGAAAGGAGCGCGTGAGGAGGCAGGGAGAGGCCAGGGAGTGACACAGATGGAACCTGCATGGAACGAAAGAAAACAAGGCAGGGAAGGAGCATTCCCTGTGGCCCCACCACCAGCAGAGCTGAGCAAGAATCAGAGAGACAGAGACCAGCCCCTGAGGAGCCTTCAGTATGATCAGGGAAGCTTCCTGAAGAAAGCAATACTAGACATTGTAATATGAGCGTTTCTGGTGTCACTGCCTGCAACCCAAGAAGAGTGTTATCATTCACGGACATGCTTCAGACATCGGGATGTCACTTGTGTCAGTGCAGCCGGCAGATGGGCCCCAAACAGGAAAGAGGTTAAATCGCTTCTGCTGGCCAGTGCAGGTGACTCCAGCTGACTTGATCTGTTGAGTCCTTGCACAAACAGATCTGTTCCACGGAAGCAAATTAACCCTCAGGGGATGACGTTTTCCTACCTGAACTGTCCACACGTGTTAGCCGACAAATGTCATGTATTGTTTTCCTGCAATCCAGGATGAGGGGAGCACTTAATTCCTGTCCTGGGGAGCGTGTTTCAGACCACAGTCACCCTCCACGATCAGAACACACGTCAAGGTCACAAGCCAAATTGTATTTTCCTGCGGGAGAAGGACTGAATCATTATATAGGAAGCCCTAAGATGGCCAGGGGTCAGGAAACGAGTCCACGGCGTTTCCTCTGTGGAGACAGATCTCATATCTCTGACAGTGGGGGCGTCCACCCCATATCCTCCTGGCTCTTCTGGGGCCCCTCTGGGGACTCCTCCGTGTCTCAGTGCCCTGGGGATGGGGCGCCCCCGGCTCTTCGTCCGTCACCGGCCCACCCCCATCCCTCCTGTCTTCAGGCCTCCCAAAGCACTGTTGCAACACCTTCAGTAAACAGGCCAGCGACGTGAAGGGACGACGCACCCAAGAGAAAACAAGCTGGCTCAGAATGTATGCAGACACGGTCAACCTCACGAAGAATCAACAGTAAATGTCACCTTTTGCTCATGGCATCGACAATTAGACAGATGTTAAGATGCTCCCTCGGGGCAGGGTGTGGTTTCAAAATAAGGTACTGACAGTGAGAACGTAAAACCTTACTGGAAGCCACGTCACAAGATCTTAACGAAAGTGTTTGTGCCTCTGCGTTTATTAATTTGGAAATACGCTCACCACACCTCTGGGTTGTTTTAAAGAAGGTTATAAAATAGCTCAGACAGAATAATCTTATTTGTGGGGGGGTGTGGGTGTGAATGTGGGTGCAGAAAAGTGTCTAAAAGGATAAGTTCCCAACTTTTATTTCTGATTTTCTTGGAATCCATACCACCCATAAGCCTGTGCCTTCCTAGAGCCCCATCATCTGGAGGGTCTCGCCCTGGCCCTTCTCCAGCCTGCTTCTCTCCCATGGGACAAGGACTGTCAAGGCCAAAGAGATGAACTCCCCTGAAGGTCTGGCCCATCCTCCTACTACACAGTCCAGGACCCAGGACATTGGAATTCTCATGCCTAGGACCCCACAGGTTTCTCCCTGGTTCCCTCTGCCTGGGGGTAGATTGTGCGGCTGGTGTGCATGCCCAGGGCCCGAGGAGGTGGCCAGAAGGAAGCTGTTTGCAGGGGTGTGGATGGCGTTTGCACATGGGACAGAATTGTCCACACGTGCACACAAGGGACCCTCAAGGTGAAGGCTGGAGTCATGGCCGAGACAAGAAAGGAGGTGGCCGGGCCCTGAGGTCAACTCTCCCCATGCTACTGCACTCTGGCCCAGAATTTCAGGGAGTCCCAGAATTCTAAATTTGGGCCTAAACTTTCAGATTGTCACAAAAGGATGGACAGGACATATTTCATGTAGCAGTCAGCTGGACTTATTACTTCTAAATATTTAGATATAAAGGAGGTGGGCCTTTGCTTATACTCTTGCTACAGACCATAAAAATGCTAGGGAGGGACCCACTTTGCGGAGAATTAAGGATCATTTTATTTCTCTTTATTTCTCTCTGCCTCCCCTCCCCTCTTTCTCCTTTTCTCTCCCTCTTTCTCTCCTTCCTCCTTCTCTCTCTCTCTCTATCACTTTTAATCCCTCCCCATGTTCTTTTTTTTTTTTTTTTTTTGCCATATACTAACAAATTGATGTTCTTTGTTTTAATAGTTCCAGGCCTATGAATCTAATCTTAAAAAAAAAAATTAGAAATGTTGACAAATATCTGTGCACCTAGAAATGAAAATAACCTAAATGCTAAACAATGGGAAAACAGTCAAATGAATTATGATATATTCATACCATGTGGATAAACATTTTAAGATTTCATTAGTGAAGCCATTTTACATTAATAAAAAGATTTAATGAAAAAATGCTCAACATGAATTGAAAAGCAGGGTACAAAATTATATAATATAGAATCAATATAAATTTAAAAATATAAATAGGTGAGATTTTATACACACATGTAGTAGAATAAAGATATTCACTATGTGTATGTGGGATGAAATTTTTAAAAACATTTTTGGCTTTTTTCTACAATGGTTAAGGATTACATTTGTAATCAGGAAGAACATGTTTAAAAATCTAAACACGTGCCTTTGTCCAGTTTGTGTTTCCATGAGGAAGCCATACCCCGGTGGCCTTTGACGTAATCCACAAATGGGCCCTCCGTCCTGTCGCCACTGTGGAATCCTGATTTCCAACTGCTGCTTCCCTTCGGTGCCTTCTGACATTTGGGTTCCTAGAGCAGCTCTGGAGGCCTCATGCTAACCGTGAGGCTGCCTCCTTGATGGGCCACCGGGAGGGTAGCTTCTACGGCAAAGCAGCAGGGACGCTCTTACAAAAGGAGACCCACCTGCCTTCTCTCCGCAGGGCCCTGGCCTCTGTGGGCTGTGAGGTCCTCGCTGCCTTCACCCTACACACGCTGTCATCACCGCCCCCTGGCCGTGCTCCATGCTGCAGCACCTTTCATTATTTCTCGCCTCTTGCAAAAAGGTCTGCTTAGTTAGGGCGCACAAACATTTCCCCTTCTAAAGGTCTTCACTTTAACAGGGAGATGAGACAAACTCAGCCCAGGGAGGAATCCCTAAAGGCAACATGTCTGCCACATGTAGAAGATGTTTGGGGACAGCAGCGGGAAGCAAGCTTTCTGGTGTCCCGGAAATCCAACTTTGTCCATTACCTCCTTTCAGCAAAGCCCACCAAGACCAGAGGATGGAAGGACTGAGAAAACCTTCCAGAACTAAGCATTAGAAAATGCGAACCGGAAGGAAAGCCGGAGGAGCCCAGATATCTCCTACTCAAGCCGGACATAAAGCCTACAGAGTAAGATGAGAAACTTCTGTGAGCCACCACCCCTCAACATGTACCCAACGTTTCTACAAGTTGAGAGAAGACAGCTATTTTTATTGTTGCTGCTATTGCATTGTTCTTGAAACTCTTTCAAGTCACAGACTGTCTGCCACCTTAAATGCTTTCTGCTGGTGGGGGCTCCCTCCTGCCTGGTGTCCCCCATACCACACACAGAGCCTTGGCTGAGGGTGGTGGGAGAGGGCTTTGTTGGTCCCATGATCGCCAGTGCTAGGCAGGCGGGCGGGGAGCCATTAATTAGTTTAGAAGTTCATCGTCATTGCTGGAATACAGACCACTAGAGACAGGGGTCTACCAAAAAAACTAACAACCATAAGGGCCTTAATTTTCTTTTTTTTTTTTAAAGGAGGATTATATTAAATTTCCAAATCCCTTATTCTCCTAAGACTATGTAGTTCCATGTAAATTTATGTGCATTTTTTTTCTAAAATCTAATGTACTTTTCCAATTTGTAATGCTATTGCCACCCCCCAAACTTTCCTGAAATTGTACTTATTTCCAACTTGGCTTGCAGAGGGCAGCACATCTTACTCTTTTGCACAAGGCCTCTTCGATGCTGAAAACACTGCTCAGCACATAATTCAGGTTCTGGAAGACTAACTGGACAGACTGGATGGTCTCAGCATCACTTCCTGGCGAAAACCTAGGCTTTGCAGCCAAGCTGGCCCCGGAGTGAATCCTCGTTTCCTCATCTATAAACAGAGATAATTGCGCCCCCCTCCAACCCCCCGCATCGTTGTTTAGTGAGCTTTATTTTTTTTTTAATTTTTTTTTTAACGTTTATTTACTTTTGAGACAGAGAGAGACAGAGCATGAACGGGGGAGGGTCAGAGAGAGAGAGGGAGACACAGAATCTGAAACAGGCTCCAGGCTCTGAGCTGTCAGCACAGAGCCCGATGCGGGGCTCGAACCCACGAACTGTGAGATCATGACCTGAGCGGAAGTTGAGCCGAGATCGTGACCTGAGCCGAAGTCAGACGCTTAACCGACTGAGCCACCCAGGCGCCCCTGTTTAGTGAGCTTTAAATGAGATTATACACAAAGCGTTTATTACAATGCCTAGCACAGAATAAGGGCTCGGTAACACCAGCTCTTATGTTTGATGATCATCGTGAGAATTTCTTTTACTCTCCTGGAAGTACAGAGTTTAAAAAGCATCATCCCCACGATGAGGAAAACAGTTGGTGTCAAATATACCTCTGATGGCTCCAGCGTCTCTGGGAGGCCTCCCTTTTTGGTTTGGATTTCCACCTTGGCGTGTCAGCAGGGGCTCCTTGGGAGTAAGAACAGCTTGGCTGCTTGCCTTGAAACTTATTGGCACAATAATAAGAGATAATGATTTCCCTGTATGCACTCCCTCAGAGCACTTATTGTTTAAGTATTTCCCTTATTCCTCCTTTGCCGGAAAACAATACCTTATAGAAATCAGCTGAGGAAGACACTATTCGCAACTTCAAAAGTGCAGCCTTCTCCCTGCCCGGACTTGGCGAGGAAACCTGTTTGGAGCAGTTCACCTCAGACCCAGGAACAGAATGTGACAAAATGAGTCCCTGAGGACTGATGTGGGCACCAAACACTTGGCAGCTTTGGGGCCAGCGAGGCCAGCGATAAGAGATTGGTTTCCTCAATTGATGTCCCATTTGGACCATTTGCCAGCCCCAGAAGGTCACAGCCGTGCTATGAAAATAAGGGTTTTTTTTTTCTCTTTTCCACTCACCCTCCATGCCTTCCACGATATTTCTTCTCCGTCCCTCGGGAAATTTGTGTCTTTGCGGGATCTGTCCTCTGCCCTGCTTTTGTGAACATACCAAGGCAGAGATCCATTTAATTTTCAGAAACTGTGTCTGTCAATAAATTGCTTTTGCTCTATCTTGGAGGGGGGGCTGCCACCGTCTTCCCCGAGCGGACATTCCTTATGTACAGGAAGCATTTCTCATTATCTGTCTTGACCCCTTGTGCAATCTTCTTTTCATCCTCTCCTTGAGCTTTTCTTATCATGGCTCACACTCCCTCCACCTCATTCTGTAATCGGCAGCATCCTTCTTAGCACCTGGCGGCATATCCCTCGCATATGTCCTCCGCCACAACCTTGATTATTCCCCCTCGTCATCCGCCGAAGCCTCTCGAACCGGGAGCACCGTCCTTGATCTCACCAAACCCAGCACTTCAGCGCCTTTGCTTCTGAATCCTCCAGACCTGCCTCGTGAAGGAGATCGGGCGTGAGAAATTGGAGGGCTCTATGGGGCGCCTGGGTGGCTCAGTCGGTCGAGCTTCCGACTTCGGCTCAGGTCATGATCTCACAGGTCCGTGAGTTCGAGCCCCGCGTCAGGCTCTGTGCTGACGGCTCGGAGCCTGGAGCCAGCTTCGGATTCTGTGTCTCCCTCTCTGTCTGCCCCTCCCCCGTTCATGCTCTGTCTCTCTCTGTCTCAAAAATAAATAAATAAATAAATAAACATGAAAAAAAAGAAAAGAAATTGGAGGGCTCTATTTCTCCACTCTGTGTTTACTGAGCGCCTCCTATGTGCCAAGCACTGTTGTCTATGAACAAGACAGATATGTTGCCTACTCACTGGGCTCACAATGAAATGAACAAGGAAAGAGACAAGTCAACAGACACCGTTGGGTGGGGAGCCCCAAGGAGCCCAGGCCACCACAACAAACTCACAGGCACTCTGTGGGGTATGTGAAGTCTGAGGGTCACATGGCAATACTCAGCGTCTGTCAGATACTACTGGCTTGAGGCGGTATAGGTGTCCACATTAGATCAAAGCGCGTTCCTTTCCACAATGTATCTGCAGTTGCCGTGATAACAAGAAATACTGTGTAAAAATCAGTGCAGTGTCTTATATGATTGCAAAGTTTTGGACAGTGGACAGTGTCCAACAGCTCCACACATCCCAAGAGTATTTAAGAATGAATTTTAGGGGCTCCTGGGTGGCCCAGTCGGTTAAGCATCTGACTTGATTTCAGCTCAGGTCGTGACTTCACGGTTCCTGAGATTGAGCCTGGAGTTGGGCTCTGCACCGACAGCATGGACCCTGCTTGGGATTCTCTCTCTCCCTCTCTCTCTGTCCCTCCCCTTCTTGTGCTCTTTCTTTTTCAAAATAAATACACCTTTTTAAAAAAAAAAAAAAAAGAATGAATTTTAAATACCATATTTCCTTCAATTTGTGAGAGTTATTTTTCAAATGGCTACTGAGTTCTTAGGGGTGCCTGGGTGGCTCAGTCAGTTAAGCGTTCGACTTTGGCCAGGTCATGATCTCGTGGTTCATGAGTTCGAGCCCCGTGTCAGGCTCTGTGCTGATAGCTCAGAGCCTGGAGGCTGCTTCAGATCCTGAGTCTCCTTCTCTCTCTGCCCCTCTCCCACTTGTGCTCTCTCTCTCTCCCTGACTCTCAAAAAGTAAATAAACATTTAAAAAAAAATTTTTTTTTAATGGCTGCTGAGTTCTTAGGACATAAATACTACATTGTTCAGACCTAACTACTTAATCAAGTAACTGTTCAGGGCTTCTCTGGGCTTTGAAGCTCCATGAAAAATTACAGACACTAAGAACACCGTGTGAGAGAAAATTTGGAAATCTCTGATCTAAGCTGAGACCTGCAGGGCGAGGATTTGTTAATTGGGCTGAAGGAAAGGGAAAGAAATCTCCAGGCCAAGTAACACTATATCCAAGCCCCAGACGTGAGAAAGAACAGGGTGACTTGGGGAACTGTAAATTGTCTCATAGTGCCAGCTTCTTGCTCGCCCGGAGGTGAGCGGTCTGGCCCACCACTGCTGCACGCATGCACACTCATACTCTTGCACACCGCTCCCCTCCCCCAGACCCCTGCCTACCGCCTTCCCTCCTATTCTCAGACCTCCAAGGCCTGGGATCACACTGCAGCGGGGAAAACAAAGACCTAAAGATTTGACAAGCCTACTGGGGTGGGGCCAGGCAGATGGTGGCCGCCCAGCAGTGTCAGCAGCCCTCATGGCAGGTCTGGAAGCAGGTGCCAGAGAGTCAGCCGGGGAGAGACTGGATTTCAGAGACACAACTCCAGTCCCTGGAAGGAACTGAGGCCCTGAGCAGGAACCCAAGCAGGGACACAGTTCCCAGAAATGGGGCCCAGGGTGGAGGTTCAATGACAAAGAACAAAGTAGGAGCCCAGTTACAAAAACGGGCACCAGAGCTGAGAGGGACCAGCCGAGAGGAAGTGGTCTATTCATAACAGGAGAAAATCAGAAACAGCTTTCATGTCCAAAGTAGGGGATTATTAAATAAATTATGGTAAACCTGCACTGTGGAATACTGTGTGATATGGAAAAAAAAAAAAAAAACACGTTCTATAAGACCACGGACAATAGGGGAATAATCAGGTATACGAAGTTGGGACATTCAGTGACAAAATGTCAATGTGGGCTTAGAGACGATAGAGAGGAAAGAAGATATGGAAAAATTACTGGAAGGAGATATAACCAAATGCTATCTAAATGGGTAGAGCGTAACTGATCTCAATTTTTCTTTTTTCTGCTTCTCTGTAATTTCCAAATTTTCTAAAGTGGGAAAACAAAAACCATCACATCGATTTCTTTAATGAAAAAGAAGCAAGAGCAGAAGCCGCTTGGTGTAGTGACGTGTCCCAATGCAGACCAAAGCCACTGGAGAAAGCCGTGTCCCCAAAGGGGTCAGTTCTCCGTACAAACATGGAAAATCAATAATTAGAAGGTACAAGGTGGGGTTACCAGATGTTTGGTATAACACCAAGGCCAACCTGGGAATTGGGAAGGATGAAAAATAAAAACTCAACAAACTAGAAATGTCACTACTGCTACTTCTTTCCAAAGTTCCCTTTCCTTCACTTCTTTTTTATTTGTATTTAAATTCAATTTAACATACAGTGCAGTCTTGGCTTCAGTGGTAGAACTCAGTGACTAGATATGACACCCAGTGCTCATCCCCAAAAGTGCCCTCCTCAGTGCCCATCCCCTCACCCATTGCCCCTCTAGCATCCCTCAGTTTGTCTTCTGTATTAAGAGTCTCTTATAGTTTGTCTCCTCTCCGATTTTTACATTATTTTTGCTTCCCTTCACTTGTGGTCATCTATTTTGTATTTTTAATTCCACATATGAGTGAAATCGTATGATATCTGCCTTCCTCTGACTTATTCCACTTAGCATAATACATTCTAATTCCATAGACGTTGTTGCAAATGGCAAGATTTCACTCTTTTTCATTGCTGAGTAGTATTCCTTTGTATATATATACCACATCTTCTTACTCCATTCATCCATTGATGGACATTTGGGCTCTTTCCATAATTTGGCTATTGTTGATAATGCTGCTATAAACATTGGGGTGCATGTGTCCCTTTGAATCAGCATTTTTTTATCCTCTGGATAAGACAGTATGGTATTGGCACAAAAACAGACACATAGATGGATGGAATAGAATAGAGAACCCAGAAACGGATCCACAAATATATGGCCAACTCATCTTCGACAACACAGGAAAGAGTATCCAATGGAAAAAAGACAGTCTCTTTAGCAAATGGTGCTGGGAGAACTGGACAGCGACATGCAGAAGAATGAACCTGGACCCTTTCCTTCATTTCTGTTCATGACCAGGTATGATATCTGTTTCCAGTGATAGCTGTGGCTGTAACTGCTTTCAAAGCCCTGAGCATCTGATGAGAGGAACCCAGGAGGTGAGGTCAAAAGTTACGGTGGTAGCATCAGGACAGCACTCTCTGGGCTAGTGACATAGCATGGCGTCTGGGGCAGCAGCCCTTGCTCTGAAGCTGACCATGTCTTCTGCTGGCTGTATGACTTTGGACAATTCATGTCTGAGTCCATTGCCTCATCTATCAAATAGGGAGAAATAGGGCCAAATAATATTGGCCCTACTGGGCTACTGGGGCTTAAATGAGATTAATCTGCCTGGCTGTGCTCTGGGAACCACAAAGTGTTATGCGTGTGTCAAGTTTACTATTACTAACTGCTAGGTGGAGGGTCTACTCACACGGAAAGACACATTTCTGGAAAGTGTTACAGACCTCACAAACTCCATAAAACCCATAAAACACAAACTCCATAAAACACCTCATGTTTACATACTGCAGCTAAGCCATGGTGCTTATACGAAATCTCATCCAGACAGACCCGTGGCTCTGATCTTCGTGGGGAAAATGCAAATGAGCATTCTTCTATCTCCATTAGGGAAATCCCATAAAATAAAGGCCCTGAGCCTGGAAGGCTACAAGGGAGCTAGAGAAAAGTTAATGAGAAAAATCTTTGTCATTTTTGCTTGGCATCTAATATTTCTAGCCAAGACATCAACATGTCTCTGCTTTCCAGTGACCCTAATCTTGATCTTAGCTTCAAGTCATGACCTAGGAAGTAGAGAGCTTCAGAATATTAATTGAAAAATCAAGTCTGACATAACCTCTTCTCCCAGAGATCCTACGAAACCCTGAAGAAGGTCATAAAGTATTATTCTTTCATTGAATTCAGAGATTTTTACATTGAAAGATGAATGAATGAATGAATAAATGATGAGTGAGTAAAGACTCAAAGTTTTATTACAAGGAATGAGAATTATTCTCTAGCTTCTCAGGAAAAATACAGTGTTAAAAAGATATGGCCAGGGGATCCTGGGTGGCTCAGTCAGTTAAGTGTCCAACTTTGGATCAGGTCATGATCTCGTGATTCATGAGTTCGAGCCCCACATTGGGCTCTGTGCTGACAGCTCGGAGCCTGTAGTCTGCTTCGGATTCCGTGTCTCCCTCCCTCTCTGCCCCTTCCCTGCGCTCCGTCTCTCTTTCTCTCTCAAAAATAAACATTAAAAAATTAAAAAAAAAAAGGATATGACCATTTTAACAACCAAAGAACCATAGAGAAAGGACAGAGTCCGATATGGAGGCATGGAGTTCTAAGAATACTTTCAGAGAAACCACTCCGTTCTGAGACACCATTAAGTGTCCCATCCAAGGGAGCCCCAGACTCAGGGAATAAAACTGTCACTGACACAATAGACCAGAGTCCCTGTCCCCTCCCCCTCTCCTCCTGCCCCACCTTTCCTTCCCAGAAGACCCACAATACCCATCCCTTTCCTCAAATTGCAACCTGTCAGATTTGGACTATCTTCTAAGCAGCCTTCTACCCATCCCTGTCTTTTCCCACTTATGCGGCACACCATGCTGCTGCCTGATCAGGGCACCCCATGCTGCTGGCCGGAACCCTGCCCTGATACCCCAATCCCAGGTCAGGCATGGGAGCAGCACAGTCTCAGAGGTTCCTGCACCTGGAAGAAGAGGTACCTTGCTCCTACTCCTGTCTCCTACGTTTAGAGGAGTCAAGGTCCTGGAACCTGTGACTATCTTCTTAGTCCTTGACTATCTGACACCTTTTCATGTGTCTTAAGGACTTTTTTTTCCCCTTGCAAACATATTCAAGTCAAATAAAGAGAAATACGAACCGCTGCCTTGAATTGAATTCGTTTGGACTGAACCAGACGTTTGTTGTGGGAAAAGAAAATCAATTCATTTTGTGGATTTTTTTTCACCTGTTTCTGAGAACCCTGAATCTGGCTGCATGCCAGGGTGCGAGGGGTCAGGATGTGTCAGCCTTCTCTGTCTCTTTGTCCTTGCCTCCGGGTTTCCTTCCGGCTCGCAAAACACCGCTTCACCAAGAGTGCTTCATGGGCAAGTCACAATGCCTCATCCACCCTCCAGCCTGAAAGGCCACGGATCTTTCTCCGGCTTCCCCCCAAATCAGCCAGTATTTGGGGCCACATAATGCCTTACCACTTATTCATTCACTTAACAAATATTACTGAAGAAGTAGTATGTGCCAGCGATTCTGTTTGAGTTTATCTCGTCAAGCAATTTCATCAAAAAGGTACCCATTATGACGGCTTATTTTTTTTTTAATTTTTTTATTTCTATTTTTTATTTAAATTCAAGTTAGTTAACATACCCTGTAGTCTTGGCTCCAGGAGTAGAACCCAGTGATTCATCATCTCTATGATTGCTTTTTAAAAAAAAAAAATTG
Source organism: Lynx canadensis (assembly GCF_007474595.2). Taxonomy (NCBI): domain Eukaryota; kingdom Metazoa; phylum Chordata; class Mammalia; order Carnivora; family Felidae; genus Lynx; species Lynx canadensis. Next base: position 29,826,459 of record NC_044319.2, read on the forward strand.
TTAACGTTTATTTATTATTGAGAAACAGAGAAAGAAAGAGCATGAGCAGGGGAGGAGCAGAGAGAGAGGGGGACCCAGAATCTGAAGCAGGCTCCAGGCTCTGAGCTGTCAGCACAGAGCCCGACAAAGGGACCCGAACTCACAAACGACGAGATCCTGGCCTGAGCTGAAGTCAGGCCCTTAACCGACTGAGCCACCCAGGCGCCCCTGATTGCTTATTTTTAATGCATAAAAATTTCAAGTCAAAATGTGGGTGAGTCTCTTGTTAATGGGGAGACGTGGACGTGGTGGGGATTGAGGGCTGACTCCCAGTGATCTTAAGGTGCAGACGGATAGGGAAAGCTCTTGCTTCGACATCTCTCCAAACAGACATCTCCTTCATCGCTTTGGGCTTTGTAGGAAAGGAGAGTCAAACAGGAGACTCAAGAGTTCTACAGACCTGGGTTAAGAGAAGGAATTCAAGTGCACTCAACCTTAACCATGGGCTTGAATAGAAAAACAAGCTATCTTCCCAGAGGAGAATCACCAAAATGATAATGACACCTCATGGCTCTCTGTTTCAAAAGTGACGGTCACAAAGGCAAAGCGGGTGGAGAGGGGCCTGCTAGGTGGTCCTGTGGTGCCTCCTGTCGTGAGTCCTGTGCCCCAAACAGACAGGAGTGACTGAGATGTGTCTTAGCATCCTACACCACCACGGCCGAAATCCTCGGCACCCACACCGGTCCTAGGCTTCCCCAGCCTCTGCTGTGGAGAGGAGGCGATGAGGGAGGGGACAAAAAGCCAAAAGTTCTGATCTGTGTCAAGAGTCACAGCCCCTTTCGTTACCAGGCCCTTCAAATCCACGTTCGAGTCAAGAAATTCCACAATCGGTGCAAACAACAGATTTGAGGGGAAAAGTAATAATGCAGAACCGCCAGCTAGAACAGATTTTCCTGCATTTGAAGATGGCAATAATAAGACAGAAGACAGATTTTTGCCTTCAAGAAACTATCTCTTCACTGCAGCCAAAGCAGCACAAAATTCAAGGCAAACATTCTATTATTTTCCCCCCACTGTTTGGAAATATGGAAAAAGAAAATCTTGCCATGATTTTTTTTCCCCCTGTTTCTACCAGAAGTGACACTTTGGGTTTTTTGTTTTGTTTTGTTTTGTTTTGTTTTTTATCTCCAGCATTAACAAATGACTGGGGATGATTCTTCTGGTGCTTGGAACGGAGGACAGACCCGGCAAAGAACAGAGCCTGGACGGGAGACAGTCTGCAGGAAACTGTCGAGCCGCAAAGAAAACAGAGGCCCCCTCCACAGGCTGTCTTCACAACACTAGTCTTTTTGAATATGATGGAAATATGATCTGCCTTATTGATCACCAGCTCCCTAAATAGAACAGAATTATTTGTAGCAAATGCAACCAGCAATCATAAATGTGCAAAACAGTAACACGCTACCCTCGTATCTTAGCTTCAGACCCACTGCCGAGTACCAAGCAGGGTGAGTGAAACTCCCATGCATTTTGTTCACGTGCAGTTTGGGGAATCACAAGAATCTAAAAATGTCACAAGATGAGTAAGTGAAAGAATACAGCCTGCTTCGAAAGATTGAAATACAAAGTCTCAACAGAAGTTTTTTCCAGGAGAGTTTGGGTTTTTCCTCATCTTTTGACTTCCCTCATTGTGGATTGCTAAAGCAAAATAGGGAATAATTGGTTATCATTTCAGTGAACCCACCCATTGTACGGCTGGGAAAACTGAGGTCCCAAAGAGAGGAAGTAACTCCCCAAGGTCACATAGATAGCCAGTAGCAGAGCTGGGATTAGAATTTGGATACACCTCTAGAAGATTCACTCCCCTGGTTAGGTGAGTCCAAAGCTGGTTCCATTTCTGGACGGGCAGAGTAGCTTTGCCCAGAAAGGGTTCTCTCCGTTAACATGAGATCGTGTGCTCTGTAAGCTAGTTGGTGACTTCCCACAATTGTGCTATTGGATTGTGTGACTTCCTCAGCACCTTCTCGGATCCTTCTATCCATGTCTCGGGAACACAGAAGATGGGTCATAACAGTATCTGCAGCTCTGAAGGCAAAGATACCCTTCCTCTAACGGATATTCTCCTGCCACTGGTACCATTGAATTTTCATTGGTAATTTTGGTAATTTTCTAGAAGTTCTGTTTTGTTTTGTTATGCATCTTGGGACAAGTTATGACTCTATGCTACTTTTTTTTTTAACAGCCCTGAGATTGATAGGTGACTTCTTAAAGCCTAGCTTCCTTTTAGACTCGGGCTTATAGTCATTACATTTCAGCCCATCTATGTGCTTAGCGGGGTAGGCATTACAGAGGTGCAAGTGCTTCTTTCAATGCCCCCTCGTTTCTTCTGACCGCTGTCTCAGCTCTGTCCTTTCTTTAGTCTTTACATTGTTCATTTCCTCCATTGTTCCATGTGTGTCTTTCCTAATTGACAGCAAAGCAACTGGGTCCTTCACTCAGAGCAGCCCTGGCTTTCTCAGTATTTAGAAGGTCCCGGAGAAACAGGCCAGCGGGCACCTAAAGCAGCTGACCCTCTGAGTACTCACTCCTGGAGCCTCGCTGAGCTTCGGTTTCCCCTTCCTACATCATCCCACGTGGACGACCTTGCTAAACTCGGCATGGGTTGGGGCGCCTGGGGGGCTCAGTCGGTTAAGTGTCCGACTTCAACTCAGGTCATGATCTCACAGTCTGTGAGTTCGAGCCCCGCGTTGGGCTCTGCGCTGACAGCCCGGAGCCTGGAGCCTGCCTCGGATTCTGTGTCCCCCTCCCTCACTGCCCCTCCCCTGCTTGCACTCTCTCTCCCTCTCTCAAAAATAAACATTACAAAAAAAATTTTAATAAATAAAAATAAACTTGGCATGGGTCTTTATCCCTCTTCCCTCAAACCTCTCCTTGGGGTTTCCGTGAGCTCTCTCCCTGGGTTTTCTTGCCCGGCCTGCCTCCATTTTCTTCTTTGGGCCATCTTCCTCTTGATGCCTTGAAAGACCCCCTCTCCCAGACGTGTGGCCTTGGCCCTGCTTCACTCCCTCCTACACTGGCTGATGAGGCCCCAGCCTGAGAATCTGCATTTGCTTTGCATCTGAGCACCGACCTGCATCTCTCCCTGTCTCTGAAGGGTATCACCTGGATGTTCCAATATCAGGTTTACTTTTCTTAAACTAGAAGGAAACACAGGTGAACACTCACAGGTGAATTTTCTACCTATATGGATGGCAGATAAGTTTCTCAAACTAAAAGCAATAGAAGAAGTCACAAAGGAAAATAGATTTAATTATAAAAAAAATATTGAAACATCTATACGTTAGAAGAAAAAAGTACCCAACAAGCTTCCTTTCCTCTTGGGGAATATACCATCCTCCTTGGCGCTCGGTCTGTACAGCCTCTAATCAGTACCTCGGCTTTGAACTGTCTATCCTGACCCTGGCTTTGGCCCCCCTTTGAGCCACGCCCCTACCCAGCGCCCATCACTGTGATCCATCCACGGGGCTGCTCTGGTTGCTACGGACAGGGTGTCAAACACAAGTGTCGAACCCTTAAAGCAATCACCTTCCTTGATAATTCTCTCATTGTTTTACTCAATATGTATGTCAATATTTGACTTCACAAGGGCAAAAACTATCTTCTGCTCTGGGCATGGTGCTAGATTTGAGAAAGATGTGCTAACTACGTGACAGAATGAGAGAATGGACATTTGAAGCCCAATTTGAGAGGAAGTTAATTTAAGGATTTGAATTCTTCAGAAGTAAGGTTTGAGGATCAGCTGTCAATTTTCAACGCTAAGCAATGGTGAGCCAAAATAATTTAAAAGATCAAACTGTGAATGACGGACTTCCCACCCAAAGGTCCCTTTTCTGACGGAGGGGACCCATGTTGATACGTGGTGCACAGCTGAGCTTTGTTCTATCAGAGCCAAGCCCACGTAAAACCAGTTCCTTCGGTGGGGGGATTTACTCTGGCCCCTTCCTCACTTACAAGGCTGGTGGAGAAAGCCCTCTAAAGATAGGAAGACAACCACCTCTCACTGAGCTACTGGAACCAGCCCCTTGTGCAGCCATGGAGCCACCAGGCAGAAAAGCCGTGCTCAGCGCCCATCAGCCCACGGGACAGGCCTTAAGGTGTAAACCCAGAGCATGACCAAAGAGGAAGTGAGAACTCCTTCTTCCTTTTTACTAAGTTGCCCTAAACGTCTTCATTCCCTCTTCATAGTTTATCTGAATTGGCAAGGCTTTCCAGATTACTTTGTGAGATTTTCTTCGTCCTTCTGATCAAGTCAGCCTTTGTCAATTCCTACCATTTTCGGAACTCAGTCTTAAACCACTTGGCATTCAAAATTAATTTACCTCCTACAGTTATATTGCCATGTCCCTTTCTCTCTACACTTCTGCCTTTGTTTCCGGTATTTCAAGCACAACACAACAAAACAAAAACCTTCAATATAACAAAATTCTTGGGGAACTGGGCATTTTGCCATTCGAGCATCACTGCAAAACGTGGAGGTTCCCACTAAGCTAAGGCACACACGGTTTCGGGCATTATTAGGTTAAAAAACAATCTAAGAAATTACCATTTTGACAGATCAAAAATGGTTGAATATTGAGACTCCCATGGTTTAACATCATATGATAAATGCTCCATTCAACTTTGGCCTCACTACGATTCTCCAGGTAAAGGCTTTTGGGAACACCCAGCAAAAAGCGAGCAGAGTGCTACATGGTGTCCTGAGCAAGCCTCACACTGAGGGGCTAGCAGGATAAAGCCGGTGGCTTCTGAAAGCAGCTGAGGAAGGTGTGGGGGGCTGACGGTCTATGTCCTGGACATTCATGGTCAGGAAGGGGACACCTGTGTACCCGTCTGCTCCCTTCTCCTGCCTGCCTTTTGCAGAGGAAATGCATTTGTAATGTCTTCTCACTACAACAAAGAGGAGAAATGGACAAGAGGCTGTCTCATCACCTTTTCCTCTGCCCTGACGCCCCATGGGGGGCTGGAGAGCAAGTATCAACTGTGTTTTGGAGGTTGTAAGAGGAAGTCACTGTCATTAACCCAAAACAGGTCATTCCATCCAGGGGACAATGGTTGGAGGTGGAAATTTTAGCAGGAAAGCAAAAGAAATTCTTTGACCCACATGCTGTGCCTGGGTCCATGTGTGAGGCCACAGGCCACAGTCGTGTCACTGTGTATGATACAGACCACGGTGGAGCTTCACCTTGAAAGTGAAAATAAAGAAGAGGAAGAGTCTGGGGGCTGGTGTTGGTGGTGTCATTGCAGCTCCAGAATGCGGTCCAATTGTGTTTTCATAAACAGGAAACTTCTCTTTTCACAGCTTCCATGGGAAATAAAGAAGCATTGTTCTGGGATGGCACTCCTCCTTCTTCTACTTGATGTTTCTAATGTATTACTCTACCCGCCCTCCCATCCTCAAGGCCAAGAGAGACAAAATTTTTTTCAACAAAGCCTAGCATCGGGCCACTTTTCCAAGAGGAACGGGCTTCACTGTGACACCTTCCCCACCCTCCACTCACTTCTGTACTGCCTTCCAGTACCTTGCCTCTGGCACTGGGTGCATGCATGGCCCTTCCCACCAAGAGTCAGTCATCCTGCTTGGCCAACCACACCAAAGCAACCACACCTTAATGAGTCTATGAGTTGCATGAGGGTTAAATGTACATGTATCTCCATATATAGATATGGAGAATACTTGGAACAGCACTACATAAGTAAGCACTATATAAATGCTCATAGTGTGGTAGGAGGTGATTAATTAATGGATTGTTATTATTATAAAGATGAGGGTGGTATAAGCAATCACTGCTTGAGGATCTTGATTAAAAGTCAACTCTAGGGACACCTGGGTAGCTCAGTTGGCTAAATGTCTGACTCCTGATTTCAGCTCAGGTCATATCTCAAGGGTTCCTGAGTTAGAGTCACTCTCTCTCTCTCTGCCCCTCCCCCCTCCCCCCTCTCCAGTCGCTTAAGCACTCTCTCTCGCAAAATAAATAAACTTAAAGAAAAAAAAGTCAACTTGTGTGTAATTTTCTAGCAATCACATTTTAAACAACAAGAGAAAACAATGAAATTAATGTTAACGTACTTTGTTTTACCCACACATCAAAAATATTATCATTTCAGCATGTAATCAATATAAAATTAATTAATGAGATATTCTAGTGTTTTTGTGTGCTATGTCTTTGAAATCTCTTCTGTAATTTACACCCACAGCACATCTCAGTTTGGATGCTAATTTTTCAACAGTTGAAGCCATATGAAATCCAAAACAGTGGAGTTTTGTTAAATGGAAAAAAATAATATGCATTGCTTCAGTTTTTAGCTTTAAGTTTAAACGAACTGAAACTTAAAATTCCATTCTTCAGGTGCACTGGCCACATCTCAAGTGCTCAATAGACACAGCTGGCTAGTGGCCACCATATTGGACCATGTAGGTTTAAGCTACCTACTGACTTCCTCCACTGACCTCATGCTAGGTCAGTGACCTTGCTAGGTCCTCATGCTAGGATGACCTCACTGACCTCATCCGATCTGGCCTACAGCACACCGTGGCCCTGCTACGCTCTCTTCACTCCCCCACACTAGCTCCTTCCTACACTAGACCTATGCACCTTTCCCTTTACCTGGAACGGCTCCCCCTCCTCTCTTCCAGGGCCCTTGCCCCCTTTAACTGCCAGCTCACCTCCTCCAGGACAGCCTTTCCCAGCATCTGCCCCCTGAGGACTTATTAGCATCCCTTACAACCTGGTGTGCCCAAGGCTCTGAATATGCAATCTGAACTATTTTATCTGTGTGTTTGCTCTGTGTAGGGGTGTGTGTGTGTGTGTGTGTGCATCCTACTTCCCTGACCTGATTTTAAAACCTTCCAGGGAACTACCCCTGACTTTATGAACCATGTTCTGCTTGCCTGGACTATTCCAGTAGCCTTCTGCTCGGTCTCACTGCTTCCTCCCCTGGTCCCCATGAAAGTCCGTCCTGCGCACAGCAGCCAGCATTACCTTGTTGAAAATACAAATTAGATCCATATCTCCCCAGCTAAAAGCCTTCTAGTGTCTTAACCATTTTTCTTAAAATGAAATGCACATTTCTCATCCAGGTCTTCGCAGCTCTCCGGGACAGGCCCTGCCTGCCTCCTGACTCCACCACCACCCCCACCCCCCTCACTGTGTCCAGCCACGCCGGCCATCCTCCTGCCTCCGGCTGCTCAAGCACCTTGAGCCCACACCCACCTCAGCGTCAGCGCCCTTGTTGGACCCTCTGTCATTGCTTGGTTGGTTTCCTCTTGTCACAGGGGAGGCCTTGCCTGACTCCACTCTTAACTCCTGGACCCACACTCTTACACGACACCCTGCCTGGCTTTCTTCATCTGTTTTTACAACTTTGTTGACCTTCTAGTCATCTTTTCTTGCAACTGTTTGAAACCACTGTTCATCAATTGATTGGCTCAGTTGATGTCTGCCTACACAATAGAACGTAAGCAAGCAGCTTGCCCCTTTTGTATACCACTGTGCCCCAAGGCCTAGAGGCCCAGCAAAACGGAATTCCTTCACTAATACTTCCAGTTTATGAGTCAACATAAAACTCCCGTGTGGCTCCTGCCGTTGGTAAAACCCCATGATATATTAAAGAAGTGCTAAATTGATATCACAGTTCACAAAGCACCAAAAAACAATGGTTGCAAACGCAAATCCTGACAGACACTTGACAACTGTACGTGAGTAAGGCACAATAGGGAGGGGTGGGGACTGTGGCCACTGGAGAGTGCTCGCTTCATTCAGGAGAGGCAAAAATCACTTAGCTCAATCACTTAGTCCTTGTGCTGCCTCACAAGAAGATTGGCCGAATGTTACCTGAAACTCTGATTTTTTTAAAAAAAGGTATACATTCAAATTTTTAAATAAAATGTTCTAATTATTAAAACTGTTCAACAAAATAAGACTGCTAGATACATTTGGCTATCAGTTTGCAACTTTGGATTTGAATGCCTTTGGATGAATTTTTATTTCTTATTCAATTTCAACTGAACCTTTGATTAAAAAAAAAACCCCACACAACCCAAAACCCATAATTTTCTCTTTTTGCTTTTTCACATTCCTCTTACAGTGCTCCCTTCAATCCAGTAACTCAGAAGTCCTTGGGGTTTGAGGACCAAGTCCAATGACTTTTTATCACAATCTTCATTGTCTTTAATCATTTCATACTTTGGGAATAAGTCATGCCCTGGGTGTTAAAATACACCACCCAAGACCCTCTTCAAGAATGAAAGTCTGGTACCCCCAAGCTGCTGGGAGTGTTACATTACCTGTGGACAACTCTTAGCTTTCAGCTCCTTTGGAGGTAGTCTAAGCTGAAGAGAGCTGCCTTGCACAAGGTTATACTCCCTTCTTGGGGTGGCCCACATCTGCTGACTGACACAGGGTAGAAAGTCCTTGCTCACCGTCCCAACTCAGGAAATCTCTGCAGGGGCACACCCATTTTGGACTGTCCCAGAAATCCACTAGGGCATCAGCTAAAACTCTAGCAGAGCCCCTCTTCTCTCCTCTGCCTAAACCTGTTTCATTAACCTCTCTTTCAGAGACATTACTCCCAAGAGCATCCCCTAAAAAACCCCCTACCCATGATCTTCATCTGAGTCTACTCCCCTCCTGGAGGCCCCAACTGTAACTGTTGACATAAGAAGTGAGAATTCTGACTGGACCTCCTACAAGCTGGCTGGTGACAAGGACCCCATCCCTGGCGGTGGGCCAAGCACAGGTAGTCCTCCCCACAAGCTTGCAGGGTCATTATCACAACTTTCCCACCTGGCGAAATGGGATGATGTACTGGTAGAGGGGGGACGTGCCAGCTGGGGCAACTTATCAGGTATTTGGGAAACGTGGCAGAAGATACAGTTCTAAAAACAGTGGAATTTGGTCATTTGGGGGAAGCTCAACTGAGATTTTGAAAACATAACAAAAGCCTGAGCATGAGTAATTGGCACTTAGGGGTCTTGTGTGCAAGGACAAGCAGTCAAGAAGAGGTCCCCATCTTGGCAACGGGAATGGACCCTGACCTTCAGGAAGAAGTGGGGCTGTTGTTACAGAATGGGGATAGAGAAAATATTGCCGGCACCCAAGTGATGCTCTTGGGCATCTCTTGGTTCTCTTTTGTGGAATTGACAGTAAATGTACAAATATAGCAGCTCTGATCTGAAAACGGTATAGGGTCCAATGGCTCAAACCCTCAGGAATCGGAGTTTTGGTTATGGTACCTGCTAAGCCAAAAAGACCAGCAAAAGTACTAGCTAATAGTGATGGGAATCTAGAATAGAGGGACAGAGGAGAGGAGGAATGTCGATTATGTCTCTGAGACCAGCCACGCTGGTGGGGGCTCTAGCTTGTCCCACTAACTCACCTCTTCCGAGTTTTCCTCAGGAACAGATTCAATTCCCATTGAATCCTAGGGAAGCTGTTCCCAGAACATATATGAAGTGGTTCTGAGAGGCACAAGGGATGGACCCCAGGGGACACTACCTGGATTCCCCTTCAAGAGTGACCAACCACCACCATCACCGCCATCACACAACTGCCAGGAGTGTGGCCAGCCCTCCTGGGACATCAGTCACCTTTGGGAATAGCCTGAGGCGGTACGAGCCTTCTTGCCCAAGGTCGTATCTCCTTTCCAGAACAGCCCGTTTGCTACGTCTAATCAGCATGGGGGTATAAAGGCTCAGTCCCTCACCCCGACTGAGGACATCTCTAAAGTGTGTCAACCCCGTTTCAGACCTCCCATATGTCATCTGAGGCCTCAGTTGGGATTGCATCGTGGCTCAATGTCTCCTTCTTCCCAGCCCTGCTTCTTTCCCTTCTCTTCTATTGAGGTTGATTCCAGAAACATTCCCTAAAAATCTCTAGGACATTAATCTTCTTCTTAGGACCTTTACCCCTGAAAATGCAACTTCTGACATGCTGACTCTTCCTTCTTTCAGTGCCCCTCAGTTCTCAGCTGCTGCATTTCTCTTGTCCCTCTGATGACTTTCACCTGCATCTCTGAATGCTCCCGTTCTTCCTCCCATCCCTTAAATGGAGCTTAACGTAGTCACCTTTCCTCAAAAGAGAGCATTTTCTGATGACAGGACGCTACCTGCTGGCAGAAGGTTTATGCCCACATCTGCATCAGTGGGTAGCTGTGACATCATTAGCTCTCCGACTTTTCACATTTCTTAGAAGTAAAGCATCATTTCTTTTGTCTGCCCCTGGGATCTATAACAGAGGGTAATACACATGGTAAATGGTCTTCCCAAGTCAAGAAGCTACTAGAAGTTTCTCTAATCTTCCACACAAATTTACATTATGTAATGTTATCCTCTCTCCACCATTGCTGGTCTACACACATACACACACACACACACCTCTTACCACAGAGACGAGACAAAAACGTACCCACAAAAATACACATGAGTTCCATCCTACTGCCCATCTTTAACTCACTGCCTGATAACATCTAGCCTCTGGGAAGCAGAGCCAATTCCTATTTTAAGTTCACAAAGATTCTCTGATTCCCTATGACCAACAGAATCTTTGAAGACTAACAGGTAGTATAATGTAATAGGAAACCCAAGGATTTGAGACCAAAGACACCTGAGTTTTAGGCCACTTACTAGCTGTTCTTAAGAAAGTTCTTTGTTTTCCCACTTTAAAAAGTAAGGGAATAGTTCTTGACCAAACAACCTTCTTCCTCGGACCATCAAGAAGCTAAACTAGGGATGCCTGGATAGCTCAGTCGGTTTAGCGTCCAACTCTTGGTTTTGGCTCAGGTCATGATCCTGAGGTCATGGGATCAAGCCCCAAGTCAGGCTCTGTGCTGAGCATGGCGCCTGCTTGGGATTCTCTCTCTCTCTCTCTCTCTCTCTCTCTCTGTCTCCTTCTCCCTCGCTCATGCACTCTCTCTTTCTACAAATAAAAATAATTTTTAAAAAAGAAGCTAAATTAAAAATTTATATGTGAAAATTCATTGGAATTGGAGACATATCTATAAGGACAAATTGAAATTCAAAATTTCTTTGAATTTTCTTTTCCGATATATATGCTGCCTAAAGGAAACATTTAGATTTAAGTAAGTGCACGTGAGTACAGTTCAGGGGTCCCGGGCCTCCTAGAAGCCCCCAGACGACTCAGGTCCGGGTTCTTCGCTCAAGACTGCTGACCCACTGGGGAAGGAGATCTCTGCAGACAGTAAGCTTCTGCTGAGACTTCCCCTGTCTACTGTAAGGGGCCAAACTAGGGCCGTTCTTCCAGGAGCTGCTTCCCTCATAATAATATAAGGGAATTATTATAAATCCATATAAATCTGCTTATAGATTTATTTTTAAAAAGTTGCCTGCCTCCAAATCTCCTTCCCTTTTGTTTACTTTTGGGAGCCTACTCTGGGAAGCTCATTCTTTACAAGTCTCATCTGTGTCCCCCAACCTAGGAGCTCATGGAAATGACTACCTACCATGCTCTTCCCTATACTAAGCTGGTTTATGTGTACCTCCTGCAGAGGCACCTACCCTTTACCAGTTTCCACTGAGGGGAAGAGAACCATAGACGGCTGGTGACTAGGGCCAGGGAGATACAGTTTTGGGCACGGGACATGAGAGACACTGCCACCTACTTAGAAGAGAATTTCCCATCCTATCATTTGGCTGAGCTCAAGGTGGAAAGGAACACTCGACGGGATTTCCAGGGATTAACTTGCTCAGACTTTTGCTCTCTTGCAACAGGGCATCAAAACTCAGACAAATAGGCACTTAATATTTTCTGGATGATCTTCGGAGATACGGTTTTCTCAGTATCCAATGTTTGAACATCTCAAAGAGCAGGAATTTCTACTGTATGGCCAGTCATAGTCTAGGCTGCTTTATCTTAAACCCATTTTATTCATCTATTCTTTTATCTATTGAATATTCCAATGCCTACAATGGCCAAGCATTAGGTGAGCCCGTGTCTTTTTTTCTTTTAATTTTTTAATGTTTATTTACTTTTGAGATAGATAGAGGAGAGAGAGAGAGAGAGAGAGAGTGTGGGGGGGGGTGGTGTGGGCAGAGAGAGAGGGAGACACAGAATCTGAAGCAGGCTCCAGGCTCTAAGCTGTCAGCACAGAGCCTGATGCGGGGCTCAAACCCACAAACTGTGAGATCGTGACCTGGGCCAAAGTTGGACGCTTAACCGACTGAGCCACCAGGCGCCCCTAGGTTAGCCCATTTCTTTTGCAGAGCTGTCAGCAGCCATGGATGACAGCAGCTCCTGGTCTATCTCCTGAAAACCCATCATCTTCTTGAAGACAACTCTATGCCTTCGTCCTGCTCCATCTCTGGCCTTTCAATCTTCCCAATGTTTTGGAAGACCAGCAAGAGGCCATGGCAAGGTGGATGCTCCCCTTGCTATTTCGAGCAGCAACCCAGGGCTGCCCACCCTCCTCCCCACCCCCACCCTATTGTGGAACTTTGACTTATTTTCCTTTGAGTCACTGGCACTCAGTAAATAGTTGGTATAAATAAAAACATCCCTGTTCCTCACACCACTTCTGTCCCTGCTTGGGGCACTGTTAATCCCTGGGAAGGTCCCAGGAGACATAAAGGTCGCAGACATCAAAGGTCACAGACAATAAATGGGAGAAAGGCGTGGGATGTGTGAATTCTTGTGAAAGGTTTCCAGGGATACAGAGGAGTGCCCAAGAATTCAGCCTGGAAGTGAGTCACCCCAAAAGGGCTTGGGAGAATGAGGGCGCACGTAGAGACAGATGACAACAAGGAGAGCTGGGCACACACCTTCCTCCCTCCACAGTCTGAAGCTGTGGGAATGCGGACTGGGTCAACAAGGCCGGGGTGGGAACCCCCCGCTGGGAGCTGAGAACCCGGCCACGTGACCTCTCAAGGCCATCATCAGGACACTCTCACACTGTCACTTCGCACCCGAGTTCCTGGGATCTATATCACCTACTTCCTTGTTCTGAGGCCCAAGGAGGTGGGAGGGGAGAGGAACGAGCCACAAAGCCAGGGGAGTGAGCCCAGGGCCTTAGAGGGATGATGGCCTTCCCCTCATCTGTGTCACTCTTTTAAGTCGGAGTCTCTTCCTTCACTTTGCTAATAATGTAAAGTATCAGCTAAAAATTGCAATGCATGCATTTCATTTGAGTTTTATTGCCCTAACAGACAGCATTAGATTACAAAAGAGGACATTTTTCTTCTCAGTTTTAGCTTATTCTGATGATTTATGATTAGATACAGCAAGAGTTCATAAACTTCCCTGACCTGCTGACAGTTTTTACAGGCTCCCAGATTTATTTCCATTTCAAACTTAACAGCTTTCATGTGACTGATATTCCCAGCGTCGCAGCGTGGCCGAGCCAGGGGCTGAGAGAGCGCCTCTAATCTCCATGTTACTAATTTAAATGAAGTCTTGGTCTGTTGTTTAAAAAAGACATCAGTCATCCCGGGGAGGTTTACAGATCCTCTTGTAATGTAATGTCAGCCCCTTCTGAGATATGAGGTTTATAAAGCCTCACGATGTTGAGTGTTGGCAGACATGCCAAGGTCATTGTGTATGGCAAAGGGAGGGGAGGGGAGGGGAATGCACTTCAGAGCAGGAGCAAAGAATTCCAAAGGAAGATTGTTCTCCTGGAGACGCGAGATGGGACCGCAAGAAAGAAACCTGAGGGTTAGTGTCCGGGGGGAGCAGGAGAGAGGAAGACAGCGTCTCGTTCTGATGGGAGACCCTTTGCTCTCGGCATGCCCCGTCCCCGCCCAAGGGTGGGCAGCCCCGAGAAATCACAGCCACTGGCCCCTAATCTGAAGACTGTTCTGGACACACACTCTTTGTTCCAGCGGCGCCCTCTGCAAAGGGCGGGTTGAGCTGTGCCACAGGTCTGGGGAGAGAGACCTAGGAAAGGGTGCCCAGGCCTCCACCTACAGACACTCTCCCGGGGTTGGGAAGCCTCAGGAGGGAAGACTAATTCGCCCAGCTCTGGAGGCCCCCCAGAGGTGGCCAGAGAGGGGCAGGCTTCCAGCCAGGGAGTGAAGCAGAGCTGGGAGAAGACAGATTCCTTGCACCAGCCTGGGCTGTTCTCACACATTCACACGCCTGGGTGTCTGAAGGTCACTTGCAATCAGACCTTCACGGGGCGGGAGCTGCCTTTGTGTTATTTGGAGATCAGATAAGAAGTGACGAGTAGCAATAAGTTCTGGCTCCCTGGGGAAATGGGCTGAGGGCTGGGGGGAGGGGGCACCTTTCATTCCCCTGGGAGAAGAGGAAGGTGTGGAATAAATGCTTCGCCCAAGCACTCCCTCGTCGGCAGGGGACAAAGGCCAGTGCCGTGTGTCCCTGAAGACCCAGGTTCCACAGAGGGAATGACGGCATGATGAGGAGTCACTGTTCACAGCCCTGGACCACGTGGGCCTGGGGAATGAGCACAGGGTGCGTCACTGCTCCTACTCACACTCACTGAGCGCTAACCGCACACGAGGCTCCGGAGAGGACCTCGATCAGTCTTCGCAGCCACCGAAAATTAAGGAGGGTGGCTAGACTGGAGGTTATTATTGCCATCTGACAGGTGAGGCAACAGAGGCTTCGGATACAAGAGAACTAGCCCAGGATCACACAGCTAGTAAATGGTGGAGCTGAAGTTCAAGTTCACATCTGATTCTACAGCCCAGTTTCTTACCCCCTGCATCCTAACCCAACTAAGAAGACCACAAAATAAAAACTTACAGAAATACATATCCAGCTTCTGGTTGCTCGTCTATAATCCTTTGGAACACAGACATCGAACCGTCTTTTCTTGCCCTGGAGAGAGACTGAAAAATGGGTTTATTTCACGGTTTCTCAAAGGGAGGTTCGGGGCCCACGACCATCGACCATCGGCTATAACTGGGACGTTAACCAAATGCAGTTTCCCGGCGGGAGCCCTTTCAAAATCTGCATATTAACATATGCCCTAGGAGATGCTGATGCACATGACATTTGAGAGGCACGCATCTTTTCAAAGCATATAGCTGGTGTCCTGCAGGACTCGAGCAGCATGGGGAATCAGTCGGTTTCAGTCAGCAGCATTTCCTGCAATTCGGGCAATTCCTGACTGTTGTCCTCCAAATGCAGCCTGTTTATTTGTTTGACATGAATTCTTACAGCACAATATTAGAAAAAATAAGTATAAACATACATCTCAAAGTCACTTCCGAAAGATTTGGAAATTATCCACCATTCGGTGTCATTTATCTCTTTATCTAGAGCATCCATAGATAATGGTGATACAGAAACAGCTGGACCAGACAGATGTTGGCATTTGTTAACTGCAGCCATTTCCCTGTTAGAATACCAGATGTCCCTGTTTGGGGGGATTTTCTCTGGAATATCCAGTGAACCACCCAGCGTGGTTTCTCAAGAGGTGTTCTGTGGACCCTCAGCACCTGAAACTTCTGGAGTGCTTGTTAAAACTGCAAATTCCCGGGGCGCCTGGGTGGTTCAGTCAGTTAAGCGTCCGACTTCGGCTCAGGTCATGATCTCATAGTTTGTGGGTTTGAGCCCCGTGTCGGGCTCTGTGCTGACAGCTCGGAGCCTGGAGCCTCCTTTGGAGTCTGTGTCTCCCTCTCTCTCTCTCTCTCTCTGCCTCTCCCCTGCTCATGCTTTGTCTCTCTCTGTCTCTCAAAAATAAATAAATAAATGTAAAAAAAAAAAAAACAAAACTGAAAATTCCCAAGCTCTACTGCAGGCCTACTTACTTAAATACTCTGGGGGTTGGGGTCCTGGAATCTGTATTTTTAACAAACTCCCTGGATGGTTCATACGTACACTCAGATTTGGAAATAGACATGGTACACAGGAGAGAGAAGACCTGAGCTTCACAATCAGATGGGCCTTAACTCAGAGCTCACATACACTGTCACTTGGAATGCAAATGGTCCAACCACTTGGAAAAGCGGTTGGACGGTTTCTCATAAAATTAAACCTAGCGATTCCACTCCGGGGTATTTACCCAAGGGAAATGAAAAATGGGTTCATGCAAATGCTCAGAGAAGCTTTATTCAGCTTCAGAGAAGCCCCCAATTTGGAAATAACCCAGAGCCCATCACCAGGTGAATGAATGAACAAATGTGGAACACCCACACAATGGGATACTACTCAGTAATAAAACCCAACAAATCAGTGATACGACAGAGGTGAATCCCAAAAACAACACGTCAAGAAGAAAAATCCAGACATTGAAGACTACATACAGCATAACTCCTTTTAAATAAAATTCTAGAAAGAGGAAAGCCAATCTATAGTGACAGAAAGCAGATGACTAGATGCCTAGGCTAGGAACAGAGGAGTCACCTACAAAGGGGACTTGAGGGAACTTTTGGAGATGATGAAAATGTTCTCTGTATTTTGATTTTGGAGGTATTACAAGGCAAGTGTATTTGTTAAAGCTCATCAAACTTGACACTCATCATCAGGGAAACGCACTGAGCTGTCGCCTCACACCCATCAGAATGGCGAAAATCAACAACACAGGAAACAACAAGTGTTGGCGAGGATGTGGAGAAAAAGGAACCTCTGTGTGCTGTTGGTGGGAAAGCAAACTGGTGCAGCCACTGTGGAAAACGCTATGGAGGTTCCTCAAAAAATTAAAAATAGAACTACCCTATGATCCAGTAATTCCACTACTTGGTATTTACCCAAAGCCTACAAAAACACTAATTTGAACAGATATATGTGCCTTTATGTTTACTGCAGCATTATTTACGATAGTCTAATATGGAATCAGCCCAGGTGTACATTGATAGATGAATGGATAAGGAAGATGTGGTGGAGGGGCACCTGAGTGGCTTAGTCGGTTGAGCAGCCAACTCTTGATTTTGGCTCAGATCATGGTCTCACGGTTTGTGGGTTCAAGCCCCAGGTAGGGCTCTGCGCTGACAGACTGGAGCCTGATTGCATTCTCTCTCTCTCCCTCCCTCTCTCCTTCTCTTTCACAATAAATAAATAAACATGAAAATTTTTTTAAAAAAGAAAATGTGATTATACACACACACACACACACACACACACACACTGGAATATTACTCAGCCATAAAAAAGAATGAAATCCTGGGGCGCCTGGGTGGCTCAGTCGGTTGAGTGTCCGACTTCGACTCAGGTCATGATCTCGTGGTCCGTGAGTTCGAGCCCCGCGTTGGGCTCTGTGCTGACAGCTCAGAGCCTGGAGCCTGCTTCAGATTCTGTGTCTCCCTCTCTCCTCCCCTTCCCCGCTCATGCTCTCTATCTCTCAAAAATGAATAAACATTAAAAAAAACTAAAAAAAAATAATGAAATCCTGCCATTTTCAACAACATGGATGGAGCTAGCGAGTATAATCCTAAGCAAAGTAAGTCAGAGAAAGACAAATACCATCTGATTTCCAGCATTTAAGAAACAAAACAAACAGAAGGGGAAAAAAAGAGACAAACCAAGAAACAGGCTCTTCACTACAGAGAATAAACTGATGGTTACTGGAGTGGGGGCATGGTTAAGGTAACACTTATCTTGATGAGCACTGAGTAATGTATAGAATTGTGGAATCACTATATTGTACACCTGAAACTCATATAACATTGTATGTTAACTGTACTGGATTAAAAAAAAAACTTTAAAAAATGAAGGAGTGTTCAACAATATGCCAAAAAAACACACAGCTAACATATTTTCAAATACTTAAAATAATAAAATAGTACTCCTAGTGCTATAAATGAGCATAAATTTACTTTGTATATTGATATTTAAAACAGTACCCATTTACTAGATTGCATAGAGAGGTTACAAACAATATAATTATACTGAGTTTTTAAAAAATCTCATCACATTCTATATTTCAAGTGGGTACATTTTATCGTATGTAAATTAGAACTCGATAATATTGATTGTCACATATTCTTTAAAGTTCAAATAATTCTCATCATTTATTAGCTGTGTGACCTTGGCCAAACTACTTAACTTCCTGCTTCCTTCTCGTCATGCCAATCCAAAGTAGTTTTCCATATTCCTCTGTGCCTCTCACCCCAAAACCATTCTTCCCACTTTAAAAACCTAGAAGCCCCATTGATTATGTAAAATTGTCTTTTAAAACAAACAGGGAAGAGTCACAGTTCAAATGTTTATATTCATTTTTAAATGTGCTGGTGTTTTAAGGACATGCTTCCCGTCAATAACGTGATCCCGGCTGATGGAGGTTAGCAGCGACATCACATGCAGTCAGGAAGGATTTTAGGTTCTTTTGGCGAAGAGTAGATAGGGGCCATCTTTGCTTGGGTTTCGTTTTTTTTAGCAGGAGGATCGCAAGCCACTGGAGAACAGGGATTAGCTGGAGGTGTCCTGGGGCTCACATATTTACAGATAGTGCATTACCGCACAGGATTAAGCCATTCACCCAAAATCACCCATGCAGGTAGCACTCTATGCCTGAAATAAGGGTCTGCTCGCCTTTCAATGATACCTTCTTTCATGCATTCAATATAACCTCATTTCACACACATTTAGAACATGTGCCAGGCACAGGGAACAGCCATTGGGTATTCAAAAATGAATTTTAAAAATACATACATTTCCTGGGGCGCCTGGGTGGCTCAGTCAGGTAAGCATCCTACTTCGGCTCAGGTCATGATCTCGCAGTTCGTGGGTTCGAGCCCCACGTCAGGCTCTGTGCTGACAGCTCAGAGCCTGGAGCCTGCTTCAAGTTCTGTGTCTCCCTCTTTCTCTGCCCCTTCCCCACTTGTGCTCTCCCTCTCTCTCTCAAATTTAAATACACATTAAAAAAATTTTTTTTAAATCCATACATCTCCCATCCTCCGAGAGCTCAAAGTGTATTTGGAACACAGGTACACAAGAAACAAAATTAAAGCAACACGTGTCGTGCTGAGATACGGGCAGAGGACAAACGCTGTGTGTTACCGAGGCAGTCAGCCTCAGCTCTTGCCTGGGAGAAGGAAGGAAGGCTTCCCGGAGGACCTCCCATCACCTTCATCCGAAATGATACAGGCGGTGCAGCCGACAGCACGGGGGAACCAGGGCTCCCGAGCACAGGGAGTAAGAGCGTGCGGAACAGGCGGGGCCCGAAGGGGTCCGGTAAGGCCAGGGAATGCGGACAGTTGACGCTGGGAGCGAAGACTGAAGCGGACCACAGAAGGCAAGAGCCTCCTCTGAGGGTGGTCGACGTGCACACTGGGAGCTGCTTCCTCCCCCACTTGCAGCAGGTACCACCTTTGAGGGCCTCACACCTGCACTCTTCGCTGGAGGTGGCCCTCGGCTGGCCGCCTCACCCGGAGAGGCCCCCCCGGGGGGATCCCAGCCAACAGCGGACTGACCTGCAGCTGTAGAACCCAAGCCCCTTGGCTCTGGGCGGGACCACGACCTCCTCGTCCAGCCGGTGCTCCAGAGCGCCCCCTGGGATCAGACAGGGGCTGTGCAGCTCCTGAGCTGTCCTCTGCCCGGCTTCTTCATCTGCCCTGTCCTGCTTCCCTCACCTCCCTGCCTGCCTCTCCTGAGAGCCCTCCCTCCTTAAGTCGCTCGCGTGCTGCTTCAGAATCCAAGCCAGGAAGCCCGAGCTGCAGTCCTAGCACTGCCCTTGGGAACTGCCATTCCCAAAACCGTTGCCTTACAGCCCAGGGCTGCCTGTATTGACTGTGTTTGTGGTTTTCTTTCATTTGTTCCCTCACTTGTGCCCCCTGGAGACTCAACCGCGGAGAGAAAACAGGAACGTCCATGAAATGAGTCTCCTGCATTTTAGAACATGGCTTTCTGGATGACATGGCTTTCCGTGGACAGATTACTTCTCGAGCTGCAGACCCATCCTTTAACACCATCCCTCCCTCCCTCTCTCCTCTGCTTCCTAACCACTTGGCTCCGGGCCCTCCCCCATTCATTTCCGCTTAGGGGTCCACCCTCCCCCCCCACCCCCTGCCTCCATTGCTGTGGCCCTCTGCCTGCCAGCCCTGCAGGGCTTGAGACCAGCTGGCCCTTCACTTGCACCCCGTTCCTCTGCTTTCCCCGTAACCGTCTCTCCACTGCCCTTTCTAAAGCAATTGTGCGGCCACGTCCTTGTCCTACTCAAGAACCTCTGCTGGCTCCCTATTGCCATCAGAACAAAGTGACTTGGTCTCTCGTGTTTCTTCTTAATCCCGCCACATCGTATCTTTCCAGACGTAACACCCACCATTTCCCCGATACAAACCATAGAGTGCAGGTAAAGCGGGTAAAGCGGTGAGGGAAGCTGGGGGCAGGTAGGAGCTGTGTCGCCTCAGACCAGACACTGATACTTTCTGTAACTCAGTACAGTTACCTATGAAGTGGAGACAAAATTTCTGTCTTTAGTGGTGTCAAAGGATGAAGAAGAATAGAAGTAAATGGCGAGATCAGTTTAAAGTACTTGGTCAGTTACAGTCCAGCCAGACAGTGCCACTTGTTACTCAGCAAATACCATCCAGACCTGCCACCTCCGTGTTTTCCTCAAGCTGTTCTCCCCCATCTGGGATAACGGTGACAAAGTACTTCAATACATAACCCCTGATAAAGGGTTAAAATCCAAAATATATAAAGAACCCATACAACTCAATAGCAAAAGAAAAGAAGAAAGAAAGAAAGAAAGAAAGAAAGAAAGAAAGAAAGAAAGAAAAGGAAGGAAGAAAACCTGATTAAAAAATGGGGCAGAGGACGGGCACCTGGGTGGCTCAGTCGGGTAAGCGTCCGACTTCAGTTCAGGTCGTGATCTCAAGGTTCATGAGTTTAAGCCCCATGTCAGGCTCTGTGCTGATTGGCTGGAGCCTGGAGCCTGCTTCGGATTCTGTGTCTTCCTCTCTCCCTGCCCCTCCCCTGCCCACGCTCTCTCTCTCTCTCTCTCTCAAAAAATACATAAACATTAAAAAAAATTTTTTTAGTGGGGCAGAGGATGTTAATAGGGATTTTCCCAAAGAAAACATATGCATCGCCAACAAGGTACATGAAAAGGTGCTCAACAGCACTCATCATCAGCACTTACTGTTAGAATGGTTAGTAACAAAAAGACAAGAAATAACAAGTGTTAGGGGCACCTGGGTGGCTCAGTCGGTTGAGCATCCGACTCCTGATTTCAGCTCAGATCATGATCTCTCTGTTCAGAAGATCGAGCTCCATGTCTGGCTTTGCACTGACAGCATGGAGCCTGATCGGGATTCTCTTTCTCCCTCTCTCTCTCTGTCTCTCTCTGTCTCTCTCTCTCTCTCAAAGTAAAGAAATAAACTTTAAAACAAAAACAACAAGTGTTGGCGAGGATGTAGAGAAAAGGCTACTCTTACGTAATCTTGGTGGGAACATAAATTGGTGCGGCCACTATGAAAAACGTCGTGAAGTTTCTTCAATAAATTGAAAACGGAACTACCATCTGATCCAGTAAATTCCACTTCTGGATGTTTCTCTGAAGAAAACGAAAACACTAACTTGAAGAGAGATCTGTGCCTCTGTGTTCACCGCAGCATTATTTGTAATAGCCAAGACTCGGAAACAACCTAAACATCCATTGATGGATGAATGGATATTTAGCCCATGAATGGAATATTATTCAGGCCTAAAAAAAAAAAAAAAAAAAGAATCTTGCCGTTTGTGACAATACGGATGGACCTTGAAGGCATTGTGCTAACTGAAATAAGAGGGAGACAAAAATCCTGTGATTTCACTAATATCTGGACTCAAAAAAAAAAAAAAAAAAAGAGCTAATCGATACAGGGAACAATTCGCAGTTGCCAGAGGTGAGGGTTGCAGGGTAAATAAGTCCTGGGGTTATAATGTACAGCTAATGATCGTAGCTAATACTGTACTGCATATTTGAAAGTTACTAACAGGCTGGATCTTAAAAGTTCTCAAATAAAAAGAAAAGTACCTTTTTTTTCTGTGTCTCTCCTTAAATAAGTGGCTCCTTCTCCTGCCTTTTCACCCCCCCATAAGAGTCTGTGTCTTGTGAAGCAAAACAATATAGAAAAGAGCTAGTGGGTAGATTCCGACTGGCAACGTAAGGAAACATGCAACATTAAAATGTCATTTTAATGACAGTGGAGGTGGAGTGGGGCTGATTGAGGGGGGAGAGCGGGGGAGAGGGAGCAGAGAAGAGCAGAAGTGGACACCGTGAGGCCAGTTCTCTTTCAGAGGGTGACATTTGACCTCGGTCAGCGGTGCCTCGGAGCTGTGAGCAGAAAGCGAAGGCTTCAGGCACAGAAGCTTCTCTGGGCCCCTGTATTCAGCATGCCCTCCGCTGGGAAAGGTGGTCCAGGTAGAGCCACGACGGTCCAGCTCACCCCACCCCAGCCCCCTCAGCGATCTTCGTCCAGCCCATCCCAGAAGTGCTGACAACCCTTTTCCATCTTGGCAACGGAGAGCGAACAATCCCCATTCCACTCCTGGGAAGCCTGCGGCCTGTACCTCTCCGTGTCTAATGCACGCTGAGCCCATTTCTTTTTATTTTTCCCGAAGGGGGAATATGAGCATGGATTTGAAGACTGGCACCTTCCTGCTGAGGTGGGCACTAACTTCCTCGACAAATATCCAAGGAACGAAGCGTCCAAGGAAAGGCGTCCACGGACAAACACGCAGGCTGCACTGGGTTTCGGCGGGCGCGCCCGTCCTCAACAGATCCAGGAGCCACCCGTGTGGATCTGAACACCCGCTCCTGGTCTCGTGGGGCTGTGTCACCAGCACGGCGCCCGGGGGACACCCAAGGTCTGGGCTTCCCTTCCTCGCATCTGGATACCAGCCATAAACACGAACACCGAGAGCACATGTTCTGTGCCAGGCACAGACCAGGGCTTCGCGGGATACGTATATACATTTATCTATATGGTTCTATAGGTATTTATTTAGAAACATTGCAATTCACTTCCTCTTTATCAGAACACAGCAAGCTAGATGCCAGTATCACTCCCATCTTCCAGAAGAAGATCCGGTGGCCCAGATAGAATAATCTGCCCAGGGACGCACAGCTCTAGGACGACAGAGCTGGGATTTAAGCAGGTGGTCAGGCTGTAGCGTTGTGCTCCCGACACCACACCCCATCGTTTGGGGGGATTTTCCCCGGTCAGTCTCCTTGCCTCCACCCTCCCACTGCCTCTTCAAAGCCAGCCTGGGGACCGTGGCTTTCTCCAGACACGGGTGTCAACACGTTCCTCTCTAGGATGGAGCCCACGATGGCTCAGCATCCTCTTCTCCCTTCTGTCATCCAGCACTCTCACACAGTTTATCTGGCTCTGACACCCAGCTGACCTGCATGCCACTTTTGGGGCCCCTCCTCGTTATGGACCTTCACCATCCGTATCGTAACACGGTCATGACCCGGTTTATCTGCAAATGTTTCAGGTAAAAATTCTGGATCGCTGCTGATTTTCTCCCTTATTATTTTGCAAACTGACCGAGGGAAAGGACTGTTTGTCTTTCCTCTGCAAGGTTAGTAGAGGTAAAATTCTAAGGAAATGAAATTCTGCCCACCAATTCATAAAATTCCACCATTAGAGAGGTTCATTTCTTCGGCTTGACTTTGTATTCCCTTAAAATGAAAATGCTCTTGGGGCGCCCGGGTGGCGCAGTCGGTTAAGCGTCCGACTTCAGCCAGGTCATGATCTCGTGGTCCGTGAGTTCGAGCCCCACATCAGGCGCTGGGCTGATGGCTCGGAGCCTGGAGCCTGCTTCCGATTCTGTGTCTCCCTCTCTCTCTGCCCCTCCCCCGTTCATGCTCTGTCTCTCTCTGTCCCAAAAATAAATAAAAAACGTTGAAAAAAAATTAATAAAAAAAAAATGAAAATGCTCTTAGCAGGAGTTACCAATTGAGCATTTCCAGCCATTCATTCTTAGAATGGAAAAGTTGATAAGAATCTACTCCTGTGCCCACATTTGAGGGAATGGAGGGAAATAAGAACAAGAGTATGAGAACACCAAATGTAAAGATTAAGAGAGAAAAAAAAGGATGTACTATCAAGGGAGAAAAAGGCACAGAAAATGGGTGTCAGTGATGCCCCAGGACAACTTATCTGCCCAATAATTCTGTTGCCCCAAAGCACACCAACTTGTCCCTGCCCCTGACACTTGCATTTTGAGCTCAACATTTTGGCAAAGATTTTCTAAGGCATGGGCATGGGCTCATGTTCCTTTTTCCCTTCTGACTTTTACTCCCCACCCGCCAGCAGCCGATGCAGCAGGCCTGTAGCCACGCAATCGGGACTCACAATTGGGACCGTCGATCATTGGGTTGCAGTCCAACCGCTTGTCTGCCTACCTGCCCTCCTTCACCAACGCGCCTTGGACTTCTACCCACCTCCAACATTTCCAGGACTGGATTCTCTGAGTTGAAGGCTTTTGTTGCAAGCCAGAGTTTGGGGCATGAAGCCTGGCATCTAAGGTCCTTCAGCGAATCCATTGTTTAGATGCTTTCATTTCCAGGAACAATGGCTCCCCTACCCCCACCTCTCCGTCCCTTCAAAGGGCACCACTTTGTAACAGCAACAGCAGCACATCACGATATCATTTCTGATATCCATAGGTTTCGGCATTCAGTAACTGGGTTTTATTCCAGGAAAAAGCAATATTCTTTGACAAATAAGCCATTTGCTGAGCAGTTTAAATGACATTGCAAAGAGTGACACTACAAACCAATGAGCCTGTTTTCCCTGCTCCTATTCACTGCAAAACAGCTAATGCCCCAGATAAAGAGTGTAGATCACATGTGACTTATAACGTGAATACAGCGCTGTATAAAGAGCCACACGAAAAGGCTGCCCTGATCAGTCACTCTGCTTCTGAGAGAGCCAACCAAGCTGAATCTTTTCCTTTGAAATCTTGGAATAAGAAAACACCATCACCCCAGATCCTTGAGGGTTTTCTTAAATGGCTTCCATTCCTTAAACCTTTCCCTTCTCGTCACTAGCGTGGCAAAGCCCAGGTCTCTGTTAGCCCTGGGACTATTGTAACCTGCTTTAATGCAGGGCGTTTCCAGGAGGCAGATGTTTTAACTAGCAGGGGAAAGAAAGGTCTGTTTCTTATTGACGGAACCCTAGCATGTGTAATAGAACTTCAAAGATGTGAGGCCAGATTGGGCAGGCAACATCAAAAGCTTTTGACTAGTGCTGAGTAAACCTTGTATTCTGACATACAAGTTCTTATCTATTCTGCTCCAGACTTGAGAGAAGGAGGCTGCATCTAACCAAATCACATTGTTTTTCCTCACAGCTGCCAACTTGGAAAAATATCAGGGCACAATGGGACCATTAAAAAAAAGAAAGACACACACACACACACACAGACGTGTTTTGTTAGTTCCTAAGCAACACAATATCGCCAAGACGGGGACTCTTAGAAAAAGGAGAAGACATTTGCTACACTTCCCTATTGAGGCCACTGGCTAATCCTAATTTTTATCTTTTTATAAAGAAATTAATCGAATGAACTTGGACAAAGTCTGTGTCTCCCCCACCCATCTACAACCCTGTCACAGTGTCCCTGTTTCTTTGCTAAACCCTCACTCTCCGATGAGGCCAAATCAATGGTTTAATTATATCTAATTCAAACAATGAAGCTATTTCCTGATTTAACATAAAAAAAACACTAAATTCATTTATTTTTAAAATGGTTTAAAGGAATTATAGTCACTTCTTCGGATTACCTGCTTTTTCCATTATTAAAAAAGAAAAAAAAAACTTTAAAATGTGTTTCATTTCGACGTAACTGGAACATAATAATATTTCCCCAGTCTGGGAACCAGAGAAAACCGGGATGGCCATCTTTCTATCAAAGTCTGTATGTGTCTGCCTCATGTGGCTTTGTTTCAAAGCACCCAGTTATTTCCTCTGAGAATGTCTATGTGTGTCAGTACTGGGGCAGGGAGGAAGAGCCCCACAGAAGGAAATTAGTTTTAAACCTGGAGTTTTCCTCCTACATGGAGAACACATTTCTTTAATCAATGGGTCCTTCTGAAGGTCTTGCGTGTGGGATCTGTCAGGGATGGAATCCGCCCCAGCCTGCCTTCCGCAGAGCTCGGCCACCGGGAGCTCTCTCTGAAGCAGACAGATCCGCTTGTCAGTCCCTGTGCTTTTTGAAGCACTCTGCCAGCTTGGCCCCGATGGCCCAGCCCCATCCTGATCTCCTGCCCCTCAGCTCTGAGCCTCTGTGTCCCCTCAGATGGTTGTCTCCGTATTTACAGAAGCCTACACAAGAGACCGTGTCGACCAGGGCAATGATTCTCAACCTCGGGTAAGACTCAGGAACCCAGAACCCTGCTAGTCTAAGAGTATACCAGGGACCAGGAGCTTAGCCTCACCTGTATGCCTGCAGGAAATGCAGACTCTGGGCCCTGGGCCCAGGCCTGCATTCACCCAGCTCCTCGGGGGGACCTTTGTGCACATCCGGTTTGAGAAGCACTACCCCGGAGTCTTTCAGTATACGCATGCCCAGGCTCCCACCCGAGGTCTTGGGGATGATTTGGAGTGACATCCTGGATCCCGTGTCTCAAAAGTGCCCCCGGGGGGATCTGCTCTGTCCCAAGGCTAAGAACCAGTAGTGAGAGGCTCAGAAGCATCAGACAGACCCAAGCTGCAGTTTGGGCTTCTCTACTTAGTAGACAGTGACTATGCGTTTGTTAGAAATGAGCTAAAGGGACACAGAGATGCTTAACACTTAGGGAACTATCTGTATTAAGTTCAAAGAGCCCCGGGGGACAGCCATCTCTGAGCCCCCCTGGTTTCCTTCTACCCTTCCCTGTCCCTGCCATGTCTTTGACCCACCCTCTTCCCTGTCTCCAAAGCCCAGCCACCTACAAGGCATTTTGAAAATGCTGCCTTCTGCTGCCGCTACTCCTGGAGTCCCTTTCTGCCTCCGCTTGCACTCACTCAGTCCTCACAACCGCTTCCCTTCTCTGTCCCCGTGTCCCCTTCAGTGGCTGGCCCTGTTCCTTACCTGAGCAGACACCCCACAGAAATTGGTTAAGTCTAACTGAAGTCATGCTTTACTGGTCATTCAAAAAAGCTCTCCATTTTACAGATTGAGGCTACCAAAAAAAAGGGGGGGGGGGTGGCAGTATTTCTACTGAATATTAGTTTCAAAAGGACACATCTTTCCAGGCCAAAGTCAGCAGAATATTGAGGCAATTCATCTATTCGGTGAAGCAATTATTAGACCAAAAACCTATAATTGGAAGAAACATAAGCATTTAAAGACTTACTTAGCATATTCCACTGTCAAGCCTGAGAGTGTGAATTATCAGAGTATGACATTATTTTAACTTTGGTTTGTGACATAAGTTATTTTAGAGCATCTTTCACTCACGGGTGCTTTAATCAAAGAAATCCAATTTGGCCCGCCCATTCTCATTTGAATGGTTTTACACTGACAAGGAAGGGGGGTTGGCATCAGGGTCGAAGGTTGTTGTGCCGCCCGAAGCAGCATAGGCACGAGGCTAGATCGCCCAGATTCATTACATAATTTCTCACCCCTCCACATCGTTTGACCTGGGTCAATAGATTTTTAATTCACTTGATAAAAAGTGGACCCCTGCCCTGGATGACTCACAGGCCACATGATATTGACCCAATGACCCAGCAGTCCTATTTCAATTATAGAGGCAGATGAAAAGTTCCTCACTAGCAAAAAAAATGAATTCTCCTCCCAGGGAGAATTCGGTTAGCAAAGGGTCTTCTATTGTGGGCAGAGAATTCTACCCTCTTCAGGACTCTCCCACAAAATTGGATTCTTCTTTGGGGACCATGAGAAAACGAGTCTCTTTTTTCAGCTGGGACACAGGTCAGTAACCAGAGCAAGACGAGACCCTCACACCTCTGGGCTTCTGAGCAGAGTTGGGATGATCCCCATCGTGAGAATGGCACCCCATCTTTTCATGTGGACCTGTATTAAAAGCATCATGGCCACACTTTTCTTTGAGCATCCACCGTGAGCCAGGCATTTCCCATACGATATCTCATTTAATTCTTAACAATAACCCTGAGGCAAATAGTTTCATCAACCTTTTGGCAGATGAAAAAAACAAACAAACCTGGAACTCATTGAGGTAAAGTGGTCCTAAATCATACAGCTAATAAGCAATAGAGCTGGGCTTAGTACCATGACCCCCGGCTCTAACTACGACTTGTGCTGCAGCCTCTTGACCCTATGCCCTCCTACACCAACTTTACAGGTTACCCTTCCTGCTTCTGGTTCCGTGTCCAGCTGTTTTCTAAGAGGGCCCACTTTCCTCGTGCTTACCTGTACCCACCAGACATGGCAATGACTTCATTCAACTTGCTGTGGAAGGGATTTGAGGAAAGTCTTTGGTCTCCTTGAAGCTGTGTGTTTTGCATTTCTTTGTAGCCTTGCAACTTCGATAATGTCCCAAACTCACCTTGGGTTCTCAGTACCTGCTGTTGAATGATTAAGTGAGGGAACAGCTACTGAATGCTATTCAGGCGGTGATTCCACACTTCTGCCCTGACCACAAATGATCTATTTAATTGATTTTAGTGACTCCACAGTAGCTGTTATATTACCTCAGGGCAAAATTACTCATTTCTTGCTTCTAAGACTTAGTAATTTATATGCTGAACATGTAATAATCTATTATATCAAATATCCACTCCAATTTTTTTTTTTTTTTAAATAGCTTGCTGCAGAGCATAAGAGCCCTGGATACACAAAGTAAGTGCCGGTGACTTATGAGTTTGCGCAGAAGAGCCTTCTGTTCTCAACACAGCTGTCTCAGAAAAACATAGCAAAGAGTGTGGAAGGAAGCTGGGTAGGTAAATATTAGAAGAAGCCTTTAAGAGCAGCCCTGATCACTGGATCCTTAGGATGTGCTCATCAGGCAAGGATGCCCTAATAATGGTTAATATTGATACAGCATTTTACAGTGCAACAGACAGGCAATAGGAAGGCTGTTTTTCTGAAGATAAGCAAGTGGGGGCACGATAGACTAAGCGCACAACCTCAGACCAGAGATTAAGGCACTCAACAGCAAAGAGCAGGCATCAGAGGGTGGGACCGCCCGCATGGTGGTCTATAAACAGCACGGCTGAGGGCAAAGGAATCTTTATCTCCAAGTCCAGCATCCCTGGCCACTCCATCTAACCCGACAGTGAGTAGAAGCATGATGGGGAGGGGAAAAGAAAGAGGGGGGTGGGTAACAGGCAGAGAGCACCCCCATGCTCTCCTGTTCACTTCCCTGACTCTCCCACTGGAGCAGTGGCCACTGGCTGCTTCTTCCCAATAGCAGGGATTGTTTGCGAGGCCATGATAGTTTGCAGAGCCTGCCTCTTTTCCATCTTTCGTCCTTGACTCACAACTCCCTAAATCAGTGCCAGCATAAAGAGCGCTCCTTCCCACCCCCTCGCTGAGGTCAGCTTGAAGGCCTGGCTTCGGGGTCAGGCCCACCTGGGTTTGAATCCAGACATCATTGCTTGCAAACGTGATATTGGGCAAGGAACTCAATCTTGCGGAGCTTCAGTCTCCTCCTCTTCAAAATGGGCCTAACTTGTCTGCCTCTTCAAGTCCAATCAGGGCTAAATTGTATGAAATAGACTAAGCATCTAACCAGATCCAAGGGCCGGGAAACCATGCTCTGTAAATCCTAGTTCTTTTTCCTGTTGCTTCTACTTTTTTGTCCCTCCCAAGCTACTCCATCTTTTGCTGCGATGTAACTAGAAACAGCTGGGAAGTACCTGGTGAGGTTTTGCTTCATTCCATATGTCCTTGAAATGAATCTTCAGTCCTCTGTGCTCCTCTTCTCACCATTAAACCCCTTTCCTTTCATCTCTGGGTAAATCTGGAAACCAGAAGATGCTCTGGCCTCTCATGGCAAAGAACTGGGGCTGATCTGGTTAATAATCCCCCCGAAAGGTCTGCAGAGTGACTCACATTTTGGTTTTCCAGGACTCACCCAGTTTGGGAACTGAAAGTCTCACATCCTAGGAAATGCCCCACCCCAAGGGAACCAGGGCATCTGATCACCCCCCTTGTCTGCAACGCAGTTTCAGAGACAAACAGAAAGCTCATCACTCCTCAGATTTGCAAATAAGAGCAAGTGACTCAAATAAAACTCAGTCAAAATCTATATGAGACACACAAGTCCCATGCTCCTGTGCCTGAGTCTTCTTGTCAGTCAGCAGAGGGTCACTTGAGAGTGGCCCCATAAAGGACCTCAAATGCTGTTCTTCCTGACAACCCACAGGCTGGAGGGGACAGGTAATGGGAGAATTACAAAAGCCACCTGCTTCTCATAGTACAAAGAACACTCTTCAGGCCTTATTGCTGAATGAAAGACAGCAAATGCATACCCAGAAGGGAGATTGTTAGAGTACTAATTGAGTGACACTGCTGACCCAGGAAAAGCAATGTTCCCAGGACAGGAAGTAGGTTTCTCCACTCTTGCCACACCAGAGGACAAAAGCCTACATACCCGAATTGTTTGGACATTGAGAGAATCCCAACTTTTCCACATTTACCAGCTTACTGCTTAATTCCCCTATGGCTGGATTTCCTGGACTATATATTATAGGGTTGTTGTGAAGAATTAATAAAATAATCCATGTGAAATGCCTAACACAGCTTTCATTTCCGGTATTATGGAAGATCAAATTACTTGAAGACACTCCCAATATGAAACACCTAGAAAATGCTGAATAGATTATAATGAACATCCTTTTAAAAGCAATAACTGGGTTTATAAGAAAATGAGGGAAATTTCCAGAGACCCAAAATAAAGGGAGAGCTAAACACCAGAGTGGAAAGCCTGAGCAGATGCCCCAGCTGCTTATGGAGGGCAGCCAGATTTGGTAATGCAAGGGCCTGGGCGTGAATGTCCACATCTAATCAGGAGATTGGGCCTTGAGTCCACGTGATGAAGGAAGTGGAATTCACACATCTCTCTTTCCTTTTCCCCCACAGAAGATCAGAAGCCTTGAAGTGCTACCTTAGTTGTAGGAGGGAGTAAGCAAAATCTATACTCTGACTCAGGAAGATGATCAAGAAGTTTAGCTGTCTTAAACTAGGCTCTGGATAAAGAAAAGAAATAATCTCCTCTTGCAATTCATGACCACAGGCTTGCATTCATGTGGGTTTGGGGCTCAACTTTGCTCTAGATGCATGATATAAACAATTAATGTCAGAAGGGACTGAGGCCTATGATTCTTGTGTGCCCTGCACAAACAAAGGGACAAAAATTTCTTCAAGCTGGAAGAGTCCCTCAGGTAAATGTCTATTACTCTAGTCACAATCCAAATTTATGAAGGACACAAGGAGGCAATCCACAATGAGTGGGAGTCAGGAAATACAGCAAAGAGCAGAATTCTGACCCCTGACAACACCCACTTAAAATAAACTATCAGAATTAAGCTAAAAACTAAACTTGTTTTAGAAGGTTAACTATATAAAAGAATTTTTTAAAAGCACAATACAATGATGATTATATTGAGAAAAGAACAAATAGAATTTCTAGAAATGAAAAACATAGTCATAGTTTAACCAGCAGAATAGATACAGCCAAAGAGAGAATCAGCAAACTGAAAAATGGACAAAAGTATGAAATACCTAAAGGTATAAGGTGAGGGCACCCAAATGCAGCAAAGAAAGGCAGAGATATATGAAAGAGAGGCTAAGATTTGAGGATGATAGAACAAGAAGTTTAAACACACATCTAATGGGAATTTCAGAAAAAGAGGAAAAAGGCAACTTCAATGGAAAAAGGGCTGAGAAGCTTCATAAAATGAAAAAAGATGTCAGCTCATGGGGCACCTGGATGGCTCAGTTGATCTTAAGCATCCAACCCTTGATTTCAGTTCAGGTCACGATGTTACTGTTTGTGGGATTGGACCTTATGTCGGATTCTGCACTGGCAGCCCATATCGTGCTTGGAATTCTCTCTCTCCCTCTATGTCTCTGTCTCGGCCCCTCCCCCATGCTCTCTCTCTTTCTGTCTCTCTCTCCATCTCTCTCAAAATAAATAAATAAACTTTAAAAAAAGATGTAAGCTGATTAACCCTAAGTGCAATAAAAATTAATTCACATCTAAATACATTGCAGTGAAAGTGCAGAACATAAAAAACAAAGAAAAGATGTGGAACAAAACACAAGTTCCTTCAAAAATAATTATTATTGGATGGGCAGTAGCCCTTTTGTCCAACATTTTATTATAAAACATACAGCAAGTTGACAGAACTTCACAGTGAGAACCTGTATTCCCACTACTTAGATTCGACCAGTAACATTTTACTGTATTTGCTTCATCATATATCTATCCTCTATCCACGCCTGTCTTCATCCATCAATCCCTCATAAGTTTTTTAAATTTTTTTATTGTTTTTTATTTGGGCATATTTTTTGTATGTGTGCATTTCAAAGACAATTATAGGCATTGCTACACTTCCCCCTAAATGATTCAACAAGGATATTATTAAATAGAGTTCAATATGTTTTTGCAGGTGCTTTCTATTGCTCTCAAATTTACATACAATGAAATGCACAAATCATAAATGTAAGTTTCTATGTGACCCAAACCTTTATCAAATATATAACCATCAACCCCAGAAATTTCCTTCCTGTTTCTTTTCCTTCAAAGTCAACCACTATACTGATATTTCTCTGCCATGGATTAGTTTTACCTGTTCTGGAATTGCACATAAGTGAAATCGTGCATTTTAATATAAGGCTCCGTTCACGTAGCACACTGATTTTCATATTGATTCATGATGCTGCATGTATCAGCACTGTATTCCTTTTTATTGTTGACTAGTTTTCCCTTGTACGAATATACCAGTTTGTTTATTCCCCTACTGATGGGTATCTGAGCTCCTTCCATTTTAGAGATAAGGAAAAAAAGCCTTTATGAACACTCTTGAAAAAGTTTTTTTGTGAACATACATTTTGGGAACACTGTATCTCCTTGGTAGATACCTAAGAGTGGACTAGCTGGGGTCATAGAGTAGGTGTCCATCTATAAGACATCACCAGACTTTTCTCCACATTGGTTGTATAATTTTACACTCCCAACAACGTATGAGAGTTCCAGTTGTTACACATCTTTGTCCACACTTACTGTTGTCAATCTTTTTAATTTTAGCCATTCCAGTGGGTGTGCACTGGTATCTTATTGTCATTTTAGTTTGCATTTTTTTGATGAGTAATAACGTTGAACACTTTCTCATGGGCTTTTTGGCCAGTTTATATCTTCTTTTACTAAGTGCCTATTCAAATCTTTTGCTGACAACACTCTATTGCACAGCAACAAAATAAAACAGAAAACAATAGAATAGTATTTTATCAGTTAGGGTCAAGTCAGGAGACTGAAACCACACCAGCAGTTTAAACAGGAAAAATTTAATATAATGAATTATCAACTGGTAAAAGGTGGTTAATTACTAAAATGGACCAAACAAACTCTACAGTATAAGAGATAGAAATTACAAACACGACACACACACATGCACACACACACACACACACACACTGCTACCCTTAGGAAAGAAAGGAAAGTGAACAAGAAAAGAACTTAAAATCTCAGAGGACAGGACCCTGCAAAGTTGAAACTCAGACCTCTGAGAAGAGGGCATGGTTGCCATAGGAACATGATGCCCACAGATATGGTGGCAAAGAAATTGGTCATTGATAAGCCATGAGATCTAAGAGCCACCCTCTAATGTGGTAACAAAGAAACTGGCTAGAGGGTGTCACAGATAAACAAGGATCCTTACATTTGATTTGCTCCCTGTTAGGCAAAAAACCAGAACAACAGAAGAAAAAAAGGTTTCCTTTTTCCTTCTTCCTCTTCCAGCCTTGTAGTGTCCCTCTGGTGCCCTCTCTTGGCAGAGCCTAACACGAAGCCTTCTGGTGAGAGAGAAATGTAATCTAGAGAGTTCAGGTATGATATCACAAAGTAAAGCAAAGAAGGATGGATTTGGACTTGAGAGGCAATAAATTAATAACAAGCACAAATATCTTCCAAGTGCTGAGGGGAAAAAAAAATACCTGTGAACCTAGACTTCTATACCCAGTTAACCTAGCATTCAAGAGTAAAGGCACACCACTGACTAAAAATGGTTTATTTTTTTACACTTTATTCAATACATATAAGAGAAAATATGTAACATATACATAAATTAAGACTTTTTCAGGCAATCAAAAACTGAGAATGTGTAACTTACAAACCCCCTAATGCAAGAACTACCTACCTTCCATCAAGAAGATGAAAATTGAATCCAGAAAGAAAATTTAAAATGCAAGGGGAAAAAATGGTGAGCAAAACAACTGGTAAACGTATGGGGAAAATATAAACAAGAAAGAATAAACAAGAAATATTTAAATCATCAATAATGATATAAAAATAACTAATTTGTGGTATGAAAGCAAAGAGTAATTAAAATGTTTGACAACAATTTGGGAGACAGGAAGAAATGACCAGTTGAAATGTTTTAAGCTCTTTGAATTTCTGGAAAGAAGGTAGAGTTTAAGGCCTTACCATTTAACAATACGGAAAACAATGCTATCGGTGCTCTCTAGCAGTCTACAACACAATCCTGGATGACACATTCTAAGTCAAGTATATATGCTATTTTATGTTAGGGCTGTCTTTAAGAACAAAAATAGAACAAACAAAATTAAAATCAGTAGAATAGAGAATAAAGAGAGCTTTATCTACTCAAAATAAAGTAGGAATAAAGAGGAAAAAGAAAAAAAGCTTAAACCACAACAAATGAAAAACACAAAATCTTCAGGAGAAATAAATTTAAATGTATCTGTGATTCCAATAAATACGAATGAAATAAACTTCCCCAGATTTAAGACAGAGATTTTCTTGCCTTAAAAAATCAGCTATGCACACTATACAAAAGACGTAGCTAAAATTTAAAACATATAAATATTTTAAGTGAAAGGATAGAAAAAAAACATATTAGACAAATACTATCTAATAGAAATCTGATGTCACCTTATTAATTCCAGATGAAATAGATTTCAAGAATTGTTAGAGGTAGAGGTACTTTATTTTTTTTTAATTTTTTTTTTCAACGCTTATTTATTTTTGGGACAGAGAGAGACAGAGCATGAACGGGGGAGGGGCAGAGAGAGAGGGAGACACAGAATCGGAAACAGGCTCCAGGCTCTGAGCCATCAGCCCAGAGCCCGACGCGGGGCTCGAACTCACGGACCGCGAGATCGTGACCTGGCTGAAGTCTGACGCTTAACCGACTGCGCCACCCAGGCGCCCCAGAGGTAGAGGTACTTTATAATGATTAAAAGAATAATTCATCAGAAAAAAAGATAATTACAGAAAGTTCTATTGACATGAGCTTTGAAATATACAGAACAAAAATTAATAGGGTTTCAAGAAGAAATTGGCAAATCCATCCTCACAATGAGAGATAATAATATACTTTTTTCAAATCAGTAGGTCGAGCTGACAGAAAAATCAATAATGATGTAGAAGATTCCACAACATAATTAACAAAGTCTAAAGTCATATAAAGAACTGTTCAGGCAATTTTATGGAATACATTCCTTTCAAGCACACATGAGGCACTCATAACACTTCTCATACGCTAGGCTGCCAAGCAAATTTCAATAAATACCAAAGAAGTGGTATCATACACACCAAGGATCTTGACCATTGTACAAGTAATTTAGAAGTTAATTACAAAAAAACTTTGAAGATGTTAAAAGCCTACTTCTAAGTAAAGTGAATAACACATGTCCTTTTATAAATGAAATAATTAGCTCCAGAATCTGACTTCCAAGGATATTGAATATGCAATGCTGACTCCCCTAAACCTGTCCCTCCAACAATTGACTTTCAGGATTTTAAAAAGTACTCTTGGGGCTCCTGGGTGCCTCAGTCGATTGAGTGTCCAACTTCAGCTGAGGTCATGATATCATGGTTCACAAGTTCGAATCCCATGTCGGGCTCTGTGCTGACAGCTCAGAGCCTGGAGCCTGCATCAGATTCTGTCTCTCTCTCTCTCTCTCTCTGCCCCTCCCCAGTTCATGCTCTCTCTCTCTCTCTCTCAAAAATAAATAAAAACATTAAAAATAAAATAAAAAATACTCTCACCTGAAAAGTTTGCCTTATCATATTCTTCCTGGGACAGCCACATCCAGGTAGAAAATATCCCTGCCACTCTTCCAAAGGACAAAATAATGGTCTCAAAGCTGAATTGGGCTGTCTGCTCTCCAAAATGCTTGAGAATAAAGGGGGTGGTCACTGAGATTGGAATGTGTAATTGATGGGTGAGGGGACCCTGAGAACAAAAATGCTTCAGTGTTTGTCCAGAGTTCTCCCCAAGAAAAGACTGTGCTGGTGTATATGCCTGGCTACTACTAAAGTTGTAGCCCTAGGGCAGGGTTTGCAGTTTGGCCAGGCAAGAGTCTAGAAAAAAGAGGTAAGTGGGGCACTTCATGCAGCATCCCTAGGCAAATGGAAGTGTAAGTTATTCCACCTTAAGTGAGATACAATGGCAACCTGGTTTATCAGTCTGTCTCTGGTGAGCTTGATAAATATAACAGTAGTCCTCTAAAGGGTCCGTTCTCAGCCGGGGCAATATTGCCCCCAAGGGGCAAAATTTGATTGGGGGAAGTAAAAATGCTTAAATATTACAATGACTTATGGACTTCCAAAGGGCCAAAGAACATAAATAGATATATGGTATACCTATATACCTCGGTATACCTGTGGTATATAACTTCATGGGAGAGAGGGAACAATTAGGGGGGAAAAAAGTCTTAAAAGGCTCTATAAGGGAGCAACGCTTTAAAACACAAAAAAGAAAGTTTGAGAAATACCCGTGAGGAGAGAGGATAACATCCATGAGTAGGCAGATACACAGGAGGCTGGCGATATGATCCTTCCCTTAGGTAATCCCCACCTAGTCAACGGACAGACTAATTAACTAACCTCTCCTTCATTAACAGCTTTTAAACTTCAGGAAAAGGCATCAGTCATACGTCTAAAGGGCCATAGAGCTCAATTCTCAACTTCCCAATCAACCCTCAACAAATATTTGGTGGTTTTTGTATTTCTATCTGTGCTGTACAATATGTTGGGCACTACCCACATGTGGTTCCTGAGCGTCTAAAATGTGTCTGGTCCAAAGTGAAATGTGCAGTGAGTATAAGATGTTGAGAGACACCCCTTCGTGGATCTCTCTCGCTCTCACGCATTTTGCTCGGTATGAATCTTAGCCTTTTGGGGCTGATGTAACAAAATTACCATAGACTAGGTAGCTTAAACAACAGAAATTTATTTCTCACAGTTCTGGAGGGTGGAAACCCAAAACCAAGGTGTCGGCAGATTCGGTGTCTGCTGAAGGCCCGCTTCCTGGTTTGCAGACTGCCATCTTCTCACTGTGTCCTCACATGGCAGAGGGGGTGAGGGCGCTGTCTGGGGTCTCTGTTCTAAGAACACTAATCCCACTCATGAGGGCTCCATCCTCATGACCTAATCACCTCCCCAAAGCCCCATCTCCAAATATTATCCCACTGAGGACTTGATTTCAACATATGAATTGGGGGGACACAAACATTCAGTCTATAGCAATATGCCAAGAATATAAGACTCTGATCGCTTTTTACCTAGGGCATGTATCAGAATTGTGCTTGTAGTGAGCATCCTTGAGGGATGTGATATCTGCCTTTGGGACAAAGTAGGCTTGCCTTCTGCTTTCTATAAAAGGGTGAGTTCCCTAGGCTCAGGGTTCTTCAGCAGTCACATAAACCCATTATATGTGCTACAACCACCTGGGCCCTCCACGTCACCCCCATGGGACTTTAGACACGTATCGGTTTTCTGTTGCAGAGTAGCAAATTATCACAAATTTGGCAACTTAAAATACTACCCATTTATCAGCTCATGGTTTTGTAGGTCATAAGGCCACACAAAGCTCTCCGCTCAGGGTCTCAAAGGCTGAAATTAAAGGATCACCAGGCTGAGTTCTGATCTGGGGATGCTGGGGTACAATCCACTTCCAAGTTCTTCCAAGTTCCGGTTGTTGGCAGAAGTTAACTCCTTGTGATTGTAGCACTGAGATTCCCCCATTTTCTTTGCTGACTGTCAGCAGGGGCCACTGTCAGCTCATAGAGGCCTCCTGCATTCCTTACGACATCATGGTCTTTGTGTCAAAGCCAACAGTGGAGAATTTCTTACCATCAAATCCCTCCCATGTTTTCGATCTCTGTGACTTCTCTGTCTCTGACCTCTACACCCAGATTTTAAAAGGCCATGTGAGTAGATCACACCCACCTGTTTAGTTGCCCTATTTTACATTCAACTGATTTCAGGCTTTAATTATGTCGGCAAAATCCCTTCACAGGGATTGAATAACTAAGGAGAAGCTGTGCATATATAAGGGACTGGGAATATCTGGGGCCACTTTAGAATTCTGCCTATTTCAGGAACCAGGGGAACTGAGGCAAACGTGTTGGTGCTCATGCTGCTGCTGTGCCCTGAGTAATAAAATCCTTTATCTCTGAGCCAAGGATCTCATCTCTTTTGCCAAAATATGTGAAATTGTGTAAAAAGCTTGTAAGAAAGGTAAAGTCAAATCCCAGACCTGCCATAAAATACACACTGGTTTTCAGAGACTTCATTAATAATTTTTAAGTTGATTACATGTTGAAACAATATTATTGGGGCACCTGGGTGTTCCAGTCTGTTAGGCATCCGACTTCGCTCAGGCCATGATCTCACATTTCTTGGGTTCAAGCTCTGCATCGGGCTCTGCACTGACAGTGCGGAGCCTGCTTGAGATTCTCTCTCTCCCGTCTCTTTCTGCCCTCTCCCCACTTGTGCTTTCGCTCTCTCTCAAAAATAAACTTAAAAAAAAAAGAAAAAAAAAGTGCTACTATTATGGATATATATGATTCAGTAAGGTACATTATTAAAATTAATTTCATCTCTTTATTTTAATGTTTAATGGGGTTACTAGAAATTAAAATTACATATGGAGGAAGCTTACATTGTATTTCTATCGGACAGTGCTGGACCCTACGTTTGGCTACTACCAAAGTCCTAGGCCTTTTGGTAGGGGTTGCAATATGGCAACCAAAGAGTCAACTGTGTCCTATAGATGTTTTGTTTGGCCTACACAATGTTGAAAAATTTTTATTGTTTAGATGCCTTTAAAGAGGGACATGTATCTTCAGGCATGCTCCAGGCCTCAACATTCCTTAGTGTTTTTCACCTGGCTTATTTGTACATTTATTTTACCTAACTGGATTCTGTAAGCATTTAAATTTTGTGACTCTTATAGACACACTTATATTTTTGTTAGGCATATTAAGCAATATTAATATAGGAGAAATACCAAAGAATAACATTCAACCAGATGTTAACCTGCATGGATGGCCCAAAAGGGCTATTAAGAGTTTCAAAAGGAAGCAGTCTTCATGGGCAGTATGGTGACAATGAGTCAGTAGGCCTGGTTCTAGGCCCAGCGCTGTCACTGATTTCACAGGGAGACCTTAAGCGAGTCATTTGCCCTCCGTGGGCCTCTGTTCCCTCAACAGCAAAGCGAAGGCCTCAAAGTTCCTTCTGAAGATCTAAATGTGATGGTTTTGCTGGCTAAAGCAATTAAAAAGAGCTACATGGGAAAGCAGGGCTTGAAGATCCCAGCTTCTCTGTCCTTTGTACGTGATTTCCTCACTGTGATTGGCCTCAAAGGAAGGAGGAAGGAGTCAAGAAGACCAAACCCTAAAGAGTTTTCCTGTGGTTAGTTTGTC
This sequence comes from Lynx canadensis, assembly GCF_007474595.2. Classification (NCBI taxonomy): domain Eukaryota; kingdom Metazoa; phylum Chordata; class Mammalia; order Carnivora; family Felidae; genus Lynx; species Lynx canadensis. The sequence goes on from NC_044319.2 coordinate 29,866,205, forward strand.
AAAGAAGGAAGTCAAGACGTTGTGTTCCAGTGTCGCTTTGTGTTCTCTACGGATGTAGATCATTCCGGTTGGGGGCCTGTACCCCAAATGGTAGGTAATCAAGAGCTGGCAGCGTCTTGATGCCTGCATCTGCCCCCCACTCCTTTCCACCTCCAACAATGGCATTTCCTGAAATCCTGAAGCAGATGCTCCGTGTTGGGGCTGAGCAGACACAAGCAGGGGTCTGTGGCTGGCAAGTCCCCACTCTCACTACCCATGACATCTTTCTCATAACCTGAAATTCTTTAATTAAAAAACATCTGCCAACTCCTGTTATCTGCAAAGATGTGCCATAGCAACTCTCTTTGCAAGCCCCTTTTGTAGCAGACACAAGCAGGTGGAAGAAAAGCCTCCGTGGAGACTCCCAAGTGTAAAGAGACAAAGAGACGGGAAGGAAGCTCCTCAAATTGTGTGTGTGTGTGTGTGAGAGAGAGAGAGAGAGAGAGAGAGAGGGTGTGAACATGCTCACAGGCAAACCTCTCTTACAATTCATCCTTCTTCAAAGTTCTCCCTCTCTATCAGAGGGGGGAAGAGGACTTTGGGAACATGGCAGCACACCTGTCGTATACACACCACAACATAAGGACTGGCACCTTGCGACAAACCAAACACACAGAGAGAAGAATTCACGGAGCTTAGCCTTACTTGTTAGGACTCATGTTGCGTTTTGTCCAGAATGAGTCTGCTACATCGGTGGGAAAGGGAGGCCAGATCTCTGCTGCCTTCATACCCTGTTGCGTGAACAGTTACTTCCAAAGGAAAATCCTTAACAATAATTGTAAGGAGGAGAGGGAACATTTGTATTCCCAAGGCAGGAATACAAGTGGAGGCCACACAGGACATGTCCAATATGTATCAAGCCAACATACTGCTGAAGAAAACATTTTCGATCTTCATACCTTACAAATACGGCTTCAGATCAACCTGGAAGGCCAGTTTCACATTTAGAATTCTCACACTCAGACTTGTACGTGGGCCAGGAGGTACGGAGAAAGCCAATCCCGGGATTCCGCCCTGCTGCCTTTTCTCTTTCCATTTGTGGCTCTGTCTTGCACAACATAAGGCTCCCATATAGGCAGATATTCCAGTCCATGCACCCAAACCCCAAATATGCCTTCTATAAACCACTGCTCCCCACAAACCTGCAGGTCCAGGATGTATATGAGAGTGCTTTGTTCTCTGCACACCCTGGGGACAGACACAGGAAAGAGGCTATGCCTGGAAACCCAAGGAATTCCATGTTTCTGAACCCAGAGCATGACTTAGAAAGTAAAGGCCAAGAGGCATGAGCTCAGGGTGGGCACACATCCTTAGTCCATGGATTCTTCACCTCCCATAGAGAGAAGAGTCAGAAAGAGGCAAAGCAGGGCCTTAAAAGTGTAGGACCAGGACAGGCTGAGGACCTTTCTGGCTTCTAAGGGCAGCGTTGATCTCAACCTCTTATTTCCACCCTTGGGCCTCTTGTCAAGATGGATCCAAGCGTCTCTACCTCCCCATCTACCAAAGCATGCTTCTCTCTTCCACTGTTGAGGCCCTTGTGAACGTGCTACCTTCTCTAAAATGAGTGTCCCAATTCGTAGAAAGGAAATAACCCCCATTGGTCCCCATCCCACCTGGATTAAGTCTGAGCTCCATTGCTGGCCCCCCTGAATCTGAAATGGAGGTATTGAAAACAATAATGAATGACATCCTCTGTCTCAGGGTTATCCTCCTGACTTGATAGTTTCTAGAGGGCAAAGTCCTTTGTGCCTGGGGCATTCCTACAGCATATTCCCTAGCATGTCAAGATGCAGGCAATGAGACTTAATCAATCCCTTTTAAAATAATAGTTATTATTCTTTCTGATCATAAAAATATAAAAAATTGATCAATCTTTTTATTTATTTTTCAAAATTTTTAAAAAATGTTTTATTTATTCTTGAGAAGGACAGAGACAGAGCTTGAGCAGGGGAGGAGCAGAGCGAGAGAGGGACACGGAATCCGAAGCAGGCTCCAGGCTCCGAGCTGTCACACAGAGCCCGATGCGAGGCTCGAACTCACAAGCCACGAGATCATGACCTGAGCCGAAGTCAGACGTTCAACTGACTGAGCCACCCAGGCGCCCCTAAAAATTGATGTCTTTTTAGATGGCGAGATGTCTGCCTTGTTTCGTTAGCAATCTTTAAGACAAACCTCTAAATTTGCAGCCAGAAAGTCACTTCTCTCCAGGGCGCCCCACGGATTATCAGACAAGGCTAACCGCTTAGCAATTTCTTTATAGTCTTAATATTTGCCTTCTCCTAAATTCCACCCACTGATGCAGTTCGTCTGCTCCCACAAGCCTGCTCCTTCTGCATGATTTAACAGCCCTTTTTCTTAATTCCTTGGATCATATGTGATAGCTAGCGCAAAGGGCCTAACACCACGACCATCCATCACATAGTAGACACTTAAATAATTTATTCTTATTATTGCTTAATTTTTTCCAACTTCTTATTAAAAGGTGAAAAAACAAATAAATAAATAACGACGGATAACCCCCACCCTCTACATTTTTTGTCCACCTTTCTTCATTCCTGCTGTGCCTCCCTGCCTACTCTTCTCCACATATTCTAGGTCAGGGCAAAAGAAATGGGGAAAATGAAAATCATATATGCTCCTTTCTGAAAATTCCCATGCTAACCTGGCTGAGGAAAAATATTTACCCCCCCCCCCAAGTGAAAACATCCATAAATTATGCGAATTGTGTATCACTTTTTAATGTATCTTTTAACTACAAGGTGTCAAATGCCTTCACCTGCTTCTAATAGTCTTGAATAACGTCACAATGATGACATCATAGAATGCCAGGCGGTGTCTCAAAGTTTTGAAGAAGGAGATTAAGTTGTGAGGAGAACGTTGAAGACTTGGAATCTTGTATCCTGTTCTGGCCACTGCGATAAGGAAACTCGTAACCAACCTTCCCAAGCGAAGATCGTAGGAGCCAGGGACAGGGTTAGAAGAGGTAAAACAGTTCAAGAGGAACACATTGTGGGTGAGTAAAAAGAAACCGCTGATTTTCACTGGAGAGAGTGAAGGGGGAATGAGTTTATGGAAAACCCAAAAGAGCATCTCTGTAGATTTCTAAACACCCAGAGGAGTAACCACACTGTACAGGACCCAGCACAGCAGTAGGACTTGTTGAAAGACAGAAACAAGGAAGTATTACCATTCACAATGAGTAATCAACCAAATGTTGGTAAACATTCATAAGAAGTAGCAGTGATGAAATAGTTCAAGCAATCCCCGAAATTTCCCAGAGTTCCAAAGTGGATAAACGGCTTGGCGTGCCTGTTCTCCACAGATGGCTATCTTCACCAGCACTTTCTAAGAGCTTGCACCGCATGCTGCTCCGGCTAACACTGTCTCCTGTCAAGGACCTTGCTGCCAGGGAGGAGGGTGGGCACGAGGGGAACAGACCCCCAGTTTGTTTTGACTCTTTGATGACACTTTCAAGCTGCAGCATTTTCAATTATTTATTTATTTATTTTTAATTATTTGTGGCAGCCCCCTTGAGGATCTTAGAACGACTTTCTGGGCAAACTGTCCCCCAAATTGACCACCTGACTTTATGATGAGATTTCTTCCATGGAAACAGACATGCTCATAAGTGGCCATTATGGGTAAAACATCACTTTCTGCTCCCAAAGCTGGACTCGGGGTTCATTCAGTCTTGCTCAGGTGGGTTATTCCTACACTTTTTAAATCCTATCCCCATATTGCACTTGGCAAGATTATCCTACAAAGGTGAGTAAGAGGATATATTTTTTTAAGTCTATTTATTTATTTTGAGAGAGAGAGAGAGAGTGTGTGCACAAGCAGATGAGGGGCAGAGAGAAGGAGAGAGAATCCCAAGCAGGCTCTGTACCATCAGCGCAGAGCCCAATGTGGGGCTTGAACTCACAAACCGTGAAATCATGACCTGAGCTGAGATTGAGTCAGATGCTTAACTAACTGAGTCACCCAGGTCCCTGAGTAAGAGGATATTTTAAATGGCAGCAGTAGAAATTCTGAAAGAGAGAAAATTCACTATGTCCTGGCGAAATGCCTAATGTATCATATCCTAGAGTATGTTCTAGAAAGAGAAACTAAAAACAAAGGATTGAATGAATATTTCTGTGTCAGGAAATGAGAGAAAAAAATTTTTTTTTAATTTTTTCAATGTTTATTCATTTTTGAGAGACAGAGAGAGACAGAGCATGAGCAGGGAGGGGCAGAAAGGGAGACACAGAATCTGAAGCAGGCTCCAGACTCTGGCCATCAGCACAGAGCCTGACATGGGGCTCAAACTCACAAACCATGAGATTATGACCTGAGCTGAAGTCAGATGCTTAACTGACTGAGCCACCCAGGTGCCCCAAGAGAAACATTTTTTGTACCTATAATTAGAAAGGGGAGAACACCAGAAGTTCAGAGACTGAGGACCTTTCAGGAGACACAAAGAAGTCAAGGGGAGAGGAAAGAGGTGGGGGGAGAGCAACAGGCAACATGCCAGGAGAAGAAAAGGTGGCCACTGAGATATTCCGGGTGCTGGGTATGCTGAGAAGCTTTGAAGAATGGCTGTATCTAATACTGTGTTTAAAGTTGTTACACAAAGCCATGCTGTAACCTCCCTCCGATGGCCCATACCTTTAGTGGATCTATAATGCTAGGAAGTAGGGGCCCTGGAGATGGAAGAAATTACAAGAAGAAGAAGGCTACATTCCATGTTTGCATATACTCAGAGGAGAGATAAACAATTCTCTGGGTATGGAAATCTTAGCTAGAAGTAACCAAGAAAGATATAGGCCCTTCCACTTCCAAGAATCTATAAAAGCACGGATAGGAATATGTGGTTTCGTATGGAGATTGAGACTCTGAATCCCATTTCTTTAAAATAAAAGACTTGTTACAGACAAGGAAATTATATGTGCAAAAGACATATCTGATAAAGGACTGTTACCAAAAACATACAAGGAACATTTACAAGTCAGCAGGAAGGAAGCAAAAAAACACGACTAAAAAATGGGGAAGAGACCTGAACAGACACCTCACCAAAGAAGATATACAGATGGAAAATAAACATAAGAAAATACGCTCAAAATCCTACATCATTCGGAAATTTCAAACTAAAGAACAATGAGATACCATTACATACCTAGTAGAATGGCCAAAATCCAAAGACACTGACAACACAAAATGCTGGCAAGGATGTGGAGCAACAGGAACTCTCAGTCCTTCCTGGTGCGAACGCAAAATGGCGCAGCCATTGTACAAGACAGTTGGGAAGTTTCTTACAAAACTAAATACACTCTCACCATACAATCCAGCAATCATCCTCGTTGGTCTTTGCCCAAAAGAGCTGAAACTTTTTGTACACACAAAAACCTGCACACAGATGTTTATAGAAGCTTTATTCATGATTGCCAAAACTTGGAACCAATCAAGATGTCCTTCAGTGGGTGAATGGACAAATAAATTGTGGCACATCTAAACAATGGAGTATTATTCCATGGTCTAAAGAAATGAGCTATTAAGCCATGAAAAGACATGGAGAATGCTGATCCGGAAAGGCTGCATACTATACAATTCCAAATACATGACATTCTGGAAAAGGCAAAACTACGGAGGCAGTAAGGAGAGCAGAAGGAGGAATCCTCTGTTCTCTGGAATCCTCTGTGCGTCTGTGTATTGACGCACAGAGGATTTTCAGGGCAGTGAAACTATTCTGTATGTTACCATAATGATGGATGCATGTCCTCACACATTTGTCCAAACCCATAAAATGTCCAACACCAAGAGTGAACTCTGACACGAACTATGGACTTCGGGTGATAATGATGTGTCAATGTAGGTTCATCAGCTATAACAAATGTACAACTCGGGTGGGGGATGTTGATAGTTGGGGAGGCTGTGTAGGGCGTGGGGAGAGCAGGGGGTCTCTGGGAAGTCGCTGTACTTGCTGCCCAACATTGAACCTAAAACCGCTCTTAAAAATAGTCGATTTTGAAATGATAATTCATATATTTTTATATAGAAAGGGCAACTTGCAAAGTCTGTAGGACCCAGGAACCCCCAGACGGCTGACACCTGAGTTCAGTTGCCAGTACGCTTAGGGCGAGTACAGAAAAACAACCGTCAGTGGTCAAAGTTCCTGAGGAATTAGACTTTGCTCATGTCCAGTGACGTGGACTGTTCCTGCGCTTCCCTCTGGGCTCTCCTAACCTCTGGTGGTTGGGCTGACCACAGGACCGGTTTCAGCCAAGGAAATGTGAAGGGAGCCAGCCTGTGTCCCCTCCTTGCCAAAGCGTGTACTCGTCAGTGCCTGAATCTCCAGGCTTCTCTTTCTCTGTTGCGGCCACAGGAAGACGGCACAGTGGGACGGAGGTGCTCTGAGGTCAAAGCAGCGTGCGATGCCAGGCTGGAGATCTGCAAGGGCAACTGTCGTGACAAACCAGTAGCACCTACAGGGCTTTGCATGAAGAAGGAATAAACACATCTGCTGGGTCAAACCCCTGAGGCTTAGGATGGTTTGTGCCAGAGCCCACGCTGGTCCGTCCTGACGGCTATCCCAGGTTTCGGTTTTCCAGTTCAAGTGCACCGAGGCCTGACTGGTGCAGGAATGCAGAGCAGGAATCCTGGAACAACAGAACACTGAACACGCTGTGGAGAAGACAGTGGTAATTTTTAGGTGAGCTCAGTTTTGCGGTTTTCTCCGATCTCAGCCACGCTTAGGTCAGGTCTATAGTGTCCATTTCGCTTCTTCCAGTTTCCTGGAGAGTGTTGTTTTTTTTTTTTTTTTTTTTTTTTAGGAGAGGGTGAGATGGCTGCCATCCATCATTTTGGAAAGTCACGAGATTTCCAGATAGATGCCTAAACAAAGGACAAGCGTATTAACAAATCTAGCTGTCCAAAAGTCAGGGCTAATGTTAACCAAGATGAGCATTACTGCGATTCCATCAAGATGTCCTGTTATTTATTTAACTTTTCCATTTTCATTTTTTATTTGGGTAAGATAATTGCTTGTGATAAGCCTCGGGTGTGGAGGTCTGGTGCATACAGAGTGGCGAGGCAAGCTTCAGCTCAGGATGCACTGGGGAAAGGAAACCAGGTATTAACATATTAAAATAAACTCCATTCATGTCCTTTCGTGGTCTTCTTCGAAAAGGAGGACCTCTCCAAAGTGACTGGTCTACTCTCAGGAAAAATTCTTACTAGGGGGATGATGTGTTGACCTGCTTGAGGAAAGAAAGATCTCTTGTATGCGTGGATTTTATAAGAGACAAAAAATAGTGCTTCTTTCCCTGGGTCTCATCCCACGATGCTACCCGTGCGTTGCAGGTCATCTCACCTACACCAGCACCTCCCATTGCCTCCGGCTGAGACCCAAACACCGGGCAACAGCAGGGTTTTGGTGCCTTAATCCCCAGATGGAACTTTAGTACAGGAGACCTATTTATTTAAATGAGTCACCCATAATCCTTTCAATGGAAACACAACCATGGCCCCAGGCTCTCCTGTGCTGCGGTTCCTCCCCTTCCTCTTCTCCCCTGCTGTGCCATTCTCAGCACCCTCTCTGTTCAGGCCTGAACACCTCAGCAGCTTGAGTAGAAGCAAATGAGGGTGTGGTTCCTACTTCTGTGAAGCTGGTAATGGCCTGAGACATATTCAAGTGCTCCGTTGGGCAGCCATGAAAATAGCCACTGGTTTTTGGTGGTGCTCACATGGATCCCCAGCGGTGTTGTGGATGCCCTTGTTTTAGACAAGAAACCTGAGGTTTGGAGAGTAGGTAACTGACCCAGGGTCACGCTTCTGCTGCTGCTGAGCCCGAGAGGATGGAGGAGGGGTGTCGCTAGAGGCCTTGTTCCTTCCCTGGCATCCCCTGCCTACCAAAAAAGCTTAAAAATAAAAGTCGTATCCTTGAATTCCTTTTATTTTTTTAAACTTTTTACGTTTTTAATTTATTTTTGAGAGAATGAGAGAGAGAGAGAGACAGAGCGTGAGTGGGAGAGGGGCAGAGAGAGAGGGAGACCCAGAATTCAAAGCAGGCTCCAGGCTCTGAGCTGTCAGCACAAAGCCCGACACGGGGCTCGAACTCACAGACCACGAGATCATGACCTGAGCTGAAGCCAGACGCTTAACCAACTGAGCCACCCAGGGGCCCTGCTGAACTCCTTTTAAAAGGAGGATATTTTGGGGTGCCTAGGTGGCTCAGTCAGTTAAGCATCCCCCTCTTGATTTTGGCTCAGGTCATGATCTCACAGTTCATGAGTTCAAGCCCCACTTCAGACTCCTCGCTGACAGCGGAGCCTGCTTGGGATTCTGTCTCTCAGCCCCTCCCCTGCCCATGCTCTCTAAATAAATAAGTAAACAAACAAACAAACTTAAAAAGGAAATAAAGAGAATATTTTATAGGTGGTCACCCCTAGTAACCTGTGAGCTAACATTATTGCTTGTGCTCAAATATCTCCTGGACGCTGTCCTGTGTCCATCCCCAACCTCACTCTGCCATCCTGGGTCTGGGCACCACCCCTGTCCTCCCCTCAACTTCTTACAGTTGAAGGATCCCCTTCCCTTCACCCCTGCCAGGCTTCCTGTCCCCTCTCGTCAGTCCACCCTTCCACTTAAACTTACGTGACTTGTGTTTTTATTCCATTTCAATCCCTTTCCTACTTTCTTGTTTTCCTTCTCCTTCTTCCCCTCCTCTCCCTCTTCTCATGTTTTCTTCCTTCTTTCCTTTCCTTTCTCCACCCCCTCCTCCTCTTCAAGTGCACGTGCACTCCTGGAAATGCTGCAGACGATGAGCCAGTAGCTGCCGGACAAGAACGCATCCAGATGAATTGCTAAGCCATTCATTAATCATTCCAGCATTACCTGAAAGTTTGTCAGCTAAGTGAGATCCTTTGTAAAATGTGTCCTTGGAGCTTTCTATCTTGCCCATCCCTGAGCAGAGTCCACACCCTGAATCTGCAAGGTCTAAGAGGGAAAGGAAAACAGGAACAGGAAAGATGGAGTCCTACAGTAACTTGCATGTAATAATCACAAAAATTTCCAGCTGAATTAAGTAGCATCAGGATAGATCGATTCTCTATGGGAAGAATTGTTCCAAAACAAATGACTTCCTGGTCTGAAAAGATTCCCACTCTGAAGAGAGAAGGGCGGTCTCCTCTGCTGCTCCTTGGGAATCGATAGACCCTCATTTATCTCGATGCTTTAAATTGACATAGATGGCTAAAGGCAGGAAGTTGGACTTTAGCCTTCAAAGGGCTCCCTGAACCCCTGTTATTAGCCATCACCCCCACCTGAATATTGCCTTCCTATTCAAATTCCATCCCAGGCCGGCAATCTGGAAGCCATCGGTTGAGTTCTCCCTCCCACACAACCTCCGAAGAGTCGGTCAGCAGACTGCTGCGTTGTCTATTGCCTCACGGCGTTTTGAATTCCTCCTTCTCCTCCTCGGTGGCTCTCCTCCGTTTAGCACTTGAGTCACTGTTTATCTGGGGCTAGTGGTCTCCTCCATGCCCCTAGCATCGTCCCTCTCCAATTCTTCCCTCGCTGCTGCCTCAGTGATGCTTTCCTGCTCATCGTGCCTTCCCGCTCACCGTGCCTCCACAGCTTGGCACCGGCCCGTGCACAGGTCCAAACCCTTCAAGGAGACTTTGAGGTCTTTCGTGAATCTCTCTAGCCAGCTCCCCTGGCTGTACCCACGTGAATTCCTTGCAGCTCCTGAATGCACCATTCTCTTTCCTCCCTGGCTTTGCATTTACTGTCCCTCTTCTCTGGAATGCAATTTAAACCCTCATCAGGTGGCTAATGCCCTGGTTCAGCTCTCCCTGCTCCCCTGCTCCCCTTAGGAGACTGTCTTAGCACAGCCCCTATCACACTGCAGTGTAAAGCCTGGTTTACTGGTCTCTGTCGCTTGTGTGGCGCTTGGGGGCCCAGGCTATGTCTTCCTGTTGAAGTCCTGTGGAATTTGACTGCCTGCTCATGCTGCCACACATGATCATACGCCGCCTAGTAAATACTATCCAAAGGAACAGTTCTAATGCTGTGTCCTGTATTATTATAGAATCTAGACGTGTTAACGTACATCGTTAACATGGTATAATTGCTTCACTCCGTCATGAATGCTTGTTCCCGATGCTCCAAACACATTCCAGGACTCTCAAGACTGAGAACCGTGTGTTTTACTGACCTTCTCTGTAGCCCCCGATGCCTCACACAGGGAAGGCGAAGAGGACTCAATGTCAGAAACTTGGTGAGAATGAGCAGTGTACCAGAGAGAGAGGAAGAGTGCAGCCAAAGACGCGAGGAAGTTTCACTTCTGGGGGTCCCACTTCTGGGTACCTGCTCATCCTAACGGGCCATCCTACCCATCTGAAGATGGAGACACTGGCTCTGTACTTCCTGATCCCCCAGGTGGGAGGGGACTCTGCTGCCTACAGGACCAATGTGCCCGACGGGGCCGAAGAACATGCGCCGGGCAAGAATGGCAAACAGTCTCCCTGCCTGTGCGGGCAGGTTGGTGGCAGCTCTCTGAAGCACCTTACTGAGAAAGGTCCAGAAGCCGAGTCAGGGCTCAGCAGAAAATGTGGCGATTCCGTCAGCCAATGGCTCCAAAGGAGATGGGGGCCCACGTGCTAGAGGTTTGCCATCCAGATCTAGAGACTTCTGCAAGTGGAGACATCATTCCTCTCAATCCTCCAACACTCTGACTACAAATAGATCAAATGACCTCTCCCCATCCATAGAGGGAAGGGGAATACAGTGGTAGGAGAAGGCGACAAAGTCCCAAAGTCGAGAGCTGAGCAAAAACACCGCCTGTACTAGATCCAGAAATCCCTCCGTGAAGCTTCACCCCCAGAACCTGGGGGCCCCTGCTCCACCTGACAAACTACTGCTCACTCTCCGGGACACGTTCAAACTTCCTGGCGAAGTCTTCCCCGGGTCCTCCAGTTTATATCATCTGTTCACATGACACTGGCCTAGGCCACTGTCATACTACTTGTACAATCGACGCACACCATTCTTAGTTTCTACACAGCTGTCTCTCCCACTGGACCCAGCGCTCCCTGAACATGTGCCCTTAGTCCCATTCAAATGTGTGTTCTTAGTGTTCTGCCCAGGGCTTTGAACGGATTCGGTTGTTATTAAATTGTATGCTTCCTCAAAGGACAGTCTCAAGGCATTACTGATGTAAAATATCAGTTAGCATTACGCACATTTTGCTCCTGGGTAAACTGAGACTCAGATCTCTTCATCAGGTTTCCCATGATTATTTGATCCAATGGGGCAGATGGAGACAATGGATCAATCCAGTGGCTCCAATGTTTTATTGACAGTAACCTTGCTCCCCTCCCCAGTGTCCTTCACTAGAGGTGGCTGGGTGTGCTATGCAAGAACAAGGCTCGATTCATGCTCTACGACGTCTGTTATCGCTTGCTTCGAATTGGACAACTGTAACCTGTCCCGGTGCTCATCTGTTCCCATCTCACCCTGGGGACGCCCCAGGCAGGACTGAGAGCCCAATCCGGAGCAGGGCCCCACAGAAAGATGACCCCCAAAATCCCACTTAGTCTCCAACTGGAATGGCTTGTGAGAAAGAAACCGCTGTGCTTTGGGTCAGGCGAACGGATGGCCCCAACAGCACCAACCCCGGAGAGCGACGGCAATTCCTCTTATTCATGAGGGGCCTCTATCATTTCGGAACGGGGTTGTTTTTCTGCAAGGAAACTGGGCCAATTTATTCAACCATTTACAATGTTGCCATGTGTTTGTGAAATGGAAGTTTTCTCTGGGCTCAATGTGACAAAATGCTGATCGCAGACGTTTGGTGGCCCGTCACCAGGAAGCTGGATGGATGTCAGGGCCTGAGATGCGGGTTCCAAGGCTGACAGTTCCCACCGGAAGGGAACAGAGAGAAACAGTCCTGCGTTCATGCAGATCACACGCTGGAAGAGGAGGCCTGGTGGGTAGTCAGGCGCTCGGCGAACATCTTCAATCACCTAACACTGCAGTAGGCAGAGCACGTCAGAGGGGAAAGAGCCAGTGGCTGTGTCCTTTGGTGTGTCACCTCAACTTTCAGAGTCCCCTTATCTGCAAAATGGGGATAATGATATCTGCCCTGCCTCCGTCAGAGAGTCGTGGTACGGATGAAACAGTGGATAGGAGTACATCTAATAAACCACAACCCCATCACTGTCTGTGACGGCACCCAGTTGGTTTCCTTTGTGACCTTTATCATAATCTCTTAGTATGCGTTTATATTGGCGCCTTGTTTCATGTCTGTCTCCTCCAGGGGAACACGGGCTCCCCAAAGGCAGGAATCTAGCGGGTAGTACACACAATCAACTCCTCCCTGGTAGTGGTTATCATCTTCCTGCTGTCCAACCTCAAGATACACTCACTCCTACCTCCACAGCTCCGCTCAAGCTGCTCCTTCGCTCCAGAAACACCACCCTCCCCCCCATCTTTACGGCAATCCAGAAGTCTTCTTTGAAGGACCACTTCAAGCCCCACTGCTGCTATGAAATTATTTTCTCATCCTTTTTTAAAATCTTCCTTTTACCAGGCGGTTCTTCACTATGAAACAGGCTGTCCACAGCTCCCGGCCACACTCCCTCACGTCCTCACTTGGCCTGGGGGGCACTGTTTGGTAGGTGTTCTCTGTCCTCCTAAACGCCGTGTAGTTGGTACTCGGTCCCGCTCGGATCCTGTGAATATTTCCTAATAGGTGACTTATTTCTCATGCAAAGAACAGGAGAATAGATCCTCAAACAGAAGAATCATAATTTAAAAATCCTAAAACACCCAGGGTTGAAGGAGTTGCTGGGCCCAAGACTTACTCTGCAAGTTTGTCATTTACTGACATTTCCTTCTTTCTTGGTTATCTCGCCACACAGACAGATATTCATTAGCCACCGACTGTGGGAACCAAGGAATTCCCCAAAAGAACTAATTCCTCCTAAGAACTTGGGAAGGACCTGAGCTTTCATCTTAATAGTCAAATGTCCTACAGGGAGAGGACCCTGGAAATTAAAATCCCCCCTGATGTGGCCATCGTCCCCATCTCCATGGATTCCCTCATCCCCAAATCAGAGACTCAGCCATCTCATGCACCAGTTCTCTGCAGGCGGTAACTAGATATACTACAAGTCAACTCAATTCTGACACTAACAATCCAGACTTAGCACAGACCCCCAGATTAAGAACCCAGGCCCATAAAACTGCCTTCCCCTACTTTAAACACCAGTCACAAGTGTGGATCCCCAGATTACCCACACGTCTCTCCAGTTTATCTACAAATCGAGACTTCCTACCTCTCCTCCTGAGATTTATAATTTGCTAGAACAGCTCACAGAACTCAGGAAGGCACTTACATCTGCCAGTTTATTATAAAGGACACAACTCAGAGATGGCCCACTGGAACAGATGCAAGGTATGGTGGGAGGTGGAATGTGGAGCTTACATCTGCTCTCTGGGAACACCACCCTCCCAGCAACTCCATGTGTTCACCAGCCCAGAAGCTCATCAAATTGACTTGTTCAAGAGCTTTTATAGTGCTTCATCTCCAGCCTCCCCACTTCCTGGTGGCCAGTGGGTGGGGCTGAAAGTTCCAACCCTCTAGTCACTTGGTCTTTCCAGTAACCAGCCCAGTCTTAAGTCACCTTATTAGCATAAACTCAGGTCAGGGCTGATCAAAAGATGCTCACTGTGAATAACAAAAACACTCCTCTTATCACTCAGGAAATTCCAAGGCTCTTAGGAGCTCTGTGCCAGGAACCAGGAATAAAGACCCAGTATGTTCACATTACACTACAACAGCTAAGTGTGATCAAGGCAGCTCTCCTGACTTCGAGAAGTTGGGAGCCCTCTGAGGAGTCGTCATGGTTTCTTCTTTCCAGTACTGACAACTATATCACATTCCTTTCCATCTTGCACTGGCTGCCAGGAAGCACAATATAAAACGTGTTGCTTCATCACAACACAACAACTGTGTTAACCTATATGATTGGCAACACTTTCGCTCCCTCTTCCTTGTCTCGATCAAGATTTTCTATTTTTATTCTATTCCCATAATCTTATTGTACGTGGTCATTTTAGGTTCTTCCTGAGAAGAGGTACAGTATAAATAAACTGGTAATTTAGCCATAGGACCATTGTCTAAAGAGGAATTAATAAAATGAGCCTCCAGATGGAGTCTACTGACCTAAGTTGATGAGTTTCCTCAAAGCAGAGTGCGCAAATCCCCACAAAGTCAAGCCACTACCCAGTTTTCGGGGTCAATGGGGCACCACGTAGAACTCCACTCGGTGTTGATATGATACGTCCTCGGTGTGAACTTAGTCAGAGGATTACCATGACTGGGGGGGTGCCAGTGATGCTGAGTAGAGAAGAGGAGAAGGTTATGAGCAGGCCCAGGAACATCGACCAGCCTGAAATCAGGGTCGGCCGTTGCAGGCAAAGACTTCGTGAGGTGGGATTTCAGATGGGCCTTTTCTGTCCTGAGGGGTGAGCTTCTTAAGGACGCTAACAGGGTACTACTTGTTTATTTCTGATGCCTCAGCTCCTAGCACAGTGCCTGGCACACCCTAAACACTCAATAAAGTATTGCTTCTCTCTTAATGCTATTGCTTCCCTTCCAATTTTGATGTATATAGCCATGAATGCTGGGGAGCATATTGGTTTGTTCCCATGGGAGAAAAGAACTCAGCTGGGGATCCGGAGCCTTGGGCTCTGGGCCCCACCACCAAGGAGCTGTATGAGGGCACAGAGCAGAAGAACAGTGGTTGGAGGCTGCAGCTTAAGTCAGACTATTTGGATTTGAACCCCAGCTCCTCTTACTGTGTATTCAGGCAGTGTTTTAACCTCTCTGTGTCTCCTATGTCCTCCTCTGTAAAAGGAGGTAAACACCTAGGAGACGTTCTGAGGATTCAGTGGGTTTCTCTATATGAAGTGTTTAGAATATTCCCTGGCACATACTAAACATTTGTGTTAGCTTCTATTATCTTAAATAAGTCACAATGTTTCCAGGCCTTACTTTTTATCTCAAGGGTCAGGTTTGAACTGGATAAGAGATGTCAGATATGCGGCCCTTTCTATTGCTCTGCCCGTGACAGACATAACTAATTGATCACAGCACTCTCCTACTGAGTCCCGTCAGAGCCTTAAAATCTTTCCCAGGGCAATACTCCGGGCAACCACCTCTAGTCTTTCAGAGTTCACACAAGAAATGAAAGCTATTTGCTATCCTACGAAGAGGTTATCTTACAGATTCTGTGATTCTTAATGAACAGGTGTGAGAAACAGGTGAGGAGGTCATGGTTACAAAACAAAAAAACAAAAAAACAATGAGTCTGTCTGTACGAGGACTTCAGTGCCATTCCGGGTACCATCCTTGATCGACTGGCCCCACCAGACACACGGCTTTGAGACCTTGCTAGTCCCCAGCTTCCCTTGGGACAATGACAACTGTTTTCTCCCTTTGCAGTGTCACTGCAGTGATAAAATGGTATGTGGCTAATTGGTGGGTAGGCCACAAACAGAGCAGCCCTGCATGTAATTTCAGACTGGCAGAGGCTGTAAATTATTTAACATGATAACCAAAAGATTATAGCGACGCGTGGAAGTGGAAAATGTTTCAGGGAGACAAGGGGCTAGCTTTGAAGTCAGGCCAGTCAAATACTCGTTCCAAAGTACATGGGGTCAAAATACAAGGGGTTAGAGAAAGCTCGAATCTGGGAGAGAGGCGGTCACGTCTCATTCTCCAGGAGCCTCAACTTACCTGTGAGAATAATAAACTGCAACACAAAGTTAATTCTCAGTTAGCCAAGAAAATCCACCAGAGTACAAAATAATATGTACCATGTGGATTGAAATGACCCAGCTGAAAGGCCTTCCCATCAAGACAGAGCCCCCTGCTGACTTCACCTTCCCCATTAATGGCCCCACTGTTCTGTTACTCTAAAGTCTTCTTTGACTCTTTCCTTTCCCTCTGAGTTTCTATCCCATCAGGGTATCCTAGTGAAGGCCTTCCCACCCTCCTTTCTCTCCATCCCATTACCACTGCCCTCATTTAGACGTGAGTCATCATGGCAGCCCCTGGGCTCTGACTTCCTAACTCTGGCTCTCCCTGCACATGGCCACATTTTCTAGGTTTCTCGGGAAAAGTGCTAATCAAAGTACTTCTCCTCTCAAAACTTTCATGGCTCCCTCCTCTGTTAAACAAAGCCCCAGCTCCCAGGCTGGCATTCAGGGTACAGAATGCAGGTCCACTCACCTTTCAGGCTCGAAAGCTGCTCCTTCCACTCCCTCCACAAACAGACAACACACTGTTCCTGAGAATCCTCTCTCTGCATAAAGGCTTTGCTTGACTGTTCCCCAACTTTGATGGCCTTCCCCACAGACTCTGCAGGCCAGACCTAGGTGGCTCCTTTAAGATGCTTAAACGTGCTGACAATCACCCCCTTGAGTTCCAAAATCATGACACGGTTCCTTGGGAAACAGGAACATTGTGCATCCCCTCTGAAAGGCGGCAAGGAGCCTGTTCCTACTTCCTAAGAACCACTTGCCTGTGCTAACAATCACTCATGGAAAGGGCTCCTCCAGCCCTGGCCTCAACTCTGATCTTGGCCTGGTGGCCAGGACGATTCTGTCAGCCGGGGCTGTTGGGATAGCTGGGGTGTGGTGGAGAAGGGAAAGTGGAGTAGGCAAAGATCTCTTTAGAATCCTCTCGTCTTTCTGTATCTCCTATCTTGAGTTAGTATTTTCCCACATTCCACTTAAGGCCATTAAAGTCAAAGCCACAGTATTCTGATGGGTTCCAAGTCACTTCCCTCGCACCCCAAACAAACTCCAGACAACTAGCTATAGGCTACACCACGGACCCCATCCCCTTTGAACTCCTGTCCTATAAATCTAAGGTAGAGAGGGTCATTCTGACCCATCCTCAATTGGAAATCAAGCCCTCACCACCTCTACTTTACGCACCTCCAGGATGGGACTGCTTTGGCTGCTCCCCACCCCTCTGCCCATCTGCTGGGATGGCACGGGGCCCACTCACAAGTTGGTTGGAGCCTACGGAGGTGCCAGGCAACAATGTGTTTTGATGGGCAGCCTGCAGAAGGTGGAAATTGCCATCTCTTGTGAGTGAAGGCCACGAGCAGTGCCAGCCCTGGCGTGCCAGGTCTCTGTACACTTGTTCACACCTGTTGACTCACCAGTGCCAAGAAAAGCATACTTGAGCTAGGGACAGGGTGGGGGAGAGGACATTCTCAGAGCACCGGCCTCTTTGGGTTTCTTTGTGGAGCCAGACGAGACCTAGAGAGGTCAGAACCACACATGTGTCTGGCACTGGAATTTGTCCTCTAACACTGGTCTGTGCTCACTCAGGTAAAAAGCACCAGCTAGGAGACTGTAGCACAGGCATGGTCCAACATGGACACAAGCCTTATCTCTAAGCCAGAGAAGAGAGGTGACGAGAAGGCCAGGATGAATTTAGGAAAGTTCTTTCCACCAATAGCCTAAAATGCTCTGAACCCTGATAAAATATGTCCAAGCCACCTGGAGGCCTCCCCTTCCTCCCTCCTCCTCTGGTCCTGGAGAATTGCCGTGTTCTAGCTAGGACACGATCCCAGCTCCAGAGTCAGACAGGCCTGGCTCTGTAGCTCGGCTCCACCAACTGACCAAGTGTTCTTGAGCAAGTCGCCGACCTTGCCTGAGTTTGGCTTCGCATCTCTGCAGTGAGGGTAACCACACCTACCTCCGTGGATTGATACAAGAATAAATAGGACAACATAAGTCAGAGCCCCTGTGGTATCTAATACACAGTAAGTACCCATCAAATTAGGGTGTCCTTTTTGGCCCTGCCGTTCCCTGTCTTCCTTCATTCTTTATTCCAAATAGAAAAGGTGTTTCAGGAGCCAAACGGTATCACAAATGTCCGTCTGGGAGTAAGTCATTGAAACTGAGTAGCAGAAGATAAACGCAATGGGAGAGAAAGGGGAAGAGAAAGAGATGGAGACCGGAGAGGAGGACAATGGGGCTCCCTTTCATCTCCGCACCCCGTGTCAGTGCCCCACGTCCTATAACAGCGTGTGCTCTGGCTCCATCCCCGCAGCCCCTCAATATCCTTCCACGCTTTCATTTCAATTCTTCCGCAACACCTGCTTAGGAAAATGAAAATTAGGAAGGAAAGTAGTAGTGAATTCTCACCATCCAAAAACCCTTGTACCCAAGACGTTTCTACACAAAGACCTTGACCTTCTCTCATTCCCTATTCTGTGGTGCCCACAGCATGACAATGGCAGTGCTGAGCAGAGTGAGGTGACACGGGCACGAGTCCTGCCCTTCCGGCTCTCAATGCAGGAGGCAGAAAGGAGCTCAAGTAACCTTTAACTAAGCCAGCCTGGACTAAAGCACCAACCAAGATGTAAGCAAACAGCTCTGGGGAAATATGCCTTGAATTTGTCTCCGTTCTCTACGTTTCACTGGTGGTAATGTGCCAGCCTCCTTCCATAGGCCCTCCAGCGTGGGGCCATCACTGGAGGTCTTACTGACCCTTACTTATTGTTTGCATCAGAAAATATTAGGGGCCATGAGGAGTTTATCTGGGTGGTTGGTATGATCCCTCTGGTTTAATGGCTCTACTTTAATGGTGGCCCATAGGATTTTAAGGTTGAATGACATACTTGGGGATTGACCTGGATGCTAGAACTTCATGGGTAGGAACAAGATCTTGAGTCCATAGTTGAGAGACTGCTCAGATCTGCCAGATATCCCCAAGGGATTTCTTCAAGGAACTGTCCTAAGTTCTAGATGAGGGAAGTAAAGAACAAAAGGAAGAACCACAAATGATTTGAAGAAAATACATAGGCACAATGCCACCTGCTTCCCAAGGCAGGGGGCTAGGTAAAAGGGAGAGAGGAGATGGGCCAAATCATGAAAATGGAGGAGTAAGTCTTAGAAGTGGAAGAAAATTCCTATAGGAGCTATTCCTGGATGCTTCAGGACTTTCAGTAGAGTGTAGGCCACTGAAGCTTCAAGGAGGACAAAGGGTGCTTGAACAAAGTAGACAGGATGGATCACCCAGTCCCAAGCAAAATCTAGCTTTCATGTCCACAGGAGACCCAGAGGGGAATCAACCCACCCGAAACCAATCAATTCAACTTACAAACTTAATATATCCCTCCTATGGTGAGCTAAAACACCCTCACAGAGCTTAAAAGCAAGCCCTGGAGTCAAGAAGCCTGCATTCAGGCTGGTGTCCACCAGATAAGAACTAAGTGTCAGCAAGGATGCAGAGAAAAGAGAACCCTCATGCACTGTTGGCAGGAACATAAGTTGGTACGGACACTTTGGAAAATAACATGGAGGTTCGTCAAAAAATTAGAAATAGAGGGGCGCCTGGGTGGCGCAGTCGGTTAAGCGTCCGACTTCAGCCAGGTCACGATCTCGCAGTCCGTGAGTTCGAGCCCCACGTCGGGCTCTGGGCTGATGGCTCGGAGCCTGGAGCCTGTTTCCGATTCTGTGTCTCCCTCTCTCTCTGCCCCTCCCCGTTCATGCTCTGTCTCTCTCTGTCCCAAAAATAAATAAACGTTGAAAAAAAAATTAAAAAAAAATTAGAAATAGAAATGCCATGTGATCCAGTAATTTAATCCTGGGTATGTACCTGAAGAAAATGAAAACACTAATACAAAATGATATATGTACCCCTGTGTTTATCGCAGCATTATTGATAATAGCCAAGGCATGGAAATAGCCCAAGAGTCCATCCAGAGATAAATAAAGAAGATATGGTGTATATATATATATATGTATATATATATGCAATGGAATATTACTCAGCCATAAAAAAGAATGAGGTCTTGCCATTTGCAACAACATGGATGGACCCAGAGAATATTGTGCTAAGTAAACCAAGTCAGACAGAAAAAGACAAATACCGTATGATTTTGCTCATATGTGGAACCTAAAAATCAAAACAAAACAGAAGCAGACTCAGAAATACAGAAAACAAACTGGTTGCCAGAGGGGGTGAGATGGGGCAACAGGCAAAATAGATGAAGGGGATTAAGAGGTACCAATTTACAGTCATAAAATAAATAAGTCACAGGGATGTAACATATAGCACAGGGAATATAGTCAGTGATACTGTAGTAACTTGGTATGGTGACAGATGGTAACTACACCTATTGTGATAAGCATTTCATAATGTATATAATTGTCAAATCATTATGTTGCACACCTGAAACTAATATAATATTCTATGTTAACTATACTTCAATTTTTAAAAAGGCGGGGGGAGACCTCTACATTCAGAGCCTAGCAACTCCACTGAGGAGATGAGCGAGCCTGAGAAAGTGACAGAAGTTCAGTTTTTCCATCTGTAAATGGGAATCTAAAGTACCACAGGGGTGCCTGGGGGACTCAGTCAGTTGAGTGTCTGACCTTTGTCTTCAGCTCAGGTCATGATCCCAGGGTCATGGGGTCGAGCCCCGTGGCAAGCTCCAAACTGAGCGTGGAGCCTGCTTAAGAGTCTCTCTCTCTCTCTCTCTCTCTCTCTCTCTCTCTCTTTCTCTCAGACCTGGGTGGCTCAGCGGATTAAGCATCTGACTCTTGCTTTCAGCTCAGGTCCTGATCTCACAGTTCATCAGTTTAAGCCCCGCATCGGGCTCTGTGCTGAAAGTGAGGTCCCTGCTTGGGATTCTCTCTCTCCCTCTCTCTCTGCCACTCTTGCGATCTCTCTCTCTCGAAATAAATTAACTTTAAAAAAAAAAAAAAGATTCTCTTTCTCCCTCTGCCCCTCTCCCCTGCTCACACACTCTCTCTCTCAAAAAGATAAAAAAAATTTTTTTTAAATTTAAGTAATACATAATTCAAAGCGGTGTTGTGGGAATCAAATCAGGTAGTCCGTGGAAAAACTCAGCTTTATGCCTGGAACAGAGGCTCAACGAATGTTGGCTGACATTATTGTTGTCGTTGTTATTCTTACCATGATCTTTATTACCACTAGTTTCAAAGTTTAGTTGGGGAGATGGAGATTAATCAAATGTAAGCACAGAAAATGTCATTTCAAACTGTGATAAGTGGTAAGTACAGAAATTGCTTATGATGCCTTGAGAGTGAACCCCTGGGCCCTGAACCAGCCAGGTGGATCAGGAAGGGCTGCCCCGGGGAAATGACCTTGAGGTTGAGAACAGAGAGCTGCTTCGCTGCTAAGTGTGGCAAAAGGGGCAAGAGGATGTGCGTGGTGGGGGAGACAAGGGTTCTAGGCAGGGGAGACCGCCTGTGTAAAGTCCCTGAGACAAGTCCAAAGTCGTGGCAAAGAGCTCGCTCCCAAAGAGCACAAGACGAAAACAAGAAGGGGGTAAGAAAAGGCTGAACTGTGGTCCTTATTATGTCAGGGCGAGGTTGAGAAGAGACTTGGGAAAACCAGCTTCTCTGCCCCCACCAGGCTGATGGCGGCCGGAGACACCCAGCATAGCTCCACTGAGGTCTGGAACACACATGCCACCTGCGTGCCAGAGGAGCTCAGGCACCTGCCAGGACCGGGGAAAAATAGGACTGTCCATTATCCATCCCTGCTCTTCCTCATCAGCCAGGGAGCAGAGTGCCCGTCCCGCCCCAGGCCAGTCAGCTCCACAGTGTGGTCACTTCTGTCTGAGAGGGTCATACAGCTCTCATGGGCCCGGTCTACTGCTTCCCTAAAAGGAACAGCCAACTCCAGCCCCAGCCCAATGGCACCAGCCTCTGACTCAGCAGATCCACTAACCTCCCTTCTGAGAGAAGATACCCTCGTTGTATCCATCAGTCCGCTGGGAAAGCGTGGGCTTAGAAGTCTCAAAGACCGAAGTATAAAGCCCATCTCTACCGCTTACCATGAAGCAGCCTCAGTCTCCTCATCTGTAAAAGGGGACTAATGGCACCTATGCACAAGACTACGTCAAGAGGATAAAGGAGATGACGTGTGTGTATTTCATGCACTGCCTAGCACACACACTCAATAAAGGGTCAATAGCCCAGCTATTTACTACAAAATTGATCGGCGCTGGCAAAGAGATTTAATCACTTCGGGGAGGTGGAGCTACCCACCCCCACTGAGCCTGTCACAACTACCACCCACCAAATTTGCTACTAACCTGCTTGCTATGTTGCCTGAGGTGGGTTATTTAGCAATTTTCTGCCTTAGTTTCCTCATCTGCAAAACACTTAGGATAATAAGTCTTATAGGTAAGATTGTTATGAGGATTAAATATATAGGTACAGATATAGATATAGATGATATATAGATATAGATATAGATATATAGACATATAGACATAGACATGGATGTATAATGCCTGGCACCTGGCAAATATTTTACCATGATAATCGTGATTATTATTGTAACTTGGGTTATTAAAAGGTCACTCTGGCTGCTATGCAGGCAAAGTAAAAACACAGAGACCGGTTAGAAATGTATGGGGATAAACCAGGCAAGAGGTAGCGGCTCAGATCAAAGGGGCAACAGGGTTGGAGAGAGGTGCTTGAATTTTGGACATTGTTTGAAGGTTAGAGAGACAGTATTTGCTGGAAGATCAACCGTGGGGGTAAGAGAGAAAGATAGGAGTTAAGGATGAGCTCAAAGTGCAAGGTTTAGCGACTGGAAGAGTGGAGTTGTTTAGTAGGAGTAAAGCGGGTACAGGGAGGAAGTCAGGAGTCCCCGACTACAGGTGCAACTAGCCATCCAACTGCAGGTGTCAAACGGGCAGCTGTCTGCAGGGGTCTGGAGTACCAGCTGGGGATATACATTTGTATTTAAAGCCAGGAAACTTTGGTGAAAATATTAGAGACTGGGAACGGATAAAGAGAAAAGACCAAAGACTGAGCCCTGGGACTCTCCCATGCCTAGAGATCAGAGGTGAAGGGAAACTCATCAAGAAAACCAAAAAGGAGCAGCCTGGTGGCAGGAGGAGATGTCTTAGGTCGCAAGTGAAGCAAGGGTCTCATGGCAAATGGAGCAACTGATTAGCTGTGCTGAATACAGGGCTCATGGTGAGCTCAGCTGGAGCTGGGACTGACACTGCATTTGGCAATGTGGGGCCACTGGTTATTCTGAAGGTGCCTTCTTTGGTGGAGTGGCCGGGGTAAGCCTGAATAGAAAAGGTAAGCCAAGAGAAAACAAGAGGACAGAAAATAGAAACGGTGGGCATGGATGACTTTTTTTTTTTTTTTAAATGAAGTGTTGCTGACACATTGTTATATTAGTTTCAGGTATACAACATAATGATTGGACAACTATATGCTCACCACAGATGTAGCTCCCATCTGTCACCATACAACGCTATCACAATACCGTTGACTACGTTCCCTATGCTGTGCCTTTTATTCCCAGGACTTACTCATTCCATAACTGGAAGCCTGTATCTCCCGTTCCCCTTCATCCATTTTTGCTCCGCCCCCAGGCCCCTCCCCTCCCGCAACCCACCCTCGCCCCGCTGGTTCTCCGTATTTATGGGTCTGTTTCTGCTCTTGCTTGTCTGTTTGCTTTGCTTTTTAGATTCCACATCTAAATGAAATCATATGGAGTTAGTCTTTCTCTGTCTGACTTATTTCACTTAGCATGATGCCCTCTAGGTCCATCCGTGTTGCAAGATTTCATTCTCTTTTATGGCTGAGTACTGGTCCATTGCATATTTGAGTATGAATGACTTCTTTAGGAAATAGTGCTGGTAATGGAGAGGAAAGGGATGGGGTCATCCTGGAGGGAGATGTAGGGTCCAGGGAAATTTTTAGTGCGTTGTTTTTTCTCTTTTTAAATGGGAGATATTATGGCATGTTTGATTGCTAGCAAAAGTAGTCCAGTCGAGAGGGAAAATCGCAGGAGAAAGAAAGAATGTCTCTAGGAGTGATGGCCTAAAGCAACCAAGAGAAGAGAGTGTAGATCACCTGGGGCAAAAGCAGAGAAGTTGAAAGGTGTGGTAGTCCAAGTGTTCATTCTTTTCTGTTCGCAATTTTTTCTCAGTGAAATATGAAGCTCATCACCAGAGAGCCCAGAGAGGATGTTGGAACGTGGAAAGATAAGAATTAGTGTGACCTCGTCAACTAGGAAAGGTCAGGGATGAGCAAAGTGTAGGACTGTAGGATGGCTGGAGAGCACTGAGAGCCCACTTGAGCTTGGTCAGTCACGACCTTAAAGTAAGGCAGTCAGTACGGTCCATGTTTCTCTCTAGAAGGGTTCAGCTGTCTAGGTGAAGCATGGGAGGGGAGGAGAGTTGAATAACTGTTAGGGCTCGATTTTGCCAGGCAAGCATGATGGGGGCTGGGGAGAGACAGGGGTGAGGAAGATGAGGGTATGGCAAAGAATGAAATCTCTTAAAGAGAATGAAAGCTTACAAATAGTCCTGACACCGCAGTCAAAAAATCCAAATTCGAACACCAACTGTGAGAAACCGAGTTACCTCTGCTCCCCGAGCCCCCATTCCTCACCTATAAAACAGGGATGATAACCCACTTCACGGGACAGCCACGAAAGCGATATGATGCATGTGAGGGTAATCTATGAAATTGCCACGAGGTACCATTTGTAAGCCAAAACCCTGCTCCAAATAAAGTAAAGCCCCATTTGAGTTACTACTTGTTCCTGAAAATAATACAAATTCCATTTCTTTAAAACTGTAGTTTAGAATTAAAAATATTGCCTTAATGCAGACCAGCAGTCCTTCTGAATGGCACAGTGAGGTCTTCTGGTACCTAGCTAACTCATCAGACGCTGTGACTGACACCCACTCACCAAAAAGAGATGCCTTGGGCAAGCCATCGGGGAAGGGGGAGGTGCTGTAAAGATGAATAAAACTTGGTCCCCAAATGTAAGAAGCTCAAAATCTCCTGAATGTTTTGAAAGTCTGCATTTGTAAAAAGCTCCTAGAGGTCTGGAACTACGTCTCTTTAACTTGCTTTGGCTGGCGAATACCACCACACAATGCAGAAGAGATAAATACCTATGGACCGCTCCTGCTGCTGCCTTCCAGACTGCGGTGTTTTGCGGCTTATAAATCACTTCAAATTGTGGTCTTGTTTGTTTTGCAATAAGCTGCAAGGGTACAGAGTGGAGATGCCTATCCTACCTCACCAACAGGGAGACTGAAGCTCGTCCAGACACCCAGAGCCAGTAAGTGACAAAGCCTTCTTCCCAGACCTCCTGATTCTCCATACCTCATGACACTTGTGGCCACATGGAACCAGATCCCAGACTTCAGGCACACAAGCAGTGGGCGGGTATTTCACACGCACAGAGTAGACAGCAAAGTACCAAGGAAGCCACACTCTATTAGAGAAGGCAGAAAGTGCTTAATAGAAATGGAGCACAATTCCCAGAACATTCCCCCTCTGCAAAGCACGGCTTGTCCTCAGACCCCTCTGATGTCCTCTTGACATCTGGAGAAAAGAATAACAAGAGCGTTGTCCCCAGACTGAGACACTTGAATCCTCATTCTGCTTCTGTCACTCACGTGGTGTTTTCCTCTGTCCTTGCCTCAGGAGCCTTGTTGGTAGTATGAAGAGGTTGGCTTCATGCCACCCCAGATCCCTCCGGTCATGACTCTGTGGGTCATCTGTGCCTGCTCCCCCAGGGTTCGACAGGCTTCTACCCTGGGTGTTCTCAACGGCCTCATGACTGAGAAGCATGGACAACAGAGAAACTACAGTAGCTCTCGTCTACTGAAGTGATGAAGGAAATAACTTTGCGTACTGATTATCCATTAGTCCTTCAGAAGACCTCTGGAAAATACGCTGGTGTTAAGGGTATAATTAAAGTAACACATTCACTCACTCATTCAAGTTATATACAGAAACACTTTGGACTATGGACCAGGCGCGAGAGGTAGGCATTAGAACCACATCAGTGAGTGAAATCAGGCACAGTTTTTGCTTTCCCGGAGCTTATGGTCTGCTAAAAGAGACAGGCAGCAGCCAATCAAGAGCAGAAGTGTGTGTAAAGTTACAACTGTGGTTAAGTGTAATGAAAGGGAAGAACATGGCGCTTTGGGAGTGTATAGTCGGGGATTAATCTACTTGGGGTGATCAGGGTAGACTCTTCTGCGGAAGTGATAACTGGTCTGCTATGCAAAAGGAGCTAACAAGGCAAAGAAAGGAAGAACGGTTCAAATGAGAAGAATGGAGTGTGCAGTCTCTATGATTGGGGGAAGCATGAAAAATTCACGGTGTAAGAGAGGCTAGAGAAAAGGAATTACTGACTGCAAGGGAGAACATGATGCAGGGTGGGGCTGGGATATGGGAGCCAGACCAAGAGTACCTGTAAAAAAGGTTTAACGTGTACATTTTTGACCTAGCAATTTCAGCTCTAAGAAGTGGTCCTCCAAATACTTTCACAAACCTACAAAGATGTTATATACGCACACACACATACACATATATAATTAATCTTGGTATATAATTAATCTTGGTACAGCAATGAATACTCTTGAGCTGTTAAAGAATAACGAGGTAGATTTACATCTACTAATATGGGAAGATAGGTTATTAAATGAAAACAGTAAATTGCAGAATATATAAAGATAATTTGCTTTTTAAAATGCATATTCATATTATATAATGGGTGTATTATATACAATTCACTAAGCAAGAAATGAACCCAAGGCAATATACATCAAATTGTTAACAACAATTACCTCTAAGGAGTAGGAATGGACAAGGATTTTATTTTTTCTTGTTATATGTCTGTCTTGCTTGAGTTTTTTTTTTTTTTTTAATAAACAGTAACCATTTCTTCGACAATAAAAAAATGCTATATTTTGTTTTTTAAGAGAGAACGCACCCACCCATCTCTTCAAAAATCCCCCAAGGAACCCGTGGCCTAAGTTAATCCTAGGTCCGTGCATCCTTGGAGCAGGTAGACAAACATCCTAGATCATCCCTCACCACCCACCGGTCTTCCCTCTTACTTTATCTTCTCTTGGATTTAGTGGAGAACGAAAGGGAGTATATAGGTCACACCGGATTAAAAAGAAGGAAGGAACGAAAGAAGGGAAAAGAAAGTGAGGGAAGAGAAGAAAGGAAAGAGAAAAGGAATTCTTCTATCCCTCTCCTCCCCATAAGTCTCTCCAAGAGTCATGGAGCAAGAGCCACTAGGAGCAAGAAAGAAGAAATGCCACCAGGTGTAAGGGTGTCTGTGCCAAGGAGGCTGGCAAAACAGCACAGGGTTGGGACGCAGAACAGTAAGAACTACGACAATGATCATCCCTACCATCACGCGCAGACTCTTGGGTTAGATCCTCCGTCGCATTATCTCAAGGATTTCACATACATTAGCTCCTTAATTCTGCATTTAAAACCCTGTGACTTCTCTCGGCATCTCAGTTTTCTCATCTGTATCATGAGGAAAACTTGCTAGCTTGCAGGGCTTTTTGAGGATCAGATGAGATCCCCCATAAACAAAAGTATTATTCATTCCATAATTGATATTATTGTCACTCCAGCTACTGAGCCAGAACAGAGAACGCTCACTAGCATGAAGTGCAGTAATCCTGATATCCAGTGGTTACCATGCGGTTGCTCTTTAGATCCGCTGAAAAATGGTGAATGTGGAAATAATTTTAGTCCCATTCACAGATTTTAAATAACTGACTGTATGCTGGGGAGAGGATTTGGCTGTGGGGAGGGGTGGTCGCTAATACCACGCAGCTGCTATGGCTGTGAAAATTTAACCTCAAGCAGCCTAAACATTCATTTTACAATGTACACGGCTGATTACTTAATTATGTCTAAAATATAAGTCAGACACACTACAAACCCCAGGGAGTAAATTACACAGATCTATGAAGCAACATCTATGCACTCATTCTGGTCTCACATTTCTGAATTATCTCTTCCCCCCCAGTGAATTTGAGACATTTCTTCCTCCTCTGTAAAACGTAGGGCTACCGCCGACAAATGATCATTTTCTCAGGGTTATCAGCTTGGTAGAGGAGAGCCCATCTTCAACCTACCATTTCGGACTCTTACCAACAGGTTCTTATCTTTATGTATATTTGAACTAGGAGATCTACATATGCTTGATCTCAGCATGAACCTCCGTATGACCTGATTTTGTTACCATGGTCACCAATTAGATGAGTCTTGTTGACTGCAGAACAACAGTCAAAGGATTTCTATTAAGTTCCAGGGCGGAATAACAGTCATATTTTGTGAACACACTTTATAGATTATTTTTCCCATTTGCTTGCCCCAAGGTCTGCCTTCCTCTATCTGCTGAGAATGCGGCTGTTACATAAAATTCAAAGACAATGCTTCCTGGGGCCAGTAATTAAATGTTCTTACAAAACGGATGGATCAGCTGGGACTCCCATTCCCCTCTTCTCTCTGGGATATAGCAGTGTAGGTCCTCCTCAGAACTCACCTATAACCATCTTTCCCTAAAATAACTTCACCCCCATTCCATGGCCTCCCATGGGAACATGTATATGAAAATACACTGCACCCTTTACTGATGGCAGCCATCTCATAGACGCAAAACAGTTTAAGGGTATTTTTGAAAGGTTCAGCTGGGTGACATTTTTCATACAATCATTACAGCCAATGAGTGTGGTCCAGTGATTCAATGACCTCACGACAACCATGCCTGATAACTTATGGATGCTGACATTAACAGGTAACATGTAGGTACTGAATGTTTTACAAATGTGTTAGTTTCCAGTGGCTGCCATGACGAGTTAACACAAACTTGGTGACTTAACACAACAGAAATTAATTCTTTTGTCATCTGAAGGTCAAAAGTCTGAAATCAAGGTATTGGCAGTGCAGTGCTCCCTCCAAAGGCCCTAGGGGAGAATCCTTCCCTGCCTCTGCTAGCTCTGGTACCTCCAGGAATACCTCGGTTTGTAGTTGTGTGACTCCAATGTCTGCCTCCATTTTAACACAGTCTTCCGCTCAGGGTCTGTGTCTTTTCCTCCTCTGTCTCTTATGAAGATACTTGTTATTGGATTTAGAACTCACTGAATAATCCAGGATTATCTCCTCTTTTAGAACCTTAATCACATCAGCAAAGACTCTTTTTCCAAACAAGGTCATATCACAGCTTCTCGGAATTTAAGACGTGGACATATCGCTTGGGCGGCCATCATTCAACCCACTCTAATGACATGCTTTTCTGAAGGTTTTCTGAAATTAAGCTGAGAATTTTTGTGTGTGCGATATCAGATACTTATCACCAACTTGGAACTTGATACAGTGCCAAAGACTATTTACAAGAATATGTACCTCCCTCAACATTTATTAATCAAAGGCTAAACGTTTGCGTTTAAATTCGTGATTCAGGTATGAGAACGCTGAGACGTCACATAAAATCTTGATGACATATCTTAAGATTTTTCCAAATGGCTCTAAGACCAAAATAAAGTCCAAACACCAAAGGCTTTCTGAGGATGCCTAGAAGACTATCAAAACGGGTCAGAAGTAACCAGAGAGAAGAACTAATAAAATGGGTGAAGATAATCAACAAGCCATGAGCAGCATGGAAGGACTCAGCACAGGCAGTACATGTGAGCGCTTCAGTGCAAGATACCAGGAGCAGGAGCCATCACAGAAGCTGCTTTGTTGATGGGTATTAGGACAGCCGGACTGTGCATGTTATGCTGATGAAGCTACTCACCAGTATTACTTTGTGTCATGGCGCCTTCACCACGCGCTTTGTGGAGCGGTGGTTGCTTTTGACCACGTAGCTTCACGTTTCAAGCTATTTCAGGTAACAATGCATTTATCTATCCTCCTCTGTGCATGCCACAGACTCTGGAGTGGAAAGTTTGGGGGCTTCTTATCTGGTTTTGTTTTGTTTGTTAAGCTCCTGCTAAAGTAATGTATTAAGAGTGGAGTGAACTTATGTGGATCCTGAGAAACTTAACAGAAGACCATGGGGGCGGGGAAGCAAAAAAAAAAGTTAGAGAGGGAGAGAGCCAAACCATAAGAGACTCTTAAAAACTGAGAACAAACTGAGGGTTGATGGGGGGTGGGAGGGAGGGGAAGGTGGGTGATGGGCATGGAGGAGGGCACCTGTTGGGATGAGCACCGGGTGTTGTATGGAAACCAACTGGACAATAAATTTCATATTAAAAAAAAGAGTAGAGTGAAGATTAAAGTTTATACTCTTCATATATTGTTGTAGAGAACCTGCTTTTTGTGCCTATTTTCTGCCACCTCGATACCTTCAGGGAAGGGATTATGTTCTCTGTCTCTTCAATTGCCCGATCACTAAATCCACTGACCGTCTTGGGTAATGCATTCGTTTCCTATGGCTGCTGTGACAGATTTCCATAAACGTGATGGCTTAAAACAATAGAAACTTATTATCTTACAGTTCTGGAGGTCAGAAGTTGGAAATATGTCTCAGAAGGCCACGGTAAAGCTGTCAGTATTGCTGTGTTCCTTTCTGGAGACTCTCTACGGAGAACTCATTTCTTCGGCCTTTCCAGCTTTTAGAGGCTGCCTACATTCTGTGGCTCATGGCCCTCCTTCCACGTCTTGGAGCAGCAAAACACAGGGATAGCTTTTCATGTGGTATCACCCTACCTTCCTCTTCTGCTTCCTTCCTCCACACTTTTTTTAAAGCTTATTTATTTTGAGAGAGACAGTGACAGCATGAGTGGGAGAGGGGCAGAGAGAGAGAGAGAGAGAGAGAGAGAGAGAGAGAATCCCAAGCAGGTTCTGCGTTGCCATCTACAGAGCCCCACGCAGGGCTTAATCTCACGAACCTGGAGATCATGACCTGAGCTGAGACCAAGAGTCAGATGTTTAACTGACTGAGCCACCCAGCCCTTACTCTTCCACATTTAAGGACCCTTGTGATTACATTGGGCCCACCTGGATAATGCCAGCTTATCTCCCTATCTCAAGGTCCTTAATAACTTAATCACATCTGCAAATTCCCTTTGGCTGTGCAAGGTAATGCATTCACACTTGGGGGGGGTGGGTGGCTGGATTCCGATATGGTCATCCTTGCAGGGGGGCATTATTCACCCTACCACAGCAACAAAACAGATCAAGTAACAAGTCAGGCTAACTCCTTGCGGTTCGCACACAGGCTACCACTCTAGGTTGGGGCACATCTCTTCTGATCGCTGGGGATTTGCATTAACTCCTGGGTGGGTGCACGTAGCTGGCAGGGGGAGGGGAGGGCAATTAGATACAGGCGGCTAACGGCCAAATCATCAGCAGCCGAGTGTCTGCAGCTCACAAGTATAAAACTACCCCTTTCCGAACGATTGCCCTAAAACTTCCACCCCAGAGGGGGAATGAGGTACAGGTGCACCTCATTATAAATAAGCGCCACATAAGGAAACCTGCTTGCTCAAGCAAGGAACCCTAGCACTGACATCAGCCAACCCTCACCCTGCTGGAACTCCCAGCAGTCTGTCCCACTTAAATGCCCGCTAATGGGCCAAAGCAGTTGCTAATGGGCTAATAAGTTGGCCATTAGCAGCTTCTTAAGTAGCAGGCTGAGGGAGGTAGGTGACTGTAGTTATAGCCACTGACAATGAGCCGCCTTCTCAGTTTATGAAAGACGCTGAATCGGGGCAAAAATTGTTTTGCCTAAAGGTTGACTTACTTGGCTCCAAATATGGAGGCAGCAATTGTTACCAAAAAATGTCTCCCTTAATAAAGATATTCACTCTGAAGTCCCCTGCTATGTTCTTCCTTTGCACATTGAACTATTAGTTTGCTGACCATGAATTGTTTCCAGAGACACTAAGGAACAGACAATTTTAAGTGAAGCCTTAAGACGTACGAATCTATCAATCAGAAATGAAGACAGAGCCCCATTATAATTGTAACGTGAATGTCCCCAGCTAAGAGTGCAAATGAAGTCAGGGACACATTAAAAGCTGTCTCTCACTACCCCTAATCAAGACTCTCCTGCTCCTTCACTTATCCAGTAAAGACCTGCTCAGTGCATGGTAGGTAGTGAGCTAGGCTCAGGAGGACCTCAGAGAGCAAATGGACAAAACCCTGGGCCCTCACGGAGTTTATATTCCGTAAGCGGAAAGACTGCAAATCCACAAAAAGTGAGTGAATTATAAAATATATTGGATGGCAACAAGTGCATCGAGAAAAAGCGAGGGAAGGGAATGGGGAGTGCCAGGACAGAGGCCGGCAGTAGTGAACAGGCATCTCCTTGTGCAGGTGACATTTAAGCAAATGCTTGAAGGAGGCGAGAGTAGTAAGCCAGGGGAAATCCTGGCACGGGTGACAGCTAGGGCAAAGGCCTTGGGGCAGGACAGGATCTAGCTTATTTGAGGACAAGTAGGATGCCGGTGTGTAGCTGGAGAAGGGAGAGTGGATGAAGTCATTGGAGTAACAGGGTCTGGACCTTCCAGGCCGTTTTAAGGACCTTGGCGTTTCTTCCAAGAGAAATGAAGAGCTTCTGGGCTATTCAGAGCAGAGGAGTGAAGGAAGTGCATTCCTACGTCAACTCTTTCCAGTTGCTTCTGGGGAACCCCAAAGCAATGGCTGCAAGTTGGCTTTTTCTCCCACAGTACCCTCCTCACCTCCTCCACCAATGCCCTCTATGAAATGCTGATGCCTGGCCGGACTGCTGCACCCTGATGCTCCTGAACAGCCAGCCTTGGCATGCCACAGCAGAACCATGCAGGCGTGACCTTCCCAGCCCCGTCCTGCCCTCAGAGAGTCCATTCCCAAAGCCATACACCTTTGACACAGATGCTCAGAACCTTTCAGAACAGCTCCTCTAACGTGTGGCCTTTATGCCAGGCTAGTAAGACATTCCTATCTCTAAAACAAAACAAAAAGCAAAAACAAACTTTTTTCAATTCCTAACAGACATCTTTTCATTGAAGATTTTTCTTGAATTATGTTATCCCGTAGCTCCATTTTCTTAAGTATACTATTCCTTTGAAGACTAGCTATATGATTCTGAAATCCAGCCTTTCTCCCCTCTCCTTTGGATTTATCCTATCTTGAAAACCCCTCGGATGGAAGGGAATATCTTTTTTATTGTATTTTTCCCCAATTCTGAGCACCAAGCTTTGCACACAGTATGTACTCAATCAGTATCTGCTAAATTCGTGTTTATGAGTCCCCTTTGACCTCAGCCATGTGCGAGACACTAAGACAATCACAGGAGTGAAAGGGACCCTCCTCCCTTCCCCGCCCCCCTAAAAGCTTATAATATATGTCATAGAAGGAAAATCGGGGAAATGTCATCAAATAATGGTAGAATGTGGTTAATTACAAGAACTGGACGTTACAAACTCTGGTCCTATGAATTCAAGGAGGAACCGGGATCAGAAGAGTGGAGGACGGTTTGCCAGCAAAAGTAGGACTCGAACCGAAAACCTCAAAGGATGAACAGAATCAAAACTCGCAGAGCCACCACACTCCATTAAAGAGGCAGATATAGAGTACCTAGAAGCCACATTTGTGTTGCTTGGGCTATTTTTACAACCTACCTTGTTAATGCCTATGATTTGGCCAGTAAACCCTGCCTGGAGTTTTACAACATTACGTTAGGGAATGTAGAATAGACCTCAGCAGAAATCCTGTTAATGTTCCATCAACAACAAAACCAAACTACACTGTACTTGCCTCCATCAAATGAGCTTAAAAGACAAAGATAAAAGCGTGGTTAGCTTTGAGATAAAAGAAGTCAGACGGTTGGGGACACCAAAGAGTCTGTTGTAGGTATTCGGGATCTGGTGACTGGCACCAGGAATTAGCACATGTATATAATGGAGGAGAATTGTTTACGGACAGGTGCAGGTAATGTATGGGCTTAGGAGAGACAGAGCACATAATTGAAGGGGGAAACTACCTTGGCCGCTGAGCATTACACCATCAGGCATAATAATGCTGTTCGATGTCACTGTGGCAATTAGTCTCCCCTTGTAAGCAGAAACCCAAGAAGTTGTTGGGAAAGAGGCCATCCAAGACACCGGAGGCAGAGTTGTGAGAATCCGTCTGCCCAGATGGGAAAAAGACCAGATAAGCTGCTGTTTGATAAATCTATAAAACGACTAACAAACTGATATCCCAGTTTTACCAATGAAAAACGTTTCAGAACACATGCTTCAGTAAAGGAAATACATCCATGGGCCTAATAAAAGAGTTCAAAAATGGCTGTAGGAATTGTGAAATGTCAGTGTAGAAATCGGTTGTCTAAGAGATGAAAATGATTTTTGTATGCTACCATACAAAAGTTTGTCATCTCTGGATGCTGCCTGTTACAAGGGAGGAGATTATAAAATTTATTAGCCAAGCGCCTGCATACCCTCTAATACATAAGAGTTAGTACTTACTGATTTGGCACCACGTGCGAATTCTACGCATCATCATTTCACGGTGTTGGCCGAGTCAAGTCCCTGCTAAGAAGTTAAAGTTGTGTTAAGCGTAAAGACTTTACATTTGTGTAAAAGGCATTCTTTAGGCAACACTTGAACAAATTAAATCACATATAAATACAGGTTACTGGCTTGGAATCTGGTAAGTTTTTTCATTAAGGAACAGTCATTTTGAAAAGTAAACCATTCACGAATCCATCTAATGTATAAAAATAGACTTTTGCTTGTATGTTCTTTGAAAGTTGAATTTACTGCCTTTGAGGATTCTAATTACTAAAAAAAAAAAAATAAATAAGTTATTTTTCTTCTAAAATAAAACACTAACCCACCTCAAAAGAAGGGTGTAGTCAGACCCCTGAGTCACTATTTTTTCATTCTCCTTCCTTGCTTTACATCTTAGCAAATTTGATTTCCAGCCATGTGATTCTAAGGTGATTATATGTGCAGATTTACCCAGGACAGTATCGGTTTATACCTGATGCCCTGACATAATTATTTAGCACATCTCACTCTCAAAATGTCCCAGGTTGTCTGACAAATTACATGGTTACCCTATATATTACAGATTCTAAGGAACTTGAAATCTATTGTATTTTGAAATCAATTAAGAAGGCAGTATTTGGGACATTATTCACATTACCTGCACGGATGAAATCAAAGCTCTTCTACAACCCACTTGGGATGTTTGGCTAAGTACAAAAGCCCTCATCCATGAATTTTCTGGGTGTGCATTTCCAAACCCGAATCAAAATCCTGTCGTCACCCCCTTCTCTCGAGCACCCACCCCTTTTCCTAAGCACAGTAGAGACTATTTGCAGGTTAGCAACTAAAATCCATCAACAGGAATTTATTGAGCCCCCGTCCCCAAACATACGTCAGATAACGTAAAATCCCCAGTGGGCATCAACCATTTGAATGGACCATGATTCCTCATCGCTCAAAATTTTGTCTTCCTGGTTTTTATGTGGAAACTGAGGCTTAAGAGAAAAAGGATCGACTCATTGGGAATATAGCCTAGTAGGAGTTCTGAGCTCTGCGCCTACAAACCCTGCCCTGATACACACACATTCCCCTCCCCAGTGATAGCAGAGTACCTACAAAAGGGACACAGATTCATTCAACAAATGCCCTATTTTCTGGCTCTCTATCTTTTATATGCTGAATTGGTAATGGAGCTAATAAAGGTTCAAGATTGCTCTTTCTGGGGGCCAAATTTTTCTTTTCTCCATGTCATGTTTTTTATTCAGAAAATAATTTTCTTTGCATTGTTTTCACAAAAGCTTTCCAACACCCCCAAATAATGCAGAGAAATTGGCTTTTATTTTGAGCAGGCTTTTTCAATGCACACTGTATCTCTCAGCACATCTATTATATTAATCTAAGCCCTAATGATACAATGGGTAAAAACAGTGTACGGATGTGTATAAATGAAAAATTTAATAGATTTCCCTCTTAATGTAATAGAATTGGCATGAGGCACTGGGAACGGGAGTGAAAGTAGTCACTCAAGCATTGTGTTTACATGATATTTAAATACAAGTGGCTGGGGTATAAGTACTCCTAAGTACACCTGAAAGGGATGCTGCCTCCTAATCATTGTTTCAGCAAGTGACAGTTGTTTACACAACAGCAGCACATTCGCTGCTGATTTGAATAATAAACATGCTTAAATACCAGCTGGATAATAGAAGGATAATTGAAACATAGTTTAAAGCTCTGATTTACAGGCATTGTAGCAACACTTTTATTTGCTGTACAATGCCACACTTCTGTGCAGTCTCCGAAAAAAAAAATTTTTTAAGGCATTGTTTCAAACGTGGGGGTCTATTAAACTTGATTAATGCACACAGCATATGTATCCATAGCCCAAGCCATGCCCGGGCGTACTTGAGATAGCTATTGTGCCGTGTGTTTTAGCAAAACACTCAAGGCTATAATAGAAGCATTCGGGAGGCCTGCAATGCACTGTGTCCACCAGGGCCCGGAAGGTAGTACCTGACGCAGAAACAGAGCACAGAACCTGGGTCTCACGATGCACAGGTGGAAGACAACGGGGTTGACCTGAATAATCTCTAACTGCGACGTGTCAGAAAGTTACGATTCTAAACTCTATCAAATCTTTCTCGGTTTCTTCACATGTTCTTTTCCTTCTTTGCATGCCCGTTGCTACTATCTGCATTCAGGTCAGTTTCATCTCTTACCCGGTCAACTGCATGAGGCCTAACCTGGCACCTGTTCCCAACCGGCCCTTATAGCATCACCGGGTCAAAAGTCCCTTTTCAGTTAAGAGCTCAGGGGTGAGACTGGCTGCCTGCTCAGATGAGTCTTTCGTGGGTGGGCAGTAACTGGCAGGTGTGAGTTACCACTCAAGTTCTCAAATTCCGGGATCCTGAAACATACTCGAAGCTGTTCACTCGGAATAGGTCACACTTGAGGAAGTTACTTCTGTAACCAAATTGGCAGGGGCCTAATCTGCCAGCCAGAATCCCAATATCTTCATGGATTTATCAATTTAGTATGGGAAATATATCTTAGAGGATAATTCACACTGGTCATTCAGAACACTCTCTCCTGGAGTGATGGCCTCAGAGGAGCAAATTATGTGTCAGAAAGTTGCTTAACGAACATAAAGTAAGAGCAAAAGGAATGGAATGAATTGCCACTTTTCACTCCAGGGAAAATGCTGCCTAAAAGTAATAGCACTCAGGCACCAAGCCAGACATCTATTATCTCTAATTCTTCTAAAATCTCCCAGGAATTATTATTCCCTTTTAAATACAAGAGACTGATCGAAGGCCACATCGTTGCTGAGTTATAGCATCAAAACCACACTATTTGCTAACTAATTACTAATCATCATATTGATGACCAATAATTATTACCAGACATTAATAGTCAGACCTCATTCATTCTCTCTCTCTCTCTCTTTCTCCTTCTGTTGCTCTCTCTCTCTCTCTCTCTCATTGGGCTGAATAAAAATGAACAGGTGTTTATTTTCTGACTCTTCTTTCAGTGAGTTACCTGCACCAGTCACAGGGGCTTACACCCCTTAGAACTAGTGGGTGTGGGTGCCCCATTGATATTGAACAAGTGACTGAGCGAAAGGTTAAATAAAGCTTAAACGATTGTGACTTAACGCAAGACATAGCTTTCTGGGAGCACGGCCTGGCATGTGGTAAGAGAGTTCGGACAATTATTGCATCTCCAATCCATTAAGAAATGGTGTTGGTTCTGCAAATATAGAAATCCATCTGGTATGAGTGGCTTGCTAAAATTCAGTTTCCATCACAACCATATCCTCAAATTTTGAAGACACATTACCAGCATCCTTTCACGTACAAAACCCATCTCTTAACGGCCATCGTTTCATCTTGTGACTCACCTTTTCAAAACCAGTTCCAAAACCAGGAGATGCATTTGCAGAAGAAAGGACAGCAGAGCCAAGAACTCTTACTGCAGTACACCCTGCGGGCCAGTCATAGAGCCACCTTGCCCTCTGATCCCCTTCTAAGAGCATTTGCTCCAGTCACGGTCTCTGACCCCAGCTGAGCGCAGGGGTGAGGGCAATGACTTAACAACGTGAAAATGTTAATAGTGTTAACAATATAGTGTAAAATGTATTTTTGATGACCACATGATAATCTGCTCTATAGATGAACCATGATTAATTTGACCAGTTCTCCCATCTTGGACATTTACAGTGATTTCATGGTCACTGCATAGGGGGATAAGCATCCCTGTACTGATATGTGTTCCTATAATCTTTGCAAGTTCGATACATAAAAAGTGATATCTTGTTTTAATTTGTATGTAGTGGATTAGGGGAGAGACTAAATTTTAATGTGTCCATTGGTCATTTTATACCTTCTTTTGTTAATGTCCTATTTATATTATTTTTTACTGGGTTTGTTTTCAGTGATTTCTAGAAGCTCTTTATTTTTAATATTAATTTTTATTTTATATAATGCAAATAATTACCCAATTTTCTGTCTTTGAATTTTGTTTATTGTGGATTGGACATTCAAAAGGCATTTATAATCTCTATCTCCCTAACCCTCCTTCCATAATAGAGGCTGAAAAAATGCACTTTCCCAGACTCCTTTGCAGCCAGAAATGGTCATGTGACCAATTATAGCCAAGAGATATGAATGGAAGTTGCTGAGTGAGGCTATGGAAAAAATTTTTTTCTTTACAAGAAATAGACTCTGCTGGCATTCTTCCTAGGGATTTTACCTACTTGCCTTTTTTTCTGTGTGAAAAATGAGTATGAGTCTGGAGGTACATCAACAATCATCATGCAACTATCAGGTGACTTCCATGAGAACAAAGCTCTATACTTTAAGGACAGAAAATAGAAGGATGGAGACAGCCCATGTTTCCAGCCCAGCTGGACTACCAGTCCCCAGATTGCTTCCTGAATGAAATTAAAAAAAAAAAAAAAACATTATCTCTTTAACATAGATTTAAGTCAGGTTTTCTGTCATTACCAGTGGAGGATATTCTTAATTAATACAGTTATAGCAAACATAATTTTTACTATAATAAAATATACCCATTTTTCCCTTTTAAGTCTACTAAGTGCCAAACAAGTATGAGAAAAATAAATAGATGAATGGTTAATGCTTTTTGACCTGTGAATAAATATTTTCCTTAAGCCAAAGGTGTCAATATCCATTTGTATTTGCTTCTAATACTAGCACACATTTT
This sequence comes from Lynx canadensis, assembly GCF_007474595.2. Lineage (NCBI taxonomy): Eukaryota > Metazoa > Chordata > Mammalia > Carnivora > Felidae > Lynx > Lynx canadensis. The sequence goes on from NC_044319.2 coordinate 29,905,294, forward strand.
ACTTCTGCTGTGAGAAAAGCATTTCTTCCATATGGAAATTTATTTTACGGAGTGACTTGGGAGAATCTAATTTTTTTCTCTAAATGACAGTCCAACTTTTAAAATACCATTTACTGAACCTCTTTGACCTTGGTTGCAGCAGCTTCTTACTCAACACGTCTCCAGAGGCAAGGGAAACAAAAGCAAAGATGAACTATTGGGACCTCATCAAAATAAAAAGCTTCTGCACAGCAAAGGAAACAATCAGCAAAACTAAAAGGCAACCAACGGAATGGGAGAAGATATTTACAAATGACATATCAGATAATGAGTTAGTACCCAAAATCTATAGAGAGAGAACGTATCAAACTCAATTCCAGAAAACAAATAATCCAGTGAAGAAATGGGCAAAAGACATGAATAGACACTTCTCCAAAGAAGACACCAACATGGCCAACCGACACGTGAAAAAATGCTCAACATCACTCATCAATAGGAAAATACAAATCAAAACCACAATGAGATACCACCTCACACCTGTCAGAATGGCTCACATGAACAACTCAGGCAACAACAGATGTTGGCGAGGATGTGGAGAAAGAGGGTCTCTTTTGCACTGCTGATGAGAATGGAAACTGGTGCAGCCACTCTGGAAAACAGTATGGAGGTTCCTCAAAAAATTAAAAACAGAACTACCCTAGAACCCAGCAATTGCACTACTAGGTATTTATCCAAGGGATACGGGTGTGTTGTTTGGAAGGGGCACATGCACCCCAATGTTTGTAGCAGTGCTATCGACAATGGTCAAAGTATGGAAAGAGCCCAAATGTCCATCAATGGATGAATGGATAAAGAAGATGTGGTATATGTATACAATGGAATATTACTTGGCAATCAAAAAGAATGAAATCTTGCCATTTGCAACTACATGCATGGAACTAAAGGGTATTATACTCAGCGAAATTAGTCACTCAGAGAAAGACACATATCATATGACTTCACTCATATGAGGATTTTAAGATACAAAACAGATAAACATAAGGGAAGGGAAGCAAAAATAATATAAAAACAGGGAGGGGGACAAAACATAAGAGACTCTTAAATATGAAGAACAAACAGAGGGTTGCTGGAGGGGTTGTGGGAGGGAGGATGGGCTAAATGGGTAAGGGGAATTAAGGAGTCTACTCCTGAAATCATTGTTGCACTATATGCTAACTAACTTGGATGTAAATTAAAAAATAAATAAATTATTGGGGCACCTGGGTGGCTCAGTTGGTTGAGCGTCCGACTTCAGCTCAGGTCATGATCTCGTGGTCTGTGGGTTTGAGCCCCGCGTTGGGCTCTGTGCTGACAGCTCAGAGCCTGGAGCCTGCTCCTGATTCTGTGTTTCCCTCTCTCCCTGCCCCTCCCCCACTCATGCTCTCTCTCTGTCAAAAGTAAATAAACATTTAATAAATAAATAAATAAATAAATAAATAAATAGTTTTTTTCAAAATTAAAAACAAAACAAAAATTAAAATAATAAAATAATAAAAAATAAAGTAAAATACCATTTATTGAGTAATGTTTTGTTTCCTGAAAATTACTTAAAATGTTACCTTACCACTTTGATCATTCATCCTCGATAATACATTTTATATCTTGTAGAGCAAACCTAGTCTTACTCTTTTGCCCTCAAATTCTAAAACATGATTTAATGTTTAATCATTAAGTTTAGAAAAATGTTTGTTATGTTATGTTTAGAATAACCATTTAGAAATTTTTATTGAAATCAAATCTATGGATTATTGATCTTTTCAAATATTATTTTCGTCCATTTACTTGGATTTCCTGTACATCTTGCAACAATACTTTATAGTTTTCTTTTGAAGAGTTTTTTTCCTAGGTATTTTACAAAATTTATTACTATTGTTGATATGTTCCTCTATTTTCTAATAGATTCTATGGTAGACAAAAAAGCAAATAATTTTTTTGTTTGCTTTACATATAGGTACCTTCTGAACTCCATAATTCATTTAAAATTATTTTAATACTTTGTATTTTTAAATGTATAACCATATTATCTGAAAATAATTATAATTTTATCAAGTTCAATCTAGTTCTATCCTTCTAGTTCTTTATCTTATTTTTTTAATTTTTAAAAAATGTTTATTTATTTTTGAGAGGGTGTGTGTATGTGTGTGTGTGTGCTCAAGTCGGGGAGGGGCAGAGAGAGAGAGGGGAACAGAGGATCCAAAGCGGGCCCTGTGCTGACAGCAGAGAACCTGATAGGGAGCTTGAACTCACAAACTGTGAGATTATGACCTGAGCCAAAGTAGAATGCTTAACCAACTGAGACACCCTGGCACCCTATTTGTCTTATCTTACGCTTTCGTACAACTGGAGAACAAGAGAGGTAGGAACAAGCATCATGGCCTTTAATGAGCCTTCCTCAAGTATCGTGAGCATTTATGAGGCTACATATTGATGTAAAATAAGTAATTTTCAACTTATAAATGTCAAAAAAAAGAGATGGAATGAGAGAAAAAAAAAACCCTAAAATTTGAATAGCACTACTTAGATTACAAAATGTAGTGAATATGGAACACAAAATGATAAACTGAGAAAATTGTATTTTTTTTTAATGTTTACTTATGGGGGGGGGTATGCGTGGGGGAGGGGCAGAGAGAGAAGGAGAGAGAGAATCCCAAGCAGGCTCCACACTCAGCTCGGAGCCCAACACGGGCTCAGTCCCACAACTGTGAGATCATGACCTGAGCCCCAAATCAAGAGTCGGTTGCTCAACCAACTGAGCGACCCAGACGCCCCAAAAGACACATTGTTTGAGGTGAAGAAAGATTTGTAAGTAGATTTTAAAGACTTTTCCAGACAAAATGAATGAAGAGAAAACCACATGTAGACATTCTGCCAAAATTCTTGAAATACAACGGTGATGAAAAAGCCTACAAAAATCCACATTAGGAAAACTAGATTATCTGCAAAGAAACAAATTAAGTGCGGCTTTAGACTTCTTAGCTACCCTACATTTCAGAAAGTCACAGAGAATGATCTGTGGGATTTTGAGGGGGAATAGTTGCGATCCAAGAATTTAAAGCCCTGTCACATTGTCTTTAATGTGCGACGGTAAGAGAAAGACAGCCTTGGCTGTACTGGGTTTAGAAAATATGTCACTTATGCCTATCTTGAAAAATCACTCAAAGATGTTTTATTGAAAGAGACCTTAGAAGAGAGCAACATTCAAATCCAATGATGATAATAACAACGTCAGCAAACACATACAGTGCTTAGAGTCTGCTAGGCCTCTTCTGAGATCCTTACCCACATTAACCGAGAGAAACTTAACACCACACTAGGAAGTACAGACTATGAATACATTTTACAGATGAGGAGCTGAGGGACAGAAAAGTCAACTAACTGCCTCCAAGGCCACATGACCAGCTGAAGGTACAGCCCGTGTCTGGACTCAGGAAGTCCTCCAGAATGCGAAGACTCAAATCATATCCCCCTGCCCCGCTCAGAACAGCACGCTGCCTACGACTCACATGCCCAGCTGAGCTCTGCCTGGAACTCTGCCCGCCACACACAGTCCCCCAGGGGACCGGCATTTCCCATACAGCGTTCCAAAGACATAGATGCTTGAAAACACGGGACAAACATTTTCAGGAATTGTTCACAGCCACTCTATAAAGAGGGAGAGAGAGTGCACACGCAAAACGTAGTAAGCACAGGAACGCTCAGAAACACGGAAAAGGACATTTCTCTATTGGTGACAGTGTCTATTATATGACATTCAAACACCACAAGTGCCATTCAGCTGCTTGGAAGTCACAAAAGGTGGGTGAAACCACTTATCTGCTTTGCAGAAAGGGAAAAGGAGGTGGAGAATCCTTCTCACAAAAAAAAATCCACTTTGACTTCTCATGTGTCACTTTGAGCTCTCCCAGTTGAGAACCACAATGCCTGGCTCACAACCCCAAAGGGGCAGCCGTTGTGGGAGAGAAACGGCAGGTGGGTCCCAGTGTGGGGACCCAGCCCTTTAGCCACCTGGGCGGGGTCTTAGCAAAATTCAGAAGTAGGTGAAGTTCTACTTGGAGACCTGCTTATTCTCCCTCCCACACCCCCTCTGTGTACACGGGGGCCACCTGTTCCCAGCTCATGTGGAGCCGGCCTCCTCCCAGGCAGGCTCCTGCCCCTGATTCAGGTGCTCCAGCAGGACCCCGTTTCTGCCAATCTGATAATCTACTTGATGCTGAGACGGCGATGGCTGCTGATAGACTAATTCGTCTCCTTGCCAGATTACAGATGGGTTTTGTTCCAGATAAAAGTACCGCTTTAACAGCTACCTTCAGTGCCTCTTCACCACTCGGCTGGGAGGGGAGTGCGGGCTGGGCGAGCAGGCACACCCCAGCCCTGACTCCACCCCAGAACAAGCCCGACCCCGGTTCTGCCCCATCGCATCGCACTGAGTTTCGGCACACTGTCTCCTGGACCCTTTCTTTGTTCCGCTGCTGATTAGCAAGTTCTGGCAATTCTGTGAAGGTGAGGTCCCATGCCAGCCGGCCTTGACCTGAGGTGTTCTGCAGCCCCGCCCTCTCCAGGGGACACTCCCCTCCCCAACTGCGAAGACAGAGACAACCCGCTGCCACCTTTTCAACTCCTGTTTAAAACAAGCTGCTTTCGAGATGCCCTCGAGAGCAATTAATTCTCTCACTGCACTTCTGCAGCACTCCGAGTCCTGCTGTCTTGAGCCTCCCACCCTAGCCAGAGAGGCAAAGCCTTGGCCTCGTCCGGGCAGCCAAAGGCCGGTGCATCTCCCTTCCTCTGATGACCACAGAGAGTTCCAGGCCCTCCTAAAAGGGGCCACCTCTTGTCCTGGAAGCGGAACCATTGTCGGACTCACCAGCACAATGAGCCTGTGAATAATGGATGTCCGGGCCTTGGAAATGGAGGCCCGGCTCACCTTGCACGGGAGTCAAGAGGGAAGCAAGGAAAGATGGGTCTCCGAGAGCCCCTCCTAGCGGGTCAGGGCGCACTAATGTTGGCCTCTTCTGCCTGCGCCGCTAAGAGCCCAGGGCAGTTCTGCTCTTCCTCTGAGTGGAATTCATTGTACCTGTTGCCTTGTGAAGCAGATTTCAACTTCTGAAGGGGAAGGAGGGGTGAAGGCTGAAGGAAAGAGGCCTGAATTTGCATTCAATAGGACATTAATGGAAATAGAAGTAAAAGAACTTCTGGAAAAAGTAGAACCACTAAACAGAGCTTCAGAAAGCTTCTCTGTTCCCCCCTGCCCTGACCGATTGTTGTCCCTCAGTTACTGGGATTGTCGCAAAACACTTTCTACTAACTGCAGACCCTGCCCCGACCTTTGTCTGGGTCCCCTCTGTCTGTCACAGCATTTCCAGAGTTCTTATCCTGGAAATAAATGTGATCACGGTGTTTCCTTGTTGAGATCCCCAGCCAGCTGGTCCCTCTGCCTGCAGAACAGGGGCTGAGGGGCCCCATCTGGCTCTAAACTCCTTCTCCAGTTTCCTGTCCAGAAAATTCCCATTTGTCCCCAAAAGCCCCAGCCACCCTGAACTTCTCCCTTTCCCCCTTGAACAAAATAGGCTCACTCCCAATTCTAACCAATAGGAATACCATACTTTTTGCCTTTTCTGTTCCCCCAGTCACTCCTCACCTCCTCTATGAAGTCGTTTCCTGGTCTCTCTTGGTTGCCACCGCACCTCCATTCTAGCCTGCAGCAGATTATATTATAATTTTCCCTTTCTGTGTCTGCCCCCACTCAACTCTGGGCTCCTCCAAAGTGGGGGTGGTGTCTTATAATCTCTGTATCCTCATCATCTCCTTTAGAGTCTGAAGTCAAGTAGATACTCCATAAGTATTTACTGAATGAAGGAGCCTGGCAGAAAATAATCTCCACTCTCCCATCTGTGACATCATTCACATCCCCAGCTTGCCAGGGAGGGTGATTCCTAAACACTGTGACCCCAACCCCATTACCGCCCACTCCCATTTGATTTTCCTTTCTATTGGCTTCCCTGTCTTTCACTCCCCACACAACCCACTTGTGTCCTCCCGGGGACTCGCCCCCATACCTGGAACACCACCTCTCATGCCTAGAATGATGCTCAAAATTCACCTTCTTCCATCAGCCCTCCTTACGCAATGACATTCAGGTCTGGCCATTCTTTTTGCCATATCCCACCAGATGAAGATGTATCTTTCACCCTATCTTATTCTACCTTTGGATTCTTGAGATTTTTTTCTCTCTTGGATGTGTGTGTCTCAACTCTCTGATGAGAGCTCAGTCTCCCTAGAAGTATAAACTTCCAGATCCTCCCAAAACTTCCTGTCCACTGCATTACCACAGGCGTGGCCATATTAAGGGGAAGTGGGGGAGAACACAAAACTACCTGCTCTTTGCTTCAGATATAATATGAGGACAATTATATGAACCATCAAAGGATATACTGAAGTTTTACGTTTTCATAGAGTACTTTAATTTTTCCCTTCTTTTCCTTTTCTTCTCTTTCTTTCTCTCTTTCTTTCTTTCTCTTTCTTTCTTTCTTTCTTTCTCTTTCTTTCTTTCTTTCCTTCTTTCTTTCTTTCATAGTGCACAAAGCAGAGAACTGTAAGATAACTATACTGTTAAAGAGCCAAACTCAAAGTCATTCCAAATAAAAAATCTAAATCTTTGAAAACTTATATGTGAATTGGGAACAAATGGCGTCTTTGTTGCAGAATTATTTTTTTATATACCACTTTGCAGAAAATAGAATATGCTTAGCACCTGGACCAATCACGACATCCAGGTGCCTAATGCAATTTGCATATTTCTGGGGTGGAGTGCTTCCGCTCTGGAAGGCATTTGGAGGCCTTCACTCGCTTAGGAAATTCACACTTTAATCTGAGACGTGTGCCAGAATCTGCTGGGGGTGAAGAAACTGACACCGCAACAGACAGCCACCACAACCACCAAACAAAACCCCCTGCTGCCACCTTCCCACCCCTGGGAAGTCTGCTGGGAGGGCCAGATATCCCTCAGCAGCTCTCAGCAGGGCACTTGCTGTTTCCGGACATGGCTAATACTTTATTTTTCTGGACGTGAGGCAGATACCTATGCACCCATAACAGTTGATAAAAAGTTCTGCTATAGCATGGTACACTAGTACAGATAGTTTGGCTACATTTTATTGCTAATATAGTCCTTCAGTGCCAATGATCTCCAGGCACTGTGTATGAGCTGAGGATTCCACGGTGAATAAGGCGTGTGGCATCCCTGACCCGAGAGGCTTGGGTCTTCCTGAAAAGACAGAAATTGTTTAGGTGAAATTGTTTAGAAATTGTTTGTGTCATGAGCGTTGCTGAGGAAACACACAAGGTGCTATGGGCATATATAATAGGGAGGAGAGAAACTGGTCTGGGGAGGGAATCAGGAAGTGCCTCCTAGAGTGTGTGACTTAAAAAAATTTTTTTTTTTTTTAATTTTTGAGAGAGAGATTGAGAGAGCATGCGAGTAGGAGAGAGAGGAGCAGAACGAGAGGGAGACAGAGAATCTGAAGCAGGCTCAGTGCCATGAGCGCAAAGCCCAACTCGGGACTTGTATCCACAAACTGTGAGCTCATGACCTGAGCCAAACTGAGCCACCCAGGCACCCCTGGAGTGTGTGACTTTTAAAATGAGACCAAAGAATTAATAGAATATCCTTAAAGGAGGGGGAAGGGAGAGGGGGAAGGACCTGGAGAGAGACAGACCTCGAACCCGAAACCCTTTGGCACAAAGTGGCAGAGGCAGGATTGAAACCAGGCAACCTGAATGCATTAACCACTAGGCCCGCTGGGGGAGAGGGGTGGGCATGTCAGGCAGGGCTTTGTAGGATTTTGTCCTAAGAGAAATGGGAAGGTACTGAAGACTTGTTAAGTCAGGAAATGGCATGATCATTCTCAAACTTTAAAAAAACCACGTAGGGTAACTTCTTGGGAACGGATTGGAGGAAGACAAAGGTCAGTTCAGGGAGACCACTGAGCAGGAGATACTGGTGGCTGGGACCAGGTAGACGCAGCAGTAGAGCAAAGTGCACGGACTCAAAAGATCTTCAGGCGGCAGAAATGTGTGGACTGACTTACTGACCGGGTATAACTAGAAGGCAGAAATTACCACTCAGCTAGATGTTCCTATACGCCTTAACTTAAAATTTCAAATAATTCTTAATTCTCCACATTGGGAAATGAAGACCTAAAAAAATAAGTAATTTGGGGACACCCGGGTGACTCAGTTGGTTGAGCGTGTGATTCTTGATTTCTGCTCTGGCCACGATCCCAGGGATTGAGCCCTGCATTGGGCTCCACGCTGAGGGTAGAGCCTGCTTGAGATTCTCTCTCTCTCTCCCTCTGCCCATCTCACCTGCTCTTTCTCTCTCATAAATAAATAAATAAATAAATAAATAAATAAACAAGAAAAATAAAGAAATAGGTAATTTTAAGGTCAGAGAGGCTGTAAATGATGAACACAGGATTTGAACTTAGAATTTGAAACTTATGTAGCTAGGTCTATCTTTCCTGCTCTTTGAGAACTAGGCTTACGGCTTGGTCATTTTGTATTCCAAGTCCATGGGGCCCATGCTTGGGACATGGCAGGGGCTCAGTACGTTATTGAATTAATGAGCAGGAAGAAAGGCATCCATGGATTCCATTTCTTAGAACATCATAGAGTAGCAGGTCCCACTGTCCCCAAGCTGCACCATCAGAATCTTCTAGGTCTCTTGAACAGAGAGTTTCATCCACAAGTACCCAAAGGTCTTTTCCTTTGCCTGTCAGGCCCCAACTGGTGACACCACTGGCCCTCTTTCAACGGACCATCTAAAGTCCTGTGTCTGTTCCTTATCGCCTCATCAATCCCTTAGGTTAAAAAAAAAAAACAAAAAAACACTTAAGCCAAATTCAGCTGGACAGCTCAGGTATTATTTAAGTTCCTCCAAAATCTTAATAAATTTCACAAATATTTAAAAAGCGAATTAATCTATGTAAAGATCTGTACATATTTGATAAACTTGAACCAATTTAATAAATCCTGTCCTGTTTTAATAAATGCTGGATTAGGGTTAGACTTCCTACAAACAGTAAATACATAAAGAAAATATTTGTTATGTGTGTATATGTACTGTACCTGCCTTTTCAAAGATCAAGAAAAGATTATCTTTGTCATAAGGACTTTGAGCCACCGTGTTGTGTGCGTGTTTGTTGGGAAAGAGAGGGGAGAGGGCATTAATACATGTGAAGACGATCAAGCCAATGATGACTTTGTGGACAAGATGGCATGCACAGAAAGCACCAAAAGTTCAGACCACGTAAAACTTCTAGGGCAGAGTAAGGACAAGGGAAGGAGAGGACTCAAAGTACCTACACTCCATTTTTATAAATAGCAAATGCCTCTGCCACTCATTCTATCTCCCTGAACTGCCTCTACTTTTTTCCATCCAGAAAAATCCTATCAGAAAATTCTATCCATGTCCCTTCACAACTTAGCCCAGACTTTCACTCTTGTGTGAGACCCTCCTTAGCCTCGTTTCTACTTCCAGGCAGAATTGGCACTTGCTGCCCTAGACACTGAGAGCACCCCCGACGTACCTATAAGGGAGCACTTACCCTACGGTAGTTAGCAGTGTGCAAGTCTATCTCCCTCACTGCGCTGTGAGCTCCTTCATGGTGCCCCCATCAGTGACCTGCATTCTTTCAACAAACAGTTGTGGAGCAACAGTAAGTGCTAGTGGTATGCTAGATAATGACGATGCGATGGAAAGAAAATGATAGGTAGATGGTCTTTGCCTTCATGAAACTTACAGTCCAGCTGGGTATAGCAGATTCTGTTATATCTTTATAGCATTTACCTTCATAGACCGTAGGATTGGGTGGGGGGGGGGGTGGGCGGAGTTAGAAGGGTGAGGAAGCACTCTTAGCATATGCAGGCCAAGCAGGAGTACCAGAGAATTAGTTTCTCCACAGTCATCAAGCAATAACTGGATGGAGAGTCTGTAGATAAATACCTAAACTTCCTCAATCCTTGGATGGGCTAACACTGTGGCCTGTTCTATACCGCTTCCCAGAGTTCCCCAGCAGATTTAAGCTCCAGCTGCCCAGGCTAGTAACTGACTTGAAAATGTTCCCTTTATAGACTGGCTCTCTTACCTTTCCTATCTCACATCCCATTTGTTACCAGGTTTTCCTGGGATCATCTCCCAAATAAACTATTTACAACCGAATCCTTTCTTCAGGTCTGCTTCTGGGAAAATTCTAAGCACGACACTGAAGAACAAAAGAGTAAGCAGTTATATAATTGCCACCTCCTAGTATTCATGCTCTTGTGTAATCCCCATCCCTTTAACCTGGCTTGTGGGCTGGACTTACTGACTTGTTTCTAGAGGATAGAATATGGCACATGCGATGGGATGTCACTTCCGAAATCAGGCTATAAAAAGATAGTGACTTCCATTTGAGTGCTCTCTCACAAGTTCCTAGGGAAAGATGGCTGCCATGTTGTGAAGCAGTCCTGGGGAGAGGTCCACGTAGCAAAGAACTGAGGGCTTCCAGTAGCCACCTAAATGAGTTTGGAAGCAGGTATTCTGAGGCCCGCCATCCACTGAGTGAGTTTGGAAGCAGATCCTTCCCCATTCGAGCCTTGGGATGACTATAGCCCTAGCCAACACCTTGACTGCAACCTTGTGAAAGATGCTGAGTCAGAACACCTGGCTAGGCAGCACCTGGATTCTGTACCCATGGGAGATATCAAATGTTTGTTGTTTTCATCTGCTAAGCTTTGGGTCATTTGTTGTGGAGAAATTGATAACTTATAGAAGTGACAGGATATTATTCTAGGAAGATGGTGATAGAATATCATGGGCCGTCTTCCCCTTTTATTAATTCTCTCTCTGAGGCAATGCAACGAGTGTAAAAGAAAACCTTGTCACATATCTGAAAATCTGGATTCCTATGAAGATAGGATCCTAACAATGGGGAGGAAAGACTGACCCAGCCCATCTTATCTGAACCTGGAAAAGACCCAACCTCCATGTCCGTTTTTTAGAGCCCCCGTCCATACTCTCACCCCACTTGAATAAGACCATAGACGCTGCCAGGCAAGCAATTACAAGAAAGGAGATTACACAGTGAGAAATTCCCAAAGCCACTCACCTTTTCTATGGGGCTTTCTCTGCACCCAATAACTCCACAGCTCCCTTCTTGCTCAGCAGGAGTTATTCTTCATGTTAGGACCTGTATCCACTATGAACACAATTGCTGCAGAGATACTGAAACGGTCCAGAAGGTACTGCCATAGCTGCCCTTAACTGAATCCTCTCTGGGCTTGATATTTTCCCAATCACTTCCAACTTAGATCAAAAAGATTTTTTGAAAGACACAAACTATCAAAGGTCACTCAAGAAGAAATGCAGCTCCCATACATTGTTGATGGGAGTGCAAAATGTATGACCTCTTTGAGAAAACATTTTAGCAGTTTCTTATAATCCTAAATATACATTTACTACATGACCAAATGCAAAACTTTGTACACACAATGACTTGTACATGAATTTTCGTAATTTGTTCATTACATCCAAAACATGGGTTGGAGGGAGGGATGTTCATCAACTGAGGTCCATGAAAAGGAATACCACTGAGCTATAAAAGAGCAAACTGTTGATATATGCAATAACATGGACAAATCTCAAAAGCATTATGCTAAATGAAAGGTGTCAGACATCAAAGAGGCCAGAATAAATAATTCCATTATATGAAATTCTAGAAAAACCAAAGCTAAAGTGACAGAAAACAGGTCAATGATTGCCAAGAGTTATGATAAAGAAAAGGGAGGGGTGCCTTGGTGGCTCAGTTGGTTAAAGCATCTGACTTTGGCTCAGGTCATGATCTCACAATTCATGGGTTCGAGCCCCACGTCGGGCTCTGTGCTGACAGCTCAAAGCCTGGAGCCTGCTTCAGATTCTGTGTCTCCCTCTCTTTCTGTCCTTCTGCTGCTCGTGCTCTGTCTGTCTGTCTCTCTCTCTCTCTCAAAAATAAATAAACATTAAAAAACATTTTTTAAGATAAAGAACAGGGATTAACTACAAATTGGCAAGAGGGAACTCCTTTGGTAATGGAAATATTCTATATGATGATTGTGGTAATGATTACACAACTGTATACATTTTTCAAATTTTGAACTGTATACTTTAAAATAGAGAATTTTATTTATGCAAATTTGGCCTCAATGAAACTTACATTTAAAATAGCAGTAGGTTTCTGTTTTTAAAGAGTTAAGACAATCTGAGAACAAGAGAGTTACTGGAATTGTTATTAAATCACAAGCATAATAACTCAGTGGAGAAAGTGAACAGCAGAATACACATTAATGAAAACTGACTTATGATTTAGAAGATTGCCTTGAGAAATGCTCCCAAAACACTGGGCCAAAACACAAAGCACTGGGATTTAAGAAGAGAAATGATAGGAGCGACATCAATATAAAAAGATGTCCAAAAGAAAAGAAGTAGTGGATGAGAGAGAACGAATAATAACGAATAACGAATTCCTAAGTAATAAAAGAAAAGTAATAGAAGAAAATTTCTCCATAAGGAAGACAACCAAATCCTTCACCTTGACAAGCCTTGCCAAGTATCAGAATGAATAAGAAAAAAATCAGAAGTAAGCATGTCTTGCCAAATATATGAAACTAAGTTTCATGCATATTGTATACATTAGCAACAATTCAAGAAAAAAAAAACAACTAATTCAACTAACTCAAACTGTCACTGAATTCTTATAACACTAAAAAAGAAAAAATAGCAGAAAGATATTTTATATAGAATTCTTATAACAAAGGGTTTCCTTCTCTATCCAGTGTAGCAATTATTTCTCCTGAACACAAAAGAAAAGGAATTAAAATTATGTTTTTATTTGCATATAGTTGACACACAATGTTTCCTTAGTTTCAGGGGTACAACAGAGTGACTCAATTTCTCTATCCATCACTCTGTGCTCACCACAGGTGTAGAGCTACTGTCTGTCACCACACAATCCTATTATGATATGATTGGCCTTATTCCCTATGCTGTACCTCTCATCCCTGTGACTTCATTCCATAACCGGAAGCCTGGACCTCCTACTTCCCTTCACTTACTTTGCCCATCCCTCATTCCCCTCCCTCTGGCAACCATCATTTTTTTTTTCTGTCTTTATAGGCCTGGTTTTGCTTTTTGATTGTTTATTCATTTGTTTTTCAGCTTCCACACGTGAGTGAAATGATGGCATCTTTGACATGCACATATTCAGAAAGTCCACCATCGTCTCCTTATAAAAAAAAAGTACTCATAAAAAATTCCATAAAATGAACATGAATTCAGTTGAAGACCTCATGAAAAAAGAAAACATAATACACATAAATTAATTATGACCAATGAAACCAGTAATGTGTATAATTACTCCTAACTAAGTGTTGAAGATATAGCTATGAAAAATATGGTTTAAAAAGAGGATACGGTGGGGCACCTGGGTGACTCAGTCGGTGAAGCATCCGACTCTTGATTTTGGCTCAGGTCATGATCTCACAGTTCCTGGGATCAAGCCCTGCATGGGGTTCTACATTGATAGCTTGGAGCCTATTTGGGATTCTCTTTCTTCCTCTCTCTCGTCCCCTCCCCTGCTCTCTCTCACTCTCTCTCTCTCAAAATAAATAAATATGAAAAAAAATTTTTAAGAGGGTATGGTAAATTAATTACTTAATTAATGAATACTAAATAAATATAAAGAGGATATGGTGTAACAGAAAAATAAGTATTGATCTGGAAATAAGAACTCAGATTTTCTGAAATTCAAGAGAAGATAGAATGAAAAAAATAAAAGCATGATTAAACTTAATTTTTTTGTGTAAAAGAATAATTTTAATTCATAAAGCTAATAAAGAAAAATACATTTTAAAATGTTCATTAAAAATGTAAAGATTCTGGGGCACCTGGATGGCTCAGTAGGTGAAGCATCTGACTTCAGCTCAGGTCATGATCTCGCCATTCCCGAGTTCGAGCCCCATGTCAGGCTGTGTGCTGACAGCTCAGAGCCTGGAGCCTGTTTCAGATTCTGTGTCTCCCTCTCTTTCTGTCCCTCCCTCACTTGTGCTCTGTCTCTCTCTCTTTCTCTCTCAAAAATAAATAAACATTAAACATTTTTTTGATGTAAAGATTTTCACTAGTAGAATACAATTAAGATGTTAAAATTCCACCTCACTTTAGGCAGAGGTAGAGAACAGTGACAAAGAGCTGTCATTCAAGCAAAAAGTAAAGGACACTAAGGCACACAATAAATATAGCAGAAGCAAAGAAAGGAAAAGAAGAGAAAAAGAAAAAAAAAAGACTGGGAGCAATACCAGACACGACACTTACCCCAAAGAACAGGAGTCAGTGGGCTAGATTCCCTTATTGAAAGACAGAGATTCTCAAGTTAGGTTGAAAAACTAAAAGCCAAAACTAAATATGAGCTCCTTATAAGAGATTTACCCGAAATGACACAAAAGCAAAGTGTTGAAAGTAAAGAGATGGGTCTGTGACTTGACATTTAAATCTTCTTTCTCTACATCAAACACAGAAATAATAGGTTTTTAACTGAGTTTTAAAAGACAGAACAGAATTTTAAAAGTGGAATAAAACCCACTGCAGAAGCAGAGAAAAGTAAAACCAAAAGAAACAAAATTTACCAAGTCAAGAAGAACATCACAGAGAGGAGAGGGGGGAAAAAAGGAAGATTTTTAGGTGAAAAACTTTACTGGGACTAATGAGGAACACCAACATATTGAAAAAAATACATCAATTAGATGTAACAGTTATGGTTTCCAACTCAAGTGCCCAAAAGTCATTAAACTGGTTCTGGTTCACCTACTTTTTAAATTTGCATTTGGGAATGACAGTTCACTCTGATGTACAGTATCTATTTTATAATAGTGCATCAATTGAAATTTCAATGTAAGTATCTAATTACAATTCAAGGACCTTGTTTCTACCTGAATTTTCTTCTCAATTTTACCTGGAAGATTTACAACAATTGATTGCATTCTAGATAACAGTTTCAAAGAACTAACGTTATAAAATCCATGTTTTGTGACCACAGTTCAATTAGTAAGAATTCAACAATAAGGAAACATTTCCTTAGAAACCAAACATTTGGGAACTAAAAGTCACACCCCCAAATAACCCCTGAGTTAAAGAGGAAATCACAAAAGATTTCTGACTCTAGAGAAGTTGTTATTTATCAGAACTGCAAAGATACAGTATTACTTGGCGGAAAATATTTAGCCTTAAGTGCGTTCATCAAAGATTAACATGATTAAAAATAAATGAGTTAAGCATTTTATATAAGAAAAAAAGGGGAGAAGGCACATAAAACAATATTCAGAATGAAAGGGGGAACTTAACTACAAAGATAACATTGTATAACAGATGAAACGAGTAATTTTCTAGAAGAATATAAATTATCAAATATATAACACAAATGATCAAAATTCAAGGTGAAACAGAAACCCTACGTAAACCAAAACTCACTTTTTAAAAGATGTAATTGAGGGGTGTGTGTTGGGCTCTGTGCTCACAGCTCAGAGCCTGGAGCCTACTTCAGATTCTGTGTCTCCCTCTCTCTCTGCCCTCCCCCACTCGTGCTCTGTGTCTCTCTCTCCAAAGATAAACATTTAAAAATTTTTAATTAAAAATTTAATTGATAGTTAAAATATTTTTAATGTTTTTATTTTATTTATTTTCAAGAAACAGAGAGAGAGATCGCACGCACAAGTGGGGAGGGGCAGAGAGAGAGAGGGAGACAGAAAATCCCAAGCAGGCTCTGCACTGTCAGTATAGAGCCCAAGGCAGGGCTCAAACTCACCAACTGTGAGATCATGGCCTGAACTGAAATCGGACACAACCAGCTGAGCCACCCAGGCCCCCCAATAGTTAAAATATTTTTTCACTCCTGCCTCCATTCCTCCAAAAATATGGACACCAAGAAGAGATCATTTTTCAGGTAAGTTTTACTAAATCTTCAGGGACAGAAGATTTAAAGAAAAATAAAATCAGAGAGAGAGACCTTTCCATGATTGTATTATATGAGATTAGTAAGTCTTGACACACAAATAAGAAAATGACAGAACAAAAAAGAAGAAGACAAACTTATCTCACTAATGAGCATAGAGAACAAATCAAACATAAAATTTAACAAGCCGAAGCCATTAGTATAAAAAATGTGTTAATTTTAAAGAAATATTTATCCCAGAAATGAAAGGATGGTTTAACATCAGACCCCTCTAAAGCAATACCCCACACTAACAGTTTAAAGGACAAAAATACATTTATCTCAACACATACAATACAACATTAACTTAATAATATTAAACACCATTCACGAAAGATTCTCAGCTATCTAGGAATAAAAAGAAATTCCCTTAAACTGATAAAACATATCTACAAAAAAAAAAAAAAACTATTTAGTAGGAGAAAAGCGAGGATCCCTTTCCTTCCAATTTAAAAATGGGAAACATCTGAAATCTTGCCATCTAAACTTTTACCATTACATGTGATATGTGCTGTAATTTGTGATATATGCGTTTGACCAGATCAAGGACATTTCTTTCCATTGCTGATCTACGAGACTGTTTATCCTGATACCATGTCTTAGACAAAGCAATAAGATAAGAATGAGACAAAATTGTCATTATTTGCACATCAACCATTAGTACTGGTAAGAACTACATCAAGATTGCCAGATATATGATAAGCATACAAAAATCGATAGCATTCAAATACAGGTGATAACCAATTGGAAACTATACAGAAAACAAAATAGAATTCACGACAGCTACAAAAATGTAAGGCACCTTAACAAACCACCTTGATAGATTACTATCAAACTTCAAACTACATGTGAAACTTTATGAAAAAATGCATAAAATATCATTAAAGAACAGGAAAGGAAACCTGAATACATGGTTGGAAAGATCATGGTTGTGGATTAAAAAAAAATTCAATACCATAAAAATGTTCTTCTCCTAATTATTTTGTAAGTTCACTGTAATTCTAATCAAAATATCAACAAAATGTTTCCTGGATATTTAGGTTCTGAAACTAAAATTTCCATGGAAGAGTAAATGTGCACAAATATCTAAGATACTTCAGAAAAAGAACAAGAAGGGACATTTGCTCTGAAAAACCAGAATTCTTTCTAAAGTGGTGGTTTAATTTAAGAAGTGTGATATTGACAGAGAGATAAACAAATTAATTAAACAAACAAGAAATACCAAAAACAGACCCAATATATATGATACCTTTCTATAACGTGGAGAACACATAAAAATGAGTAGAGAAACAATTAACTGTTCAATAGATGAGGTTGGGACAATGGACTTTTCTTATTCAAAAAAGAATTGATCCTCTATCATATTCATTACAAATTCTAATTAAATACCTAAATATAAAGGAATAAATCTCTATAATTTTTGAATAAAATTTTTGTAATGTCTTTATGAATTTAGTTTGTTCTAATTGAAGATGACATCTATTTTGATTGGTAATTGCTCATGCTGTACTGGTGTTTCGTTTTTTGTTTAATATTTTAAATATCATCTTTGCCAACAAAGACTTCAAATCCATAATACGTGAATGTCTTCTAGAATGAATAAGAAATAAGCAATCCCATAAAAATGGGTAAAGGGTATGAACAGGCAATAAGCAAATGAGAAAATGGCCAATAAGGATACAGAGTGTTCTACCTCAAGCGTAATCAGGGAGATGCAGTTTAAAAAACCAAAAAAATAAAAACAAAAACAAAAAAAGCAGTGAGATGCTAGTTCCCCTTCTTTAAACTGACAACATTTTTAAATTCTGACCACATAAATTATTGGTAAAAATATGGAAAAATAAAAACCTCACACATTCCTTGTGTATACTGACATCATCACATTGAACAGCAAGTATCTAATATGACTTTAAAAAAATCCTGCACATACTACAACTCAGAAATTCCACTTCCATACACCAGAGAAACTCTTTCACACAAACACAATGAGACACTGGAGCTTTGTTCATAAGAGCAAAAAGTTAGAAATAATTCAAATGACTGACATAGGAGAATGGATATTAAATGTGTGATATATTCATGTGATAGGATACTCTACACTAGTTAAAATGAATAAGCATATCTATATGTATTAATGTGGATGTTTTTTAAGGAACATAGATTGAAGGGGGGAGGGAAATCTTGTACAGTATGAGAGCTTTTAAACAAATTTTAAATGCACAAATCATTACTGTGTCATTAATGAATACATGTAGTAAATACATGAGTCTAGACTAAATACACACTGATTTCTTGATAATTGTTTCTTTTGAGGAAGGATAGAAGGGAATTGGACTAGAGAGGGAAATACAGGAGATTTAAATACATTTCTTTAAAAGCAAATCTATCACAAACTAGGAGAAAATATTTGCAAAAGACATATCTGATAAAGAACCGTAATACAAAATACATATGAACACTTACAACTCAATAATAAGAAAACAGACAACCCAATTAAAAACTGGGCAAAACACCTAACCTGATGCTTCACCAAAGAAGATACGCTGATGGCAAATAAACATAAGAAAAGATGCTCAATATCATACATCATTAGGGAATTGCAAATTAAAACAACCATGAGATGCTGTTGTATACACCTATTAGAATGGTCAAAATCCAAATCACTGAACACACCAAATGCTGGCAAAATTTGCAGCAACGGAACTCTCGTTCGGTGATGGAGGGAATAAAAAATGGTACAGCCACCCTGGGAGACAGTGTGACACCTTCTTACAAAACTAAACATACTCTTACTGTATTATGCAACAATCACACTCCTTGGTATTTACCCAAATGAATTGAAAACTATGTCCACCCCAAAACATGCACACGGAAGTTGATAGCGGCTTCATCCATGATTGTCAAAACTTGGAAGCAACCAAAATGTACTTCAGTAGATGAATGGATAAGTAAATTGGTACGTCAAACAATAGAATATTAGTCAATCCATAAAAAGACAAGAAGGAAGCTAGATGCTCTTACTAAGAGAAAGAAGCAAACCTGAAAAGGCTGCAATACTGTCTGATTCCAGCTATATGACATTCTGTAAAAGCCAAAATCATGGAGACAGTAAAAGATCAGTGTTCTCAAGGATTAGGGAGGTGGGAGTAATGAATAAACAGAACACAGAAGAGTTTTCAGGGCAGTGAAACTTTGTATGATACTATTAAGTTGAATACATGTCATTATTCATTTTTCCAAACCCATAGAATGTACCAAAACTGAACCCTAATGTAAACTATGGAATTTGGCTAATAATGGTATGGCAATGTTGGTTCACTGATTGTAACAAATATACCACTCTGGTGCAGGATGTTGATGGTAAGAAAGGCTGTGTTGTATTTGGGGCAAGCAATTTAGAAACTCTCTGTAATTCCTGTTCAATTTTGCTATGAGCCTAAAACTGCTCTAAAAAATGAAGTCTATCAATTTTTTTTTAATGTGAAGTACACATGAAAAAGTTAACATTTGTTCATTTGGGGTAGTGAGCATCTAGTTTTGACCATATTATCATTTATAGTTTTCTTTTGGTTTATTTTTAATTTTCAAATAAGGCATTCTAAAGAAAATAATAATTAGAAATGTGTAGATATAAATGAAAGAAAATAAAGATGAATATTTTATGGTGATAAAGGTACAATTCACAAAGGAGATAAAACCATCATAAATATTTAGACTTCCAAAAAATATATCAGAAACATTTATCAAGTAAAGTCAATTAGAAACACAAGGAAACACCAAGAAAACCTCAATCATGGGGGAGATTTTCACTTGCCTTTCAAAAAATCAAAGATGAAATAGATAAAAAATAAATAAGGATATAACAGATATGAAGGAACCATTGCCAGCCTGATTTAATAAATGTGTTTTGAACTTTGTAATATAAAACATAGTGCATATTTTGAATTATGTATTTGAAATTATTTTCAAATATCCTTGGAACATTTTTTAAAAATTGATTCTGTATCAGACCACAGATAAAACTTGCAATCTCTAGAAAATAGAGATATGAAAAGCCTAGTGTCCCAGCCCTCAGTGAGATCACATTAGGAAGGAGTCAGGTTTCCAGGGAAGGGATGCCCCCTTGCCAATCTCAACACCTTGAAGAAGTCACTCAGCACAACGCTCAGATCTAACTTCAGGGCAACTGTCCCACAGGATTGCTAAAGATGCCTAGAACAGTCACGTACCTTTTTAGAAATTCCCTTTCTGAGGAGTAAGGGACTGAATTGATTGGGGGAAAATATCACCACTGGATTCTTCTTAATCTAATTTACATCAAGTCACATTTCACTGTCTCTCAACCTTCTCTTTTAGAGGGACTTGCAATGATTCTCTGTAAAGCCTTTGCTGGTTAAATTCCTCTCCAAATCAGTTGAACTTCTGGAGTAAAAGAGGCAAATGTGGGGGGGGCGGGTAAAAAAAGAGGGGCAGCAGAGAAGAGAAGAAAGTAAGGAACTGAGGAATCTCAGAAGCCAAAGGGAAGTCCTATCAGCAGACCACATGCCTCAGGCTTTCTAGATGAAATTCTTCTCTGGCTAATTTAACATATGTGAGCTGCATTTGCTCACCATTATGAGCAGTACATGTCAGGTTTCCACGGCCATACGTAAAACCCCAGCACAGTCTAGGTCTGTACCCTCCCATAAACCTGAGTCAGAAATAAATGGGAAGATTTATAAAGGGGAGGTGCAATTCTTCTGCTACATTGGTTTAAAGATGGTGAAATAAATGAGTTAAACCATTCGCTCAGAGTGTTTCATGAAGCAGATCTAATGTGCAGTTTTGTGACCTGACGTGACTTTAACTCTTCAGTAAATCAAAAAGCTTAACAAATATTAAGATGGCAAAGATTACCTGTGTGGGACAGATTTGATCTTTCATCCATTATCATTTAGGAAACCAAGGGCTCCAGAAGAAAGCAGCCAGCACGTCATGTGACCAGGGGGGCCATGCAGGGAGGCTGTGGAAGAAGCCAAGCCCAAGCCAAGAGCCTCACAGTAAATACTGATCTTTCTGATTCTCTAAGAAGGAAGCCGGAGATTTACAACCCAGGAAGTTTCCAGAAAGTGAGGCCTGTCCCTTTGCTGGGTGTTTCCTGAGGGCTTCTATTTCGGCTCCTGACACCTCTCAAAGCAGATCCTTACACCCCCAGCACCAGCCACTGTGCTCCATAGGTATATGGCGCAGATGAAGGCATTGGTTCCTCTTAAGGAAAACAGTACAAGTATTGCCCCAGGACACTCAAATCAACTGGAGTACGCCACTCCACGGTGGGAGATGATCCTCCCAAATATGCGGTTCCAGGAGACTGACTTGGGAGACCCCCAAGTCGTCAAACCTTTCTATCTGAAGAGGGCAAATAAATGAGTAGGAGGGGCAAACATCAATGGCCTAATCCTCTTCTCTTCTTCATGTATACCAAAGCCAACACTGGAGATGGCCATTGACCCATGAAATGCCTGGAACCTCCAAACCCCAGAGCGGGAAAGTCTTAGAAGTCATTCCGTGCTGGGACTCAAACAGTGACCAGCGGAACCCTGGACCGTCATGTCCCTGTGGGCTTTGAGCACCACCAAGGAACTGAGGAAGAGGCAAGTAGAGAAGGGTCAGTGGGGCTCCTCGTGGATTCTAACAAGGCAGCTCTTATTAGTATATATTCTATCCATCGAAATTCTGCATAAGATATCTCGGGACAAGAAAGGTTACCTCTGCTTATTGTCCAGATAACAAACCTGAGGTTCAGGTAAGAGAACATCAGGGCGCAGTATGAAACCATGCTGTAGGAATGTCATTACCATAGGAGTTCAAAGGAAGAAAAAAGATTACATGCCAAGGCAGTTCTAAAGCCCATCTTGGTTAAGATGCCTTTGAAAGGGGAGATGGACAAAGAAAAGTCAAGATTCTAGATCGCCAAGGTAAACTGGTCACTATATTTGAGAAATTGCACCAAAGTTTGTGATTGGTGAAATGGGCCCCAGGGCAGAAACTCTGTGCAGTTCAAAGGCATCACGTGCCTGCCTCAAGGGACCCGACAGTGTAGAAGTAAGCACTTCACTCAAGATGATGGGGACCTGACCTTTCCCAAGGTCCCCATCCAGTAAAATGTCCAGTCAGACACCACACCCCTACTCACTTCCTCCACTAGCTCATATGCATCTAGAATCTGCGTAGAACATATCCAGTTACTCCTTTTCCCAGAGCCCAAGGGGCCCCAGTGACAGGAGACATTCTTGGTGCTGAGGCTTATAGCCTCAGCTGTTTCTCAGAGAGCAAGAAGAAACTTTCTCTTACCCAGGGATTTGCCTTGACTGTGTTAAAACAGAGAGAACTGAGGAAGAAAGAAATGAGTTGTAGAGGTTTATACTGAATTTTGTCCTGACATCTAATCAAAATGACCTTTTTTTTTTAATTTTGAATTTTTAAAGGTATTAGCCTCTGTTATTATTTGTCTGGGAGTCTATAATAGCCCCATTTTATTAGATCCAAATTTCCTATTTAGACAACAGAGCCTAAGAGCCTCTTCAGAACAAGTAAATAATATGCATTTTCCAAAGTAATTTGCAGACACAAATACATATGTGCTCTGCTCAGATTACCGAAAGGACAAAATCGCCAAGGAGATGATGATGTTGTTTAATAATTTCAAAACTAAATATTTCTGCACCCAAACGGAAATACCTACCATGTCCTGGATCCCCTTTCGCCTGCTTGATAAATTATACCTCATTTTACCACCTTCTACATGCCGTCTCCGATGGTTCTGAAAAAGCAGCTGGAAACACATCATCTGCAAACCTGCATGTCCTGTTTTCAAGAACAGATTTTCCCCTGTCCCTTCTCCCGCTCCCCTAACGAGCCATATGAACTATCCTTGTGTCCACTCTCAGAAACCACCTTCACAAGGGGATTAGAGCACCTGTTCACAAGCTCCAGGTCCCTGCTGCTGGCTGTCTCCAAGCTCTGGTCTGCTCGGACTGGGCCCCGGGCCAAGGAGACCCCCGCTAGTGGCTGACATCCACCAAGCACCCACAAGCAGACCGACAGGAGCAGTTTGCTCTGTCCACCCTGAGCCCAGTAACAGTTGGGCTAAAATTAGAGGCCTGGGGACAGACTGCTTGGAAGGAGAACAGGGGATAACAGAGGGAGAGAAAAGAACACTCTGGAAGACCAACTTTGGAGAAGAAGCCTCTCTCCTAACTGCCTTAAGGAGAGGGAGGGGAGTGCAGGATTCTAGATAGCGGGCTGACAGCTGCTACCTGGGAACCTCAGGGTACACCTGGGGCCAGTGACGCCCTCACTCTCCACTCGGGCAGATCCCCTTCTCTGCCTCTCCCTCTGAGCTGCCCTCCTCACTGCTTTCTGCTAAACCCTGTCGGTCTGATTCTTCAGAACTCTTGGATATTCTCTGTGAAAATTTCCCAGCGTTAATCCCAATCAGTTTGGGAAGATTTCCGTGTTTTAGACCAGAGTCTAAAATGGCCAAATGGAACAGATGATTAAAAGTCCAAGTGGCACGTGTAAATCAAATACGGACACACGCACACACCCCAGACTGTTGGACGTGAGGCGGGGGGGGACCGTGGTCTTCAGGGCTTAGTGTGTGTCCTGTTCCTTCCGCTATAGATCACCGGGGTTGCAGTTTTTCTCTTAGGAACTTGCTTAAAGCAAAAGTAGTAATCCCAACCACACGTTCCTTACAAGAGGCTTATTACTTTTAGCAAAACAAACAACAGAAAAGTGGAGGTGGGTGTCACCCTGAGTGACTTCAGCAGATGATGCTGGGGAGTATATTCTCCCACTCCATCCTGCCCCCTCAAACAGGCAGGAAAAGGAAGCCAGGGACTAGAGTGAGGGGAAGTACCTGTACCTTCCGTTGTGTATTGGGGTCAGTTTTACAGTTACTGTAAAACCTAAAGGCCCCTGGCTACTGTTCAGTGACAGGATTTTGCACAAAGGGCTGGTCTATAATCAACCAGAGAAAGTGAGCTCTGACCCTGACTAACAAGTCTGACTTTGAGCATCACAGAAAGGCTGGTTAGCCCTGCCTGTTGTCATTGCCAGACTGATTGGTGTTAGGGTGGACGTGACAGGCTAACTTTCACCCTTTAACTGTAACATCGCCCAGTATTTCTCAGTTCTGTAAACTGGGGTTATTTTCCTAGTTATAAAGGCAGAACAGATGCTCCACCCTGAGCATTTAAAAAATGGCAGATGCCAGGGGCGCCTGGGTGGCTCAGTTGGTTAAGCATCCGACTCCGGCTCAGGTCTGAGCTCACCGTTCACGAGTTCGAGCCCCGCATCAAGCACTGCGCTGACGGCTCAGAGCCTGGAGCCTGCTTCGGATTCTGTGTCTCCCTCTCTCTCTGCCCCTCCCCTGCTCATGCTCCGTCTCTCTCAAAAATGAACAAACGTTAAAAAAAAATTTTTTTTTAAATGGCAGATGCCAGGGGGCGCCTGGGTGGCACAGTCGGTTAAGCGTCCGACTTCAGCCAGGTCACGATCTCACGGTCCGTGAGTTCAAGCCCCGCGTCGGGCTCTGGGCTGATGGCTCAGAGCCTGGAGCCTGTTTCCGATTCTGTGTCTCCCTCTCTCTCTGTCCCTCCCCCGTTCATGCTCTGTCTCTCTCTGTCCCAAAAATAAATAAACGTTGAAAAAAAAATTAAAAAAATAAATAAATAAATAAATTATAAATGGCAGATGCCAAACCCTAAAGATACCTCCCAAAACAAAGTTCATTAGAAGAGGTTTCCAGGCTGACATGCTGATATTTTGAAGGAGATAACATTCAAAAGGATAAATAAATTATAAATTTTGATATATTCTCTAGGAATGCAATCATAGAACTTTAGAGCCACAGCTTGATATAGGTCCACAAAACTGCTTCTAGTTAAATATACTTAGATTTCTTTGGAATGAGCTTTCTTTATAGTTTCTTAGCAAGCTCTCCTGTTGTCTGCATTAGACTAAGTATACCCCTAGGAAAAGAGTCATGTTTATTTCTCTCACCACCCCACTACATGCCTGTCCCAGGGCCCCAAACCCAGAGCACCTTATAGATGGGTGTTCCAAACATGTTGTTGACTTTGGACGGGGGCTTTCCAGCTCTTGACCTTGGTACACTTTCCATCTTATGAAGACAGGCACACACAGAATCAAACGCCCTAAAAACTGGTTGTAGATAAGGACACTCACTGACAAATATCAAATATTACTAATTTCCCAAAGCCTCACAAGCTCCATCAGAAGGCCAGCAGAGTCACAATGGATACTTAATGATGAGACTCTTCCAGGTGCTTTCATGTTAACATGGTCCAATGTAATGTCAAGCTGGGAAGAATAAAGGTTAATATATTCTATTAGTCCCAATTGTCATAAGAATTTCACCTAACAATACGGTTCATTAAATGCTGAATCTAACAATTACGTTCACCATAATAGAAGTTATTCAGACAGATATGATCTGAATAGTTGTGATTTATTAATTTAGACACAAATTTAATTAGCAATTGATTTCAATTGTGTTTCCCCCTGCACAATGAGTCTTGTGGAAAGGTATCCTGGAAAAAAATATATATCAACTAAGAAATATCAGGTAACAATAAAGAAAGCAACCACTCCACTTGCAAAAATGCTATTATGGCTTTCCCCTGAAACAATAACAAAAATAATTCCAGGTGGCTTGAAGAAGTGGCAGTTTTCTGCCCATCTGAAACACTGCTCCTGACCCCATGGGTAATGGCATCCCAGAGAGCTGTGGCACTACAGACACACTCACAGAGCAGAAGGAACGGGAGGGCCCCAAGTTCTTCTGGATCCACTGGAGACCCCATCTTCAGCTCCGGGTCCAGATGGAGAACAATGGCTCTGGCTCTCATTTCCTGTGCCCTGGGTGGAGGCGGGCCTGAGGAAACCTGGTGCTACCCCTCACCATCTCCAGTTTCTGATTTCTTGTACTTGGAACCAAACTTTTGCATTCCTTCCTTGGTATCAAAGAATACTACCCATCGTCCATGAAGACAGATAAAGAAAGAAAGAAGAATGCTTTGTTTTTCAAAAGGAAAAATAGGGGCACCTGGGTGGCTCAGTTGGTTAAGCGTCCGACTTCGGCTCAGGTCATGATCTCAAGGTTCGTGAGCGAGCCCCGCATCGGGCTCTGTGCTGACAGCTCAGAGCCTGGAGCCTGCTTCGGATTCTGTGTTTCCCTCTCTCTCTGCCCCTTCCCTGCTCCTGCTCTGTCTCGCTCTCTCAAAAATAAACAAATATTTTGAAAAAATTTTTTAAACAGGAACAATGTATTTTACTCCTAGTAGTCCCTTAATCAATTCTTTACGCCCAAATTTATTCCTACCCCAACTACATCTGTAGACCCACTTAGAAAAAGGCAACATTTGGCTTTTCTTGATGCTCAGAAATTTGACGTAAGAAGGATAGGAAAGATGGGAGGAAGCAGAGGGAGGAATTGGAATAGATGTCTTCTCTCTCTTCTTTCTACTCACCTCAGCCCTAACTGGCTTCCCTCCTACTGGTTCCATGCCTTGAACTGTCAAGAATCATTAACTATATTCCTGTAACAAGTGAATATTTAATAACAGAGGCGGACATTTGAAATTCTGGACTTTAAGATTGTAAAATCTGGGCTCCTTGGTTGAGTGGCCGATTCTAGATCTGGGGCGTGAAATATGCAAAATAAGCCTGGAGTATCTAGTCGTAACAGGCAACCAGCAAGACTACTAGGTCTCATCAAAAGGATTCAAGTGTCAACTTCAAGGGGTTCCGACTGCAAAAAGTTTGGATAACTTTCTTGAAATGCATCAAATATATTATAAGTCCATGATTTCCTGATGATACAAAACAACATCACCACCTCATCGGTCATCTTTGGAGAATAAGGGAAAATTGACTCATTACTCTGAAAGCTGCACATAAAGGGAAAGAATCACACACTTATCTGTCTTTTCTGTGTGAGCTGTATCTGAAAACAAACAAATAGTTGATGGGAAGAAATTCCCCTTTATAGAAGTATTCCAGCCGACAAATAAAGGAAGAATAGTAAAATCTGAGTATCACTATTTTGTAACTCTAATAAGTAACAAATCTAGGCAATGATCTTCGATGGCTACTAACATCACAAAACCCAAGATGACCAGATATTACGTGCCTCTGTGTGGACAGACAGAACATTATCCACAAAGTATCCTTGCAAAAACATTGAATCTGGTTGCAACGGACTAAATGTTTCTGCTCTCCCCACATTTGCAAGTTGAAATTCTAATCCCCGACATGATGGTATCTGGAGGTGGGCCTTTAGGGGGTAATTAGGTCATGGGGTGGAGTCCTCCTGGATGGCATGAGTGCCTTATGGGAAGAGGCTAGAGCTAGCCAACTCTTTCTGCCATTCAAGGATACAGCAAGAAGTCAGCAGTCTGCAAATAGAAGAGGACTTCCACCAGAACCTGACCGTGCTGGCACCTTGATCTTGGACTTCCAGCCTCCAGAACTGCGAGAAATACATGTCTGTGCATATGCCACCCAGTCTGTGGTACTTCATCACAGCAGCCTGAACGGACTAAGACACTGCTCAAGCCACTAGATCTAATTACTAGTTTCCAGGACCTACTGGAGGCAGAAGAACATATGCAATGAGATCACACAGATGATTTGAAAAATTAAGAATGTGCAAAATTAAGAAAATTAAGAAAGAAACTTTATGGGGCAAATCACCTGTTTTTCTTTTAAGCCATAAATTGCAGGCAAAATTTAAAAAATAGCAATGAAAAAAGGAATGGAGAAACCAACAGATTGCAAGAAACGTTCTTTAAGCTGTATCGACCAAGTGCAATGTGTGGACTTTGTTTCAACGCTCCTTCAAACAAATCAACCTTAAAAAATAGTATGAAATAATCAGAGAAATTTGAACACAGCCTAGATGTTTGATGGATGATAGTAAGGGATTGTTATTTTTAAGTGTGATCATAGTAACATACTTACCTGGGGTTTTGTTTTTTAATTTTTTTTAATGTTAATTTATTTTTGAGAGAGAGAGAGAGAGAGAGATAGGGTGCGAGTGGGGGGTGGGGAGAGAGAGACACACACACACAGAATCCGAAGCAGGCTCCAGGCTCCGAGCGGTCAGCACAGAGGCTGATGTGGGGCTTGAAACCCACTGAACCATGAGATCACGACCTGAGCCAAAGTCAACCAACTGAGCCACCCAGGCGCCCCGGTTTTTTTTTTTTTTTTTCAATTAAAGAGTTTTGACTCATATGGACACGTACATACTAAAATACTTGCTGGTGAAATGATGATGCAGGACTAGGACTGAGGGCCCCTCCAGTGCTGGCCCCTCCAGTGCTGCCCCCTAGACGCCTCACTTGCCTTTCCCTAGCCCTGGCCCCTGTGTGATGTCTGGAATTTGTGGATAATGGAGAGAGAATTGTGGGTGGGAATATAAATGAAAGAAGATTTGAAACTTTTTCTAATAAAAAATGCAACTAAAAAAATCCTTAAAATTGGCTATGATTTTTTTAAGCAAATAGTAACTATTTTTAATGTTTATTTTTGAGAGAAAAAATCGTGAGCCGGAGAAGTGCAGAGAAAGAGGGGTACAGAGGATCCAAAGCGGGCTTCGTGCTGACAACAGAGAGCCAGATGCGGGCTTGAACCCACGAACCATGAGATCACAACCTGAGTCGAAGTGGGATGGTCAACCGACTGAGCCACCCACGCACCCCTAAGCTCATAGTAACTTTTAAAATAACTGACAGTAATTAGTTTTCGGCGTTCTACCACTCAGCCCTAGGCCGTGAGCCCTTCCACATCAGGTCTTATTCAGCATTCTTTATTTGACTCAAAAATACGTCTGTACGTCTCTCTGAGCCAGGCCAGGTGCCTGGAGCTGAAGGTGCAGCTTCCGGCCGGAAAGCCCCTCCCTGCCTAACACTCACACTCTATTCTAGTAAAGGACAGAGACAGAAGGAAACAAATAGACACAAGAGGAGGGGCTGCTAAGACAGAGAGTCACAAAAGGGGATGTAGTCAAGGAAGGGAGGCTGCGACGGCATCGCTGAGGTGGCTGTACTTGGGCTATAAGAAGAGAAGGAGTCGCCTGTGTGAAGAGAGATGGGAGAACTCCAGCAGGGGCAGCAGGATCCAAGTGTACAAGGTCCTAAGTCAAGAAAGACCTGGCATGTTTTAGAAAACGAGAGACAACCGGTGGGGCAGGCACAGATGAGCTAGATCAGTTACGTCTTCATGGGCATAATAAGATGTTTGTCTGCCTGATTGTTTCTTAATCTTCTATCCATTATAACAATCAGAGTGTCTGGTGCATAATAAACTCAATGTGTTGATGTAGATTAACCCCTTCTATGCCGTATTTGGAAAGTGGCTATATTAGAACTCCAGAGGATCATTGAGAAGACGTGACCACCAATTGACCCGTGAGCTGGACCCAGCACTCAGAGGCTCCTCACCCCATCCCCTGTGCTTGGAATGTGGTTCCACTTGCCTTTCTCATTCCAGAGGCTGCTCCAAGGGCACAGACTTGAGTTGGTGATGTGGTGTTGGAACTCCTGCACAGTAAACATAAGGTCTCTTCATAAACTTTGAAGATTTGGCAAGCAGGTGCAGGGATCCATTCGTCTCGCTGCCACCCAAGAAAGTTCCCTTAGCTTATTAAAACCACCACCTACCAACCTAGAGTGGCCTGTCTTCTCTTCCGTTTTTTCCTTTCCCTCCAAGTGAGGGAACTTGGTTTCAGTTTACAGCTGGGAAGTTCCTGAGAGGGTTGCAAATCAACACATGTGCTCCTTGTAGACTAATTCTTGAATTTGTACTTTTAACAAATAAGGCAGCAGTCCTAAAATGGAGTCACTTATGCTAAGCCCCACATCACCAAACTAAGACTTATTTATAGGTTTGCTTCTCTCATAAATGGAATCTTAAAGCAGTCAATCAAGAATCACCTGATTGGCACTGGTGGGATAATCTGCCTGATACACCTGCCATCCCCTAAAGGAAAGTAACCTGGAAATAGCCAATCCTCTTTTTTGCTTCGTCTAACTTCCTTGTACCCGTTCCCTTCTACCTATAAGACTTTCATTTTGTACAGCTCCTCAGAGCCCCTTTCTGTCTGCTAGATTGGATGCTGCCCAATTTGAATCAATTTTTGTTCAAATAAACTCAAAAATCTTAATATGCCTCAGTTTATCTTTTAACAGTATTAACCAGAGTTCTGTTGATTTCTCAAGTCTCTCTGTTTACTTCAGGAAACTGCTGATTGGTCTATTTAACTCCTTTCTTGCTTCAGCACAGGATTGGCAGAAAACAAAATGTCAATGAACCTGAGAGTCCTTCATGCTTTTCCACAGCTTGAAGTGAGTTGCAAGGTAGAATTAATTGGGGTTGGCAGGATTAGAAATTGGACATAGCCTCTCAGTTCTAGGGACATGAAGTCTTCCCAGTTTGGCTTCCTAATTTGGTTTGAAATAAATTTCTGGAATGTCAAACATCCCCCTATTCAAAGGTAAGTATATATCTATATTCCAAAGCCAAATGAAAATGTCTTTTAGATTATGTGTCATTTTCTATTACTCGTGATACAGTTCCCTTCATTTAGTGCCTATGATCAAGAATTAACATTGCACCTCAAATACAAATGAATGGGAAAGGTAACAGAGGGGGAAGGCTTTCAAAATAGCCTAAAATAGGAGCAATTTGTCCATGTCTAATTTGTTGGGCAAAAGGATTTTCACCTGTTAGGAGAACAAGGTAATCTAGTTTCAGGTCTTGAAAGAGAGAACAAATAGAGTGTTCTCTTTCTTCATAATTGTTCACATTTAATGGCATTACAAGGGCATGTTAGCTATTCCAACCAAAAGCAATTTAATGAAAATGTATGCATATTGGTGGCATTGATATGTTAATGATGGGAATGAAATATAAATCTTTGGGGAAACAAATGCGGGAGAGGGCACCAAGAGGCTTTGTTCACCAACTCACATGGAGTTGGGCTTCAGGAAAGAATAACCTAGAGTCTGTTCTCCCTTCCTGTGACCTACAGGCCCTTGGTGCAGGGAACTCAGGTAGATGGAGATGGGAAGGCAATCATTTGGGATCTCCGTGGTCTGTAACCACCTCCGTAGGGAACAGATCCCACCACTTGGAATTGACTTCCGTCCTTAACCCCCAATCTGTATCTCCATTTGCCTAAAATAAAAATAAAAAATGGAACCACAAGTAAAATTCATCTTTACCAATATCTTCCTTGATTAACCCCATCCAGATTGGTCCCTGCACTCGGGTTCCATCTGTATACGAACTTTTGCACATGTTGATATATTGCCTCAAAGAACATAATTTGCTGATACATTGTTCCAGATCATTTCATCTGAGTATTTTTGTGTTTATTTGAGAATTCAGGTGCCTGGAACTTTTCCCTTTCATTTGGGAATTCAGGTATAAAGTCAATTTTCTATAATTGTTTGTGGCATTACTCCCAGAAGGGGAACTATTGGATGACATTTCCATCAGAGATGAAAACTCACCAGCCATTTTGTTTAAACATTGCTTGGTCACTGGAATTCCAATTCAGTGGGTATAATTTATATTGATTCTTCCCATATGTTCCTTCATCAATTCCTAGTATCTCTACTTCCTTCTCCTGCCTCTTTATCAGTAGGCTTTAGGCACACAGACATTTGCCCAGAGGCGATCAATTCTGATGCCAATATGGAGTTTCACACTCACATATACAACAGTAAAAACAAAAGTCTAAAAGAGACTACTAAAAAAAAAAAGAAAACACTTAAAAAATAAAAGAAAATGATAGGTTTTGATTCATTTCCTTAAGGGTCTTGGGACTGCTTTCTATTAAATTTGTGGACTCATTTCTTCCAGTCTATAGACAGGACACATGGTCATTTATTTTCATGGCGTAGTGGGCATCTTCTCATAAGAAACCAATGACCTGCCTGTCAGGGAAAATCACTCAGCTGCCCCCTCTTTACATTCTTATCTCTTCCCCCAAACTCTCAGGAGAAAAGACCCTAAGACCATGGACCAGAAAAATATAAGGGTGATAAAGATACATAAGGATGCCATTAGACTTTGCCTGGAGCAGATTCAAGGGATTTGGAGTATCTTGAAGAACTGACTGTGATTTTAGCTTGTATTCATTTCTCTACGCAAAGAAGCATGAAACATACAACCAAAAGTGGAATTGGTGTTATCAACTCATCCCCCCCTCCTTCTCTTTGCTGTTCTTCTGGTGCCATCTTTTTTTTTTTAATGTTTATTTATTTATTTTTGAGAGAGAGAAAGAGAGAGAGGATGAGCAGGGGAGGGGCAGATAGAGAGGAAGACAGAGAACCCCAAGCAGGCTTCACGCTGTCAGTGCAGAGCCTGAGACGCGGCTGGATCCCACAAGTTGTGAGATCATGACCTGAGTCGAAACCAAGAGTCGGATGCTTAACTGACTGAGCCACCCCGGTGTCCCTTTTCTGGTGCCACCTTGAACTCCATCTCCTCAATAAGGTCTCCTTGGGCACCCCAAGACTGGCAACTTTATTCCTGGCCACACCTAGAGCACTCTGTCTGGAGCATGCCCCCTTGATGTGCCAGATGTTGTCACAGACAATGTGCTTGGACGGGAGAGACAGAGTTTCAGTCAGCTTTTATTCCCACAGTTACCAAAATAGTATCAATAAGAAATCCATGCCAGTCTATCTGGTTCCAATTTCTGGGCATTCTCCCATCCTAAGCTAGCCCCAAGCCCCTAATCACCATGATAAGCAAAAGATTTCATCTTCTAAGAAGAGAGAGGATGGTCCCTAAGGTATGACTTCAAGGTAGGCAGTAGTGCAGCGAGGGGTTGGGATCAAACTCTGGGAATCATCTACTGTCAGAGTGGTTGGAGCCCACGAGATTCTCTTAGTCCAACTGCCATATTGAAAAGATGAGAAGAATGAACTTCAGAGAGAATAAATAACTCTCTAGTCCATGGAGTTGATCCTGGGCAAAATGGGGATGAGTCCAAGTTTCTGACCCCTGATTCTAGATTTTGAACTATCTAGGACATTTAACTAGACCTCTTTAAGAAAAATGATATTAATAATCAAAGTGAACATCTCGAACTAATCTATCAAAAGCTGGAGACTTACTAAGTGAGCTTTTTTTGAAACCTACCTGTAACATACCGGTAACCCAGGAAAGGGATGGTAACGTAAAATATTAACAAAGCTGTGAAGTGCACAGCTGAGAACTAGTTAGCAATATCCAGTAAAGTTGGAGATACATATTCACTTTAATCCGGTGATTCCACTGCTAGGTATAGAAACTCCCATACACATGCATGAGAAAAATTCATTACTGAAAATTACATTAGAAATAACAACCAAAAGATAGCCCTGTTAAGAGGTCAGGTTCCACAGGAAACAGTCTTGACATGGGTGTCTGTCCAGAAGGGTTTTAGGTAGGACCCTTGGGAGCAACACCTGTGAGAGTAAGGGAAGCAAGACTGGGCCGAGTGAGAGGTTGAAAGTCCCTGAAGAAATAACAGAGGTCTCAGCCAAGCCTACAGAGAGCTCTGCATCTGGGGTTGCCCCTTCAGTTTGGACCAAATCGATGCAAGAAGTCCAGGACTTTTTACCCCTCACTGACAGTCACTGGGATGTGAGCTGGCCTGGGAAAGGGTGTGACTTTGAGTGAACAGCTTCCTTTGCCGGAGGTCAATAATTAAAGAAAGACTCTGCTGTGAACCATGAGCAACAAACATCCCTTGTGCCGGGGAGAATGAACGTCTTGGTAATTGGTTGGCACATCATGGTGTCCACTATAGCACTCCTCTACCCGCAAAAAAATATGCAGCCAGTAATTTAAATGCATTTCAGACCCCCCCCCCAAAAAAAAAAAAACTAAGATAAAAGAAGAAATCAATGTGCAAATAACAAATTATTTTGATACTTGAACTAATTAAAAATCGAGAAAAGTTAAAATCAATAAACCAAATAAAGCAGAAAGAATTAATAAAGTTAAACCCAGAAATTAATGGAAGATAATATTTTTTAAAGGCATTGATTAATAAAACTAAGAACTAAGACTTTGGAAAACCAAAAAAATTAACTGGCTGAGTCTAATCAAGAAAAAAAAGAAAGCTACAAATGAATGGGAAGGATAATTAACCACTGATAAAATTTTCAATTATCAGAAAATATTATGTACAATGTTATGCCATTTATACTGTTGATTACTTATGAAATCGAGTATTACAATGGCCCACAACAATTTGGGGCGCCTGGGTGGCTCAGTTGGTTAAGCGTCTGACTTTGGTTCAGGTCACGATCTCACGGTCCATGGGTTCGAGACCCGTGTCAGGCTCTGTGCTGAAAGCCCAGAGCCTGGAGCCTGCTTCGAATTCTGTGTTTCCCTCTCTCTCTGACCCTCCCCCACTCTCTCTCTCCTTCTCTCTCTCAAAGATAAACATTAAAAAAATTTTTTCGAATGACCCACGACAACTTAAAATGGCCAACACAATCTAGCCTCCTGTTATCTGTGACTCCACCTTTTTCTAGCTCACTGGATAGAGGAAACAGAGAATAGCATTAATGGTTGCCACAGTGATTGAAGTCTACAGGGTAAGAGAAGAGGAAGCTTTAAAAAAACAAAGCCCCCAAAACCTGCATAATATTTACCTTGAATTTTGTCCAGCTCTTGAGGGTAGAACTTCAAGGATCTCAGCCACTGGGAGGCAAGTTGCTGAGCAGAGATTTCAGAATCCGTATACGGCTGGGGAGATGCTGAAGCCCATATCTAGCCAGAGTGGATAGATCCTGATGAAAATCTTGGGTTTTCAGTACCATAGTTTTACCAAATCTTACAGTGGAAAGATACACGGAAAGATACACAGTGGGAAAAGCTACACGGGATTCCTCTGTACTCTTTCTTACATGATCTCAATATAGAAAGTTTAATGTTTAAAAATCAAGGCATAAAGAAATGTTCTCTGAGAAGCCAAAGCTGAAAAAACCTGAGCAAATAGATGATCAGCACTTCTGGACTACAAGATATACTCAAGGAAATTCCGCAGGCTAAAGATGATCCCAAGGAAGCGCAGAAGTACGAGGAGGAATCAAGAATTCCAGAAAAGGTAATTGTGTGGGTAAGCATAAAAGGCATTTTAAAGCAAGAATAGTAATAATGTCCAAAATAAAGACACTACCACCACCACCACCAACACATACATCCTAAACCAAGTAATTCCGCATCTTAGTATCTACTCTGGAGAAACACTCATGTATGCAGGTAAAAGCAGGCAATGAGATCATCATACATTCACATGCAATTGTAAGGAAATTCCTTACAACTTTAACAGTAGCAACAATTTGAAAGAAATATGAATATCCATAAATATGAGGCAGCTAAATTATGTCGTGTACACACAATGAAAAATGATGCAGTGGTTTAAAAAAGTGGGGTTATATCTAATTGTGCTAACATGGAAAGAGTTTTTTTTAAAAAAAGCAAGTCATAGAAATATCTGTGTAGTATGATACCATGTATGTAAAACATAATTTTCTAGAGTATGTATACATACATGAAACACTTTTGAGTGCTTACTGTATAATCAGACATTATTGTAAGTGCCTTACACAAATTACTCTTTTAATCCTCAAGAGAACCCTATGAAGTAGGTACTATCATTATCCTCATTTTTACGGGAGAATAAATCGAACATAGAGATAACTAGCTTGCCCAGTTACTAGGTCGCTCAGTCGCTAATGACAGGACTAGAATTCAAAGCCAAGAAGATGAGCTCCAGAATCTGTACCATTCCAATAATGCTTGGGGGGAAATGCTCAAAAGACACACTCCCACTTGTCATGATGGGCATAGGGTGATATATGGAAGTGTTGAACCACTATATTGTACCTGAAACTAATAGGACACTGTATGGTAACTAACTGGAATCAAAATTAAAATTAAAAAAGATGTGCTCCCAATTTTTAACAGTGGCCACCTCTGCCCAGAAAAATGGATTTGGGGTAGTAGTAGAGGGGAACTTTGCCTTTATCCATTCTACTTGAATGCTTAACAAGAATAACTGATGTATTGTTAGGGAATTTTTAAATGACTAAAAATTAAAAGGGAAGTTATGACCCTTAGTAGAAAAAAAAAGTTTGGAATGAACTGAAGAGTAAAAGTTCAATTCTGTGGTGGCCCAACCCTACACCAAGAACAAGTTCTCTACATAGAAATATGTGAATTGTATACATATAAAGAAATAGAAACAATTCGTAGAATGGTTTCAGGAAGTACACTTACTATTATTAAAATATCTCTTTCAAGTAAGAGATAAAGTGTCCATAAAAGTTGAAAAGTCACAAGATAGGAGTGTGGTTCAGGACAAAGCCAAGAATCTTACAAATATTTTCATGTTTATGAATCTGGAGACTCCCATATGTCTCAGACTATTCAAGAGCTGATTGCATTAAAACAGACACAAGCCCAGCAAATAAGTTCTTGATCCAATTCCTCTTTGCAATGGACATACGGATGTCAAATTAAAATCATCCTATCCCCCAGTCACTTATTACTCTACCTAGAGTTCTCCACTTGCTGGTTCACTTTGTACTCAAAAAGGGTCTGAACGGGCTCCCACTAACCCTGAAGCACACCTAGGGATTCAGTAATTGAGCTGAACTCTGATGAGATGGCTGGTTGCGGAACTGAGTCGTCGAGTCAACCATGTATAACCAGTGAAGTGCAAACAGAACGAGGTGAGAGGGAGACTCAGTGCAAGAGGATGCCCGGGAAGCCCCTAACAAGTTGGCTGATGGAGACAGAAGATCCCTGGAAGGGGCTCATCAGCTCCACGCGCTGTAGGTCTTTTCTGGAAGGTGGACAGTGAAAGCAAATCGGAAGAGCCCATCGGTCCTGGTCTGGAATTCCCAGAGTGCACAGGTCACCCAACAGGCGCAGGGTCCTGAGGTGTCGAGGATGATGCAGAGTTGGGACTTTCTCACTCACAGCTCAGATCAGGAATAGACAATGCCTTGGATCAGGAACAGAAAACTGGAAAGGACAAATCACCTCCAAGAATCTCAGGGCTGGATCAGAACTTGAGAAGTCATGGAACTCCCCCTTCTGCCCCCTCAGATCAGGACAACCTCCCCGCCTCATCTCCCTTCATTTATTGTTTCTATTATTTTAAAGGAAACATTCTACAACCTCCCTCTGTCAGGAAGTCCTCCCTGAGCTCAGGCCAAATACTCCTCGGGACACAAGGCCCCCAAAATATATTGACAAACTTCCTTGGGTAAAGAAAGAGACTCACACTCAATTTAAGAAACTATATACAAAACAGTGTTCTTATAAAACAGGTAAGTCGTGGGAGAGAAGTAAGTTGTAGGCAGAGAAGGGAAGATATGTTACCAAGAGGGGCTATTTTTAAAATGGAATTATTGCATGATTCTTTAACAGGAGTTATCATGGTATATGTAAGTGATTGTTTACAGAATAGCAGCTGCGTCATAGGAATTTTTCATAGGCAAATTGAAAGTTTAATTACCCATCGCCCACTGTGTATCTGTAAGTCAAAAAGAGGTGTAAACTCATAGGTGTAGGCACTCCCCAGTCCGTCCGGCTGGACTGTGACCTACTGGAATCTTCACGTGACAGATAGGAGAGAGAACAGTGAGTCTAGTTAGGGAGGCCAGCAGTTGGAATCAGGATATCCAAAGAAAGGTCACGAATGAAGATACATGTTCAGGCCAGACATCAGAATCAAAAACAGGTGTTATCATTATGCTTCCTGGAAGCGTTATCCAGAATAAAGCAGGACACAGCCAGGGGCTGGTACACAGGAGGCAAGGTCCAACCTCTACCACCTAACAGGGAGCCAGGCCTCCAGAGCAAAGGGAGGGAGGCAGAAGACCAACGAGATACGCTACGTGCCATGCTTTGAGCACAAAACTAATTCCAAATACCATCTATGTTCAGACTTGGTTCTCACTGGCTATGGATTTGCTGATGGCAGATGCCTGGTGGAGCAGTTTGAAGGGATCCATCGTGAAGGGATTTTACCATCAAGTAGCAAATAGTCTACACATAGACTGTAGGTGAGAAAGTATTTCGTTCAGTGCATTTTGGACTTTGGGGTAAGACCTGTGTGTAGGTCAGTTTTTAGGGACTCTCAACCCAAAGTTTTTATTAAGTTTTGTTGTGAATGGAATGGAATGGAATGGAATGGAATGGGTGGTGTGGATGGCATGGCTTGGAACCAAATGCATTGTGTTTAGTAAGGCTGGACATTGTGGAAATTTGAGGTATGTGTGTGAGACACAGAGAGGCAGAAACTGAGACAGAGAGAAATAATGTGATTAAAAAAAAAGTAATTTCCACTATGGATCATGGTTTTAAAAAGTCGTTAATGTCACTGAACAAACAAACCCCTCTTATTTTATAGGTAAGTAAATTAAGGACCAGGAAGGGGAAGAGACCACAGGGGGATATCTAGTCTGAGTCCTTCTGCCATACCCACCTACAAAGACCAGGCTCTCCAGACAAAACAAAACAAAACAGGACATAGGACATGTTTATTTTTATGAATACTCTTAATCGATATTAAATTCAATTATGTTTTTATTATACATTTAACAAACTGAGCTAATTGAAAAGAATAATACCACACAAAAACAAGACCTTCTTGGAAAAACCACAGCTATATTGTTGCTAACTAGAGCCTGTAACCTCTCATATGGTTACCATGGCTTTAGCCAGAAGCCTGTTTTGCCCACAAAACAAAAACTAAATCTGCAATTTAGATATTGGGCCACGAGGTGCCGTGCCATAGAGACACATGAGGGACCACAGACCCCAGTGATTCCTCTTTTGGTGAAACAATAAAATTTGATATGTGAACTTAAATATAGGGGTGCCTAGTGGCCCACTTGAGACTTTGGCTCTTGGTTTCAGCTCAGGTCAGGATCCCAGGGTCCTGGGATCAAGCCCCATGTCCAGCTCTGCACTGAGCATGGATCCTGCATAAAATTCTCTCTCTCTTTCCCTCTACTCTCTCCCCTACTCTCTGTCTAAAAATAAAATAAATTAATGAGAATAAACTTAAGTATAACATAGTCCCCCCAAAAGAGATAATTGTTCCAAAGCAACAAAAATTAAAACTAAAAAATCCTGGCAGAGAATTTAGTATCTTTTTCTGACCCTGCAATTTTATCTGTTCACCCTAAATTTTAGTTTAATCTAAAGCCCTTATAGTTCGTTTATCCTCAGCTCTTAGGTTTTCTTGGCACGAAGCCCCTGAGCCACTCAGCTCCTGGAAGCTTAAAATAAAGCCATTTCTCTCTAGACTCTTCCAAGATCATAAAAGGAAAGAACTTTCTTTTTTCAAGTTCCCTGATCCCAGAGACTTACTTTTCACTCCCCGGAGCAGAAGGGATGGACAGAAGAGGCTTCGAGGTAACATGAAGCTAGACATGCCAATCACAGTCTTGCTCCCTGATCCTTTTTCACCTCTTCTTCTTGTATTCTCCCCCAACCCTCCGTTTTCCCCTACTTGGACTTCAACTGTTGTATACCCCCCCCAACAAGTCACATTCAATTTCCAGCATGATTCTTGGGATGCTGGTAGGAGGAAGGGAAGGAATTGCTACCCCCAGTTTATAGATGAGGAATTTAAATTCAGAAAGATGAAATGACTTTCCAGTGTCTCAAAATTCCAAGTCAGAGTCTGTTTCCACAAGACCAGTGTTCTTTCCATCGTTGATTATGTTAGTCAGGATCCATTGAGGAGACAGACCCGACACAGTGGAGAGAACAAGGAAAGTTTAATATAAAGAATTATTAATAGTAAGAGGTAATTAACCACTAAAGGATAGAAAGAATTCTGAAGAATAAAGGGGTTGGAGTACAGGGAGTAGTCACTACCTCTGGGGCAGAAACACAGCAACTATGGAAGGAAACCTATGCCAGGGCTGAAGCCCAGACCTCACCGGGGTGTATGTGGCTGTGGCCCACGGGATGGTGGAAAGGCTGGGGTGCTGCACGTTGGGGCTGGAAGGCAGAACACTATCTGCCCGGAAGCAAAGAGGGCACCAGTGAGACTCCCCAAGAAGCCATCTGCTATGATGCCAGTGAAACTCACTGGGTGAACACCACAGGATGACAGCAAGTCACTGGCCACAGGGCAGGAGCAAGAAATACACCAGAACCAGAAGGAAGCCCCTGCCTCCTGCTGTGCCATTTCAGCGCCCTCTACTGGCAAGGGTAATGTTGCACCAGCTGGCAAAGAAAAATGTTAACACTGCCCCACTCCAGCACCGCAAAGCAGGGCAAAAAAGGGTGGATTTGGAACTGAGAGGCAATGCCTCTATAACCAGGTACAGTTAGCACTCCAAATGGGAGTGGTGTTTGATGACTGGAAGCACATCTGTAATTTCTTTGAAAGGCAATTTGTAGGTGCAAATTGGAATTTGAGAATCGTTTCTTTGGAACTTGAGAATCATGCCCAGGTAGTAATGGAAGGGAGTGTTTCCTTTTGCGTGATGGCACCATGAGGTGTCATGAAAGTTTAAAAACAAGTATGGCAATAATAGAATAGGTTACCACTGAGGGAAGGTGGAGACAGTGATCAGGAAGGATGCACAGAGCAGCAAGAGAGTTCATGGGTGTTTGTTATATTATCCTAGCCCATACCTTTTTGAGTGCCTGAAATATTTCCTGGTAAAATACATGAATAAAATAACAAAGTAGAAATAAAATTTTGAAGATACAAGAGCCAAAGATTTGGATTGCTGCTTAGAACTGGTTAATTTTCTTTAACAGCTATTTCTTAATGTCTTTTATTGTTTCTATTCCATGGATTTCTCCTTTAAAACTGTTTTTTCTCAATGTTCTGTCCTGACCTTTCTCTCCACTTACTCTCCCCCCCTTCTGTAGGAGCTTAGCTAATTTGGGGACCTCCTTCTCTATGTGGATGATATCCAAACATTGTATCTCTCACCTGGATAGGGCTCCTGATATAGGGCCCCATTCACTCAACTTCTTTGACATCTCAGGAGGGGCCACACGTACCTGAAACTCCTCACGTCCAGACTGAACTCAATATCTTTCCCCCCACCCCAATGCTTCTTTTGTCTCCTACCTTGGTAGCTGGATCACCATCCACCCAGTCACTCAAACAGGAAACCCAAGTCCTGTCCTTGATGCTTCCTTCATTCTCCAAATCCAACCACCAAGTTCTGTCGGGTGTACTTTTTAGGGTTTCTTAAATTGATTTGTTCTCTCTATTCCTACTATGAATTTTCTGGTTGAGCCCGTCACCATCCCTCACGCAGGCCATGAGCACGTCTCCTCATGTTCCGCTCACACGTAGTGTTCAGTGGAATCAGACAGAACCAAATTATGGGGCCGGATGGCCTGGAAACTCCCTGGGGCACCAGTTTATAGGACACCCTGAGACATCGTTCAAGCAGATCAAATATGTGGTGCCAGCTAGCTCAGGTTTTTGTGAGCGACTGACATCATTGACGAAATATAAAATGGTCCCAACTGAGCCAAAATAGATTTACGGTCCCCAGAAGAGCTGACCCAGCATCACAGAGTATTTGTAATGGCCACAATGTGATCTGCTTGGTGAAGGTTAGGCCACACCATCAACCTGAGACCAGCCACATGGCAGGCATCTAAAGTCACCATGTCTGTCTGCTGAAATTTCGAAACTCCCTTATTTTTTTATGGTATGGTGCTCATTAGCAAACAAGGGATTTATTTTATCTACATTTGAATGCTTTTATTAAGCCTCACAAGAAATTGTCAAGTTCAGAAAATGACACACCCCTACAAAAAGAGAGAGAGAGAGAGAGAAGAAAAAACTCAGGAAAGCAGGAACATGAAGGTAAAAAACAATGATTTTTAATATTTTCAACAAGATTCTGACCACATTTGTGTGAGTGATTAATACCTTGAAGGTATATATAAGTGCAGTCAGAAGAAAACCTAATTCAAATATGTTAAATTGTTATGTTACTACATTCAGGGGGAAAGAACTAACCCACGGGGTACCTGGGTGGCTCAGTTGGTTCAGCGTCTGACTCTTGATTTCAGCTCAGGTCGGGATCTTACAGTTCATGAGATCAAGCCCCACATCAGGCTTTGCACTGAGAGCGCGAAGCCTGCCTGGGATTCTCTCTCTCCCTCTCTCTCCGCCCCTCCCCCACTCTCTCTCTCAAAATAAATAAATAAACTTTAAAAAAAACTAACTCCTGATTTTGAACACAAAGAAATACAATTTTTATTAATAGAAAATTAATTTCTCTTTATCTTCTAAAAGTAAATATTAAACAGTTTTTTTAATACTCCCTTGAAGGGGTGTCCGATTCCTCACCATCTGGGGCACTAATGACAGTCCCCCCCGCCCCCCACCCCAGAGTGTGCGGCCAGAGAAGTGGGGATAGAATCCAAAGTCCTCACCATTTCTGCAGGCCTTCATGACGCCTGCTCCCTGTGTCTCTGGCCTCTCCTCTCTCTCCTCCAGCCTCTAACTCTACTCCAGCTACACTGGACGCCTTCCAGTTCCTCCAATTTACCTCTGCTGGCCTCAGCACAAGGAGGGCCCTCTGCCTAGAACACCCTTCCCTGCACCCCACCCCCAGTATCCTGACCAGCTCCTACTTGTTTTTCAGGTCTCGGGTGACAACATTTCTCCTCTTCTTAAAAATGTCTCCAGTCCCTCAGTTTTAAGCGTCCAACTCTTGATTTTGGTTCAGGTCATGATCCCAGTCTCGTGGGATCGAGCCCAGCATCAGACACCATGCTGAGCATGGAGCCTGCTTAAGGTTCTTTCTCTTCCTCTGCCCCTCTTCCCTGCTCACTCATGCACTCTCTCTCTCGCTCTCTCTAAAATAAACAAAATACATTAAAAAAATGTGTCTTCAGTCCCCCCACCAGAAGTCTCCATCAGGTGTCCCTATCAGGTGATCCCATCATGCCCTGCTGCTCTCTTATCACACTCACGTCCTTATCACCCAGACTTATGATTGTGGACAGGACAGTAGTATATACGTGTGAGCTCCGTAAGCTCCCTGAGGACTTCACGGTTGTATCCCCAGCCTCTAGCATAGTGCCTGGCACGTAGGAGATATTTAATAACTATTTATAGAATAAACAAATCAACTCATGAATTGCATCTCCTTACCATCAGAAAGTAGAAATGAGTCGAGATACTGTAGTCTACCCAGATGCTTTGAGTGGATGAAAACAATAAGCCGGAAGAAATGGCCAGGCGATGAAATGATGGGAAGAGTGACACCACATGTAAGTTACCATTGTCAGATTCTTCTACCCAAATTGACTTCCCTTCGACCCCAGAATACTGGGGTGGTAACCCCAGGCTACTCGGGTGCCATCCTCACCAGCAATCTATAGACATATTAAAAATGCTAACACTATTCACCCAAGCAAAGTGGAAACAGCCAGGTAAATCTGTCCTGTACAAATCACACAAGGTATTCCAAAGCCAAGTAGCGATGAATATTGGATTGGCCCTCCACTCATGCAGATAATTGCCAGTCAGTCCAGTTTGGGGTTTGTTTGCTCGTGTACTTTTAAATCCTGGCCACGGGACCCGGCCAGCCTGGGTGGAGAGCGGGACCAGCAAGATAGGACAGGGCAGGACACAGACTACCACTGCTATGGTCCTGGACCAGCAGGGGAGGAGGGTGGAAGGACAGTGATGGCCACAGCAGCCCGCTGGGATCTCCTGGGTGGAGGACCTATGAGGAACTCATTCCATACCAAGTTCTTCCATTATTTCTCCTGACCCAGAGGGGGAAAAAAAAAAAAAAAAAAAAAAACAGGGAGAAGTGGCTAATAGCCATTCCATCCGGGTACTAGAAGCTCACACCAAGAAGCAATAAGAATTTGAATAACAAGAACATTGTCCTCAGAGGAAAAAGAAGAAAGGGAAAAAAGTTACCCACCCACCCGTGTATGCCAAGTCACAAAATTTAATTAGGAAGATAAGAATTGGGGGGGAGATTGGGTTGATGTTCCTTTTTTTTTTTCCCCCTAGTTATGAGCCCAGGGAAAGGAGCGAGAGACATAATTTAAGCACAAAATTAACATCTTCTAATAATCTTAGACAAAACCCGACTCTGTTTTGCTTTGGTTTGTAAATTAGCTCATGATTAAAGTGTCTCTTCAGCCCTACGCCATTGTCTACCCAGGCCTGTTTGCTGAATGCCGCCCTGACCTGAACGCCCTTCTAGCTCAAGTACAAGGTTTGAGAGCGAGAGGGAACAATTATTATAAAGTGAAGTACTTGCAGTTTTGCTGCAAAATCAATGAACTTTTCAAGTGATTTTTATCATATTTTGCAGCTGTTCTGTTGGCTTCTGAGTGGTTATCACACCGTCAGCCCCGGTGTTTTCAAAAAGCCTTGTTCATCTGGAAGCCTCCCCTTCTCCTTGAGGAGCAGCTGGCACCGCCCTGGCTGGAGAGCTGGGCTGCTAGAGAGCGGATTCCAGAAGCTGGCGTGAGTGAAGGGCAGCATTCTGGTCGGGGCTCCGGCACCTCT
The DNA here is from genome assembly GCF_007474595.2 of Lynx canadensis. Taxonomy (NCBI): domain Eukaryota; kingdom Metazoa; phylum Chordata; class Mammalia; order Carnivora; family Felidae; genus Lynx; species Lynx canadensis. The sequence continues at coordinate 29,949,994 of NC_044319.2, forward strand.
TACTTTGCCTCCTGTTTGGCAATTCTGGGCCTGGGCTATCATCCTAGCTCAGGTTTACCTGCTTTACCTTAGAGAGAAACCCCAGGAAGGCCTCTGTCTTGCATCTTCCAACATCACAAGCTGATGGGGACAGAAAGTACTTTAGAAATCTCGAGATTCACCAAGATGACTAGAAAAACAGGCCCTGAGGATACAAAGCCAGGGTAGACCCAGGGGTCACACAGAGCTCTCCCATGCCTCACTTATGGGAGCCCAAGAGGGAGCCCAGGAGAGAGTAGGGCAGCTGAAGTCAGCAGTGACGGAGGAGAAGGGGAGGAGACAGGAACATCCCTGCTCTGTGCGATCCTCCTGTCAAATGGCTTGTACATTAGACCGTGGCCTTCAGGCATGCATTGAGCCTGAGGACACTAAGGAAGCAAAATTCAACAGGTGTCTCTGCTTAAAAGATATCTGGTTCATTTTTTCATATTCACCGAGAATCCAGGTGACCCACATAAAATATTGAAGCTTCAATGTACAGGTTTACTTAAAATGACTCTAAAATGGGCCTATTTCATAATGCTAAATAACACTATATTTAGTTGTGGTACTGAATTAGTGAGAAACCCAAAACTATGCCCACTGTCCTCTCCTCCCTCTTTGTCCTGAATTCAGCAGACTATCACGCCTATAGGAGAATCAGAACTGGCACTTAGATTTGACCTCAGGGAGGGAGGCTCTTTTGAACGTGGAATAGGTGAGTATTTTCTCCAATAAGCTTGCCCTAGATAACCTAATGGTTATGATCGACAATCAGTTAAGCAGTGAATTGTTCTGAAGCATCTTCTGTGTGTTCAGCACGGGGATAAGTTCTCTGAGTTCCATAAAATAAAGATAAAATGTAATTCCTTACTGCAAAAGATAATTGATAAGGGCTAAACTCTATGGCATGTACTCGAAGATGGACCTCAACTGGTCTCTCAGGATGGGTCAAATTTAGGTAAGTGGAGAGAGGAAAGAACACAATAGGGGATCAGTCTAAGAAAAGGTGGGGGTGGTGTAGGCGACACTAAGAAGTCCCACTTGGATTATTTTCAAGATGTACCTGAATTAGGTAGAGCTCCCCATGGTGCTAATTTGGGGGTTGAATCAAGAAAAGAATTTATTGGGGCACCTGAGTGGCTCAGTTTGTAGAGCATCTGACTTCGGCTCAGGTCACGATCTCACGATTCGTGGGTTCGAGCCCCACGTCAGGCTCTGTGCTGACGGCTCAGAGTCTGGAGCCTGCCTCAGATTCTGTGTCTCTCTCTCTCTGTCCCTCTGTTCATGGTCTGTCTCTCTCTGAAAGCAAATAAGTATAACATTAAAGAAAAAGTTTAAAAAGAAAAAGAAAAGAAAGGAGTTGATTATGGTTATCCCCAAATAACTATCTACAAGCTCAGTTATTTCTACTGTCTTTTCACCTGCTGGCTTTGAGAAAAACCAATGATAAATAAGGAATCTCTTACGAAGAACTGGTTGCTGGTTGAGGGAAAAAGTTGACCACAATAATAATAAACATGCATTGAGTTCTTTCTACATTCCAGGTGCCATACTAAGCACTTAACTTTATCTCATTTAATCCTGACGACCATCCCATTAGGTGGGTATGATTATTAGCTCTATTTTACGAAAGAGCTGAGTCACAAAGAGGTTAAGTTTGCCCAAGGTCACACAGCTAGTAGGTGACAGAGCGGAATTTGGAGTCAGCTGAGGCTTGGAAATCATGCTTTTACACCGTGGCCTTTGAGGTGATCATGCTATGCTGGTTGCAAGCATGTCGCCTTTGGCAAAATAAGAGTTGGACAAAAGAAATGTCTTTTCCAAGACCTCAAGTCAATCAATATTCCATTTGCTCAACCAGCATGAACATGGGCATCTACACTCTGCTGAGCACTGGATGGCAAGGAATCCCAGTGACCCAGAAAAGGAGAGCAAGAGAGACAGACTAACTGACCCCTCAGGGCTTTGGGGGTTAGAGTTGGCTCCCTGGAGGGGATGAATCAATGTAGGCCTTGAAATCTGAATAAGATATGGAAGAGAAGTGAGAAGAGAGCCTTGAACAAAGAAGAACACAGCACGAGCTATGATTTGGAAGTCACAATATGCACATCATTTTCAAAGGTCACTGGATAGAATGATCTGGCTAAAGTAGAGTAATAGGAAGTAATTAAAAAATTGGAATTAAAATTTAATAATAAAGAAAACAGGATGTAACAAAAAATAACAAAGAATGTTAAAAAGGTAAAGTCAGGCCAAATATAGCAAATGTGAATGTTCAACTACAGCAGAGATGTTATTTTGTAGACCTTGAGAGGCCACTGGAGGAGTTGAGCCTCTGTTTCAAATAGATTGCTCGGAAGACATTTGGGAAGAGCATCTGAGGTTGTAAGAGTCTGGACCATGGTTGTGGCAGCGCCAGTGGAAAGGGCAGGTTAAGTGTAGAAGATATTAACAAAGAACGAGGGATGATGGGTTGAAAAATTACAAGGAGGAAGGTACAGTCAATAAATTCTAGCTTCTATCAGAAACAAAGATATCAGAAGAGGTCCTTGGAGGGGAAGGGATAGAAAACAAAGAGGTTGGTTTTAGCATTTAGTGGAACACATGTAGGGTGACCACACAATTTATTGTCAAAACTGAAACACTTTTGAGAGTGAAAGGGGAGGGGGCCACTGTTAATAATTACCCCACAATAAAACATGTAACTGGGACCATGGAGGCAAACCAGGACACATGGCCACTCTAGACTAGGTGAGGGTGGAAATGTTCCGGAGGTAGTCGGCTATGCCAGCCTGAAGCGCCGGGGGAAGACAGGACTATGGGATGTCGTCTCTGCTAGCTGCTGAGAAGCACAGTGTGAAGCTGTGAGAGAGGGTCACTCTCTAAAACATCCAATTCTGTACAGAATAGGGATCCAAGGACTGAGATTTGGTGGGTAGCTCTAGAGGGGAGAAAAGCGGTCAGGAGAAGACCAAGAAAGCGTTAGAGAGCTTGTGGTCAGAAAAGTAGGAAGAGAGCTAGTGGGGCGCCATTTTCATTTGGGGACCTTCCCTTTACCATACACACCAACATACACATGCACATGCTCCTTGCCTGAAGTAGGTGTATCCCTCACCCTCCAGGTTATAGAGAGAACCATCCTTGGACATTAACTCCTGGCCTCCCAGAAACCACGTGCAATGTTTACACATGGCGTCCATAGCCCCACGTCCCTCATGCCTCCAAACCTTCAGATGCTGCTACTTCTGCTCAGAATGTCCATCCCCCCCTCCTCTTTCCCTACCCCAACCTCTGCCCCGGTCTAACTCTTACTCCTCTTCCAAGATTCGACTAAGCTTTCACCTCCTTTGGGAAGTCTCTTCTGCATTTTTCAGTGAAGTTGAATGTCCCAATCTGGGTCAAATAGCATGCTGGGTTTGTACTCTGCCCGTCCTGCCACACGGCATTGCAATTGCCTGCTCTCTGGACTCTTTTCATTCCCAGACGGAAAGTTTTTAGAGGGTGGAGATGGTGTGTCTCATCTCTCTTACCAATCATTCCTGCACATTGCTGGGGACAGTGATGGTGTTCAGTGAATGTTTGATGAATGAGTCCACGGATCAATGGATCGACAAATGGTCCTAGACAAAAGCTTAATGTTTCTTCACTTACCAAGGTCACTAAATAAGCCTGGTAACTAAAGACTTAAATCTGCCTATTTTTCCCTCTCTTGTCTTTTATCTGATGATTACAATGAAATTAGAAATGGTCCTGGGTTCCTGCCATAAGTAGATTAGAAAAGGAGACATAGGGGCGCCTGGGTGGCGCAGTCGGTTAAGCGCCCGACTTCAGCCAGGTCACAATCTCGCGGTCTGTGAGTTCGAGCCCCGCGTCGGGCTCTGGGCTGATGGCTCGGAGCCTGGAGCCTGTTTCCGATTCTGTGTCTCCCTCTCTCTCTGCCCCTCCCCCGTTCATGCTCTGTCTCTCTGTCCCAAAAATAAATAAACGTTGAAAAAAAATTAAAAAAAAGAAAAGGAGACATAAGTAGATGCCCAGTCTTCTGATGGAAAGAACAGGAACGCCAATGGCTCCAAGGGTTAAGGAGACTAACTCCCGTTTTCCATCCAAATTTTGGGCGGTGAAGGAGGGATACATCTCCAAGGGAGGGGAGAGCAGGGGAATGGGTGTCATGTGCACAAAAATCAGGTTCTACGTAAAGCCTGGAACCATTTTGGAAGAGCAGGGTGGAGAGCAGTCTCTGATAGAATTCACCACTGCCCACAGAATACCCTTCTGAGAGCTAGCAATGGCACCACAGGCAGAATCCAACACAGCTTTAAGGGCAGACAACCCTGGTTAACACTCAGAGAAGCCCAAGCAGGCCCTTACCCAGTAGGTGCAGCCTCCAGGCTGTGATGGGGTATGAGGCAAACACTGATCATACAGGTAGGGAATGCAGCCACCAGGTGCAAGAGCCACAGAAGCCAAGAGGAATTTGGACAATGAGCAGAGGCCAACTTAGTAATTCCTAAATTGTGGACTAAATTGTGTCCCCTCAAAATCCATATGTTGAAGCCCTAAGCCCAATGTGACTTCATTTGGAGATATGGCCTTTAATAAGGTAATGAAGGTTAAATGAGGTCCTAATATGGGGACCTAATCCAACAGGCCTGGTGTCCACATAAGAAGAAGAGACAAGAGGAATGTGTATGTACAGAGGAGGGGCCATGAGGAAACACAGCCAGAGGGCAGCCATCTACAAGCCCAAGAGAGGGGCCTCAGGAGAAACCAACCCTACCAACACCTTGATCTTGGACTTCCAGCCTCCAGAACTGTGAGAATAAATTTCTGTTGTCTAAGCTACTCAGTCTGTGCTATTAAGTTTGGGCAGCCCTAGAAAACTAATACAGCAATATATTGAGATTTTGTGAGGAACGATGCAATATGTCTCTAAGTGACTACTGGCCTGTCACGTTGGGGGCTAGAACCTAAAACAACTTCACTGGAAGCTATGGCAGAGCCAGAGTCAAGGCCTCCATTTCCTTGCAGAAATTCTGGCCCTAAGGCTGATTTAAAAGTTTCGAGCCACACAAGAAAGATCCTGTGAGGAGAGCCTCACAGAAAGAGAAGATGACAAATTACAAAGGACATCTGTGATGGTTTATATAAGGAAACTGCTTCCAATACCATCCAATCACCAAGACTTCCCGAGTTGAGGCCACTGGGATTTCTATAGGGAGCCTTAGCCCAAAACACAGCAGCAATGAACCCTGGGGGTCAGGGACAAAAAATCAATACACGCACTGCCTTTGAAAACTCAAGATGTTCTATAAAAGCTTTGAGCAAGGACAAGAAAAAATAGAGTTCCTTTGGGTCTAGAGATTTTTTTTTCCTTTTTTTTTTTTTTTTTTAACAGATTGCCTGTCTGCTCCAAGAGATGGAGATTGAAAAGTCATATTCTCTGTGTGAAGGATCAGAGAAAACCTTGAAAATCCCAGTATCCTAGAGGATTCACAAAGGGTCTCAAGAAGAAGCAGGACTGTGTGGGACTCGTGTTCTGGCCTGTGTGGATGTCAGGGCGGCCCAGGGCTCCCCACCGGTGCTGGGACAGTGTCTTTGAAGTGAGCAGAGCTGCCTTATTATGAAGACCCACCCAGGCCTGAGGCTCTGTCTCTGGATACAGCAATGGGGGGGGGGGGGATAAAATAAAAATAAAATAAGGTCTACACTTCTAGGGGTTTTTGGCCTCATTTCAGAAGGTTCAAACGACCATGTGCCTAGGAACCATCAGGGGGTTTGTTTAAAAACACAGATCCCCAGTATCTACCCCAGAGACTTTGCTTCAGCAACCAAGGGGAGTGTTTCTCACGCGGGTAAAGGGCCAGTTTTTATTTATCTCCATTCCATCATAGATACGTTTGTAAAATACAATACAAATGAATTTATAGAAAAATTCTATAACATATAATACAATCCCCAGGGGTGATGATGATGATGATGATGATGATGATTATTAGAGTCAATGAATGTGAAATCAATCTGTCAAATTGGTACAAAACTTTCTAAGTGCTAGTTCCCAATTTCTGTTCTTATCTTGCCAAGGGCTGGTCATAAACAGTCTACGAACCAGCAGGCAGAGTCGGCAAATTGGATTCAGAGTTTGTTCTGGAACGGGGTCCATTATCCACATGCCACCCACTCTATACCTAGCCACAGTAATTAGGATGCAATTATTCAGGAACTAAACTCAGAGAGACATTCCTCTAAAGCTACACTGGCCAATACAGTAGCCACTAGTCACATGAGGCTCTGGGCCCTTGAAAGGTGTCCAGTCCAAATGGAGATGTCCTGTGAACAAAACAGAGAGCTGGATTTCAAAGACTTAGTGTGAAAAAAAAAAAATAAGGTAAAATGTCTAATTCAGGGGTGCCTGGGTGGCTCAGTCGGTTAGGCGTCCGACCCTTGCTTTCGGCTCAGGTCACAATCTCACGGTTTGTGAGTTTGAGCCCTGCGTGGGGCTCCGCGCGGATGGAGCTGAGCCTGCTTGGGATTCTGTCTCCCTCTCTCTCTCTCGCTCTGCGCCCCTTCCCTGCTCACTCTCTATCTTTCTCTTTCAAAAATAAATAAACATTAAAAAGCATCCTTAAAAAATGAAAAAAATAAATATCTAGTTCATAATTTTTATATTGATTACATTTAGAAATATTATTTTGGATAGTAGTATCTGTTTCTTTTTTTAATATGGCTACTAGAATATCTTAAATTATATGTGAGGCTCACATCGTATGTGTGTTGGGCAGCCGTGTTCATAAGGAGTTTGTTCTCATCCATGCATCATTTCTTCATATATATTGAGCATTTACTCTGAGCTCTGGGTAAACCAGACATATGCTTGCCCTCCAGGAGCTTACTGATCGGTGCACTCTTCTGTGTGAGTCCCCACGGGGAGCACCCCGCTCTCAGAACAATCACCTTATATGTGAGATATCAGAGTAGCAAATACCTTGGAAGGAAACACAAGGCCTTATTGAATCAGCAGACCAAAAATAAGTAGAAAATAAAAATAATAGCAGCAGTAATAATAGCAATAATGGATAAATGCTTACCATGTGCCGAGTTCTATGTTCAGCACTTTGCATACATTTTTTAATATAATCCGCACAGCTCCCTAGGACAGAGTGTGATGATCAGTTCTATGGGTCAATTTGGCAAGGCTATTGTACTCAGCTACTTAATCAAGCACTAATCAAGGCTGCTGTGAAGGCATTTTGTAGATATGGCTAGCATCTACAGTGGACTTTAAGTGAAGGAAATTACCATTGAAATGTGGGTGGGTCTCATCCAATCAGTTGAAGGCGTCAAGAGTAAAAACTGTTTCCCAAAGAAGATTTTGCCTCAAGACTAGAGCAGCAACCCCTGCCTGAGTTTTCAGCTTGCTGACCTGCCCTACAAATTGTTTAGACTTGCCAGCTCTCACAACTTTGTCGGCCAATTACTTAAAATAGTCAACCAATTTAATTTATTTTAAATGCCTGGGCTGGGGTGCTCAACTGGTGAAGCATCCTACTCTTGATTTCATCTCAGGTCGTGATCTCAAGGTTTGTGGGATCGAACCCCATGTCGGGCTCTGCACTGTGAGTGCAGATTCTCTTGGGAGATTGGGATGCTTTCTCTCCCCCTCTCTGCCCCCTCCCCCACTCGGACACGCTCACAAGCTTGCGCGCTCTCAAAATAAAGAAGCAAACTTTTTAAAAATAAAGTAAATAAATTATTTTCAATTCCTTAAAACAAATTGTGTCATCCAGTTCCTGAAAATAAATATATATCTCCGATTGGGTGTATTTCTCGGCATCCTAAGTAATACAGGGAGGCGTTTGGGGTTTTGGTTTTGTTTTGTTTTTCCATTTTGTAGAGGAGATTAGCGAATTGCCCGAATATCTCACAGTCAGGATGTGGCCAAGTGAAGCTCCAGGACCGGTCTGTCTGATGGGAACCCCATGTTTTTATCTGCCCTGTTTGTGCGCTCCCAAAGAGTCATAAGAGTCACTAGCAAGGACTGAACCAATGATGACGGTCCATTGAAGCTTTCCCAGACTGCAACGGGATACAGTGCTGCTCGTGGCCCTGGCAGGGCATCCCACTGCACAGGAGGGTGTCGGCTACAGGTTAGGGGACATCGTGTCATTCCAGAGACTCAGCCTCAGTGCCTGAACCAGAGCGGGGCAGAGGACAGAAACCCTTACAGGAGCTAGTGAGAAGCTCCCCGTCCTGGGGTGGCAGCAGCGGTTGCAAGCACCTGATCTGGAAGGAGGGTCCAGACATGTCACCATGCCCAGGAAGCCAGGAGGCCACCCAGAGTACAGAAAATGATGAATCACAAGTTTCACCACCTCCATCATGAATCGAGAAGGGGTGCTGGGGGAGACTAGAGTTCATGCCGTTCATCTGACGGGACTGAGCTACAGAATAAGAGATTTATCAATAGTTTGAGCCTTGACTGTCCTCAGGATTTGTGTGTTCTACAGAAATACTTGGCCCATCCTTAAAAAAATTTTTTTTAAAGTTTATTTATTTATTTTGAGAGAGACAGAAACAGTACAAGTGTGAGGAGGGGCAGAGAGAGAGGAAAAGAGAGAGACTCCTGAACAGGCTCTGCATTGGCAGTGCAGAGCCTGATGCGGGACTTGAACCCATGAAACCGCAAGATCATGACTTGAGTCAAAACCCAGAGTCAGACGCTTAACCAATTAAGCCACGGGGGCGCCCCCATCCTTACAAACTTCTATTTTCCCAATTGTCCGCTAAGGTCCTTCAGACCTAGCACAGTGCTTGGCACACAGTAGGGGCTCAATAAATGTACATCAAAGGATGGGCCAAGGAGTGGATGAAAGAATGAAGAAGCTATACAAATGACCAATATTATATACAGAACATGTCAGGATAAAAGAAAATCACCCCGTGTATTGTCCAGGATCCATATACTTTCATTCAAATAACTCCAGAAAGAAAATAAAGTAGGGAGAAAGGGAGATTGGGGTGTGGGCAAAGGCCTGCCTGGATCCACGGAAGCAAGTACATCGCTCGCAGGCTCCCTTGGCGGCCGTGAAGACCCATAAGGGGGAGACAGGAGGAACGGCGGTGGCTGGAAGCTGGGGTGGAAAGTCGTGCGGACTCTTGAAGCCCAGGCTCCAAAGTTTGGACTGGTGCTCATTTCCACAGCACGATCCTCTCCAGAAGGCTCCAAGAGGCAGCACGGTCTGGGAGATAAAGCTCAGGTTTGGAAGCAGAAGACCTGGACCGCGTCTGTGGCACCACCACTGACTCACCCTCTGCCCGCCAAGGTTGGGAGGAGGCGCGGGGGTGGAAAGGCCCAGCTTCCCCTCTGCACGAGGCTTCTCAGTCTGGAAAGTGGAGATAACGCCTCCCATTAGGAAAGGCTTGGGAGGGCTTTGTGCACCATGAATGCAAAGGGCTACCAGGCCCTCGGAGCCAGAAACCAGCCCCTTAGCTGTCAGCCTGCAGTAACATTCTGTCTTCTGTTGCTTTTCAGTACCCCGCTCTCCCCGGAGAAAGTGTGGGCCACGGTGACGAGGGTGAGGCTTCCCCAACAATTTCAGATTCCTGTTGTGCTGTGTTTTGTTCGCCCAGGAAAGCACGGGCCAGCCTGTTCTTCTCTCTGGGGAAATCTGTCCCTGGAGACGGGCAGCCTGATTGACCTGGCTGTGCTGTGCTGCCTCTGCTATCGTCCCCTCCCCTGCCCTCCTGCAGACATTCCTTGAATTTCATCAGTGTTTCTCCCAAGACTCTCCTCTCCCCCGCCACTGAAATGATAAATAAGGCAAGGACGTCACTTCCATAGAGAAAAATATACCAAATTGGGTGGAGTCTGGAACGATCAGATGGAGGAGTGTGGATGAGGATCCGGCTCTAATAGCCAGTGCTTATTCTGTAAAGCCGGAGGGCAGGCACCATGCCTTTCCCGGGGATCAGTTTCCCCTTCAGGAGAGGTTCCCAGTGCTTATCACTGGCTGGCCCCGCCCAACCACACAACCACCAAGGAGCCTTAGGAGGGGTGTGGGGCAGTGAGGGTTTATGGACAGAGAAAAAGAAGTCTCTGTCATCACATAGCTTTTAACTAAGCTGAGTGACCTCTTCTTCCCTAGGGCTGAGGGTCCTCACTTGTAAAATGGGACGGTCCTATACCTAAATCTAGGGCCAGCACGCACAGCTGAGTCACTTTGAACGTGGAGCTTCCTTCAATTCATTCAACAAATAATTAATGAGCATCTGCTATGTACCAGGCACTGTTCTTGGCACTTAGGAAATGTCAGCTAATGAAGCCAACGTTGTGAACATCATCCTACTCGATGCCAGTGATTTTCACACGGCAGAAAAATTTCCAAACACGGTGTGCCACCTCGAGGCCATCAGCTGCTCCCAAGGCAAAGACGAGGAAACACCATACTTTGCTGTTCTCTCGGGAGTGGGCGCGCGGGTAACAGCAAATACTTTCTGAAAACGGGTGGTTTCTGCTTCCAAGATGTCATTTTCACAGGTGCCTTTAAAGGCACTTTTTGGGGCATCTGGGTGGCTCAGTCAGCCAAGTGTCCCCAGCTCGAGTCATGATCGCATGGCTCATGAGTTTGAGCCCCACATCGGGCTCTGTGCTGACAGCTCAGAGCCCGGAACCTGCTTCAGATTCTCCATCTCTCTCTGCCCCTCCCCAGCTCACACTGTGTCTCTTTCTTTCTCTCTCTCGCTCAAAAATAAATAAACATTTACAAAATAATTTTAAAACAAGGCACCTTGGAGGTCACTGTAAACCCAACTTAAACACAGTCAGTATTTTTTTGGACTTAATTCTAATTTTCCCCCATGCTACTCACAGGGCATCAACAGTTTCCTCCCTGTAAAATGCAGCTCCTCCTTTCTATGTCCCAAAACTGCTGTCTTGACACTTCAAGGAGTGTTCACTCATCTCGTGAGTGCAGAGTGTGGCTTGATTCAGTCACTCACAAGCATGTGTTAGGTCCTCAAGGACTTGCAGCCTGGAGGGCAGACGCAAGCAGGCAAGGGCCGGAGGAGGCTCTTGGGGCTCTGGCAACACGAGGGCAGGTGTCAGAGCCACGCAGGAGTGCGAGTGGGCCAAGTAGAAAATGGCAAGAACATTTTTGCCAAAAAAACCTGAGCTGTGGAATGTGCTTCCATTGTGGTGAAAATGTGGTGGACAGGAAAACCCACTGGGCTTGGAGTCATCCCATCAGGAATTAGGATCAGGTCTGCAGCTTGCTAGGCATGTGTGGCTTTGGAGAATTCTCTTCACTTCTCAGAGCCTGCATTTGCTCAGCTGTCAATAAAATAGGAGCTAATGTGTAGCACTTACCATATGCTGCCATGAATGGCTGTGTTAAGTGCTTTACAAATGTTAACTCATTTCAGACTCACAATGACCCAATGAGTGAAGCCGCATTATTAGTTCCATTCTATAGAAAAGAAAACGGGACACGGAGAGGTTAAAGCCAAAAGTCTTTGGAGCTGGTAAACGGTGGCCTGAAGCTGGAGCCAGGCGTGGGGGCATCAGAGCCCACGCACTTGACCACCAGGCCATCCTGCCTTTCAAGGAGACAGGAATGCGCCTACCTATGGAGCAATCGGGAGTTTCAAACACACGTTTAGAGACTCCAGAAGTGGGAGAAAATATTTTCATTATGATATTTGTTATAAAAACGTATTTAAGGCTGAGTCAAGAACATCCTCTTCCATCATATACAGAACAGCTAGCAAACACAGTAACGGTGAGAAAGTCGAACACACAACAGTGTGAGAAGCTCCCAATGGGAATGTCCTGGTCCATGTTGGCTCCCACCTGACAAAAACAAGCTCCTTTGAACTTACGGGTGCCCACGGCACTGTATCGCCCTCTGGGCCTGTGTCTCTCACCCCCTCAGAAGCAGATATGAATGAGAGGGCTTCTCCCAGCCCCAGTTTACAAACTCTCCCTTCTTGGGAAGAGCTTGATCACTTACGTCAGGCACAGAGACCAGGGCCTCCGTCGGGGCACAAAGATTGCACTGAGGATTTGGCTGAAAAACAGATACATGAATGAGCCCCACGGCCCACCAGTCTCATTGGAAAAAATCTCACCCACGTGAAGGACAAGCATACCCAAAACAAAAAAAGATACAATCCCTGAAGCCTTTGCCCTCAGGGCATCCGCAGTTCTAGAATAGAGCGCTTGTGGAAAGAACCTCAGTTCCATCCAGAGAATGGTGATATTGAGCCCAGATTAACTGGATCCATCCTCCCAAGCCTCGGCGAAGGAATATCCCAAGGGAAGCGTTATGGGTTGAATCGCGTCCCCCTCAAAGTTGCTGAAGTCCTAACGCCGCACCTGTGAATGTGACCTTATTTGGAGATGGGATCTTTATGGAGACAATCAAATTAAAATGAGGCCGTTAGGGTAGATTCTAATCCGATGTGACTGACGTCCTTATGAAAAGGGGGACTGTGGACACACGGACAGCATAGGAGGAAAGCAAGGTGGAGACACGGAAGGGCATCGTGTGAAGAATGGAGTTATGCAGCCATACGCCCAGGAGCACCAATGACTGCCAGCCAACCACCAGAAGTGGAGGGAATGATATGGAGCAGATTCTCCCCCGCAGCCCTCCGAAAGAACCAACCCTGCAGGCACCTTGACCTTGGACTTCTAGCCTCCAGAACCGTGAGACACTAGATTTCTGTTGTTCAAGCCTCCCAGGCCGTGGTACTTTGTTATGGTGGCCCTCGCAGACTAACACGGGAAGGCAAGGCGAGGCAATAAAAACTCCCCACAGCTCACGTCAGCCTGACAGCCGCCCCAGCCAGCGTCCAGAGGGAGAGGAAAACCACAGGACAAAATGGGTGGGCTCTCAGAGCAGTTTGGTCATGCCACAGAGCCGCCGTGAGATATCCCAGGCCTGGCTGAAATAAGGTCTGAGGGAAACGGTGACCACCACTCCAGGAAGAGTTCAAGAACCTGTATTAACAGGTCTCATTCATGAAGCAGCAGCAAAGCTGCTTGAACGATTACCAAGGTTCTTTTTTAGAAAACAAAAATTCTAATAAACTCTGAACACAGCTGCACGAAGCTAGGGAGAGAGGGCCTGTAAGAGGGGTACAGGAGGTGGAGGAGGCAGAAATATTCACTGCTTTCTGAGAAGCACCATAGACCTTAACACCCGAGAGTCCCCACAGAATCCAGAAGCCCAGAATCTGAAGAGGATCCTAGAAGTTTCTTTGTTAGAGGTATGTTGGCAAGGTTCGTTCATTCATTTACTCATCCAAATATTTATTCCACCAATTTATCAGTGCTTCCTATAGCCCAGGCACTGTGTCACTATGTAACAACAATTGTATTAGCAACCTTGGCTAAAACTAACAGAAATCCAGTTCAGGTCAAGGAGGAGGAGTGGTCCACATCACAGGACCACTGTGTGATCAGTTGTGCAAGTTGTGCACTGTACAACCCTAGACGGTGACCTGTGAACATCAATTGTAGAAGACGACAGTAAAGAGTCTGATCCTAACGATATTAATACCATATGGCAATTTCCTGATAGATGGAAATAAATCATATTAAGAAAGGGAGATTTCTTCAAGTTCACCCAGTGATCCCATGTGGACTGGCCCATCACCACAGCCAGACAAAAGCTGAGAAATAGCTGGGTCCCGGGTATGCCTGGTAGTGGGAGTGCCAAAACGTTTCCATCTCCTACCTCTGCTTTTGTCAGAACGTCAGCTTCATTAGCAGAAACATGGCTGACAACTCCAGATTCTACATCTGATAATGTCAGCTATCAGAAAGAGAGAGAGAAACTCTCTAATGCACTTGTTGCAAGTGTTACAAAAACCAAAAGCCCCAGGCGCCTGGGTGGCTCAGTCCGGTTAAGCGTCCGACTTCGGCTCAGGTCGTGATCTCGCCGTCGTGAGTTCGAGCCCCGCGTCGGGCTCTGTGCTGACAGCTCAGAGCCTGGAGCCTGTTTCAGATTCTGTGTCTCCCTCTCTCTGACCCTCCCCCGTTCATGCTCTGTCTCCCTCTGTCTCAAAAATAAATAAAGGTTAAAAAAAAATAAAAAAAAAAAATAAGCCCTGGTAAAAAGTCCAGTGGACCAGTCTACACTAGGGGCTCACTCCTGAACTGTGGCAGCATTTTGATGGGCCCAGAGTGGAACAAGCACACAGAAGGAAAGAGGTAGGTGTGGCCACAGGGACACATCCAGGTGAGGACAGGAATCCCTACGGGAGCCACTTGGAGCAGGAAGGGCAGTTCCCCAGAAAAGAGGGGTATAGGCAGAAACAACCTCAAAGAAGCCCACCCACCACCATAGTTAAAGCTACAAGGAACACTTGGTACTATTGTGCACTGTGCGAAACGACCTGTACACGTGGTATCATTTCAGATATCAATACACGCTTGCATTGTGTTGAATCCTCTCCACAAGAGACTGGAGAGCTGATCCCATTGTACAGATGAGGAAACTGAGGCTTAGAGCAGTTGAGTAACTCCGCCCAAGTGTCTAACAGATCTGAAGTGGCAGGGTTGGGATCCCAATCCAAGGCTTCCTATGCCCCAGACCCCTGTTCTTGATCCCTCTGCTGTCTTATTTAAAGAGCTTTCAGCTCTTGAGAAGCTTTTGATTCAGTAATTCATTCATTCAAAAAAACGTCTGTTGCCCACCCACGAGGCGCCAGCCATGTTCTGGGCCCTGGGGGTAGAATGATGAATAGGATAAAAATCCCTGCCCTCAAGAGGGCTATCTGGTGTTGTGGGGGTAGGAGGCATGGATAATAATCTGATGAACAGACACTGCAACTGAGTAGTCACTCCTGGGAATGCGGGAGGTAGTGTCAGAAACGCCTGGGCTTACTTTCCAGATTTGACACATGTCCCGTTTCCAAGAGATTCGGGCATGTTCTCACCTAAGGAACATGCTCACCTCCCCACACGCACATTCAGAGTCACATCTTCACGAGTTACTGCTGCTGACGGCAGTGTTCTACCCCATGGAAATCCGTGGGGATGGAAAATTCAAAATTCAAGGCGGTGGCTTCCTAGGGAGTGCTGAGTTTCCTCCAGGTAACTTCCTTCTCAACCCTCCCTGCTCCTCAGATCGCCTCCTTGGCTCCCATCTGGCGAGCTCATGTGAGACACGGGTGGTCGAGCCGTATCGCTAGAGATTAGTTTCACCGTGAACAAGCCCAGGAGAGGGTGGTTTTTCAAAGTTCCTCAGCAATCCTCACATGCAGCCAAGGGGTCCAGAGGCTCCAAGTCCAACCTCCCAAAGCCTCAGTTTCTCTCTTTCTAAATAGGGATACTGTTTTCCCTACCTCATAAGACGGCTATGAGGCTTCACTAAGAGAATGCATGGAAAGCCCTCAGCACAGGAAGGGCCATAGAGTAAAACCTAGGGAGGTGTCAGCCATTATCACTATTGTCTGCAAACTCCCTCCATCTATGACAAACCCTACAGGGAGCCTGTGCAGCTCATCTTGGCAGGGACAAGTCAAATCTCACCTCTGCCGTGAGGCTTTCCCAGTCTCCTCCTCTTGATCGGACTTGGTTGGGGCCAAGCACAGTGTTGTGGGATAATGGAGCTCCACGATGACTTTGCCACCTGATCTGCCTGGTGTTGCTGCCATTTGTTTGTATGCCTTCTTCTGTCACCTATCGGCTCTCCTGTACCTCCTGTGATAGAGGCAAGAGAGGTGCGCCCCGCCCCTCCCTCAAGGAAGGGCTTGATGACCAGCCACGGGAGGTGCCCAGACAGGACACGGGCAGGGTTGAGGCTTCATCTCCCTCATCTTCTAATTCTTATACTCACTCCATGCATGACGGAAAATTGTACAGCAACTAAACAGGGAGCTATCTTCTCTACCTTCTCCGGCTTCTGTGTAACAGGCAGCATCCGAATCTTAGAGAAACTGCGACACAATGAAACAGAGTAAGACCTTGTTGTATGGAAATGTTTTTGCACGATGCTGTCTATCCCTAAAGTGCTTCCCCCGCCCACCATCATTGAAATGGGGGCAAAATAGCTTTGTCACGCCGTGTTATTTAATAATAGCATTTGTAAGGTAGTTATCTGTTCTTATGACCTTTTACAGCTCAAGCAGAGCCCCTCCAAGAACTTCTTAAGCCTGGAAAGATTGAGTTCGAAGCAAACAAAGAGAAAGTCCTTAACTGTAAGGGAAAGAGAAAGACATCCTCAGGTTCACCTCCCCATTCCCTTTTCTGCCTCTTAGATCTCTTTGTGAATTTTGTTACATCATCTGGTTGTGACTCGTCTTCAAGTCACACAGGAGGAGGCTCCTTGACACACAGGAGGCGCATGACTTGGGGTTGTGATGTCTTTGGAGCGTGTCTGCTGGCTGTAAGTGGGATGCTTGAACCGGCGGGGAAAGGAGATGGTGGGAAGCGATGACTTCACAGAGGAACTAAACGTTTCTCGCCAACCCTGCAGTGTATCCGATTATGCACATGATCAAACACAGTCCTACGTAAGGCAATTCTCTCGAAAACAAGAGAAGGTGCGTCATCATAATCAAAGCAATGAAGCTCTGTGGCGACGTGCCGTTGGTGCAAGATGGGCATTGCTTTATGTCAGTTTCATGTCGAAGCCACTTTCAATGACGTGCCATTAACCAATAGCTTGCATCCCTTATCCGGTTTATTCTCTCTTTCTCTCTCACTCACTCATTGATCTTTTATTGATTCCCAAGCCCTTCCTGACAAATAATGCTGACCCATCTGCCCCCTGCAGTTCCACAGTAAAAATAATAACAGGATAATAGAAATAATTTTTAAGAAGAGTTCACAATAATAAAACTATCATATGCCCATTCTATTGATACAGGCTAAGAAGAGTAATGCCCTTGTCCTACTCCAGTATTTTTTATACTCCCATGGATTTTCCTTCACAGCCGCATTTAGCCATCTTGAAATGAGCTCTGTGCTCTGCTGTCACCACTCTGGTAGCAATAAGAGGTGGGCCACCCAGTTTCCCCTTCCAGGAAGGACTGCGGGGAGTACAAGAGACAGCCGCTGCTGTCAGCTCCTTCAGGGTCTGCCCTGAGAAGCACCTTGAATGAGGTCATGCCCTTCCTGGGGCTTCCTACATCTGATGACTAGCAAGGCAGTGACATAAATGCCTGGCCATTTCTGCCCAACATAGATAACCCTGACAGACAGTAATCTCTCCAGAGTCATTGTCAGACATGCTATGTTAGGCCTGAGTTCAAATGATTCCTTATTAATCCTACACCCTCCCCCTTCCTTTCACTGGTGTTGATACTTAATAAACATCTTGTGTATGCTTCACTGAACTCAACCCATAACAACACATTATCCCTTTGCTGGCCATGGTAAACTACTACAGGGGGGCAGTGCTCACACCGGTAAATACTTCCAAATTCTATCAAATAAGAACAAACAACTCTTATTAAGAAAACTAATCACCAGTATAGCTATGGAAGAGTAGCCTGACACCCAGAAGAGTGGTAAACCCGGGGAAACCAAACTATTTAAAGGCATCAGAGAGACATCAAAGTAATTAGGATTTGAGAGTCCAAGGTCTTAGAGAACTGGGAAGCACACATTAAAGTGAACCAGACTTTTCTCTGCTGCTCTTTCCTATAAGAGCATTTTCCAGTTCACATCATAGGGCATAAAGGCAGAGACCTAAGCAATGACTAGAACATTGACAGCCCCACACTATTGGGAAAATGGAAGTTGGAATTCAAGGATACCAAGGTGGTATGACTTATAACTCAATAAATCAAGATCCTAGAGAAAAGAGAATCTCAGAAAAATAAGCCTAAATTCTGTGAAGTTTTTGCTCTTGAATCCTAAGCAGCCCTGAATGACAGGCTAGGGGACCAAGTAGAAAATATCTGTTAAGTAGCTACAAATGTAAAAAAAAAGAAAAATCATCAGTTGTATGCAGTGGAAACACTAAAATTGGAATACGGAGGAATAGCTTCAATTATACACTAGACTTTTAGTTGATACACCAAAAAAAGAAATCAAAAATTAATCAGCCCAGAGAAAGTGTACATAAAACCTGAAATTGCCTTGAAGCATTCTCAATGCCTGATTAAATCAAAATAGTCTGCCCTTAGTCTAATTGCTGGGGAAAGCAAGAAAGCAAGAAAGCAAGAAAGCAAGAGGAAGGAAGGAAGGAAGGAAGGAAGAAAGAGAGAGAGAGAGAAAGGAAGGAGGTTTCTCCAGTGATAGATATAATCAAGACCCTTAGAATTTTTCAAATACAATGTCCAGCATTTAATAAAAAATTATGACATATGCTAGGAGATAAGACCAAACAATTGAAAATCTAGAGACAAAAAGAGAAAATAGTAACATTCACAGATGATCCAGATGTTTGAATTATTAGACACAGGCCTTAAAATGAATGTCATTAATATGTTCAAGAAGATACATAAAAAGATGGAAATTTCACCAGTGAATTATTTTTAGAAGAATCAGGTGTAACTTCCAACAGAAAAAATGCCATTACAGATATCATGAACAAAAGAAATGAATTTAACAGAAGAGTAGTACATCAGAAGATAAGATTACTCAACTGAAAGACAGATTAGCAGAAAATACAGAGACAGGCATATGGCGGGGGGGGGGGGGGGGGAGGGCGTGGAATTATAAATAACCCATAGGCCAAAAAGAAATCAAAATGAAAATCAGAAAACATTTTAAAATGAAAGACAATAAATATAACATTGTCAAAACTTGTAAACTATAACTAAAGTATATTTAGATGGAAACTTATAGTTTAAACTCACATTCTAGAAAATAATGAAGGCTGAAAATCAATTATATAGGCATCCAGCTCAAGAAACTTGAAAAATACCAAATTAAGCACAAAAAAATCACAAGGGAGAACATATAAACAAACTGGACAAACTAATTTAAAACGATAATTTAGCAAAACTGACACAAGGATTTTAAAAAATCTGAATAAGCTATATCTATTTAATAAGTTGAATTTATAATTAAAAACTTAAAGAAAATTCCAGATCCAGATAGCTTTATCAGTTAATTTTCTCAAAGATTTAAGAAAGAGATAATACCAATTTTATTCCAATATTTCCAAGCTCATTATATCAAACCAGCACAATTTTGATAGCAAAACCAATAAGCACATCATAAGAAAAAAAATGCAGGCCCATACCTCTAATAAACATAAACTCAAAAGCCTTTTTAAAAATGTTTACTCAGCAAAAACACAAACAAATCAAATCCAGCAATATCTGAGAAATGAAATACATCACAAATTATTCTAATCAAAAAATAAAATGTTGATTTAGAATTTGAACACTAATCAATGTAATTTATCACCCTGATGAAAAGGAATAAACACTGAAACATGTAATCATCTCAATAATGCAAAAAAAGCATTCAATAATATTCAATACCTGTTCATCATTTCAAAACGCATGCTAGAAATATTTTTTTAATCAAGCAGGAAATTAAAAGGAAACTTTCTTAATATGGTAAAGTGAATCTACTTCAAAAAAAATCTATCATACATCATACTTATAATAGTGAAATACTGAAGTTTTTACCCTGGGATGAGGAACAAAATAAGGATGTCTGTTATCACTACTACTGTTTCACAGTAAAGCCCTGGAGGTCCTAGCTAGTATTATAAGGCAAGCAAGAGAAATATATAATATGAAGATTTAAAAGGAAGATATTAAACTCTCATTATTCATAGATACATAATTGGTTACATATAAATTCCAAAAATAATCTACAGATATGGAATTACCAAAGACCCCAAAGAGCCAAAACCATCTCAAGAATGAAGAACAGCTCTGGAGTATCACACGCCCTGATTTCAAACTATACTACAAAGCTACAGTATCAAAACAGTATGGTATTGGCACAAAATACACACAGATCAATGGAGCTGTATATAGAGTCCAGAATATACCCACATATATATAGTTAATTAATTTTCAACAAAAGAGGCAAGAATATACAATGGGGAAACAGTCTCCTCAAGAAATGGTGCTGGGAAAACTGAACAGCTACACAAAAAGAATGAAACTGGACCACTATCTTACGCCATATACAAAAATTAACTCAAAATGGATTAAAGATTGGAATGTAAGATCAGAAAGCATGTAAACCCTAGAAGAAAACATAAGCAGTAAGCTCCTTGACTCAGCCTTAGTAATGTTCTTTTAAATCAGACTCCAAAGGCAAGGGAAACAAAAGCAAAAATAAACAAATTGGGACAACATCAAACTGAAAATCTTCTTCACAGTGAAGGAAACGGTCCAGACACAGAAAGGCGATTTACTGAGTGGAAGAAGATGTTTACAAATCCTAATCCAACACACAGCTAATATCCAAAATATTTAGAGAACTCATACAACTCAATAACAACCACAACAGCGAGACAAGCAATTCAATTTAAAAATGGGTAGAGGATTTTAATGGACAATTTTTCCAAAGAAGATACAGTAGGGCCAGCAGGTACATGAAAAGATACCCAACATCACTCATCATCAGGGAAATGCAAACCAAACCACAAGGAGACATCACCTCACACCTGTCAGAATGGCTCGTATCAAAAGACAAGAAATAATAAGTGTTGGCAAGGATGTGGAGAAAAGAGGACCCTCATGCACTGTTGGTGGGAATAGCGAATTGATGCAGCCACAGAATGGAGGTTCCTCAAAAACGTAACCAGAACTACAATATGTTCCGGCAATTCCTCTACTGAGTATCGATCCAAAGAAAATGCAAATACTAATTGAAAAGTTATATGTACCCCTATGTTCATTGCAGCATTATTTACCAAATGTCCATCAATAGATGAATGGATAAAAGATGTGGTACTTACATACAATGGAGTACTACTCAACCATAAAAAAGAATGACCTTGCCATTTGCAACAGCATGTGTGGACCTTGAAAGTATTAAGCTAAGTGAAATATATCAGACAGAGAAAGACAAATAGTGCATAATTTTACAATCTAAATTTTAGCACCATCTAGAAAACAAAAATGAGCAAACAAAACTTAACAAAACTCAGACTCATAGATACAGAGAACAGATTGGTGGTTGCCAGAGGAGAGGAGAGTTGTAAAGGGATGTGGAAAGGGAAGGTTGAAATGATGAAAGGGATCAAGAGGTGCAAACTTCCAGTTATAAAATAAATAAGTCATGGGGATGCAATGTGCTGCATGGGGAATATAGTCAATAATATTGTATTAATTTTTGGTGGTGACCAATGGTAACTACACTTATTGTGGTGACCATTCCACAATGTATGCAATCGTCAATCACTATGTTGTGCAATTGAAGCTATATAATATTGTATGTCAGTTATACCTCAATTTTAAAAATTCTCAAATAAACAATTGATTTCATCAAAATCACTGATAAAAGATCAATATACAACATGGGTTGCACTTCCTACATTAGAAACAAAAGATTAGAAGGTGGAATTTTAAAATGATGCCATTTATAAAAATAACTAACTAAAATATCAAATACTTAGGAATAAACCTAATGGAAGCTATCTAACACCCTCACCCAGAAAACTAGGAAACCCTATTACGGAGAGTATCCCTATTGCTATGCGTAGATGGGAAGCATGCCAAGTTTTCAAGATGTCAATTCTCCCCCAGTGGATATATAGGTTCAATGCGATTCCAATCAATATCCCGGTAGGTTTTTTTTCTGGAAATTGATAAACTACTTCTAAAACTTTAGTGGAAATGCAAAGGTCGAGAATAAACACATAAGCGGAAAGAAAGGGGTAAGAGGGAATGTTCTGGGCAGCTGATCAGGTTGCTGCCTCTTGATGGGTGTGGCGGTTACACAGGTGTGTGCACGTTGTAAAAAATATTACCTTCTTGTGTAACTATGAATACGTCTACGTGTCGTACTTGAATTAACATATGTATGTATATACGTGGTGCTTGAGCTTAAAAGTTTATTGAAAAATTCTCACTTAAAAAATGAATAAAAAAATGTAAGAGAAGGACTCAATGACCTAAAGACCTGCATCAAGTTATAGGTGGGAGATAATCAACCGTAAGCACCCATCCTGACCAACCAGCACCAGCCAACGCTCTCCACCTGTCATCCCTCCAGACCAGATAATAAATATTTTCACCAGAAGAAAGCAATAATTGCAGCCACACAATTTTTGACTTGAGACTTTCCTGTTTCTGCTGAAATGTAACTGAAACATTCTCCTCCCCCTTCCCTTACTCTCCGACCCCCCCCCCCATCTACGACCATTTCACTCTGCTGAAACAACAGAGAAGAGCAGATTCAGGTAGAAGGCAGAGGCAATTATAAAATAGATACTTGTAAAGGCATTGCTGCCATTTGTGCCACTTGAAATATTATCCCTTATGAGTTTTCTCACTGAATTAGTGCCATTTAATGTGTGGCATATGGCCAAGGGGAAAATATAAAATTGATCAACGAGAAACAGGAAAATTAACTCCGGAGAATCTTGCGGCTTTGTGAATTGTTGCTTGACATTGTGGTTTACCAGATATAATGGCATGATTTACAATTTACAACAGGGCTTGGGGATGCAGATACAACATTTTTACTTAAAATACCAGGAGCAGATGGGGAAAAAAATACAGACTGGACTTGGTCCAGATGCTGAGGATGTTGAACGTATTCTGACTCCCACGTGAAGGCATAAATAACACCAATTCCTCATCGTCCGCAGAAATGCACGAGAGTCCCTGCAAAGGTAATCCAAACGGTAGATAAATGGCAAATAATTCCTGTATGTCAAGTGATTTTGAAGACTATGTGTTGCAGTCTGTGGTTCTGCATGCTTTTTGTTAAGAAAATTTTTTTAATGTTTTATTTATTTTCGAGAGCAAGAGAGACAGAGCACGAGTGGTGAGGGGGGGCTTGGCAGAGACAGAGAGGGAGACACAGAATCCGAAGCAGGGTCCAGGCTCTCAGCTGTCAGCGCAGAGACCAGTGCGAAGCTTGAACTCACAGACTGAGCGATCATGACCTGAGCCAAATTGACTGAGCCACCCAGGCGACCCTCTGCATGCTTTTTCTTATGGGGATATCTGATGTCCTAGCTAGTCATGATACCGCACACCAAATTATGAACTTGCACCAAGAAGCCAAAATTCTAGAGGAGCTGGGAAGCTAAGGACTATCCCTTTTTCAGCTCTGTTCCAACTTGTAATTCTTCCCGGCCATGCATTTCATACTGCAAATGGGCAATTTCACCTTGCAGACTGATAAAAAAGAATCCTAAGAGGGTAGATCTCAAAAGTCCACCTCACAAGAAAAAAATAATTGTAACTATGTATGGGGACAGATGTTAACTAGACTTATTGTGGTAATCATTTTGCAATATACGCGAGTATCAAATCATTGTTTTGTACACCCAAAACAAATATAATGTTGTATGTCCATTATACCTCAAAAAAAAAAAAAAAATTCGTGAGGGACTATCAAGATACCCAGACCTGGAGCCTAGTATCAGAGCCTCCTCCAAGTAGCTCCATGACATTGGACAAGACTCTTACTAGACCAAGATCTTGATTTCCTGATCAATAGACCTGATGGAAACTGATCAGACTTTGCTAAGGCCACCCTCACTCTGATCCTGTGGTCAGATTAAGTAGACCTCCCTTTCTCTAAGACTTTCTTTCCCCAGTCCCACTGGGGTCAAAATCAGCATTTTCATTTTGAAAATTTCAATCTTCCAGTTCCTGTTGAACTCGAATTCAGTAGCAGATGGCAATGGTTATAAAAGCAATAAAGAAATTAAGCAAGCAACAGAGATGTTAACTAAGACATGAAAGCAAGATTTGCCAGAGATAAACTGTAACATAATCTACTTATAATCAATAGAAAGTTGGCTGTATTTCCAATTATCTGGGTATTACTAAGATGCTCATCTCCTCTGAGGAAAGACCCAGAGGAAATGGGGTAGAATGCTTTAGGAGGGACAGCAGTTAGAGATCAGGAAGAACTTCCTGGGAGTTGTGCAAATTGGAACACATTCTAAGAGTTACTATTTGGACCCTATTTGTAGTACCCACCCCAGAGGTCAGATTTTTCCCACGTGGGTGTTGGTGGGGAAGAGGTGATGATAACCAAATTCTGAAAAGAATTATACTTTTAAAAAAAAACACAAAAAGGTCAATAAGTCATATGACATTTTTCAGTAAAACAGCAGGGAGAGAAAGAACAGTGTCAAAGACAATTGATAGGATGTCTCCACTCCGAAAAGATTAGGAATTGCCAAACTAGGGAATCTCAATCCCTGGGGGAATCCTTTGAGAATAGACCCAACCCCCCCACCCCGTTGGCCTCTGGAGAATAGTGGAGAATGCTTGGAGGCAAGTGAAAAAATCATGTCATGGCCAAGCGGATGATTCTAGAATGTCGGAACAAAATGAGAGCATGTCCCAGGCGGCCTATTCCACAGGTTGCCGACTTCTCATAACGTGGCTTGTGAGGAAGCAGTATGTTCTCTGCCCTTCTGCACACACTCCCTGAGCAGTACACAACTCACCTCTTACTTCAGTCTCGGGGGCCATGGCAGGCACTGACATCTCAGAAAGAGCCCTAACAGGAAAGCTCGAAGACGCCAGCAGTGCTAGTGGGCTCCATGACTGTGAAGACAGGTCGCTCCGCCCACCTTTTCCCTTAGCTCTGTCCCCGGGTGTGGCTTGATGGGTGCTCAGCATCCCAGACTTCCAGGGAAGAGTAAGAAAGCTCTAACAGAGGCTAACAAATTGCATGAATTTTTGCCAAAGAGAAATCAAGCTGCTCACAAGGTACACTAATTTTAGCAGATTTCATGGCTAACATCTTGGAAACCCTGCTTTGGGCATAAGAAAGATTTCTCAGGGCACCTGGGTGGCTCAGTCGGTCGAGCCGAGCGTCCGACTTCGGCTCAGGTCATGATCTCGCGGTCTGTGAGTTCGAGCCCTGCACTGGGGCTCTGTGCTGATGGCTCAGAGCCTGGAGCCTGCCTCGGATTATTTGTCTCCCTCTCTCTGCCCCTCCCCTGCTTATGCGCTCTCTCTCTCTCTCTCTCTCTCTCTCTCTCTCTCTGTCAAAAATAAACAAACATTTTTTTTAAATTAAAAAAAAAAAAAGATTTATTGACCTCATTTATTCCTGTGTCACTTAGACAAATTACTTAACCTCTCTGGTCTCTGTCTCTACCAGAACCTTTTCCCATCAAGTATTTAGGTATTGTACAAAAATGCATTTGATACAGAAGGATCTAAGAGGAATATTTGCATGAGGGAGAGCAAAGGAAAAGTATTATTATAAGGAGATAAAAAATAATAAAGTTTGAGTGGCATTCAACATAAAGTATGGCATCTAGTCTTATTAAACCAACGGAGAGCAGCTAAAATTTGGCCTTTGAGCTTCCTAGCAGCCAAAGCAAAAAGGAAAAAAAAAACTGATCAGTTACAAAATACAGCGTGTATATACTGCAAAGGAAGCCAACCCTTTCCTTAAACAGAGACTTAGAAAGACTTTTTAAAAGATCCTTATAAGTAAGACTCTATATGACACAGTGACAGCATCTTCCACAAAATTCCTGAACCCTAAGAGATACATGTGGCTGTTGAGTTCCCCAATTTCCTACACAACACACAGAACAGGACAGATATCACAGATCAACCAAACTGTTTCCATGGGGTATCGTGAAGTAAAACAGAACTGACTGCTAAAAGCCTGAGCACAAGAGAAGGAAGTAATCAGGTTGAGGTGGGCTTGAGCGAATGTGTCATTTCCCGTCGTGGAAAACCTTGGCCAGTTGGATGGAGGCATTTAGCAAGACCGATGAATCCTGACACTCTCTTACTCACGTAAGGAACAAACCTATCTTTTATTTACTGCTCAAAGCTACATTAAGCAGGGGTTGTGCCCAGTATAAGCATTAGCTACAGGGTATCTCACCGTAACACACACGTGACAGATGTTAGAAAATATTTTCCTGGGTGATATAAGGCACATGCAAATTTCTGCTCTCCACGTAATACCTCAGTATTAGCTATCAGTGACTCTTCAAATTCAGAACACAATTAAACAAAAAAAAGACACAAAAGCAAAATTCATCACGCGTCAGCCTCAAAGACTCATTTTGGTATGCTAACCTCCGTTACCTAATCTCTAAATCAACCGTTAGAAGATGAGTATCAGTATTGACCCAGGCACAGTTTACTGACTTGAAAGAGACAGTAAGTCATTAGACGTTACTAGCCAGATCATGCACCACCAGTTGGTCTCAAGATTTTTAGCCAGAAGCCTTCGTTCAGGTAAATTCTCACAGAACGGTATACAAAAACACCTGAGCTACTCTAGTCGCTGGAGCAGGGAACCCCAGCCACTCACTCCAGCTGGCATCAAGATGGGCCCCACCTGCTCTCCCAACACACCCCTTTCCAACCACCCCGGTCTCTGAGGACACGAGTTGGCCTGGCCTCCTCTCCCAGGTCAGGGCGCAGGGGAAAAGGAGGCATCCCACAATTTGCCCAAGGTCACACAATCCTCAGACCGCACGAAAGCCCTGCACCCCCAGAACTGAACAACAAGGTGTTTAGAACGTGACACCAGGCAAAAGGGGACGTGAGCCGGAAGCAAGCACAGGTTAGAGAGGTCACTGTGCCACTCAGCATCCACACGCACCAGGAGGTTCCAGGCCCCTTCCCGATGTCTTCATCCTCAGCTCAGCCGTGGCAGGGGCCCAAAGCGTGCACCTTCAAAGGGAAAAGGGGGGAATCCAACACCAGAAGAAGTGAAGCACCCTGCTCCGACCCTGGGGGACTCTGCATCCCCTTGGAGGACAGCCCCTCGAGCCAGGTGGCATCCCTCCCTCAAACCCAAGCGTCTCCTGCGGGGGCCACCGGAAGCCTCCTCCTTGCTTCGCGCTGGTCACCATCCTTCCTTATCCCCGCGGCCACCGCCACCACTGCAGCAACAGTGACTGCAGTCCTGAACAACCCCCCCAAAACTCCAACTAATTAAAGACAAGTAATTAACCACATCCAGGCGGGGGAAGGTTGGCAGAGCCCCCCCTGCATTGTGTGACCACCTTGGCACCGAAATGGTTAGAGACCATATCCCTCCACGTTGCCTCCCCTCATTGTGGTGGAGTGCTCTTGAGAACGTTATTAGCTGGGTGTGCGCCTTGCCGTTTTTCCACACGAGGCAGATGGGTAATTACGAAGCTAATAGTCTGATTGAGAGAAATCAGATGCAGTGGTTTGCCCAATTAGATGATACATTAGCTTCCTTCTTTGTAAGCAGCTAATGTGTGAAGCAAAGTGGTATTTTCGAGGGTCAGAATCCTTAAACAAGTGCCGAGTTGCAGATTATTGTATCTCTCTTTTTTTTTCTAATGGAGGAAAAGTGCTAAGTCTTCATTACTAAAAGCATAGAAAATGCAAATCAGCTTCTGAAACAAAAGAGAGAAGGGACAGGCGAGAATATTTGGTGTCCGATGTGTCAACCTACAACATCAATTACATTGAAATGCAATGCATGGCAGTCTAATCAAGGATAGTATAATTGTAATAATTGCGTGCTTTTGTTGGAGAGCTGCTGTTGTTATTTGTCAACCATTTGTTCCTCTCTATTGTTGAGGGGGGGAAAGATTTTTTTTTTTAATGTAACTGAGAGATTGTGTAGGTAATGGGTGAGCGGGCGGCCATCCTCAGAATGTGTATGAGGGGTCCCTGCTACATGGCGGCTCCGGTGGCCCTGGTGAGTTGCTGGGACAGCGATGTGAGCCGGGAGCAGGAAGGGACGAAGTGGCTGGCCATGCCAGGGTGGCCTGCGGTCTCTGTCCGCGTCCCCCATGTCCTGGGGCAGAGGGAAGCCAAGTGACAGGTCCGAGGAGGCTGGGAGGACACTGGTGGCGGTGGTGGAAAAAGCCTCACGCCACATCCTTCTTGTCCCCTTTAGCACATAGAAAAGGTTGGGAAACAGAGAGGGGACACAGAACTGCCACCCTGAGCTCTCCACCTCCTCTTGCTTCTCTGAGTTGGGGCCTCAAGAAGGACTTGCCTGGTCTCTGTGAATGATCATTGATTGCCTGCCACCCCCCTCCCCCCGCCCGCCCCGGGGGAAGGAGTGGCCAATCCTGGTGAAAACACCACCTCCAGGAAAGGTGCAGGAGCTGCTACAACAGCCGAGGTGGCACCACCGTCCCCCACGGTGCATGTGGAGCACACGAGGACCGATGCTCACTCCCCCACTCGGTCCCCCACTGGCCTGGCCGGCCCAGGTACTCCAAGGACTCACTGTAGCCCAGGTTAGAGAATCGTCCCGAGTGGAGGCGGCCCCACGGAGAGACTCCAAACCAGGGCGATCGGCCTTGGGCAGATAGAAAGTCTCTCCAAACGCTTCTGTTATAGAAACACGTTTCTTGTCCTCCCCCACCCATTTCTTTTCATGGGTCCAGATGTTTCCTAAAACATACTTATAGAGAAGAGAGAAGAGAAAAAGTCAGCTTAACAGGCAACTCTGGGAAGAAAAAGGAAAGAAAACACAAAACAAAACAAGGATGTTCGTGGAAAGCCCAAGTTGAGCAGGAAAATTCTTCTTAGGAGCCGCTCTCAGCATTCAGATCAGACAAGAGGTTTATTTTCTCACTTCAATTGGTCTTGCCAATAGGTTGAAACAGAGGCACAATGGAAATGGGCTAAAACATTTAACAGAGCTGTTAAATCTCATTCTCCACAGCTAAAAAAGAACAATCCCGGACCGTCTTTACCGAGGGGAGGCTTCATGGGCTGTAGGAGGCTTTGCGTGTATCCCTGACAATCCTGTACATACTCCAAAACTCACACTAATTAAAAGCAAATAATCAAATACATTCAATTTGAAAAGTTGGCAAACTCGTGTGTATTATTGCGTTAGCACCTTGGCATGGAAATGCTCGCATCGCGCTAATCTCGTTGTGCAGAAGTGCTCTTGAGCTCGCTATTCACCCAGCCCGTGCCCCCTCCCCGCCCTGCCCCCCTTTGGGCTGCCTCCCCAGGCCCCAGGCCCCTGTTGCTCCCCCATCTACTCTCCCACTTCAACAGCAAGATAGGAACAGAAACTGGGACCTCACCACAGGCCTTGACTTTCATTTGCATCTGACAGAGGTCTGATGTGGAAAAGATGTCCTTCCTCTCACTGGCTTCTTATTTGTTTACTTAGAGAGAGAAGGTCAGCGAGATACGGGGTTTTTAGATGAAGTTTACAGCAGTAAGCCTTGGCCATGCCATTCGCGGTCGCCGTCCGCCCGCCCCATCCCCCACGCCCGCCTCCCGGCTACACCCCTTGTCAAAGTGGTGGCCAAATCCGAGCGGTGAGCTGACGAAATGAGAAGAAGCCTTCAGATCCAGTGCTGCTGCCCCTGGGATTTGAGTTTCTTGGGGGCTGGTTGAGGGACGAGAGGAGGGAGTTGCCCAGAGAAATGCAAAACTCGTGCCGTCAAGAATGGGGCGAGCTGAGCTCAGACCAGCCAGAATTTTTCTGGCAGATCTGCTACCTGAGGCACATTTGTCTTTCATCCTGGGCCACTGCCAATCACAGCCTCCCAGTATCCAGGGCTCGGAGGAAGACGGGCCGCTTGTCCTCGGCTCCGAACAAAAGAAGAACAAATACAGTCACATTCAGCCACATGACATTCACGTCAGATGGAAAAGGAGCTGGCCACACGGGCAGTGCAGAGAACAGCTGCCTGAACCAGGGGCAGGGTCTGGAGAGCTCCTAGGAGTAGATGCTTGAAGACCCCACGCGGTTGCCCTGCTGATGAGATTCCTGATTTGTGTGTGGGTGAGGCCTAGAGGCTGCCTCCTACAAGTCCGAAATTCCAGACCACTTTCCGGTACGTCCTAGGGCACAACCTGTTGGTACCAACCAAGAGCGTAGACCACCTGTTGGTACTTTCGTTACGTTGGAGAGAATACTTTGAGGAAAGCATCAGGCAAGGGTCTTGGTCGAATCCTTAGTGTTGTACCACCGAGCCAGAACAAAAGATGGGTTGCATTGTGCTTGTCACATCTGCCCGTGCCCTTCGCCCTCCTGGTCTGGTCCGCGGCTTCGTCTGGATCCTCTCACTGTTACAACGACCCCCTCTTTCCTTGCCAGGTTGCTGTTCCTTGCTCCATTCTCTTCTCAATGACTCACTTAATCATGCAGTCCTCGATGGCTTCGGTCAACAAATATTTGTTACGTCATAGGCTCTATCAGTATTATCATCGACCTTGAGAATACAAAGGCAAATGGGGTTTGATCCAGTAATTCCACGTCTGGGAGGGTACCCAAAAGAACTGAAAGCAGAGGCTTGAAGATATACTGGCACACCCATGTCCGTGGCAGTGCGATTTACTGTAACCAAAGGGTGGAAACGCCCCAAATGGCCCTCGATGGATGAATGGATAAATGTGGTCTAGACATACAACGAAATATTAGTCAGCCTTAAAAAGGAAGCAAATTCTGACACACCCCACAGCAAGGATGAGCCTTGACAACACGCTAAGTGAATGATAAGCCAAGTAAAAAAAGGACAAATATCACAAGATTCTACTTATATGAGGTTCCTAAAGTAGTCCAATTCCTAGAGACAGGGGCTGGTGGGGAGGGGCAGATGGAGAATTATGGGTATAGAGTTCCAGTTGGGAAGATGAAAACATTCTGGAGGTGGCTGGTGGTGATGGTGGCATAATAATGTGGATGTATTTGAGGCCAACAGACGGCACTTAAAAATGGTTAAAATGGTCAAATGGATGTTATGTGTATTTTACTACAATCAAAAACAAACACAAAAGAAAAACAAATAAGGTTAGTCACAGTCCTCAAGGAACCTGGAGTCTAGCAGGTTCCTTTCCTTCTAGGAAAGAAGACAGGTTAAAAATATATACAGAGAAAGTGCGAGACGGTGAGGGGAGTGCACAGCCACATGAGGCACAAAGTGAAAGGGTAGGGGGGTGGTTCTGAGTTCACAAAGTAAAAAGGGTTGGGGGTGTGGTTCTGAGTCCACCAAGTGAAAGCAGTGGGGGGGGGGGTGCAGAGTCTGCAGAAATGGCTGTCCTGCTGTCTCTAGATTGGATTGTGTCTTAGCCTCAGTTTCCTCGTCTGCAAATGGGGATGATCACTTCCCTCTCTCTTGCAGCCTCCATCTATTCACACAGAACACGTTACCAGGCACCATACCAAGCCCTTCAGTTCATCAAACCTCACATCTGACCAATAAAGAGGAAATTTTGCCACCGATTTCCAAAGAAGAAACAGGGTTAAGAAACCGATAGATATTCCGCAGACACATAGCTAGTAAATTGGAACACCGGGGTTTGGCCACAGACCTGTAGGAGTTTCCGGCCCATGTTTTCCTCACTACACTAGTAGTTTGCAGATTGTAAAGTCTCATTCAAATTTAAGGGACAGCTAACTGAGAAAAACAGGCATGGGCAAAGGAGGGGCATCTAGGGTCTCATTGTGCCCAAAAAAAAGATATGTTGGAGTCCTAACATAGTAGTTAGAACATGACCCTATCTGGAGATAGGTTCTTTACAGAAGTAATCAAATTAAGATAGGATATTAGGAAGGGCCCTAATCCAATATGACTGGTGTCCTTATAAAAAGGGGAAATTTGGATGACAGACACTCACATGGGGAGAAAACTACGGGAAGAATAGAGTTATGTTCCCACTCCAAGGAACTACCAGGAGCTAGGAGAGAGACGTGGAACACATCCTTCCCTAGCACTTTCGGAGGGGGTGTGGCCCAACTGACACCTTGATCAACTGACACCTTGATCTCGAGCTTGTAGCCTCCAGAACGGGAGAGGATAAATGTTTCTTTTCTAAGCCACCAAGTTTGTGGTACTTCTTGATGGCAGTCCCAGCAAACTAAAACAGGAGCCAGCCAAGGAAAATTGGGAAGACAGCTCTTTCGATGTTTGAGAGAAAATTCGCCTAAGGGCCCTGGAATGCCTCACAGCCCTCAGGAGAACGGGGACAGGGCACAGAGGGCTGGGATCCCCATTTTCCGCTCTTGCTATTCCCTGTTGCCCTTCACCCACCCGAGACAGTCCTCTTTAAGAACTTGATCCGTGCTATTTGGCTTTTATTTCTCTTTTCGCCGTGTTGGTGAGTATTGTTGGAACTTTATCCGCCATCCTGACTGCTGTTGCACAGTGTGGGATTGTTTCCCTTGAAATTTGTGCAAGAGCACAAATGCCCTGGGTGCTAAGGCTTCGCACTAGCCCTGCACTGGGGCATGGGCT
The DNA here is from genome assembly GCF_007474595.2 of Lynx canadensis. Classification (NCBI taxonomy): domain Eukaryota; kingdom Metazoa; phylum Chordata; class Mammalia; order Carnivora; family Felidae; genus Lynx; species Lynx canadensis. Next base: position 29,982,309 of record NC_044319.2, read on the forward strand.
GCACCACTTCGTCCCAGTTTTTTCTTTTGAGGACCTAGAACTCTAACCTGAAAGCCATTCTCTCTGAGAATAACAGGACAGCTCTGGAGCAGGGGCAGAGCGGCAAGCGTAAACTGGTCCGGAAGCCAAGGCACACGGGAAGCCACATACCCGCTTCCAATCCCCTACCCAGCAGTGAGATTAAGCAGAGGGCTTTGCAAAGGAACTCCAGGAAAATACTGATAAATTGAAGAGCAATCGACAAGGCACTCAGGCTCCCTCGCTGAGCTCCACCTAGCCCCCTAAATTTGTGTCAAATCTTCTCTTTGTCCCCCTCAACTAAGCCCATGTGTGAATGGAAATGTTTTTGTGCATTAAAGAAAATCAATGACAACATCTCAAAAACAATTTCCAGCTCCTCTTCCTCCCACAGGGTGGGAAAGTCACACCCCGCAGAGCTGGACAAGGGTCCCAAGGAGAGCCAGACCCATGTGGGTGGCAAAGTTCCACTGGAACAAAGTCATAGACCCTCAATTCTCTCCTTGCACAGGACACCAAGCCATAAAGCCAGCCAGCCTGGGAAAATGCTAACTCTCTTCCCATGGCCCTTGCGCTTCAGGCCTCAACTGTATTTCTGTGCAGTTTTTGTCCCTGACCCAAGTGTGGAGCACCTTTGGATATAACAAGACATTAGCAGTACGACAAGGATCCAGGGAGCAGGCCAGTGGAAACTGCACAAGATTTAGGGTCAGTAGACCTGGAGTTGAACATGAGCTCTGCCACGAACTAGCTGTGCAGCTTTGTGCCAGTCACTTAACCTCTCTGAGTCTCAGGTCCCTCCTCTTTAAAGTCCAGATAATCACACAGATCTTGCCTGGTTATTGTAAGTAGGAAATGAGATCACAAAATAGAGGAACTAGCACACGGTGAGGGCTCACTGAATGGCTGATTACCACTATCATTTTTTTTTTTATTTATTTTTTTTTTTTTTGGGACAGAGAGAGACAGAGCATGAATGGGGGAGGGGCAGAGAGAGAGGGAGACACAGAATCGGAAACAGGCTCCAGGCTCCGAGCCATCAGCCCAGAGCCTGACGCGGGGCTCGAACTCACGGACCGCGAGATCGTGACCTGGCTGAAGTCGGACGCTTAACCGACTGCGCCACCCAGGCGCCCCCACTATCATTTTTATCACTATAAGGAAGGCGTTGAGGCCAAACAAGTTGCCCACTGACCCCTAGCTAACCGCGGCCCCACCCAGGCTGATAAAGCCGGGCAATGTGAGGACTGGGAAGGAACCCTGTCCTGTTGGCTGGGGGAAAGCCCTCAGGAGCACCTGCAGAAGGTATGCTGCCCTTGGAGGTGAAGGACAGCGAGTTTCAGCCTCCGGTAGACAAACGAAGAGAGTTCTATTTGAGAACTAAAACAGGCAAATGGGTGCAGTCAGGCCAGAAGGAAGTGGGGGTGGGGGTGGGGAGTCACACTGTGGCAGATGTCTTGGCTGGGAGAGAAAGTTCTAGCGAACGCGCTGTGGTTGGGGAACAGGGGGCTTGGGCTCAATTCAGAACAGCCCAGCTCCCTTCCAGGCGTGAAAGGAGAGCATCCAGAGGGATCCCCGGGAGACCCCGGGCGTGCAGGGCCTGACAGACCCGCTGCCTGGAGCGGGCGGGGGAGCTGCGCATGCTCCCGTTCTTGGAAGCACAGTTGGTTCACCTGAGCGGGCTGGAAAACCCTCACCCCTGGGGAGGAAAAAGAAGATGGGATTTCTCCTGGGGTCGGAACAGGACCCCGCCGGCCAGAGACAATGGCTCCGAGAGCCTCAACAACTCCACCCCTGTTGATGAGGGAAATCAACACCCTGGAGATCGGCGTGTGAAATCTGCGCTGGGGAAGAGAGTCCTCATTTAGCAGAGAAAGCGCTGCGCTATCTATGTGTGAAAGCTTTTTTAACACCGTTCCCTACTCTCCATATGGCGAACTTCACCCAAATTAGGAGGAACTGATGAACAAAACTCCAGCAACTGGAAAATGAGAGCGAGCTCCAGGAGCCCATCCCAGAGACAGTCCCCCCCCCCCCCCCCCCCCCACCCCCGGGGCGCCCAGAGTGGGTCCCACAGGGCAGGGTGTCTGGCCTCCTCTCCTCGCAGCCCTGCAACGTGCCCTGGGTCCCCAGAGGTTCCCCGCAGGGCAGGGCCAAGTGCGTTCCCTCTCCATGGAGGAAGTCACCATCGCCAGTAACTGAAGCAGTAATAACCACCATTTCTTGCGCATTCACTCACCGTGCAGTGGATAGGATACCGGATACCTCGCACGTATTTTTTCAGTTATCCTCATCAGAACCCCGTGACCAGGTGTCTTTATGCCTAGTTCAAGTTGGCAAAATTGAGAGTCAGAGAGGTGGTTTTTTGCCCAAGGTCACACAGGAAGATTCAGAGGCAAACTGATTCAAGTAAGATCTAGATACTCAGGCCCACCCTCCTCTTCTCCAGAGCTAGCCCAGGAGTGGGTGGAGGTTTTGCTCCAATGAAAGCTGAGGGGAGGCTCCCACTGTGGGCAAGAAGGGAGCTGCACCCCTTCTCCTCAGTCAGAGGGCAAGTGTAGAGCCTGTCAAGGCTTCACAGGAGGGGTGGGGGTGGGGGTGGATTGAGGGGGTGAGCACACAATCAATGACACTGAGATGGTCAGGCCTGGAGGGAAAGAAATTCAATGACCCGTACATAGCACTCTTGGAAAAGCCAAGGTTCAGGGAGACAGAACTGAGTCCCACAGCAAGTTATAAGTACAACAGCCAGGCCCCGACTACCCCGTGTTTGTCTGATGCTGCCCTGGAAACTTCCACAAAAGGAATAACCTCGCCGGTCATTCTTCTTCTTCTACCCGCCTTTCCCCAGTCCTGTCCACAGAGGAGGAGAGCCCCAGAGAGCGCGGGCCTACTTTGTTTGGGCTCCCGCTGCGTCCCTAACACCACTCTCTGCCCCAAGTCTCCCGCCTTCCTGCCTTCCTTCGAGCTCCCTTTCCTGACCTCCTGTAAATGCAGCAGTTCCTGACCGCATTCCCCACCCGGGCTCCCTTTTGCCACCGCCCCTCCGGCCATGTCCAGGTTGCCTTTTCCCCAGAGTCTGGGGGCTGCGCCCGCCCCGTCTCTCCTTCCAGCCTCCAGGGCCCAGTATGGCAGGATGAAACGAAGCTCGATGCAAAGATGTTTAGAATGTTTATCTCGGCGATTGTATTATTTACAGCAACTCCGCGCTGTGCCCGGGGCATTGCGTGGTTTGAAAGACGCTATACAAACTAAAATTGTGTGGCATTGTTTGTTCCTGCACATTCTGCGAGACAGAACCGATCTAGTAATCACTGTTTTTGCTCCTCAAATCAGGACGCTCCCTTTTGTGTGCATGGTAGCTAATCTGGAAATAAAGATTCGTAGCAAATGTGTAAGGAGCTCTGGAAGCAGTCAGGGCCTGGGGAACGAAAGAGGCAAAGACAGCGGAGGTGAGGTCGGTGAGAGCCCTGTGGTCCCTCCGGCAGGGACGGCAGCCCATCCCTGGGGTGATGGGAAGTGCCACATCGCATATCCGTTCCCAGAAGACAACAGGACCCTGGGGAGCACCGTGCCCCAGACCTGCATGTGGCCAGCTGCAGTCCCCCAGCGAGCCTCCCTGCCGCCGGGCCTGCACCCCAAGGTCAGGTTCTCTGGAGCTGGGGCTGACCCTTTCAGCACACAGGCTCTTGAAAGGCAGTGGGGAGGAGAGGAGAGGATCACACCAGGGGTAGGAATGACCATGCACACCCCCAAGCCTGTTCAAGGACATGACAGACGAGCAGGGGCAGCGGACAGTACCTCAGAGTTCTGGAGCCGTCCGGCTGGTCTCGGGGCACTAGAGCATTAGCACTGACCTTAGCCCTGGCCCCTTACCCACCACGCCAGAGCAGCGCTTAACCAGCCTACGTGCGGTCCCAGCTGAGGCACAACCCTAGGGACCGGCTGGATTGTAAGCCGCGAGGCCTGCACAAGTACATTCCCTGGGAAAGGGAATGTATCTAGCTTCATAGCCGGGCCCCAGCTGACTGGAAACAGTGTCACACTCTCATTTGTCCCTCCACTCTTACCTGCCCACTCACCTAGTGATCTGCCATACTGCTAACAGCCTCCTCTCCCTGGCAAGCCCCAACTTTTCCCTTCAGCCTGCCCAAACCCTAGGCATTTTTCAAAGTCCACATCAGATACTGTCACCTTCCCTATGAGATCTTCCATCGTCCCTCCCACCCCATGCAAGATTACACAGCCACCATCAAGCCCCAGATCCTCAGTTTGTATCCCTCCAGAAAGGATCCCACTGTGGCCCAGATGTGTGTAGGTCTGGCCCCCGCTGAACGTAAACTCTTGGAGGACAGAGACCCAGTGTGGTCTCTGCCAGCACTCCTGTCCCCAGCATCCAGCAGGGTTCCTGGAGCGGTGAGTGTGATCCTGTGGGAGGACCCAGGTCATCCCTGCAATCTGTATTCCCAGCGATGTGGGGCCAGGTGGGCAGGAAAGGGGAGAGAGTCATGGATAATCAGCTCATGGTGCAAGACTTCACTGACAACTTCTCCCTTCCAGAGACTTCCCTGGCACTTTCCAGGTTGTTCTAAAAGTTAACAATTCCCAAATAGTTCACGTTCCCTTCATTGCCAAGTTGGAGCGTATTGTCTGCCAAGTTAAATTGTGGCCGAGTCGCACGGCAATTTAACTGGTCTGATGCACGAGGCCTCATCATCCATTACCAGGAGCATTTAGAAGCGAGGTAATTACAGGCTGCATTCCTGAAGCCCGAGGCTCCGCGGCTACAATCCTGGAGTTTATTATAATCATAGTGATGGGGAGGGGTCCCAGAGATTCCATTTCCAGACTGTTCAGATTGGCATTAAAGAGCCCCCAGAGGAAGGGACGGTAGACGCCACTGCTCCTCTCAAGGTCAACTCCACCCCAAGGAGGAGGCCCTGGGCTAAGCCACCCCCACCCCCAGCCTTCTCCTCCGGAACTGGGAATGAAGCTACCCAAAGGCAGAAGGGGTTCCCTGGATTTCTCCTGTCTCCAACGCCCATCTCATCCCACCACGGACTGTACAGAGAAGCCCACTCCCTTCACGTGTCATCAATAGATTCAGGCACAGTCATTGCTCTGGGGTGAGCGAGAGGACGGAGGAAGCCTTACTTTGATGACCGTCCAAGCACCAGAGAGCAATGACAGAGTTTTCCAGATCTCACTTTTAAAATGCAAATGCCCAGTTGAGGAAAAATCCATTAGGTCCCTAATAACACCATGATTAAATTGGTATGAATTAGTACAGCAGATTCTTTCCACCTCACTGGAGGGGCTTCACTTTTCTTTAAAAAGCATTTGATTCCTAGGTGCAGTGTAGGAATGAACCCAAGAAGAAAGGGCAAGACATAACCACACAGCTGTGCTCGCGGTCAACCTTGAATTAATAATTTAGTGAATCAATCAATCGATGGATGAGTTGTTAAGTCAGTGAATGGGCTGTTGGATAGAACAGGTGTCATTTTACCACTCTACCTTGGCAGATGGAGCAAGCCAATCTGAATCTCTGGTCTCGCCCCAGCCCAACGTGTCAGCGATCCCAGGGACCTCGGTGGGCAGAGCACCATTGGGTGTGGGAAGGCAGCAGAAGGTCTGCTCAATAAAGCTGGAGAGCAAGCTGTCCTGAGGTTTTCCAGGTAATGAAGAAAGACCCCTCCTTCCCCTCAGAGCACTACCCAAATCTGGCTCCTGCTTCCAGTTATACATTCTGAACCAGGGACAGTCTTAGAAAGTCCTTCAAAGATGTGTACCCTCTTACCTCGGAGGTATTGCAGGCTCAGTTCCAGACCGCCATAAGAAAGTGAATATCACAGTAACGTGAGTCAAATGACATTTTTGGCTTCCAAGTGCATATGAAAGTGATATTTAGTAATTGTACGGTAGCATTATGTCTGAAAAAACAATGTGCACATCTTAATTTAAAAAATACGTTATTGCTGGGGTGCCTGGGCGGCTCAGTCAGTTAAGGGTCCAGTTCTTGGTTTTGGCTCAGGTCATTATCTCGTGGTTCGTGGGTTCGAGCCCCATGTTGGGCTCTGTGCTGACGGCACGGAGCCTGCTTGGGATTCTCTCCCTCTCTCTCTGCCCCCCCCCACCCTCTCTCTGTATCAAAATAAATAAATAAACTTTAAAAAATACTTTATTGCTAAAAAATGCTAACCATCATCTGGGCTTTCAGAGAGTCATAATCTTTTTGGCTGGGGAAGTCTCGCCTTGATGCTGATGGCTGCTGACTGATGGTTGCCGAACGCTGGGGTGGCTGGGGCAATTTCTTAACATGAGTCAACAATGAAATGCGCTGTACTGATTGGACGATTTCTCCGCAGCCTGCTCTGTTGGTAGAGAGCATTTTACCCACAGTAGAATTTCTTTCAAAATTGGAGTCAGTCCTCTCAAACCCTGCCACTGCTTTATCAGCTAAATTTATGTAATATTCTAAATCCTTGGCTGACATGTCAACAATCTTCACAGCATCTTCACCAGGAGTAGGTTCCATCTCAAGAAACCGCTTTCTTCGCTCATCTGTGAGATGCAGCTCCCCGTCCATTCAGTTTTTTTCATGGCATAACAGCAATTCACTCACATCTTCAGGCTTCGCTTCTCACTGGTTTTCTTGTTATTAGCACCACGTCTGCAGTGACTTCCTCCACCGAAGTCTTGAATCCCTCAAAGTCATGCATGAGGATGGTATCAACTTCTTCCAAACCTTTGTTCCTGTGGACAGTTGGGGACCTCTTCCCATGAATCACAAATGTCTAATGCTATCTAGAATGATGAATCCGTTCTGGAGGTTTTAAATTTACCTTGCCTAGATTCTTCAGAGGAATCGCTATCTATGGCAGCCCTAGCCTTGTGAAATGCCATTCTTAAATAAGAAGGCTTGAAAGACAGAATTACTCCTTGATCCATGGGCTGCAGAATGGAAGTTGTGTTAGCCGGCATGGAAACAGCATTAACCTCATTGGACATCTCCATCAGAGCTCTTGAGTGAGCAGGTGCATTGTCAATGAGCAGTAACCTCTTGATAGGAATCTTTTTTCTGGACAGTAGGTCTCAACAGCGGGCTTCAAATATTCAGTAAACCATGGTGTAAACATACGTCCTGTCATCTAGGCTTCGTTGTTCCATTTCTAGAGCACAAGCAGAGTATATTTAGCATAATTCCTAAAGGCCCTAGGAGTTTTGGAATGCTAAATGAACACTGGCTTCAACTTAAAGTCACCAACCATGTTAGCCCTTAACAAAAGAGTCACCTTGCCCTTTGAAGCCAGGCATTGACTTGTCTTCCATACCTACAAAAGTCCTAGATGGCATCTACTTCCAAGAGGAGGATGTTTCATTTATATTGAAAATCTGCTATTTCGTGTGCCCACCTTCAGGAATTCTCTGAGACGGATCTCCGGGATCACTGGCCGCAGCTCCTACACCAGCACCTGCTGCTTCACGTTGCACTTTGATGTTGCAGATGTTTAAGGCCTCTTTCCTTAAACCTCATGAGCCAACCTCTGCTAGCTTCAGACTTCCCTTGTGCAGCTTCCTCACCTCTCTCAGCCTGCATAGATTTGAAGAGAGTGAGGATGTTGTTCTGGGTTGAACTTTGGCTTAAGGGAAGGGGGTAGCTGGTTTTATCTCCTATCCAGACCACTCAGACTTTCTCCGTAACAGCAATAAGGCTGTTTCCCTTTCTTCTCATTCATGTGTTCACTGGAGCAGCACTTTTCATTTCCTCCAAGAACTTGTCCTTTGCATTCACAACTTGTCTGTTTGGCACAAGAGGCCTAGGTTTGGGCCCATCTCGGCTTTCGACATGCCTTCCTCACCAAGCTTAATCATTTCTAGCTTTTGATTTAAAGTGGAGACATGTGACTCCTCCTTCCTCTTGAACATTTAGAGGCCACTGTAGGGACTCCTGTAACAGTTGTCACAAACTTGGGAGGCTGAAAGCAACAGAAATTCATTCTCACACGGTGCGGGAGTCCAGGAATCTAAAAGCAAGGTGTTAGAAGGATGGCTTCCTTCTAGAGGGTCTGAAGGAGAGCTGTCAATGCCTCTGTCCTAGCTGGTATCTGTGGCGTTCCTGGCTTGGAGATGCATCGCTCTGAATTCTGCCTTCTTCTTCAATTTGTCTTCTCCCCTGTGTCTCTTTATGTCCTTCTCTGTCTCTTCGAAGAGCACTTTTACTGGAATTAGGGCCCACCCTGACCCAGCATGTTCTCACCTCAATCCTTACTTTTTTTTTTTTAATTTTTTTTTGTCAATGTTTATTTATTTTTGGGACAGAGAGAGACAGAGCATGAATGGGGGAGGGGCAGAGAGAGAGGGAGACACAGAATCGGAAACAGGCTCCAGGCTCCGAGCCATCAGCCCAGAGCCCGACGCGGGGCTCGAACTCACGGACCGCGAGATCGTGACCTGGCTGAAGTCGGACGCTTAACCGACTGCGCCACCCAGGCGCCCCTCAATCCTTACTTTAATTACATGTGCAAAGACCCTATTTCCATATAAGGTCACATTCCGAGGTTCCAGGTCGACACGAATCTTAAAGGAATGCTATCCAACAACTCCACATTTCTAGAGTTGAACAGCCAGAAAATAACTTAGTGCAATCACCAGGAGAGGAGTAAATGATGGGGAATGAGAGGTCCTGCGTGAGATCCCTCTAAGTGAAACCTCCCAACTGCCCCACCCACCTCCAGTCCACTGAGGAGCAGAGTATGGATCCCAGGGTGTAATTACAAGGATCTCACTCACCACATCGGGAAGCGAAAGTGAACACCCCTGGGCAAGATTAATCTCAGAGGACAAGTAGGCCAACATCATTTTTAGCCTTCTCTGTGATCTCCAAAGTATCTAAGGTAGGACCTGACCCTGAAAATCCACTCCCGGCTGTCTTTGTGAGCCATGTGGCAGTAGACGGCCCCCAAAATGGTGTTAATGATTCTCACCTCCTGGTGGTCATACCCTTGACTGTTTCCTTCCCACACTGAATAGATCTGGCCTGTGTAACCAATTAACCAATAGGATATCATGGAAATAAAGGAGTGTGACCCCCAATGCTCGGTGTTAAAAGACATTGCATCTTCTGCTTTGCCAGGTCTTGGTTCATTTGCTTTGGGGGAAGCCTGCTGCCATGTCGTGAAGATACTCAGGTAGCCCGATGAAGAGGTCCACATGGATAGAAACTAAGGGCTCCTGCCAACAACGAGCACTGACTTGCCAGCCACCTGAGTGAACTATTCTGGTATTAGATTCCCTAGATGTGGTCCAATTTTCAGAAGACTGCAGTCCCAGCCAACATCTTAACTGAAACCAGAGGAGACAAACACCCAGCTAAGCCACTCCAAATTCCTAACTCCTAGAAACTGTGTGCGATAATAAATGTCTCTTGCCGGTTTAAGCCACTACGTTTTGGGGTACCCATTTTGCCTCAGTAGATAGCTAATACACGTAGCTACATAGTGATTCATTGGTTCATTATTCAATAAATATTTGAAGAGCAAACAAAATGAGATAAGTACTCTTGGAAAAGGAAAAATTAACATGATCCCTTCTCCCACCCAAGGAGCTTATACTATAGGAAGGCAATATTTGTAAACCCAATTCAAAGAGCAGCGTGCACCAAAGGCTTCTGGATTTAAAAAAAGGCAGAAAGCATACTGTGGGTTCCAGGGGAGTGCTTCTCAGTCAAGATTCTCAGTTGCCAACAGCAGAAAGCAACTCCAACTTCAGTAGAAAAGAGATTTATTAGAAAGATAATTGAGAGCTCATAGAGGTGATAGAAAAACCAGAGAAGCAGCCAACAGGCAGAGCAAGGAGGCCAGGGAGCTGAGGGGCAGCCAGCCCACCCCCAGTCACAGTCTGGTCTATGGCCCCAGGTACCGTGCCTGTCACTGGATGCACACTGCCCCTGCTGGACCCTCATTGCTCAGTACCAGGTAGATGGAAGCATCCGACTGTCCAAGACCACATCACCTGCATGTTGCCCGGACACCAGGGAACAGGACAGAGCATGCCTGCCCCACTTCAGCTTCTGCACAAGGTGTGAATTGGCCCCAAACAGGAAATATATTAGGATGTTGAGACACCACTGTAAAGAGGGAAGGGGTCACTTGTGGCAGAGGAATAATATGACGTAAGGGGGCCAAGGAGCTTCAGCTCATCCCTCTGCCTCCTTGGGTTAGGCTTTATCATACTCTGTGTCCTCATCAAAGAAATGGCACGGAAGGTATCTTCTCCCTCCTTCCTTTTTACCATAATTATGCAGCCTTCTCTCTCCCCTGGCCACGCCACAATCCCATCCCATCTGCCATTTGCTCGGCAGATCTTAGGATGGAGAGCCTAGAACAGAATGAGTTTCTGCAGACAGAACTTAATGAGGACTTTCCTAATAGATAGGAATGGCCTATCACGGCCTGCCAGGCACAAACAAAGGGGACTCAACTAGTCTCAGCAGGAACTAATGATGCAAACGAAATCATGGTGAACAGTCCAGGCCCATTGTTCCACCTACCCTGGCTTCCAGGGGTGGTCGACTTTAGCGGCCATCCTCTGCCTGCTATGAAAACGTGTAGGAACACTGGGATGGAGCGAAAAGACCTCTGAACACCCCAAGCCTCCAAGGAGACCATCACGATGCCCTGGGCCGATCTGCCAAGTAGGCCACCCATCAAGGCTATGAATAACTTCTGAAGCTGCCTGCCACACTCTCTCAGCCTAGGCCCAAGGGTGCAGCTGCCAGAAGCTAGCCAGGGGACTGAGTGGCCCTTTTACTTGATGGGGCTTGGGTCTCTCAGAAGCGCTGGCCCCTGCTGAGCTCAGCCTACCTCCACCTCCACCGGTAGAAACGCAGAAACGCACCCATTCTTAAAGGCCCAGCTCCCCCAGCAACTCAGCTTTGACCACGTCAGCCTGAGAGCCCACAGCACTCTTTACCTGTGCCACCAGCTTCGTTGATTGATTAAATGCCGCCTGGAGGGTCTGCTATATTATCCCCCAACTCACTCAGTCTCTTGCGGCCAACCTCTCCCAGCCTGCATGCCCAGGAGTGTCCATTCCCACTGAGGCACGGGCCAGTTTCATCCTCCCTCTTGGCTCAGGAATGACCTTGGCCAAGGTCAGAGGGGCCTGAGATCCCCAGTGTCTTCCAGCCCAGTTCCATCAGACCATAACAACCCCTCCACGCAGGCAAGCCTGAGCTCCACGAAGGCCACAAGAGCAAAGGAGCACCATCCTCTGGGGGGCCTGCAGCAACTCAGAGACACCTTCCCCTCCATGGCTCCTCCCTCTCGGCCAGATGAGCCTTCACCTCTGCCAGGCACATGCCTTGATCTTCCTCCTCAGTTGACTCGCGTCCGCCACTTGGCCTCAGCATCTTGTGCTTTCCACAGACACAGGAGTGAGCTAAATGGCAGGTAATTGAGGAGGGCGGGGGAGGAGGTCAGAGGATGACAGCTCAGGAGAGGAGGGGAGGGAGGTCACGTGCTCTGACCTCGTTGTCACTCCCCCTCATTTATCTGGCTGTCTTACTCTCCCCATCCCGGTTCCCGCCATCATCCAGGGAGCTTTCACAGTTAGAAGGACAACCCTTCCACGCTGCATCCTCATTATTTCTTAGCTTTCTTTTCTTCAATGTGTACGGGTTTTTGTTTCATCTCATGGACCCTTTGCTCCATGACAAGCTAAATTTCTCTCCACGTACCAGCACCCATCTAGCTTCGCATCTTTCCCTTTCTAGTAAACACCTGGCGACCTCTCTCTTCAGTAACTTCCTTGCTGTTACCTTTGAGGTCTGCTTCCCAGACCTGGGAGCCTAATTCTGGATCCATCGAAGTCACCTGCTCCACAGCCAGGCTGCTGAGAGCCGCCAGAGGAAACCACACAACCAGAGTCTCTGTGAATCTGGAGGCTCCAAGCAAAACCCTACGACCGCGTCCTTTTCTCTCTCTCTCCTCTTCATCCACCTTTCTGAATCTTCTCTCACCTCAAAATCGCCCCTCTGCCACCCTCCTTCTTCCTCCACCTCAGCCTTGCCTCCTTCACTAGAAATACTGAGAACCTAGGACACATCCTTCCTCAGCTTCCTCCTCACACCTTAACCTGTCCTCTCCTCTTTCCTTCTGCTTCCCTGACAGAGGCATCCCTCCCCCTGTCCAGGGAAGAGCCTGCCACCTGGCTCTGGGTTCCTCCCCTCCCACCTCCTCAGGGACCACATTCCATCCACCTGTCTTTAGATTCTCCCTCTCTGCTGCCTCTTTTCCATCACCTTCTCTCCTAAATGTGCACATCTCTCCCATTTAGAAACAAACACACTCCTCCAGAGAGCCTTTCTTTCCTATCCCTCAAGTCAGTCCTCTGGACTCCAGAATCACCTGTGCAATTCCTCCATCATAGCTCCAAAACACTGCAGTATAAGGAATAACTCAGCGTTCTGTATTCTTCCACTAGATTATAAACCCCTCGAAGGCAGGACCATGCCCAAACTCGGTGTTATATACCTCAACAGTTTCTGAAGCATGGCAGAGATTGAATGAAAGTTTCTTGAATGAATGTTACATGCACAAATCTATCATCCCAGTATGACTATAGACCCCTTAGACCTATGGTTGTATCTTCTGTGTTTCTCGATGTCCCACCCCCCTCCACCCCCCATAATACAAAGCCTGCGCTAACCATGCTGGAACGACGTAACACATCTCACTGATGTGGAAAACACCTGTTCTCAAAGTTGTATCGTTCTGCTCTGTATATGATCCCAGATCGGAACTTAAAAATTGAATTATTTTTCCTATTCAGGTCCACACGCTATCTGGTGTTCCTTCTTTTCTTTCAACCCATATATATCAACTCAGTTGAATATTAAGCATACCTTCAAAGCTGTCTGAACATACCTCTTCGTGGTTTTGCCCCTGCACCTTGCCTTGTTTCCTCTCTCAGGAACAGTCGGCACTCCTTCTTGGTCCCTCTGGCCAGAGGTGAGTCACCACTCAAGCTCCATTGAAACAGCACCCCTGAGAAGGCTTGCCCGCCCTCCCCGTCAGGACAACTGCCCTTCCTTGTTTCCCTTCCCACTTTGTATGTTCTACATGGTATCCACACAACATACTTTGCCTTTTAGTTCACTTTGTTTTTTAGTTGTGGAAATTCAAGAGTGAGACTTGTCCAGTGAGGCAGCAACAAGTGTGCGAATTGAGTTGAACTGAAAACAGAAGGCAGATATGGAAACAGTCGACACGCGTGTGCTCTGACACCATCACTGCCTCAGACTTCCACCTCCTCAACCCGCACAAGGAGGTCTCTGCCCCACCGAGGATGAGTTCTTCACCTCGTGGGCAGACAGAGGCCCAGTCAGTGATGGTATGAAAGCTATGGTGGGAGGGTGGGGGGGGGGGGGGAAGATACCAAAGAATAGTTGAAAATGGGATGCAGTATTTCTCAGCTCTAATTTAAGTGCCTTGAGAAAAAGCCATGCCCTTTCCTCTTTGATGCTATAGTATATAGCCCAGTGCAGGACAGCCCTTTATCACGGAGTTTGTCACACTACCTTGCTCAATAAATGCAATTATTGAGCAGTGATAACACAACTCCTCCTTATGGGATTAGGAATGTATCATTTAACAGAACCTACATAAAAGACCCATGTACCAGTCCTCCGGAGAAACAGAAACAGGAGAATGCACATTTGCATGTGTGTGTGTGTGCGTGTGTGTGTGTGCGCGTGTGTGTGTATGTATAAAGAGATTATTTCAAGGAATTGATTCATGCAATTATGGGAGCAGGCAAATCCAAATCCCATAGGGCAGGCAAGTCTGAAATGTATAGGTCATGGGGCAGCAGGAAACTCAGGCAGTGGTTGAAGCCACAGTCCTGGGGCACAATTTCTTCTTCTCTGAGAAATCTCAATTTTGGCTCTTAAGGTCTTTAACTGATCAGATGAGGCCCATCCACATTTTCAAGAGTCATTCCCTTTACTTAATGTCAACTGCTTCTAGATGCTAACCACATCTTCAAAATGCTTTCACAGCAACATTTAGATTAGTATGTAATTAAATCACCCAGTGCTATAGCTCAACCAAGTTGATAGGTAAAACTGACTGTCCCTCCATGGAAAGAGATGGAATCAATGGAAACATCCGTGAGGATATAGGGATATGCCACCAACCTTGCCCATCAGTAGAGAAGGGGTGTGAGTTCCTACATCATGACAGTCTACACAGAGGTACCAGGTTTTCTGGCATACAGACTAAAAAGTGTGACTTTAATCTTCAGCTTCCCACCTGTCATGTTCACCTAGCATTCTTGTGGTTAAAGTCGGGAAAGAGTCTCAAGTTAAAAAAAAAAAAAAAACAAAACCTGAAGGCTCTCATGTTGTCTGGACAGAGAATGGATTCCCTAGTCGTCTCCCAGCACTGCCATCAGTAAGGGAAACTCCTTGAGAACACTCAGATGCAGGTCACTGGTGGGGCTTATAGGTCTGTAGTTGTAGGATTTGTTCAATAAGCTTTTTATTGGTTTCGTTTGGTTTTTTAGAGAGAGAGAGAATGTGAGCAAAGGAGAGAGGCAAAGAGAGAGAGAGAGAGAGAGAGAGAGAGAGAGAGAGAGAGATTTGTAAGCAGGCTCCACACTCAGCATAGAGCCCGACTTGGGGCTTGATCCCATGACCCTGGGATCACGACCTGAGCCAAAATCAAGAGTCAGACACTTAACTGACTGAGCCACCCATGTGCCCCTCAACAAGTTTTAATTAAGCATCTACTATGTGCCAGGCACTACTTCAAGAGCCAGACATAAGCCGTGAATAAAACTGACATATTCCTTACACCATGGAGCTTATGTTCTAGTGGGCCAAGTATCATTCATCTCAACGCAACCACCACCATTCATCAAGCGTCTACTATGCATTTGGAGGATGCCACGAAGCATAAATCCCACACGTTGGCTGGCAACAAAGAGCAGATCAAATCAGTGGAGGGGGCGAGAGCAAAGCTGGACAAATGGAATGTACGTTCAGGTGCCACAAACGTGCTTCTTTCCATTTTCTCATTTAACAGCTCTTTCCATCTCCTTGCAGATCTACTAGAAATCTTGAGTCTTGCCTTCCTTTGAAGTCTCCTCCCCCTCCCCCTCCCTCTCTCCTTCTCTCTTGCATTCGAATGCAGACACACAGCATACACGTGAAATCTACATTCCGGAAGTCCCCCAACAGGGTGAAGAATCCTGATACTGTCTTCAACTTCAAGCGGCGACATGACACCTAGTAGTCTGGGGCTACCACCTCTTGGATGACAGGCCTACAGGCAGGACCGTGGGGACTGACGACATGTCCAGTCCTTTCTCACTCACCGGGGTGAGCAAAGGAGCCCCTGTGTCAGGATTCCCTCTCCCTCTGGGGGGCTCCAGCCAGACCTTGCAGGGAAACAAACATGTATTAAAGCCACAGCTTCATCTGGGCAAGTTAAGGTCTTCAAGTCTGCTTTTTCATTTGTAGTCGTGCCTTCTCAGGAATGACAAAGGTCTAAATGTTGACAATGTAGGGGCACCCGGGTGGCTCAGTCGTTCAAGCGTCTGCCTCTTGATTTAGGATCAGGTCATGATCTCATGGTTCGTGGGTTTGAGCCTCACATCTGACTTCTTGCTGCTGACAGTGCAAGGCCTGCTTGGGATGCTCTCCCTCCTTCTCTCTGCCCCTCCCCCCTTACACATGGGCTTCCTCCCTCTCTCACTCTGTCTCTATCTCAAAATAAACTGAAAGAAAGAAAGAAGAAGGAAAGAAAGAAAGAAAGAAAGAAAGAAAGAAAAAAGAAGTAGATGTTAGGGAGGGAGGAGGAGGTAGGGACTGGAGTAAGGAAGGAAGGAAAAAGATTGATTGACTGTAGTACAGCACACCCCATCCATGGCGAGGCACCACAGCGAGGATCCGTAAGTGAAGCTGCTTTATCACCATCGTGGTGACCTAGTGCTCGGTAAGAGGACTGTGAGCTAGTCGGGGGAGGGGAGGGAGGGGGGTGTTGCTGTTGCTGTTTGTTTTTAAATAGCCCCTGGGCCACTTGTCATCCTTTAGAAGACCTAGATTAACCAGGTAATTCTGGGAAGTGACCTAATCCAAGGCTGCCATCTAGCCTGGGGTGATGAGGAGCTCTTTGGCAGGTGAGCTCTCTAGACCTAGACCCAGGGGCCGTCATCCACCTTTCCTCTGACCTCCTAGGAAAGGCAAGCGACCATCTAGTGAGCTCACTCTACTGGTCATGGATCCGTTGATCCTCCCAGTTCCATAAAGTTTCTTCCCAGGTTATAAAATCTAAGAAAAGGAGAGGAGAAAATACAACTGAAAAACAACTGAGCAAATAGCCCTTTGTCCCTATCACCATCTGCCCGTGGGGCCAACTCTCAGGACCATACCCACGAGTGGGGCATCCCCAGTCCACTTAGGGGACTCCTACAAAATTCCAGGCGGGTCACACCCACCAGCCCACCTCACGGCAGAACCAGTGGAAATTCCCCAGCCCACTCCTGCTCGCGCTGGGTCACCGGCCCCTCTGTCTGTGTCACCCTTGGTAACAGGGCAGCTCCTGTTTTGCAGGCAGTGTCCTGCGACCCCAGAGAACAGACACCCTCGGGACTTATCCTTTGGTCTCCAGCACCAGGTCCCTTGGCGGCCCTCCATTCCAGCAGGTGAGGAGTAACCTTTGACCCCTCCCGGGTGTGGGCCAGAGGAGACCCCCACGCTGTGCCTTCCTTCCACACCCTGCTCCCTCTCAGAGTGCCCCGTCCTCCCACCTGCTTGCTTTGTGTGGCCATTCATTTGCCCGTCATCCTGTCTGGCCACATGTTCTTATGGGAGAGAGAATGAGCAGGGAGAGCCCACACTTTCACTGGAAAAGACCCCACAAGACCCCCAAACCCCACGGCTGGCCACCCTCGTCAAACATTCATCCGAGAGAACCAGATTGCTGCCGCTACTACTGCTGCTGCTGAATTAATGGAATCTGGCAGGAAAACCTTTTGTTTTTCCAATCCCGGATTTTGCCAAGCAAACACAAGGATCATGTTGAAAATGGCTGCTGTCGAGGAGCCGGGTTCGTGCGGTGTGGAAGCTCCCAGCGCACCAGCCTCCGCCCAGGAACAGCGCACACTGGGTCCTCTCCAGTTCCGAGATGCTTGGCGATTTTTTTTTTTTTAATGCAAATAAAGCGTTAAACAGGAAACCTTTCAGGATCACTGCCATGGATGAGAACCAAGTGCCAGTTTCCCTTCTTTCCAAGGACAGCGGCTCCAATCCGACATTTTGTGACTTGGAGATGTCGACTGCGGGTTCAGAGGAACCGAGCCAGAGAACCCGGAGAAAGTCCTGTTTGCCTTGCAGAAGGATTTTGTCCCCCAGAGTCCAATTCTTATCGACCTGGCCTGCGGTCTGGTGCCCAAACAGGGGTGGAGGGGGCAGGGGCATGGACAGAGCTGGTCATGGGCAGCATCAGAGGCACGCGTTTCTTTGCCAGGTGAAGAAAAGACCCTTTTCCACACACCCTGAACGGGTCAAAACTGCCATGACCTTCTCCCCCCTCACTCTTCCACCTGGTCCTCATCCCACAGGGGACGGAAAGGGGATTGGGTTACTGCTGCGGACTTGAAAGGCAGCGTTTGTGTCTTTCGGGCAGGACGGCCGCGGCCTTCACCATACTCTGTCACGATCTGTCCCCATCCCATTGTTTTAGGACAGAACAAGAGGGAATCTGCAGAGGCGCCCCACTGGAGGCTTTTGTTGAAACAGAAACTTTGTGCGGCCTGAAAAGAACTGAATTAAGTAGGGATTAAACTGAACACACCATTTGTTTTCCATTGGTATCGCTCGAGAGGGGAGAGCCCGGGAGAGGAACGGGGGGCCCTTGAGGGCCATTTTCTGACACCAATCGGTTCACAAGTGGCTTTGGGCATGTGGTTTCACCTTGAAATCCTCTCTGATGATCCCAGTTCTTACTGACCACTGCTTTCTCTAACTCCTACGGTATGTTGGTTTAAGCTACACAAGTTAATTTTCAATTAAAGGTTGCTTCACACATTGCCTGCTATGGCAGATCATGTCTTCCCCGTGGGACGGTAAGCTTATGATTGTCCTCCTCCCATCCAGCCTGGGAACCTCACTGCCTGAGAAAATAAGATTCCTCGTTCTCGTTCCTATCATTTTAGGACCTCTGGTATCCTCAGTATTCCAAATGGGATATTGAAATCTTTGTGCAATGAATTAAGGGGGGGTTGGTGGGGCAGAAACAGCCTAATGTAGAAGCCTGCTGCATCTGAAGAGGTCAGGAGGGAGGCAGTGAGCTAGCCCCTGGAGACTTGGGGACACCGGTGACTGTGGGGGGCTGGGTCCCACTGAGCTCCGTTGGCCCACAAAGCTGGAGGTGTCTGGACACTGGGGTTCCCTTGTGTACTTGTATTCCTCCCAACGAGACCGTTTGCAACTTGAGGCTGCCTGGCACTGTGTTTGTTAGAAGAATAAATGAGTGGCTCAGGGCCCAGTCCTGTCATGAGATCCGAAGTAACAGAGCCACCTCTGTGACCCAGCTCCTAGCTCCTTGGGAGGCCATTCAATAAACACTCTTTCAATTATGCTAAATTGCATTATTTTAAACTCACTGGGGAAAAACAAAACACACACAACAAGAGCTCTGGAACAAAGGTAGGAGCCCAGAGACGCCGGTAGCAGCTGTAAAGCAAAGCGGAGGGTCTGAGGAAGGAATGGTCTAAACAGTCTGCGTTCACTTTAGAGAGACTTCTTGGGAGGGTGCGGGAGGGACATTTCACGATTAGTGATGTAAGAGTGAGAAGGAACGGGCTGCATCTCCCCCAGCACTTTCCTGAAAGCCCACATGGCAAGTGAACACAGGTAGCACATTCCACTGATCAGAGGGCCCGCTATCGTGCCCAAGACACAGAAAAACACAGCTTCCAGGTATGTTGTAAACAGCCGGAGTGAGCGAAAGAGCATTGGTCTTTGTGGCAGCCAGACCCGGCTTCTAATTCCAGCTCTGTCCCTTGCTAGTATTTGATCTTGAGCAAACCACTTAACCCCTCTGTACCTC
Source organism: Lynx canadensis (assembly GCF_007474595.2). Taxonomy (NCBI): domain Eukaryota; kingdom Metazoa; phylum Chordata; class Mammalia; order Carnivora; family Felidae; genus Lynx; species Lynx canadensis. The sequence goes on from NC_044319.2 coordinate 30,001,445, forward strand.
AGTATTCAGACTTTGGAAACACGGGTCTGATGTTTTCCTCGAAGGCTGATGTGTTCGCAAATAATCCCGTGGCGACACCCAACACAGTGCCTTGGGTGCTCAGTCAATGGGAGCTACACTGAACAGAAGAAACAAACAAAAGTAGCCGGGAAAGGAGCTAAAACATTCTCGAAATTCCCAGACGCTAAGCATGATCCTCGCCTACCTCTCTCTCAGGCAGCCTTTTAAGTTCCTATGTAATGTTTTCATTAAAATAAGAACAAAAGGTAGACAACAGAGATATTCCCAACAATAAAATAAACACAGGCCATATAGAAATAATATAGAAAACAGGCAATGTGGCGTCTGGACACCTGGGCTCCAGTCCCAAACTAGTATGACCTTGAACAAGTCACTGAAACTCCCTGGCCTTCAGATTCCCCGTCTCTGAAGGAGGCAGAGGCGGTGTCAGTCGGGGAAGAGAAGGAAAGGAATGTGTTCGGCTAGACGATTCGTAGCCACTGTGAAAATCGTATGCCGCTAGAGAGGAGAGAACGTGCTTGGGCAAACCTCGTTTCACTCAATCTTTCTTGTGATTCATTAAAAATAAATCACTACCAATTGATTTCAAGCTCGAGAAAATGTTTCAGTGAGTGTTCATCTCACTACTACCTGTTCTTTCGTGATCGGCCCAATACGTGTGGTTTCCACGGCTTCGGAGTTCTGTGAGGGAGCTCTCAACCCCAGGGCAGTTTCTCTCCCACCCTTTCTTCCTTCCTTCCTGGGTCTACCTCTGATTCACCTGGCAGCATTCTGAAGAGGAATGAAGAGACAAGGTTTAAAATAAATCCCAACGGACCAGAGGGTCTTGATCATATGTGACTGCCCCCTTCTTCTTCTTTTTTCTGTGAGTTTCTCAGCTAAGCTGATTGATCCCCCAAGTTTCCAGTGGCCAGCCCTCTTCTACCGCGCCTGAGATTGGAGAAACACAATGCGCATGCCTGAAGCAGAATCTCTTCGCTAAAATACCCTGCATTCCTGAGTGACTACCAAAGCTCCCTCCTCAAGCCCATGGACAGCCAAGCTAAAAACAGTAACCAGCAGCTTCAAATGGCACCAGTAACAAAGGTAGAGGGGCCCGAAAACAGCATGCCGCTCTTAGCCATCTGCCATCTTGGCCCGCCCTGGCTCCCCTCTTCCAAACAGCGATGGGCATCTTAGTGCTGTTCATAGCCGGGCTTCTATGGCAATAGGTAGGTGAGGCTTGGCTGCCTGGTGTGCCTACTGGCCCACAGGCTGTCTGGCTCAAGACCTGGTCAGCGTGTAAAAGGAGGTGACAGAGGCAGGGGAAGGTGATCAGAGCAGCTTGTACTGCCTACAAGCAGAAAAAAATCTGGGACTTTAAGCAGGCTTTGGAGGGAACATTCACCTCCTTAACCTGACCAAAAAGCCTTCTATGATAGATGGAAGGAAAGAAAATGCGGAGGCACTCAAAGCATTCACAATGGCTAAGGCTCGCGTCTTCCAGCTTCCAAAGATCTACTCTAGTCTACTCTTGTCCTGCTAGCGCGCTCTCACAAGTCACCTCCTCCAGAGAGCTGGCCCAGCCCACACCCTCGCCGTGACCAAGGTGTATATTGTCTGTGTGGCCCAACAGCTTTACCGCAGGAAATAATCCGGTGCCTCAAGCATTGTAGGTATTCAATAATGTTTCCTGAATGGATTTAGGACCAAGCTAAACCTTTCCATTCATACTACCTCTGTAATCCTGTACCTGAACAATTCTGTTAACTTGAATCGATCAGTTTTATCTATGACTTGGGACTAGAATCTCCTTGAGGGCAGCCATTTACCTTTTCATGGAAATCTAGCCCTGAGAGCTCTCAATATTGTTTGTTGAGATTTCAAGGATTCGCAAACCATCCTATGGGCTCTCGATACACATGTATTCAGTGTAGAGGCAAAACATTATAGGAATCACTTTTATTTAACTCTAAGTGTGATCTCTAAAAGAACTGAGGTGGATTACATACACAGAGAAATTAGGAAATATAAGTGAGGGAAATATAAGGGAAGAAAACAGGATGAGCCCAAAAGTGAATTATAAATAAAATGATGCTCTAATAGGTACACACTAAGAAATGGACCGCGATTTGATTCTGAATGGTCAAGGAAAGAAGAAAACATGAACAATTATACCAGTTTCAAAGCCCAAAAGTTTTAAAATAAACCCATGAAGGAAGTCCTGTGAATCCGGTGTCACAAGCATACGTCTTGGGTCATAATCCCACCGAGAAGGAAGTGCGAGCGGCTCAGCACAACCCATCCCACTAATGAAAACACAGCTCAGGGTGCATGTGCCCACCAATGTGACACAGACGGAGCTGTATTTCTGGCCAAAGCATGGCAGGTCACTCCAAAAATGTTCGGTCACTCACCAACCTGAACAGTCAGTCAGACATAAAAGTCAGAAGCCGGTGACAATTTTCTCTGCATTCCTCGTAGGTTTTTACCATTGTGCTCATCCTCGATGTCCCCTAGCACTGCCCTAGCATTGCCCCTGGCAGGAAACACAAAGAATTTCTGCTGCACTGGGGATCCAGACTGGCATGGAGTTCTACCCCAGAGCATGGATCGACATCATAACCTCTCCTTCCCTCGGCCCTACCCCTGTCCCTTTGGTTCCCACTTAGCAGTTCCTCCGCCTACCCTTTGAAGCTTGAGTCCATTTGGTTCTTAAATTCCTTTCTGGTTTCTTCTCTACCCCTCTGTCTTGACCTCCAGAATTTCAGATCACCTGCCAGCCTACCTAGATTCTGCTGATTTTGCCCTAACTCAGAGAGCATGTGTGTTTGTCTGTGTGTGTGTGTGTGTGTGTGTATGCACACGTGTGTGTGCATTCCTGACTCCTATGCTAGCCTCAGCACCCCTCCCCTCAAACCTCAGATTTCTTAACCTTTCTAAAACTCTCCTTGTTGCTGACAGGACCATCCTTCTCCATGGAATGCTAGTAAATTGGAAACCAATAATTTGTTCTACAGATTGAAAAGCACCACAAATTTAACTGAGAATGAGCAATTTCTTTAACCCTAAAACCAAGAGAGTCTAAGTGGTGCCTATAAGAGCCCTTTGACGGTTTGCGTGAAGAATTTAAAAAGAAGAATAAGAAGAAGAAGAAGAAGAAGAAGAAGAAGCAGAAGAAAAAGAAGAAGGAGGAGGAGGGAGGGAGGGAGGGAAATAGGACAACACATGAGACAAGTGGGAGGGAGAAGAAAGAGCAGGGGTACAGTCATCTGCAACACACTAACTGAGTCAGAGTTGGGTCACCTGAACCAAAGGGCCACACAGGGGCTCACGGCAGCAGGAGTCATCCATCCAAAATGGGGGAGGGCATCGGGTGACGTTTGGGACCTGCTGTACCGACGCAGTCCCCAACCATTTGGTAGCAACATCTTATCTGATGTGTTGGACACTTCCGGCACCCCTTACTCAAAAGATGAAGATAGATTTTACATTGACTTGCTCTAAAGGATTTGTGTTTTGAGAATTTATACAGGGCTTTGTGGAAGGTTTTAGGGTTTCCGGAGTTGCTGACACGTCCCACAAACTGGCCTGATGTCCAGGTTAAGGTGGAGGCTTTGCCCAAGTCCGCTGTGGTATAGATGAGCTCCTTTGTCCTGACATGTAGACACTAACACAGCTGAGCACCCTCACTGCCACCACCATTTGGGACCTTGAGGGCCAAACTATGCCCCATTTATTCATCTTGCTTTTCAGTGACCAGCACACTGCCAGGCCCAGGTGTTCAGTAAACATAAATGGAACAAACCAAAGGATCCCCATATGCCAGCAGCTTCCCTGATGCTCCCGCCTAGAGGAGAGGATGAGCAGACAAAGGGGGCCCAGGGAACAGCAGCCTCAAGGTGACAGGTTCCACCATGTAAGAGAAGGTAGTGACACCAGAGCTTCTCAAAGCTGCCCCATGACACCAGAGTCAGGAAGGGCAGGGACAGAGAACAATCCGAAAACGCCCTATTGTCCAGCCTTGGCCCAGAGGCATGTCATCGGTCAGACAGAGTACTCGAGGTGGGCTCCCGGGACATGCCGTGGCCTGCACTGGGTATGTAGGACACTCAGGGACACTGGGGCATGAAAAGCTAGACAAGGCAAACGGCAACACTAATGACCGCCATTCATCGAGCCCTCACTAACTGCAGGCACTGAGCCAACGTTCTACCTGTATTATCTCTAACCCTCACAACATCACTAAAAGGTAGATGGCATCTCCATTTTATGAATTAGGGCCATAAATCTCCTATGTGAGCGGTAGAACTGGGATTCAAAACCGCCTTTCTCAGACCACAGAGCCCAGGATCCCGGCCACCAACTCATCATCTGCTCTTTCTCTGTGCTGTTCCCAACCCACTCCTGAGCTGGATTTTCTAGACCTCTCTTTTGAGCCTCTGTGAATGCCATTTTCCCATTCTGAAAGACCTACCTTCCCTCCGTCGAGGTCCTTCTCATCTGGAATGCCAGCCTGACTCAGCTCTGATCCTTCCTTTTATGGAATACTCTCAAATGTAAATGGTTTCTTTGCGTGGCCTTGTGCTGCTTTATAACTATTCTTAAACGCTTCGCTACTGGTGGTGGTTGTTATTTACCACGTGTGTTCCCAAGCCCACCTGCAAAACGGGTCTGCAGGCTGCCTGTGGACAAGCATCTTCTCCGTGGTCTGTCGGATCCAGCTCCTGCTGGTGCTGATTGTTAAATCTTTAGGAAGTTTGCAAGCCAGTCGTTAAAGCGCTGGTAGCGTGCCGTAGAGAGAGAGTGTGTGCTCTACGGAAACTGGCAATGGCTACAAATCAGGTTTTTCCCCCAGAAAGCTGGTTGTTAACATTCAGCAGCACACCATTGCTTTCAGCTCTCGCTCCCTACCTCACCTCCTGCTTGGTTTCCAGCACCATAAAATGTGTCCATCCTTCTTTTTTTTTTTTTTTTTAGTTTATTTCTTTCTTTTGAGAAAGAGAGAGAAAAAAAAGTAGGGGAAGGGCAGCAAGAGGGAGAAGACAGAATCCTAAGCATGTTCCGCACTGTCGGTACAGAGCCCAATGCGGGGCTCGAGCTCACGAACCGTGTGATCGTGACCTGAGCCAGAACCAAGAGTCAGGCGCTTCACTGACTGAGTGACCCAGGTGCCCCCAAACGTGTCCACCCTTATACTGAGTGCCAGCATGCGATGGAAGCATATAGACGTGGGGCATCATTGGAAGTGTCAGTGACTAGCGACCAGAGGACAGTAGCAGTCCAGGGGCTTTCCTAGAGTCAGGGAATTACTGAATCCCTAATTAATCGTCCTCAGTCCCACACCGGCCCTTCAACCCACACTTTAAGATCCTAGCACATGCCAGACTCTTTGCAGACACGATCGCACTAAATCCTTTGCCGAGGAGAACTCCGAGTCTGGACGACTTAATACCTCGCCCAAAGTCACTGGGGCGTTATCTGTCAGAACCCACGCTCAACCGTAGGCCTGTAAGACTCCGAAGCTAGGGCCCTCTCCACTTCATCACACACCCTGGACTGTAGACCCGTGACATCTCAGGTCCTGAGTTCCAGATCCCCCAATGTTTGCTCTTGGCCAAAGGCAGCGGGGCAGGAGCAGCTGTGGGAAGCTGCGGCAGGGGGAGGGGCGGGGGGAGGCAAGCCCCGCCGCAGTGCTATGGGCCCGGGAAGACCAGAGCCTCTCCTGGAAGCCTGTGGCAGCCGCTCTGCTGGTGAGTCACAAGCTTCCAAGGCCCTGACAGCACCCGCATCCACAGCAACCGGACAGCCGCACGGCTTGCTTCCGTGCAGGTGTTTTATGGAGCTGAGAGGGATGGGAAAATCCCTCTTCAGTCGGCCTGCAGGCACAGAAATAAATAATTAAAGCCAAAGTTTGCCACCCTTGCCGGTGGGTAGAGAGAGTCGCGGCACTGCCACCGGGAACGTCTCTTGCAGAACGGTATGAACACCCCGGTGGCCGTTCCCTCAGCGATGCACCCTCTCAGTGCCCCCTCCACACGTGCTCTGTTTCCACCTGGTCTTGTAGGCTGCAAAGACCCAAGAACAGTGGGGGCAACTGAGGCCCGGCAGAGAAACGCCGTCATGTGCACTCCAGGAGGTACAGGGCGGAGCGCTCAACAAGGTGGACAGGTCACGCGGTGCAGCAAACGGTGCAAGGTGGAGCACCAGAGTTGCAAGCAATGGCGTGCTGCTGAATGTTTAAGGACCAGCTTTCCAGGGAAAGAAAAGGTTCTGATTTGTAGTCATTGCCAGTTTCCGTAGAGCACACACTCTCTCTCCCCACGGCTGATTGCATGCTACCAGCGCTTTAACGACTGGCTTGCAAACTATCTAAAGATGTAACAATCAGCACCAGCAGGAGCTGGATCCGGCAGACCACGGAGAAGACGGAGAAGACGCTTGTCCGCAGGGAGCCTGCAGACCAGCTTTGCAGGTGGCCCCCAGGGAACACCCTGGAAAGAGTTTCAGACTGCACTCACGTAGCCTACCATGAGGTCACCGGCCACCCAGCCCCACTGCCCACCTGTCCGCAGCCCTGTGCCCTCTGCCCTCCCTCTTCCCAACGCATCTGTGTTCTTCTGTGGCTAGACCCTCCTCCGGTGCTCCGCGCCCTATGTCCTCCCCCCTTCTCAGGGACATTGTTCCGTGAGTATCCCCTCTTTTTTCTAATCCTCAGCCTCTCCCTCTCTACTTCCTCCTTCTCATCACCATTTGGACATGCGCTGGCATCTCCCTCTTCCGTGGAACAAATTTCTCTTGACCCTCATCCTGCTCCGTCTCTCTCCTCTCCACAAGGAAACATCCTGAAAGTATCATCTGTTCCCACTGTCTCTGCTTCGTCATCTCCCATTCACCCCCCATCTCCCTACCTTCTAGCTTCTGCCCCATCACTCCCCTGAAAGCTCAGGAAAAGGGCAGCAACAACTTTCTGCAGATACGGCCATCTCAGAATCCTTACTTTCATTCCAAGGACCGCAGAGCAAAAAAGCCTAAATAAACACTTGTATGATCAGTGTGGAAAATGGCAATTATCCAAGTCTTTCCAGAAGGACTGTTAGTCAAGTTGCAAAGGCCGGTGGGGCTTTTGCTCTGGAAGTCTTTAAATTGGCCGTGAACGGCAGCAGGAAGGACGGCATTCAACTGGGAATGAAATAAATGATGGAATAGTAGCAAGGAGAGGGATTGGAGGTTGGGGGTGGAGGCAGAGAGGGTGCAGGATTGACGCCTCTGCTCTGGGTATGTGGGACGAGAAAGAAAAAGAGACTCTCGGTAGAGCAGCAATAAAAATGCCTTTAGAAAACTGTTCTTGGACCTCAGGAGATACTTAAGTGGGTGACTGTGAAGAATGCAGTGTTGGCCCTCTCTCCGTGTCTCCCCCACGGAACCCTGAGTAAATGCCACAAGGCTCACTAAAGCATTAGTATGAACGGATTGAGGGAGAGGGAGCTCCAAGAGAAAAATAAGGGGACAGCTGACATCTGGGTTACACCAGCTACAGCAGGGAGGAATGACAAGTGAATTCAGCAAAAATGTTTTATTTCCACATCTATTGTCAAGTCTAATTATTGGTTGAAATTAGAGGTTCTGCCCTGATCATGGCCATGAATAAATAAAAATATGTTTGAATTTCAGCAGATGTCATTGAATTTCACATATCCTTCCCTTCCCAGAAAGGAAAAGAAAGATCCGGCTAGCCTTTTCAAAGGCTGACATCCACACGTAAGGCACAGAAATTTGTTCTAGAAATGACTCACTTGCCCAACGAAATGAACGCCAAATCAGAATTCCTGAATTTTCTTTCTAGCCACATCGGTATTGGAGGCACTCTTGGCAAGAAAACACCAGTCTCTGGGAGCAGTTTTCCTCTGCACAGCACACACGCGAAGTGCTCACACAGTCAATCACCTAATAACAGATAGCAAGAGTCCACTCTGGGCCAGCAAGTGCAAGTGCCATTGAAATCAAATACAAAGATGGGTAAGCTGTGGCGCTTCCCTCGAGGATCTCATTATTAACACCTATCAACATCTGCGTGGCTGTAATTTGGGTGTAACTGTCAATGCTCACGCCCAAGTTAGTGATGAATGAGGACGCCACGCTAGGACCTACCCTAAGGTCTAGCTTGACAAGAGCCATGTCCCCGGCCCTGACCCTCCTCCTCCCGCCCTCTGATCCATCTCTGCTCGCACAGCACCAGCTTGGTCCCTCTGCTGCATTCGCCAGTCCTCACACCTTGACACTGGGCTACTGTCTTCCTGCCTAGTAGTGCGGGTTTCGGCAGCACCCGGAGCAGATCACTGGTTCTGCTGACAAAGATGCTTCAACAGGTTTTCAACTGAACCAGGCTCCCAACTACATCATCAGTGGGACTTTTTCTGTCCTGGGGGCTGTGCCAAATCAACCTCTGCCTGCCCACCCACTCACCAAAAGGCACACTTCCCTGTGGCCAAGTCCTGCTAAGGCTTTTGAAGCAGCAGAATTCGAAAGATTCAAGAACCAGATTCTGAGAAACGACCGTGAGAGGTAATTCAGCCCAGCTTCCTGCCTTCAGCTACATAATTTGGAGTGGGCCTCCCTTTGAAGTGAAAAGGGAAGCATCACCCTCGTCATGATGATCCTAAGTAGAATAATTAACACACACTTGGACCCGCATCTTAGACGAGAATAGAAATGAAAACAAAACAGATATATCGAGAGGATAAGAACAGATCTTTGTTTACGCTAACATCTAGTGGGTATGTGCTTGGTGCTAGGCCCTGTGCTATATTCTATAATTTAACCCTCATATTGTTACCATAAAGTGGGCACTATGATTCTACCCATTTCACGGATTTGAGAACGGAGATACTGAAAGATTAAGGCCAAGTCAGAGCCAACACTTAACCCAGCTGCAGAACCTCTTTACCACTAGTGTTCCTCCACCAGACCTCCTAGACAGGTCTGAAATGCATCTCCGTCTGACCCAAAACTAATTCCATTGTGTCACTCAAGCCAAGGGCTAGTCGCCGGAAGCCTGAAATATTTAGACAAACATTCCACATGCGTGGGCCCTTATCCCCTCCACTTGTCCAGGTCACCGGCCAGGGTTTGTTTGGTCCATCAGCAAGTGGTACTGCCTCGTGCCCTCGGCATTGCGTGCAGGGCTCCAACACCATAAACCTTCTGCCCTGAGTCGTGTTCTCATCCCACATCCCACACATCAACTCCCGCGTGCACCGCTCAGGTTGGCTATTTGTCTTTATGTCTATTTAATTGTGCCAATTCGGTCTCCGCCAAGAGGTTTATAAGCTGTACGGGGGCAAAGACCATGTTTCTGCCTTTCTCTCTGCGTATTACGCCCAGACTGCAAACAGGTGATGCTCAATAAATACACACAAAAACGCTGAATCTGCTTACGCCCCCAAATCCCTATGAATTCAGGAGTTGAATAGAAGCATGAGGTAACATCAGGCAATTATATGGGGGGGGAAAAAAAACCCAGACTGGGACGTACATTGGTATCACGTATTCCCAAAAAGGTGCATTTGAACCTTCTTCCTTTTCACCAAGTCGTCTGAGCAATGTGGACTCATGCTCCCTCACCCCCACTCGTGCCATAAACCCTTCCACCTTCCCAGGAGACAATGTGTTTGGTTGCAAAAATAAAGACCAAGGTCAGTGCAGCTCTGCTCTGAGCCTCTGATTCCCAAGAGGGCAGGAAGCAATATTTCCAAGCAAAATACGGAGCCCCCAAAATAGGAGGTCTATAGACTCTGCAAAGCGCTTGTTTCGTGTCGAGAAAATTCCAGCCCAATGAGAAACCAGATGGGTAGACGCACCAACTACTGAAGACAGGCCTCAAGGCAAAGCAGACAAGCACTCTCTCGGGTGTACACTTAGCTGAGGAGTGATCCTCCAGCCGTTACGAGCAGAGAAATGTCCCACCAGAGTTTTCCAAATAGCAAACTCTTAGTCCGATGATCGTTTCTATCATTTGCCATATTTTCTGTCCAAAAGCCTCTCTAGTTCCTACATGGTTAGCAGCTTTTATAGCCCAAGATAAGTGTCCATCCCTTTTAATTTTCATTGTTGCATCTGTTTTGCCATTTCCCTGCAGCAGGTTGTATTACAACGGAAGGATTAATGAGGAAACGGATGCAAACATTTTTATTTCAAATAGCAGCTCTCAGACAAGATCTGGAAAACGGAATCGAGCCATATGATTGTAAAAGAAAAAAAAAATCCTTGCCATCCAACTATTGGGCATTTTGCCATTATTTGTGAATAGCATGTAAATACAAACAACTTAACTGGGGTGGGGGAGAGATGTACATTTTTCATTTGTGTCTGGCTAATCATTTTTTTTTATTATTAATTTGGTCCCTTTTATTTCACATAAATGTCATCTCAAGCACCAAACATCAACAAATAAGATCGTTTATCTTGCTGGGGAAAGCAAAACATTGCATTGCCATTCAGAGAAGGCAGCTGACGTCCCTACCGCACCACTAATAAAGAAGGCCTTCAGAACGAAAAATAATCATTTTCTATTACTTTCCACCATGCCTCATCCATAAACACAGGGCCGCTGGTAATTACATTTAGCGAAGAAGCATGCTCTGTGTATTACAATTTCCTGAGATGAACAAAACCCTGAAGAGTGCCCCAGACAGAGGGAGTTGTGACAAAGAACGGGGGGGGGGGAAGGTGGGCTGCCCTTCCCTCAGGTGCCTCCCTGTGCCATCGAGGGGCACGGGAGGTGGGAGGCGGGGAGGGAGGACCGAGTTTTCAGATTTTCTCCTCCCTCCGTTGGCCTGAGCAAAAAGGAAAGGCGCGATGGATCTGGAGCACACAGCCGAGACACGGAGCAGGAGGGGACCGTAGCGTAGCGGGGCGGCGGCTCATGCGCACGCGCCGGCCGTGGGAGGCCACACGGCCCGGGCCACGCGGACGGCCCAGTCCACACGCACGCGCACACGCATCGCGTCGCACCGCGGGCAGGGAGGCGGCGTGGCCGCGCTGATAAATCCGCCGCGAGCCCCCTGACTCCCAGCTTCCCTGTCGCCGAAGCATTTGGCTCGCCTGCCCGCGCGGCCTCCTCTGCCAAGCAAGGCACTGACTCCACGGGAGGAACCGTCCTGTCGATCTCTGCAGGAATATAAGACCTTTTTTTTCCAAGGAAAATGTTCCCCAACTCTGCAAGGGAGGTTGGCAGTACATCTCCAACTCTGGCCTGTCTTTTTAATACCCCTACAATAGCTCGGTTGGACTGAGACCAGCTGTTGGTACATTACCATTTGTAAATGCTTAAAACAGCTACTCCATGTTTTCTTGGCAACACGGACCGTGGAGGGGGGTGCGGGGGGGAAGCGAGCTCCAGCCACTTCCATTCAAACATTAAGAACCACTGACTGCCAGCTTTGGCATTCACCAGCCATTGTTTGCTCGGCTCTCTTCAACAAGTTTCTCTTCCCCCCACTATTTCTCCACACACCCCTCCATAGAAAAAGGAGAAGAAAGAAAATCAGCAGAGAATGTTCTGGTCCCCATGGTCCTGACTCTAGTTCACAACAATCATGTAGTTAGTCTTCCTCTGAAAGAAGACAGAGGAGCTGAAATGAACGCTCTTTGTTTGGGGCTTTTCTTTTATCTGGTTTTGTCCCCTCTCCTCCTGGCCAGGCCGGTTATCATTTTACAGGCGCTCAGCTGAAGATCAGCATCTTCCAGATGACCGCGAGATTTTCCCAGTGCCCCCTTCCCCTTTTTCTGCTCTGAATACGTGCAGTAAGGGCATCACCTTTCCCAGGACTAGCACAGGACCCCAGCCAGAGAGACGAGTTGAGGGTGACGAGGACACAGCCAAAATCTTAAGCCATCCCTTAAAGAGCTTCTAAGAGCTCTGAAGAAAGGCTCTTGATTTTGGTCCGCCCCTCATTTCACCAAAGCCCTCGGGTTCTCATTTGCGAGAAGAGTCAAACTCCCAAAGTCAGTACTTTGCTAGTCCAAATAAGTGAGGAATTGCGTGAAGAACACGCCAGGCCCTTTCCTGCTCCCCATGCCCACCAGGGCCGCTGTTGGCAGGGGCGGCCTCCAGGGCCACATGCCCGTCCGTGCTCCACCTGCCTCAAGCGGTGGCAGCCCAGGAGAACAGGCGCTGAGGTGCCCAGGGCTGCCGTGGCCGGGACAATAGGCTTCGTGTGCCATGTCCCTGCTCTCGTGCCCTTCTGTTCGATGGCCTCCCCCACCAAGGGCAGTGGTGGCTGCATCTGTCCTTCCTCCTCTAGTAGGATTTCTGGGCACAAGAGGACTGTCAGCATCACACAATCTCTTGGAGCGGAGTGATTGCAAGTAGCCAAATGCTGCAGTGGGGTTGAAATTCTGCACGGAAGCTCCAAGTGGACGGAGAGTGGCAGAACCTGGGCCCCCAAGGACCAGTGCTTTTGGGGGGCAATTTGGCCTGAGATTAAACAGCCCCGTCTGGTTTTATGGAAAGGTTATACGGCCGTTTCTTTGCACCGAAGGGGGGAACCTGGAAACGAGAAAGCCTGGGCAACTGGTTTCGCCGTGTAAGAAGGCATCGGGGCACACAGACAGGAGCATTTGACACGAGCCCCAGCTCTGCCACTGGCCAGTTCAGCCACCAGAGACATTCGTGTCATGTCCTGGGGTCTGAATTGTCTCATCTGTAAAAATCCAGCAGTTGGATTGGACAGTTACCTGGGCCCCTTCCATTCTAGAAGGGACACTGTGTCACTGTCTTCCTAATTATCCTTCGCTTCAGCTACCATGAGTTCCAGATTGCCCCACCCTCGAGACACACACACAGTGTACAGAAAATCCAAACGCTGAATTTGAAGATTCTTTTCAAAAGTAAACTCTCTTAATACGCTTAAAAACAGATTTACAAAAATTGTTCATGCCCAACTTCTCGGGGAAAGATTGCAAATTCTTTGAGCTGAATCAGCCTCGGGGCACTCGTGTCTGATTCAGCTTACAGTTCCCAGGCCCAGCACAGTGGCTATCACGCAGTAGGCTCATTATGAATAATGTTTGTTGGGTGGGACAAATTTGACATGCAAAGTGGGGTCCCTGAGAAAGCAGCACGGGTGACGTGGGCAAGCCACGGTGGTGGGCATCGGTCAGTCTGAGACTAAAAACTGGGCCATTTACAAAGCGGATTCTCCACCTACAGCTAATTGGAAGCCTTGGCAATTGCAATGAAAGTTACACCACTCAAATTCAGGGGTTTTACCAAACCCTGCAATGTGCTTAGTAACACCAAAACAGAACATGCTATACAATTCCCTCAAACGCCGGTCAGTCTGGCATACGGAGCGCAACTCCCTGCAGCAAACCTGTTATGGACAAGCCCGCTCAGCAGAACTTTGTCTGGGACATCGGATTGACTGTCGGCCACAGCCTCTTCACATTTGGTTTACGGGCCCCCTCCTGGGCTTGAAAGCTCTCTGTAGGCTGGGACCGTGTCCCGTTTGTCTGTGTTGGGTCCCCGGAGCCTGGCACAAAAGGTGTTCCAGGAATAGTTATTTAATACCAAGGCAGTTTGGGAGGAAAAGGATACAAGAGCTGTCTTCGGATCCCTTCTTCTCATTTTGTCTGAAGGCCTTGGTGACTTCACTTGTTACATCTACAAAGATGGCTAAGAAAAAGACAGTGACACCTTCGGACACGGGAGAAAACAAACAATCCCACGGTCGTGAAGAACCAGAGGTGGAACGGAAGGGCCGAGCCAGCCCTTACGTACGGCAGTCAGCCGGACAGATCACAGCTCAGCCGGACGGTCAGCCACTCAGCCGGACAGATCACAGCTCCACCGGGCCCCGGAGGAGACCCAGGGAGTTCACCCGGTGCATTCAGAATTGCTGCTGGGCCCCAGCAGGTCAGTGATGGAGACGCCAGGTGAGGAGAGCTGCCGCGAAGCCTGCACGCCGTGGTGGCGAGCAAGTCACAAGCATGTAGACAGCCAGAGCGGCTGGGATGGGAACAGGGCCATGAGGGCTAATACTGGGTAACAGGTATGAAGCATGGCTCTGAGCACCTCGTGTACGACCCCCCCCCCCCACCACCACCACAGCCCCGTGACGATGTACGATGACCATCCATCCTGCACAGGTGAGGAAGCCAACACACAGGGAAGAGAGGCTAGCCCGTGGTTAGACAGCTAGTAAAGAGCCGGCTGGATTCCAAGCCCGGCAGCATCTGAAACAGTGGTTCGCAGAAGGCCACCAGCTGAGGTCAGTACCGAGGGAGGGCAGTAGCCATGATGCTCGCTCCCATACCACACAGAGCCCCGTGGCATCTGCAGAGGTGAAATAGGGGCCTCCTGGAAACACCCCAGGCATCACCAGGGTGCACAAGTCCCGTGACGTCTACTGTCGTCAATGCAAATCTGTTTGCTGAGCACTAGGTCAGGGAGAGTACCCCCGAGGCAGCACCAAGGCCCGTACTGGCACCAGCCCCGCTGATAAAGGGGACACCTGACCTTCTCAGGTTCTCTGCCAGTAAGGAGACATGCAATATTTTCCCTCTGTCTTCTTTATTTTGCCTATAAACCCCCCCTCCCCACCAGGTTATCCAGTAATATCATCCAGGCTCCACTGAAGGCAGCATGGCAAAACAGGAGGGATGGGTACAGAGGCCACCTCATCTGGGTTCAAATCCTGCCTTTCGCCACTTAGTGTGATCCTAGGCAGGGTTCTTAGCTTTTCTGTGTCTCAGTTTCCTCATCTATAAAATGGGGATAATGATCGCACCAACCTCCTGGGGCTGTTGTGAAGATTACCCCACCACTTTGCCCTGCACACACCACAGCTGGTTTCCCCCGTCCCACCCCCACAGGGCCCAGACACTGTCTCTCTCCCTGTGCTACGTCATTTGTCATCATCTCTCCTGGTCCATTTTTACCATTACTGCCGCTGCTCCTTCGGCAGACCCCACTATTTAGGGATCACATTCCTGCCTCCAGGGCAGTGTGATACAGCAGAAAGGTTTGGATTCAAGTCTCAGTCCTGCCAGTGTGGGATCTGGACCCATTTATTCAGCCCCCAGGAAGCACAAAGCATGACCCAGACATCAACGTACATGACGAAAAACAGACTCAGCAGTTGGCCTGCCCGGTCTAATACCTTTGCCAGCACCACTAGCTGCGTGACCTTGAGCCAGACGCTCAACCGTAGTACTATGCTTTGATGGCCTCATCTATAAAATTAGGATGATGCCACAATGCACCTCATGGGATTGCTGTGAGGACCCAGGGAGAATATACATGTACCCAGACACCCGCAAGTGTGCGGTAAATTCTAGCCCTTCTCACCACCTGCCCTGTCTGTAGCCTGGGAGTGGTGCTACCTACTGGATGGGTAGGCCGGGGGGACTAGAGAGTTGAGTGGAGGGACGTGTGTGACATACAGAGCACAGGTCTTGCACACAGTCAGCCCTCAATAATAGAAGTCCCCGCCCCTTCCCATGCCTTCGTCTGTCTGTCCCTCGGATCAGAAAGGCCTCCCATCACCTCTGCCTTCCAAAGACCTCAAGCATCGTCACGCCCACTAAAATCCCACCTCCTCCACAACCTTCCCAGATTCATGCAAAACCATTCCCAGTCCTTTCCCAATATAGACAAGGAGGTTCCTCTGCTCTCTCCACCCTTCCCCCCACCCCAGCCTCGTGTCCTTGGTGGACCATAAATACTTGACAAAGACTTCCATACTGTTTCCCTGACTATGTACCAAACACTGTGCTAAGCTTTCTGTTTTTATGTCGTTGAATGTTAGTCAGCTTGGGCTGCCACAACAAAATACCACAGACTGGGAGGCTTAAACAGCAGACATTTGTTTTCTCACAGTTCTGGAGCCTAGAAAGCCCAAGATCAAAGTTCCAGCCAATTCAGTGTCTGGTGAGAGCTCTCTTCCTGGCTTGTAGATGGCCACCTTCTCACAATGTCCTCACATGGCCTTTCCTCGGAGCATGCAGAGAAGGAGAAAGAGTGAGCTCTCTGGCACCTCTTTCTGTAGCATAAGGGCCCTACCCTTATGACCTCATTTAACCTTAATTACTTCCTGGGAGACTCCCTCTCGAAAGATAGCCACACTGGGAGTCAGGGCTTCAACATATGAATTTGGGGAAGAAACAAACATTCGGTTTATAACACACTCCAGTAATTCTTTGAGATGGGTTTAGAGTTTATTGATAAGGGCATGGAGTCTTTGCCCCAGGTCACAGAGCCAACCAGTGGGTGGTCACCTGCCTCCAGAGCCTGAGTCTTCAGGGCCTTTCCAAAGACCCTCACTTGAGAGAAGATTATGGCCACGGCACCTAGACATGAGCTCCTCAAGGGCACCTCAGGGGCTGAGGAGATCCAGGATAAAGGAAGCATCCAGCGGGATGGGGAGGCTCTGACAAACCTTCCTCCCACCTCAGACTTTCCGGAAGGTTGTATATGACATCATGCGCAAGTTTACATATTCATTCGACAAACACTTAGACAACACCTGCTAGGTGTCCGACATTGCTTTTGGTGCTGGGCCTCCAGTAATGAGCAAAGCAGTCCTGGTCGTTGCTCTCAGGGAACTTTCAGGGTTATAGACAAATGCTCAACCGCAATCCAGTGCCAAAAGTGAGGCCAGCACTCTGTAGGACGTAAAACCCAGGTCTGGGCTCTGCTGGGCTGGAATGGAAAGGTTGTACTCATTCTAGAACAAGACGCTGCTTTTGCGTTGACAAAATCTGAACACCACCCTGACATGTGCAGATAAACAAAATGGCCAGTGTGGTTATTTGATTGACTTCATCATAACAGAGGTTACGAATGCTGAGTCCTGCCTTCCTCCAGAATGGCCTCAATTCAATCCATTTTGCTAGACAGCCATTATCTACCAGGGGTAAAGTCCCATGCTAGGCACTGGGCAAGCATTTGGGAGAATACTGAAGGAAAAGGCCCTCGCAGCAAGAATTTTAAAAAGGCCTATGCCTTTGGATCTCTTTATGGCTGAACTCTGAGATGAAAACCAAACTCCAACCTCAGCCTTCACCTTGACTTGGCCCACTGAAGGTCAACAACCCCTCCTGCCCTCCCAGCCTGAGCTGGAGAGGTGAGAGGAAAAGACAGAAGGCTTTATTATACCACCCAGGCCACGCCTGCCAAGTTCTCCCCACAACCGCTTCAAAAAAAAAAAAAAAAAAAAGATGGAGTGAAAGGGAATTGGAAAAATGGAACCCCCTACATCCCAGAAATATTACTTTCATGAGCTGTATGAATTATTTAACAGACAGCTGAAAAGACCAAACTCAACAGAAGAATACAAAAAAACAGCTCGGTACAGACACCTTCCCCGAAGCCCATGACAATGAAATGTATTTTATGCCACAGATCAACAATGCCAGAGAAGGAGGCTTCAGAGACAGATGCCCACAGGGATCATTAGCTCCTTATCTCTCAACCCTTTGCCACCAGCATCCAGATCTCCGAGCCTGGGCAACCCAGGGGGAGAGGAGCTGAAAAGTGTGTAGATTGTAAGTGTTGGTTAAACAACCCCACCGTATTCTTATTTGCTGGAGGTTTTAGGGAGCAGATGTAGGACTGGCAGGGCTTGGAGCTGGCGATATTGTTCTAGCTCACTCGGAGCCAACGGGGAAGGAAAAAAAAAAAAAAAAGCCACACACACAAATACAAAAAGCTGCATTTGGTGCTTGCGCCTGGGCGTGCGTACTTGCTCTGTGTATCCGCTCGGCCAAGGCTCCTTGAAGTCGAGCTGACCGATGCAGAACTAGGCTTGGGGCCCGGCCAGGAGAAACCACTTCTCCCCAGGAGCCACGTCACGGCGGGGGGGTGCGGGGGGTCCCTCCTCGGCGGCGGGGCCACGAGCTTCCCTTACCGCAGGCGCAAGGGGGCTGGGGCGGCCACTCGCCCACCGCAGGCTCGGGGCTCTCGGTTGCTAGAGAAAGGGCAAACAAATGGAGAACCAACTAGAAAGGCGGCCAGCAGCAGTGAGGCAGTGCTGCAGCTGCCAGGCAATAACTTAGATAGTTACAGCTGCCATCACCTAGTTCATGCAAGCTTTTTAATATCTTTTGGCAGCTCTCGGTGTCACAGCACAAAGGGAGAGTTGGCACTTCGCAGCACACTTTGTTTGACATAACTGTAGGCAGGACCCAGCTGATACCTTCCGTAATGTGGATGGGTTTGCTCTTAAGGTGCGTTTTAGCAGATCAAACGGTTCTCCCCCCGCCTCCCTCTCCCCTCCCGCCACCTCCTGCTCGTGTGCGGGGCACGCACCACCACTAAATCACACATTGGGAACCAGACCAGATGAACGGGAGGACTCAGCGGGTGCAACATAAGGCTGGCCCCATAAGCACCCAGCTAAGGAGGAGAGGAAACGTGCGGAAGACAGGGAGCAAAACGAGAAGGGGAAAGGAGGAAAGAAAAATAGACGCCGTGTTCCAGAACTCTCCCAAGCCTTACCGGGAGACCCAGTCCCCGCTTTCCCACCCCCAGGCTCACAGCACTTTGAAGAAATCACAGTACTACCATCTTGCTTCCTGCTCCTCACTCTTGAAAGTTACTCGCCGCTTGCCAACCCCCAGCCCCCAGTCCCAACTTCCTAGAAACCGCGTTTGCTCCAGGTATCTCCCTGCCCTGTGTGACTCTTCCGAGGGCCAACGGAGAAGAAAGCACTGTGCAGAAGCGCTTCCCAAGCCTAGGGAGTTGTCATGACAATTCTCTGTGATCCCTCCGCCAAGCCAGGCATCCTTGTTTGGCAGATCCAGGAGCCTTGCTGGGACTTAGAGAAATAGTCTTCTCTAAGACCCCACAGCACAGATGGGCATGAAGCAGACATGTGAGCAGAGGAGGAGCAGAAGATGGGCACGGGGACACGAGAAGAAGGAGAGGTTGGTAGACACTCTGCCCAGGCTGAGCTGCACGTGGTGGAGACATTTAGACTTGGAGGGAAAATCATCACTTCTCTGTCTTAGCACCGGTCTTTCCACACCACCCCCCCCGACCCCCCCCCCCCCCCCCCACCAGCACGTTCCTTTTGTGCATCCTTCCAAATGGTGGTTCTGGTCGCCTGCTGGATGCCCTGGGGAAAGCCACCAGGAAGGCAATCAGAGGCCAAAAAAAACACCGTGGCAATTATCAAGGATGATGATGGGCTCCTCGTGGTTGGCATATTCGTTTTCTCAAGCTGCAGTAACAAAGTATGGGACTTAAGCAACAGAAATGCATCGTCTCAAAGACCTGGAGGCTAGAACTCCAGGATCCAAGTGTCAGAAAATTGGCTCCTTCTGAGCGCTGTGAGGGAGACCCTGTTCCATGCTTCTCTCTAGCTTCTGGTGGTTTGCTGGCAATCTTTGGGGTTCCTTGACTTATGGTTGCAAAACCCTGATCTCTGCCTCCACCTTCACGTGACATTCTTCCCATGTTTGTGTTGTCTCTGTGTTCAAATTTCCCCTTCTTTATAAGGATACCAGTCACTTTGGATGAGGGGCCCACCCTATTCCACTACGACCTCATCTTAACTAATCAAAGCTACAACAACCTTATTTCCAAATAAGGTCACGTTCGGAGGTGCTCAGGGTTTAGGACTTCACCATATGAAATTTGGAGGCGGGAGAGATACAATTCAGTCTAGAACAGTTGGGTACTATCCTGTCCACGTTGTAGTACTTCCAACCCTTGTCTGTCCCACAAGGTGAGTATCATCGTCCCCACTTAGCAGAGAATGCAAGTAGGGCTCGGAAAAGTCAAGGGACCGGCCTGAAGTTAGACAACTATAGGACCATCTGAATGCCACAACTGACCTCTGCCAAGTGCCTGGGAGTTGGCCATGGCCATGCTTCTCCCCTAGGACCGAAAATGGGTCTCGACCTTCTTTTGATGGGCTATCTTGTCTGGAGTAGCCTGGCCTAGGATCACTTGGCTCCATCAGATTCCAGCATAAATCATTCACAAAGCTGTGTTTTCTCCAGAATGCACGTGGCAGGCGGTCTGCAGGTGTGGAGCCTTGGATGGGCACGGAAGCAGGGTGCGTTGCTCTCATTCACATGCCGCTTCTGCTTGGCAAGATTCTCCACTTCTCCTGGGCTCTAAAGGAGATGACATATTCTGTCCCTTCTCATCATGCCTGCATTTAGTACTTGGTATCGATTTATTATTTGTTAAAGTAATAAAATACTGGTGTGGCAGTACATGCTACATAGCGTGGGTTCAGTAAGTGTCAGTTGCCCATTTCCTGTCTCAACATGCCTGCGAACTTTCTCTCCTCACTATCACTGCCGCCTGCTCTGGGAACACAAGCTCACTGTTGCGGAGATAGGAGCGAGGTACCAGTGCAGTTCCGCGAGGCAACCCGTATGTACCTGGCCGCCACCTAAATAAACAAGTAGCATTTATTGATCACTTCATGCCAGGCACAGCTCAACCAATTTCCATTAATTAGCTCAATTAATTCTCCCAGCAGTCCCATAAGGAAGACCCATTATTACCCCGACTTTATCGATGAGGAAACTGAGAACAAAACTGTTAAGGGACCAGCTACAATTCCTTGAAAGGGCCAAATAGTACCGAGAGAGAACTGTGTTATGATTGCACTAACTAGAGTTTTGCTTACTCAGAGGGAGATCTGAATTAGAAAGTCCTAGTGTGGTCGCCTTGGAGGAAATGTGGCTTCATCAACTTAGAAACAGCACATCCCCTTACAACCTCTCAGGTTAGCAACCCCTCAGTTAGACAGTCAACCAGTTAGCCTGGCAGAGTTACCCTAACAGGAGCCACAAAGGTAGTTATTTTGCAGGAATTAAACTTTTCTTCTGCTACTCTATTTGTTCTTTACTCACCAAAGACTTCTTCCCTAGTGTCCAAATACTGATCAATGTCCCCAAACTCCAATTTTAGTAGAAAATTCAAATAAATGGGATTGTCCTCTACAGTCAAGACTTTCCAACGTGCTCTCAAGCTTACAGGTATGATCTCACCATGGACGTAAGCATCACATGCAGGTATCAGACTCCCTTCCCCTCTGACAAAGCAAGAATAGTTTTATTTCCAGCTTCCCTACTCCCAGTCAGAAACACAGTGCCTCTTGGCCCTCTTGTGCTGAATAATTTCAGCAGTTTCCAAAACAAAATTAAATACAGCCCTAGCTTGAGAAATGTTCCACCTCCTGGAGTCAGGGCATTTAGTATTATTATTCCCTTATTATTATTCAAAACAAATAAGAATGATAAAACATCAGTTGGAGCCACTCCAGCACAGAAGGAACTGGAATATCTAATAAAAAACATAGTATTCCACAAATAGAAAGTGTTAGAAAATGCAGAAAAACAATGGCAGAGGACGTTCTGAACCTTCCCCCTAAAACAGAGATCACCTGAAATAATAGAGCAGCAATAAATGTCCAATCAAATCAACACAAAGAATACTGTGTAGGGTAACCCCATTTAAAACCTCAGAAAAATAAAATGTAAAGCACAGGGCCTGGCACACAGTAGGACATCATTTTCAATTTCCTCCCCTTTCTGGTGGCATTACATGGAGCTTCCTTCCAATAGTCTAAGTTCTTTGGCTAAGGTTGTCACCATCAGGGACTCTTTGCCCTCCACTGGAGTACCTCCAGTGACCCCCACATCCAGGAAATCTCATTCCATGAAGGGCCATTAAAGCCCCATTTCAACCTGAGCAAATGTTTAGTTCCAAGTTGAGAAAAATCCTGGGATGCTGGCAACCGCCAAAGGCCATCCCTTCCCAAAAAAGAGTGTGGCAGGTTCATGGCTGCGCGACTCTTGTCTGCTCCCTAGAACAGAGGGGTGTGAATTGCACACAGAATTGAAGAGCCAGCCTCTGCTCAGGTCCCCCAGTTACCTCCATTCCCAGAGTCTCCTGCGTTAACACACCCCGCCCCGTCCAAATGGGGCCCCATTCCTGAGATGCCTGACTTTGGGCATGTGGATCTCAGTTTCCTGGGTGGAAGGGCTTATTCACAGATGATTCACTTTACCTAGACCTGTTTCCAGATGCAAACCGGGTGGGAAAACAGTAGACTCAAAGCCCCCAAGGGACCACCATACCTCTATTCCTGCCTGCTTTCCTCCATACTGTTCAACGTCAACTCCCACTGCCACTGTTGGCTCTGGGGAAGGGTGGAGGTCAAACACAATGCACTGTAGGGGCCGAGCCCCAGAACAGTCTGCGTTACCTGTGAAAGGGGAGGAGAACTGTGGGCACAAATCCTATTTATCTTTATTCACAGTAATGAACCTAATCCTCGATAGAGTCAAGAAAATTTCCTTCCATCATGGTTATCACTAATGGCGCATCCCCCTTGAAAAAATTTAATGGAAAGTCCAAAAAATTTAATAGAAACAATCTAACAGTTGAAAATGTGCTAAGTGAATCCAAATAATTGAATACAAAGCAATAATTTAGAATGCTGCTTACAAAGATTTTGAGGACTGGGGCAATAGTGATGACACAAGGTAGGATTAAAAACAGGATACAGGATACATTTACATACAGTTTAATCCCAGCTATATAAATATAGAAAACATATGCAGCACTAGATATTGTTTTGTCTGCCAGTATCCCTTTTCCCCACCCCAACTCCAGCTTTTCTGGGAACTTCACACACACACACACACACACACACACACACACACACAAATAGAGTTGCCACAGAGGAGTCATCATGCACAGTTGCACAGTATGGCTGGCCCTGGCCCCAGTTGATGGTCCAAGGTAGATGTGTGACCCTAGCCAGGACAATCGTCTCCCTCCCCAGTAATTCTGAACTGGAACTGAGGGAATCTGTCTCTTTCCAGCAGTAGAAGCGATAGGACATAGAGGCCAGGAGTTGCAGATGTGGGTCCACATGTCCTAGCCCGTGGGCCAGAGATGCCGGCAGCTGATCCACAGAGAGAAGAGACGAGAGGAGGCACACGCACAGAGTGAACAACAAGAGTCACAGCACGTGAGTCTCTGCTGTTCTTGCTCCTGGGGCCGGCCACACTTCCGCCCTTGGAACCCACAAGACACACGAGCCTAGGTCTTCAGAATAAAGCCCCCTTTTTACCCAGGGTGCTTGAATTGGATTTCTGTCACTGTAACCGAAAGAACCCTAACCAATACGTGCTCCATCAAATACCCAGTTATTTACACACCCCCTACCTGCTTCAAAATGTTGGGGAAGGGGGTGTGACTACAAGTGATCTCACTTTGCTTCTCTGCATTTCCCAAATTCCCTACTATGAACACTTTCATCATCTGATGTGCAGTGACCACCTCCAAATGCACCCCTTGGATTCGCTTACACACAAACATACTTTTGCTCTACTTGACAGAAAATATGTATTTATGAAATACGTATTTTATGCTAATGTGAACATTTTATTGTTTATTGTTATTATTATTATTATATAATCTTCATAGCAGATACAGAAACCAATATCCTGGAGAGTGTTGGTCTTTTTGAGGCTCCCCCTGCTGAGGCCTCTGATGCTCCACTGCAGGCCTGCCTCTCCCTTCCCCACCCCTGCCCTGGCCTGGCCCCCAAGTCATTCCTTCCGTGTCAGCCATTCCCAGGTCTCTGCTGATTCATTGTCCAAAGGTCAGCCATTTGCATATCAGAAAAGGAAGGGCAGGAAAACTTCCATCGTTCCACATGGTGTGGCCACACTTCTTTTTACTTCTACTGCTCCCCCAAACCATGGCCATTTTGGCCTCTTCTTTTTCCCCAGTGAATCCTTCAAAAGCTCTTTCTTATTCTTTGGAAGCAGAGAGCAAACCCTCTTTTCTGACTGAGAATCAGAAAACTTGGCTGGCACACCCCCTAGTGGTGGCCTAACGAATCCCCCCTCAATTACTATAGGTTGCGCACCCCTGGGGTTTCTCAAAGTGGGTTCCATGGGACCCCTGGTTCTGCAAGAAGATCGGAGAGGAGAGAAGTATTTTATGCTTAAGTTAGATCTGAAAACACTGGGATAAATGAAAGCAATCGGTTTCCTTACTGGTGGACTCCTCCAAGTCTTTAATATACTCATGAACATGAATCTCAAAGATTAAGATTTTAGCATGCAGTGCATCCCAGATTTATTTGATCGGAGTTTGGGGAGATCATAGGAAGAGCTACCATTTATTGAGACGTACTACCGATCATAGTACTCTCATTTATAGATGGAGAACTTGATGTTTAAAGAGGTCAAATATCTTGCTGAAGTTAGGTCTGTCTGCATGACACCAAAGTCCGTGTTCTTAACCATTCCAAGACCCTGACTTTTTTTATTTGTCCCAGGGTATTACTCTTCAGATTCCACTCGCATAAAATATGCAACTTGTACATATCACTCCACTTGTTTCCCATATTGCCAGTCATGCAATACTACAAATCGTCTCCCTGTGGGACAAGAAAAGCAGAAGACTACAGAGGATATTGAGGGCTCTCTGATTGCCCTTGGGAAGCTTTGGTTTCCATGCAATGAAGAGAGGGTCAGTGTCTCAATGCCACAAACAAAATCCTTCTTGAAAATCTCAACACAAGGGTTATGACAGGACACCATGTCAGGGAGCCTAATGTATATTTCCCAATGATATTATGGAAAATATAGTAGACTGCTTTTTTATTTCGTCTAAAAGCTTAGTTTGTCTTGAA
Source organism: Lynx canadensis (assembly GCF_007474595.2). Lineage (NCBI taxonomy): Eukaryota > Metazoa > Chordata > Mammalia > Carnivora > Felidae > Lynx > Lynx canadensis. The sequence continues at coordinate 30,026,128 of NC_044319.2, forward strand.
TCTTATATTATCTGTTGACCTGGTTTTATAAGCAGTAAAACATTCTATGTGCATACCTGGGCTTTTTTGGTCTATTAAAAAGTGGAGATGATAATACCCACCTCACATCACATTTTTATGTCAAACGTAAGTACATACATGTAAAAAGTGTAACTCTGGATTGTTTTTTTGTTTGGGGATTTTTTTTATTTTTTTTCTTTAGTTTCTAGTAGAAGAAGCCCAAAGATGATTTACTGAGTCACATAACTTAAAATTCCAGGCTTCAGGCACGGTTGGATCCAGGGGTTCAAATGAGACCATCATTAGACCTGAATGCATGTTACTTGTATTTTTAGAGAAAAAGAAACAGAATACAGTGCTATAAATATGTCTTGGTCCCTTGTCCTGGTGGACACACAGAGATACTATAAATAATTACATGGATGTTGGGCATTTGGGGATAGACCCCACTTCTACAACTGAGCCTCCAGCTACCCTTTTTGAGACTTGGTTTTTCCATCTGTAAAAATGGGCACACTACTTCCCTTTTTCCCCTTCAATGGAAGCCAGAATAAGTTGTAAAACTTTCAAGGGCTTTTTTCCTTGGAGGATTAAATATTGTGGGTTTTTGTGTGTGTGTTTGGGGGTATTTTTTCTGCTATTAATGTTCACAGAGATCGCACTTGTCACTGGCAAAGGGTTTTACAAGTTTTTATTTGTTTTATAAATTTATCATTTAAAACTCCATAATTAGCCTGGCAAAACATACACCTTCAACATTACAACCACAGTTTAAAGCCAATCAAGCCACAGGGGGAGCTGAGTATATATATATATATATATATATATATATATATATATCTCCATGTATATATGTATCCATACTTAAATTCACATTGTGTGTATGTGCGTGTGTGTGTGTGTGTGTGTGTGTGTGTGTTTGCAAGACACATAAATGGCAAATAAGGAAACTTAAAAAAAAAAAAAGACAGATAGATAGTCCCAGATTTTAAAACCACCCCAAGGTAGAACAGGTGGTGAAAATATAATAAAACATGTTGCAAGGAACTTGTCATGAATTTTAAAAACAAAACCGCCTACAGACCACATAAACCGCTCTGAAACTCGGCTAAATCTGAAGTTCCCAAACTATTTTAAATGACAAAGCAGAAGTTCCCGAGAGAGGGAGTCCAACAGAAATGGTTTGAGGGCGATTGCTGCGGAACTCGCATGGAACAGAGCTCGAACAGACGGGCAGACACCCAGCCCGCTCCCCTTGCCAGGCTGGGCCACGTGCAGCTGTACGGCCCTCGGGGCCAGACCATGTGCATGGGGACCGAGGATTCTGTTGACAAAGGCCTCCGGGAGCCTCCTGCACCCACCTCCCCACCTGCTCGGTGGTTTCTCAATGGATCTAAAGGCAAACATTTGGACGATCTGGCCAGAAGCTGGGCCTACATTTGTGGACATCCAGTTCCTGGTGCCCTATTTGAAGGCATGCTAAAGGCCCCAGCCCAGGGATACAGGCAGACTCCCCTTCTCTCTGCAGCACCCACCGGCAGAGACCCCAACCGTTCATTTGGTACAACCACCTGCCTGTTCTTTATTCTTGGTCAACAGTTTATGAAGGGCTTTTAGCCCCACTGCCTCTCTCCGTTACACAGAAACACTGGGAGCTACACAGAGACCATGGGAGGACTTCATTTTCATTGTGGAAACTGAGGAAGAGGTAAAGTGATCTGCCCCAAATCACAGAGCTAGACCGACAGCCCCAGATTTCTGACTCCTGGTCTAGTGCTCTACTAGAATATGTTTCCTAAGACCATCCAGGGGTGCCTGGGTGGCTCAGTCGGTTAAGCATCCGACTTTAGCTCAGGTCATGATCTCAGGGTTCTCGGGGGTTTGAGCCCTACATCAGGTTCTGTGCTGACAGCTCAGAACCTGGAGCTTGCTGTGGATTCTGTGTCTCCTCTCTCTGGCCCCCCCCCCCCTCAAAAATAAAGATTTTTTAAAAATTAAAAAAAAAAAAATCCAAGGATATGGGATGCCTAGGTGGCTCAGTCAGTTGAGTGTCCGACTCTTGGTTTCTGCTCAGGTCATGATCTCACGGTCCGTGGGTTCAAGCCCCGCGTAGGGCTCTGTGCTGACAGAGTGGAGCCTGCTTGGGATTCTCCATGTGCCTTTCTCTCTGCCCTTCTCCCTTTTGTTCTCTCCTCTCTCTCTCTTTCAAAAATAAATAAATAAACATTAAAAAAAAAAAAAAGACCATCCAGGGATAGGAGTTGGGGGAGGAGCCAGCATTCTGCTCCCTCAAACCCAGGTTCATCTGAGGAGGTCAAGCCAGGAGCAGAAGCAGTGAGCATGCACCCCAGCTAACCAAGAAGCCGGAGCCCCATTTCAGGGCAGGCAGCCCTCACTGGGCACCAGCAGATTGTTACGCAGGAATGGCAGGTCTTCTCATTTTTTTTTTAATGTTTTTAATGCTTATTTATTTTTGAGAGAGGAAGAGACAGAGCGTGAGAAGCGGAGGGGCAGAGAGAGAGGGAGACACAGAATCCGAAGCAGGCTCCAGGCTCTGAGCTGTCAGCACAGAGCCAGACATGGGGCTAGAACTCAGGAACTGTGAGATCATGACCTGAGCCGAAGTCGGACGCTTAACCAACCGAGCCACCCAGGCACCCCTCTTCTCATTTTTTTTACTTGTTTCCTCAGCCCCCTCAAGGCTCTGGCTTAGTGAGAGTACCTCCAACACTATTCTAACACCCCAAAGCAGTTCTGTTCAAAACCACCATCCCTCTTCCCATACTGCACTGTGATCACTTTTCGCTCCATGAATCGGGGGCTCCTCACAAATTAGGCTTGACCAACTTTGTGCTCCGCAGAGTGTACAAGCGTGTAATAAGAGCTCACTAAATCTTATTGAATTAAGCAATAGACTAACCACTTCACTGAGTACTGATGATGTGCAGGACACGGTACTAAGTGCTAAGGAAACCAACCCAGAATCACACTCTTAAAGAAGATGTGCTCTGGTGAAAGACACAAGAAACACCCACAACAGTCGGATTACCACTCAAGTGTGCCGGTTCAAGCTACAGCCCGGGATCCCAACCACCCTGAGGTAAGAGAAGGAAGATCTCTTTCCCTGTCTTTTCCGCAGCCTCTTTCAAGCTCTTCTTGGCCCCTAGAGGTTAAGAAATGCATCTCCCTGCACAACAAACACTTAGAGATTGACCCTTAATACCCTGAACGCACACACGGCAGCAGGTAGGCACAGAATTAGGGCGTCTTGCTAGTTCTTTTTTTTTTTAATATTTATTTATTTGGGGGACAGTGCCAGTGGGGGAGGGGCAGAGAGCGGGGGACAGAGGATCCCAAGCGGGCTCTGTGCTGACAGGCTGACAGCAGCAGCCAGCCGACGTGGGGCTCGCACTCACAAACTGCAAGATCATGACCTGAGCCGAAGTCAGCAGCTCAACCGACTGAGCCACCCAAGTGCCCCGGCTCGCCAGTTCTAATGAAGCACTATCTTATGTGCTGGTCTAGAGGCTTACGTGGGGGAAATGCAGGCTGCGTCACTGACCTATGATGCTTGTGAAGCCGGGAGAGCTGAGGCCCATCTATCACCCACGTGCTTCCAACCTGGCCCCCAGTTCTCACCCCCGATTTTAAATGGCCGGTTCCCTGGGTATACCAGGTAGCAAGCATGTGCTAATTCTCTCATCTGGCTTGTCCTTGGAGGCCCACCCCATCCTGCTGGCCGCACCAGCTGCCTGAGGGAGCACAACTGAGAAGAGATTTGGCAATTATCCAGTTAATTTGATCAGTGGAGACAGTCAAACAAATAATCCAGGCCAAAAATGTCCAGATCAGCTGTCTACATGGATCAAATTCCACCTCACTGATGCAGCGAAGAATCGGCCTTAGAGAATGGCTTTGAGCGAGAAACCTGTCCCAGGATCCCGGCATCCCAGGCTGCAGTGGCCTTTACCAGAATGATGATCCCGGTTACATTTCTCTGGGCCTTCCTCCTCCATTCCCTGTCGGCGTCCTTGCCACTTCTAGGCCTCTCTACCTCGCTCCCCGGAGCTTGGCCCGGGTCTTGGCAGCTGTCGGGGGCTGGAGCATTCTTGTGCCCATCCCCCACTCTGAGTATTTGAAATTCATTAAGAAGAGATTTCCAATATCTGAAATGCCTTCGGAACTTCAGCGAATACAAGCATCACGGAAGAATGGCAGGAACCAGCAAGCTGCGAGGTGGGAGGGTACGGAACAGTTACCTTCTTTTTTTTTTTTTTTTTTAATCTTTTTAATGTTTATTTATATTTGAGAGAGAGACAGACAGACAGAGCACAAGCAGAGGAGGGGCAGAGGGAGGGAGACAGAATCCAAAGCAGGCTCCAGGCTCTGAGCTGTCAGCACAGAGCCCGATGCGGGACTCAAACTCATGAGCCATGAGATCATGACCTGAGCCGAAGTCGGACGCTTAACCGACTGAGCCGCCCAGGTGCCCCCAGAACAGGTAGCCTCTTAGAGGTTGCCTGCCCCTTACCTGCCCAAACCCACTCTTCTCAGGTCTTGTCAGGGCCGCTCCTCCTGCCCAGAGGATAATGGACCAAGGCCTCGGCATAACCAAAGAAAACTTTCACAATCGGCCCCTGGGCCCTGAGCATCAATTAAGATCGGGTTCCATTACATTCATCCAAAATACCAGCAGCTTTTATAATTGTTTTATAGTGTCGCTCTCTAACATAAACGAGTTCAGAGAGAGGCAGTCCACACTGTGGAAGACGGTACCCTCACTCCTGTCTTCGCGGGGTGGGCACCAGCCCTATATCCTACTAAGCCACTGGTTTGGGAGCCACTCTAACTCCCCCTTCACTTTTTAGAATAAAAGGCAACAAAGTTTCACGTTCTCAATACACGTCTCCCCCCGGCGGCAGAGAGCACCTCCCTGGCCAAGCAGTACTGCTCTCCTTATCTGCCCTCGGACTGGCTAGCTCTCATTTGCAGGACTTTGCTAAAAAGTGGCAAGAGGGAGAGAGCTAACCAGCACTGAATTTTTCCTGCCATTTCCTCTAAAGCAGGAGCTCGTGGTTGGCTTTCCCAGTTGCAGCTGGCAAAGGCTCAAATGCTCTACCAGTGTATAACTAGGGCCACCAGCTTTCCAGTTAGCAAAATCTGACTTCTAAATATTTGCCTTCCCACCTCCTCCACTCAGTCAATATCACACTTCAGACTGTGTTTCTGGGAGCCACCCCCTTCCAAGTATCAAATTCTCTGTCACTTTGGATGAGGTTCAGCAGCAGAAAACGGAAACTAGAACACACACAAGGAAATTATCCCTTCACGGGAAGAAGCCCACAGTTAGGCAGGGCTGGAAGCTCCACAGTCATCAGAGATCTGGGGTCCTCCTCTTGTTCTGCTCCAACATCCCTAGAGCACAAAACTCCCATCGTTCAGGTGGCCCCGTGATACGAGATGATTGCTGGCAATCGCACGAGCAAGTCTAACTACAAGAGATGCTGGAATATGTGATCTTTCACCTGAGGACCCGGCTGCCATGAATAAATGCAGGATTCCGTTATAAAGTAAAAGGGGAGAGTGATGCTGCTGGAGGAGGCCACGAGCAGCCTGATGCCACGATGTGTTATTTGCTAACATTTAAGGCTCCCGAACCACAGTTGGCCCGTATTTTATTGATATTTGCAGCCACTCCCCCAGCCCTGTTGCCTCGCACAATGGCTTTCCCCGCATAAGAAATCAACGAATGTGTACTGAATCCGCACGGAAATCCAGACTGAAGAGGCGTTCCACTAGAACCCTAACTTAGACTCAACCTCAACGAGAATTTTCATGTAATCGCCATCCTTTTTACTTTTGTGAAGGTGTAGTTTCTTCTCATCTACCCTCCTTAAACCAGCTTCTAGGGTTTTGGTCAAGACCTTAGAGTGTCGCCTGAAGCCATACCAAAGTGTGGTCGGGACACTACTGTCCGTCTGCAGCCTGCAAAGCGTCTTTATCACTAAGCAGTGTTGAGCTCAGCTTAGACTTCCTCGACGCAGTGCTTTTATTCTGGAGTGAGCTCCTTAACCTCCTGACAGACCAGTACAAATGGAACAGCACTGATTTAGAGGCTGTGCCTGTGTCTGCAACAGAATGCGGGCGGGCTAGGTGAAGATGTGTGGTTGACATTACAGTCAGCGTTCTCATTCGGTCAGATGACCCAAATCGACAAGATGTGTAATCACAATTCAAGGGACTTTGGCCTTGTGTTCAAAGGAGCCAAATCCGGCCCCCCAAATATATGCATATATTTATTGGAAATCCAGGTAAACCTTCCTCTGCACCAGTCAGGACGGGGTAGCCGTGACTGAGTACTATGTGTCAAAAAGAGTTAAAGATCTTGATCAACTTCAACTCAATAAAATCCAACACTGTGATGTGGTCACATGCGTTTTTAGGCTGTGTCAACAGAAGTATTAAATCTAGAACATAGGAGATGATAATCCTACTCTACTGTGTACCAGTCAGAGTCTGTATGGAATACTGTGTCCAATTGAGGGTATACCACGCCCCCAGGAGGAGTGTGGAGGAAATGGCACTTGCACAGAGGGGAGCAACCTAAATGGTGAAAAGATTCGGGGATGCCTGGGTGGCTCAGTTGGCTGAGCATCCAACTCTTGATTTCAGCTCAGGTCATGATCCCAGGGTCGTGACTTGAGCCTCGCGTCGGGTTCTGCACTGAGCTTCGAGCCTGCTTGGGATCTCTCTCCCTCCCTTTCTCCCTCTGTCCCTCTCCCTAGCTTGCTCTCTCTCCTCTCTCTCTCTCTCTCTCTCTCTCTCTCTCTCTCTCTCCTCTCTCTCTCTCAAAATAAAAACAGTTAAATTAAATTCAAAATAAAATAAAATAGCTAAAAGATTCAAAACCATGTCATATAGAAACAGTTCAAGGAATTGCCCGTGTTTAGCCAGATGAGGAGAAGACGGAGGCCACGGCTTCTATCTTCAACTATACAAAAAGCTGTCAAGTGACAAAGAGATTGATCTTGCTATGGAAAATGCTAAGTCATAGAACCAGGGCCAGTGGGTAGAAGACCTAGAAAGATAGATTTGGGCTCAGTATCAGCAAGAAATTTCTAACAACCAGCACTATCTCTAGATGGAGCAGGCTATCTTGGAAGATCATGAACTTGGCCACTGGGGTAATGAATACTCAGACTGGACAGCTTCCCAGAGGGTAGCATAGGGTGGGCTCAAGACCCCGATAATAGCTGGACTAAAACCTCAAGGGTCGTTCCCTTCCTGGAACTCTGGCACCTGCTCTGTAGCAACACCTTAACAGCCACACCAATGTGGTTACATGAGTTAGTGGCTTACTGTTCACCTTTCCATTCATGGTCTCCATTGACGCTCACAGCTCTTTGGAGTAAGCAAAGTGGATGACAGAGGATAAAATGTCATCCACTTAAGTGTCCAAGTCAGGACTGACCCCAAGTCACTTGATCCCTAGTCCACCCCTCCATGGGCAAGGTCACTATGAGAAACCTCTCTCTTGATGACAGATTGACCAGCAGGGAGAGAGCCACATGGAGGACAGCTGAGGAGGGGCACACTGGGCCTTGGTGGCTTATCCAGTCTTTTCCAGGTGTTGCTCCCACTCTAAGACGTTCACTCCCACAAAACACTAACTCAAAGGGATACATGCAGCCCTGTGTCTATTGCATGTGGCATCGTTTACAATAGCCAAACCACAGAACCCACCTAAGTGCTCACTGATGAATGGATAAACAAGAAGAAGAGTGTGTGGGTGTGGGTGCGTGGATGTGGGCGGGGGTGTGGGGGTAAAGTGGAATACTATTCGGCCATGAAAAACAATGTAATCTTGCCATTTGCAACAACACGGATGGAAGTAGAGAGTATCATGCTAAGTGAAACAATTCAGCCAGAGGATGATAAATACCATATGATTTCATTCGTATGTGGCATTTAAGAAACAGAACAAAGGAGAAAAGAGAGACAAGAAACAGACTCAACTAAAGAAAAAACAGAGGGTTACTAGAGGAGAGGTGGGGGGTGGGGATGGGTGAAATAGGTGATGGGAATTAAAGAGGACTCTTACCTTGATGAGCAATGTACAGAATTGCTGAATCGCTGTATTGCCCACCTGAAACTAATATAGCACTGTATGTTAACTATACTAGAATTAATTTTAAAAAAAATGAAGTTCATTCCCTACATTCGGGATCAAGGCTCTAGACAGGTGTTAGCAAACTACAACCCTTGGGCCAAATCTGGCCTGCCACTTGTTTCGTAAATAAAGTTTTATTGCAACACGGCCTTGCCTACTCGTTACATATTGCCTATGGCTACCTTCCTGCTTTAAAGGCAGAGTTCCATAGTTACAACAGAGGGCATATGGCCTGCAAAACCTGAAACATTTGTTACCTGGTCCTTTACAAAAAGTTTGCCAATCCCTGCTCTAGGGTATCAGTGTGGAATATGGATACTGGCTAATGTTCTCTATTGTACTGGGCAAGAAACAAGAAAAATCCTGCAGGACTGGGAAACCCCATCCAGGAAGCAATTCCGTTCACAACCATTTCCTAATGCAAGAGAAAGGACCACAGGTCTTTTATAGACCAAAAGTTTTTATCTTCTGTCAGTTGGGTTTTGATATACCACCACCCTAGGGGACAGCTATTATGACTATTTAAAACACATATAACAAAGCAATTGTTCCATCACTGTGTCTATTTGTAATAAGCACAGACGATGCCCAACAGCACAGTTATGGAAAAAAGCAATGTAATTCTATGAATCAATATTAGGGCCTAATTAGCCACTGAGCCCAGGCTGATAGCAGCTTATCATACCTTTCAGCCCAAAGAAAGCTCAGGTGGAAGGGAGAGGGAGAAAAAAAGAAGAGGGAATAAATAGCTAATTATGATAAACTGGTTTCCTTGGTAACTCTGTTTATAACCGCAATGATGTTGCCATATTTTTAATGATAAACACAAAGGTTTGATGTGAGATTATATAACGCATACTGTCTCAATGCTGGTTCTACTCTAGCAAAGGTGAAGCCAGATACAAATGTGAATTTTGTGAGGCTAAGAAAATTAGAGAAGCTTTCTCTAACCCCACCCCAAACATCTGTTGTTAGTTTATTCTCTGGGTACCAAAGAGTTCAAGAATATGGAAACAGATATTTATGGTGTTCAATGAATCCTATGTGTCCATTCAACCCTCAGATTTTTAGTTACAGCTGGGGTAACTAAGAGCTGCCCCTTGGTCACCTCGCTGACCCAGACTTGTGGTCTGGGGAGAGACATGGAGTGACTAATGCAGAGAAGAAGTGTCCCCTCCACAAAGCTGTCAGCCATCAGAGTCAACCCTGCGACCAAATCATCTCATGAGATTCACTCCCCACCTTCATCTTTCCGGGATGCCTGGGCCCTAATTTGTGAGAGTAACATTTTGGCTGGAATATTTGGGCCCAGTGGCAAATATTGCAGGTTGAATCACTAAGCCAGGGGTTGGCAACTATGACCCATGGGCCAAATCCAGCCCATCGCCTGTTTTGGTAAACATAGTCATATTGAAACACCACCACACATAAATAAATGTGGTTGCTTTCACGCTACATGGTAGAGATGAGCGGGTGTGACAGAGACCATATGGCCCATAAAACCTAAAATATTTACTATCTTACCCTTTGCTGAATAAGTTTGTTGAGCTCCACACTAAACATTCATATTCTGAGCCACCTATGCTTTGCTTTCCTCTACTACAGAAGCCAGAAAGCAAAATATTGAACTTCGGCCTCCTCTGTGGCTAGCGGGGGCAGTGTGAAATTGTTCTGGCCAATAAGATGTAGACAGAACTCCCTGGAGAGATTTGCCCCCCTCGAACATCCCTCCTGCCTCCCATAGAATGAGCAAAGCCCATAAAAGGAAGAATTTTGCCCTTTGTAATCTTCACTTCTCCCCTCTCTGCCAAGGCCCTTCTGCCTGGAACCTAGACACAACACCTGGAGATACAGCAGCCATCTTGCAACCATGAAGACAAAAGGCATCGCTAATGATAGTAAAGCTGGAAGACAGAAGGAGCTGGTCCTTGTTAACATCCTTGAGTAAGTACCCAGCGCTGGATTATGTTCTAAGCACCTCCGGACTCCTTGTTATGTGAGAAAAATTAATTTCTTCCTCATTTAGTCATGCTAGTACATTTTTCAACTACTCACAACTGGACTGAATCCTAACCGACCAAAGGGATACAAAGAAAGTTTTTAGGGGTTCCTGGCTTGCTCAGTCAGAAGAGCATGTGACCCTTGATCTCAGGGTCCTGAGTTCGAGCCCCACGTTGGCTGTAGAGATTACTTAAATAAATAAATTTTAAAAAGCAAGTTTTCAAGTGTCAGAACCTAACAAGCTGACACAGTGGGCGGCAAGAGTAAGATGAGAAGCAGATTAATTGACCACCTGTGGCTGCAGAGACTAGAAGTTCAGGGAATGAGTTGTCAGTCCCACAAGTGGGGCTGCTGGTAGGTGTGACCCATGCTGTGATAACCTGGCTCTGAGGATGTTATGGCGCCAGCTGTACCCACCAGGACTTGACTACCTATGAGATCTCATTCTCAGACCACATGTTCACCTACCCATGGCAGTTGAGTGTAGCAAGAAAACGTGAAGATTCTGGAGCCAGAATGCTTAGGATATATCACATCTAGCTGTGTGACTTTGGATAAAACTTCTCTGTGCCTCAGTTTCCTCATCTGTAAAAGGCGGAGAATAACAGCACTTAGCCTAATAGAGTTTCTAGGAAGAGTCAGTGAGTGAAAGCATTTAGAACAGTGCCCAGAGTACGGCTGGTACAATACAAGCCATAGCCATTTTTCCAGTTACTATTGCTGTGGAACTAATCGCCCCAAAACTAAGCATCTTGAAATAAGCATCTCATTATGCCCATGTGTTTGTGGGCAAGACTTTGGACGAGGCACGGGAAGGATGGCTTATTTCTGCCCCGTGATGTCTGGGCCTCAGCTTAGGAAGACCCAGAGGCTGGGGGTAACTTGACAGCTGGAGGCTGGACTGGTCAGAAGCCTCACTCACTCCCAGATCTGGTGTCTGGGGCTAGAATGACTCCACCTCTTAATGGACGAATGGCAAGGCCGTATCATTGAAGGGCATGCGGGATGGGAGATTGCATCGTGGCCATCTTTGCTCAACATGGTTGCCATGGCTATTATTATTTTTCCTGCACTATAACACTGTGAACGGTTTGATCTCAGGCTCTCAAACTCTGTCATTCTTCCCAGTGACACAGCAAAGAGCTGGGCTGTAGAAACCGCACTCCAGCATTTCTCTCTCCCTCCTGACTCAACTAGAAGCTACTTGAGGACAGGATTGTGCTCTCCACCTCTATGGCATCTATATCCACAAGGATAGAGCTCCTGCTACATAAACAGAAAGTGCTTAATAAATTATCTCAAATAGATAAATGACTTAATTGTATACTAATAAATAATGGCATAAAAGCCCAATATCCTATAAATCTTCTGGGATTGGTGGACATTGCCAATCAGCCGCAGATCTTCATTTTCCCCTTCTTCCTTGGTAACAAAAGATAGATTTTATTGAGGGTGACTAAAAGACTGCATAGTTAAATATAGGCACGTAACTAAGTTCTGGTCAAGAACATGAAAACAAAAGTGTTGTATAAGACAAGCACAAAAACCGCTTAAAGGGAGCTGACTGAACCAAAAGAGTCTCTTTCGCCCTCTCCTCTCTTACTCCCACTTCCTGGAATGCAGATGAAATGGCTGGAACTCTGGCAGCCATCAAGTGATCTTGAGGATGAAAACCAGCGCAAAAAGCAGGAAGACTGACTGCTACATGATTTTGTTGGTGCTGGCATGCTCCCTACTTAAGATAAGCCTCTAATGTTGTTTAAGCCACTGTGGTCAAGTCTCTTTCTAGCGGCCAGATGAAATTCCTCCTATACCACACACTGAACCTCTAATAGGAATTAGAGAACCACTTCTTCCTCTGACATTCCTGCAGACTTGGAACCTTTCCTCTGGTGTTTACCACATAGTACCTGGTACTATTGTTCCACGTTTTTAATCTCCCTAATATATCATGACTGCCAAAGGATGTGACCCATTCTACCTATCTTGGGGTCCAGACACAGTAGTAGCAAAGTGTCTTGTACTTACTTATGACTTGAAATACACATTTTTGAGTGAAATTAGTATTGATCTTTTTATGAAGTGCAAAGCTGTGGGTATTTTACCCCGCATTCATTGATTGTATCATTTGTGCCATTGCCTGCTCCCCTTTGGGTCTTTAACTGGAGATAATAACACATCACCTCAGCCACCACAGGGAGGAGAACTTGAAGGTTCCATTTATGTTACTCTCCTACTTGCAAGACCTACTACAGCATATTGTGGTAGCTTTGGGTTTTTTTCTCATCAACGTTCATCTTTGTGTGATGTGGGGCAACCTCCTCCTCTTCCTGTACAGCCTGGTGGGGCTGTGAGTCACAGAGAGCACCCAACCCTTAACCTTATCTGTTATAAGCCTCGAAGAAGGGTGGACACAGGGCTCTGGCTGGCCCAATCCGAGCACCACAGCCTGCTGCACACAAGGACCTACCAGAATCCTCCCAAGAATTTTCCAAACTGGAGGTGAGGGTTGCTCCATCCCTTGGATTGAAAGCTATATGGCTGTGAACTCAGCACTGATGGCCACCATCTTCCGAAACGCACAGAGGAAGTCAGGTTGCAGCGAGAAAGGGACCAAGCCCCAGAGCAGCTGACGCAGGCAGACTTCATAGACGTCCCGCGATGGAGGCGGCAATGTTGAGTCACCGTCCTGTCATTCTAACCTAATGTCCTTCCGCGCATGCGAGACGCACGGCATTCCCTTTGCAGTCAAGCTGGTTCGAAATGGGTTTCTGTCATCTGCAAGTGACAAAGCTCTAACCAATCAAAATGAAACCACTTCCAGGCCTGCAAGTCTTTCAAAGCAGGGTTGAGGCTACTTATCCTGGGTTTTGTGTCTTCTTTTCTTGACGACACGGTGCTGAACCAACGCGCATCTTCAGCTCTCACTCCGAGAGGTGCAGTGCTAGAAAAGGAAGTTAAAGTCTCACTGGGACTCAGTGTGCCTGAGCCCATCTAGCTGGAGATGTGAAGCCATCGGGAAGCTGTGGAGTTGACTACTGAAGAAAGAATGCAAAATTTCCTTCAACCCTCCACGGTGTTTTCCGAGCGCGGCGTAAAGCCCCCGCCGCCGTCTTCCAGTGAGCGTTAGAAAACTTGAGCAAACATCCGGGTGCCCGTGTCCATCCTCCCCTTGGCTGTGCCCCTCCCCCTCGCTGTGTACAAATGAACACGTTCCAGTTCTCAAACATGATCTCTCTCTGACCCAGGCCTAGTACCTCGGCATATAACATGCCAGGGGTGAAGGTGATACACAAAAGGGGGGGAAAAAAGCTTTTAAAATAATTTACCATCCGTCAGTCACTTTGGGCAAGACTCAAACACACACACACACACACACGCGCGCGCGCGCGCACAGGCACTCATGCGCACAAACACACTGCAGAGGGCAATCCACCGCCATTCACAACCAAAGCCTGTCCTGTCACTGACGCATTCATGAAAGCTTTTTTCTTTCTTTCTTTTTTTTTTTTTTAGCAAGAGTAACAGCAGCGGCAGCAGAGAAAATGCTCTTTCTCCTGGAGCGGTGTCTTTGTGTCAGTTAGGCGTGGATGTCTGTGTGGCCGAACAGCAGTGAGAACAACCACGAATGCTAAGCACCACCACAGAGTAGCTCACTCACCAGCAGTCCCGGGGGGCACACCAGAGCCAGCCAGGTTGTTTCTGGACCCCGGCCCGGATCCCGGCCCGGCTCGCCCTTCTCCCTAACTTGCTCTTACCCACAAACGCAGCCAACCTCGGCGTGGCCCTCCCGACTGCTGGTGAAGTAATGCAGAGGGCAAGACCCACACAGCAGATGAAGGCGAATGGCGCTTTCCCCGTAACTTGAATAGGCCAGACCAGAGGTGGCCCTCATGGGGGGCGATCGCTACAGTAGGACAAGAACCAGAGGGCTCCTTTCTGGCCCTGGCGCAGCCCGCTGCTGGCTGCCAGACCTTGCGTATGTGCCCCTGGCTGCTAAAGGGGTGAGGCTTCACCCTCGGATTAAAAACTGGACTGGTCCGGCTCTGAGATGTTCTCCACTTCTGGCATTTTGAGATTCTGTGAGCCATAGACCCCTATCCCCAATTTGCTGGTTATTCCAGCATCCTCCTCCTCCTTCCTTACCCCAAATTCCGGTGTATTTGGGGGGCCCTAGAAGCCAGTGGGACTGGACACTGGGCTGAGGGCTCTGAAGAAACCTGGCAGGAGGGAGGCCTGTTAGGGGTGAAGCACTCAGGAACCAGCAGGGAAAGGCATTTGTCTCCAACAAGGGCTCCAAGCAGGCTCAGGGGCTCAGCTTTGGGGCAGCAGCCTCCTAAGAATCATCCGGGAAGCTTATTTAAATACGTGTACTCTGGGGCACCTGGGTGGCTCAGTCTGTTCAATGTCCACCTCTTGATTTCAGCTCATGATCTCAAGGTTTGTGGGTTCGAGCCCCGCGCTGGGCTCTGTGCTGACAGTATGCAGCCTGCTTGGGACTCTCAATCTCTCTCTGCCTCTCTCTGTGTCCCTACCCCACTTGCTCGCTCTCTCTCTCTCTCTCTCTCCCCCCTCAAGAAATAAACATTAAATATATGCATACGTGTGTGTGTGTGTACTCTGGAGCTCACTGGGTCTGAGACCAAGAAATCTTCATTTCAAACAGTTACTCCAGGTGCTCTCCAAGTAGGTGTTCCACAGATGAAAGGCTAAGAAACTCTGGAGGCCCCTGGTTCTGGCCTCTGCTTTCTGCCCATTCTTGTCCTGTTGCCCACCACAGCCCTGGGGACCACAGGCAGAGTGACCAACAGCCACAGGCAAAGAAAATGGCCACGGCCCCATGCCCAGGTCCAGGAATCAAGACGGCATGGGTCACCGATGGATGCAGAGAACCGCTCCATTCCTAACGACCAGTGCTGAGAACGTCTGCCCGGGACAGGCTCCGACTCAATCCACAGGGAGTTCCTGAACCCAGGCCAGTCTGGGTTGAGTCCACGAACGTGCTGCCGTCATGGAGCAGGAGGAGAAAGCAGATGTGATCGTGGTGTCATCTGAAGGAAGGTTTTTCCTGGGTCACTGAAGGGGACAAGTGACCTTTGGAAGTTCCTTTCGACCCTGAAGACCTGTGATGCTTAACGAGCCGGCCTACGTTAATGAAACAGGAAAATGAAAACATCCAGAGTATCCGCGGGGGCCCATAACCCAGAGCACCTTGCCTGCCCCTTTTATACCTTGCGTCACTCATTGCTGATTAATTGCTAGCGGCCTGGCTTCTCCCCTGGACTACAAGCTCTAAGAACTCAGAGACGGTGTCCCTGGCGGCTCTAGCCCAGCTCCTGGCCTGGCAACCTGCACGCAATAAGAGCCAATCTGTACAGAGCACCGCCTGCCCACACGGCTCTACATGTTTGACTCGCATTATCTCACTTAATTCTCACAACAACCTTGAGAGAGGCACCAGGTATGATGCCTATCGTACCAATCAGGAAACTGAGGCAGAAGACAGTTAAAATAACGTGTTCAGGGTCACACAACTAGCAAATGGCAGAGCCAAGAGTGGACCCAGGCAGCTCGGGTCCTCTGTATTTAAAACCTAAGCCCTGCTGGTACTTAGTAGGTGCTCAATGAAACACTTGTTGGATTGCAAACATCTCTGAAGTGTTTCCGTGGAGTTGAACTGAGAGTCATATAGAATATCACCCAATATTTAAAAACAAAAAAAGTGGAGCCAAGTACAAAATAAGCTGCTATCCGGTGTTTTCTGCAAGAGACAAGCTTAATTAGAGTTTAGGTAATTAAAGCTTTCATGGTTTCTAAAAAAAAATACAATACACTCATTTACGCAAATCTACTCCAGAGCATGATTTTTGGAAAACGCTGTGTCAACTTGCTTCTCACAGCAAATTGACTTCCGAGTCTCCCTGAGATAGGACTATCTCAGATTGTGGGTTCTCCCATCAGTTGCCTCACGCCTGTGGTAGTCTGTAGGCCCCTATTTGGAGCCAGTGGTCCCAAGCAGTCACCCCAGCGCCCAGTACTGTGCCTCGAGAGGGGCTGGTGTGGTGAGAAGGGGCCCTGCCAGCCGGTTCTGAAAGCAAAGCCCACCTGTACATCCCACCCACCCCTCTCCACCAGCCCCCTCAGCCACAGCTTTTTTATTTCCTTTGCCTGGACTCTTCATTTCAGCCCAAAGTAACTCATCAGAATTAAAATATCTGTTAGGGAAGGCAGAGACGGCTGATTTTCCCAGGCCAGTTCAGGTGAACAGCTGTAGGGTTTCGATGAGTTCACGCACACGAAAGGATTGTAATCCGTAAGCCCCACATGAGTGCAGAAGGTTGTGACTATTATCACCTCCCAGCACTCAGACAGCTAGGGTGGATAACAGCAGCAAGTTTATTGAGCAGTCATGGCACCAGGTAAAGCTAAGAGCTTCATATCCATGACCACCCTTGATCCTTCCAACAGGCAATTAAGGTAGGTCCTATTAGCTTCGATTCTATAGACAAAGAACTGAGGCTCAGAGCAGTTCACGAACGGGCCCAAGTGAGGAATGAAAACAATAGCTAAGGGTCTCTTCACCAACGTGCTAGACTGCATCCTTAGACTGTTGGAAGGACAGACATACCAAGACCTGGCAGGAGATCTGTTGGCCCACGAGAGGCAGGATTCTGGCTCTGAGGGACCCCTGAGTGGCAACCAAAAAGAGGTCTTCTTCGATGGCCTTCCACATCTTTGTTTCTGCTGTTCCCAGCATGCCTTTCTATCGCATTTTCCCATGTCTCTCAAGACAACATACAGAAGCAGCAGCATTATCCTCTGAATTTCCGTAATATTTCCTGCTGTCCCTTTCTCATAGTGGACTCTACTTTCTACGTGCTCCCGAACATTGCTTGCTTTCTACAAGATGAAAAGTTAATATGCATGCCTGACTCATAATAATAAGAGCTCAGCACTGAGAGATGCTAATAATTCAGTTGGGCTGAAAGAAACTTTAAGGCCAACCTCCTGGGTAGGAAGAATCATTTTCCTCGTCTGTAAAATGGGGATGAGAATACTAGTACCTAAGTCAGAGGATTGATGTTTAGGGCTGGAGGAGTACCTGGCACCTGAAGTGAGATATAAGTGTATTTTTTTACGTATGAATGGACGAGCACCATTGGAGAAGCACGTGAGAACGTTCATTTCTTCAGCAGATACTCAGTAGATACCAAACACCGACTGTATGCCAAGCATTGTTCAAAACACTGGGGGTGACAAAACAAAGATCTTTATCCCAGTGAACTTACATTTGAGCAGGAGAGACAGATAATAGACAAAATAAATACGTAAACAGACTCTGGAGACAGATAATAGACAAAACAAATAAGTAAATTCTACAGTATGACAGAGACCATTCTTTACTCTAGGAGCCCCAACAGTGTCGTAAGTGCCTGAGGACAGCCTTCTCATTTCACACTGCTCTTTTTCTTTCCCTTTTTTTCTTCTGAAATGATCACAATACGTCCAGTTAACATCCATCACTACAAATAGTTACAATTTTTTTTCTTGCGATGAGAACTTTTAAGATCTACTGTCTAAGCAATTTTTACATATACAAGATTAGAGTCGCCATGCTGTATGTTACACCCCCAGGAATTATTTAGTTTATGACTGGAAGTTTGTCCCTTTTGATCGCCCTTCACATTGCTCCTATTTCCCCTGGGACAGTCGCTCTGGGGTCCGACCCTGAAGGGCGCATAGTAAATATAAATGTATTGGAAGGGAAAAAAAAAAAAAAAAAAAAGGAGGTTAGAGTGGGAGAGAGCCAAAGCATAAGAGACTCTTAAAAACTGAGAACATGGGGCGCCTGGGTGGCGCAGTCGGTTAAGCGTCCGACTTCAGCCAGGTCACGATCTCGCGGTCCGTGAGTTCGAGCCCCGCATCAGGCTCTGGGCTGATGGCTCAGAGCCTGGAGCCTGTTTCCGATTCTGTGTCTCCCTCTCTCTCTGCCCCTCCCCGTTCATGCTCTGTCTCTCTCTGTCCCAAAAATAAATAAACGTTGAAAAAAAAAAAATTAAAAAAAAAATTAACATTAAAAACTGAGAACAAACTGAGGGTTGATGGGGGGTAGCAGGGAGGGGAGGGTGGGTGATGGGTATTGAGGAGGGCACCTTTTGGGATGAGCACTGGGTGTTGTATGGAAACCAATTTGACAATAAATTTCATATATTGAAAAATAAATAAATAAAAAATAAATGTATTGACTGATTTTAAAATAAGCACAAGTACCTACTTTGCACACCTTGTCAGTACCATAGGTCTTGTAAATATAGTAAATATATATGTAAATATATAGTAAATATAAATGTATTGACTGATTTTAAAATAAATAGCACAAGTACCTAATAGTCCATGCTTTGCACACCTTGTCAGTACCATAGGTCTTGATCTTATACCGAAGTCCAGAGATCCAGAACGGCATCTGCCTATGCCCATTTGAGGACTGGGGCCAGCCCAGGGTTAGCTTATTGTTGCTGCCGCTATCTTAGTCTCTTTAATAACCCAGGTGGGTTTTCTGCCACTGACAGTGACACCAAAGAATGGAGGTGAGGATGAGCACTAAAGGTAGTGAGGTGTGAAGCAATAGAGACTAATATTAATGTTAATCACAGGGAGACCCGATAGTCACACCCAACTGGACCAAACTCAGATCAACGGTCACCTCTGGGTCTCAGCCAGGCATTGCGGAAGCCTCCTCACATCTGAGTACCTTTAAAGAGCCTGTGGTTATAAGATGATGACTTTCCTTTGGTTTCTGTGATTATGTCATCTAATTTCTTTAGAGAAAAGACCTTCCCTCCCCTTGCTTCCCACAACATTTTTGTCCTCTCCCTCCCCGGAGGTGTCCTCCCACCAGCGCTCCCTCCGGCAGTATAGAACATTCAGAGAGCGCAGGAGCTCAAAAGTGAACGTATGTAATTTGTCTTCATTTGCATATTTCAATTAAAAATTTGTACTTATTGCCTACTCTGTAGCTTTTATACTATTTCACTTTTAAAATAGTTTTCTTGAGGTGCTTGGGTGGCTCAGTTGGTTGAGCATCCAACTCTTGGTTTTGGCTCAGGTCATGATCTCATGGTTTGTGAGATCAAGTCTCGCGTTGGG
Organism: Lynx canadensis; assembly: GCF_007474595.2. NCBI lineage: Eukaryota > Metazoa > Chordata > Mammalia > Carnivora > Felidae > Lynx > Lynx canadensis. Next base: position 30,045,446 of record NC_044319.2, read on the forward strand.
CTCTGAGCTGACAGTGCAGAGCCTGCTTGGGATTCTCTCTCTCTCTCTCTCTCTCTCTCTCGCTTGCTCGCTTGCTCGCACTCTGCCCTCCCCTGCTCCTGCACTCACCCTCTCTCTCTCTCAAAATAAATAAACATTAAAATAATAATAATAATAATAATAATAATAATAATAATAATAATAAAATAGTTTTCTTATCTCGGAATACAGAAGAGAATGTTAAAGAAAACCTAAATTCATTTGTACCATTTCTACACATGTTCTGTGATGCATCTCCTTCCACCCATTGTTCATTACACTGAAAATTCTTCCTGCACCTGCAGTAAAAAGAAAGAAAGGAAGGAAGGAAAAGGAAGGAAGGAAGGAAGGAAGGAAGGAAGGAAGGAAGGAAGGAAGCAAAGAAACAAGGAAGGAAGGAAGGGAGGAAAGGGAGAGAAAATAAAGAAAGGGAGAAAGGGGGAGGCAGGGAGGGAGCGAGGGAGGGAGAAGGAGGGAGGGAGGGAAGAGAAGGAGGAAAGAAGGATGGAGTGTGATGGAGGGAGGGAGGGAGGGAGGAGGAGGTGGGGAGAGAGAAAGGAAATTGATGCTGAAATAATTTCAACAAATGCGGAGCTGATTCTTGACGTGGTTCTTTCCTCTACACTTTTTTCCCCAAAAACTCTATCTCCCAGTCCACAGGAGAAAACCACCAATATCCTCACACTACAAAAAAAAAAAAAAAAAAAAATCCCTTGAATGCCCTCCCATTGGCCCCAGCCTGGGATTTCATTCAATAAATAGAATGCTTAACATGCTAATATATCTATATTACAATCACTTCTCTTTAGGAATGTAGGGTAGATACTTGAATCACATCTACATGACTTGAGAGCACTCACAGAAGTGACCCTTCCCCCCAAAAAGAGAAATAATAGTCTTTCCCAAAGACCAATCCCTGCTTCCACCCTCAGCATTCTAGAAGCCATTTCTGGCAGTTTAGAAGAGCCCTTTGTCACAGTTTCTAGGTTTCAAGGCTACAGAGTTCCTGTGACCCCTTAGCCCAGCATTGTGCCATGTAGTCAAAACATACATTCGTGGCCATTGTCTCAGGGCTGTGCCATTCAATTCTCGGCTCTGGATGGTACTACCTCAAAATCGCAAACCCACCCGAAAACCCTAGCATTACCACCCCCGTCATATAAATTGGAGTCTGTATCTTCTTACGGAGTTTGTACTCTCTTTCCAACACAAAGAATTACACAGATTCTACTCTGCCAGGGAAATCATGCCTTCTTTCCATTGGCTCCGAAGCTACCCTCACTGAATTCCAAAAATTGCTTCATATTTGCAATATTTCAGGATTTGTCAGCAAAACTCTACTTGACCAGATGAAACCTTTTGTGCTAAGGACTTTATCCATGCCTCCAGCTGGCATTTAACTTTTCATGCTGACAAGCTCTCAACACCTAAATTCATCTCATGTCATCTCATCTCATGTCTCTACTACAGTCTGACAAAAACCTTAAAAGTGTTCAAAACTCTTGGCCCCATAATTCTACTTCTAAGAATTGATTCTAAGGAAATAATCAGAGATGTCCATGAAAGTTTGAGCGGAAAACATTTCACTGCAGTGCTCATTATAAAAGTAAATATGTAATTAATTTATTAATATAATCTAAAAATAAACCAAATCTAAATAATATAGGAGTAGCCAAAGACAATTTTGTAGACCCACCACTGGCTATATTATACAGCCATGAGAATGTTTCAGAAACTATTTAATTTCAAAGAAACATACCAAATAAGATACAAAATATGTATCAAATAGGATACAAAATTTTATATATGTATAAAACATGTGCCAATAATAACATAGAATAACATGTACCAATGTTATTATATGTATGTTTGTTCATAGAAAAAAGACAGAAAGGAAGTACAACAAAATGTTAAACACTGTTACTCCTGAGTGGTAGGGTAATACATAATTCTATTTTCTTTTTGCCTTGAATATCTTCCAGATTTTCTATAATGAATACGTATTACTTTTACAATCTGAAAATAAAGGTGTTTTTAAAACCCATTCTAACTCTTTAATTAATTCAGCTGTCCTTTCCTGGACTTTCTCCAGCTCCATTATGTCATTCTTAAGAAGCAATAGCCAATATGGTACAGGGTTTTCCAGGTGTCTACTTTTAGGAAATCTGATTTCTAACTCTCAGAGGCAATGCTCTCTCTCTCTCGCTCTCTCTCTCTCTCTCTCACACACACACACACACACACACACACACACACACACACAGCCACATCTGCCCCAGAAGCATCTGTCCTATTTACGAGGACCCTTACCTGCTCTTTTGCTGATAAAAGAGAATGTTCTATTTGTACCTGGATCAAAATATCACAATACCATCTAGCTGCACATGCATATGATGAAAAGAAACAACAAGGTCAGTTCTGATTGCAAAGCTCTAAGACTGGTCTCTGATTTGCTTTCTATCCACATGTGATCTTAGAGATGTGGGGCTTTAATTGGGGAAGGGAGAGAGGGGGTGGGGAGGGGGACAAGGAGAGAGAGAGAGGGAGGGAGAGAGGGAGAAAGAGAGAGACAGAAACCAAACAAAAGAGAAAAACTTTCTGAGTCATAATGCCATCCCCAAGCTCACTGCAAGGGAACAGACTTCGGAATCAAGGTTTTAGCCAGGCAGAATGAAGGAACATGCCTTCCCATAATTTTTCTGGGGGTCTAACTCCACATCTCACAAGTTGCCCAGTTCTCAAATCCCTGGAATCTATGAGAGCACTAAGACCACTCAGAGGTCAGGCAGCAGTTGGGTGAGGATTTGGGGAAGGGCGGGGTATAGAGTCACAGCCTTCAATATGAAAACAGTCCAGCAATCAACATAAATGTTTATATTTCCCATGATGAGAGTCTCTGTCTCTAGGAACAGAAATGTGAATACCACGTTTTATCAGAGGCTTATGGCCCTGTCGAGCTTGACCACCCCCACCAGGTCCAGTAGCACAGCCAACTCTAAACAACTTTACTGTAAAGGACTGGGGGCCTGTCTTCCAATTTTATTGTTGAAATACTGAAGTACAATACTGTTTGTTTCCCATGTGGCCTGTGCTTTCATGTTTGGAAGGTTTTCAGTTTTACAAATTTGGGTTCAAACAAGAAATGTCTGTGAATCACCTGGAAACACCCCCCCCCCCTCCTATCTTCAGGACCTACTTGCCAATCTGTGATCCTCCACAGGATCTGATGAAACTTTGGATTTGACTTCAGGCTGTCTGTTCTACCTGATGCAATGATTGCAATCCAGCAAAGTGTCCAAGAGCCTGGAGAGCGAGCCTTGGGTGGGAAAAGCAGCCTTGTTCTAGAAGCATCTTGTTCTAGAAGCATCTTGACAATACAAGTACCATATAGCCTAACTCCATGTTACCACACTTTGCTGCCCTGGATCATCCCGGGGGTCATAGGTGACCCTCCTACAGGTCAAACACACAGGGTATGAGCAGGGGACTAGGAGGAAAATAAGGGAAGAAAACAACCACAAGACTTGCCTCTGGTGAATAAAAATGTATAAATAATAATAACGTTAAAACTTAGCCTTTTCTAAACCAATGGAAAATGTGTCAGAGGAAAGGAACAGGCAGAACAGGATGGTTGCCAAAGAAAGACAAAGAAATCTTCAATGATCATTTGAAAAAGAGAATCCCAGAAATGGACACCAGTGTGGGGTCGTGTTAAGTCTAGGCTTTCTTGCAGCTCTTCAACAAATTGAGTCGCTCACCCATTCACTCATTCATTCAATTCAACGAGCACTTATTAAACACTTACTGTGTGCCAGACACTATGCTAAGTGCTTTAAAGACATTATCTTACTTCATCCTTTCACAAGCCTGCCTGATGGGATTTCTCTTTACATGGAGAAGAGGGAGAAGCAAGCTTCAGCTTTTCCATCCTACTCACAACTATGGCACAGCTCGGAAGGGCTATAGCTGGTTCTTGCCACATCAGTTAGGAATACTTCCTTTTTGTTTGTTTGTGGGTTTTTTTTTGGGGGGGGGGTTGGTTTTATTGTTTGTTTGTTTGTTTGTTTAAATTTACATCCAAGTTAGTTAGCATACAGTGGAACAATGATTTCAGGAGTAGATTCCTTAATGATCCTTACCCATTTAGACCATCCCTTCTCCCCCAATCCTTCCAGCAACCCTCTGTTTGTTCTCTATATTTAAGGGTCTCTTATGTTTTGTCTCCCTTCCTGTTTTTATACTATTTTTGCTTCCCTTCCCTTATGTTCATCTGTTTTGTCTCTTAAAGTCCTCATATGAGTGAAGTCGTATGATTTTCGTCTTTCTCTGACTAATTTTGCTTAGCATAATACCCTCTAGTTCCATCCACGTAGTTGCAAATGGCCAGATTTCATTCCTTTGGATTGCCGAGTAACACTCCATTGTATATATATACCACTTCTTCTTTATCCATTCGTCTGTTGATGGACATTTGGGCTCTTTCCATACTTGGCTATTATTGATAGTGCTGCTATAAACATTGGGGTGCATGTGTCCCTTCGAAACAGCATCCCTGTATTCCTTGGATAAATACCTAGTAGTGCAATTGCTGGGGCATAGGGTAGTTCTATTTTTAACTTTTGGAGGAATCTCCATACTGTTTTCTGCTGCAAGCTGCAGAAATACCAATTCCAATTGCCTCAAACAGTATGGGAATTTATTATTTCTCACAGAACATCCTGCTGATTTTTGGAAGCTAAACTTTGATGTATTATCCTAACTACCCTTACAATTGAACATACACACATAACTATACTGCCTCCTACTTCTCAAGTTGTTCCGTGTCCCAAATCTCCTCCAAAATAAAGCAAGAACTGTTTATCTCCTGAGAAAAATAACATTAATTTCTCTGATGGCACTTGTAGTTAAATGGAGAAAACCAGTTTCTACAGTAATTAATCTTATCACCAATAGATATTAATTTCATTTTTCACCCCTGTTTTTTGCATCCAACTTTTGCTCTCTGGGATCACTTTTCTTCTTTTGAAGGACATCCTTTATTAATTTATCTGGAAAGGTCTTGGAGAACCAGTTCTCTTGGTTTCTGTATGTGTGAAATGGTCTCTGTATCATCTTGAATCTTAAATATTAGGGGTTTTTTTTTTCGGTTACAGAATCTGGGTTAATGCATCTTTTCATTCAGCACTTGAAGATATTATTTCTTTCTTTGTATTTATTATTAGTTATGAGACATTTATAATGAGTGTATTTGTCACTCTTGACTTCCACTACTGGTAATAGAGGGCTGGGTAATTTAGATTCAGACCAAATTTCCTATAAGAAGTTGGTAGGTCAGTTCTGCCCCGTGTGCCTCTCCTCCTTCTCTGGTGACCAGCAGGCTAACCTGGACATGTTCTTCTCATGAGAATTACAGAAGCACAAGACCACATATATGTGTGTAAAATCATACTATATGTATATGTAGGCACAAAGGGTTTTCACGTAAAAAGTATCATTCATTCATACTGTATTGTCCGTTGTTTTTTCCCCTTGGAAACTGTATAACAGGCATTCTACTCTGTCAGTACATGTAAATTCTACTTCATATGATTAAAAAATATTTAAGCAAATCTGCTTGAATCAAAGAGAAGGAAAATCTTGTACCTTCACAACCTTCTGTTCCATCACTCAGAGATAACCAGTTCTTTCTATTTTGTTTTTCTAATCATTTTCATCATAATTCTTACACTTCTGTATCATGATTTATTACCTTGATAGTATCAACTGACTCTATCAAAACTGAGAACATTTAACTCTCTAATACTACCCCCCCATTATAACTCTTCCCAGAGTTTTATGGATTGTATTTTTTCATTGCTCAGTCGGTTATCTTTTATAATGCTGAATATCCAACATTAAGTCTTCTGTGCCTTATCTACAGATTAATTATTTAAAAAATGAAAAACCTGAGCACCTGAGTGGCTCAGTTGGTTAAGCCTCCAACTCTTGATTTTAGCTTAGGTCATGATTTCATAGTTCATGGGATTGAGCTCCCCATCAAGCTGTGCACTAACAGCATCGAGCCTGCTTGGTAGTCTCTCCCTCTCCTTCTCTCTCTGCCCCCACTAAATAAATAAATAAACATTTAAAAAATTAAAATAAAAAATAAAGAATAGAAAAAAATAAAAACCAACAAATAGGAGTTCTGCATCTGTTTATGGCATATAGGCTTATAACAGATCAGCACCCCCCCACCCGCCAGGAATAACTAAAAATTTGGATTTTAAAAATGTACTTGCTAAATGAAATGTAATATTCTAGATTAGATCCAGTAATTTTTTTTAAGGACATTAATAGAAAAATTGGCAAAATTAGAATAAAGTCTGAAATTTCGTTAACAGTAATGTACCAATGTTTGTTCCCTAGTTTGGGCAAGTATACCGTGTTCATGTAAAATGTTACACTAGAGGCAGCTGGGTAAAAGATACATGGAAACTTTCTATACTATTTTTGCAACTTTATTGTAAACCTAAAATTATTCCACAATAAAACATTTATTAAAAGAAAAAAAAATTAAAGGCACTGGAAAGCTGCCAAGATAGGAAGACTGCGGAGAGCCGAGATATCAAAGAGAAGTACAGAAGAAAGTCAGCTATCCATGTAGTTTTTAGCTCAAGGCATTTGTCTGAGAGCTAAGCAGAATTCTAGGAAATCTCACATAACCAGAAGAATGAAAACTGGAGCTTAGGATCCATCACTGTAGAGTGGGCCTGGAAAATATCCCAGTCATTCCCTAAAAGGACAATTACCTAGAAGTAAAGGCAAACAAGTCTTTACGAAAACTGAAGCCCAGCTTCAAATAAATTTAATCCTTGTCTGGATTCAGGTGCCATGCCTGCCATCTCCAGAAGAAAACATCACTCAGAGCCTCAGAATACAGTTTTTATTTTACATCTATAATTCAATAAAAATTACTTGGTATAGTAACAGGCAAGACCAAATGACCAAAGCAGGAAAAAAACAATAAAACCAAATCTATCAAAACAATAAGAAGACAAGCAACAAGCTGGGGGAAAACACTTCCAAAAGATATATCTGAAGAAGGACTGTTATCAAAAAATACACAAAGAACTCTTAAAACTCAACAGTAAGAAAACAAACAATCCAATTTAAAAATGGGCCAAAGATCTTAGCAGGCATTTCACTAAGGAAGATATACAGATGGCAAACAAGCATAGGAAAGATCACCTCATGCCATCCAGGAATTGCAATTGTAAATTAAAATAGCAAAAGAGATAGCATTATATACCTATTAGAATGGCTAAAATCCAAAACACTGACAACACCAAATTTTGGGAAAGATATGGAGCAACAGGAATGCCTTCACTGCTGATAGGAAAGCAAATGGTACAGCCACTTTGGAAGACAATTTGACAGTTTCTCACATAATTAAACATACTCGTACCATATGCTCCAGCAATCATATTCCTTGGTGCTTACTCAAAAGAGTTGAAAACTGGGGTGTCTGGTTGGTTCAACTGGTACAGCATACCACTTCTGATCTCAGGGTCGTGAGTTCAAGCCCCATATTGGGTATGGAGCCTACTTTAAAAAAAAAAGAGGGGTACCTGGGTGGCTCAGTTGGGTCAGTTGGTTAAGTAGCTGACTCTTGATTTGGGCTCAGGTCATGATCTCACAGTTCATGAGTTTGAGCCCCACCTTAGGCTCTGCACTAACAGTGTGGAAATTGCTTGGGATTCTCTCTTACATGTCTCTCTGCTTTCTCTCTCTTTCTCTCTCTCTCTCTCTCTCTCCCCCCCCCTCTCTCTCAAAAATAAATAAAATTTTTTAAAAAAAGGAGCTGAAAACTTATGCCAACACGAAAACCTACACATATATGTTTACAACAGCTTTATTCATAACTGCCAAAACTTGGAAGCTGCTAAGATGTCCTTCAGTGGATGAATGGATAAATAAACTGTGGTACATCCATACAATGGACTATTATTCAACCCTAAAAAGAAATAAGCTATTAAGCCATGCAAGGACATGGAGGAAATTTCAAAGTGTATTACTAAGTGAAAAAAGTCAATCTGGAAAGGCTACATAACGTCTGATTTCAGTTATGTGATATTCTGGAAAAGGAAAAACTGTGGAAACAGTAAAAAGATCAGTGGTTTTCAGGGAAGGAGGGATGAATAGCTGGACAGTGAAACTCTTCTGTATATTATAATGGTGGATACATGTCATTAAACATTTGTCAAAACACATAGACTGAACACCAAGAAAAAAACCCTAATGTAAACTATGGCCTTTGGGTGATAATAACATGTCAGTGTTGTTTTTCCTGAAATTCCTAAAAAAATTTTTTATAATGAAAGGAAGTACACATTTTAAAAATGATATCCATAAGATACTGAGAGCCCATGATCATGGTATTTACTGAATGAAATCCATTTTTTCTTAAAAATCTTCTTCTTGGAGTTATCTAACATCCTGTCTAATTTGATCTGATTGGTTTTTGGTCTGCTGTATAGCTGTTACACTGGGATTTCTTTTTAATACTCTGAATATTGGAGACTGTGTTTTCCTCCTTCAATTATTTTCTTATTTTGTTGGTCTACATGCTCAGATTTTATGTTTTTGTTGTGCTTTGTTTGGTATGGAAAAGCCGTAAGTGAGATTAAAATTTCTGAGTCCTTCCATCTCTTAAAAATGTCCTTAGACCTCACATTTGAATGATAGTTTGTCTGGGTATATAAATCTAGGTTCAAAACCATTTTCCCCTAGAGATTGAAGGGTGTTGTTCCATTCTCTTCTAGCAACCAGTGAGGCCAATGAGAATCAAATAGAAATCTGATTCTCTTTCTTTAATTGATAACCTTCCCTTCAGAAACTTTTAGGATCTTCTCTTTATTCTTATGTTCTGAAATTTGATGAGCAAATACCTAGGTATGGGTATTTTTTTATTCGTTTGTTGACAGCTAACAGGCTCTTTTAAAGTAATAAAAAAGGTCACCTTTCCTGCACTTTGGGATATTTGATTATTTCCCTTTCTTCATTTATCTGTTGTCTCTCTCTGGAACTTTTAGTGTATGGGACTATATCTCTGTTTGATCTTTCTTATCTCTAAACTTTTCATTTGTATCTCTCATGTTCTTGTCTTTTGCACCACAAGCAGAGAGATTTTTCAGTATTATCTTCTAGAACTTTTATTGAAATGCTTATTTCAGTATTCACAATTTTTAATTCCAAAAAAATTATTTCTTGGTTTTTGGTTTCTATTTTTTACAGAAGTAGTTATTTTATAAATGCAACATTATCTTGGATCCTTCTAAGGATAGTAACTAAAAATAATTTAAGGGGGCACTTGGGTGACTCAGTCAGTTGAGCATCCGACTTCAGCTCATGTCATGATCTCTCAGTCTGTGAGTTCGAGCCCTGCATCAGGCTCTGTGCTAACAGCTCAGAGCCTGCAGCCTGCTTCTGATTCTGTGTCTCCCTGTCTCTCTGCCCCTCCCCCGCTCATGCTCTCTCTCTCTCTCTCTCTCTGTCAAAAATAAACATTAAAAAATTTTTAAAAATAATTTAAGTCCCCTTCTGTTTCTAGAGTATTTCTGTTTTCTCTGGGGTTAACTCTATCAGTTGGCTTTACTGGTTTGTGCTTTGCATTTTTTGTCCTGAATGTCTAGAGATAATCTAGTGTCTATTATGAATAAAGGATTCATTTATGCTTGTAAATAAAAGGTTGATTAATATAGGTAGATAATAAAACTTTTCTCGATATTGTGTAAGTTCTTCCCAATATGCCTCTCCCCTGGATGAAAAGACTGACTATAAGCTGTGAATATATGGGAAGGCTTGCAATTGACTGGATTTATATTAGGGTGCATGGATGGGAGCATGGAGATAGGCTGATCCCCAACATATGCCACGGTAAGAAAGCCTTCACTCTGAGGTACCAAGAGCTTCACTAAAGAGCCTCACCCATTCCAGACATATGATTCATGTTCCTTTAAAGAACAAGTCTCTATGTACTAAATACTTTGGGAGTGCTTATCACTCCCAAAAAGGAAGATTTGATTTTCTTAAAAAGTTAAAAGCAACTCATATCTAAATCTGGTCAATAAGTGAGATTATAACACTTCTCCAGTAAAAAGTGATGTGTGATTTCCAAGTAATCAGCAGAACCCAACAGGTAGGGATGGTACCAGTCAGATTTTGGGCAGTGGAAACAACGTCAGATCAAGTGTGTGGCTTCCCTTTTAGACTCTTTGAACAGGCAACATTCTTCCAGTGGGTCAGGTGGAATCAGACTCATCCCTCACATCCACACCCCACACAGCAGAAAAGACCACCTGATGAGAAATTGACTGAGTGGCAAATAACGAAAGATAGTGGGAAATGAGGAGCATTGGAGAGACTATGACTTGCCAAGAAAAGGGCCAAACAGAGAAATAGGGGCACCTGGGTGGCTCAGTGGGTTAAGCGTCCAACTTCAGTTCAGGTCATGATCTCACGGTTTGTGGTTTCAAGCCCCGTGCTGGGCTCTGTGTTGACAGCTCGGAGCCTGGAGCCTGCTTTGGATTCTGTGTCTCCCTCTCTCTCTGTCCCTCCCCCCACTCATGTTCTGTCTCTCTCTCTCAAAAAAAATAAATAAACATTTAAAAAATTAATTAAAAAAAACAGAGAAATACGTATTTGCTGACATTTAGGCTAAGAGGCAAACTTCAATAGGATACAATATTTACAGTGTACTTGCACTGACCTAATCACACTACCTTGGGCTATTTGACGTAACCCTTAACAACAGCTCCATGCAGTAGATACAATTGGCATCATCTTGCATCTGAAGAGAAAATGTATATCATAGAGAAAAGAACTCAGGCTATAGAACCAAGTGTTGAGATTCAAATCCAGGTTCCTCCACTTAATATCTATGTCACCTTGGACAAGTTACTTAACATCTCTGTGCCTCGCTTTTCTCACCTACAAGGTGAGATCAATAATGGGATATACCTAGTGGGATGGCTATGAAAATTAAGTTAATTAATACATGTAAAACATTACCTTAGAAAACAATAACTGGCCAATAAATGCTAGTATTTGTATTATGATCAGAGGAGCTAAGTAGTTTTCTAGTGGTAGAGCCAAGATGTTAACCCAGATATCTCAGACTTCTCAGTCTGATCTTAGCTACCACTCTATGTGGCCCTTCCCATGTGGTATAGCAAATGCCCACATGGTGAGATATCAGGACTCTCCAGAAATGCTCCTACCCAAACATTTCATTAACTACTGTTGACTGGGAATTCTACAAAACAGTAGGTCAGTGGTTTTCAGGGAGATTTTGCTTCCTGTTAAAAATACAAATACACTCCCAGTCCCTCTCAGCACTTTAAGTCGTCAGTCAGTCACACTTGAGTGTGAATGAGTTCCAGACCTTTTCACAAAAGCAGTTCTTAATTGGGAGGGTAGTATAGGCAGCTTGATGGGTATCTGACAGCCCTGAAGATGAAGGGGATACACTGGAGAAACAAAAGGCACAGAGATCAATGATCGGGAGCCTTAAAGGCAAACTTCAACCAGTTATACAAGATAGCATTTAACAGTTTTATGTTTGGTCTCCATTATAGCCCTGGGAGGCAGGGATTACTATCATCCCCATTTGGTATAAAATGATGAAATTGAGGCTCAGAGACACAAAGTGACTTCTCTGAGGTGGTGCGACTGATGATGGACAGGGCTGGCCAGGTCTTCCAAGCGCACACCTTGACTCTGTCCATGGTCCTGACTTGCCCCTTTCCAGCCACTGCACCTTTTGACCATGGTTTATTCCTGCCCACAACCACTCAGGTGGAGTCAGCCAGTACTGACCAACCCTCACATCCCACACTTCCGTCCAGTCCCTGAAAGCTCCCACAGCGGGCCCAGATTTGTCAAAATAGAGGAAAGAAAAAGAAAGGTCATTGTTTCCAACCATTTGCAAGAATATCTGAGTTAAAAATGGAAGATTTGTCATTTGCATGGTGAAGGGAGGCGGGGAAGAGGAAGCATTGTTAGGTGTTGGTAATGTAAAAACATAAGTATGCTGTTATTTATGTAATTAGTTATTGCTTTCATTATGGGTGCAGTCTTAATGGTTATAGTATTTATGTATAATTACCTTAATATTCACTGAAATTTCCAAGTAGCTCCCTAATTAACTGTCTCAAATATATAATTACATTGCATCTTTACGCAAGACTTGCCTAATTAATGTAGTTACACCACTTCTTTTGTGAATGTGCATTATTAAATGCTCTTTGCATCATTCTTCTGACTTCTTGTAATTCACGCTTTACAAAAATTAAGACCCCGAATTAGAAACCCTCACAAGCAGCCTAATCCAGCAGCAAAGCAGAGGCTCATAGCAACTCTGGAAAAAACAAGGACTTGCTAAGCCTCATTATGAGTTTCTCATTATACAACCTGCCTACTTGGAGGTCAGAGGAGCCTGGGGTAGCCAGGCTCATTAGAACAGACAGCCTCAGAGTGCGGCCCTCAGGTCTCAGCTTTCTTTGTCTACCTCAGGCTGTTGCCCCCAGGGTTAACCCACCCTCAACAGGGAAGGCCACCATGTGTCCTGGGACTTCTGAATGACAGCAGGCTGAGCACTAGCCCTCCATGCTCTTCCAGATAGCATGTCTGAGGCAACCTCTCTTAGGTCTTGCTTTCCTAATCTGTAAAATAGGTACAGTGACAAATGCCTATCTCCTCAAAAAGGTTCTCTAAGAATTCAATGAAGTGATGAACAAGAAAAAGGCTTGAAGTACATAATGAATGTATTATATGACTGCAAGGCATTGTTTCTAGAACCACTCTGCCTTGCTACCAGAGTGGTCTCAGAATATATTGGTTATTCAGTGCTACAGAGCAAACCACCCCAAACTCCGTGGCTTAAAACAACCACCATGTCATTAAGTTCATAATTGTGTGGATGGACAATTTGGGCCCGGCTCAGCTGGGTGATCTTTCTGGGCTGAACCAGGCTCAGCTGTTCTTGGCTAGGCTTACTCTCATATCTGGGGCCACAGCTGGGATGGCCAAGACCCCTCTTCATGTGGCCTCTTGCCCTCTGCCAGGCTAGCCTTGGCATGTTCAGTGCTGGAAGCATTTCCAGCCCAAGATCAAAAGCTACAAGGCTTCTAGACCCAGAACTTGTACAACTTTATTTCCACCACATTCTATTCGTCAAAATACCTCACCAGACAAGCTCAGATTCAAGGGCTGAGGAAATGGGCATCACAACCTGATGGGAGGAATTTGTGCCATCGTTTGCAACTTATCACACCCGGCTTACCTCCAATCCCTTCTATCCAGGGAGAAAATAATTTTTCAATTAATCGATATCCAAAGGTTATTGAGCACCTGCCATGGACTTCACATGGCAGAAGGTCCAGTCTCCATCAAGAGATCCCCCAGGGGATCCAGAAGAAGTTTAAGACAGCTCACTTCCAAACTACTGAGCTGAAGTTGAAGAGGCAAAGACAAAAAACATGAATGAAACAAAGTATGTGCAAACGAAGAGGCGTAGGCTTTAAGTAGAATACAAATGCCCAGAAAGGAGAGACCCAAGAAATCGTGAGAGAAGACTTCATGGAGCAGTCATGGCAAAGAGACCCTCACAGGCCAGGCCAAAGCAGAGTGATGAGAATGACTTGATGCGTAGGAGGCAGTGAGACACTCAGATGAAGGAGAGAGTGAGGTTCATGCTGGAAAGGCCCTTTTGGAGCCATTTGGACTTGGGGGTCCATGGGAAGGGAAAGTGGAGTTTGAACAGACTTGGCCCAAGATCCATGAATAATTATTTATTTAACATCAACCAAACATTTCCCAAGAACATAGGAGCTTAACTCTTCCTTCTGATAACCACATAGTTCACTCTTCTAATTCAGATCTCCTTCTCAGGGAGGTTGTCCCCTTGTCCCACACATACTCACACAGGCGCGCGCACACACACACACACACACACACACACACACATCAAACATATACACACAGTCTCACCCCTCACTAACTAACCTTTTACCCTTCTTCATTGTCTTCAGAGAAACTGTCACTACCTTATATTGTATTACATACTTTTGTGTTTCTTTGCCTCTGGTCTCTTTCCTCTCCCCCACAGGATTATAAGTTGTTTGAGGGCAAGGACTTGATCAATTTTGTGTAGAGCTGTATCATCCCCAGCCCCTTGAATACATATGGCACACAGGAGACCCTCAATAAGTATCTGTTGAATGAATAAGGATTAAAAGAATGGATTCTAGGGGCGCCTGGGTGGCTCAGTTGGTTGAGCATCTGATTTTAGCTCAGGTCATGATCTCGCGGTTCATGGGTTCGAGCCCCGCATAGGGTTCTGTGCTGACAGCTCAGAGCCTGGAGCCTGTTTCAGATTCTGTGTCTCCCTCTTTCTCTGCCCCTTCCCCACTCACGCTCTGCCTCTCTGTCTCCAAAATAAATAAACATTAAAAAAAATTTTTTTAAGAAGAATGTATTCTACATGCCAGGAGCCAATCAGCTAGGTCCAGCCTTCACCAAGAACAGCATCAAAATCAATAACCATAGTGATCATGAGATACTGGGAGAAACAGCATGGTATTTCAGGATTATTCCCTGAGTCTATTAACATGGAGGGCAAATCAGCCAACCCCACCAACGTGCATCCCTCCCTACTCACTACTCCCAGCACCTATGCCCTCCAGAAGCTGGCAGGGTGGGGTACATACAGCATGTGAACAATGCTGTCTAGAGATACAGAGCTGGATACATATAATGATTAACATAACCATAAATGTTTTACCATATTTTACTGAGCAGACAGCTCAGAGAGAGAAGGGACTTACCCAAGGCCACATAGCTAGTTAATGATGAAAGTAGGACTCAAACCCAGCTCTTTTGGCTTCAGATCTGAGCTCAGCCCACAACTGCACTTGTCACTGCAATACACGCACTGGCTAGTGAGGACTCTAAGCCCCACCTGTACCAAGCCAGGGAGAGTGAGGAAGGCAGGACTTAAATGGTGGGGATGGGGGCAAGGTTTACCCCCTCCCTGTTGTAAGGTTGCCATTCACATCATAGGTCATGTAAACAGACTGGAACATAACTCCATAGACTACAGTGGGAATGGTATCCTCCAAAGAGGTGCAACGCAGGAAAAGGCAAGAAGTGCATGAAAAACTCAACAAGCACGGTGAGAACTAGGAAGAGAGATTTGGATTTGGACTCAGAAAATGTGGCTCTGGAAATGTAACTCCTAGTTCCATCACTCACCTTCCCGGTGTTCTTGGGCAAAGTCACTCAACAGCCTCAGTTTTCTCATCTATAAAATAGGAATAATATACGCCCTAATTGTTGAAACGCTCTTTGAAAGAATTAAATGAGATGAGGTATATAAAAGCACCCTGTAAAGAGAGAAAGAACCAAACAGCTGTTAGATATTGTCATTCCCTCCATCCTAAATAATGACCCCGTGACCCTAAGGGTCTCTACACTCCTTGTTTGGACATAACTCATCATTAAGAAAAGGTCTTTCTCTTACAACAAATATGTATCAGGTGGCCTCTCTGTACCCAACAGTCTCCTAGGCAATATAGACAGATTTAATAAGAAGTACTTGGCACCTGGCACCATGTTGGAAATTAGCCCAAACTCCTTGACTCACAAACTTGATTTTAGCCTACTTCTGCCACCACCTAGCTCTGGGATGTTACCAAATCGCTTCGCCACTTTAAGCCTCACAATCCTTGCTGTGCAAGAAGTTTGGGTTTGACTGGTCATTTTCAAGCTCAAGTTTGAAGGTGTTCTGAAAATATTGTATTGAATTTCATCATTAAAAGTGGATTTAAAAACTATTTATATGCCAGCGGAAAATACACCCTCATATGTATCATGTATCAAATATTAACACATCAGATACTTTCAATTCTTTAACTTGAGTTTTGACTGATTCTAAACTAAGAAAACGCTACAACTCAGAAATTAAGACATTTATTTTAACAAGATATTGCTTTTAAAGCACATATCAGGGCCCCATAAAGAATTTCTTTTAAAAAAAGGAAATATACTGACAAAAAGCAGTTTGAAAATCACTGAACTGGATGGTCTATATGGACCTCTCTCACTCGGAAATATCTATGATTCTGTGATAAATATAGAACAGAACTCCTGCCGTCAAAGAGAATGAAATCTTCTTGAGACCATCAAAAGCATAATATGATGAAATACAGCACAAGACAATTGTGCGAGCTGTGCCCCGATATCATTTCTACCCTTATCCCACGGCGCTTATCTTCATCCATGCTTGCCCAGAATAAACCTACACTTCCCAGTCTCCTTTGCATCTTGGTGTGGCCATATGACAAAGTCCTGGCCAATGGGATTGTAGATAGGGGTAGAAGTTGCATGCATGTGTATATACACAAAGTTCTCAGTAAGTAAGGGTACTTGTAAAAAAGGCTGTCTTGCTTCTGTCCTTTACTCCTTCTGCCGGCTAGAATGTAGAACTCATGATTGAAACTATAGCAGCCACTTTGGGTCATGACTTAGAAGTCCCTGTTGAGGATGGCAGAGTAATACCACAAAAGGAACTTAGCCGCTGACGATGGTGGACCAGCTACCTGACCTTCACATGAGTGAGAAATAAATATCCATGTGATTTCAACCACTGCTATTTAGGGGTTGTCTGCCACTCACAGCCAAAACTAATCCCAACCAATGCAACAACCTATCATTATGTGCTTAACTTCCCCTAAGGAGCAGTAAGCTCTTTGCTATTCCATCCTCTTGAGGCCATGAAACATGATCCTTATTCGTGCTTTTTAAAGAGGCCATCGTTAGTTCCTACAGTAGAAGTGACTGTCAGAGCTGGTTCTTTCCCCTGTGCACTTCTTCTGAGCCTCAGCCCCCACGTGCACAAAGTGGGGCTAATGATCCCCGTCTAACAGGGCTGTTGTAGGAAAAGGTAGGGTGGGGAAATCATTTAACCCAAGCCTCAGCTCCACAAAGCATTTCAAATGTAGCCCTTTCATATTATCTCCAAGTGAGGTATTCTCCCTGTCACAGTAATACTCGATTGGATTGGCGGCGGAAGACAGGCACGAGACCTGCGCCCGGCTACCATTTGTGTGTGCACGTGTGTGAGGACATAAATCCTGTACCTATCTCGTGATCAGGGGTTAATTTATTGTAAGGCTAATGAGTGCAAGTTTCGGGGCCCCTCCCTCACGCCGACCATTTCAAAGACCTTGAGAGAGACCACTGCAATGAGTTGATGCGATCACACGGTTTTATAAAATTTGCAAAAGTAAGCTGTTTTAGGAAGTGAGAGTCAGCTAAGACATCTCCCTCTTTCTACTCTGACTCCATTCCAACCTTCCCCCAGGTGGTAGAGGAGTGGCTGCAGGCATTTTGGGGACTCAACCAAGTGAAAGCCAAGTTGGCGACACATGGAGTCTGGGTTTTGTGGGAATATATTTGTGTGGTTTGCAATCCCTGGTGTGCTCACTGCGAACCGAGTGTCGGAATGGCTCCCACGAATACTCTTAAAGTCACTTCATAACATATTTAAAAATCATATATGAGAAAACCTGAATAGAGGTGTTCCCAAATTTGACAAAATGTGGAACCACCCGTGTGACCTTGGGCGAGTTAACCAGCCTCTCTGTGCCTCAGTTTCCTCATCCATAAAATGAAAATTATAGAGTCTACCTCATGGGGTGGTTGTAAAGATTAAAGGTGTGATTTGCAATTCATCTGAAGAACTTCGAACAGGGTCTTGACCTCAGTAAATGCCACTGCTATTATTAACATCCTGAAATGTGAGGAATTTTCTTTCTGCTTCCCCCTTGGAGCCCAGGAGCTTTCAGTCCTGCTCTTAAGGTTCTCCGGCAAGGGTCTTCGAGTCATGATTGGAAAACCAGTCCTCCTTATTGCCAAAATGTCCCTGATATACAATACAAAGCATCACAGGAACATAGGAAAAGAGTTGAAGAACATTCCTACAGCGACACCTTTCATGACACTGCAGCAAATCAAGCAACCAAAACAAATAAATACTCACCCCAAAACCTCACCCTGAGCACCTCACAAGACAGTTCAACATATCGGGATAAGTCACTGAGGTTGATTATTCCGCAAATGAATTTAAGGCTCCTGTGTATATGGAGAGGATGTGCAAGGATGTTTTCACTAAACACGAGACAACCACCACGGGGGTGAATTAAGTCTTATGCCCTTAACACAGGTGATGCATCAGGCTATTCCCTTTATTCACAACATTCACTCCACCAATCCAACTTCTTACTTCTAGAAAATACAGGGGCACCTGGGTGGCTCAGTCGGTTGAGTGTCCGACTTCGGCTCAGGTCACGATCTCACTGTCCGTGGGTTCGAGCCCCGCGTCGGGCTCTGTGCTGACTGCTCAGAGCCTGGAGCCTGTTTTGGATTCTGTGTCTCCCTCTCTCTCTCTGACCCTCCCCCGTTCATGCTCTGTCTCTCTCTGTCTCAAAAATAAATAAATGTTAAAAAAAAAATTTAAAAAAAAAAAAAGAAAATACAGATCTCTGTGTAATGACGGAAATACCAGGAACTTAGGTCACAAATGCGACAGGAAGTGTGCAGGATCTCTTGACAGGCTCCCCTTCCCAGTCTCTTTGTAGCAACTTGAAGATCCACACCCATCCACAATACAAACGTTGGAACAGCTTTTTCTCTTCAAATGTGTAACTACCAGCTTAGCTAAGAGTCACCTATGATTGTGGAATGGGGGGGGGGGGGGCGGGGGGGAGGACAATGAATTTGAGAAACAGTTTAGGAGGTAGAGTCCCTAAGACTTTTCCATGGATTGAATGTGGGGTAAGGTGGCCACAAACAGGAAGACACATGGTGAGAGCTCCCAAGGCCTGCTTTCTACCTCCTACTCTTTCAGCTCTTCCTCTTGGCCCCTTGGAGCCCTGAGATTCAGCCCAACCAAGCAAGAGGATAATGCCTCCGCTACCTAATCTGTGGAGTGCTGGGAAAATCCACTGAAAGACGTGCGTCCTTTTTGTCAGCAGTCACACATCATGCCAGGTCTGCCCCGTGGCAGGTACGCAAAAGTGAGATGTGAAGAGCAAGTTGTACCGTCACCCCATCTGAAGTCGGTCTTCTGGACAGGAACACGGTCTGTGGTCAGGGCAGAGAGAAAACACCCCTCCTCACGGGGAGGAATCCACGGCCCCGCTGTGCCACCACAACTACCTGCAGCGTCGCTGACTGAATGGTGTCTGAGGAAACAGTTTCCCTACCTGCAGGATCTGGCCCGCACTGAATTAACTAATGAGACTCTTCCTATAGGCCTTTCTCAGGCCAAATTCTCAGGCACTGTTGGCCGTCCTGGTGCCAGAGATCTATTAGAGTCCCCATCGGAGCAACATATGTCTTCTGTGGGATTTCTCTTATTTCGCGTATACAGACAAGCATGGCCTCCACCATCATTGACCGGATTGCTGTACCCGTTCATTTTCTTCTACACGACAGCTCGTGGAGAAATGGTGAAAAGGACTGTGAGCTGTGACACCTAAAAATATCTCTCCAGGGAGGGTCCGGTGCTTAACAAGTTTAATTCAGCCAACGTTCAGCGAGCGCCAACTTCGTGCTTGCGGCTGCAATGGGTTCCAAGGAAGTGGCACAATCTGAAAGAACTGTGGGTATTTTGACTGAATTTACTGCATCTCAGTCGGTTGGCTCTGTCATTACAATACTCAGGCTATGCATCTGAAACATCGTGGTGGCCCATCATGAAACCCAGGACTCATGTATGGAAATTTTTTTCCAATATAGGATTTTTCCATTGTCTTTTTTTTTTTTTTTTTTTTGTAGATCTTGTGATGACCAGATAGCTACCAAAATAACCAGTGGCTGCAACATCTGGGAGACCAAACAGACACAGGAAAAATACAGCAGAAGGGGAAGATCCATGAAAACAGGAAACATGGAGAGGAGAGTTTAAAAAGATGTCAAAACAAAGGCGGCCTGGGCGGGCAGTGAGGGAGGAGGCCAGGAGAGAGGCCATGAGTTCATGTGCCGGCACAAGTTCCTTAGGAGCCTTCAGAGAATTGCAGGGTGATGTAGTGCTGTGGCCACACACAAAAGGACCGCAGCCTTTTACACCTCTGTTTTACCACAAAAGTCATGGCCTCCTTCAAAACCAAATAATAGCAACACCACCAACTTCCCTACGTAGGCGGCTAGCCCTGCCTGTCTGAGCCCACCAGCCCCAAGACATTAACAGATGAGGAGCAACCCCAGGACTGTGGGGTCTCCTGTGCAGAGGCCCTGTTCCAGCTTTGTCCGGCCTCATCACAGAGGCCCTCTGCAAGCCCCCACTCAGCTTCTTCGTCCCCACCTCCCCACACGAGCACTGGGGTAGGCCCGTAACATGTAGTTGCTCAAGGAATAATTGCTCACACTGAACTTAAAATGGCTTTGACCCCACCATCCAATACTCTTCCCACATCGCTTTCATTTCCTTGGCCCAAGTTTTCAGATTCCAACTAGAGCAAAGTAGATACTGGCAGCCGGGAGGGGCACCACCTCCTGCATGGAAGGGGCACCCAGTCAATGATGTTGATTACCTTATAGACAAGTGGAACTTAAAGAGTTGAATGTTGGGGGTGGGTGGCGGGTACCTGGGTGGCTCAGTCGGTTAAGCGTTCGACTTTGGCTCAGGCCATGATCTCATGGTTCGTGAGTTTGAGCACCGCATCAGGCTCTATGCTGACAGCTCAGAGCCTGGAGCCTGCTTCAGATTCTCTGTCTCCCTCTCTCTCTGCCCCTCTCCCCCGCTTGCACTCTCTCTCTCTCTCTCTCTCAAAAATAAATACATAAATAAAAACATTTTAAAACAAAAGAATGGGGGCCTAGAGTTCATCAAGTCCAACATTCTTCTTAGGCATGGACCCTCCGCATGTCATTAAAACAGAGAGACTTTGGGGCACCTGGGTGGCTCAGTTGGGTTAGTGTCCAACTCTTGATTTCAGCTCAGGTCATGATCTCACAGTTCATGAGACCAAGCCCTGCATTGGGCTCTGTGCTGACAGTGTGGAGCCTGCTTGGGATTCTCTCTCCCTCTCTCTGCCCCTCCCCTCCTCCCCCCGCTCAAAATAAATAAATAAATAACAACAAAAAGAAAACCAGAGAGACTTTAGTTCATCAGTCTCCTGTGCCAGGACATTAGCACCCACAGAGGGATACTTCTTCACCTTCTACCATGGGCCAAGCAATATCTAAATGCTCATTTCTCTCTTTATTTTTCCTTCAAATGACAAAAAAGACAACCATTACCACCATCTTTCTCTGTTTCCTTCTTCCATGTGCCAAGATACAATGTACCTTCTGATTCTACTCTTCCTGTAGTTTCCCTGGCTTGTGAACGGCTGCTCAACAGAGATGTGATCTCCTCTCTCTTTGGCAATTAATTCTGAACATAGCTGCTGATGCCATGAAAAGTTATCCTCCCAGGGGAGAAAGAAAACATTCAAACTCAAGAGTTAGACATTTAAAACATGGAGGCTTCACTATTCACCTTTTTCAAGAAAAGGGGCAATAGTGGATGGTAGCACCTGTTCCCATGACATCATGGAAGTTTCCTCCTCTGCCTTCAGAACTGGTCACCACCCTGCATGAGTGAAATGAGGAGAGGTTCAGGGCGGTTCTCTGTTCTTCTAATAGTCACTCCAACTGGGGTTTAATTGCCAATTTCCCTACCCCTGAGTCTGGGAAATGTGGGGCCGTGGGTCACCAGGATCAAGAGCCTTTAATAACCCCAATAGCACATGGAGCAGGTGCAATGCAGGAAGAGCTTCTGCCTGGGAACTTCCAGGCTAAGCCAGAGACATCCAGCTACCCATCACCCTGGACTGAAAGTTAATCTTTCACATGTCTCTCTTGCCTCCTGGACTCCAACAGGATGGTGATTTAATTATCTGATTCCCCGGCGTCTGACAATAAATGTGTATTTGTGCTAAAGAAACATTAACCTGAGACATGAACAGAGAGGCCATTCGGTTATGGCATTTCCAGGTAGAGGGTCAGTGAACTAACTTGGTGGTTAGGGGAAGTGAGGCATTTTGAGACTGAAATCTCCAATCCAGAGCAGGCACGGACAGGAGGGGAGTGGGCTTGGGTTTCTCCTTTATCCCATGGGAATCTTTTACTTCAGGTTCTTTAAAGTTAAAGCAATGGTGAAAGGAGCCAGGGCGGACACAATCTCCACCAAGTTCCCACCTCTCCGGTGCCCCCACAGGAGGCCCTCGGACAAGCTGGTGGGGAGTCTGCGGCGGGAGGTTTTCGGCACAAAGCGACCTCCCTCTTGAACCCTTCTCACTTCAGGTTTCTTTGAGAGGGTGCCAAGGTTTCACTTGCTGGCGCAGAGATCGGCTCCTTCCCTCAGACACGGTGTGAAAGGCAAGGCAGGAGGAGCTTTTGTGGCCTGTTTGACTGGGAGGGGCTGGTGGGGGGGTTCCAACGGTGAGACCCCAGTAGAGGAAGGACCTCAGACAGCTGTCTGCCAAGGCACAGAAGAATGTCTTTCTTACTTTATGAGAAAGAAAACAAACAAACAAACAAAAAGATCTAAGGAAAGGGGAAAGAAAGGTAACCATGGAGCTTTTTCCAAGGAGCCTAAGACAGCTATCTCCGCCAGCCGGAGAGTGGGAAAGCCCAGCTTTGTTCTGATGAAGGGATATGAGGCCTATTTGGACCAGAAAAAAAATCATCCACTGAATAATCAGATGCCTCTGGACTGGCTACAGAAGGCTCTATCTGGTGGTGTCCATTCTGCCTGCTGGCTTCCTGCAGAGATGAGAGCCTCCCCCAAGGAGACTGCCATTCTCCAAAAGTCGAGTTCTTGGCATGGAGCTGGGGTCCTCGCGATAAGGGATTAGATGGTCTGGGGCCTGCTCTGGCCTTCTCTCTGCCAACTCCATGTGGAATTAAAATGCCCGGAGCTGAGCTGCTCACTCAGGACCTGCCCCCCGCTCCTCTCCCCGTAAATCTGTGACCCCATGGGTCTTCTGAAGTTGGAAATGAGATCAAGGCCATTGGGAAATGCCTCGCTGAGCTTCCTGGGAGAAAGGAATCATTCCAACTGTAAGACAGAGAAAGAAAAACAAGCCCCAAGATGAATTTAATTTCCATTTATATCAGTCATGGCAAGTTCTAGAAAAAGAAGAACTTGTTTCGTTTTATTTTTTTTTTTTAATGGCCCACGTGATACTCTAAATCAGCAGACAAGGACTTCTCCTTCACTTCCCTGCTACAACTCACACCCAGCCCTGAATAGGGCTCAGGGGTGGGAGATGCAACTCTTAGTAACTGGAACCTTGGTCTACATAAGAATTTTTAAAGGGCACGATCCAACCAGAGGAGGAAACTCCTTTCCCCATGACCCTCTCGGCTTATTCAGCTCCTGGAAAAGAAAGCGGTTAGCCCATATAATTAATAGAGATGAACCTGGCACTCCACTCAGCATTTCAGCTATTGTGAGGGTCCTTTGCAGTGTCTCTAATTTCCAGAGTCTAACGTCTGCAATGTCAACCCGAGGAGGAGCCTTCTGACCCTCCTTTGTCTAGAATGTCCTTATTTTCTCATCTCCCCTTCTCTGCTCTCCTCTTCCTCCTCCCCACTTTCCTCACATCACCCAGACCTCCAGCCTTTATGCTCCCACCCAGAGGCTGGCATAGAACCACAAAGATGGCGGACTCCCAGCTGATAGTAAGCGGACACAACATGAACCGTGAACTCAAAAGAAGAAATGTCTTTTCTTTCCAAGAAGCCACTACCTGGCTTACCCATCAATTAAGCGGAAAGGGGAAAAATATCTTTATAACCAAAGGAGACCAGTGGCCCACATTTTGGCCTCTAGCAAAATTTGCCACAGTATCACGACTCCACAAATAACTTGGGGAACCTCTTGGAGTTGACGGTTAATGTGACTTGATCTCTAGGCGACGTTTGTTTCCAGAAATAATTGTTTTAAACAACACATAGGGGGGCGCCTGGGTGGCGCAGTCGGTTAAGCGTCCGACTTCAGCCAGGTCACGATCTCGCGGTCCGTGAGTTCGAGCCCCGCGTCAGGCTCTGGGCTGATGGCTCAGAGCCTGGAGCCTGTTTCCGATTCTGTGTCTCCCTCTCTCTCTGCCCCTCCCCCGTTCACGCTCTGTCTCTCTCTGTCTCAAAAATAAATAAACGTTGAAAAAAAAACAACACATAGGTATTGCATGTCTGCTGAAGGCCAGACCTGGGTACAGACATTGAGGATAGGAGACTAAAATGCAAACAAAACCTATCCTCTAATAGGACAATGGAGAGTATACATGTAAATAAAATTAAATAAGTAAATAGTGTTTATAACAATAAACTTCAGATAGTACTAAAAGCTATAAAGGACATAAAAATATGGTAACAAGGTAGAGATGGCAGTGGATGGGTGACCACTAATTGACCTTAGGAGGGCAGAGCTGGCCCCTTTGAGGATGTGGGATGGATGCTGAGACCTGAATGATGGGGCGACCCAGGCTCGGAAAGATCTGGAGAAACAGACTGTCGGGCGAGGGAACACTGATTGGCAAGAGCAAAGGGAGGTTGAGAGAAGAAGTGACAGAACACAGCTGGATAAACCAACTGAGCCCATTACTTTTTCAACAATACCAGAACAGTCCCCTCTCTCTCTCTCATGCTCCCCCCCCCCACCCAAATAAAAATCTACCATAATTCTTTCTCTCCCAATCTCTTCCCTGCCAGGGCCTCTTGTCTTCTATCAACCCGTTCCTCCAAACAACCCGCCCCCCCCAACCACAGGCCCACTCCCACATACACACACATAGACACATGGAGAGGGACAACTACGAGCAATGCAGGGACCTCAGAGAGAAAGTGAAGTGACTTCTTCAAGACCTTAAGACCACCCGCAAGTCGGGCACATGACCAAAAACCTGAGTAGAATGCCTGAGGCAGAGGCACCATGGCTGGAGACACATGCCAGAGTGTCCAAGGAAAGGGAGGAAGCATTTGCAAGGCTCTTCAGCATCGTTTTGTTTCTTCTTCCTTGGTTCTATGTGAACAGCCCTGGTTCATAGTGTGCTTTTTTTTTTTTTTCCTTTAAACAGATTGTTAGTCCGAGGCCAGAAAGATATCCCGGTGGTTCGAAAACACACTGACTTATTATTATTTTTTTCTTTCTTTGCCCCATTGAAGCAACTCTTCCCTCCTCCTCTGTTCAGGCTGGGCTCACGTCCCTGCACCACAGGCTCGTGCAAACTTCCCACCCATGCCCTGCATTTCATGGGAAGGAGCATTCAGGAGGTGGACAGCAAGGGTTTTATTCTACTTGACCATCTCCTAAGGAAAAAAAAAAGAAAGAAAGAAAGAAAAGAAAAGAAAAAAGAAAGAGAAAGATGAAGAACAGAAGTTGAGAGAGGCCAGACTAAATGGATATGATCTGAATGCATATTTGTGTTACAACTAATACAACCAGCATCAGAGAGGGGCCAAGATCAAATAAATGGTAAAACCTGACAAAGAGAAGAATAGATGGTATGTGGAGCCATCTGTTTTGGAGGACACCCAAATCTGTCTGAATCTGTGAGGCCAAACTACCAGCTATTCTAAGACGCCCCATTCCAAGAGTGGCCTAATGCGCATCTACACAATCAGTCTCTCTCTCCGTCACTTTGGCTGCAACTTTTTTGTGCAATTAAGTAATTTATTCCTTTCTTCAGCCTCCTGATTCTAATGAATCCGAGCCACAAACAAGCCTCAGTTGCTCCTATTCAAGGAGTCTGATTGCATCTGGCAGTGATTGCTGAAAATCCTGAAGAGGAAACAGGGAAGGGAAGCATATTGTTTGGGGGGGTAATAGGTGAAGACCTGCCTCTCTTGACCTATAATACATTAGTGTCAGTGAACATTTGGCAGCCTTCAGATGATTAGCAATGAAGATGAATCAAGCAAAAAAGAGGTAGAAATCTGCCTCATCTGAATCACCAGAACTGCATACATTTGCATGCTGATTAGCTGTTCTTTTGTCTGTGTTCCTAATTATTATGACACATTATGTCTTCATCATGCAAGATTCTGATCTGTCTTGTTCAAAATGCATGTAGAAAAAAGTGCAGTTTATTGATTCAACATGTAACTTTTATTTTTATGTTTGCTTTAATTAAATACATATTTGATTGCCTTTGACTGCTGTCCTTTTTTTTTTTTTTTGCTCTTATTTATTTCGTCTTGTTGACAAACACACAGGTAACCTTCCTTTATCATTCTCAGATCATTTGGTGCTCGCAGTCTTCCCCCTCTGCCTTCCTCTCTCTCTCTCTCTCTCTCTCTCTCTCTCAGGTGCTCACTTTCATTTTCTTGAAGAGGCAAAAACAAAAGAGGGAAAGAAAACAAAACGGCATCCCCAGTAACACAGCAGAACTCGGGGGGGGGGGTAGGGGGGTGCGCACAGGCTATGCCCAGAGCAGGGAGGGAAAATGGCTTCAACCTTAAGAAGAGCAAACAAACGTTTGTGACTCTGGAGACGGGCTTTCCAGAGGACCACAGGCAGCAGAAGGGGGTTAAAAATAACATGATCCTGCGAGAGACAGAAAGAGACCCTGTGGCATTCCCATTGTCTTCCCACATTATTGATCGCCAGGATTTGTGAACAGGACATGAAAACGCCCGCCTCCCAGGTCAAGCCTCCGTTTTTCCCATATGGCCCGATGATTCCGCTGGAATATCTGCAAAAGAAGGGGAGACTGCTTTCCCGATGGGCTCTGCTTAGGCCCAAGTACCTCCCGCCTCTTTCTCGGAAGTCCAAGTGGTGCAGGATACTTGGCATCTAACTGGGCCAGACCCCAGAGATTCCTCCAGCCCCAAAGCAGCCAGGAAACCAACATTCCCAGGAGCAAGGGGGAGAATCAGGAACTGGACAAGGAATTCTGGGATGAAGGCCTCTAGCTCCCCCACCGACAAAGATGCAAAATGTACCAGCATGTACCTCCAGGCCTGCTGGGGCTACTCCCTCCACACGACTGGGGATTCTTTCAGTAGGGGTGGTGGGGAGAGGTGTGGGCAGAAAGAGAAAGGAAAAGATATTAGCTTCCTGCTGGTTTCAACCACCCCAAGCCCTGATGTCCTTATCACCCTCCACCCAGGGATATGCTAAACAGCTGTAGTTAGCACCAAGCTATTTGGCGAATCCAATCAAGACACTTAGAAAGCAAAAGAGCATCACAGAGGAAGAGCCGGATGCAGGAGTAATTGAGTGCGCTGAGGGTCCATGGATGCTCAGAAAGAAAGCAGGGCCCAACCAAATGCAAATGGCTCCTCACTGAAGAGGCATAATGCCCATTGCTCTTCGCTGCTAATGGGCATGATTGGCTGAAAATGTAATCAACAGCTCTGCCCCCAACATCTATCCCTACAGTGAGGGATGATGGAAATCCATATTCATGAGAAAGCAAACCGGCAATGTTTACTGGGTGCAGAAAGGGGGCAGGGCTGGCCTGGGTCAGACAGAGTTCCTTGGGAGCCATAATGAGGCTGGGAGCAGGGAAACCAGTGCTGTTAGGACCCCCGCCCCAGCCCTCTCTCACAGGCCCTAATATGTACACATGGCTGCTGAACCTGGGACTAAAGAGAACACTCAACGTGGCAAATCCATAATTTACCTAAGCAGAATCTGCCCAGTGACAATGGCCTCCGGATGTCTATGTGAGTGCTGCCATCTCACAGCATCTGGTGTCAAAGCACCCATTCCCTCCCCTCCCTTGCCAGCCCACCCTGTAAGCACGGCACATCTATCCCATACGTAGGAACAGATATGGAGCAAATGGTAACAAAAAGCACAGACCTCTGGAGATCCACTTTGGAATCCCTCCATCATACACTGGGTTGCCTAAGCTAAAAATAAAGGCTATCAGGCATGGGACTGATGGAATGGTGTCTGTATTAGTCTGCCCAGGCTGCCATAACAAAATATTACAGACTAAGTGCGCTAAAAAACAGAAACTTATTTTCTCACCATTTTGGGGACTGAAAGTCCAAGATCAAGGTGCTGGCAGGTTTGGTTTCTCCAAAGGCCTCTCTTCTCAGCTTGAAGATGGCCGCCTCTTTCATGTGTCCTCACGTGGTCTTTCCTCACGTGTGGGCATCCCTGGTTGTCTCTGCATGTCCTAATCTCCATAAGAACACCAGTCAGATTGGATCAGGGCCCCCTCCAATGTTTCATTTTTCCCTAGTTCGTGCTTTAAGGCCCCATCTCCAAAGACAGTCATATTCTAAGGTACCGGGGCTTGTCTTCAATATATGAATTTTGAAGGAACACCCTTCAGCCCAAAATGGTGTCTCCTCAAAATTCAAATGCACCAGAACCTCAGAATGTGATATCATTTGAAAATACAGCCTTTGCAGATATAATTAGTTAAGATGGGGGGTTGCTTGCTTAGAGGGGCCCTAATGCCAGTGACTGATGTTCTTATAAGAGGAGACAAACATACAGACGGGTAGATACACAGAGAGAACGCTGTGGGAGGACAGAGGCAGAAACTGTGGTGATGGCAGTTGTGAACCAAGGAATACCAAGAATTGTTAGCCGACCCCAGGAGCTAAGAAGGGTGAGGAAGCCTTTCTCCCTAGAGCCTTCAGAGGGAGCATGGCCCTGCTGACACCTTCATTTCAGGCTTCAGCCTCCAGAACTATAAGAGAATAAGCTTCTGTTGTTTAAGCCACCTAGTTTGCGGTCATTTGTTGTAAAAGCCATGGGAAACTAACAAAATCATGACAATTGAACCCCACAGAATATCCCAAAGTCTCAATGTCGAATTAGACTATCACTTGGGCCAACCACTTGCTCACCACAAGATGGCCACAGATGCCCCAGTGCAAACTGGTCTTCATTTCTCTTCCCTCCTTGGCCTCCCCAAATTCCCTCTGGTAAAGGAGCCAGTAGCAGGACAAGGTTCAAGAGTATCTACAATGGGCACTTGGGTGGCTCAGTCAGTTAAACGTCTGACTCTTGATCTCAGCTCAGGTCATGATCTTGTGGTTTGTGGGATTGAGCCCCTGTCAGTCAGGCTCTGTGCTGACAGTGTGGGGCCTGCTTGGGATTCTCTCTCTCTCTCTCTCTCTCTCTCTCTCTCAGCCCCTCCTTCTTTCTCTCTCAAAATAAATAAATATTAAAAAAATAAAGAATATCCACAAGCAAGACACCAGATCCTGGTCATCTGATCACCAGCCATCTGAAGTCAGAGCCCAAAGAAATACAAGGAGAGAGTCACGTTCAATGAAGTCAGAAATCCAACTATAAACAACCCAAACAATCTTTTGTCTCTAGGCTGAGGTGTGCCAATCCACAATGACTCTCATGAAATGAGAAAAATAAAGCATTGAGGTTTTATAAAGCTAAAAATGTTTTATGCAAGATATTCCCCCTTTATTCTGAGATCATGTCCTTTTTATATCTTGGATGCTTAAATGTCCTACCTATTATAAAATGATAGCAATAGGGATGGTAAGAATTTTTCTAATGCTCATTCTTAGCAAAATTAAAAGCTGGCAATTCTCTTGACAGGGTCCCCACTGAAAACTAAAAATCCATGACCTGTTGTTACTTCTTCCAAGAAGCCTCTCCACATTCTTCACTCCCTTGGTATTGATGCATGAATCTTGCATTTTTCATTTCTCATTCACATTTGGCTCTAAAATTGTTCTCTGATTTCTTTCCAAAGAGATTGCAAATAGGTCCCTATCTCCCAGAGATAAGGATCATGACTCTTACATTTTCTATTTCTACTTTTACATAGCACAGACCAGCACACTCAACAGATGCCTAGGAAATGCTGAATGAATCAATAAAAGAATATAAAGTTGGTAAAAACCACTCAAGAAGTTATCAATGGGCCCAGGACAAAGCAAGAATTTATAAAGGTATAATAGGAGATTTGATAGCTTCTGAAGTTCCTTCCCACCACAACTGTCTATGGTTCCTTAGTTTCAGGGGGATGAGAAATAGGCCCAAGTCAGCTGAAATGACAATGAAAAAGGGGATACCTATGCCACAGACCCACAGAATTCTGGAAGCTTCCATGCTGAAACTGGCCCAAGATATGAGGCAGCTTGATATATATAGCCAGGATCCAACTGCTTCTCACTACCTTTGCCCAAACCACCTTCATCCTTCACCTACACAAATGCACTAACCCCTACAGTAGTCAGAATAATGGCCTTCTGAAGATGAACACATCCTAATCCCCCCAAATTGTGAAGACCTTACATGGCAAAAAGGACATTACAAATGTGATCAATTTAAGGATCTTGAGACAGAGAGATAATCCTGGATTATACAGATGAGGCCAACTTAATCACATGGGTCCTTATATGGGAAAGAGGAGGGTTGGAGTCAAAGAAGGAAATGGGGCAATGAAAACAGATGTCAGAGAAAGAGAGATGACAATGCTATCCTGGAAAGGAAAGGAAAGAAGCCAAGAGTCCAGAAGTGCAGGCAGTCTTTAGCAGCTGCAAAAGTCAAGGAAATGGACTTTGCTGTACAACCTCCAGAAGGAGCACAGTCTTGCTTACACCTTGATTTTAGGACTCTGGCCTCCTGACCAGTAAAATAATAAATCTGTGTTGTTCTAAGCCACTAAATTTGTGGTAATTTGTTACAGCAGCAATAAGAAACTAATACATCTCCTTATTGGTCTCCCTGCTTCTGCCCTTGTCCTTCTATGGTCTATTTCTGAACATGAGAGCCAGAGAGAGCCTCTTAAAATCCAAATCAGATCTCATCTCCCTCTGCTCAATATCTTTCTACCATACCCTATGTCACAGTAAACTACAAAGTTCCCAGAACCTCCCACAAGGCCCTACCCAACCAGCAGTTATAACTTCTGAGACTTCCTCTTTTCCAGCTCCTCCCACTCACTTCACTCTGGACTTGCTGGCCTCCTTGGGGTTCTTGGCTTCCTCCTGTCTCAGGGCCTTTGTATTTGCTATGCCCTCTGTCTAGAAGGCTCCTTCCCCAGGCATCTAGGAGCTAACTCTGACCTCCTTCGTATCTCTCTCTGCTCAAAGAGCACTTTCTCAGAGAGGCCTTCCTGAGGGCCCTATTTAAAGCTGACACCTCCAAACTGAAACCCCCTTCCACTTTCAGTCTCCTCTCCATACCTGGTATTCTCTATAGCACTCAAACTATCTTGCACACTATATATTCTACTGATCAGCTTGTTTATTTCCCGTCTCCAGTAGAACATGTCCTGTCTTCACTAGGACAAGGATTTTTGTCTGTTTCATCTGCAGTGCCAAAACCGTGCCTGGCACATAGTAGGTGCTCAATAAATATCTGCTAAACAGATGATCGCTCCCTGTAGGAACCTATGAGACAATGTCACCAGTGCTGATAAAATAATCATACTAGTCACAGCCAAGTTACTGAGTACCAGGCACTGCGGCAAGCACTTCACTCAGATCGCAAGAACTCAGATCGCAGAGGCTCTTCCCAGTAGGGCCCTCAAGGGACAAAATTCAAAATGTAGGGTGGAAATTGCTGATTTCTGATTATAGTGCCCAGTGGCTCAGGGCAAAAACAGGAAACTGTTTACTCAGCAAAACTGACATCACCACAAAAACTTTGATAAAATGGAATTTGAGCCCATAGCCCTCCAGCTCTGAAAGTTCCTGACCCATAGTAAGTATGCAGTCAGAATCTGCTAATTAGTGTTTTTTTTTTTTTACAAAAAAAAAAAAAAATCTAATGTCACCTGCCAATATGGAGGGAGATGATACAAGTCAGAAATATGGAAAAATTCATAGAAATACGGGACTTCTGCTCAATAACCCAGCTTTATCGAAGGCCTTCAAGTCCTACCCATCTCCTTATGATAGAGTCCCCAATGTCACAGGTTAGTTAGCTCTAGTATTGTGACTTATAATAAGAAATATATATTTGGTCTTTGGCCCCATTTCTAGCACTGAGCTTTTCCTAAGACAGAAGATAAACATGTGTCTTGTTATGTTAGTGAGGTGACATTTAGAAAGTACCTAAGAATGGGGGCTGGTTTTCAGGAGACCCAGCCACATGACCAGAGGGTTGGAAATTTCAGTCCTATCCCCAGCCTCCAGGGAGGAGAAGGGGCTGGAGGTTGAATCAATCACCAAAGGCCAGTGATTTAATCAACCATGCCTATGTAATGAAGCTTCCATAAAATCTCAAAGGGACATGGGCGCCTGCGTGGCTCAGTCGGTTAAGCATCTGCCTCTTGGTTTCAGCTCAGGTCATGATCTCACAGTTCATGGGTTCCAGTCCTGCATCGGGATCTGTACTGACAATGTAGAGCCTCTTGGGATCCTTTCTCTCTCCCTCTTTTTGCCCCTCCCCTGCTTGCTCCCTCTCAAAATAAATAATAAAATTGACTTTTTAAAAAAAGAATCCCTATTAAAAAAAAAAAAAAGGGACAGGGTTTGGAGAGCTCCCAGGTTGGTGAACACGTGATTGGTGATCTGGGGAGAGTGGGATGCCAGGACGGCATGGAAGTTCTACAGTCTTCCCAAATACGTTGCCCCATGCATGTCTTCCATCCGGATGTTACTTTGTGTCCTTTGTCATATCCCTTTATAATAAACTGATAAATGTAAGCGCATATCTCCCTGAGTTCTGTGAGCCACTCTGGTGAATTAATCAAGTCCAGAGGGGAAGGAGGTCATGGGAGCCTCTGATTTAAGGTAGGTCGGTCAGAAGCACAAGTGAGAAGCTGGGCTTGCACCTGGCCTCTAAAGTCTTGCGGGACTGAGCCCTTAGCCGGTGGAATCCAATGCTGTCTCCTTGTAGATTGTGCCAGAATTGCGTTTAATTGTAGGACGCCACGCTGGTGTCCAAGGACTGCTCGGCAGGATGGGGAAACAGCCCCCATGCACACATTGGAGTTGGTGACCAGAACCCTTTTTAGGAAGCAAGAGTGCAAATGAGAAGCAGAGCAGGGGAAGGGGGCCAGGATGAGACAGGATGGCGGCACCAATAAGGAGGTCTGGAAGATCTCCTCTCCTCCAAGATTCACAGATGGGGAGGAGTCAAGTGAGAGAGTCTTGTCAGGTGGGACAGGGATGCCGGGAGGAGTCGCTGCTTTCTGATTCTCCCCAGGGGTCTCATCTGGGAAAACGTTTTCTGAAGCAACACAAACTGGCCCGTGACTAACTCCACTCACCGACCTGACTATCCCCGAGGGGGAAGAAAAGGGAATCCCCTCTTCGAGGCCACATGACAGGTGGGAATCTTCTTCTATTTGCCATTGTAATCTCAGGAGTCACTCAAGTCAATAAACAAACAAGTGAAAAGATTCAGCGAGGTGTAAAAATAGATTTGCACAGGGCAGACAACTGCGCATTCCATTTATTTACCTCTTCTAACAAACCGATACCTGGGGTGACATTTATTAATAAACGGCATTACCAGGTGCCTGATATGTGGCTCACAGAAATTAATTACCCAGCCCATGGTAAAGCCATAACAAGCCTGCAGTGCTGTAACATTTGTGCTAATTGGAAATGAGATAAGTACTGTGGGTGCAATTTGCATTCAATGCAGTGTATTAATTATCTTCAGTTCTCTTCATGATAAATATACCTGACTGAACCGCTCTCCTAATTTACCGGGTAATAGAGTCATAAGTGGGCTCCCTTAGGTAACCAAGGGAAGGCACTGAGTTGTGGGCAAGATGGATACCCTCTGCTTCTCTGAGTACTTGAGCAAGATTAGCTCGTACGCCGTGAGCGGCCTTGCATCATTCCTAGGAACATGAAGTCAACTTGTTAGACTCACCCAGACTCCCAGCCTCAGGCCCTAATCCTTCCCTCTTCCACTAGAGAGGCTGACTGTTCAGAAGCTCAGAGAGTGATAGAAAACATGACGTTAGAAGGGATATATTTTAATCCATCTGACAACTCTCCTGCACACGGAATATTATTAACTCTGCAAGGAAGGGCCTTTTGCTATTCACTGCTCCCATACGAATTCAAAATTGTTTGCATTTGGTTCTGAGTGGGTATGCGTTGAAATGTGTGGTCAGGAAAACACAGCCTTAAAGATGTGGGGCAGTGCCACAGATCAGTGCTTGGGGATGATGGCTTGGAGAAAGGGCTCAAATGACAAACAAACCCAAACTGGGATGTACGGCCGTCACTTAGTACCAACCAACAAGGAAGGCCTGCCTTTCAAGAGGGAAGGAGGAGAAAGACACATCCGGTTATCATGAACCGAAGCTCCCCAACTGTCCGTGGCCGGCACATCTGCAAAGCTTCGGCCTCCCTTTGGACTCGCAACGTGTACCTCTGGCCTCCGTGTGTTGAGCAGCATGTAATGAGGGACAGGTGACAGTTGATAACAACAATAACACTTTTTTTTTTTTTGGTGTTATTTTATTTTTGTTTGTTTTATCATGATTTTATTTTATTTTATATATATGAAATTTATTGACAAATTGGTTTCCATACAACACCCAGTGCTCATCCCAAAAGGTGCCCTCCTCAATACCCATCACCCACCCTCCCCTCCCTCCCACCCCCCATCAACCCTCAGTTTGTTCTCAGTTTTTAACAGTCTCTTATGCTTTGGCTCTCTCCCACTCTAACCTCTTTTTTTTTTTTTCCTTCCCCTCCCCCATGGGTTCCTGTTAAGTTTCTCAGGATCCACATAAGAGTGAAACCATATGGTATCTGTCTTTCTCTGTATGGCTTATTTCACTTAGCATTACACTCTCCAGTTCCATCCACGTTGCTACAAAAGGCCATATACGTGGCAATGACAATAACACTTTTTGAGAATTGAGAGCTTACCGTGGGTCGGGCACCAAGCTCAGAACTTAGCATATAACATTTAAATTTGTGCTCTTTAGAAGCTCTCCTAATCCGTCCCCTCCTACCTCCTACTCCCCACCACACACACAGTAACTCTCCATGAGAGCCCCTGCTTGCTTCCTGTAGGGCACTGTCCCAAACTTTAATCAGCTTGGTCACGTGTTTACCCGCCTCCTCCCTGATTAGTGTACAGGCTCCTGAGGATAAATCCCCAGCCTGTCTTCTTCACCCCTATTTTGTGACCAGCACAGTGATCACTCAGTAAATACCTGTGAATGAATGCAAACTTGTCATAATATTGCCCTAACCTAAGCAGACCAAAACTCAATTATGACCCAGTCCAAGCAGTGCATAACACATGTTCTCAAATTAATAAATTTATAAGGGTGTCCCAGCCCCATCCACAGCACTCAAAGAGGCCAGGAATCCTGTGTGGGAAGGGCCAGTAGCATCCAGAATGCCTACCGTGAAATCAACTTGCTGCCAGGAAGGCTCCAACCTCATTCTAAGTTTTCTCATAGTCCATGGGAAGAGGAAGACACAGCTGTAAATATCCATGATGTGAAACAAACCAGCAGCCCAAGGGAAACAACAGCTATTTCTAATACTCACGTTGGAAAGAAATTTCTTTTGAGGACAGAGAAGATGCTGCTCACTGTCCCATCACACTCTGGTAGTCAGGAAACTGCAGCTGAATTAGATAATAGCACCCTTCAGGCCAACATGGTCCATAAGGGTACGGGCATGGCAACAAGAGCCTGGCTGGACTTCAGCCCCCGCTCAGCCCTCCTCAGGCAGGAACCCCTGTACAGGTTACAACCTGCAGAATGCCTGCTGAGGAGATGCCCGTGATGGTCTCCTTCTAAAACTCCTCAGTGCAATCTGGCATGTTAATTACACGTAAACAAACAAACAAACAAGGGGAAAACATATAATCTGATAAAACCATCCCTATAGAGGCCTTTGGAATGTGATCCTGGTCTCCCCAGCTGTCAATCCCCTGGTAGATGTTATCATATTTAGGGCAACTCTGCTAGGTTATGCCTTAGTAGGACCAATGACAGTGATTGCTACGTTTCTCCTAAGAGAGGAGTGGCGGATTTTGATATTAGCTAAATGAGCATACTCTCCATTCTGGTTAAAAAGAACTGAACTCTTGCAATCCCAATCAAAATAACACCAGCATTTTTCACAGAGCTAGAAAAAACAATTCTAAAATTTGCATTGAATGAGAAAAGACCCTGAATAGCCAAGGTAATGCTGAAAAAGAAAACCGAAGCTGGAGGAATCACAATTCTGGATTTCAAGATGTATTACAAAGCTGTGATCATCAAGACAGTATAATAGTGGCACAATGGAACAGAATAGAAAACCCAGAAATGGACCCACAAACGTATGGCCAACTAATCTTTGACAAAGCAGGAAAGAATATCCAATGGAATAAAGACAGTCTCTTCAGCAAGTGGTGCTGAGAAAACTGGACAGGAACATGCAGAAGAATGAACCTGGACCACTTTCTTACAACATAAAAACAAACAAACAAAAAAACTTAAAATGGATAAAAGACATAAATGTGAGACAGGAAACCATCAAAATCCTAGAGGAGAAAACAGGCAACAACCTCTTTGACATTGGCTGCAGCAACTTCTTACTTGACATGTCTCCAGAGGCAAAGGAAACAAAAGCAAAAGGGAACTATTGAAACCTCATCAAGATAAAAAGCATACGCACAGTGAAGGAAACAATCAGCAAAACTAAAAGGCAACAGACAGAATGGGAGAAGATATTTGTAAATGGCATATCAGATAAAGGGTTAGTATCCAAAATCTATAAAGAACTTATCAAACTCAACACCCAAAAACAAATAATCCAGTGAAGAAATAGGCAAGACATGAATAAACACTTTTCCACAGAAGACATCCACATCCAGATGACTAACAGACACATGAAAAGATACTCAACATCACTCATCATCAGGGAAATACAAATCAAAACCACACCTGTCAGAATGGCTAAAATTAACAACTCAGGAAACAACAGATGTTGGTGAAGATGCAGAGAAAGGGGAACCCTTCTGCACTGCTGGTGGGAAGGCAAGCTGGTTCAGCCATTCTGGAAAACAGCATGGAGATTCCTCAAAAAATTAAAAATAGAAATACTCTACTGCCCAGCAATTGCACTGCTAGGTATTTATCCAAAGGATACA
Organism: Lynx canadensis; assembly: GCF_007474595.2. Classification (NCBI taxonomy): domain Eukaryota; kingdom Metazoa; phylum Chordata; class Mammalia; order Carnivora; family Felidae; genus Lynx; species Lynx canadensis. Next base: position 30,082,563 of record NC_044319.2, read on the forward strand.
AAAATGCTGATTCAAAGGGGGCACATGCATCCCAACGTTCATAGCAGTGCTATTGACAATAGCCAAGTATGGAAAGAGTACTTCCATACTTCCAAGTATGGATAGAGTCCAAATGTCCATCAACTGACGAATGGATAAAGAAGATGTGGTGTGTGTGTGTGTGTGTGTGTGTGTGTGTGTGTGTATATATATATATATATATATATATATGTATATGTATATATGTGTGTGTGTGTATATATATATACACAACGGAATATCACTTGGCGATCAGAAAGAATGAAATCTTGCCATTTGTGACAACATGGATGGAACTAGAGTCTATTATGCTAAGTGAAATAAGTCAGTCAGAGAAAGACAAATATCATATGATTTCACTCATATGTGTAATTTAAGAAACAAAACAGATGAACACAGGGGACGGGAAGCAAAAGTAATATAAAAACAGAGAGGGAGGCAAACCATAAGAGACTCTTAAATACAGAGAACAAACTGAAGGATTCTGGTGAGGTGTTGGGTGGGGGGAAGGGCCAGATGGGTGATGAGCATTAAGGAGGGCACTTGTTGGGATGAGCACTGGGTGTCATAGGTAAGAAATGAATCGCTAAATCCTACTCCTGAAATCATTATTGCACTATATGTTAACTAGCTTTGATTAAAAAAAAAGAACTAAACTCTTATATGCCACTTCTTTCCTGTTAACCGACTAAATGTTTGTGTCACCCCAAATTCATATTTTGAAGCCCCAACCCCCCCATGTGACTGTATTTGGAGGAAGAGTCATCATGAAGGCAATTAAGGTTAAATGTAGCCATAAGGGCAGGGTCATGATATGATAGGATTTGTGTCCTTATTAGAAGACACAACATCTCTCTCCACCATGTGAACACACAGTGAAGATGGAGGTCAGTCTACAAACCAATAAAGAGGCCTCAGAATAAAACTTACCTTGCCAACACCTTGAATTTGGACTGCCAGCCTCTAGAAATGTGAGAAATAAATGTCTGTCATTTAAGCCACTCAGTCTGCGGTATTTTGTCATGGTGTCCCAAGCTAAGACATTGCCCTTAACATCAAGGATATTTAGCTGCCCTGGGAATTGGGCAAATACAAAAGAAGAGTGCGCAATAGGATGGGGAAGACTAGGGCTAGAGAGAGAAGACAAGAAATCAGTCACAGAACGCTTTCTTCACAGAGTTATGCCCATTATTTACATTTATACGTATCGTTACTCATATCGCAATATAATATATTCTCAACAGCGTCACCAGATTGGTCCTCTGGAAACAATCAGATCTTATCACTCCTCTCAAAAGGTCAAAACTTGCCAATGGCTCCATCTCCCGCAGGATAAACTCCCCAGTGCACACCGGGTCCTACAAGGCCCCCCTGAGCTGACTTAGGGGTCTCCTCTGATCTCACCCCCCAGTATCCTCCCCTTGGAAGGGGAGTTAGCCATGCTAACTTCCTGCAGCTTCTCAGACATCGCCATGCACAAATCTAGCCCACGGCCTTTGCATTTGCTGCTTCTTATTCCCTAAGGCTCTTTCCTCGCTTCCTTTCTGTCTACTCCAATATGACACGATTGGTGAGGCCTTCCCTAATCATTGTATCAAAAATAACAACCCCCAACCCCAACCCCCATCCCTCCACCAGCACCCCCACACACACACTGCATGCCTTACCTACCTTATCCTGCTTAATTTTCTCAGGAGTGATTCTTAGAATCACTATTATTAATTTGACATACCATTTGCTTATTAATTTGTTAATTGCCACTCTCTGCCTAAAACAAAAGCTAATCCTAGGCAGGCAGGAAATTGTTTATTCTCTCCTATATTCCAAGCAGTTTCAACGGTGCCTGGCATGGAATAGACCCTCAATAACTATTTCTTAAGTGAATGAAAGACATAAATGATTATTATAAGGTAGCAGGTAATAATAACTAAACTTATTGAGTGATTAGCTAAGCTTTTTATAAACATTCTATGTGCATATGCTGGGAACAGAGCTAAACACTTTACATACCAGGAAAAGCTGTTTAAACCATTATCTCATTTAGTCCTTACAATAACCATTTGGGGTAGGTGTTATTATTCCCATTTTACTTCCCCTGAGTAAGTCATCTGCACAACTTACAGGTATGCAAGGAGTGCAGTTAGTCAGGATTTGAACACAGGTCTGCCTGATGTCAAAGCCCATGCTCTTAATGACTCTCCACATCTACTGATAGGATCCAGAAAGAGTAGAGAAATCAGATATCTGTAAATTAAATCTCAGCTGAAATGCAGCAGGAGTATTTACTATTCAAAGGGAACTTGCAGTGAATTCCAAGTTGTATATTTTTTATTAAAAAAATTTTTAATGTTTATTTATTTTTGAGACAGGGAGAGAAAGGGGGGAGGGGAAGAGAGAGAGACTGAGACAGAATCTGAAGCAGCCTCTGAGCTGTCAGCGCAAAGCCCGATGCAGCATGGGGTTCAAACCCACAAACTGTGAGATCATTACCTGAGCCGAAGTCAGACACTCAACCGACTGAGCCACCCTCACACCCCCCAAGTTGTACATTTTAAAAAACAAATAATTCCTTTTATGAAATATCCCTCTAATGTATCTATTTTTACAAACTATAACAGCTCTATCGTAAACCAGGGCAGACCCCTGATTCAAAAAAACATTTTTATTCAGCTTTGCAGTGTAACATGTGGCATTTTTGCCAAAAAAGTGACCTTCCTACTCAGGTGTTGCCCGTGCTAGTAGTGACAAGACTAGACTGGAATGGACTGGTGGCCCTCAAATCACATGAATGGACAGAGTGGGGAAGGAGTCACCCATCACAAGTTTGCCAAGGAGCCCACTGGGGACTAAACTTTTTGCAAAAAGATGCAGAAAGAACTCACAGGATGTTGAAAGGATCAAAAAGAGGATTTTTTGTTATTGTTAGAAAATTATCACCATTCTTTTCCTGTAAATATAAGCAGAAAATCAAGTTTTCCCCAGGCACCTCACCATTCTACACTTCATTTAAAATCATTGTGATTGAAAGCACAGAAGAGCATAAGGATGTACCGACTTCATTGATTCTCCTGGTTAAACTGCTGGGCTCAAGTAGTAATTATGTACAGTGCATTTTTAAGATATGTATATGCTTGTCCCCATTTTCAAATGAGGAAACATGGCATTCAGGGGTCAGGTGAGTGGACGGAGCATGGGGAGGGCTTCAAGCCATTCCATCCAAATCTGGGCTGAATTCAAGTAGCACTCAGAATTGAGTCTTTTAAAAACTGCTCCTATTCTACAGGGCACATTTCATGCTATCCAAAAAAAATTTTTTTTGCTCAACTAAATGCCGTATCATTCTGCTTACCTCATTTGGGACAATTCATATGGCACAAGTATCATTCAATGGGCCTATATTCTCCCAAAGTATATTCCATTGCTGTTAACGGAGGCAACTTGGAGCAGAAAAATTCCCTGTGGTCAAAAAAACTAGTGAAGATAAGTATGATTTAAGCGAGATACTTTATAGCAAGATTTCTCTGAGCCTTTAATATGCTAATCAGCATCTTAAGTCAGGGACATAGATACAGTGTTTCTCTAATGCGTTTGACAATAAGACCCTCATTTCAATAAGAACCTAAGGATTCCTGTTCCCTATTCAAGGTTTTAGGAAACACTGCTTAAGGGGGTACATCAAACACTCTAGGTTTCAAGAAGGTTACAATTTCCTTGAGGGAGTTAAGCTGTGTCCCCTAGAAAGATATGTTGAAGTCCTGGTCCCTGTTATCTGTGGATGTGACCCTATTTGGAAATAGGGCCTTTAGAGATGAAATCAAGTTCAGATGCTGCCGTTAGGGTGGGCTCTCATCCAATTTAACTAGTATCTTTATAAAAAGAATGCAGTGTGAAAATACAGAAGCACAAGGAGGAGATGCATGAAGACAGAGGCAGAGATGGGAGTTATGTTGCCATAAAACAAGGGATCCTGGAACCACCAGAAGCTGGAAGAGGCAAGGAAGGATCTTCTCCTAGAAGCTTCAGTGGGAGCATGGCCCTGCCAACTCCTTGACTTCAGACTGTCAACCTCCGCTCTGAAAACTATAGAACACTAGGAGGAGCCAAGATGGCGGAACAGCACGGAAGTTTTTTGTGTGTGTCTCACATCCATGAAATACTGCCACGCCAGCACTAAACCATCCTGCACACCTAGAAAACTGATTGAAGGATTAACACAACAATCTGCACAACCTGAACCACAGAACTCAGCAGGTACGCGGTGCAGAGTGGTGAACTGGGGGAGAGATAACCTGCGGAGGGCAGGGAGCCGTTTTTGCATGCAGAGAGAGGATGGAGACGGGGCAAGGGGTGGGGGGAGAATATGGGAAAAGCACTCCCCCCTCCCCCCCGCCAAAAGTTGCTGGAGACAATGTGGAAAGGTGGAAACAGCTGCAGGGACTGAACTAAAAAGGGAGAATGGAGAAAGGAGAGGGCTTAAATTCCATTAAGACTCTATAAACGGGAGTGCAGAGTCTGAAACTCTGCAGCACAATACCTGATGGTGCTCTGCTGGGAAGGGTGAATCCCCAGGAGTAGAGTGAAGTCCAGGGTTCTTCAGACCACAGGGGAGAGGTGGTTCCCCTGCTGGGAGAACATCTGATAGAGGCTGTATAGCTCCCACCAAAGCAACGACCCCAGCAGACCCCAGAGAACAACCACATTCGCTGGTGCTGGAACAAGGTTGTTGGGGGTGAAGCCTGGTGCCAGATGCGTGTTGTGATTTGCCATAATCCCTGAAATTCTGCTGCTACACGACTGCGTGAACTTTCTCTGGGGCGGGCTGCTGCAGTCTCTGGAAAACGGCAGCAGCAAAGTCCTGCGAACGTTCCTGGGTGCAGCCGACATTCGACCATTGCTCGGTGAGACCCTCCTGCAGAGGGGCAGAACGGGTCAAAGCCGCAGTCCTTCAGAAGTAAAAGTCGGGAAAAACAGCCGCATCTGAGACAAAACTCGGGAGGGAGGTGCTGCCTGGGGCTTGGTCACGGACAGTGTAAAAGTAGGGAGTGGACAGAAACCAAAGACAAAGGACGGGTGCGCGACTGCTGGTCAGAGAGAACAGAGTTCTGATACTAGAGACTAGGTAGCTGGGTGACGCCATTGTCACCGTTCCTGTGCATGCACACACATACACACACGAACGAGCGCCCCGACAATCCACCCCAGTAAGCTAATTGGCGCCATCTAGTGGAGAACGGAGTCATTACACTAAGCCCCGCCCAACTGGGCCAACCTCCGTCTTCAGGAACACAAGTCTCTCTGCCTGCTTACTTTATGGACTATAAAGCGCTTCATAGTTTGACTTCTAGGGGAAAATGAAGTAATTTCAATCAGATTTCAGTCTGTTCACTGGTCCATCTATTCAATTTTCTCCTCTTTTTTTTTCTTTTTCTTTTTTTTTCTATTTTTCATTTCTTTCCTTTTTCTTGAATACAGAAAGAGAAAAGTTATTTTTATTTTCAATTTTTATTAAAAATATTTTTCTTTAATTTTTTTCTACTGTGTTTTTTACTTTTGTGTAATTTTTTTCAAATTCTATTTTACTTTAATCATTTCATTTTATTCTATTTCAGTGTATTCATTTTTTCAAATTTTCAAACGATTTCCTTTTTTTTCTTTCCCCTTTTTTCTCTAATCTATGAAGCCCCTCTCAAGGGGCTTGTCTGGCCCCAGACCAAAACAACCTAGGATCTAGCATCATTTATTTGATTTGTGTGCGTGTGTGTGTGTTGTTTTTAATTTTTTAATTTTAATTTTTTAATTTTAATTTTTTAATTCTTTTTACCTCATTAATTCCTTTTCTCCCTTCAAAATGACAAAAAAAAAGAATCCACCCCAAAAGAAAGAGCAGGAAGAAACAACAGCCAGGGACTTAATCAACACAGATACAAGCAAGATGTCTGAACCAGAATTTAGAATCACGATAATAAGAATACTGGCTGGAGTCAAAAATAGTTTAGAATCCCTTTCTGTGGAGATAAAAGAAGTAAAATCTAGCCATGATGAAATTTAAAAAATGCTATAACTGAGCTGCAATCTCAAATGGATGCCACAGTGGCAAGGATGGGTGAGGCAGAGCAAAGAATTAGCAATATAGAGGACAAACCTACGGAGAAAAAAATGGAGCAGGAGAAAAAAAAAGGGAGACTAAGGCAAAAGAGCATGATTTAAGAATTAGAGAAATCAGTGACTCAATAAAAAGGAACAACATCAGAATCACAGGGAGCCCAGAAGATGAAGAGAGAGAAAAGGGGTAGAAGGGCTATGTGAACAAATCATAGCAGAAAACTTTCCCAGGTCCAGGAAGCACAGAGGCCTCCCATTAGATTCAACAAAAACCAACCATCAACAAGCATATCATAGTCAAATTTACAAAGTACTCAGTCAAGAAAAGAATCATGAAATCAGTAAGGGAAAAAAAAAAGCCCTTAACCTACAAGGGAAGACAGATCAGGTTTGCAGCAGACCTATGCACAGAAACTTGGCAGGCCAGAAAGGAGTGGCAAGATATATTCAATGTGCTGAATTGGAAAAATATGCAGCCAAGAATTCTTTTTCCAGCAAGGCTGTCATTTGAAATAGAAGGAGAGGTTAAAAGTTTCCCAGACAAACAAAAATTAAAGGACTTTGTGACCACTAAACCAGCTCTGCAAGAAATTTTAAGGGGGACTCTCTGAGGGGAGAAAAGATGAAAATAAATAAACAAATAAATAAAGACCAAAAGCAACAAAGACTAGAAAGGACCAGAGGACACCACCAGAAACTCCAACTCTACAGGCAACATAATGGCAATAAATTCATATCTTTCAGTACTTACTCTAAACGTCAATGGACTAAATGCTGCAATCAAAAGACTTAGGGTAACAGAATGGACAAGAAAACAAGATCCATCTATATGCTGTTTACGAGAGACCCACTGTAGAACTAAAGACACCTTCAGATTGAAAGTAAGGGGAGAACCATCTATCATGCTAATGGTCAACAAAAGAAAGCCAGAGTAGCCATACTTATATGAGACAATGAAAACCATAGAACAACTTATGAAAGAAATTCAAGAGGACACAAAGAAATGGGGAAAAAAATTCCATACTTATGGATTGGAAGAACAAACATTGTTAAAATATCTATAGTACCCAAAGCAATCTACACATTTAATATGATCCCTATCAAAATACCACCAGCATTTTTCACAGAACTAAAATAAACAATCTTAAAACTTGTATGGAACTGCAAAAGACCTCAAATAGCCAAAGCAATCTTGAAAAAGAAAAGTAAAGGTGGAGGCATGATTCTGGATTTCAAGCTATATTACAAAGCTGTAGTCACCAAGACAGTGTGGTACTGGCACAGAAACAGAACAGAATAGAAAACCCAGAAATGGACCCACAAACATATGGCCAACTCATCTTCGACAAAGCAGGAAAGAATATCCAATGGAAAGAAGACAGTCTCTTCAACAAATGGTGTTGGGAAAACTGGACAGCAACATGCAGAAAAGATGTAACTGGACCACCTTCTTACACCATGCACACACACACAAGAAAAAACTCGAAATGGATGAAAGACCTCAATGTGAAACGGGAAACCATCAAAATCCTAGAGGAGAACACAGGCAGCAACCTCTTTGACCTCAGCTGCAACAACTTCTTACTAGACACGTCACTGAAGGCAAGGGAAACAAATGCAAACATGAACTATTGGGACCTCATCAAGATAAAAAGTTTCTGCACAGCAAAGGAAACAATCAGCAAAACTAAAAGGTAGCTGACAGAATGGGAAAAGATATTGGCAAATGACACATCAGATAAGGGGTTAGTATCTAAAATCTATAAACAACTTATCAAGCTCAGACTGTCAGCCTCCAGAATAAATGTCTATTGTTGTAGTCCACCCAGTTTATGTTACTTTGTTAAGGCAGTCCTAGGAAAGTAACACAGGCACGGGGATACCCGGCTACAAAATGGAGACTAAATACCAACACAACTAGAGGCAAGGATGGAAGCAGACAGTCAGGAGTATACAAAAGGGATTACAGACAACAAAGAAGCAGGGCTTCGGGGGTGCCTGGGTGGCACTGTGGGTTGAATGTCTGACTTCGGCTCAGGTCATGATCTCACAGCTTGTGGGTTTGAGCCCTGTGTTGGGCTCTCTGCTATTACCACAGAGCCTGCTTTAGATCCTCTGTCTCCCTCTCTGCATCTCCCTGGCTCTCTCTCTCTCTCTCCTTCTCTCTCTCTCTCAATAATAGAAAATAAACATTAAAAAAAAAAGCAGGGCTTGAGAAGAGGAGAGCTCTCTGGTGGCTGGGGTGGTCAGAGATGGCTTCCAGGAGGAGGGGGGTAGTGTGGTGGAGTAAACACACAGATCTCCTGGATTACAGGGAAATTCACACACACTCGCACGCATGCACACACCACACACACACACACACACACACACGCCCATCTGCCTTAAAGACATCATGTAAAACCCAATAATCTCTCGTAGACATCCCAACTGAGTTTTAGAAAATATATACAATTTCCATTTTCGTGAGCTTTGAATTTCTAGGTCAGCTTGCATGTCATGAAAAGAATAGCTAAATAAGAACACCTAAACAATTAATAATTCTAGATCAAACCAGTCATACAACCATCTCATTTCAACGGGAAGACCCAGAATAGGAAAAATAGCTCTGAAACTTTAAAGTAAAAAATCTCCATCGAATAAAATAGCAGGGAAGGTTTGCATGGGGGAAGGGACAGGAATCATGAGAACCTTAACTTTTAGCATGAAATGCATCTGTTAAATAGACCTACTAATGGTGTTATTGTAGCTAAAAACAGCGACTTGAAAATGTTGTGCACATTATTACTGTCATTATCCACCAACTGTAAGAATGCTATGTTAAAACTAACTCAAAACACCTCGAGAAAGGTAATTGCTACTAATGGATCTGAAGTGTGCAAAATTGGACATCATTACCCTGTCCTCACATTGTGGGGCTGGGGAAGTTAGTAGGCTCACTCATCTTACTATCAGGACCGAGGTTTGCGGAGAGGGCCGGGCTCCCTTTCACTGTGCAGCGTGAGGGAAATTCCATACTGCGGAACTGGATGGGCAAGGGTTCACAGGGCAAAGCCCAGGGCAGTAGACCCTCCAAACTTTCCCAAGTGGTCAGGGGGAGGGGACTGTAGCTACAAGAGAATCTTCCTGCTCTGAAGCTCTTCTGGGTGCCAGTTTGTCAGACCAATCGCCTCCCGAAGGAGCTAAGTATTGCTGACCCTGAGATTTAGGGGAATAACCCAGAATCGAGGGTGGTAAAAGCCAACCGGGTCACCATAAGGCATCGACATCCGCTGAGAAGAGGGCCACCCGGTGGCCCCAGGGGATGTAGCTGTTCAGCTGGCCTGGGGGCTACCTCCTGGCCTCCCTGGGTGTGTAGAGTCACACTCGTCCCCGAGTTTGCCCTACTGTCCCCAACTGCAATGACTACTTTTACTCTATGCTGTGTTCCCCATCACCTCACCCCACGTGTCCCCCAAATATCTCTTCTCCAGTGCTGGTAATAATACTTTTTTAAAAAAAAACCCACATTGTCCTTAAATGTTTCCCGAACTTTCAAAACTAATGCTCCCAAACAGCACATGTACCTTTACATGACAGAGCCCCTCTCCTGCCCCGATCCCCCAGCATACCTCCAGCCCCACGCCCATCAGGAAAAAAAAAATCCAAGAGAGTGGATTTCGACCAGCAATTTCAACCTCTTTTCTCACTACTGACAACCTCAGGGGAATTTCCCTCCTTCCTTCTGGCCAAAACACGGGAATACAAATGAAGGGCCAAATGCCCAGAAACTGCATAAGTAATCTCTGACCAAGAGAGAGCTGCCTAAATTCTAAATTTGTGTGTGGGGGGGGGGAGGGAGGAGTCCTTCATCCACATAAGAAATTTCTTCCCACCCCCAATGGCCCTGGCTGAGCAAGACTCCCAGTGCCCTTGCAAGCCTGTCATCTGGAAGCTGTGACGTCTTTGCCCCCAGTCGAATCACTGAGACAGAATGAGAAGTGGGGCCTGGACGGCCTTTGGTTCTCCTCGGGACCTTGATGAAGAACACAGGAGTGATGCTTGGGACACATAAATCACCGCAGGACAAAATCCTGTTGGGGAAAAGCAACGTGGCAAAACATTCGGACTTTTAAAACAGTTTCCTTACCGGACGCCCCAATATAGATCATTTAAATTATTCATTTTATCATTCATGCTATTTATTTGTTTGTTCAAGAATTACTTCTTTAGGGGCACCTTGGTGGCTCAGTCAGTTAGGCTTCTGACTCGCGGTTTCAGCTCAGGTCATGATCTCCTGTTTCATGGGTTAGAGTTGTTGTTAGGCTCTGTCTGCACTGGCAGTGCGGAGCCTGCTTGGGATTCCCTTTCTCTCCCTCTCTTTCTGCCCCTCCCCTGATTATTCCCTCTCTCTCTCTCTCTCTCTCTCACACACACACACACAAAATAAATAAACTTTTAAAAAAAGAATTATTTAGCATTTGTTAATGGCATTAGTTTTCTAATTGTACTTGCCAACAAACAAAAGTGATACAAATGCCTGATGAATAACTGAAAACCCACAATGAATACAGAACTTCTAATCTGATGTGGGAAGGCAGATAATAAACATATAAATATATAGGCCAGGTCTTGATCATTTTTCTTATTAAGAAAAATTTAGTAGGAAGGGATGATAAGGTGAAGTGCTCTTTTAAATAGGTTCTCGGGATGTGCGAAAGGAACAGAAAGGGAATATCTCTGGGACAGCCTTCCAGGCAGCAGGAGGGAGTAAAACCTGGAGCAGGGAGGGGCGCCTGGGTGGCTCAGTTGGTTAAGCTTTAGCTCTGACGTCAGCTCAGGTCATGATCTTGAGCCCCGCATCAGCACTCGGTGCTGACAGCTCAGAACCTGGAGGCTGCTTGGGATTCTGTGTCTCCACCCCCCCCCCTGCTGCTCCCCCACTCATTCTCTCTCTCTCTCTCTCTCTCTCTAAAAAATAAATAAATAATTTTTTTAATTAAAAAAAAAAAAAGCCCTGGAGCAGAGGGCTTTCATAGGGATTTGAAGAGCTCCCAAGAGTCCTGGGAGCACAGTGCAGGAGGAGAGGTACCAGGAGCAAGACTTGGCTGGGCCTGACAATCTCAGGGAGGCTTTGGGATTTTATCCTGATGGGGAAGAGAAGCCTCTGGAAGGTTTGAGAGAGGAGGGATAAGGCTGGGAAGAGGTGAGAGGGGCAGCCCAGCGAGAGAGCTGTTGCAGCAATCCGTGGGAGGGAAAGGGGAGTTGGGGGCAAGGGGATGCCAAGAAGCTGTTGGATTATTCTGGGACCATTTGGAAGAGGGGCCAATTGGATTTGCTCATGGGTGGGACGTGGGGAGTCAAACTCTCGTGGGAGTGACTGGAAGAACTGGTGAAGTAGGCGGGTCCAAGTTTGGCCTGCTCATCACCTGTAGTGGGCCTTTGCCCTCCTTCACCTCTCTGGCTTTTCATCTCTAAGGTGATGGACTAAAGAATTCTGAAGTTCCTACATACTTGATGTTTTTCACTTCATTTCTGGCATGTAGTAAGAGTATAAAGCAGATCATTTTCTAAGTACTCAGGTATTACATCAGTGTTCTTAGGGTTCATGTAATCCTCTTTTCAAAGACCTATATTGTCATCATCCATTTCAATTGTCTCTTCTTCAATTTTTAATTAATTCAGCTATGTCTGATGTCCATTGCCAAAGGCTTTGGGACTTTGAGGACTAGAGGAGTCCTCTGTATCACTACCAACTTCAGGAAAACTTGGATCTTCTGCAAGATTTCCAATTTCATTTTGCATTCTGTTTATATTTTATTTGATTTTGTGTTGTCAAATGTTTCCCATACCCTGAAATTAGAGAAGGATTGAAAGCCAAAAATGTTAAATATATTGACCCAATGGGCAGGGTTAAACTCCAGGGTTAAACAGGGAAGGGTGTCTGAGTGGAGACTGACTTCATAAGTGGTCCCATTATTACCGAGGTTTTTCTTGTTAGAATGACTTTTCCTTCCATATGCAACCAGACTCAGAAAATGAATCCTCAGAGACCAAAAGGATCCCTACACCAATGAAACAGCTTCAAAACGTTTCTCATAATGGGTCTGAAATGTCTGCTACCAGATAGGCCTCAGTTCCTATCTGTTTGATATATCATTATAATCATTAGTACTAAATATTCAGTGGATCCTAACAGAGAAAATATTTGGGAAAACCTGTTCCTATGTTTATCATATTTTTTATACAGACATAGAGATAGTGAAGAAGAAAAATGTGGAACAACATATCTCCCGTTTTTCTTTAGAAGTAAATTCATTTCTATTCATTCTTTTTTAATTTTGGCGATAGCCCGATGTCATGACACAGCCTGCTACCACTCCGTGCTTGACTTGCTGCCCACGGCAAACCATGAGGAGGTCCCCAGCCCGTGCTGGGCTCTCAGGGATGAGAGAGGTTGGAGGAGCCAAGAGAAGCATGCTGATGAGAACAAAGGGTGACAAGAGACCAGTGAAGTGACTGAACTGGTCCTGCTGAGGCTCTCTTTGTGTCATTTACCATTTCACTTGAGTTTCATGGTACAGATTCTATGGAGAAGCCATCCCAGAGCCCCGGCCAAGAATGAGCCTCAGTTAGGGATCCTGCTGGTCTTTATAACACTTCTTTTTTTTTTTTTTAATTTTTTTTTAATGTTTATTTATGAGAGAGAGACAGAGTGTGAGCAGAGGGGCAGAGAGAGAGGGAGACCCAGAATCCAAAGCAGGCTCCAAGCTCTGAGCTGTTAGCACAGAGCTTGACATGGGGCTCAACTCATGAACCGTGAGACCATGACCTGAGCCGAGTCGGACACTGAACGTACTGAGCCACCGAGGTGCCCCTCTTTATATCACTTCTGATGAAGCAATTAAAAAGGAAAAGTGGCATTCCTCCTGCTCCGTCCTGGGTGGACTTAAAAAGATATAGAGGAACGGGAGGAGGGGAATTAATAGCATTCCCATTTACTAGTTTAAGCTTTTTAAGAAGATAGAGAATTTGGTGTATAGGAGGAAAAATCTGGGACCTAATAAGAATAAGCAAAGTCTTACAGCAGTCAGAGGAATGAGCTAGGGGAAGAGAAACAAAGGAGGAGATGGTACCCCAATAACACCTTTAGTTTCCTTGAAAACACAAGTTCTGGGGATGACTCATATGGTAAGTACTGCAGGACTCATCGAGACTAGAGGGGAAAACAATTCAAAACCTACCTACATCCTTGGGGCGCCTGGGTGGCGCAGTCGGTTAAGCGTCCGACTTCAGCCAGGTCACGATCTCGCGGTCCGTGAGTTCGAGCCCCGCGTCAGGCTCTGGGCTGATGGCTCGGAGCCTGGAGCCTGTTTCCGATTCTGTGTCTCCCTCTCTCTCTGCCACTCCCCCGTTCATGCTCTGTCTTGCTCTGTCCCAAAAATAAATAAAAAACGTTGAAAAAAAAATTAAAAAAATAAAAAAATAAAAAAACCTACATCCTTCTTATGAGAGTGCATGTGAGAGATAGCCAGTTAGCAATTATTTCTATTGCTTGAATTAATCTGGCACTAATTAAACAGTCACATTAGGTCACAGACGGAAATAGAAAGAAACTAATGTGCCCCCACTCCCGTGCCCACCGCACCTACGCATGCCTACCTGCACAGGCACACAGGCACACAGGCAAGTACCCCCTGATAGACATCACTAAATGATATTGATAATATGAGTTCCACGTGAGCTGCAAGCATCAGCACTTGGTACAGTGCCTACCGCATCGTATGTGCTTTGTCAGTATCTGTTGAATGAATGAATCACTGCACTGTCCCCCACTGAGCCTAGATGCTTCCTTAGAGTCTTGCTCAACACGGCGTTGAGTTCCAGTTTACTACCAACTAAGTGGCTGTGGCACACAAGTGGAAACCTACTTGCCATCCCTTCATGATTAGCTAAATCATAACACCCTCCTCCCTTCAAGTATTGGGAAACACAGGTAGATTCCTGGGGTACCTTGAGCTCCGTCACGACACCCAGATGAATTTGATGGAGTTCTTTTCCCATGAGGCTACAGCTTCACATATTTGCAAAACCACAAATTCTGCTTGAAATATAAAGCCCATAATGGATGATCTCCTAAGTCACTATTTATTGGTGCTGCTTGCACGTATTTAATAATGATATTTTTCTCTAATTACTGTGTTGGAGTATATTTTAAGGTTTTTTTTTTTTTTTTTTTTTTTTTTTTTTTTTTTTGGTAATTCAGGTAGACATCATAATCCTTACCATTATTTCCGGTTATGTTTCCTTCCTGGGCGTATAGATGATCGCATTTTCCTGACCCCAGGCAATTAGGTAAGGTAATGTGCTTAGTTTTGACCCAAAGGTCGTAACTGTATGTCGCTTCCATGCTTAAGCATTAGGAGACAATGCTCAGTTTTCTGTACATCCATCACCTGCCTTGGCCATCCCGAAATCATGTCTCAGGATCAAGGTGCTGCGAAATTCAAGCAGGCTGGATCATGGAGCCCCGCCCCACTGGATGAGTGAGTGATAAACTTGACTATGTAAAAGCACTAAGATTTTGCTGCTGTTTGTTACTACAGCATTGCCTAGCTTATCCTACTACAACAATGAATGTAGTCTGCCGGCTCTGATGGAATACCTGAACCCCAGCTTCAGCCCGGTGCAATTTAGGAATGGCAACCAGATTCTCTGAAGTTACAGAGTCTAAACAGTTCATGGAAGAGCAAAGCAGCTGGTAGAGAAAAGAGGTGGGATGGAGAGGGTACGGGACTCAGGAGAGAGCGGCTGGTAGGGACAAAGACACAGGAATCCACTAACAGGAAATGTGTGGTCATACATCTGTCCTTACCTAAGACATCAGATACCGGCTAAGGGAACCCCTAGCCATCACTTCTAACTCTTCTTCACTCCCTTCCTCTGTTCTGAAATCTTCCTCAAGCTCAGCCATGTGTGCCACTTCCCTTCCGCTAAGTTAAGCTAAGAAGAACACTCTACTGATTGGAGCTGGGGTTTCTGACACTGCATTCTTCAAAAACCTAGTTCCATAGAAAAATGGAACCTTAATCCAGACACTAGTTTGACAAGTATATAGCAAGAATCTTAAACTTAATCCTGACTTGATCCGGTAATAAGTGAATTTCCGACTGTTTCCTAAGACAAGTTCCAGGAGAAGTTGCATTACCAGTAACAGCAAAAAACTGAAAATAGCCTAAATGATCAGCAAAAGAGGAATCGCTAAAAACAAAGGTACATCCATGTAATACAATATTTTGTGTAAAGCAAAATGGTGCTTTCGAAGAATGTTTAGTGGGATGTGGAAATATGATATAATGTTAGCTGAATGAAAAGATACAGTTTTCTATATAGAATAATCTCAAACTTTACGTAACAATATATAAATGCATAAAGACCAGAGGGAAATATACTAAAAATGTTACCAGTGATCATCTCTGAGTGATGGGTTTTCATAATTTTTCTTTCTTCTTTGAAGGTGTCTACATTTTTCAAGTCCTGTTTAATGAAAGTTGTTATTTTAAACAAAATAAATCTGGGGCACCTGGGTGGCTCAGTCAGTTGAGCAGCCGACTTTGGCCCAGGCCATGATCCCTCATCTCGTGAGTTCAAGCCTTGTGTCAGGCTCTGTGCTGACAGCTCAGAGTCCGGAGCCTGCTTCGGATTCTGTGTCTCCCTCTGTCTCTGCCCTTCCCCCACTCTCACTCTGTCTCTCTCAGTCTCTCTCAAAAGTAAACAAACATTAAACAAAGTAAATCTGTATCAGGACCCCAGTGATTTTAATTATTCCAAGGTATGTTCTGGGGTGAGGAAAGCTTAGGCCCAACCATCTGTACCCTCTGAATGCAATCCTAGATAATGGCCACTAATGTTCAATCTGCTGGCTCTGTTGAAGGCATGTTTTAATTTTATATTTTTCCGTTGATATATTACTAAGTAAAATACCACTATACCACTATTCAGAGTCTTCTTCAATTATTTATAAAATTTTGTTAATATAAGACTATCTTCAAGTTAGCCAATCTGAAATCCAGGGATTCTTACAATAAATCAGCATGTCTGGCAGCAGGATGCTGGATTCTCCATGCTTTTGAGACACCGCCCCCCTGTTTGGTCAGGGGAAACACAGACAGAGTGGGGGTCATGTTTGGGGAAGAGCCGCGCCCCACACTCCAGCTCTAGGGCAGCCCCTCGTACCACAGGCTCCAGGGCCCAGGCATCCAAGCAGGCACAAAACCCGTTCTCATGTCCAAGTGACCTGAAAGCTGGAGGGGTCTGGGAAGGCGTCAAGTTCCCAAGATTGCTTTAGAAATGGGGGAGATCTCAAAGGTCAGTTTTGGTCTGGAAAATCCTAAAATGAATCTTGAGGGGAACATGAGCTGTTGCTACTGGCGCTTCCAAAGAGGTTAAAGCTCCCAGGCACAAAGCAAGGACTTCTTTCCCATCTCCACTTCCCATCCTGGAATTGTTTTGGAGCTCCTCACAGGGAGACCCTCTATTCGTGCTGCAGGCTGGCTTGCTAAAGACCAGTCAGTCAGCTAGTACTTGTTAAACAGCATGTGCTGAACACTGCATGGCACCACCAAAGTGCTGAAGCATATAACCAAGTGCTTCCCAAACTGACGTGTGCATGCACATCACCTGGGGATCTTGCTAAAATTACAAATTCTCTTCCAGTAGACCTTGGCTGAGTCTCAGACTCTAACAACCTTCCAGGCAATGTTGATACTTCTAGTACTTGGACAATATTTTAAGTATCAAAGGTCCAGTGGGCAAAATACATGCAAAAACATAAGCTACTATTATTAGATACTTACCATGGGCCAAGTGCTATGAAAAGCATATTACATGAGTTTTGTCCCTGGGTTTCTCCCAGCCTTGATCTTAGCAACAGGTGTTTGGAGGGACACTGAAGCTACTGAGAAAGATAGATGGTCAAACCTGTGCCCACATGTGGATGGGCCACAGTTAGTTGGCATGCCAATCTCCCACCACACTCCAACCCTGCCTTTTGCACCAATATGAAGATATGATCCAGTCACCTCAGGAGCTGATGCTTAACCCACAGGGACACCACAATAAGAATATAAGGGTTACAAATGGGACTTTAAACTGCATCACATCTTTGGTCCCTCCTTAACCCTGAGGTTCTAGGAACCTATGAACACAACAGATGTAGAAACCTATAAATGGCTATTAGCCAACTTCTGGCCAAACAAAAATACCATAAGAGCACACACAGGCATAGCATGTTACTCCTAAGCAAGGTTTATAGTGAAATTAAACACCTTTCACATTAGAGGCTTTCTTCTACTATCTGTTCACATAAAAAGTGAAGTGCTCAGAAGTCAATTGGAAGCTCTGCATGTGGGGATAAGGCTTATCTATTGGCAGAATCTCAGGCTTTCCCCAGATCTACTGAAACAGAATTGCCATTTTTAACAAACTCCCCAGATAACGTGCATACATAGCAGCTTGAGAGGCACTGAACCACGTGCCTTTTCCGTCCTGTTTACCACTGCATCCCCATGACAATGTGTGGTATCTACTAGCTGCTCAGTAGCTAGTATTTATTGCCTGGTCATTATATTGACTGTATTTTATAATTAAATTACATGATAAATTTTAATTTTAAAAATGCTACCACTATTGAGCCCAACAGCTCAAAGTTCTAAGGCACCAACCAGCCCAGACATTGATTCTGGTGGCATTTTCATGTCAGGACATGGGGGCTTTCCTTCCTTAAATCAATCTCTGCATCCTGATAAAACCTTGCTAAAATAATATGCAAAGGAATATACAAAGGACAAAGAAAACAGGAAAGGAGAAGACAGCACACAATGGATATCTCCAAATACCGTGGCGATGGAAAGTGGAGGCATGAATGAAAACTGGCTTAGCAGAAGGGAAAAATATGAAACGTACAGCATGTACAGACAATGCCCCTGACATGGGATTGCTTCACAGTAGAGGACCCAGAGAAGCTCAGTAAACTTTCCTCAGGAGGCGGGGGGGGGGGGGGGGGGGAGGATGGAGCTGGAAGACAACAAGTGGTTGCTCCCAACCCTACTTGTGGCAGCCAGACACTACTCCTTCCCAACCCAGCAAGCCCTGGGAAGTTTATTCTTTATATAATTAGATCAGAGTAGCTCTGGTAGAGAAACCGAGAAAAACAGAGAGTAGAGGTGAGATGCTTTACTGAAATGATGGCATTAGGTGAACATTAACACCACTCCTGCTTCCTCCACTGCCTCCAGAATACTGACACCCAGGGTTATATACCTTAAGAAGATTGATTCTTCTCTGAAGAATCTCACCTACCAGAGACAGACAACAGATCCTGACCTATGATGCATCCCCAGTAAGATGACTTGGCCCCATAGATCACCATTCATTGAAGTCTACCAATAGATAAGCCTTGCCCCCCACACAGAGCTTGCCATCTGCCTCTGAAAGCTTCAGTTTTAGTAAGTAAGTATTATAGGAAAGTCTTCACAAAACACAAAAACCAAAGCAAATAAACTAAGAAAAACTTGGAAGATATGGCAGACTGTATTTTCCAGAAATAGCCATGATAGTTCTGCTTCCACATTTTCTTTAAAACTTTACCCCTTCTTGGGGCACCTAGGTGGCTCAGTCAGTTGAGTGACCAACTTCAGCTCAGGTCATGATCTCTTGGTTTGTGAGTTCAAGCCCCGCATCGGGCTCTGTGCTGACAGCTCAGAGCCTGGAGCCCGTTTGGGATTCTGTGTCTCCCTCTATCTCTGTCTCTCCCCTGCTCAAGCTATGTCTGTCTTTCTTTCAAAAAATAAACAAACATTTTTTTAAAAGTTTTGGGTGCTTGGGTGGCTCAGTCAGTTAAGTGTCCGACTTCGGCTCAGGTCATGATCTCACGGTTTGTGGATTCAAGCCCCATGTTGGGCTCTGTGCTGACAGTTCAGAGCCTGGAGCCTGCTTTGGATTCTGTGTCTCCCTCTCTCTCTGCCCCTCCCCCACTTGTGCTCTCTCTCTCTCTCTCTCTCTCTCAAAAAAAAATTTTAAAAAAAATTTAAACAAAAAAAAAACCTTTATCCCTTCTTTCATTGAAAGGTAGGTTTATGTTGAATCTGGGTGTTATGTTGAATCTCTGTTAGTGCAACTAACAGAGTTGCCCTGTCCAGAATGGGAGCCAGTAGCCAATAGGCACATGTAGCTATTGAGCACTTAAAATGTGGCTATTGCGACTGAAGAACTGAAATAATAATTCAATTCTAAATAATTATATTTTAAAAGCATAACCAGTATAAAATATTTTCCACTGATTTGTTTTGATAAGACTGTATTTCACACTTAAAGTATTAAAATGGCAACATCTGGTAAAAAAAAAATTGGCATCTAAATTGTGATGTGCTGTAAGCATAACATATTAACTCAATTTCAAAGACAGTATGAAAACAAAATGTCAAATATCTTATTAATATTTTCATATTGGTTACATATTACAATGATCCTTTAATATGTTATGTTCAATAAAGATCTTAAATTGATTTCACCTGTTTCTTTTTACTTTTGAAATGCGGCTACTAAAGAAAGCCTAAAATCACACATGTGACTCACATGACATTTCAACTGGACAGCACTGCAACAGATAGAGGGGAAATGACACTATGTGACTTTTGAGACTAGGTACTAAAAAGGATGGAGCTTTCAGTCAGCTCTTACTCTCTACGGAGAGCCTTAGGAACCCTGAATCATCACATAGAACTCTGATATTCCTTAAGTTTCCCCGCTGGAAGGTATGCATGTTGCTAGAAAAAGATGCCCCCACTGTTTGAATCTTCCCAACCAAGACACCTGACATGTGACTATTCCAGCCCTAGACTATTCCAGCCCTTTAGACTATTCCAGCCCTAGCTGACATAGGATGGGCCAAAGATGAGCTGTGCCTGTTAAGTTCTGCTTAAACTGAAGACTCATGAGCAAAATTAATGTGCTATGATAAACCACTAAGATTTGGGGGGAGGGGGATTTTACTACACAGCACTAACAACGGGAACAGAGGGAATCATGCTAGAACAGGCAAAACAAACACAAAAACCCAAAACTATAATTCCTCTCTCCTTAGAACGGTAAGTATATATAAATATATCATTCATAAAATAATAGGATGCTATAAACTATGTATATCCAAAGAACAAGAAAGAATCTTGAAAATTCAAAAGAAGACGACTGAAAGAAACCTCAATAGAAAAACTAGGAGATTAAGTTGAAGAAATTTCCAAGTAATAATAAAAAGAAAATAGAAGATAAACAATAAAAAAAAATCAAAAAAGAGGGGCCAAGATGGCGGAACAGCATGGAAGATTTTTTTTTTAAGTCTCTCATACCTGAAACACAGCCAGATAAACACTTAAACCATCCTGCACACCTAGAAAACTGATTTGATGATTAACACAACAATCTGCACAACCTGAACCAGAGAACTCAGCAGGTACAGGGTGCAGAGAGGGGAACTGGGGGAGAGAGAAGCCACAGAGGGCAGGGAGTTGTTTTTGCTTGCAAAGAGAGATGGAGACAAGAGGGAGAGTATGAAAAGCATCCCCCCACCCTCACCCAAAAGCAGCTGCAGAGAAAAGAAAGAGCATGCAAGGGACTGAACAAAAAAGGGAGAACAGAGAAAGGAGAAAGCTTAACTTCCATTAAGACTCTATAAACAGGGGGAGCACAGAATCTGAAACTCCGCAGCTCAATACCTGGTGGTGCTTTGGTGAGAAGGGCAAATCCCCAGGAGCAGAGAGTAAGGTCCTCGGAGTCCTTGGGCCACAAAGGAAGAGGCAGTTCCACTGCTGAGAGGCCATTTGGTAGAGGCTGTGCGGGCTGTGAGGACCTTTACCCCACAGGCAAAGGTCCCAGCAGACCCTGGAGAACAACCACTGGTTGCTGGTGCTGGAATAGGACGATAAGTGAGAAGACTGATGCCAGATGTGTGCTGTGATTTTTCCATAATCCTTGAAACACTGCTGCTACATGATTGCGTGAACTTTTTCTGGGACAGGTTGGCACCCAGCTGCAGTCTTTGGACATCAGCAGCACCAGGGCCTCCCAAATGTTCCTTGGGGTGGGCCAGCACCTGGCAATTGCTCGGTGAGACCCTCCCCCAGAAGGTGAGAACGGGTCAAAGCCTCAATCCCTCAGAAGTGAGGGGTTGGGAAACACAGCCACATTTGAGATAAAACCCAGGAGGGAGGTGCCATTGGGCAACCTGATGGCTTGGTCACAGACAGTGTAAAAGCAGGGAGTGGAAGGAAGCTGGAGACAAAGCAGGAGTATGAGATTGCTGGTTGGGGAGAGTACAGAGTTCCGATGCTAGAGACTGGGTAGCTGGTGATGCCATTTTCACCCCTCCAGCTTATGTGCACCTACAGGCACCACAACAACCCACCCCAGTAAGCTAAGCAGCGCCATCTAGTGGAGAACAGAGCCGTTACACTAAGCCCTGCCCAACTGGGCCAACCTCGCATGTCAGGAACAACAAAATTCTCTCTGCCTTCTTAGTTTATGGACTATAAAGTGCTTCATAGTTCAACTTCCAGGGGACACTGATGTAATTTCAATTTTACTTCAGTCTGTTTGCTGGCCCATCTATTCAATTTTTTTTCTTTTCTTACACTTGAATACATAAAGAGAAAAAAATTATTTTTTTCCACTTCTATTAAAAAATAATTTCTACTAATTTTTTTAACTTTTTTAAACTTTTCACATGCTAATTTTTTTACTTCCATAATTCCATTTTATTCTATTTCATTGTATTCATTTTTTCAAATTTTCAAACATTTTCCTTTTTTTTTTCTTTTCTTATCTTTCCCTTTTTTCTCTAAACTATCAAGCTCCTTTCAACAACCAGAACAAAACACATCTATGATCTATCATCCTTTATTTAATTTTTTGTGTGTTGCTTTTAATTTTTGAATTTTAATTTTTTACCTTATTAATTCCTTTTCTTCCTTCAAATTGATGAAACAAAGGAATTCACCCCAAAAGAAAAAACAGGAAGAAATGTCAGCCAGGGACTTAATCAACACAGATACAAGCAAGATGTCTGAACCAGAATTTAGAATCACGATAACAAGAATACTAGCTGGAGTCAAAAATAGACTAGAATCCCTTTCTGAAGATATAAAAACTAGTCAGGATGAAATAAAAAATGCTATAACCGAGCTGCAATCTTAAATGGATGCCACAGCAGCAAGGATGGATGAGGCAGAGCAGCAAATCAATGAGATAGAGGACAAACTTATGGAGAATAATGAAGAAGAAAAAAAGAGGGAGACTAAAGCAAAAGAGCATGATTTAAGAATTAGAGAAATCAGTGACTCATTAAAAAGGAACAACATCAGAATCACAGGGAGCCCAGAAGATGAAGAGAGAGAAAAAGGGGTAGAAGGGCTATGTGAGCAAATCATAGCAGAAAACTTTCCTAACCTGGGAAAAGACACAGACATCAAAATCCAGGAAGCACAGAGGCCTCCCATTAGATTCAACAAAAACCAACCATCAACAAGCATATCAGAGTCAAATTTACAAAATACTCAGTCAAGAAAAGAATCATGAAATCAGTAAGGGGAAAAAAAGTCCTTAACCTACAAGGGAAGACAGATCAGGTTTGCAGCAGACCTATGCACAGAAACTTGGCAGGCCAGAAAGGAGTGGCAGGATGTATTCAATGTGCTGAATCGGAAAAATATGCAGCCAAGAATTCTTTTTCTGGCAAGCCTGTCATTTGAAATAGAAGGAGAGATTAAAAGTTTCCCAGACAAACAAAAATTAACGGACTTTGTGACCACTAAACCAGCCCTGCAAGAAATTTTCAGCCCTCTCTGAGGGGAAAAAAGATGAAAATAAATAAACAAATAAATAAAGACCAAAAGCAACAAAGACTAGAAAGGACCAGAGGACACCACCAGAAACTCCAACTCTACAGGCAACATAATGGCAATAAATTCATATCTTTCAGTACTCACTCTAAACGTCAATGGACTAAATGCTGCAATCAAAAGACGTAGGGTAACAGAATGGACAAGAAAACAAGATCCATTTATATGCTGTTTACAAGAGACCCACTTTAGATCTAAGACACCTTCAGATTTAAAGCAAGGGGATGGAGAACCATCTATCATGCTAATGGTCGCCAAAAGAAAACCAAAGTGGCCATACTTATATAAGACAATCTAGATTTTAAAATAAAGACTGTAACCAGAGATGAAGAAGGGAATTATATAATTAAGGGGCCTATCCACCAAGGAGATCTAACAATTATAAACATTTATGCTTCAAACGTGAGAGCAGCCAAATATATAAATCAGTTAATCACAAATATACAGAAACTCATTGATAATAATACCATAATAGTAGGGGACTTCAACACCCCACTTACAGCAATGGACACATCATCTAAATAGAAAATCAACAAGAAAATGATACTTTGACACACTGGACTGGATGGACTTAACAGATATATTCAGAACATTTCATCCTAAAGCAGCAGAACACACATTCTTTTCCAGTGAACATGGAACATTCTCCAGAATAGATCACATACTGGGACACAAATCAGCCCTCAACAAGTACAAAAAGATTGAGATCATACGGTGCATATTTTCAGACCACAATGCTATGAAACTCAAAATCAATCACAAGAAAAAATGTGGAAAGGTAACAAATTCTTGGAGACTAAAGACCATCCTACTAAAGAATGAATGGGATAACCAAGAAGTTAAAGAGGAAATTAAAAAGTACATAGAAGCCAATAAAAATGATAACATCACAGCCTAAAACCTCTGGGATGCAGCAAAGGCAGTCATAAGAGGAAAGTATATAGCAATCCAGGACTTCCTAAAGAAGGAAGAAACATCCCAGATACACAACCTAACCTTACGCCGTAAAGAGCTGGAAAAAGAACAGCAAATAAAACCAAAACCAGCAAAAGACAGAAAATAATAAAGATTAGAGCAGAAATCAATGCTATGAAACCAAAAAACAAAAACAAAACCACAATAGAACAGATCAATGAAACCAGAAGCTGGTTCTTCGAAAGAATTAACAAAATTGATAAACTCCTAGCCAGTTTGATCAGAAAGAAAAAGGAAAGGACCTAAATAAATAAAATCAAAAATGAAAGAGGAGAGATCACAACCAAAAGAGCATAAATAAAAACAATAGTAAGAGAATATTGCAAGCGATTATACGCCAATAAAATGGGCAATCTGGAAGAAATGGACAAACTCCTAGAAACATATAAACTACCAAAACTGAAACAGGAAGAAATAGAAAATTTGAACAGACCCAGAACTAGTAAAGACATCGAGTTAGTAATCAACAATCTCCCAAAAAAACAAGAGTCCAGAGCCAGATGGCCTTCCAGAGGAATTCTACCAAACATTTAAGGAAGAATTAACACCTATTGTCTTGAACCTGTTCCAAAAAATAGAAATGGAAGGAAAACTTCCAAACTCATTCTATGAAGCCAGCATTACCTTGCTTCCAAAACCAAAGACCCCACTAAAAACGAGAACTATAGACCAATTTCCCTGATGAACATGGACACAAAAATCCTCAACAAGATACTAGCCAACCGAATCCAACAATACATTAAAAAAATTATTCACCACTACCAAGTGGGACTTATACCTGGGATGCAGGGCTGGTTCAATATCTGCAAAACAATCAATGTGATATGTCCCATCAATAAAAGAAAGGACAAGAACCACATGATCCTCTCAATAGATGCAGAGAAAGCATTTAACAAAATATAGCACGCTTTCTTGATAAAAACCCTCAAGAAACTAGGGATAGAAGGATCATACCTCAAAATCATAAAAGCCATATATGAATGACCCAACGCTAATATCATCCTCAATGAGGAAAAACAGAGCTTTCCCCCCAAGGTCAGGAACAAGAGAGGGATGTCCACTCTCACCAGTTATTCAACATTAGTATTGGAAGTCTTAGTCTCAGCAATCAGACAACACAAAGAAATAAAAGGTATCCAAATCAGCCAGGAGAAGGTCAAACTTCCATTTTTCACAATGACATGATACTCTATATGGAAAACTCAAAAGATTCCACCAAAAAGCTGCTAGAACTGATACATGAAGTCAGCAAAGTCTCAGATAAAAAAAATCAATGCACAGAAATTGGTTGCATCCCTATACACCAAAAATGATGCAACAGAAAGAGAAATCAAAGAATCGATCCCATTTACAATTGCACCAAAACCCATAAAATGCCTAGGAATAAATCTAACCAAAGAGGAGAAAAATCTATACACTGAAAACTATAGAAAGCTTATGAAAGAAATTGAAGAAAACAAAAAAATGGAAAAATATTCCATGCTCATAGATAGAAAGAATAAATATTGTTAAAATGTCATTACTACCCAAAGAAACCTATTCAATGCAATACTTATCAAAATAAGATCAGTATTATTCACAGAGCTAGAACAAACAATCCTAAAATTTGTATGGAACCAGAAAAGACCCGGAATAGCCAAAGCAATCTTGAAAAAGAAAACCAAAGCTGGAGGCATCACAATCCTGGACTTCAAGCTGTATTACAAAGCTGTAATCATCAAGACAGTATGGTACTGGCACAAAAACAGACACTCAGATCAATGGAACAGAATAGAGAACCGAGAAATGAACCCAGAAACGTATGGCCAACTAATCTTTGACAAAGCAGGAAAGAATATCCAGTGGAATAAAGACAGTCTCTTCAGCAAATGGTGCTAGGAAAACTGGACAGCATCATGCAGAAAAATGAACCTGGACCACTTTCTTATACCATACACAAAAATAAACTCAAAATGGATGAAAGACCTAAACATAAGACAGGAAGGCATAAAAATCCTAGAGGAGAAAGCAGGCAAAAACCTCTTTGACCTTAGCCAGAGCAACTTCTTACTCAACATGTCTCTGGAGGCAAGGGAAACCAAAGCAAGAATGAACCATTAGGACCTCACCAAAATAAAAAGCTTCTGCATGGTGAAGGAAACAATCAGCAAAACTAAAAGGCAACTGACAGAATGGGAGAAGATATTTGCAAATGACATCAGATAAAGGGTTAGTATCCAAAATCTATAGAGAACTTATCAAACTCAACACCCAAAAAACAAATAATCCAGTGAAGAAATGGGCAAAAGACATGAATAGACACTTCTCCAAAGAAGACATCCAGATGGCCCATCAACACATGAAAAAATGCTCCTCATCACTCATCATCAGGGAAATACAAATCAAAACCACACTGAGATACCACCTCACACCTGTCAGAATGGCTAATATGAACAATTCAGGCAACTACAGATGTTGGCGAGGATGCGGAGAAAGAGGATCTTTTTTGCACTGCTGCTGGGAATGCAAGCTGGTGCAGCCACTCTGGAAAACAGTATGGAGGTTCCTCAAAAAATTAAAAATAGAACTACCCTACGACCCAGCAATTGCACTACTAGGTATTTATCCAAGGGATACAGGTATGCCATTTCAAAGGGGCACATGCACCCCAATGTTTATAGCTGCACTATCAACAATAGCCAAAGTATGGAAAGAGCCCAAATGTCCATCAATGGATGAATGGATAAAGAAGATGTGGTATGTATGTGTGTGTGTGTGTGTGTATAATGGAATATTACTTGACAATCAAAAAGAATGAAATCTTGCCATTTGCAACCACATGCATGGAACTAGAGGGTATTATGCTAAGTGAAATTAGTCAGTCAGAGAAAGACAAATATCATATGACTTCACTTATATGAGGACTTTAAGATACAAAACAGATGAACATAAGGGAAGGGAAGCAAAAATAATATAAAAACAGGGAGGGGGACAAAACATAAGAGACTCTTAAATATGGAGAACAAACAGAGGGTTGCTGGAGGGGTTGTGGGAGGGAGGATGGGCTAAATGGGTAAGGGGAATTAAGGAATTTACTCCTGAAATCATTGTTGTACTATATGCTAACTAACTTGGATGTAAATCATACAAAATAAATTTGAAAAAAAAAGGGCAAAAAAAAGCTAGAAACTCCAGACACATTTTTTAAATACAGTGGATAGCACAAGGGACCGTACACAAGCAGGCAGGTTTTGGAGGGGCATTAAAAGTTGGAGTCAGCAACAGACATGGAGTGAGGTCCTAATTTTTGTGGTGTGGGTTTGAGGTCAAGTGCAACTGCTCATCCTGAAAACCTTTTCAGGCAAACCAAAGACTAAACCATTGACCCCTTCAGGCCAGGCTCAAGTATCAAAGATCGTACAATTTGTCAGGCAGACTTATACACAGAAGTCAGAAGTGACCCACAGTTACCTTCACCTCATTAGAATACTAAAATCTCTGCCCAAGGAGGATCATAAGCCTCATTTACATAACACGCAATGGATGTATAGACATGTTTCCTTAAGGCACATGTACCACCTCTGCCCTACCTCCACATGCAATCACAAGGCCCCTGTATTTCAGTGTTCATTCCTAAATCATAGGAACCCATTTGCCCTTGCTTGGAGCATCACAGCTTTGGAAGTTATTCCTCGATCTCCTGATTTGCTATAAATAAAGTTTACTTTGTGCAACAATCCCCCCCCCCACCAAAAAAAAGAAAGAAAAGAAAACATAAAACAAAAAAAAAGTGTTTTTTCATCACTCCAAAAGGCCCAAACATAGCTAATGGGAAATCTAGCAGTAACAGCAAACAGAAGTAACACAATAAATAGTCTCTAATCTGAAGGACATGAGTTTCCAGATCAAAAGATCCTATGGAAAGCTCATCATTGGGAAAACTGAGAAAAAGGCACATGACTGGGAAATTCAGAACAATTGGAATTGAGAAAAGATCTTAAAAGCTGTCAAAGAGGAAAAAAGTGGTGTCCACAGGGTCAGAAATAGGAATGCAATGCAGGAGAACTGACTACAATTCTGAATGAATGGAGTCAGCTTAAACTCTATACCTAGCCAAACTATCCAATTGGAAGGAATTATATATTTTCAGGCAAAATACTAAAAATAAATGCATCTCCTCTGCACTCTTACTCCTAAAGTTACTAAACAAGGAAGATGAAGATGTGGGATTCAGGAATTTGGAGATCTAACACAGCAGAAACTTGAGAAGGATTCCCAGGATGATGGTGACGGAGTTTCAGGACAGCTGAGCTGCTGCCAGCAGGCTGAAGATCTTCCTGGCTTGGAACTCAGGCTGAGGCAGCTGGTCTGGGAAGGCTCAGCTTGGGACAAGGACTGGTATGCTCAGAGAAGATCAGTAGAAAATGAAAAACCAGAGAAAGAAGAAGCAAAACCAAAGGAAGGGTGGCAAATTAACATCAAAACCAAACCACATGTAGTTATTTCTAGGTATGCACATTAATGCTTACATCACCTATTCACTAAATGCATGCACTTCATTCCATAATATGCGTTCAGGTCTTCTCAGTTAGTATTTCTCTTCGACATAATACAGTCCTCAGCTAAAGAGACTGTTTAGACATAGTAAGCAGAGGTATCTGGACTGGACAGGCATAAGGGATACCTGTATTCAGATTCTTGTACTCCAAGTGGAGAGGCCACAGGAGCCATAAATGGCCCTTTCGCATGCTTGTTCCTGAGCAAGGCCTACTCCTGTCTGGATGTGTCTCATAGTACATGAGCAAATTCTCACATGACCCCCATGGTAAGGCCAAACAGTGGAGACTCCTTTTCAGTGTTTACAGTGAAGCTGCATTATCAGTCTGTGTGAGTTCAGACTGGCTGCAAGAGCTCAGGCTCTCTCTGTTCCTGACCATTACTGTGGAATTCTGGAAACTTGAATTCCTGTCCAATGTCAGTACCTTAGCCACCTCAGACTGCTATAACAAATTATCATAGACTGAGTAACTGAAACACCATACATTTATTTCTCATAGCTCCGGAAGCTGGGAGGCCCACTATCAAGGAACTGGCAGATCTGATGAGCTCCCATTCTAGTGGGCAGATGCCTCCTCTTTGTATCCTCACTCACTCTCTGTGTCTCTTCTAACAACAGGACTAATCCCACCATGAGGGTTCCACCCTCATAACTTAATCACCCAAAGGCCATACCCCAAATACCATCACAGTGGGTGTTAGGATTTCAACAGATGAATTTTGGAGGGATGCAAACATTCAACCCATTCTTCATTGGAACTTTGCATGATACTGCTGTCTACTGCTGCTTAGCTATAACTTCATTTCCCCTGCTGTTTTGGTGGATTGTGGGACAAGTGGGTTGAGATGGGAGTAAGGCATCGGCGAGAAAGAAGCAACAATTTCCCCTGCTTCTGTAAAGAAAATAACTGCTGAGTAGAAGGCCTCTTGAAAGATTCATCCCCTTTTACCCACTCCTCCCCCATCACACTAGAGTGACTTCTTTTGTCAATATAGCAAGCACTCTTGTATAAAAAGATCCTGAAAAACTAAAACATTTTCACTGCCTCTTCCATCCCTTTTGATAAACTTGAACTGCCCCATCAATGGCTGCTAAACCACAAGACTAACTCCCCCTCTGAGAACCATCTCTGACCAACTATTCCCCAAACTAGCTGTGCTTCAGTAGACTCTTCTATTAAAGCTCTATAGAAATACTACTCTTCTTCTCCAAGAGAAGAGAGATTCCTTCAGAGTCTTCTCGTACTGTATCAAACAAAGGCTTATGCTCATGGTGCTCTGGTTGATTATCTTCCGTGGTTTTTGATGTCAAGACTCTAATCATTGCCTGGACCCAAAGCTGCTAGCCCAAGTCACTCTGAGAAAGACAGACAATGCAGGAGACTCCCCACCAACCTGAGTCTCTCCTCCTGAGATGGCCAAGGTCTAGACAGCTGAGTATATCATGCCCCTGACTAGTATCTAGTACTTGGCTCTCTTTATGTTGAAGCCCAACCTAAGCTTTTGTTCTTCCTTCTTAATTGTCCTTGGTGAAAACTTTATGTTTGATTTACTTCACAATTTAGGGTTCTCAACAAGATGGGTATGTAGTACCAAGATTCTGAGGAAATCCCCAGCCATTCAATGAACTTCTAGATCTTTGTCCAGCTTCTTACATTTACAAATATGGTTACAAGTAACACCAAATATTTGAAGCTCTGAAGCAATCTTACCAAGAACAATTTAGAATTTCAGGGACCACTCTAGTGAATTTGGGTATGAGTAAAATAATCCACTTTAGAATCAAAGGGTTCAAAGAGTACAAATATTTCATGGTCAGTATTTTTTATTGGTATAAAGAGGCCTGTGAAAGAAAGGAAAATTCTAAAATTGCTTCCTTTAAAGATGCTTTAGAAAAGGTCAGTAAATCCCTGGATGATCTAAAATCCAAACTTAAACTCCCTTCTTGCTCTCCTAACACAACTGACTGCATACTGGCCTCCCTGTTGTTCCCTGAACCTTAACTTCTTCTTTACTCTTGCTCTCCTCCTCCTGCACCTTCACCAGACCCCCTTTCCTCTGCTCCACTGCCCCTTCTTAAACACATCCTTTCTCACTGGACAAGATCTCTTCACAGTGTTTTGTTTTTTTTTTTTTAACATGTCGGGGGACAATGGACTTATAACTCTACTCCTTGGTCAAGATTAGATTTGCATAATTTAGTTAAGGACTTCACAACCCCTAGGAAGAAAAGACAAAAGTTCACTGAAGAACTAAGGATTGTCCTAGGAACATATCTTCTGGGACTCCTTAGACTCTATCAATCTATTTGATTATCAATATTGTGTCAAATATATAGATCAAAATTTGACAATGGGCAGATATGAAAAGAGCATAAATACAAGACAAGATCTCTTAGCACCTTTCCCTGAGATCTTTCATATCAAAATTGAGTGGTTAAAAACCTAGTCTGTGAAGCCATTCTCAGATCTCACCTTCCAGGATTACTCTGATGTCCAATAGCACAATTGCCTTATCTACTTTCTGTGTTGGTTTTAAAGAGAGTGTACCTCTTAGAAGGAATCGTATCATGTACCATTAAGTGCAAACACTGCAGTGAAATTCCAAGGAATCGCCCCCATTGGATTCACGATTTCCAAGATATATATACCTACATTCTAGACTTCGATATGAACAGGAGATTTAAAACTGAGACGCCCTCAGGATTCTTCTGAAGCCAATGGCATCACAAGGAGACAGCTTTCCTGAGAATCTTGATCAAGCAGCACACAGCTAGACATGGACAGCTTTGGCCTATGATCTCCTATCAAGACCCTAGAACACAGGAAGCCACTGACTGCCATATCTTTATCTCTTTTTCCTCCCTTTCATAACTATCTTTTCTCTTCTCTGTTTGTTTGAAACTCTGTTGAAATGAGATTCTTAAAACTCCTTCCACTAATAATGTTATTCCAGAAGCCACCTTGGTAAATCAAGAGAATTAACAAAGCGTTGGACAAATTTACTGATCTCAAACCTCTCTTCTCCTTTGGTGGAGGATGTAATTGTTCTCCTGACTGATCCTAGGTGAGACAGGATCTGGACTAATAAGCACTATCCAAGGCCTTCTGATGATTCTTGTAATACCTGTTGTCTCTACAGTCATCCACTGTGCCCTCTCCAGAGACTTAAATGCTTTTAGACAGCCACTTGCTCAAGAAATATTAAAGCTAAACTATGAAAAGTCACAAGAAACTCTGATAGTCGTCCTCACCAATGAGTCTGAGACTGCAATCAACAGGAGTTCTATAATTCGAAGGTGTGAACAAGTCAGAATCTGATCAGATGATGGGACTTGGTCTCCCTGTTGACCAAGAGCAGGGACTGTAAGAGACTAAGTGACTGAAACTCCCCACTGTGGCCCTTGTATGACTTGGCCCCTAGAGCTATAGCACCCACCCCTCTTGATAAAACCCAAGTCTCCTATCCAATGGCTGTTAAACCACAAGGTCAATTCTTCCTCCTAATTATGCTCCTGCTGATTTCCTTCTACACCTGCTGACTATGGTTTTACTGTTTAACAATTTTGTGCCCACTATGGACAAAGAAATTATGAAAAATTAAAAACTGTTGTGTGAGGGTAGGTGAAACTATACTAATTGTTCTATTTTCCAAATTTTCCCTAAGGTAGTTTTATTATTTTAATATTGACTATATCTAATGGAAAAGGGGAGAGATGAATTACTTGATTTCTACACAACTATAACCACTCCAAGAAAACATTTCCAAGAACGTCTTAAGAATTTTACATTTTCCACAAAGATAGTCCAGTCAAGTCTTGGGTCATCTCAGGTATTGGTTTCTTTAAACTTTTTACTTAAATAAATACTCTTTCTGCCTTACAAATATGAGTATTTGGTTTAGAAATGACCAATGTCTCAAAAGCTTTGATTTCCTGCCACCTACTCTTCTCCAAAATGCCAAATTAATGGCATCTGATCCTAACAAAGTGAGACATCCCTAGCTAAAAATGTCTTTATAATGGGGGTAGGGAGAGAGGGGGAAAAAGCAGGGGTAATTTTTTCCCAATATGTTTGTCATTATTATAGGTTATATATACAGAAGGAAAGTTAATTAAGCTTTAAAAAAAATCCATCACACATCAATGGCTGCATTTTAATGAGTACAAAAAGTTGAGGTGTTTACTACCAATTAAAGTGGTTTTTAAATAAGCATTAATTAACACAGAAATTCAGAAGAAAGTTATACCTTGTCAAAGAAAGGCCAGTGCAGGCTATGCCCACTTCTGCTCCCATTCATATTCAGATAGTAATTAACACCAACCCTATATTTTCCATAATAATGAGGAGATGCTGTCATGTCTATCATGCAACAACACACACACAAAAGTGGTGGAATTAGAAATTCTCAACCTGAAGTAAACTTTTCAAATTTTTTTCCTTCTGGGTTTATCCCTCATCCAGGTCAGAGTTTTTCAAAGAGGAGGTTAGCCTGACTTTAATGGTGGGTTTCTCTCTTTCTTTCTCCCCCTTTTGCCAGGAGCATCATGGGGGAGCGCTCATTGGTCAGAGAAGTGTTGTTCAAGTCCCCACCAGCAAATCAGAGCAAACACCCAATCATGATTTAAGAGGGCCTGCAGTCCTTCCTTTGTTTCTCAATGATCCTGTTAAATTGCATAATCCAGCTTCCTCTACCCCATTCCGCTTTTTAGTAAATTATTGTCTGTCATAGGGTGGTAGGGAGGAGAAAGACACAAAATCTTTAAAACCCACGGCCTAACGAGCACCCAGTCTGATGGATGGCCTCATCCTTGGGTGAAAGCGATGGGGACCGTGCCTGAATTTGGGGAGGCACCCTGGAGAGATGCCATAGGCGGTGGTCACGGGAAAGGCGTTGTCAAGCATCTCAAGGCAACAAGTTCCAGAGACTGATCCTCAGCCTGACAAATCAGATTCTCTTAGTGATGACCTTACTCTGATCAAATTAACATACAAGTGGCCAATAAATGAGTATATTAACTTACTAATTTATAATGGAGGAATTCAGAAATTCCCTTTCCAGAACTTGGAATTCACATGCTCCCTATCCAGGGGCTTTCCTTTCCAATGTCAGCATGTTTAGGAAAAGAAGCTGAGTTTTTTATCAGAATCCTCCTTAGTGAACTCAAAGTCAGAACAGGGATGCAGAATTATGTGGGAGGGTTCTGCCCAATGGAATTGCCCCTCTGTGCCATAGGGAGCCTCTCTTGTGGTTGAAGCACTGTGCTTTCTGCACAGTGCCTCTCCCCGACACGATGCTGCAAATGTGCTGACTTCGGTCCCTCGGGACTCCAATTTTCAGAGCAGACTTCTCCCCCATTCACCGACCCATGTTTTGCTTATTTAGTCAAGTTCTCAACATGTGAGAAGCTCTTCACCGTCACGGTCTTTAATGATCCAAGGGTAGAACACCAAACAAGAAAGACTGACTCCAGGAGTCCATATTGGACAGGTTTTAAATCAATTTGGCTAAGTTGCTGTAGAGTCAATTCTTTTTTTTTTAAGTTTGTTTGTTTGTTTATTTATTTAGCGAAAGAGAAAGCATGAGTGGGGAGGGGTAGACAGAGAGAGAGAGAATCCCAAGCAGGCTCCCTGCGGTCAGCATGGAGCCTGATGCGGAGCTCAAATTCACAAACTGTGAGATCGTGACCTGAGCCCAGATCAGACGCTTAACCAACTGAGCCACCCAGACGCCCCGCTGTAGAGTGGATTCTTAAAGCTAAAGGTGAGAGGAGGCCCAAGAGGAGACTGCATCATCTCCCAGACAAGAGTGGATTCTCCTCAACGTACAAAAAGGTGGCAGGATGCTTCCAGAAATTCACACCAAGAAGTGGGATGAAATCTACTCTTCTTAACCTCAGTTTAAGCTCCTTATTTTCTGTGTGAATAAAGAGATGAAGAGATGGTTTGGGTATATGACCCTTCAGCGCCAGAGGGCATTTTTGGTGTCTACTCCTCCAGAGCCTGTGGTAGCTTCAGAATTTCTACATAAGGCAGGTTTCAGGAGGAATCCACCTGGAAGGGGCTTAGAGAACTTGTCTGGAAGCCACATCTGCAAAGCAAGCGTGCCATTTTTTTTCTAGGTTGAATGTATCAGGAGGGGTGCTGATGAGATTGAGGGAAGAAGTAAAAACTGCCATTTGTTGTGGGATCACTGTGGAGAGGAGCAGGCCTAGCTTATCTTTAAACCATGTACAGTGCCCAGCAGGGTAAGTAGTACAAGACAAGTGTTCAAAATGTTTATTAAATTAGACGAACGACAAGTGAGCCTTGAGGCGCCCGGGCAGCTCAGTCTGTTAGGCATCAGACTCTTGACTTCGGCTCAGGTCATGATCTCACGATTCGTGGGTTCATGCCCGGGCTCTGTGCTGACAGCACAGGATTCTGTCTCCCTCCCTCTCTGCCCCTCCCCCTACTCTCTCTCTCCCCACCGTCAAAAGTAAATAAACAAACATTTTAAAAAGATGAATGACAAGTGAGCCTTTAGATCCACATCAAAGACAACAAGGTCATGCCTGGGTTTTTTCCCCTTACAAGCCCGTTGGCTTCTATCTAGTTTCATGGCTAGTGGCTGCACGTGTAATTTATACCAACTTGTATACTTGCCCAGAAATAGACAGATAATGGATGAGCAAAGAACCACAAAGAAAAATCTAAAGAACCCAGGCATTTAGTTGGAAAGGGAATAGGCTCAGTTGACGCATCAGAGAAGGTGGGGCTGGAAATCAACGTGGCAAAGGAAGCCCACAGCGGCCCAAACCTCACTGGGGAACCACAAAGCACCAATATCCTGCCACTCAAATTGCAGCCACTCTACATCATCCCTTTTTTTAAAATCTAGCTATTCATTGTTGGCACCCACCCTCAGTCTTATCTGATCCATTTGTACAGGAGTAAACAGGCTTCAAAGAACAGTTAAGTACCAATGTGCTTCTTAGGAGAGAATGGGAAAAGGTTGGCGAGCCCCCAGATTCCAGGAGTAGGAAAATCTCCTGCCTAACGTGGCTGCCACCTTGGCCTTTGCTTCTCATTCTTTTCACTGCTGTTGCCTTTACAGGAAAAAAAAATGCTCATTTGGGCACTGTTTAAACATGCAGTCGATTGTACTTCTTTTTGGGAAAGTGTGCATTTTCTCCCTTAGAGTGGATACGGGTAACATGCCTCCTTGGTCAAATCTGGCAAAATGAAATGTCCTTTTTTCTGAAATTCCTCAGTTATGTCACACCCATTATCTTGCCTTATTAAAATGGAAAGAACTTTCCTCTATGTATGTCCCATTCTTCCATTTATCAGAATTGGGATAGATTGTGCCTTTCCACTCAATTTGGACAATGAAATGAGTTTCATTTTTATTTATGGGCTTCATAAATCCGTCTCACTTGCTGCTTTTCATGCCCCAGTTCCACGCTGTTGTGTTGGGATTTCCCACCCTGCCAGGCAATTAAACTAAAAACTCGTGGCACCAAAAATTTTCTTTACAAAACTCTTTTAAACCCAAAATATACATAATCATCTCCATTTCGGGTCCAATATATTTCAGGGATGGGGTCTTTAAGTCTTATTTTGGAGCATCCAATTTCCCAGATTAATTCTGTCATCGCCAAGCCCTCATTTGAGTTCTAAAGGTGAGTGCAAAGTTCCAGGACGGAAAGAACTCGTTAATTTTAGATACTATGTTTCCAATCCGGGTGCCAGGCATGTGAGAAGACAATACAGTGGCTGTGCTGAAGGACTTGAGGAACAGCAGTGAGCTCACACCCCACGATCACCTGAGCTCCGAGCAGGAGGAGCCCAGAAACCGGGAGCAGCAGCAACAGTTCCCTGTTCCAGGCCAGACCAAAAAAAAGACACAAACAGAAACCCCAGCCCAACCCAATCACATAGACCTACAGCATTAAAGGAAGGGTGGAGAGACAGGAGTCCTGCTTCTCAGTACTTTGCCACCGTCAGAGGAAGTTACTACTGTTTCTCTAAGTACACAACTGAACGACAGGCTTCTACCTGACAAGGTAGATCCAATAGGATCCAATAGATCCTGATCCAGTCTAATGACATGTATGGATTTGGTTCAGGGGTAGTCCAGTCCTGTAACACAAAAGCCCAAGAAAAGAAACCCAATAAAACTATTTTGACAGAAACCCAGTGATCTGCATTTTGGATACCTTAGACACAGGCCAAGCTGAAGATGCTTTCTCTGATTCAATCTGATTCAATCACACACACACACACACACACACACACACACACAGATAGATAGATAGATAGATAGATAAAGATACATATATATCTCTCAAATAGTAGAAGTGGGCAAAGAATGTTTAAATCTGGCCTTACCAGGCTGTCTACTTTAGATCAGAAACCACTGTTTGTTCCTCTAGTCCATGGAAGGTGCTCCATGTCTGTTAGACTCATTTACCTGACATTCTTTGTAATGTAAGGTGAGCTGGTTGCTTCAATTGTCATGCCCCTAAACGCTAGGGTTGACCCAGTGTTCCCTCCTCCCTCTACGTGGAGCCTGGGAAAATGAGAGCTGGAGAGCAAGAATTTGTAAGTGTGTCTATTGTAGGATGCTGACACGGTTGACACAAGTGTTTTGGTCCAGCTGGCAGGTATCTCCCTGGAGTGGAGATGGGTGGATCAGAATGTGATGAGAATGTCACCAGCCATTAGGATCATCCACCTCCCTTTGCAAATCACACAACCTTCTGGCTTCAGAGGTACTTGCCTCATTGGGAGAACAGAGCTAACGTGAGTATTCTCGTTTATTTAGCAGTTATTATTATTATGGGAAATTAGCAAATAGACATTTTCACTTATACCACAATCTTCTGAACTTTTCCTAATGTGGGTCTATTCCCCTGAACCTGATGATTTATGGTGAATGAAGTTCTGGACCCGGCCAAGATGG
The DNA here is from genome assembly GCF_007474595.2 of Lynx canadensis. NCBI lineage: Eukaryota > Metazoa > Chordata > Mammalia > Carnivora > Felidae > Lynx > Lynx canadensis. The sequence continues at coordinate 30,120,071 of NC_044319.2, forward strand.
GGGCTAGAGCCCAAATGGTGCTAGCCACACCAGAGGTATGACACTCTAGAACTTCCTGGCTCCGAAGCTAGCTAGCTTTCTTAAACATTTCTTTTTTTTTTTTTTTAATTTTTTAATGTTTATTTATTTTTAAGAGACAGAGAGAGCGTGAGTGGGGAACGGGCAGAGAGACAGAGAGAGAGAGAGAGAGAGAGAGAGAGAGAGAGAGAGAGAGAGATACAGAATCCGAGCTGTCGGCACAGAGCCTGATGCGGCGCTCGAACCCGCCAGCCATGAGATCATGACCTGAGCCGAAGTCGGACGCTTAACTGACCGAGCCACCCAGGTGCCCCCTTAAACGTTTCTAATATTACACAATATCTCAGGAAGTACTTAATTCTACCTGAGTGATATTGTATGCTAAAATGGGCAAGCGAAATATTAGTGAGAATAAGCACTTTCTCTATCCCACTGGATTGCTAAAGTACATTCAGGTAAAATTTTTCAAAGAACAAAATGGTGCTTGCAAAAAATAAATTCCTTTCCTTAATAAACACCAAATGGAGATGAGCTTGAACCAACATAGACAAAGGCCATTTCATAAAGTTGTGCAAGCTGTACACTGCTCAAAGGCACCCTTCCTTTCATAGGCATTGTAGACTTTTGTGTTTACTGGCCAATAGGAGTCAATGCCTTGAAGAAAGTCTGCCTTTTTCTAAATTGCACAAAGACAAATAAAGGCTAGCAGTAGCTCTGTAGGAATCCGTATCTAGTAAAAGGACCAGGTAACCAGCACCAACATCTTCTTTTATCTTTTTTCACTACATATATAATATATAGATATTATATAGACAGCCACCCCAGAAGTTCCTCCGTGTGCCCCAATCATAACCCCTCTTCCCTCAAAGTAACAATTGTCCATGATAGTTGTCACTTCTTAAAAATCATTTTATCACCCAAATCCAAACGTGCATCAGTAGACACTATTGTTTAGTCTTGCCCTTCTTAAAACTTTTAGTATCTTTAAAAAAAATTTTTTTTTAATGTTTACGTATATTTGAGAGAGACAGAACGCGAACGGGGGAGGGGGAGTGAGAGAGGGACACAGAATCTGAAGCAGGTTCCAGGCTGTGTGCTGACAGCAGGGCTGTCGATGCAGGGCTCGAGATCATGACCTGAGCCAAAGTCAGACGCTCAACCAACTGAGCTACCCAGGTGCCCCCCAATTTTACTATCGTTTAATTCTCTTTTAATCCACAGAATTTCTCCTCCACCCCTTCCATTTCTTTACAAATCATTTGTGGAAGAATTTGGGCAGTTTGACCTATAATTTCCCAGTGTCTTGATGTTGCTGACTGCCTGCTCACAATGAAGTTCAACACGTTCCTGTCTCCTGCATTTCCTGCAAATTGGAAGCTCAGTCCACTTAAGGATCAGACCAGGTTACAACTCTTTAGCAAGACTATAGGTAGTGTCCAGCAATACTACAGAAGGCACATAATGTCTGGTTATCTTTCGGTTTTTAATCTGTGCCACTATTGATGCTGAATGCCTGTATGTGTCCAGCGGGGGTTGCAAAATGGTGATATTCTATCATTTCTTTTTCATTTTGTAATTAGAATAGTTTTATAAGATACTGTGCCCTTAATTTACTATTTGGATACCAAGTGGCATAGTTCATATTAAAACCAGGGTAAATGCTTAATTCTTTCCTTTTATTTCCCAGTTTTCAAGATATGAATTGGTTTACCTTTCCTGAAGGTGATCAGTTCTTTTTTTTTTTTTTTAAGTTTATTTATTTTGAGAGAGAGACAGAGACAGCCAGCAGGGGGGAGCAGAGAGAGAGGGAAAGAGAGAACCCCAAGCAGGTTCTGCACTGTCAGCACAGAGCCTGACGCAGAGCTCAAACTCACAAACGTGAGAACATAACCTGAAATGAAACCAAGAGTCAGACACTTAACTGACTGAGCCACCCAGGTGCCCCAATGATCAATTCTCTCTAATATCATTATCAAATCATGAATTTAAACATACATGACAGGTTTCAATTCTTATCATTACTGAAGGTCAAACTGTCCCATCTTTGACCAGTAGGAGGCTGAGTCCTTCTGACATGACCTCAGAAGTCTTTGATAGTTTCCTTGTTATCTAACATGTTCCAACTTCATTTTATAGACTTCCTGCACTAGACTTATTTCTCCAAGAAGCCCTAATTTCTTTTACAGAGAAATGAGTGTTTCAAAACCACAATCTGGGTGTTGGGGATGCTCTTTGCTAAATTAGACATTGTTTCTAGAACTTTTCAGCAGAATGAACTATGAAATATTATGATTCAAAGATAAAAACATCTCATAAATGTATATTGTACTTTCTATGCAGATTCAATACTATGGAGTTTTTACTTAACCACTCTATAACAGTGGAATCTCCTGTCTTGCATTCTGAGAACTTGGGTTCTTAAAAGCAGAGGGAATGACAGAATTAAAACATCCCAACATTACTGTTCTGACATTGCACAGCAACAATCTCAGAATGACAATACTAATATCACCACCAATATGATTCTCAAAAACATTTAAGTGTTTTTGCATATACCTTCCTACTTTCCCCATTAAAATAAAAGTTTATTACATCTACACATTGAGACCATGTAGCCACTGCACACTATACTCTCCCCCATGGTCCAGGACACTATTTAATGTGTAAGTTCTTATGTTGGTGTCTTTCTCATTGTTTCAGTCATTTACAATACATTCTCTACTAGATTCCTCAGGAAGAGCTCATGGGAACAATATTCCCTGAATGTTTGCATGTTGATAACTATTTGTGCCCTTTATTCTTAGAGTCAGTTTTGCTGGGTATAAAATCCTTTGCTCACGTTTTCTTTCCTTACTTTAAATATGTTGTTTCATTTTTCTCTCCTCAATAAAGCACTGCTGTTGAGAAGTGTAATTACAAGCTAACTTTTCTCTCTTGTAAGTCATGTGCACTTTTTATTCTAGAAGCTCATTTTTTTTTCTGTGTTAATCATACTGTCAACATTCTCAGGTATGCAGTGTGCTCTTTCCATGTAGCTTCAATTTTTTTTAATTTCAAAAAAGTTTTCTTGAATTCATCTTTACAGTTCAGTTGCCTTGCTTTGGTTTTCTTTGTGATCTCCAACAACCATATGTTTGATCTTCTTTGCCTACTTTAATATACACCACTTTCTCTTTAATCCTTTTTATCTCTTTCGTAATTAAAAAAATTAATGTTAATTTTTTATTGAGAGGCAGAGAGAGACAGAACATGAGCATGGGAGGAGCAGAGAGAGGAGGAGACACCGAAATTGAAGCAGGCTCTAGGCTCTGAGCTGTTAGCACAGAGCCCGACACAGGGCTCAAACTCACGCCATGAGATCGTGACCTGAGCTAAAGTCAGATGCTTAACTGACTGAGCCACCCAGGCGCCCCTCTTTCTTAATTTTTTTATTTTTAAAAATGTTCTGACTTCTAGTTTCCAGTTCTGCATGTAAGTATCTTAGAAATTACCACTCCATCCGAATAACAATTCTGAACAGACTGGAAAACCAACAACTCTTTTGGAATTTGTAAGAGAGTGGATGGTACACAAGGCAACCTGATGCCCCCAGACTGAAAAGAAAGACAAGTGAAGTCATAGGTTACCAGAGAGAGGCTTACAAGTGTAAAACACTGTGGGAACAATACCAGAATAGGAAAACCTAAACTGTAATTGACAAACTGATGGAGGCTCAGTGAAAACAGGTCTGAGAGTTAAAAACTCCAGGGGATTCAGTAACGATATTCCACAACATTGTGAAATATACTTTCAGCAACTTGACCGAGTTCTCACAGTAAATACTGGAGAAAAATCCCCTTGCACTTCTGTGCTTCTAGCAAGGGAGGGGGAAATAAATCATTTTGAAATATGCCAGAGCACTCTGTTCTTCTTAACAAGACCTGCCCTTCAGGGGAAACTAGTTAACCAGAGCCTAACCTGCTGGGGTATTATCAGAGCCAACTGACCTGGAGAAGGGAAATACCCAACCCCAATCACCTCTAGCCTTCTATGTGGGAGAAGGGAAATATTCAACTCCAGTCCACTCTAGCCATCCTGTCCTACCTAGAGAGGTTGAAAAAAACTGAGAAACTCTTGTGAAGTTCACAGTCCAGAGGCACAGTCTCACTCAAAGAGTGAGATTTCATTGTAGGACTATAGAATACTTCTTCATACCTCACACCTCACCATTACACTACTAAAGGCCTATTCATAGCCAGTCATTTTATCCAGTACTTCATGTCCAGCTATCATGAAAAAAAAATTACAGGGACTACCCGAAGGCAAAAAACACAACTCGAAGACACAGAGAAAACACCAGAACTAGACATAGCAGGGATGTTGGAGCTATCATATTGGGAATTTAAAGCAACTATGATTAATTCAGTAAGGGCTTTAATGGATAAAGTAGACAGTACATAAGAACAGATGGGCAATATAAGCAGAGAGATGGAAATCCTAAGAAAGAAGCAAAAAGAAATGCTGGAGATAAAAACAAAAAACAAAAATAAAAACCACCGTTAACAGAAATGAAGAATACGTTTGAAGGGCTTAGTAGTAGACTGGACATCACTGAGTAAAAAACCTCTGAGCTAGAGGATATATCAATAAAATCCTTGAAAACTGAAAAGGAGAGTCGGAGAGGGGAAGATGGCGGCGTAGGAGGACGCTGGGCTCACCGCGCGTCCTGCTGATCACTTAGATTCCACCTACACCTGCCTAAATAACCCAGAAAACCGCCAGAGGATTAGCAGAACGGAGTCACCAGACCCAAGTGCAGACGAGAGGCCCATGGAAGAGGGTAGGAAGGGCGGCGAGGCGGTGCGTGCTCCACGGACTGGCGGGAGGGAGCCGGGGCGGAGGGGCGGCTCGCCAGCCAAGCAGAGCCCCCGAGTCCGGCTTGCAAAAGCGGAGGGGCCTGACGGACTGTGTTCCGACAGCAAGCGCGACTTAGCGTCTGGGAGGTCATAAGTTAACAGCTCTGCTCGGAAAGCGGGAAGGCTGGAGGACAAAGGGAGGGTGAGCTGCGGAGCCCCCGGATGACAGAGCTCAGTTTGGTGGGGAACAAAGGCGCTCGCCAGCGCCATCTCCCCCGCCCATCCCCCAGCCAAAATCCCAAAGGGAACCGGTTCCTGCCAGGGAAATTGCTCGCTCCGCGCAAACACCCAACTCTGTGCTTCTGCAGAGCCAAACCTCCGGCAGCGGATCTGACTCCCTCCGGCTGCCACAGGGCCCCTCCTGAAGTGGATCACCTAAGGAGAAGCGAGCTAAGCCTGCCCCCCCTCCCGCCATGCACCTTGCCTTCCCACCCCAGCTAATACGCCAGATCCCCAGCATCACAAGCCTGGCAGTGTGCAAGTAGCCCAGACGGGCCACGCCACCCCACAGTGAATCCCGCCCCTAGGAGAGGGGAAGAGAAGGCACACACCAGTCTGACTGTGGCCCCAGGGGTGGGCTGGGGGCAGACATCAGGACTGACTGTGGCCCCGCCCACCAACTCCAGTTATACACCACAGCACAGGGGAAGTGCCCTGCAGGTCCTCACCACACCAGGGACTATCCAAAATGACCAAGCGGAAGAATTCCCCTCAGAAGAATCTCCAGGAAATAACAACAGCTAATGAGCTGATCAAAAAGGATTTAAATAATATAACAGAAAGTGAATTTAGAATAATAGTCATAAAATTAATCGCTGGGCTTGAAAACAGTATACAGGACAGCAGAGAATCTCTTGCTACAGAGATCAAGGGACTAAGGAACAGTCATGAGGAGCTGAAAAATGCTTTAAATGAAATGCAAAACAAAACGCAAACCACCATGGCTTGGATGGAAGAGGCAGAGGAGAGAATAGGTGAACTAGAAGATAAAGTTATGGAAAAAGAGGAAGCTGAGAAAAAGAGAGATAAAAAAATCCAGGAGTATGAGGGGAAAATTAGAGAACTAAGTGATACACTAAAAAGAAATAATATACGCATAATTGGTATCCCAGAGGAGGAAGAGAGAGGGAAAGGTGCTGAAGGGGTACTTGAAGAAATAATAGCTGAGAACTTCCCTGAACTGGGGAAGGAAAAAGGCATTGAAATCCAAGAGGCACAGAGAACTCCCTTCAGACGTAACTTGAATCGATCTTCTGCACGACATATCATAGTGAAACTGGCAAAATACAAGGATAAAGAGAAAATTCTGAAAGCAGCAAGGGGTAAACGTGCCCTCACATATAAAGGGAGACCTATAAGACTCGTGACTGATCTCTCTTTTGAAACTTGGCAGGCCAGAAAGAATTGGCACGAGATTTTCAGTGTGCTAGACAGAAAAAATATGCAGCCGAGAATCCTTTATCCAGCAAGTCTGTCATTTAGAATAGAAGGAGAGATAAAGGTCTTCCCAAACAAACAAAAACTGAAGGAATTTGTCACCACTAAACCAGCCCTACAAGAGATCCTAAGGGGGACCCTGTGAGACAAAGTACCAGAGACATCACTACAAGCATAAAACATACAGACATCACAATGACTCTAAACCCGTATCTTTCTATAATAACACTGAATGTAAATGGATTAAATGCGCCAACCAAAAGACATAGGGTATCAGAATGGATAAAAAAACCAGACCCATCTATTTGCTGTCTACAAGAGACTCATTTTAGACCTGAGGACACCTTTAGATTCAGAGTGAGGGGATGGAGAACTATTTATCATGCTACTGGAAGCCAAAAGAAAGCTGGAGTAGCCATACTTATATCAGACAAACTAGACTTTAAATTAAAGGCTGTAACAAGAGATGAAGAAGGACATTATATAATAGTTACAGGGTCTATCCATCAGGAAGAGCTAACAATTATAAATGTCTATGCGCCGAATACCGGAGCCCCCAAATATATAAAACAATTACTCATAAACAGAAGCAACCTTATTGATAAGAATGTGGTAATTGCTGGGGACTTTAACACCCCACTTACAGAAATGGATAGATCATCTAGACACACAGTCAATAAAGAAACAAGGGCCCTGAATGAGACACTGGATCAGATGGACTTGACAGATATATTTAGAACTCTGCATCCCAAAGCAACAGAATATACTTTCTTCTCGAGTGCACATGGAACATTCTCCAAGATAGATCATATACTGGGTCACAAAACAGCCCTTCATAAGTTTACAAGAATTGAAATTATACCATGCATACTTTCAGACCATAACGCTATGAAGCTTGAAATCAACCACAGGAAAAAGTCTGGAAAACCTCCAAAAGCATGGAGGTTAAAGAACACCCTACTAACGAATGAGTGGGTCAACCAGGCAATTAGAGAAGAAATCAAAAAATATATGGAAACAAACGAAAATGAAAATACAACAATCCAAACGCTTTGGGACGCAGCGAAGGCAGTCCTGAGAGGAAAATACATTGCAATCCAGGCCTATCTCAAGAAACAAGAAAAATCCCAAATACAAAATCTAACAGCACACCTAAAGGAACTAGAAGCAGAACAGCAAAGGCAGCCTAAACCCAGCAGAAGAAGAGAAATAATAAAGATCAGAGCAGAAATAAACAATATAGAATCTAAAAAAACTGTAGAGCAGATCAACGAAACCAAGAGTTGGTTTTTTGAAAAAATAAACAAAATTGACAAACCGCTAGCCAGGCTTCTCAAAAGAAAAGGGAGATGACCCAAATAGATAAAATCATGAATGAAAATGGAATTATTACAACCAATCCCTCAGAGATACAAACAATTATCAGGGAATACTATGAAAAATTATATGCCAACAAATTGGACAACCTGGAAGAAATGGACAAATTCCTGAACACCCACACTCTTCCAAAACTCAATCAGGAGGAAAGAGAAAGCTTGAACAGACCCATAACCAGCGAAGAAATTGAATCGGTTATCAAAAATCTCCCAACAAATAAGAGTCCAGGACCAGATGGCTTCCCAGGGGAGTTCTACCAGACATTTAAAGCAGAGATAATACCTATCCTTCTCAAGCTATTCCAGGAAATAGAAAGGGAAGGAAAACTTCCAGACTCATTCTATGAAGCCAGTATTACTTTGATTCCTAAACCAGACAGAGACCCAGTAAAAAAAGAGAACTACAGGCCAATATCCCTGATGAATATGGATGCAAAAATTCTCAATAAGATACTAGCAAATCAAATTCAACAGCATATAAAAAGAATTATTCACCATGATCAAGTGGGATTCATTCCTGGGATGCAGGGCTGGTTCAACATTCACAAATCAATCAACGTGATACATCACATTAATAAAAAAAAAGAGAAGAACCATATGATCCTGTCAATCGATGCAGAAAAGGCCTTTGACAAAATCCAGCACCCTTTCTTAATAAAAACCCTTGAGAAAGTCGGGATAGAAGGAACATACTTAAAGATCATAAAAGCCATTTATGAAAAGCCCACAGCTAACATCATCCTCAACGGGGAAAAACTGAGAGCTTTTTCCCTGAGATCAGGAACACGACAGGGATGCCCACTCTCACCGCTGTTGTTTAACATAGTGCTGGAAGTTCTAGCATCAGCAATCAGACAACAAAAGGAAATCAAAGGCATCAAAATTGGCAAAGATGAAGTCAAGCTTTCGCTTTTTGCAGATGACATGATATTATACATGGAAAATCCGATAGACTCCACCAAAAGTCTGCTAGAACTGATACATGAATTCAGCAAAGTTGCAGGATACAAAATCAATGTACAGAAATCAGTTGCATTCTTATACACTAACAATGAAGCAACAGAAAGACAAATAAAGAAACTGATCCCATTCACAATTGCACCAAGAAGCATAAAATACCTAGGAATAAATCTAACCAAAGATGTAAAGGATCTGTATGCTGAAAACTACAGAAAGCTTATGAAGGTAATTGAAGAAGATTTAAAGAAATGGAAAGACATTCCCTGCTCATGGATTGGAAAAATAAATATTGTCAAAATGTCAATACTACCCAAAGCTATCTACACATTCAATGCAATCCCAATCAAAATTGCACCAGCATTCTTCTCGAAACTAGAACAAGCAATCCTAAAATTCATATGGAACCACAAAAGGCCCCGAATAGCCAAAGGAATTTTGAAGAAGAAGACCAAAACAGGAGGCATCACAATCCCAGACTTTAGCCTCTACTACAAAGCTGTAATCATCAAGACAGCATGGTATTGGCACAAAAACAGACACACAGACCAATGGAATAGAATAGAAACCCCAGAACTAGACCCACAAACGTATGGCCAACTCATCTTTGACAAAGCAGGAAAGAACATCCAATGGAAAAAAGACAGCCTCTTTAACAAATGGTGCTGGGAGAACTGGACAGCAACATGCAGAAGGTTGAAACTAGACCACTTTCTCACACCATTTACAAAAATAAACTCAAAATGGATAAAGGACCTAAATGTGAGACAGGAAACTATCAAAACCTTAGAGGAGAAAGCAGGAAAAGACCTCTCTGACCTCAGCCGTAGCAATCTCTTACTCGACACATCCCCAAAGGCAAGGGAATTAAAAGCAAAAGTGAATTACTGGGACCTTATGAAGATAAAAAGCTTCTGCACAGCAAAAGAAACAACCAACAAAACTAAAAGGCAACCAACGGAATGGGAAAAGATATTTGCAAATGACATATCGGACAAAGGGCTAGTATCTAAAATCTATAAAGAGCTCACCAAACTCCACACCTGAAAAACAAATAACCCAGTGAAGAAATGGGCAGAAAACATGAATAGACACTTCTCTAAAGAAGACATCCAGATGGCCAACAGGCACATGAAAAGATGTTCAGCGTCGCTCCTTATCAGGGAAATACAAATCAAAACCACACTCAGGTATCACCTCACGCCAGTCAGAGTGGCCAAAATGAACAAATCAGGAGACTATAGATGCTGGAGAGGATGTGGAGAAACGGGAACCCTCCTGCACTGTTGGTGGGAATGCAAATTGGTGCAGCCGCTCTGGAAAGCAGTGTGGAGGTTCCTCAGAAAATTAAAAATTGACCTACCCTGTGACCCAGCAATAGCACTGCTAGGAATTTATCCAAGGGATACAGGAGTACTGATGCATAGGGGCACTTGTACCCCAATGTTCATAGCAGCACTCTCAACAGTAGCCAAATTATGGAAAGAGCCTAAATGTCTGTCAACTGATGAATGGATAAAGAAATTGTGGTATATATACACAATGGAATACTATGTGGCAATGAGAAAAAATGAAATATGGCCTTTTGTAGCAACGTGGATGGAACTGGAGAGTGTAATGCTAAGTGAAATAAGCCATACAGAGAAAGACAGATACCATATGGTTTCACTCTTATGTGGATCCTGAGAAACTTAACAGGAACCCACGGGGGAGGGGAAGGGAAAAAAAAAAAAAAAAAGAAAAGAGGTTAGAGTGGGAGAGAGCCAAAGCATAAGAGACTGTTAAAAACTGAGAACAAACTGAGGGTTGATGGGGGGTGGGAGGGAGGGGAGGGTGGGTGATGGGTATTGAGGAGGGCACCTTTTGGGATAAGCACTGGGTGTTGTATGGAAACCAATTTGTCAATAAATTTCATATATATATATATATAAAAAAAAAGAAAACTGAAAAGGAAAGAGAATAAATATTGAAAAAACCAGAATATCCAAGGACTGTGGGGCAAATACAAAAGGTGTGATACACATGTAATGAGAACACCGGAAGGAGAAGGAAAAGAAAAAAATCTTTGAAACAATAATTATGGAGAATCTCCCCAAATTAATGTCAGACATCAAACCACAGATCCAGGAAGCTCAAACAACACCAAGCAGAAAAAATGCAAAAAACCACAAACTAAACCAAACCAAACCAAAATACTACACCTACATATACCATTTTAAACCAGAGAAAAGATCAAGGAAAAACTCTGAAAGAAGGCTATGTAAAAGAATACCTTCCTATGGAAGAACAAAGGTAAGAATCATATCCAACTTCTCCTAAGAAACCATTCAAGCAAGGGCACTGGGTGGCTCAGTTGGTTAAGTGTCCGATTCTTGGTTTTTGGCACAGGTCATTATCTCACGGTTTGTGTGTTTGAGCCCCATATCAGGCTCTGTGCTGGCTGTGAGGAGCCTGCTTGGAATTCTCTCTCTCCCTCTCTCTCTGCCTCTCCCCTGCTTGCTCTGTCTCTCTCAAAATAAATAAACTTAAAAAAAATCTTTTAAATTAAAAAAAAAAAAGAAACTATTCAAGCAAGAAGAGAACAGAGTGGAATATTTAAAATATTGAGAGAAAAAAACCCCACCAACATAGAATTCTGAACCCTGAGAAACTAACATTCAAAAGTGAAGAAGAAGAAAAAAAAAGACATTTTCACAAAGAGATATTGAGGAAATTTTCTGGCTATAGACCTGCCTTGCAAGAAATGTTAAAAGTTCTTTAGAGGAAAGGGAAATAACATAGGTCAGAAACTCAGATTCACAAAAAGTAACAGAAAGCAACAAAGAAGGAATAATTGAAAAACCTTCATTTAATTCTTGACTGATTCTAACAGACAATTTATTCAAAATAATACCAACAACATATTCAATTATGTGTGTATATAGATGTATGCGTGTGTGTGTGTGTGCACGCTTATATAAGTAAAATGAATGACAGCAATGATACAAGGGACAGAGGAAGTACTCAGACTATCTGAAGTGATATAATATATATATATATATATATATATATATATATATATATATGTAGACTTGGATTAGCTGAAAATGTACATTGCAAACTCTAGGGCAATCACTAAAAAAGAGAAAGAGAGGAAGGGAAGGGAAGGCAGGGAAGGGAAGGCAAGGGGAGGAGAGGGGAGGGGAGGGGAGGGGTGGGGAGGGGAGGGGAGGGGAGGGAAGGGAAGACCAATATGCTAAGAAAGGAGAGATTAAAATTGCATAAAATGCTAAATTAAAACAACAGGCAGAAAAAGACCAGAAGACCAAAATAGGAACAAAGGACAAGGGCAACAAATAGAAAAGAGTAATGAATATGATAGACATTAATCCGATTACATCAATAATCTAAATGCCCTAATTAAAAGATTATCAGAGTCAATCACAAAAACAAGAACAAACTATATGCTGTCTACAAGAAACCTGCTTTAAACACAAAGACACATATAAATTAAAATTAAGTGGTCAGAGAAAAATAAACCATGTCAACACTAATTAAAAGAAAGAAGGAGGGGCACCACCTGAATAGCTCAGTTGGTTAAGCGGATGACTTAGGCTCAGGTCATGATCTTGCAGTTTGAGTACAAGCCCCACATCGGGCTCTGTCCTGACAGCTCAGAGCCTGGAGCCTGCTTCAGACTCTGTGTCTCCTCCTCTCTCTGCCCCTCCCGTGCTCATGCTCAGTCTCTCTCTGTCTCTCAATAGTAAATAAGTGTTTTAAAAAAAATTTTTTTAATAAATGAAAAGAAAGGAGTAGCCATATTAATTTCAGATAAAGCAGATTTCAAAAAAAGAAAAGTTATCAGAGATAAACAGAGGCATTACATAATGATAAAGAGGTAAATTCTCCAAGAAGATGTTATAATCTTTAATGTGTATGTGCCTAAAAACAGAGCGTCAAACTATGTGAGGCAAAAACTAATAGAATTGCAAAGAGAAACAGATGAATCCACTAACATAGTTGCAAGGTTTGACATCCCTCTATCAGAACCAGCTGGCAGAAAATTAGTAAAGACAAAGTTGAACTCAACACCACCATCAAACAACTGGATATAATTGACATCTATAGACTACTTCATCCAACAACAGCAGAATATATATCCTTCTCAAACTCACATGGAACATTCACCAAGATAGACCACATTCCTTGCAATAAAACAAATTTAAGAGACAGAAATCATATGTCTGCTTTCAAACCACAACAAAATTAAATAAATATAAAGATGATATAAAATATATAATATAAATATATATTTTTTTAATTTTTTAATGTTTATTTATTTTGGAGAGAGAGGGAGAGAGAGACAGAGTGTGAGCAGGGGAGGGGCAGAGAGAGGGAGACACAGAATCTGAAACAGGCTCCAGGCTCTGAGCTGTCAGCACAGAGCCAGACGCGGGGCTCAAACTCACAAACTCTGAGATCATGACCTTGAGCTGAAGGGAGACGCTTAACCGACTAAGCCACCCAGGCACCCCTATAATATAAATATTAATTAAATCAGTAACAAAAGATGATTGGACAATCTCAAAATACATGGACATTTAACAAACAAAAAAACATTTCTAAATAACTCATGGGTCAAAGAAGATATCCCAAAAGAAATTTTAAAATATTTTGAACTAAATGAAAATACAACTTAGCCAAAATTTGTGGGATGCAGTGAAAGTACTTAGAAAGAATTTACAACATTGGATGCATATATGATCTAAAATCGATCATCTAACTTTCTATCTTAGGAAACTATAAAAAGAATAGCAAATTAAATCCAAAGTAAGCTGAAGTAAATAATAAAAATTAGAGCAGAAATCAATGACATTGAAAACAGGAAGCTAACAGAAAAAAAAAATAAAAATAAAACCTGATTCTTTGAAAAGATCAATAAAATCTGGAAGCATCTCACCAGACAAAAAGAGAGAGGACAAAAATTACTAGTATCAGAAATGAAAAAGGGGATATTACTACAGACCTTATAAACATTTAAAGGATAATAAAGGTATACTATGAACAACGCTATGCCCACAAATTTGCCAACGTAGATGAAAATGGACCAATTCCTTGAAAGACACAACTTGCCAAAATTCATACAAGAAAAACTAGATAATCTGAATAGGCCTATATCTATTAAATAAATTGAATCAATAATAATCAGTAATTAACAGACTTCTGAAACAGAAAGCACTAGGCCCAAATGGGTTCACTGGTGAATTCTATCAAACAATTAGGAAGAAATTGTACCAATTACCTGCAACCTCTTCCAGAATACAGAAGCAGAGGGAATACTTCCCAACTCATTCTATGAGGCCAGCATTATTCTAATAACAAAACCAGGCAAAGATATTCCAATAATTACAGACCAATATCTCTCATGAACATAGATGCAAAACTTCTCAACAAAATAATAGAAAATGCATCTCAAAAATGTATAAAAATACTTATACACCATGTCCAAATGAGATTTATTCCAGGTATGCAAGTTAACATTCAAAAATAAACTAATGAATCCATCACATCAACAGGTTAAAAAAGAAAAATCACAATGATATGACAACGATACAATCATATCAGTAAATGTGGACAAAATTCATGATAAAAAGTCTTAGTGAAGTAGGAATTGAGGGGAAGAATCCTCAGCTTGATAGTGAACATTTACAAAAAACCTACAGCTAACATTATACTTAATAGTGAGAAATTCAAAGCTTTCCAGCTAAGATCAGGTACAAGGTAAGGATGTCTCCTCTCATCACTACTCTCAACATCATACTAGAAGGTCTAGCTAATGCAATAATACAAGAAAAAGAAACAAAAGTTCAGTTGAGACAGGAAGAAATAAAACTATTTGTTCACAAATGACATGGGCATCTATTTTAAAAATTTGAAAAAAATCACCAAAAGTCTCTTGGAACTAATAACTACAGCAAGGTTTCAGGATACAATTTCCTATATACCAGCAGGAGTAAGTAGAATTTGAAATTAAAAACACAATAACATTTATATTAGCACCCCCCCCCCCAAATTATATACTTAAGTATAAACTGAACAAAAAAAGCACAATATCTATGTAAGGAAAACTCTAATGAATGAAATTAAATGAATAAATAAATAAATGGAAAGACATTCCATATTCATGGATAGGAAGGCTCAATACTGTCAAGGTGTCCATTCTCCCCACATTGATCTATAGATTCAATGCAACCCTGATCAAAATCTCAGCAAGTTATTTTTGTGGATATCAACAAAGTGATTCTAAAGTTTACAGGGATGGGCAAAATACATAGAATAGTGAACACGATATTGAAGAACAACATTAGACCACTTGAAGCCTTAGTATGAAGTTACAGTAACCAAGACAACACGGTGGTGTCAAATGAACAGACAAATAGATGAATGGAACAGAACACACAGCCCAGAAATAGAACCATGTAAATAAGTCAACCGATCTTTGACAAAGGAACCAAGGCAATAGAATGGAGAAAGGATAGTTTTTTCAACAAATAGTGCTAGAACAACTGGACATCTGCATGAAAGAGAGAAAGAGGAAGAGAGGAGGGAGGAAGGGAGAGAAGAAGGAAAGGAGGAAGGGGAAAAAAAGAAAAATCTAGACGTAGAGTTTATATTCTTTACAAAAACTAACTAAAGATGGATCACAGACCTAAATGTAAAATACAAACTATAAAACTCCTACAGTACAACATAGGAAAAGAAACCTAGATGACCTTGGGTATGGCAATGACTTCAGTATACAACACCAAAAGCACAATCCGTGAAAGAAGTAATTGATAAGCTTAACTTCATTAAAATGCAAAGCTCCTGCTCTGTGAAAGACAATGTCAAGAGAATGAGAAGACAAGCCACAGACTGGGAAAAACTATTTGCAAAAGACACATCTGATAAAAAGACTGCTCACCAAAATACACAAAGAACTCTTAAAACTCAACAATAAGAAAGTGAACAACTCAATTAAAAAATGGGCCAAAGACTTCAACAGGCATCTCACCAAAAAAAGATATAAAGATGGCAAATAAGTATATGAAAAGATGCCCAACATCATAGGTCATCAGGAAATGCAAATTAAAACGATGACATACCACTATACACCTGTCAGAATGACCCAAGTCTAGGACACTAACACCACCAAATGCTGGTGAGGATGTGGAGCAACAGGAAATCACCTTATTGCTGGTGGGAATGCCCAATGGTATAGTCACTGGGGAAGACCGTTCGACAGCTTCTTACCAAGCTACACGTACTCTTCCATACAATCCAATGATAGTGCTCCCTTTTACTTACTCAAGGGAGTTGAAAACTTATGTCCACACAAAAACGTGCACACAGATGTTTATAGCTTTATTCATAATCGGAAAACTTGGTGGTATCCAGGATGACCCTCAGTAGGTGAATGGATCGATAAACTGTAGCACATCCAGACAATGGAATATTACTCAGCACGTAAGAAGAAATGAGCTACCAAGCCCTGAAGATGTGGAGGAAGCAAATTACTAGGAGAAAGGTGTCAATCCGAAAAGGCTACATAATATATAATTCCAACTATGTGAAATTCTGGAAAAAGAAAAACCATGGAGATGGTAAAATTCAGTGGTTACCAGGTGTGGCATGGGTGGGGGGAGAGGTGAGACGTGGGTGGGGAAGAATGAGCAGGCAGAGCACAGAGGATTTTTTGAGTCATGAAAATAGTCTTTATACCATAACGATGGATACATGTCATTACACATTCGTCCAAACTGGTAGGCACCTACCACACCAAGAGTGAACCATAATACAAACTATGGACTTTGGGTGATTATGACAAAGTGGCAAAATAGGTTCACCAATTTTAACAAAGGTACCCCTCTGGTGGGCTATACTGATAATGGGGGAGGCTGTGCACATGCAGGGCAAAGGGCATAAGGGCAATCTCTGTACCTTCCCTTTAGTTTTTCTGTGAACCTGAAAAAAATTTTAAGCCTTCAATTAAAAAGTTGTTTTCCTATCACATTTCTCTTAAGGCATTATCTGTTGTGTTCATTCACTCTTATGGCCTTTCTAGTTTAGTCTTCGTTTCTAAAATAATTTTTTTTATTTCTCATTCCCTCCTGAGTTACCACCTCATTTCTGAATTTTCTAATTACAACTTGGGTTATTCTTTCATGTCTTATTTAACTTTCTTAATGTCCTTCAGTTCATTTTGGAGTAGTAAATTAATTTTGGTCTATTTTGTAAGCACATATTTCTGGAATTACTTTTAAAAGTTCATTTATTTATTTTGAGACAGAGAACAAGCATGTGAGCGGGGGAGGGGCAGAGAGCCAGAGGGAGAGAGAGAACCCATCCCAAGCAGGAATCCCATCCCAAGCAGACTCCACACGGTCAGCTCAGAGCCCGACATGGGGCTTGATCCCATGAATTGTGAGATCATCACCTGAGCCGAAATCCACAGTCGGACTCTCAATCGACTGAGCCACCCAGGCACCCCTGGAATATTTTCACTGTTCATAAGAATATTATTCTAATCCTAATTCTCTTTCTCTTATAATAACTTTGCATGGGACTTGATGTTGATTCTCTTCTGTTGTGCATTTTTAACGTGAAATTAGTTTTCCTAAACTATGAGAATGAATCAAGCTAAATTTTTTAAAAAGCTCTAACTTCACAGAGCTCCCTCTTCTGTTGTTTGTGTGAACTGTTAAAAAAAAAAAAAATGACACATTGCTTTGAAATTTCCTGGCTGTTCTTCCCTTCCTTTGAATTGGGCCTTTCTCTTGCCCCTACCCAGTTCAATTTTGATACCATTCCCAGTAACTTCCCAGTGAAGGGCCCGGTACTAGAAGGCAGCTCTGGCCGGTCAATTTTGAGGATTCAAAGGTCCGGCGCCTTTAATCCCTTATGACAAGCCCTTTGCGCTCAGCGGGTATTAGAACAGGCAACATGCCTTCACCTTCAGCTGCTGTTCTCAAATTGGTCTGAGTTTCCTAGTGAAACTATTTGGGGTTGGCTATTTGGGGTGCTGTTCTCAGACGCAGTGAAGAGCTATACTGTGGCTTCTTTTTGTCTCCCACACAGATGCCCATCTCATGCAAGTCTTATGGTTACTGGTATTTTGTCCCCAAATACCTGCATTTTGAGATTTGTGGCATTCTGTCACCTGTTTTGTTGTAGAGGCGGTCTATCAATTTTGATTTTACTACATGTCTCTGTATGTTTTTATGTGGGATTATGTAGGTGGTAGGCTACTGCCATTACCACCACCATCTTCCCAGGATCATTATCATCTTTTAATTCAAGCTGATTTTTGCTATGTTCTTCCTTTTGGTTCCTTCCTTTCAGCAAGTCACAGGGAAAACCTGGCTTCAGTTTGTAAAGAGCCCCTGTATTTATACATAAATACATACATCATTTATATATAAATATATTTATATAAATATAATATAATATATATATATGTATATATATATATATATATATATATATATATATTTGTGTGTGTGTGTGTCTGGGAGAGATGTATAGAAAGGGGGTCACGCGTTGAGTGGAGGCTGCTAATTGGGGGCAGGTTGCAAAAAGTTAAAGACACAGCTTCTGCCTTTCGGAGTTCGTAACCTGAGAATGCAATACACATCCACTCAATGAAGCAGAACTACAACTACTTAGTTTCCAATCACAGCTCTTATTAGCTTGTCACGCCAACTGGGGCAAATCAACTTCTCGGGATTTGAGTTTCTCCATTTGTAAAACACAAGCATATCACCCGCCCTGTCCAACTGTATAGGCTGTAGGGAAGAAAGAATATAATGGAGGTATATGCACTCTGGTCACCAACGACCTGCATCACGGGGGCAGGAATCACATGCTCTTCATCCGTCTCTGCCCCTCAACGCCTCCGACAGTGCTTGACACATTCTGAGCACTCTGTGTTTGCACCTTGGAAAAAAGTACTAACAGCCCTATTATGTGATAATTAACTTTAAAAGTTCCTCAGTCTCATCAGTGATGACAAGAGTTAATAGGCCCTTGTTTGGGGGTTGGAGAGGCTAGCCTGGAAACTGACCCTTCACATTGAAGAAATGGCCTTCACTTCAAAAGTCAACCATCAGAAGACACAGAAGAGCTGAGTTTTTAAAAATGCATTTTTTATTATTCAGCCTTCAGCAGAAATGTCACCTTTCTAAAGCAAGCTGTTATCATGCGCTCCCCGTGCCAAACAGGCGCCTCTGAGGAGCAGGATTTTATCTCAACGTTTTTCGTGATTTGTGTTTCTCTTTCAAGGAGCTCCATGCCTTAAGGCACCTGAAACACTAACAGGAAGAAGTTAAGGTTACCGGAGGAGCAGACTCCAACAACATAAAACAGGGATTTCTGCGGAACGGTCCGGGACCAGCATCAAAGCTACGGTAGGCAGTCACCCTGTCCAATAATTCATGTCCTCTCAGTACAGCTCACTGCTTTCTGGTGGGCTCGTTGGTTGAGACCATATTCTCAAAGAAACTCCATTTTGTGACAGGGCCCCCATTAGCAGGCTCAGCCACATGACAGGCCTAGACACAGCCAGCACAACTGCTGGCGACGCTTGCCAATAAGCCAGATGCTGCCACATATTGGCATCTGGGTCCTGGAATAGCAACCATGTTCTCAGTCTGGCTAGGGATTCTGACCCTAGCTACGGAAGGAGACAAAGGAAGGAAAGAAAGAGACGGAGCAAGGGGAGGGAGGGCAGACGGTGGAAGGGTCTCTTGGTAATTTCCCTACCATGGATTTAGAGCTTCCGCAACAAAAGGCTCGTTGGAAAGCTGCTACCAGCGCTGCAATGGGCGGGAGAGGTAGAGATGGGGAGCGTTCTCAACCCAGCGAGCTATTTTGGCACCTGGGGAGCGGGGGTAGCTGATTCAAAAGGAGACAGCTGCAGCAGGCAGCGACGCTCACCCCTCCTCTCCCGCAAACCATGATAGCCCACAGTGGAGATAAGCTACTGGATATAGCTTCAATCTGCAGCAGAGGGACGGAGAGTGGCAGCATCAGGATGGCTGTTGCTTTCGGCTTTCTGGGTGCCAAGACTCACCAGCGCCAGGAAGGCCAACTAAGCGGTGAGGGTGAGACCCAGACCGGCAGTCTGGGGGAGATGCTTACAATCAAGAAAGGACAACTGCGGTGTTTTGGCCCCAGGAATAGGGTACAGGTGAAAGGAAGCCCTGTGCCCTACAGTGACTTTTGATGCCGAAGTGAACCTAGCCTGAGTGAGTCTTCAGGTACCACTGGCATCATTATTAGGCAGAAGTATGGCCTGGCAGGGGGCAGGGGGTGTTGAACTGAGTTAAGCTTAGGGCCCGAAGAGGTGAGAGTATAAGAAGCAGGCAGCATTTCATCTTTCTCAAAATATCAAGTTCTATGCAGCATCCCCTCTGCCCATATCACATTTGCCAAGAGCTGCTCAGGGCCCTACACCCAAAAGAGTACTGGCCTCTGCAGTCAGAAGATCTGGGGAAAGAGCCCCAAAGGTCATTTCCCAACAGGAGAGCTGATTCTTTCAGGGGCAAGGTGCCCTCTCTCTGTTCACCAGATCCCATCCTCCCTAACCGGAACCACCGCGGTGTGCCCCTCGTCACCATCAGGGGCGGTGCGAGGGGAGGGGTGGGCATTAGCGGGAACCCCTGCCCACCCCTGGAAAAAGCTTGAAGCATGTCCTGTCAATGGCACTTTAAGCAATGTGAGGCTGAGTCCGGGCATAGCGAGAGCACAGAGACAGATGAAACACCCGCCGTCCCTGAAATCCTACCTACAGAAAAGGCAAAATTATCTAAACATTCTGCACGTGCTCACGAGCGATCAAATATCCATTCGGTCAAAATAAACTTTATGAATCATCTTACCTAATAATCAAGGTACCTTATAAACAACAGAGCCTTAAAGTGAAGAGCAAGAGGACAGTGGATGACCCCCCTCACAGCACCCCCCCCACCCCTACCCCCACCCATGCACACACTTAACCTTCAGGGAACATCTAGGACATTTCACTTTCCTCCTGTGAAGCCTGATGCCCATTTTCAAAAGGCAGAGCCGAGTCCACCGAGAAAGCACCCCCAGCTGGGTCCCTCAGTTCTAAAGAGAATACTCTTTATTCTCTTCGCTGAGAGAGCTCTGCCGCACTTCAGAATCCGATGAGAACATTCTGGTGTCTTTCCTAAACTTAGCATCTTCACATTCAGATTTTGGACAATGCAGGGAGTAAATACTAAATTTCTGCTGTGGCTCTGCTTTAAGAAGGAGCAAATAACCCAAAGGTATACAACGCGTAATGAAAAGAATTGTCAGTATAATGCGGTGTTTATTCTATTTCAAAAAGGGATTTGAGAGAAGAGCACTATCTATAACAAAGGGTGGGTTATTTGAATCCAGATAACCGAGGCAGGATTGGCTGCGTGTCTCTGAGGGAACCGAACCACTCCTCCTGCGCTCCTCCTCTCTCCCCCTCTTTTTCTTTATGCAATTGGCTATTCCCCTTGCCATTTCCCTTCCTCCTGTCCTCACTTCGGGTGAGTCCCGTTGACGCAAGGCCTCCCTGAGCCAGCCTCCTGGGAAACATTCTAAGTGTTGGGAGATGTCTTCAAACCCAAAACACATATCTCAAGGAGGGTTGCATAAGATCATACAAGGCAGAGGCAATGAGTTTCCATTAAACTAAGCCAGTGGTCCTCAAATTTAACCATGCATCAGAATCACCGGGAAGAGCTTAAGACAGACTCCTGTCTGTGTCAGCCCCCAGAGTTCTGAGTCCGTAGATTTGAGACAGGGCCTGAGAATTTGCATTTCTAACAAGTTCCCACATGGTGCTAATGTTGATGGTCTGAGGATCACTTTTTCTTTCATTTTGCTGAAAACTTCTGTATTTGGCAATCATTTCAAACTTGAAGAAAAGTTGCAAGAACAGTAAAAATCACCCTATTCCCTTGACCCAGATTGGGACCACTTTTTGACAACCACTGAGCTAAGCTAAATGTGTGTCAGAGGTCTGGGACAAAGAGCAGTCACCTGGCAGGATGTAATGCCTTCTAAGAGCAAGAATGGAGGACTAGCCATATAAAAGCAAACCAACTATTTAAAAGCAAAGGATGGGAAGGAGTGCCACAAAATGATAAAAAGAAATGGAGTTGGGACCTGGGGGGTTTTAAGCTATGAATAGTCAATATCATTATCAACCAATGGTTTGTCTCTCTGGAGATTCCTTGGGGGTGATTTTAAAAACAACAAATCCATAATCTCCTAGTATAAACTGGCTTCAAGAAACAAGGAAAGCAATTATTTGATAGGGAAACTCTACTCTATACACAAGAGACATGGACAAGAGGACGATGATGTACCCCCTCCTTTGTTTTCTACCACCTTCATTCAGGACTTTATCTCTTGCCTGAATTTCTGCAATAACTCCGAACTGATCTCTCTGCCTCTAACCATGCTCCCTCCAATTTATTCTCCATTCTAACCCTAAAATTATCTTTTCAACAGCAGGCTGCAATAACGTCAGCTAAGAACTTTCACTAGTTCCCTACAACCTAGAGAATGAAACTCAAACGTCTCAGTCAGGCATCTAATGCCTCTGGCCCCAACTTACCTTTCAAATGCATGTATCTACACACCAGCCAAAACAATATGCACAGCTTCACTTTTCCCCATCTCCAGGTTTTTTTGCACACAATTGTTTTTGGGTTTCGGTTGTTTTGTTGTTGTTGTTGTTGTTGCTGTTCTCCTGGAATTTTTCCTTCTCCCCAAACAAAATCTTAAAAAAAAAAAATCCTTATGTTTAAAAATACTATTCAAACTTCAGGCTACTGCTCCAATACAAGAAGCTTTCCTGCGGTTCCTCAGATCTCTCCTTTGTGTGCTCACCATACCTCTATTTGTACCTTATAACACTTACAACATTCTGCCCTACTTATTATTTATGCTTTCCTTCCCCTGGGTTTTACAAGGTCCTTGAAGATAGGCACCATTTCTTTTGTTCAGTGACCAGAGAAGTCCAGAACAGGGAAGAAGGGTAGATGAAGAGGAGACGAAGAGAGGAAAAAGAAAAAATGAGAAAACAGTGGGAGAGCATGGTAAGGGGCGGGGGGGGGGGGGGAGCTCGGTTTTAAAGTTCTCTCAGTCATTCGGAATCTTTTTGCTGAAGACAGATTCTTCAAATATTTAACGCATTTTCTTTCCAGAACAAGCCCACGAGACCGAATAGTTGCATGAGTTTTCTTTTGTTTTGCCAACACTACACCTCCTTCTCTTCTTGTTTTCTATCTGTCACTCTTGAGCCAATTTTATGGATCTCTCCCATGTGAAAAAGGCAACATCACACCACACCATTACCGCTGAAATAGATTTGAACCCCTTTACATTTGCCTTTTTTTGGTGAGGCTGGTCGGACTACTGCCTTGTGGATTAGCTCTAGGAGGAATTTGATCAACATGACTAGAAGAGATAGCTTTTTGATATGAAATTTCTTTGGGACTTACAAAGACAGGATACCAACAACTCAAAGCGTGACCGAAAGTGAGTTCATTTGTCACTCTTTCTCGCAACATTCAGTGAGAGGGATTTCTGCCCCAAAGAAATCACAGTAACTCTTTGCAGACACTCATGGCCTCTACCAGCCGTGCCAGCTGTCTTCAGCAAGGAGATGGAGACAGAACAGACTCTGACAAGCTTGTCACTTAAATCTTTTCCAAAAAGGCAGTTCACTATCTCTTTTCCTGGAATAGCAGGAATAGTTTCACTTTCCGCCTACCTCTTCCTGGGAGAAGAACAAAGGATTGCCCTTTAAATCTAGCTCAACAAAGCAGGCTCTCTAGTGCTCCAGACACCAGGGCCAGCACGGCTGACAAGTGCCCTGCTTCATTTCCCTCGACTACCTCATTCAAGTTACTTTCTCTCTTCCACCTCCACAAATCTTTTCTGCCTCTCTTCCTCCCTGAGGTGAGATCCCTGGATCAAGGAAAGAAGTCAAGGGATAAGGCCAAAAAATGCAAAGCCACACCATCTGACTATATATCCCCACTACTGTAAATCTTCCCAAAGAGGAAGCTTGTTCTCCAGTTTCCGATTTACTGTCCTTGAGAAAACAAGTGATTCCGAGTCACAAAAAGTGACCGTAGTACTTTGCTTCCCATTTCCCTGCTGCTCTTATGTTTACAACTTTATTTAGAAAGAGCTGACTTCACAGCTTTTACCATTTAGTAACCCTTCAGCATAAGGACTTCATATGAAATCCTTAAAATGAGCTGAGTAGACATCAAATACTCAAAAGTCCAAATTACCTAGGCTGGTAGAGGTTAATGTTCTGCATTAAACAGGAAGAGAAAGTATCAATTTTGTACTCTGATTATGCCTGCCAAAGAACTGAGTCAAATAAACACATAACAGATGATGGATGAGGGCAACAGGGGTAGAAATACCACCACAGCTTTTGAGAAAGGTCTAAGAAGTGAGCAAATGTAGGTGTGTCCGAACCTCCTTTCACCTCTTGGTACTTCTTTCTGGACCTTCAACTCTCCTTTTCCAGTGTAGAGCTCACTGAGAAATAACCTTTTAATATTGCATTCTATTTATAATTTTTATAGCTACATAAGCACTGAGGGCTATGCTGCTGAGAGGGTAGACGGCAGCGACCCAAGTATGTGGTATTTACTAGGAAACAAAATTATAAGGAAACAGTTAAGCACGAATTTAAGATTTGCACTAACCTTGTCTTTCTCCGATGTTAGTTTATCAACTTAGCTCACTCTGAAAAACAGAAAGTCCACATGCTGTGGAGCTTAGAACTTACCTACCCCTTCATTCTGTAAGTGGGGGAATAGGTCTAGAATATTGTTCTTTGATTAAGGTAAAAATGTTAGTAAGTCACAGAGATCAGACCAGGACACAACTGTAAGGCTTTCTATTATTTTCTACAATCCTCAAAGAAAGAGCCTGAAATACCAGGCTTCATTATCCAGAGCTTTAGCTAGCCCAGAGGTTAAATCAATTACTCTTAAGAAGAAAAATGATCCAGCTTACGCCTTGGCTTCTGCTATAAAGCATTCCCTAAGTGAGTCAAATAAAGATGCTACAAGGGGCCCCTTGCAAAGCCAAGAGCCTTTCACTAATACAGTGAGATTTTTTTCTGCTTGGATTCATAAATATGGGCAACCGAATTCAATGAGGGCATTCTATGTATGAAGTCCTAATGTAGTGTTTCTGGCCATAGTGTAAGTATTATTTATAATTTTATATTCTTCAATACATCCATTATATGAAAGCAAAACTCGATCGTGGTTCACAATGACTGAAATAAGAGATGATAGAAAAAACTTGAGGGTCAAAACACAACAGGAATTGTAGCTGTTTTAAAATGTTTAAAAGGGGGTGCCTGGGTGGTTCGGTTGGTTGAGCATCTCACTCTTGATTTTGGTTCAGGTCATGATCCCAGGGTCATGCGTGGGATTGAGCCCCATGTCAGGCTCCATGCTGAGCATTGGAGCCTGCTTAAGATTGTCTCTTTTTCTCTCTCTCTCTCTCTGCCCCCTCCCCCACTCACGCTCTCTTTCTAAAATAACTAACTAAATAAGTAAATGTTTAAAAGGCAGTTTAAATATGTTATCAAGAGTTCAGTTATAACAAGTTGAAAAGTACTATGTCTCAAAAAGTTTTAACTCATGTCGTAGTTGAATTGCTAAAATGATGGCATTCTCTTTCACTTTTCGGGAGCTTAACTCTACTTCTGTGTAATAGAAATGGTAGACTTTCATATCCTATCTAAAGATAGGTGGCATTATATCACACTTATTATTGACAACCTGCTTATAAAAAGCATCATAAAATAATGACACTGGTAATTTCATATAAAAATATAAAATCAAATGAGAGTAGTGACTTGAACAGATGTTTACACATCAATGTTCATAATGAGATTGTTCATAATAGCCAAAAGGTGGAAATACCCAAATGTCCACTGACAGGTGAATGGCTAAACAAAATGTGGTCTATACATACAGTGGAATATTATTCAGCCTTAAAAAGGAATGAAATTCTGATATATGCTACAGTATGAATGAACCTTGAAAACGTTATAAGTGAAATTAAGCCAGACACAAAAGGATGAATGAATATTATAGGATTCCACTTCTATGAGAGACCTCAAAGAGTCAAATTCATAGAGATAGAAAGTAGAACAGTGGTTACTAGGGGCTGGGAGGAAAGGGGACGGGAAAGAGAAGGTACTGTTTAACGGGTGTAGAATTACAATTTGGGATAATTAGAAAGTTCTGAGATATACATACGGTGGTGATGGCTGGATAAAACGGGAATGTACTTAATGCCACTAAATTGTGTACTTAAAAGTAGTTAAAATGGTCAATATTATATTATGTATGTTTTCCTACAATAAAAAAATCAAATGAAAAATACAAAATGGTAAGTTCTTCCATGTTTTGACCCACAGGACATATGCTCAAAAAAATAAAAATAAAAAATAAAAAACAACAGGGGCACCTGGGTGGCTCAGTTAAGTGACCAACCTCAGCTCAGGTCATGATCTCAGGGTTCCTGAGTTTGAGCCCTACGTTGGGCTTTGTGCTGACAGCTCAAAGCCTGAAGCCGGCTTCGGATTCTGTGTCTCCCCTCTCTTTCTCTGCCCCCCTCCCCCACTCATGCTCTGTCTCTCAAAAATAAACATTAAAAAAAATAATTAAAAAAATTAAAAAAAAACAAAAAAGCAGTATCACCCACAGCATTTAAAAATACTAATATTTTAATGCACATCATCAAATAAAAACAGACTTGGGTTCATCACCCCAAAGCCATATCCTATGTGTTTACTACTATAATAATTCATGTCCACCATGATTATGAATGATACATCTACATTAAGCACAAGTTCCAATCAAATCTATAGAGAGAAAAAGGGAGCTGAAGCAATGGAGCTATGTCAACACACTGACACAGCAACCATCTGTTGACATTACTGTCCTGAATCCAAGGAACCAAAATCATGTGGCAGGGCTGGGAGCTTCCCCTTAGTTGTGAGGTCCTACTTTCCTGTCACAGGGCACTTCTGGAAGGAAGCTCTGCAGTGGCCAGCTCTAAGTACTTGCAGATTTCCTACCGGTCCTACACAGGAAGTCATTCTTCAGTCTCACCTGCATGAGTTCCTGTTATGAGCCCAGGGAGTTGGTGAGTCCAAATCCAGTTCCAGGGAGTGATGTCATCTTGATTGCGCTTTGATCCTGGTGACCCGCTCCCCATCCTGGTGTTGTTGCAGTCCTTCGTCTGAGGTTCAGGTTATAAGGGAACCAGAAGGAAAAAGGGGAAGTAGGAAAATAGAAAAAGAAAAAATGCTTGCACATTTCCTTTGTTTCACTAAAGCATTTTCTGCTTCCATTTATTTTGATGGGAGGACCTAGCTGATGGCAAATGGAAACTGTATAGATGCTCCTAGAGTAGGAATCGACTCTCGATCTCAAAAACTCGGAGGATTAAAAATATGGAAGACTTCTATTATTTCTGATGGCCCCTAACTCCGAAAAAAGTAATTTATTCTTTCATCTTTGGATAAAGTTTAAAAAAAGAGACATTAATGCTTTTAAAACATTTGTAAATTGTTATAAACAAGGCACGAATGCAGGAGCTATCTTAGCAACATAAAGAAATAACAAATACAAATATTTGTAGATGTATAAATACTCATATACTTTCTATATAATGTCAAGTAGACTAGGAGGTCAAATCTGGAAATCTCATCACTAAGTAATAAAATAGGATTGCCATTCAATTCCATTTACATGAGATCCTTTGGTTCTTAGTATACCAAACCAAAAACCTAAAATGAAGTCAAGCATAAGCAGCAGCAGAAATTGCTAACATTCCAAAATGAAAGAGAGGCCCTTCTAAAACAAAGCAAAACAAAAAACTTAAGCAATTAAATAAAGGAGAGATTTCAATTTTTACCATGTTTATTTTATAATCATGATTTCTTTGTCCTTATTAAGTGGATACAATTTGGGGAAATAAATACTCCCTTCCCTTTTTTGTTGCATATGTACTAGTGGAGGAAAAGGGAATCGAATATGAGAGAATAGGCAAAGGGTGTAGGGCGCAGAAGGATAAAGTTGAGAGACAGTGAGTGTTTATACGAACCCTTCCATAAGCAGTACCAACCAACCAACTATAAAGTTGACAACATGAGTTTTCTTTTCACGTGGACTTCAGAAAGCATGAGATAGTATGGAACCACATTCAGCACATATTAATTATATAGCATCATGGTGCGTGTTTTCTATCAGACATGATGTATATATCCTTTTTTTTTCTCACTTTTTAAGCTCCACAGATGACACTATTCATGAAGCACTTTTAGTGTATTATTCGGCAAATATTAATTACGATCATATAAACCAATCTTGCTTAGCAGAAAGCACTATTAGCTGCCATGTAAAGGTCCTCCTTTCAAGTAACACTTAAATGTACACTTGGAGCTTTCAGAGGAAGTTCTTGAAGGGCATTCTTCTTTCAGCTGGGCATACAACCCGTCTGCAACACTAAATGCAGATAAAATAAAGATCAAACCTTTGTTAAAGGTTTGCACATAAAAGCCCCTTGCAAATGTAGCCAATATCTTGTCCAGAGAGTCATGGTAAAGGAACTGTTCTCTTTCAGCCTTTTTCTTCCCCCGTTTCCTCTAAAGGTCTTTATCCCAATGTCTTGGTGCTCCATAAGTGACTGTGAGGCAGAGCTGCCTCTGTGCTGGAGATGCTTGTCACAGAGAAGATCAGAATGTGCACAGATAACCCTGCATTCTGTTCATCTCATCAGTTCTGCCCAATCCACAGGGGTAAAAAATGGATGAGATTTGATATCTTCAACACCAGCAACTCCAGCACCAAGACGCTCCACAGGGTTGAACTGCAAGAGCTAAAAAAGAAGGACTTAGTGAGTAATAGGAATCCAACTGGTGAATCAAAGGAAAACAAAAATATATGAACGGAAAGAACTGCTCAATTCAACCCCAGTGACAAGTGGACTTGATGAATAGCCAAATGACGAGATTTCCTTGAAAGGGAGCTATGTCTAACACCACTGTAGCTGTGGGGTGGTAGGGGATATCTGCGTTGACGGCTTTCAACTGATTTTTAACATGACCTTGAGTAACTCACTTTGTTTCTCTCAAGCTCATATAGTATAATAGGACAGTTAATACCCATCAGTTTCCTATTCCAAAGCACATCATGATATTAATTAGATGCTGTGCCAAAATCTGAGAGATCCAGTTACTCCTTTCATGGGCATGCTGAAAGAATGTGCCTTGAAACGTTCATGCATCCTCAAATTTTGTTTTCGCGGCTTTACTGAGAGATGATTTATATAGCATAAAATTCATCTGTCGTAAGTGTGCAATTCAATGATTCTTACTTAGTAAATGTAAAAAGTTGTGCAACCATCACACAATCCAGTTTTAGAACACTTTGATCACCCTAAAAAATTTCCTCGTGATGTTTACATTAATCCTCATTTCCATCCCCAGCCCTGGGCAAACAATGATCTGCTTTCTGTCTCTATAAATATGCCCTTTCTGGATATTTCATGTAATTGGACTCATAAAATATGTTGCCTTTTGCAGTTATCTTCTTTCACTTAGCATAATGTTTTTCAGATTCATCCAAGTTGTAGCAGGTATCAAAGCCTGTTCCCTTTTATTTCTGAGTAGCATTCCATTGCTTGGATAGAACATATTTTGTTAATCTACTCACCAGTGAATGGACATGTAGACTTTCCAGGCTGAGGCTATAATGAATAGTATTGCTATTAACATTCACATGTATGTCTTTGTGTAAACATGTCTTCATTTCTCTCAAGGACATTCCTAGGAGTGGAATTGCTGGGTCATGTGGAATATTTGTTTAGCTCTTTAAGAAAGTGCCCAACCTTTCTAAAATAGCTGTGCCATTTTACATTCCCAACAGCAATATATGAGAGTTCCAGTTTCTCTACATGCTCACCAACACTCAATACAGTCTATCTTTTGATTACAGACCTTTTAGTGGGTATTAGAGGCATCTTATTATAATTTTAATTTCTATTCCTTGGTGAGTAATGATGGTGACCATCGTTGGATGGCCTTCTAAGCCTTTCATGTAGCTTCCTTGGTGAATAATTTGCCCATTTTTATATTTACTGAGTTATAAGAGTTCTTTCTTTTTTTTTTAAAGATTTTATTTTAAGTGATTACTTAAAATAATCAACTTAAAATAATCAATTACTTAAACCCAATGTGGAGCTCAAACTTACAACCCCAAGATCAAGACTCTCATGTTCTACTTACCTAGCCAGCCAGGTACCACTATAAGAGTTCTTTATATAGTCTGAATACAAGTCCTCATCAGTTACATGATTTGAAATATTTTTTCCATTCTGTGGCTTGTCTTCTCATTTTCTTACTGCTATCTTTTGAAGTATAAAAGTTTTTAATTTTAATGAAGCCCACATTATCAATTTTTTTCTTTTATGGATGTTTTTGGTGTCATATCTAATAACTCTTTGCCTAACCCAAGATCATCAAGATTTTCTCCTATGGTTTCTTCTACAATTTTTAGTTTTGCCTTCCATTTTTCGTCTATGAGCTACTTTGAGTTCATTTTTACATATGGTATAAAGTAAGGGTCTTAGTTCATTTTGGTTTTAGCATGTGACTTGATTTTCCCAGCACCATTGGTTTAAAAGACTATTTTTTTTCACCATCAAATTCTTTCTGCACCTTTACTGAAAATTAATAGACCATTAATGTAAGGGTTTATTTCTGGATTCTCAATTCCATTCCATTGATCTATATACTTATCTTTCCTCTAATAACACAGTAATTTTCCAGTTTGCTAAGGTGCAAGGTGAGATTTTCATTTGAGACCTTTCTTCTTTTCGGATATAGGAGTTTATAAACCATAAATTTTCCTTAAGAACTGATTTAGCTGCATCTGATAAATTTTGATATTTTCTGTGTTTTGATTCCATTAAAAACATTTTCTAGCTTCTCTTGAGACTTCTTCTTTGACTCATAGGTTATTTAGAAGTGTGTTTAATTTCCAAATATTTGTGGACTCACCAGATCTCTGAATGAGAATTAAATTGTTATGATCAGAGCATGTTGTACGACTTAAATCCTTTTAAATACTGAAGCTTGTTTTGTGGTATGGCATATGATCTATCTTGGAGAATGTTCCATATACATGTGCTAAGAATGCATTCTGCAATCATTGTTCCATATATGTCAGAGATGTTTGATAATGTTACTGAAGTCTTCTCAGTATCCTTGCTGATTTTCTAATTTACCAAGCATGGAGTATTGAAACCTCCTTTTATTATTACTGGATTGCCTATTTACCCTTCAATTCAGTCAGATTTTACTTCTTATGTATAGAAGCTGTTGGTGCATATGCATCTATTGTACTGACCCTTTTATCCCTATGAAAATTCTGTCTTAGTCTCTAGTAAGTCTCTTGTCTTCACAGCTAGTTTGTCTGGTATTTAATATAGCCACTTCAGCTCTCTTATGGTTACCATTTACATGGTTTATCTCTTCCCATCCTTTTTCTTTTAACCTATTTGTGTCTCTCATACACAGAAGATAATTGAATCTTACTTTTTTTTTTAATCCAGTTTAATAATCTCTGCCTTTTGTTTGTCATGTTTAAACATTCATATTTCATTGTACTTATTGGTGTGGTGGGTTTACATTTGCCATTTTGCCACTTGTTTTCTACATCTACTGTCTTTTTTTGTTACTCTTTTACAGCTGTCTTTTGTATCAATACTTTTTATTGTGCTATTTCAGTTCCTCTATTAATTTTCTTTTACTATATATTTTTTCAGTGGTTGCTGTAAGGATTATAATATGCACCTTAATTTATCACAATCTACTTCAGATTAATACCAACTTAATGAAGGTGAAATGTAGAAACTTTGCTCCATTATAGCTCCATTCCTTCTGTCCTTTGTCTATTATTGTCATATATGTAATATATTACTTCTGGATGTTATAAACTCAACAGCACAGTGTTATAATTATTGTTTCATATAATCTTACATCTTTTAAAAGAAGTTGAGAAGAAAAATGAGGAAAAAATAGTCTTCTTCAGTGACTCATGTTTCACCATTCCAGTTCTCTTCATTTCCTCCTAGAAATTCAAGTTACTATGTGGTGTGATTTCCTTTCAGCCTGAAGGATTTCCTGCATTATTTCTTGTAAGGCAAGTCTAGCAATGAATTCCCTTAGTCTTTATTTGGGAATTTCTTTATCTCATCTCCATTTTTGAAGGATGATTTTGCTGGATAGAGAATTCTTGGTTGATGGTTACTTCCTTTCAGCACTTTGCATATGTCACTTCACTGTCTTCTGCCTCTCATTGGTATTATTATTATTTTTTTAATGTTTATTTATTTTTTAGAGAGAGAGCCAAACAGAGCACAATCAGGGGAGGAACAGAGAGAGAGAGGGAGACACAGAATTCGAAGCAGGCTCCAGGCTCGGAGCTGACAGCACAGAGCCCGACACAGGGCTCGAACTCATGAACCGTGAGATCAAGACCTGAGCCAAAGTCGGACACTTAACTGACTGAGCCACCCAGGCACCCCTTATTATTATTATTATTATTATTATTATTATTATTGAGGTATAACTGATATACAATGTTATATTAGTTTCAAGCATATGACACATTGCTTCAGCAATCTGACTTTACTCAATGCTTATCACAGTAGTGTAGTCACCATTTGTCACCATACAATATTATTTACTATATTCCCTATACAGTATTTTTCATTTCCATGACTTGTTTATTTTATAACTCAAAGTGTAAACTGTCTTCCATCATTTTTAATGAGAAGTCAGACATTAATGTTTCCTTGTATACAATGAGCGCTTTCTCTTTTGCTGCTTTCAAGAGTGTCCTCTTTGTTTTTGTCTTTCAACAATTTGACCAGGTATATCTTCCTAATTAAAGTCCATTGAGCTTCTTGGATGCATATCAATGTTTTTTTACCAAATTTGGGATGTTTTTAGCCATTACATTTCCAAATACTTTTGCTTCCCCTTTCTCTCTTTCCTCTCACTCTGGGACTCCCTGGTATATTTGATATTGTCTTACAGGTTTGTATAGCCCTGTTCTTTTTCTATAAATTTTGGGGCATCTTTTTTTCCAGATTTGATTATTTCTATCATTCTATCTTCAAGTTAATTGATTCTTCCTTCATCTATCTCAAATTTGCTATAGATACCCTCTAATGAATTCCATCCCCTCCCCCCAGTGATTCTTCATTTCAATTATTGTACTTTTCAACTTGAGAATTTTGGTTCTTTTTTTATATATACTTTATATCTCCTCATCAAGAATTTCTATTTGTTGATTCATTGTTGTCATACTTTTCTTTAATTCTTTAAACATGGCTTCCTTCAGTTTTTGAACATACTTATAATAACCACTTTGAAATCTGTTAAATCCAACCTGGGGACATTTAAAGTCAATTTCTATTGACCACTTTTTTCCCTGCACATGAGTCACACTTTTTTGTTTCTGTGTATATCATATAGTATTTGTTGAAAATGGGATATTTTGGATGATATATTTTAGCAATTCTAGAGACTGACTTTGTTCCCAAGAAGACTGTTATCATAGCAGTTGGTTGGTTTGTTCTTTGTTAACTTGTTTCAGCTAGATCTGTATAGCTGCTTCTCCCACCACATTGTTACAAGCAGCTGTTGCTATCTCTGCTCATTCTTTTGTTTTTATTTTTGAGCTTCACTTCCTGGGGATCATCCTGTGTCTGCATAGCTTAAGTGTTCAACCTGTGATTGAAAAGAGGTTATATTCAAATACCTGAGCCCCTAAAGCTTGTCATCTGCTGATGTGTTAGGAGAACACAGTAAAAATTTAGGACACTTACAAATATCCCTTGGTTTTTACTTTCAACTGGGACCTTTCCTTGTTCCTGTACACATGCATGCAACCTCACAGTTGGCCCTCATGGCCTGCTTCAATCTGGAAGAAACTTCACACCTGACAAGCAGGGAAAAGAGAGTAGCCCAGGCAAAAATGCCACAGACTCCCACTCTTTCCCAAAGTTTGGTTGTTTTTCAAGCATAAACACTTTTCAGATTGTCCTGTCCTTTTGATCAATTTCCAGAGCACTGAAATGGCTGTTTTTGCCAATTCTGTCTAATGTTATAACTTCCTTTCTCAAGAGAGAATTTGCCAACTTCCTCATATGGCTATAGCCATTCAAATTTGAGAATATTCCTATAGTAAATCTTTTTTTTTTCCCACAGAATTTAACCAACTGCAACTGTAAATCTTTAAATGACTTCTTTACATTAATGTTTCTATGCATTTAGGACATCCCACTATTCAAATTCAACCAAAATTTCTGTTTCTTCTCTTTTTATTTTTATTTCTATTTTTTCTTTCATTCATGATTAATTCAGTTATTTGTATGAAAAATACCAATTGATTTCCTATTATGTGCCAGTTCACTATTTTTTTAGGCCTTTTCACCTGTATCACCAGCAGCGGCCTCACTCTTAACATTAGTAGCCCTATAATTCAACACATGCTTCAGCAAATACAAATTACTATATATTATGAAACACTGCCCTATCAGTACTAATGATAAACATTTATGTGACACTTATTGTACACCAGGCATTATTTTAAGTGCTTAACATAGGTCAATTAATTTAATTCACAACTCTATGAATAACTACTATTCGATTCTCTCTATAGATGAGAGAACACAGATTCAGAGAAATTAAGTAACTTATTTAAGATCATACAAGTAGTAAGTAGCAAAGACAAGATTTGAATTTAGGCACTGCAGCTCTAGAATGCATGCTCTTAAACATAACATTACACTGCCTCATGAGTATGTAATCTATAAATGCCAAGAATCTATTCACTTTAATATTACCAAACACACAGGGGCATGAAGCATATACTTCAAAAGACTGTATTCAATCTTTTCATCTGAGATTACTGTATCTAGCATTCAAAATCACTATTCATTAAAGCTAACTGTTCAAAAATTTTAATATTAGATGTTGCTAAATTGTGTTAAGTGAAAAGCTGCTATTATACAACAAACACTGTAAGAATATCCCAAATGTATCAAATCCATTTTCAAAATCTGACAATCCATGTCTAACTGATTGAAATGTGGAAGGCATCACACAATTTAATATAAATTTAAAATATCAAACAGTGGTAAGAATTAAACATAACTATAGCATATTTTTATATATTTCAGTACACATAATAACGTGTAAAAGTTCTTTCTTCTTGGGGCATTTGGGTGGCTCAGTTGGTTAAGCGTTCAACTCTTGATTTCGGCTCAGGTCGTGATCTCACGGTTTATGAGTTCGAGCCCCACATCAGACTGCACTGACAGTGTGGAGCCTGCTTGGGATTCTTTCTCTCTCTGACCCTCCCCCACTCATGCACACACATGCACTCTTGCTCTCTTTCTCAAAAATTAATAAACTTTTTTTAAAAAGTTCTTTCTTGTTACAATTGGCTTTTCCACTCCCATTCTTTCCAAAACATGACCTCATTATGAAATTCCAATAAAGGTTCCAATTTTGCCTATTACTAAAGTCAATTTAATTAGTTCATGAACTTTGCTACAAATTTGTAAATACAAATTTATAGGCAAAAATATAATTATTTTACCCATAACTATCTTGTTTATCCTGCCATTTTATTTACTTACTTCTTAAAGTTTATTTACTTATTTTGAGAGAGAGGGAGAGTGACAGAGTGAGAGAGAGAGAGAGAGAGGGAGTGAAAGCAGGGGAGGGGCAGAGAGGGAGAGAGAGAGAATCCTAAGCAGGCTCTACACAGTCATGCAGAGCCCAATGCGGGGCTGAAACTCCTGAACTACAAGATCATGACCGGAGCCAAAAATCAAGAGTCACCGCTTAACCAACTGAGCCAACTAAGCTACCCAGGTGCCCCTATCCTGCCATTTTAAATACTATACCAGCCTCAAGAGAGACCACATAAAGATTCTATTGCTCAAGCAAATGTGTCAGCCAGTGGCAAAACCAAAAAGAGTCACTGCCAGCCTCCTTCCTCCTAAAGAATGTTCAGGCAGTAAAGTTAAGCAAAGAAGACACAAAAATTTGTTTTGAAGGACTTTTTCTCATGTAACATTTTTCAAGTGACAAAAGAACTGTGTCATAATTAACTAAATATACACTGTGAAGTACAAACATACATGCTCTGAGGGTTTGTAAAATGTAAGCATCTCCTTTTTAATTGCATTTAAAATGTAACTATGTCTACTCTAACACCATTCATGTGACTGAGATGACTGAACAACAGGTACAGGGGATTATGAAATCTAGGAAGAAAGCAAGGAGCTAGAAGTCCAAAGAGGGGAAAATCTCCCCAAAGCAGAATAATTATTTCCATACAAATCATTTTGTGATTTTTTTAAAAAGTGACCCCTATGACCTGTGAGGTAGTGGAAGAGGAAAAGTCAAAATGACAAATTGCTAATCATGTCAAGAGACCCCTTTTCCCTTTCCTGATGATGTTTCCTCAACATGAATGGTAGTTTCCTTAGGCCAATGACAGAATGCTGATTTACTATATAGTATAGACATATCTGTATTGGGGGATTTAAGATTTAACATACTTTAGGCCAAGATTCCTTTATAACATACCTTCCCATAAAGGCAGGAGCAGCAGGCCTTTATAAATTAATGCAGGGAATTCTATTCTCAGTATTATATAACAACGACTTTAAGGTGAGAAACAAAAAATAGCATTTGCTAGCCTTTCTCAAATTATTTACAAAAAACATATTTGGAATTTATCATGTTGTGCCACGACAAATAAGATGAAATCAAATGAGTAGCTGTCCTTTTTTCCCCATTAGAATGAAATGTGTTCTGTGTCTTTGCATTACCTCTTAATCCTTTTGCAAAGTGCTCAATAGTATTCACATCTCATTATTTCCAACCTGGTTATGTTTCTTTCTGTGTTATACTCCCTGGAAAAATTTAATCTTCCTGAAGCACAACTCTGATCCTTTTATCTTCTGCCCCGAAACTCCAAATATCCATTATTATTATTTTTATTTATTTATTTATTTACTTACTTACTTATTTATTTTTGCTGAATTGAATAGAATCACTCTTCCCTGGTTATCATGATAAAAGAACCTCATAAGAGAACTCCAACTTACCTTTCCACATTCATCTAGTACTATGACTCATTCCTACATTTATCCCTCCACTCCAGATAAGCCAAGCTTTTGATTTCCTAATTTGGGTCTTTTGGACCAATCTTTTCCTTGTTGAAGCTGTTTGATCCACCTAGCTACTTCCCCAACATCCCACCTTGTCATGCCAAAATTTGAGGGCTCCACAAAAATATCATTCACTACATAAAAACTTTCCTAATACTATCACCGTATCAGTTATAACCCCTCCTTAACTTGACAAGTATTTTTTAAGCCTCTGACAGCTTTTATCAAACCCATCAGTGATACAGTTACTTGTCAGTCTTACCTCTATAGCTTATAGCACTATGTCTTGCCCATATTTGTGCATGTATTTGTTGAATGGAACCCAAATCACTCATTACTCTTCAAGAAAATACTAGGTCATTCTCTTCTTAATATATTCTCTCCTCCCCTTTTTCTTTTTTTTTTAAGTTTCATTTTCTCTGATTAGAAAAATAATAATTCAGGTTTCATGAAACAAAAATGTTAGTTCTTGAACTTTTTCAAGTAACTTTCCCCCTTACGTTTCTCATAAAACTATAAGGATCCTAGGCCTGACAATTCTTGCTGATTTGCTGTGTGCCTATCTTACCCAATGCTGACAACCCTCAGCAGACTCACCAAAACTCACTATTCAAAACTAGAGGAACATTTTCAATGTGGGGAATCAATTTAAGAAGCTCACTAGAGTTCCAAGCCTACCTCTGAGATACTGAACTTTAATTATCAATAGTCTCTTTCTTTAAAGCCACCGAAAATGCATTAACTGACATCAATGGCCAACTTCCATCGATGAAGCTAGGAGTAATCGAACTCCGGAAGACTTTCTAACACCACTTTTCTGCAAAGCAACCTGAACTGCCTATTCCTAAGTTTCTAAATATGAATTAGAGATTAAAAATAGCCATTTAAAAAAAGAAAGAAAATAACCATTCATATGGTTACAAAATGGAATAGCAAAAAGAGAGCAGCTCCAGACAAGCTAAAAATGATACTTAAATCTCACATCTATATAAATATATGGAATTAATTAAACATTATCCTAGATTTTTGAGAAAAAAACACTGAAATACCAATAAGTTTTAACTGTGCTCTCTGACCTCACTAATACTTAAATAAAAGCAGAGGCCTAACCATGCACAGTATTAGTTCTGAATCTGTAATTAGTAATGAGTCTTTCTTGCCCAAAACTAATTTCTTTAAGGTTTTGGAGCTATGTAGTCAGCTAATTTGCGTGGTTGATATGCTTGGTCAATATAGGTCAATTAAATTACCTGTTGTATGAGTGAGCGAGCCTCTTCAGAGACACATTCTGGCATGTTCAAAGTAGTGTGAGTATTTATTCCTGCTGGATGGCACTCAACCAGAGTCTGAAACAATCAATCAGGTATACTTCTTATCCCAAGTAACATCATTTCTGTTCTATCACAGGATTTATGGACAGCAAAGTACAGAAAGCTTAACAACCATCTTCACTGGGGGTGTAGTGATCAACACAGCGTCGCCTAAGCAGTTTAGGACAAGGGCCACGAGATACAGAATATCTAACAGAAATGAAGGCAGTCATCAAAATCACATCATAAGCTTAGGCTTCTAGCCCTTTTTCCTTAGTTATACAGCGAACAGCTCATAATAGAAAAGCTAACATTACACAAGAAAACTAAAAAGGGAGTTGGTATCTCTGATTTTTTAATGGTCTTAAAAACCTTCTAAGTTTAGAACTGGTTAATAATAACGATTTCTACATTTATGGCACTTTATGATTTAATTGTATGTGTAGGTGATTTGTAATAATCCACAACAATCTTAAGAGTTCAGTATTGGGGCGCCTGGGTGGCGCAGTCGGTTAAGCGTCCGACTTCAGCCAGGTCACGATCTCGCGGTCCGTGAGTTCGAGCCCCGCGTCGGGCTCTGTGCTGGCGGCTCAGAGCCTGGAGCCTGTTTCCGATTCTGTGTCTCCCTCTCTCTCTGCCCCTCCCCCGTTCATGCTCTGTCTCTCTCTGTCCCAAAAAAAAAAAAAAAAAAAAAAAAAAAAAAGAGTTCAGTATTACCTGCATATTTACGGTAGAGGACTGACTACTTAGAAAAGTATTGGGGCGCCTGGGTGGCGCAGTCGGTTAAGCGTCCGACTTCAGCCAGGTCACGATCTCGCAGTCTGTGAGTTCGAGCCCCACGTCAGGCTCTGGGCTGATGGCTCAGAGCCTGGAGCCTGTTTCCGATTCTGTGTCTCCCTCTCTCTCTGCCCCTCCCCCGTTCATGCTCTGTCTCTCTCTGTCCCAAAAATAAATAAACGTTGAAAAAAAAAAATTTTTTAAAAAGAAAAGTACTACTGCTCATTTCCTCTGTTTTCTTCCCAGGAGGCAATGTGCACAACACTCTATTAAAGTCTATTAACCTCAAACATCTTACTTAAAAGTTATTGATCAGAGGGAGTATAAATTCTGTCCTTAAGCCAGAACAGATAGGAAAAATTTAGTGTTGAGAATAAAGCTAATGTTACCTTTTATATCTACATTAATTTTCTAAAATGAGAATTCCCTCCTGGTTTCCAGCAAGATGTTTAAAACATCCAGAGAATTCTAATACATCCTTACATGAATGTTACAGACTTAACGCCGTTGAAACTGCATCATAGAAAATGGAGAGAAAGAACGTTTAGTCATCTTTCTGCACATTCACACTATGATTTAATGGAATCTGATCGCTTAGTCAATGTAATACAATCCACTTTTTAAAAAAATCTGGAATCTTGATAAACTTTCATTTTTCTGCCTTTTCTTTTTTATATCGAAGGTTTCCCTATTTCATCCCTGATCTAACAACTGAAGGCAAAGGCTAAATGTTCTCAATTTGAAATCCAGGTAGCATCTGGGTAAATTTATTAAATGTCCAGGTCACTGCTCACCTTGCCAGTAAGAAGTTCAAAGAGAACAGCACCCAAACTCCACCAATCACAGGCTTCCGTTTCTTCTGTGATTGCTCCAACCTCTAAACACACCAAAAAAGGTTGATATTAAAATTCCAAAGGTCAATTCAACTTTCAAAATTAACATGTATTAGCAAGGTGACCTTTTTAATGCTGAGAGAGCATATACTAAATACTACTGGGCTTTCAAAATTCCTGAAAGTTACTTATCCCCTTTGGTCACCTACTGTGGTTGCATTTTTTTTTTTTTTGATGCAGTCATATATTAAACTGAGACATTTGTTCTTTAGTTGATAGAGGGACACCTTCAAGAAGCTACACTTAAAAGTTATATGAATCTACGAGATCAGCGTTTTGCTTAATTTTTCAAATTCAAGAAAGTAGAGCCAACTCTACCTCAGGGGTCATTTTTTGTTTTAGAAATAAAGGCTCTAGGTTCAGAAGGAACTTCAAAAATTATTTAAACCAGTAATTATCCTTTTAATTATAGATTAGAAACCAGAGAGGTGAAATGCCTTGTCCAATGTCATATAGTAAATCAGTAGCAGAACTAAAACCTGATTTATAGTACCATCCCTTTCCTACGTAATCAATTGTTTTCAACTGAAGAAGGAGCATGTGAAATGCAAATTTACCCATGTTGATATTTAGAAGTACACACAGACAGGTTAAAGCATTAAGCCCTAAAACTACCGGTTAAGGTAAGGGTGTGTTCAGGATACCCACAAATATCAACACAGTTTTCTCTGTGTTGTCCCTGAAGTTCCTGAAATGTAACAGTTTTCAGGTATCACCTTGCAGGTTTCCCCACAACTCGGCAACGCTCCTCACTTCACCAGTTCTTGTAGGGCTTGTAGCCCTCGTAGCCCTTAGGTCATGTTTGATGCCTTCCTGTCCTTTCCTAAAGACATTCAATTAGTCACCAAGCCTGTCAATGTTTGCCCTTTCACTTCCATTTGGCCAACAAAACATGTTTATTATTCATGTGCAGGGTAACCCACAAATCATAAAAATACTGTTCAAAAGTTTTTAAGTAGTTAGGTTGGAACTTGGAAGTAACTGAAGTGATGCTCACGTGCCCAGCCTTTTAACCAACACTTAGTAAATCTACTGGCGGGAAGAAGCACAAACTCACAAAATAGCTTTAGCTTTAAGTCTTGGAGCAAAGGTCAGGTGGACCAGAAAAAGAAAACAGGGGCGCCTGGGTGGCTCAGTTGACTGGGTATCCGACTTTGGCTCAAGTCATGATCTCATGGTTCATAAGTTTGAGCCCGGCGTCGGGCTCTGTGCTGATAGCTCAGAGCCTGGAACCTGCTTCGGATTCTGTGTCTCCGGCTCTCTCTGCCCCTCCCCCACTCGCACTTTGTCTTTCTCTCTCTCAAAAATAAACATTAAAAATTGAAAGAAAAAGAAAACAGAGCCATTCCTATGAAAATACTGAAATTCTTCCTATTCAGCATCTTCGTTCATATCCTGGCACCTACCAGAAGTACCACTTCTGGAACTCAAGTGGTCTGTGGAGAACTACATCCCTTCACACTAGCTCCTGCCCAGGCCTTCCTCTCAAGACATGCTCCGTGCCAAATCGCAACCTCCGTCCTCGAACTAGCTGCTCTCAGCCAGGTGGTACAAAGCAAACATAGATATTTAACTACTTGAAATATTGTGTGAATGACCAAAAGTCTCCTAGTCCTCCTGATGCCACGTGCATCTAGGAAATAGCAGCTTGCTTGAAAAACTGAGAACTATTTATCTAACAATAGAGACTTAATTATATATGCATTGTATATATATTTGCATAATGTGTGTATGTGTATGTAAACACATACACACATCAATATGATGGAATACTATTACATGAGCATTTTAAATGATATATTCATGCAAAGTTTAAACCTATAAGTAAATGGGTATATTAAATTTTAAAAAACAAGCTAGAAAACAATAGAATTCTAATTTTAGAAGTATATGTTTGAAAAAAAGACTAGTGAGAAAATATGACAAAATATTTTAGTGATTTGCCTCTGAGGTGGGGAGATGTTTATTTTCATGCTTATACTTATGAACCTACCTGAACAGCTAGCTAAGTTGTGCATTTGAAAGAGATGACATGAAACCATTCGCCTGTGCTGGTGCAAGAAGATGAAGCTATGCAGGCCAGTCCTCCCTAAGAGTCCGCCTACGTCCTTTCCCCACAGCAGAAATGTATTATATACCAGAGAGAGCAATGGACTAGATATCAGGAGTCCTGGGTTAAGGGCCCTGAGGAATTCACTTGATCTCATCCAGAACAGAGGGTTGGAAGAAGGTT
Source organism: Lynx canadensis (assembly GCF_007474595.2). NCBI lineage: Eukaryota > Metazoa > Chordata > Mammalia > Carnivora > Felidae > Lynx > Lynx canadensis. The sequence goes on from NC_044319.2 coordinate 30,162,305, forward strand.
AGATCTGAGGGCCTCTCAGCTAAATTTAGCTCTAAACTCTATGATTTTGATACTCAAGGATTTTCTAAAATAGTGATTCTCTTAAAGGACAACTCCTTGGGAGATCTCATTCAAAGTATTTATGCTGCCTTTCCCAGATTCAAATTCACTGCCCCCACTCATTTCCCAACCTCCCTGTAGAGAGCCTCTGTACCTTCAGAAGCATGCTCTAGAAACTTTAGGAAGGGTGTAAGTTATTAGAAACTTAAGAAAACTAAAAAACAAAAACAAAAACAAACAAACAAGCAAAAAACCCATAGTCTAGTCATCAAATATAACTTTTTGCACATTTCCTTCCAGTCTAAAGCAAGCAATGGACTACATCATTTCCCTGTCCAAAATTCTGAAATGGCTTCTCCCTGACCATTAAGTAACGTTTAGATGCCTTGCTTACTCAGGCATGTATATATCCCGGCCTCTGTAATGAGTCTCAACCTATCATATTCATTCAACCAACATACATAAGCAGTACGAACTAGGCACCATGCTGGGTGCTATTCTTCCACATAACTCCATCAGCTGGCTACATTGCTAAATCATGCGACACGAAAATCAAGGTTAGCATAGTTAATGGTTTCATTATTTTAGTATCTTTTTGCTCAAGAATTTATTATTTTATGTTCTTCAATCGTGTAGTAGGAAGTATATATTTCTTAGTTTTATAAAGGCGCTATCTGTTCACAGCTCAAGACCCAAAATGACTGATCAGCCATCAAGTCTCACATTCCATGTATGAATGTTGCCTTGCTCACAGTAGGCACATATTGCAATAATGACAGTTACAACAATAAAACAGCAGCTAACATTTATTCACTGCTTACTATGTGTAAGGACTGTTCAACATTTTATGCAAATGATTTTAAATTTCCAAACTTACAGAGAACTTAAGTAAGTTCTTATGATGACCTTGGAGGAGCAAGAATATTGCATTTGTGTGTCCAGGGAAGAGGAACATCTGACCCAATCAGCTCAAAGAAAATTGTGAAAATTAATGAGATAGTTTTACAGGGTCTAACAACACACCCTAAGTAGCTCTAGACTAGCGCCACACTCCAAGCCTCTGCTCATGAAGGTTTCCTACTAGAATTGAGCAGAGGGCTGCTGAGGTAAGTCTATGTAATATAATCAATGGCTAACATAATTTATAAAGGCACCTTTTTATTCAGTGAAAAGTCCAAAGTGCCATCGCCAGTGTAGCCTACCCCGTTGAAAGCTACCAGGTTATGTCTGTTTCCCGTATCACTGCCGGGAATGTGCACTGGGTGAAATGTACCACTATTGGGGGAAAAGGGGCAATGGGTGGTCCCTGAAGCTACCAGATAAGCATAGTACATCTTCCTGAGCATCAAAGGATTTCATATATGGGGGGGGGGGGGGGGGGGGGGGGGGGGGGGAGGATATTGTTTTACTATTAAGGGAAACACAGATCTATTCAGGAACCACAATGTAAAATTTGCATGGATTTACAAGCTAAAAAGACTTCAGAGAAACTTCAGGATCATATTTCACTCGTCCCCTGGGGTACCCATTCCATACCACCTCTACAGTCAGAAGTACTCGGGTAGAAAAGTTTGAGAGGTACGTCATGAGACAGACAACGTATATCCCTTTACTGGTTTCTATGAACTTGCCTAACTAAGGACTCTAAGAACTAGGTTCATTAGTTTTATGCTGCTTTGAAATCCCTCTCAATTTTCTGCCAGAGAAAGATAAATAAACAGGTAAATAATGACCAACACACTGCTTCAAATGTGGATTATCACAGTGTTTGGTGGGCCCCAATCTAAGTGAGGCAACACAGGCAGTACAGTACCAAGAGACCCACCCCGGTCCTAAAGCCAATTACTTCCCACTCTTCCCTTGGCTTGCTCTTCCGTCCAGGAGGCACCTGCCAACTTTAGTCTACTTCTTGTGTTCCCCATTTCTTTCTCCATCTGTCCTTGATCTTCCCCTCTTCTTTCTTCCACTGACAGCTTTCTTTCCTCTCCCCTTACTTCCTCTTTCTTCCCTCCCCTTGGTTGTCAATTGTTTAAGCTTTCTGACTTCAGGTCTAGAGAGACTGCTGACATCCAATCTAAGAAAAACTGCTTCTGAAAGGATGAAGGTGCCTAGGCTGAATGCCATCTTTATTCTGTTGGGCCAGTAAAGAAGGATAACAACTTTGAAAAGGCATTTTTTTTTTCATGGAAATCTGGAAATAAAGACACCAAACAGGTTTTAAATCCACCCCCTTAACAATGCAGCTTGAAGCTCTTCAAAATGACTTTATATTAAGCAGGGATTCATTAATTAATGTGAAACTGACATCATGACCAACTGACCTTGGTTTTCACAGATGACTCTAAAATACAACAAAGAGCTCTGTATTTAGGTAAGATACAAAGAAGAACTTCTTAACGGCTAGGGAATTTATATTATTACAATAACTAGAGTAAGTACTTGTGGAATTTCTTCTTTAGGATTTTCAAACAGAATTCTCTTTTTCTTTTAATAATCAGGACGCAGGATTTTGGATGCCTCTTTAATATTCTTTAAGGACCAATCATTCTTATATTAAAAAGTAATGATACACTCTGAAATTATACTGCCAAAAAGAAGCCTGAGATTGTGTGACTGTCAAAACCATTGTTCTAAAACTGCTGTCCTTGCAAAATCTACACAAAAACTTTCAGAATAAACCAAGAGCACTGATTTATACAAAGCTACATGATGACTACCACAAACACTAGGTGAACAGTCAGGTGTATGTATCTAACAAATAAATTTGTGAGGCTATTTTTAAGTATAAACACAGTGAAGCTTAGAAATCCCTTTAAACTCCTATGTTGAATGTTTTAAATCTCTGGGGGAAAAAAAACCCACAAAAGCATTTTAAAGGATAAATTTACCATTTTTGTGTCAATTTCCAAATATTTTTCCTATTAAAAACCAATGGGTCGGGGCACCTGGGTGGCTCAGTCGGTTGGGCGGCCGACTTCAGCCAGGTCACGATCTCGCGGTCCGTGAGTTCGAGCCCCGCGTCGGGCTCTGTGCTGACAGCTCAGAGCCTGAAGCCTGTTTCCGATTCTGTGTCTCCCTCTCTCTGACCCTCCCCTGTTCATGCTCTGTCTCTCTCTGTCTCAAAAATAAATAAACGTTAAAAAAAAAATTAAAAAAAAAAAACAAAAAAACCAATGGGTCAAGTTTCTGCACATGCCCGTCCCCTGCTAGGATACTCTGTATTTGCAATTTTCAGGGTGGTAAAATAGTATCTTTATTCTCCACAAGTGCAATACTTACCATAGGCATGAAGCAAAGTGATGGAGGGGAGAACTAAACTATTCCCTAAGAAAATAAACAAATTCTCAGATTATTCCCACAGAAACTCAAAAAGAGATGGTGTTATCAAAGAATCCCAGATTTTTGTCTTTGAATCAAAGAAATGTATTGTCATTCCACCATTTGACCCTGGCTGAGTATGTCACACTGAGCTTACTCTGAAAATGAGGACAGCCGGGACCTCTAACATTTTTTCTACCTGTAATTTTATGATCCTGAAAAGTGTTTTCAAAAGCACTCATGAGCCTTTCTCAAAACTTCTCCCTCCATTAACCTAAATGCCCAAAGAATGGGATTATGCTAAAATGACTAGCACTTCTCACACTTCCTTCTTTCCACTGTCACCGTCACCGCTCTCTTTCCCTAAGAGATCTGGTGACAAACGAATTGAATCAGTGTCACTCAATGTAACCATTCTCATCTTTTAATGTAATGGAGACACAGAATTGTCTCTAGATTAGATTTCAATCCATCTAAAATTTTTTAAGGACATCAAATATGTGAGAACGGTTTTGTAAAATTCTAGAATTCTCATTTTAGCACTATCGATTCTCACATTCTGACACAATATAGAATCTCATTGACTCATACTAATGATTCGAACTGTATTTCACAAGTGAATAAACATGTTTAAATAAAACAATAAAGGTATCACAACATAAAATGTGCTTTGCCTACCTTTGTCTTACTCATGTTTAACACCTCATAGAACACTCTTCAACAAGCCAAGACATTTTTCAGTAGAACAGTGCTGCCTTGGTAACCCTTATTGTCAAAGGGCTTGCTAAAACATACAGTAAGAGAGTTTTACAGCCCTTATGATATTTCCCGAGTCTCCCTCTTATAGTCAAAAATAATAATGTTAATCTGACCCCAAAATAAACCTTGCTCCTGAAAAATACAGGAGCAAAACAACCAGAGAGCTTGGACTTAAGAAATCATAAAATATCTATACCTACGCGAGAAGTGAAGAAAAAGAAGCCAAGTATGCACTCTCAGACTTGAGGAAACCTGAAAGACACTAGAGAGTGCTCGATTCGGCAGCACATGTACCAGAAGACCCTGGAGAGACCATGCAATCCCAGCATTACTGAAATCACGACATATACCTAAGTACAGGTAGAGAGAGGCCTTGCTTTTTAGGATTACACAGTTTAAACCACACACACGCATTTGCCAAAGACGTGACTCAAAAATAAGCAAAGATAATGTTAAGACTCTGCTGGAAATTGTACAGAATTTGAAAAACCTAGAAAGTGCATGTCAAACTCCCGCTTTAAATAAAGACCAACCTTTCTACAAAGCTTCAGAGAGATGAATCACCTTGCATTTTAAGCAATTTGGTACCCTCAACATCTCAAATTCAGAATTTACTTTTCTTTAAGGGTCTGTAACTATTATACTGCTTGGTCAGTAAGGGAGTCTGACAGTCTACATTTAGTTCTCTGATGGGTTTGATAAGGCACGCTTCCAGTCTGAGGCCATCACTTGATTCTGTTCTGTGGTTTCTCACCAAGGGACCCACACAGGTCATGTCACCCTTCCCTGGACCCTTTTACTCACAACACAGTTACCCAGACCCGCTGCAAAACCCTCCAGACAATTCCACGACCTCCCTCTGGCAGTATGTTCTTCTGTTGCTATCTTCCTTATAGGACACGGTAGGAAATAGAGTAAATTTTCTTAGTAGTTCACATATAGAGAAATTCTATTTTCTTTATTATTTTATTTTCAGAATAAGTATTTAACTATTTCTCCCACTTTCTTAACTATACTTGTTAAATAAACAGAATCTTAGAAGCCTCATTTCTTTTCACTCTCAAAGTTCTAGTAACTGTGGAACTCTTATTAAAAGATCGTATAAAACTCAGTAAAAAAGTTGCAATGAAATTGCAACAATTGTTGCAAATAAAGTATTTATGTAATAGTCAAACCAACATTTAGATGCTGGAAGACTCTGTCACATAAATGATACAGCACTTTATCCAAATATCAGAATGATGGAACAATTTTAAAGGCACAGATCCATGCAATAAATTAAAATAATAATCAGTAATAAGCATATTTTGGGGGCAAAGGGAGATACAGTTTTCTAATGCCACAGGGTTTAAAAAATTATGTTAAATATCTGACTTTAAGGATTCCAATTCTCACTTTTAGAAGAGAAACATAAACAACACAAGTACCTTATTAGCTTTTACGGTAAAAGAGAGATCTTTGGTGAAGAAGACAATATAAAAATTAAGCCACAATGGCCTCCGATAGGAATAGAGAAAAGTGTAAAACAAAAAAAAAATCTGATCTATCATTAGTGACATACTTGGACCAAGGAAAAGAACATCTTTCTTCGGCAATGAGCATTCATGTCAGCTAGGGCATGGAAACATTAGTACTGTGTTCCTACACAGACAGTCTTTCCCTGCAGCATCTGTTGCTAATTGAAAGGGACTAGAATTACAAAATTCTAGTCAATTTCTCTCACCAGCGCTTGCTGTGTATAAAGATTTTCTATGCAGGGGCTGAGCATTAGTCTTCCACTACAGCTGATGACTAAAGAACAAAGAGAAAGAAATACAGAAGAAAGCATTTTTTTTTTAATCCAACAATATATGGAACTAAATGGTAAGAAGAGAAACAGCTAAGCACATCTTTTGTTAGTTTGGTAAATTACAATTCTGTAAATACAACTATTCACCTGTAAAGGTCTATTAATATTCCAGTTAACCAACTGTATACGTGTTCTGTTTGGGTAGTCTCTTTGTTTACACAGGTCTTCAAAATTAATTATCAACACTATTCCAATTATGTCCCTTATTTCTAGCTCCTAGGCACAGTGCCTGGAACACAGGAGGCACTTAATAAATGTTTGTTGAATACATAGATCCTCCTTGTGTTCTGTGGCACTGCACATTCAAGGCATTCAAAGCTTCTACTAAGGCCTCATCACATTCATTTTCCTTAAGTTCCATTGAGCACAGAGATCTCCATTCAGTCCTTTCGTACTTTTATATATGGTAGGCTAGAAAGTTTCAAACATTATCTAAAGCACACCCTGGCTGCTGAATGAAACACAGATTAAAGCAGGGTGAGAATGGAGGTCAGTCAGCTGATGACTACAGTAGTCCAGGCAAGAGATGACGGTGGCTTAAAGAGGGTGGTAGAACAGACGCCTTCCAGGGCACTTCTCTGCAGAGCGCAATGGCCGCTACAGTCTGTTCTGACATGGATAGCGCATGGCCAGGGGAAAAGCTGAAGAGCCCTGGGAGCAGGAAGAAGACAGGATTGGGAGGTAACTCATGGTTTCCCACGCCCCTGCTCCATGTGAGGAATCCAGGCACACAATCACACGAAATGTGCTACAAATGTGCAAGCTGGCTACAATATCTGGCTGCCAGTCTGGTGAGATAATTAGTATCACTATTGTTTTTAATGTTATCAAAACCAGTGCATCGTAGGACATCTATGCTACTTAGTTTTCCCAAGGGTATTTATTATTTTAGATATAGAGACGATTTTTTTAAAGTTTCCTCAAACAAGACAAAATGTTGCAACTGAGAACAAAACTAAAAGCCATATCAACCATGAGAGTGAAATTTCATTTTAGTTCCAGGTTTGAATTGTTTCTCTAATACCTAGAAGCTAAATGATCAAAGTTTAGACATTTAAAGTTTAAAAGTCTGAAGGTGCACAACTGTTCAAAGAGAACACATATTTTAAAGGAAAGAATATGGACAGAAGAAAGGTACTTGCCTAAGGTTTCACATCTCTTAGGCAGATCTTAATTCTCAGAGTAATAGACTAGCTAGAGCCTGGAATTTGCACGTTTGTAGCCTATTATTTCAAATGAGCATTTTGCTCCTTTTTTTCATATTTTATCCTACTTTAGAAAACGTTGGCTGCCCACTTCTCCATTCTACATTCCATAAAGTCCTCCAACATTGTGCTCCATTGATTATTCAAATGCCACATCTGTTGAGGAGCGTATATGAACTACTTAAAAGTTGTCAGTATCACGTGACTCGAATTCATTAGAATATTATCCAGAGAAGCCTGGTGACAGAGGCCAACACTTTCCAGAGAGAAGAGTCTATGGGAGCTGGGGCTCCGCTCTTCACAGCACCACACGGTGACAGGAGAAGCGTGCTGCCCTACCTCACACACACTTGCTTCCCTGGCTCATCCCAGGCTCTAGCCTTGCTTCCCGCCACCACCTCATGATTAATCCATTGATTTTCAGGTATTTTAATTACCTGAAGCCCTGGGCCAGTTGTATTGTGCAGACTCGGGACGTAAAGACACATCCCACTCAGAGAATTCAGGCTAGGCTTGACAAAATACTTAATTCTGCTTTTCTACCACTACCCAGCTCTGAATTTCTTGTTGTGGGGGTGACCTGGCAACATGTTCTGAGAATCCTGCAATGATCTGCGGAAGTTGGGTCAAAACTCCTTGATTTAACTTGATTCAGCAGTCCAGAGCCAAGAATTACCTGCTGCAGGGAGTTTATAGGTATCATTACACTACCGTCTTCTTGTGAGATAAAATAAGAAGTGGGTAACTACCATATGACTTCTGGTTGACTGATTATAATTATAATTCTGAGCTCTACACAATCTTGCTTACTCTCTCACCCTGCATTTCTAGTAGGAAAAAAAAAAAAAAACCAACAGCATGCTCCATTTTCCATTGATCATATCACAACAACTCCATTCTGAATAGCCATCGGGTGTCACAGTGTTACCCAACCAAAGCCATTAAAGTTGATTGATGAGAAAAAGGCTAACTGAAAATTGTGAAAATGACAGATGCAGCTCCCCCCACCACCACTGCTGTTGTGTCAAGTAGGCAGGGCTTCGTGCACTGCTATTAAAGGGGCTCAAGGAACTCCGTTTGCTTTGTCATCCATTTTTTAAAACCTTAGCATTTTTAAACATTTATTTGAGGGAAGCATTTGTGAATAACTGCTCAGAAGGAGTAAGCCCTGGTTACTTCAGGGAGATTCAAAATGACAAGATTTTGCATGGTACAGGACCTGATGACTTGGTCAAAGGAGCTGGCCGATAGCTCTGGTACATGATGTTTAAGACTCAGCATTATCTCTTCTGTGTTAAGTATCAGAGGCAAAAGATAGTTCTCTTTCTTCTTTATAATAATATCCTAGTGAGGCCAAGTAACTGAATAGTTGCCAAAAATCAACTTAGACCTGAAAATCAAAAAGCAATTACAATGCAGCTATTACTCAAAACCACAAGTATCTAGTCTCTTGTTCCTCTTCTAAAAAACAATCTGCCCAAGATAATAAAGAAAAAGGTTTGGAGCAAATAAGAGGTTAAAGTTAACTTCTTTTTAATAATCTAAAGGTTGAGGTAACCCCCCATTCCCCGGTATATCAGGTACTATTACGAAATGTACGGAGATCTTGTATTTCACCTCTTCCGTATGAAAATATTACTAGTTCTTTGACTCTTACAAATTCTCTAGTTCTAATGGATGAAGAATTTCTTTTCACGAGAAGAGCTAATGTGCTATTCACTAAAGTGCCAAATAGCAAGGATGGAACATTTTGCTATTACTCAGCCTCATTCCCACTGGTAGAGATAAATCACAATCTGTCCTGATGAGAGAAGTATGATTTCAGAATGGGTCTATTTCAGTATGGAGTGACCTTAACACAGAGGTGAAGTAACTAGCCCATCACTGGGGGATGTGTGGAGGATCCAAGATACATCCTACCCAGGGATGGATCCCGAGGTTCCAGACCTTCAAGCCAGTATAAAGCAACTCTTTAATCTTTCCATCACGAGGGGTCTGCCTGAACAAGGTAAGATTTGCGTTGACTTGAAGCTCTTTTTGCTTATCCTAATATGACTATACTCATGGCAGAAACTTCATCAGTATACAGGGATTAAGTGCATCAGAGAATTTTCCTCAGTGTAAACTTTTCACTGTTGTATGGCAAACTTGAAAAGTTACTGGTTCTCCCAAAGAAGATATAGATTCGGTCTTTATGACAACAAGAACTAAAAACAAAGGATTAGAAGTACTTGCTAATTGTTAAAGGAAAATGTTAAAACATCTAATATGTACAAGAGAGTTACTGTTGAAGTTTTGCTGAAGGGTAAATCAAACAAAAGAATCAGTGTTTGAAACATAATGTTTAAATATTAACCACAAATATTTTACTCTTTTCAAAATTATTTCTATAGCTCCCTCTTGCCTTTTTCTTCTTTCTCCTTTGGGAAAAAAAATTTTTAAAGCCTACACCGGGGATACAACCATATTTCCTGGTTAGATCATTATTAGTTCAAAATATGTATCTATATTCATTTGAGTTCTCTCTCAACTTCACATTCCTAAAATCACTTATGCTTGCTGAAGTTACCCAGGACCCAAACATTCTCAGATCCAAATGATTCTTTCTTCTTTAAACAATTTTGTTTGTGGAGAATCTTGGCAATCAAATTTCACCCTACTCAAAAAGTGTCTTGGCTTCTCTCCTCCAAATGAAAATACTTTCCATAAATCCCTCATTTCTGCATAATACATATTATATAAATACCTTACAAATGAGTACAGGTATACACTTAGAAAGTCCTCCAAGTGAAATAATTATTTTAACCCTACTAATATTAGACAAGAAATCAGTATGTAACCTTGGGGGAGAAATTCTTGCCTTAATAAAATAAACTTGAATTCTGACTGCATTTTGTGTAAGAATGGTATTAGATGATTTGACATCTGTGATATTTTTTATACCCTACAAATCTATTTGGCTAGTGATAAATTAAGGTCTAGGAAGTCTTAAGTAACATGTCCAAGGTCATGCAATGAGTTAACGGCTGATGTGGGACAAATATTGAAGTTTGGTCATTCTTAATTCTGCCTTAATATTCTAAATCTTAAACTTAATGATGGCCTCATGATATTTTGAACCATCCATGGTCCGAGTCCTAGATCTAATTATCAAATACATAACTACGACATAGAGCACCATGCTTAAAAAAGCAACAAATGACATGTAAGACCCATTTATGAAAAAGGGCAGAGGAGACTACCCCCAAAAAATATATTCATAGCCTATTTGATAAAGTCAGGCTAGAAGAGCAAAGGGTGATAGTAAATAAATGTCATGCTCTAAAACTGAATTTTACAGATAGTTTCAGCATGATTTTTCTATGTTTCACTTTTCACCGTCAGCTGTGAGCTGTTTCCAAGTGTGAAATCGCCTAAGAGAGGAAGCAAAGCTGTCATTTGACATCTGGGAGCGTGGAGATTGGGCTGCAGTAAAAAGCATTTTGGACTTCTTCAATTTACACACATTTTCACCTATAAATTGTCAAGTCTGAAAAGTATTCAACGAGAAATATCAATGTAAATTTCAAGCATTTATAAAGGCTCATAGTGGAGTGGAAAATAAAGGTGAAGGACACACTCTGATAGGTACCATATCAACTTGTGAAGACTGGAATGAGAAACTTAAGTGATTCAATTAGCATAATAACGAACATATCAACAATTTTACTCACTTGCCTTAGATTGCATATTAAACTTTCCAATACAGTCTTTTGTGCTTTATATGCTTAATATTAGAGGTTCTATTTCCTAGCTGCTTTTTTTTACGATGAGAGTCAAGACTTAAAAAAATACTGGTAAAAAAAAAAAAATACTTTCTTGACACTTTATTCTTCCTTTATACTTAAAATGCTGTAACAGAAATTTATTCTACATTATGGTAAATCGTTTCAATGATAAAGCACATAAAATCCTTTGTGTGTGGTATACACAGATACAGAAATAAAATGAGAGTAATGACAAGGAAGTCCTCTAGAGAAGAATCATCAATTTACTCCAGTTTTTATTCTATAACCTCTCACAACGAAAAACAGGAGAACCTGTCCGTAGGGCTCTTAACAAAATATCTAAAAAGCTCCCAATATGGAAACCAGGCAGTGTTATGTTTATATTCCTATGCTATACCATCTATTCCCACTCCGGGGGTCTGTTTCTTTACTCTCTCTCTTCCTGAACTCTGTCCTGTGTTTCTCTGGTATGAAAGGAACCCATTTACCATGAATGATGTTTATTTAAAATACAACCTTTCTAGAGAACCATCCTAGATAATCTAAGGATACAAAGTGAACCTAAAAGGAATGATTTCTACTTTGAAAACAGGGCTGGGTTTGATCAGTGAATTCGTATTCTCAAGACCCTCTTGATAGGCCTGCAGCTGCAGCCATTTATTTGCTGGCTTTTTCACAGATGTAGACAGAGAAAGCTCATTGGTTTTTGTCTTTTTGTTACTGGACTTGTTTTCCTTAATATAAAAAAAGTGGTAACTTTTTTAAAAAGTTCTTCAGGTCATTGTAGAAACTTGTGAATATCAGATATCCTTGGTAGTATGCAGTGCTGAAACGACCATGACTTTTTAAAATCTAAGATCGCAAAGTTGGCAGAAACTCTACTTAAATAACAGAAGGTGATCATTTGCATTTCAAAATTTATCTATCTTGCTTTTCCCCTCAATTAGACCAAAACATGTTGATTCACAGGTTTCTGTGTGTGTGTGTTTTCTTTTTTAAACTTATTTATAGAGCAGAATAATGGCCCCCCTGCTAGTTTGGCATGTGCTCAAGTTTCTGTCCGTGTAAATCGAATCTGTTACTGGAAATTTTTCTCAAAATATGAAGGCACATCATCCACAAGATGAAAAGATACATTGCTGATATTATAAAGTACAGGGCAGGTGGATAATGTTTTTAGGACAAAAATGTGATAAGGATTCCCAGGAGGGAGGAGTGGTCGGGGTAGAGGCTGCATGCTGTTTAAACAGAAGTGGGTCGTTCTCATCACGATCTTATGACAACTTTACTTTCTAACCAAACATCAGCTGCTGGACATGCCTTAGAGTTACTCGGACAATAATACTAAGGTTAGAATTAGAAAATGGAAGGGCAGAGGGGATGTGGGAGAGAATTACTGCAACCCTTAGTGTTTCTAAGAGTAGAGCAAAAGATGACTAAGTACTCTGTGTCCCCATGTGTTAATGGATTTGCGACTTTTAAGCATTGAAATATTAGCATATTAGCACTGTTCCCACCCTTTGGGGAGGAAACACTATTTATAGTGTTCATCAGTAGCACTGCTGTTCACTTTTGAAACAAACAGTAATTTACAATTTTTGGTTCCAGTTCCCCTTGCATTGTAAGCTAGGTGTGGGAGAACGCAGACACTTAACGGAGTTCTGTAACTCTGGGTTTACAATCATCTACATTACAAGGCTAGCTCTACTTTTCAGTTAAGGCCATTACTGGTTTTATTTTCCCCTGTTGATGAAACAAATTAATAGGTCCCAAAAATAGAAGAGACTTTCTACATCGTTCAATGCATGATATAATGCTAGGGCACTTTTGCAACTCACAAAGCTTGAAAGTACAATTCTTTCACGCAAATAATTAAAACAAAGCCCTTCTTCAGACAGCTTTTCTCAAATGTTAGTGAAGGACAACCTGGAAAATGACAGCAAAAATCCATTAATGGTAGACTGCCACCTGCTGGTAAACTATGAGAACTGTGATTTGTGGGGAAAGGCTTAAAAATAAAAATAGGGAACTGATCTGGATTAAATTTGCTGTTTCGAGTACACAAAATTAAAAGTATCTATTTGTTGATGAATGTAGTATAGTTTTGTTAAACACATATTAAAATTTTCAGGTGGTCAACATGCTGTGAATGTTAAAGTAAACATCGTACGTTGAAGAAACAATTCTGCTAGAACGCCAAAGCATAACCTTACAGTTTTCGAGAAGAAAGTGACAATCAAAATCGGAAATAAGGAGTCAGTTATAAACACTAAACAATGCCTCATCACATCTGGTTTGATATGAGGTTTATCCTGCACTTCACTTCTGGATTTAACAGGTTTCATCTAAAAGAACTCCCAGATTTGGAGCGTGTGGGTGGTTTAGTTGGTTGAGTGTCTGACTTTTAATCCATGCTCAGGTCACAATCTCATGATTTGCGAGTTCGAGCCCTGGGTTGGACTGTCAGACTATCAGTGCAGAGCCTGCTTGGAATTCTCTCTCCTTTTCTCTCTGCCCTTATTCCACTCATGCTTGCTCCCTCTCTCCCTCTCTCTCTCTCTCAAAATAAATAAATAAACCTAAAAAGAAGTCCCACATTTAATTTTGATCCTTAAGCCTCCAAATTCATTACAATTAATATATGTATTTATGTACACTGGCACCTAAGATGTTATTTATCAAACTATAGAAGGGGGTGAGTATTTAAAAAAAGAACCAGATAACCATAATAAAGTGATTTCACATTGAAATTATTTTTGTTATCCCATTAACTAAATCATACTAATAAGGCTTCAAAAAACAGCATAATATTATCTACTTGAGAGAAACAAAAAACGGAGGCATGCTCTATTGCCTCTAGGAAGAAATAAAATCAAACACCCCTAATTTGAGGGAAGAAAGAGGAAAAGAAACAGAACACAAAAAAAAAAAAAAAAAAAACAAATCACGTTTTCAGGAAACAGTTTTGGGATATTTGCTTTGCAGGCTGAAAAACTTAGCTATTCCCCAATCCAGGAGTAATTCTTAACAATGAAGGTTGTAACTTAAAACAATATAGCTCTTTCAATCCTAATTATAATCACTTCCCATTATGCAGGGAAACAATGTTAGCATCAATAATACACTGGTTAGCTAGGAAGCGTTAAATACTGTATTAATCAACAACTAAGCAGATCATGTCACCATAATCAGCTTGAACCTCCTTTGAAAGCCAGTGGGGTGACAAGTGAAGTAACTTGGACTATCTAAAGAGGCTGAGAGCCGGGCAAAAGGTGAACGAACTTTGGATTCAAATATAGCCCCATCTGCACTGACAGAAAGACACTCACACAAATCCAATTCATATGCTTACGTGACCTGTAATTATCAGCAAAGGATATAACACCCCCCAAAATAAAGCTCTAATTAAAAAAAAAAAATAAAGACAATACAGTAAGAGCAAGAGAAATCTGTTGTGTTGAGTATTTGGCTAAACTGGCTATTTTAAAGCAAGAAAAACATGCTTCCTAAAATGTCTCAAATACAGAGAGAACTCTAAAATCTGCTCTGCATGCCAGGGCACCTCATCATTGAAGTCACAGTACTGCATTTTTAAAATCCCATATTTTATCCACTTTTCTCCTTGGGAATTTTACCCCTGTAGTTGGCTACCTCTCACATCTTAATAAAACCATCCACTGAAAGAGGTTCAGGGTATTCAAAGGTCCTTCTAAACACTGAGAAGTTAAGACACTTCTAAGACAGAATTAACTGTCTCTCCTAAGAGAAGTACAAGCCCATTTAACAACACACACACACACACACACACACACACACACACACACACACACCCCTCTAGAATATATAATGGTTTCTTCCCCAAATTTTCTTTTTTTGAAGGATTTGAGAGATACCCAAACCCAACACCTATGTGAACCGCTAGAGAAAAATACAACTTTTATAAGGAAAAGAGAGAGGCGGAACTACTTTTTCAAGTGAAACATTTTAAGAGATTGCTCTAACCTGGGGCACAGTACATTCTCTCCATGGCATCACTGTCACAGGAATCTTCAACCTCGCTCCACCTGCTAAAATACGTTAGCTGAATGTGTCCTAAAAACAAAACGACAGGAGAAATCAAAACATTTTTCTCTTCCATTTTCTGCAGAAGTGAACTGTAATTACTCCTTTTGTAGCTAAAAACAGTATCATTAAGAATAATGGCATCATTAAGTACTAGAAGCTATTACTGGGGGTGAATTTGCCGCACTGATAATGAAGCTCTAGACAGGAAATGAAGATACTAATTACAAGATAAAACGCCTACTCAGTTAATTGGAAGCAACAGCGAATAAAAAGAAATGCATTTGCAAAAGTTCCTGACCTCTATCATTCAATAAGATGTTGTTTGGGTTCAAATCGCGGCACACAATTCCCTCTCTATGTAAAGCATCAAGGGCTACCACCATTTCAGCTGCCCATCTTTGAATGCAGCCCTCGGGGATGTAAAACCTGGAGTTTAGTGCTAATTTTTTATCAAGGTCCTCAAAAATCTGATGTATTTCCTTGTCTCCTTCTAGTGCTAATCCACTCTCTCCCTTAGTCTCTGAGTCTCTCTGAAACAAAGTCAGTTCCTCTTTAGCCAAATCCTCAGTTTGATCTGTAAACAGCAATACTTCTTCAGTTTTTAAAGTGTCTGTGTTTACATTATATTCATTAGCACCTGAGAGTGGGTTAGAAATATGGAATATGCTTTCTTCTGTGTTGGTTGCAGTGACTGCAGACTCAACCGCTCCAAGTCCTTGGAACTTAGGATCCGAGCTGTGTAACAAAGACATGTCTCCTGAACTACTGTGATCACCGGCTGTTACAAACAACATCCCAAGATCCCCCTGTGCGCTGTGTTTCTCCGCTATACTATGGGATTTAGGCCTGGAGGGATCACTCAATTCCTCTGTGCCATTTTCCTCACTTGCTTGGCGTTGTTCAGTACTAAGCCTGAGGCATAAAACGTCAGGGGCTTCCAACAATTTACTTTCAATTATGCCTATATTAGTCTGTGTAAACGGAGTAGGTCCCATTGCTTCACCGTCTTTGATGGGCTCCAGTTCACCAGGTAGATTTACAAGGAGATCGGGCCTTCCTTCATCAGTGCCGATGACATCATCAAAAGCAGCATCTTTAAAAGAAATAACTGGGACAGAGTCATCTGAGCCCCTGCTAATGGTGTCCTGAGCTATAAACTCTACCTTGCTTTCACTAGTACTGAAACCCCTGGAAGTGCCGTCTCCATCTGGAAGAGTGAAAAATGGTTTCAAAGGCTCTGACTTTAGACTATACAATTTTTCTCCAAAATCAAGGCCTAGGAGTTCACTAGTGCTATCCTTACTGTCTATTCTAAAGAATTCCATGGGGCTGTTTTTAGATCTACTAAGGGAATCTGACGTTCTTGGAGAACTATCTGCTTCTAGGTCATCATCTCCAGCAAAGAACTTCAGCTCGTGAGCTATGTGCTGGGTGCTGGGGCTGCCACTGTCAGCAGCAAGGTGTGCTGGGAAGCTTTCGATAACTCTGGGATCAACAGCATTCCCTCCGATCTTCACGAAAGGCTCCTCATTCAAGGACCCTGGCTCAATCTTTTCTTGCCCATATTCATTGCATAGGGTCAGATAACTAGTGGTACATTCCTCTTCTGAACTTGAGCCAGAATCTGGCCATTTTGGAGAGCTATCTTGGCCTTCTTCATCTTGGTTGCTATCATCTTGAGAGCTTGGAGTAAGACTAGTCTTCAGAGGCAGAACTTTAAGCATCGTTCCACCATCGCTTCCTCTGGATTCAAAGCTGCTGCTGTCCTGAGGACTAGAAGTTGGCTGTTGCAGGTGAACTTTAGTGAGTGCAGATTTTTTCACTTCCCCGATGTCAAAGCTTTCTTCAGGACTTCTGTTTAGAAACTTACTGATATATGACCAGAGTTTGCCACCTGTGAACAAGTATAACCAAAAAAATTTTTAAGATCCCCAAATTAATGGTTACTTATTGAAGCCAAAAGAAAAACCAAAAGCATTCTAATAATCAATCAAAAGCAAGTCAGCAATATCCATTAATATCAAGTATGCTATAAAATAAGCATTTTAATAAAATGTATTTTTTTGTGATTGCTGACTGGTGAGTATAGTTTTAAACCTATCTCCTGATATCAATTATTTTTTAAATGACAACCTATTTCTTCCTTTGAAATTATTTTAACAAATACTAACAGGAAATCCCACAGCTAGAACACTGCTGTAAATATGATTTAGCTGTTGGAACATGTGATTATGTTCTGAGCTGTTTATGTAATAATTTTTTCAAGCATGGCCCCTTGGTCAAGTGGAAATACATAAATTTAAGTGCTGCTTAAAACTGTATATACTATAGTGTGTGTGGGGGGGGGGGGGGGAAATCAGCAATATTATTCCATTTTAAAATGCCCAGTCCAAGATTAGAGGGGAGATATGGCATCCGGTATATAATTATGCCATTATAAATGACATATTAATAACATTTTCCCCATTTTCTCCCTTCCCCACACACGTCACGTATGGTAGAAGACCAAGTAAACCAGCTGAGGAAAATTAATTGGGTATTAATGGGGCAGGCTACTGCAATTCTGATTCTATATTCTGATACATATCAGAAACCTATAAAAGTAAAATCATAAAAATCAATTTCACAGAAATCATAGAAATCAAATAAACACAAAGCAATCCAATGTTTTACCAGCAATACTTGTTAGGTAGTTGTTTCACTTTACTTTTCTTTTGTTTTAACCATTAAAAACTCAGCCCGTTTTACTCATTAGAATCTTTGAATAAATAACTATAATAAGTATCAAAACCCCATCAAAGCTTTACTGTATTGCAAGAAGAAAGAACCGTTCAATTTGATCCAGAAATCTGATAAGCAATAATTGCAGAAGCATACTTTGTGAAGATACAACTGTATCTTCCAAAAATGGGAAATAATGTGTTAAACATGAATCCCCTCTATTAACATGGAAAAGGCAATTTTTTTCAGCACATTTTTAATGTCTTTATTAAGCATCCTATACCAAGAGTAACATTCGTAAGAGAAATAATTACTGACAGTCAATTATATCTATAAAAAGGTAAGTGGAAGCATCCAAAAAACTCTTTTTTGTACACTGCCTTTTCATTTCATTTAGAGGGACTCAGTAAATACACAAAGCACCCAGTACTGTGCCTGCTATCAAGTAAATGTGCAGTAAAGGTTAGCTGTTACAATATTAATCCTAAGATATTCAGACATCTCCTCTACCAGTGACCTAGTTAACAGCCTTCTCCCATTTTGATAGTAATTAGTAGTATTGGACATTAGGGCATTTAACTTTTCACTCTCATTCTTTTCTTGGCTAACTTTCTGTCCGCACTAGGTTATGCTTAGTGTTTCATATCTCCCCAGAGTCAAATTAAAATTTAAGGGTTCATATATAGCTTTGAAACACATTCACAAAAGACGGCATGCATTGATTCCATCTTTTTTTTTTTTTTTTTTTTTAGTTTTTTGACAACAATAACCACATTCCTCTTATCACAAACACCTCTATTGTGGCACACTGACAATAAAGCCTGAACCTGAAGCTGGAATTCCTGTATGCAATCCAACTATAACAACGTGTGTTGTTTTCAGTTCTCCTAGATGGGGACTACTGTGAGGACAGGACCGTCTTTTTCATCTTTCTCTGTCTACTGCCTGATCAGTGCACAGGACATGGCAGGCATTCAGTCAGTGGCAGGCATTCTTTAACTCAGATGGTAACTCATCAGAATGGGATGTGCCATCACAAAGCAGACAGTCTCTGTAGTCACAAAGTTCCAGAAATAGCAAGACACAGTCAAGTTCCAAGAAAAGTTTCATTCATTCTTAGGCCAATTTCACCTAGATGAACTACTGAAATCTAAAATTCAATATGCTTAAATTCTTTCTTCTTGCCCCCAAATCACTTCCTCTTTCTGACCTCTAAGCCACTCTGGCACAAAAGCTTTGGACCAAACTTAAGATTATTTTTGCCTCCCTTGTTCTTTCTACATCTGACAAGTTTCCAAGTCCTATAGGATATACCCATAAGGTTTCACATAACGTTTCACATAGTCTTCCTCTTCCATTGATTCCTTTGGCCATTCTCCTTGGAATAACTTTATAGTTACAACCAGATTCCTGCTTTAACTCCTTCCTGTACCACTCTATCATACTAACTGCTGCCCAGTTAATCTTCCACTTTAGCACAGATCTTACATTATTTCTCCATTCAAGAACCCAAATCCCCTCGACCCCCTGAGTGATATACCAGCCCCACAGAGGCACTGAACTCCTCAGTAATACAGTGTGTCAAGCTATGATTTGGTTCTCCCCCTCAACTCATCAAATACTTCATCTGAATTGGATTTCTCCAAATATAACCCATGCTGGGCTTTTGCTCAAACTATACCTACCACTTAAAGAATTTACTTTCTTATTAGTTTGTCCAACATCTGCTTGTCAAAATCCCAACTATTCTTGACAGTCTCTCAGAATTTGTTTTCTTTTACCAATTTTTTTGATATCCCTTCAGCAGATATGACTCCTATCTTCTCTGAATTTTTTATATCACTTAGTCCCTCTTACAACATTTAAAATATTCTATTTCACATTAATATTACTTTTATACCTTTATCATCTCCTTTACCAGACCACAAGGAGAGGATTCTGCCTAGCATATAAAATAATATGTATTAAATAAGTATTTATTAAATTGGGTTATAGAAAGATGGTATCCTTCCAAGTATTTTGAAAACCTTTCAAGAATAAGGGTCTATAAATATTAATAATGTCATTATTTTTTATCATACTTTCTTCCTATTTTAAAACAAATATATGGCTTCATTATAAACAATTTAAATAAAGAAAAAGAAAAAGAAAAATATACAAATCACCTAGAAACACCATTAACTATTTGTACATTTATTTTCAGGCTTTTTATTTGTGACTAACATCACATCATGAACATTTTCTAATTTTCATGAGACTATGAACTTGAATGGGCTATACAGCATATCCATGGGATAGATGTTCATCTATTGTTGGACATTTACATTGTTTCCAATCTTTTACTATTAGAATTAAAATAGTATGTACCTTCACATGGAAGTATTTGACATCTCTGACAATTTCATCAATATAGAATACCAGAAACGCAAGTACTAGATCAAAAAGCATGAATATTTTTAATGCTTCTGTTATGTGTTATGAAGCTATTTACAGAAAGGCTGTACCCAAATCCACTCCCATAAGCACTGTGTATTAATGCCATCTTCATAGCAACTTGCCTATATTGGATATTACCAAGTTGACCGATTTGATTAATCAAATATGGCATCTCACTTAATTTCCATTCTTTTCATTATTACATAGAATTTTTAAATGTGATGGTTGACACTTTCTTTATAAAATTTATTCCTAGCCTAAACAAGCATCCTAAAGTAGACTGTAAAAACTGCATTTTTCAAGAGAAAACAAAACTGTTTTAGCCCTTCCCCATTGTTTGCTAGGTACCCAGGTAAACTTAATGCTTGATATGGAGCTATGGAAACAAAATTTGAGTCCTATCCCATATTTTTTATCAATTACAAAAATCATGAAAATCACAAAACTTACAAGAACACATTATTTCTATTGAAATTTGTCACCCACAAAAGCTGAATAGGTTTTCCTTTCTGTCAAGATTAGGCCTAATAGACAAACTTACACACATGTCGACATTATTATTATAACATTAAAAACATTATCCTTTTTAAAAAAAAAAACCCTGTTATTGATAAATCTCAAAATATAAACAGAAAATACCTAACACATTTATAATTTTTAACACTTTAGAAATATAAATGACACCTATCTAAGCACCATTGAAGCACATAAAATTGGAGATATTAGCTATTTTAAGCTATGAAATTAGAAATTCATAAGGTTTAATAAAAACTCTGTGTCTCTCATTAAATTTTACTGATTTTCTAAAAGACTGCAAAGAATATTTGTTAAATTTGCTTGGCCAGAATTAGGACCTGACATTAACAGGTCTGATAAAATACCGCTGAACAATGCTCAAAATCATTTTCTGAACCAGGAATTCCAATTCAACAAATTCATGCTACAAATAGTTCTCAAAAAAAGAAAACAGAAGTATACAAAGACATATAAGCAAAAGTACTAGAAACAATTTAAACACCAATTAATAAGAGAATAGTTAGAAAAATTATAAGTCTATAAACCAAATATTCTTTATTCAAAGAAATAATAGCAATATTTGCAAATATAGTAAAACCTTGGATTGCAAGTAACTTGCTCTGCGAGTGTTCCACAAGATGAACAAACATTTCTAATAAATTTTAACTTGATAAACGAGCGATGTCTTGCAATAAGAGTACTACACGACGCCGAATGTCACATGATCACAACTGAACCAATGATTCTTGAAATTCACTTTGATATACAAGTGCTTTGGATTATAAGCACGTTTCCGGCACGACTCATGCTCGCAAATTAAGGTTTTACTGTACTTACATAGCGTTTACCATGTGCTAGGTACTATTCTAAGTGTTTCACATATATGAACTGCTTAATCTTCACATCAACTATATGAGGTAGGTAACTATCATCCCTATTTTACAGATAAGGAAATGGAGGCACAAAAACGTTAAATACCTTGCCCAAGGTCACACAAGCTAACAGTAGTCTGACTCCAGATTCCTTGTTTTTAATCACTACACTGGTCTCTCTTAACACAGACCTATATATACTGCTAGGGAAAGTCACCCAAGGTACACTGTTAAGATAGGGGAAGAAAACAAGCTATAGAACAATATGTAGGGTCCATTTTTTTTTAACTAGACGGGTAGGGAGAATATATTTATACACAGAGGAAAATCTCTCCTATTTCTAGAAAGTGGAACAGGGCATAAAAGTGACTAGGAGGGGAGATTTTTTATTTTTATTTTATGTACTTCTATATATAGTTCAAATGCATTGCTTTACATATTAGTTTCATAATAAAAAAAAACTTGTTAATAAAAAAAGAATAATTTCACCCCTGGGGTCCCCAGGTAATTTGGGGTTACTCTTTCCCGTCCCTCATCTCTACGATGTATCCACATGTGCAGGCTTTTCCAATCATTTTCTTCTAACCTAGGCATTCACCTTTTCTCTGACTCAGCAGCCAGCGATTATGCACTGAGCACCTTCTGTGCACCAAGTATTCTGCTAAATGCAGGGATACAGACGATGAAAATGACACAGTCCCTAATCTTAGAAACTTAAAGTTTTAACGACACACACGGCCTTGACTGAATACAATTACTTTCTCACCTTTTCCTTCCCAAACAGAATTAACATAAGGGATTCATTAATAGGAACAATAAACATTTTAAATCTCTCTCCTAAAAGCCTGTCTGCTATATCCAACTGCCCACTCAACACCACCTGGATATTTAATAAGCATCTCAAACTCACAAGCCCCAAACTGAAGCCCTGATTTTTTCCCTCGAAATCGACCTCTCCCACAGCTTTCCCCATCTTAACAAATGGGAACTCACTCCATTCTTTTAGTTAGTTAAGCCAAAAACCTTGCAGACGTGTAAAGCACAATCAGGTCAGTTCTATCTTCAAAACAGATTCAGAATCTAACAATCATGTCTTACCACTTCCATCTCTAATGCTTTGAGCGAGCTACAATTATTTTCACCTGGATTGCCACAAAAACTTCCAAACTGGTCTCCCTGCTTTTGCCTTTGCCCTCCTAGACTACCTTTTCCACAAAGCAGCCAGAGTGAGCCCTATCTTGCCACTCACTCCTCTGCTCAATATCCCTCAGTGACTTCCTTTTTATTCAGCATAAAAACCAAACTATAAGCCCACAGAAGGAAGATCTGCCCACCGGCCTCCCCACTTCCCCAAGCTCTTCCCATTCTGCTCCAGCCCAGTAACCTTGCTGTTTCTTATACCCCAAATACACTCTTGGCTCCTGGCCTATTTGTTCTCTCTTTCTAAGATGCTCTTCCCTTACATATCCACAACATTCTGCCTCTTACTTCCTTCAGTTCTCTGGCCAAACGTCCCTTTCTTAATAAGGTGACCACTCTAGATAGAATAGTAACCCCCCCACACACCCTTTTGGCATTCCCTTTTCCTTCTTTTATTTCTCCATAGAATTTATCTCTGTCTGACATATATTTACTGATGTATTTGCCTATTATCTTTTCTGCTTCTCAGTGTAAGCTCCATGTGGGCAAAGTCTTCATTGGTTTTGCTCACTGCCATGTTACAGCTAAGCCTGTATCCCAGTAAGCGCCAATTTGTTTCTAACTAAACAAATTAAAAATGGAAGGAAAATGAGTCCAAGAGACTTACGTGAATCCTGAATAGTCCTCTAAGCGGGAGGAAGCTAAAGCCACAAATCATAAATATTCAAGCATTTGTATTACAGAGAAAACAATTGTTCAACACTTATTTTTCAGGAATAGCTATTTATACATATGAAAGTAATGTGTTTGTGACTTATGCACAACCTTCCAATTCACAGAGGTAACAAAGAAAATACCACTAACATGTAAAAGATAGCACACCGCCCGTCAAACAGTTCACTTGATTGCTCAAGTGAGCAATCCAAACAATTCGCCTAGATTCTTCATTCTCTAACTAGAATCCATCACAGGTCCCACTGAGTCTACCCTCAAAGCATAAGGGCTAGAACCATTATCTCTTGTCTAGACTATACATTGCTCGCAGCCGGTTTGTAATCCATTCCCTATACAACAGCCAGGGTGATCTTTTTAAAATGTAAATCAGATCTTGTCGCTGCTTTAGATAGATATCCAGGGGTTTTCCAATGCACTTGAATAAAAGCCAAAGTCCTTACCCTTCAGTACAAGACTCCTGCCTATTTCTCCCATAGCCTCATATACGACAACTGCCCTCACCTACCATACACTGCAACCAAATTGTCTCCTTTCTTGTTTATCGAACGTTGTTTTTGCTTTTGATTTCTTAACATTGATCTCTCCCACTTACATCCAAATGGTTGTCATTCAGCACTCCTCTTAAATGGCACCTTCTTAGAGCAGGCTTCCTTGACTACCTAATCTAAAGTAGTCCCCCAGTCATCCTATTTTAGAGTTCTCTGTTAGAGATCAGTGGAGTCCCTATTATTAGCCAATATTATCATGCTTTTGGTTTTCTGTTGGACTCTCCACAAGAATGAATGTAAGTGTCAAAAGGGCAAGCTCTTTTCCTGTGTTGTTCACCTAAGAGAGAGTCTAGCGCATAATACACACTCAATAAATTTGCTGAATGTTAAATGAATCTACGGTCCCTATTTGCACTTTAATTTAATAGCTTTGTGTTATAAAATCTTCGTAAAATTAAACAATAACAGTCAACAAGAAATGAACAGTCAACAAGAGATCCTCCCTCACCAAGTTTAAATAATCCAGCGCAAATTCTATGATCACGTAGCCATTCAGAGTCAGGTATGGCCAACAATAAAGGAAAAGAAGCTTGGTAAAGATCATCTGAAACAGTAGAATTTAATTGATAAAGATTTTCTCAGAACTAAAGTAAAATCAGTTGCAACAGCAGCTTTAAGAAGTGTAAGACAGAGTGAGAAGATGGCAGAAGAAAACCGGAAGTGTGTTCTGGAGAAGGAAGAGAAAGAACAGGAAGAGGCTGCAAACAGCAGAGGCAAACTAGAATCGAAAATTTGCCACAGATAATCTCCAACATGAATAATCCACCCTGGGTAATAGAATATTGACTATAATTACATTCATCCTACTGACCTTGTTCTAAATTATTATGGATTATTACTACGCAAGTTATTTTGTTCCACACCAGAGGTGGCTGTATTTCGCTATCAGATGACATGACCTCTAATTCAATAATGTCTGTAATGCACTGGTATCCTCAGATAAAAGCTGTCTATAATGTCTGAACAAAGGTGAATTAGTTATCCAATTCACACACGCAATTAACTCTCTTAATACCTGAGAGACCATGGAGCCCCTTCTGAATTTCCTATTAAATACTACATATGGAGGTCTTCCCTCCATCTGTAGTTATCTTGTGCTGTACTTCATAATAAACAATATTAATAGTTTATTGCCCCCGTCAAAAATCTTGCATTAGTTATCATAAAAGACCTCATTCCACAAAGCAATGACTCATTTTCCTGGGAAAATGCATTAAATTCAAATGCCATGCCTATTAGTAAAACACAACACTTGTTTATTCTCAGTAATGTAAAAATAATAACAACACCTTCGTGAAATATGGAAAATAATTTAATTTTTTTTTTACTATTTAAAAAAACACCTCTTAAAAGCCAAAAGGCCACTGTTTATTTTGTGGGTTTGTATTTATATGCTGTATTTAGTCATTCTAAATAAAAGACTATTTAAATTCAGGCATTAAAGGGCAAAAACAATCAAAACATAGTATTTTTTTGCCACCTGTTCCCTCTACCAAGAGCTGAAATTTCATAAATAGTTTGAAGGCAGGGCACCATGCCTCTGCTTTGTACGCATATGTGATGCCAATGGCTGTGTTCGTAAAAACCCAGATCAGAATAACTAGGTAATGTCAAACGTTAAGCAAATATCCGTGCATTCTAAAAAAGGAGGTAATTAATTAATTCTTCAGGGGATGCTTTTTAAGTCATCTAACATTAATGTATCCTTTTCGCAGAGAACAAAATAAAACCCCTAAAATACAACCTCGCTCTTTTAGCACACCTTCACCTTAAAGTTCTCATCAGAGTAGACCAATTCTAGGAGAAAGTAAGTAGTTATGTATATCGAACAAGGTTACTGTAGTTCAAATGAAATCCGCTGCTCACCTGGGTTTTCGTTTTCCCTCACAACTCAAAGAGAGCAGAGGAATAAGGAAACAGTTTCTTACATGTGTTTTATATGTTTCATCTGCTCATGCGATGACAGAAGTAAGAAGGACATTATGGAAACGGAAGAGCTAAGGAGATGATGACATTCTTTGCTCCATAAACAATTTAAACTACAAACTAACCTTCCGCGTGCTGCAGCACAAGAAATACCGACTCCTCAGAAATGATGTACTTGTGCAGACACACCATGTTGGGCACACAGCGGGGGATGATGGTCTTTCTGTTCCTGCTGTATTCACTGCTTTTCCTTAGACCCTGACAGAGAACAAAAAGGTCAGTTGTACCCTCAGTTGCCTTTGGAGCCTGCTGTGCTCTGTGTTTATCAACCAAACTAATCTATCCGAGTTACTCTGGGCTTCAGAGAAACCACTCATCTGCTGCTCTATGCCCCTCGGTCCCTGGAGGCTCTGCTGATGGCATCTGGCGTGAATCCAGAGAACGGAAGATGCCACAAAGCTGCCATTAAAATCAATTACGTGGGTCAGTGTTTTTATTAGAGATGCTCTCAAACTAAGTCATCAGGATGATACACAGTTATTTCTCTATGACCTTTTCTTAAGTTTTATTTTACATATATAGACAGATCTTTAAAACAGTAGACATTGTGAGATCATTCAAATTTCTGAGACACAAAAGGTATTCCTGATGAAACAGGTGATTTAAAATTTCAGGCCAAAAACAGTATAAAGACTATTTTAAGACTTCTCCAAAGGAACAAGGTGGGTATAGTTTCTGGTGTCTTACCCTGGTTTAAAAATCTGGGGAGATGCCAGTGATAAAGTATACTCAGAAAGAAATTTGTTTCCGCATATGTTAATGTAACTTACTGCCATGCTGTAAGAATCTGAAAAAAATACATAAAACTAATCTGAAATTAACTCTAGATGCTGTAGAAATGATTAAATTAGGATACTTTAGAATATGTACTGCCATAAGCCATTTCAATTTTGAAATTACAAAATTGAGGGATGTTTCTTTCCTTGTTCCTAGAATTTAGATTAAAAAAAAAAAAGAGTGACAGGAATGTAGATAACACTTTCCCAAATACCTGAAACAGAGACTTTAAGGCAAAATTTCAGTTCTTAGGGACTGTAATCATAATCAAAGGGCAACTGTGTGCAGTCCTCACAAATTACACAAAATGTTTTAGAGGTATATTTAAAGTACACACTATATATTTAAACGAGGGAATGAGTCTTCAACTTATCCAAATGACCACCTCTAAAGGCATGCTATAAAGTATTTATCAACTGTGACAAAAAACAGGAAGTAAAATAAATACAGACCACCACAAACACAAAAGAACATTCAAATACCCAAGAAAAAACATTAAATATTTTTCTTTCAGAAGCATAATTTGAAAATAAATTCCTAAATTCATTCAACATACAAATTCTACTTACTTTTAAAATGAATGTCTGCTCTGTCCTTGTGTCCATTACAAGTAAAACCTACATAAAAGACATGAGTAATGAATCATTCACAGTACAATGAAACATGGACTTGTAACTTTTTGAAACTATACTTTAAAGGTTTGGGGGATGGGGAGTGTTGGAATTGACTCCACCAAAGTTGCTAATTTCTGAATAGATTTTTTTTTTCTTTAAGTAACCAAATCACAGGCTTAAAACAGTCTTATCTAGAGTAGGTTTTACTGGGGTTCATAGGTGGCTCAATGGGTTAAGCATCCGACTCTTGATTTCGGCTTAGGTCATGATCTCACAAGTTTGTGAGTTCGAACCCTGAGTCAGGCTCTGTGCTGAACAGTGTGGGATTCTCCGTCTCCTTCTCTTTCTGCCCCTCCCCAACTCGCTTGCATGTGCATGCTGTCAAAAAAAACCATTTTTTCAAGTGGGTTTTATTATAGTTTCCTTTTCTAAAAATTCCATATTTTAGAAACATTTCTATATATTTACTTATTTCTATATATAGAGAATATATATATATATAATTATTTATTTTTTTTAAGAAATATATTTAAAACAAATCTAGGAATTTGTTTTAAAATATATTTCTTAGGGGCGCCTGGGTGGCTCAGTCGGTTAAGGGGCCGACTTCGGCTCAGGTCATGATCTCGCGGTCAGTGAGTTCAAGCCCCACGTCGTGCTCTGTGCTGATGGCTCAGAGCCTGGAGCCTGTTTCAGATTCTGTGTCTCCCTCTCTCTGACCCTCCCCCGTTCATGCTCTGTCTCTCTCTGTCTCAAAAATAAATAAACATTAAAAAAATTAAAATATATTTCTTTTTTTTTTTTTTTTTTAGACTTTTTCTCAACGTTTATTTTATTTTTGGGACAGAGAGAGACAGAGCATGAACGGGGGAGGGGCAGAGAGAGGGAGACACAGAATCGGAAACAGGCTCCAGGCTCTGAGCCATCAGCCCAGAGCCTGACGTGGGGCTCGAACTCACGGACCGCGAGATCGTGACCTGGCTGAAGTCGGACGCTTAACCGACTGCGCCACCCAGGCGCCCCAAAATATATTTCTTAAAAAAATAAATTAAATTAAATATATTTCTTAGAAGGAAAAATTTTCCCTTATGTAATATATATGGTTAAGAGGAAGTAAAAAAAAAAAAAAAATACAGGCATTGCTGAAGTCTCATTTCTCTTCCTAAAACCCCTTATGTAGCAACTTGGTATAATGATCTCAATGACTCAGGCTCCAACTTAAGACTCCCTTTTGGTGCTACTTCTCTATCTAAGACTCATCCTAGCTCCTCTTTTTCCATTAGCAAATCCTGTCAGCTCTATCCTCAAAATGTACCCAAAATGTGAACTGACTTGCCAGCTATTACCCTGATCCAAACAAAGATCTACCTGGATTATAACAATGATCTCCCAACAGATTTCTCTGCTTCCTCATTTGCTGCCCTATGGTCTGTTCTCTAAATAGCAGTCAGTGTTTTCTTTTAAAACAATAAATCCAAAAAATCACCTCAAGACCCTGCATGATCTCACCCACTGCCCCCTCAAGCAACCCCCTCCCCCACCCACCTTGGCAGATAGGAAGAGTGCCTATAGACAGGGGATTGATTTCTCTTTACCTACCAGGTACTAAGTGTTTACTATGTGCTATGCTTTAGCCATCAATGTTAATTCTTTCAACTACCTATAAGATACTTTTACCCTTCCTATTCTACATGTGAAAACATTAATACTTCATCTATAGAAACCATAATGGTAGATAATAACAGTATGTACCATTTGCGAGAATTTCAGTGAAATAATCTTGTAAAACTGCTTGGTATCGCCATTTAACTATTATTGCTTCTTCTCCCTGACATATGCCCCCCACAGCCCCTTAAAACAAGTACTCATCTTCCCATATTCAGCTCAAATGTCTGTCTCTCAATAACACTGATTCTCTCCTTTCTTCATTCACCCACTGTATACAGTACCAACCCCTTGAATTTGATTTTATTTGTTCATGTGTCTATCTCCCAACCAGATTTCAAGCTTTTCATGGGTATATCATAGGCAGAATAATGGTCGCCAAGGACGTTCATACCTTAATCTCCAGAACCTGTGAATATGTTATGTTCCTGGCAAAAAGAACTTTGCAGATGTAATTAAGGTCTACAGACCTTAAAACAGATTATCTTGGATTACTGAGGAGGCTCAATCAAGTCCCATGAACCCTGAAAAGCAGAGAACTGTCTCTGGCCAGAAGTGGAAACACAGAAGTGATAATGGCAGGAGAAATCAGAGAGATGTTAAGTATGAGAGGGTTACACAGTTGCTGGTGCTAAGATACAGACACCCGCATGTCAGCACTGGAGAAAGGCCACCGGCAGCTCCCAACAAGCATGAGAAGGAGCAGACAGCTTCTAGAAGCAAAGACCAGTGTTCAGCTGATAGCCAGTAAGGAAGAGTTCAGTCCTACAACGGCAAAGAAAAGAGTTCAACCTACAATCTGAGTAAGCTTGAAAGTGGGTTTTTCCCCAGAGTCTTCAGTAAGGAACACAGCAGTGCCGGCACTTTGATTATAGCCCAATATGACCCATGTCAGGCCTCTGGTCCAAAGAACCTTGACATAATAAATTTAATTGTTGGAAGATGCTAAGTTTGTGGTGATTTGTTATGACAAAAATAGAAAACTAATACAGGGCAGAAATTGTATTTCCTCCAACACATAACACATCACGATCCCATAGTAAATAAACGTTCAATAAACACAGTGAACAAATTCAGGCTTAGAAGACAGATGGCAATATGTGAAGGGAGCTTAGAAAATAAGTTGGGACTAAAGTTTCATGTTTGAGCATTCTCCATCAAAATAACAGCTAAAAACATGACACTGTACCCCCAACGAAATGTTTACACTGTGCTGGATTTCAAAGAATTAAACGATATAATGCACTGAACAATCCAATGAGATAGGTATATCTATTTTTCCTTTGTGACTGGCTTTTTTCAAGTTAAAATATAGCTGACATACAATATTGTTAGTTTCAAGTAGTGATTCAACAATCATATCATATACACTATGAAATGCTTACCACAATAAGTGTAGTTACCATCTGTCTACCATACAAAGTTATTACAATATTATTGACTATATTCCCTATGCTGTCCTTTTTATTCTCATCATTTATTTTATAACTGTAAGTTTGTACATCTTAATTCTGTTCACCTGTTTCGCCTATACCCCCAACAACCCTCCTCTATGGCAACCACAAGCTTTGTATCTCCATAGTTATGAGTCTGTTATTATTTTTCGTTTGTTCATTTGTTGTTTTCTAGATTCCACACATAAGTGAAATCAAATGGCATTTGTCTTTGCCTGATTTATGCCATTTAGCATAATATTCTCTAGTTCCATCCATGTTGTCATGAATGGCAAGATGTCATCCTTTTTTGTGGCTAATTTTCCACTGTGTACATGCACCACATGTTCTTTATCCATTCATCTATAGATGGACACTTAGGTTGCTTCCATATCTTGGCTATAGTAAATAACATTTCAGTAAACATAGGGGCGCATATAATCTCTTCGAATTAGTGTTTTTATTTTCTTCAGGTAAATACCCAACAGTGGAATTACTGGATTATATAGTATTTCTATTTTTAATTTTTTGAGGAACCTCCATGCTGTTTTCCATAGCAGATGTACCAATGTATATTCCCACCAACAGTGCATGAGTATTCCCTCTTCTCCACATCCTCCCCAACACTTGTTATTTCTTATCTTTTGAATACTAGCCCTTCTGATTATTATGAGGTGATACTTTGCTGTGGTTTTGATTTGCATTCTCATGATGATTAGATATGTTTTCTCATGTCTGTAGGCCACCTGTATGTATCCTTGGGAAAAATGTCTATTCGGGTTCTCTCCCATTTTTTAATCAGATTTATTTTTGGTGTTGAGTTGTATGAGTTATTTATATTTTTGGATATTAATCCCTTATCAGATATATCATTTGCAAATATCTTCTTCCATTCAGTAGGCTGCTTTTTCATTTTACTGATGGTCTCCTTCCTGCACAAAAGCTTTTTAGTTTAATGTTATCCCATTTGTCTATTTTTCCTTTTGTTCCCCTTGCCTAAAGAGAAAGATCCAGAAAACTATTGAGACTGAGAATCGATTACTGCCTCAGGCAGTTAGGAAACTGTTGGTAACTTTCAATACTGTATTATGCTGTGAACTGCTGGAGTAGAAGTCAGACTGCTCTGGGTTAATAATGGGTGATAAGAAGATGGAAGCGATATATATGAATCTTTCAATAAAGAAATATGCCAAAAGAGGAAAAAAAACACTAAAATGAAAGAGTTAGTGGGGACATCAGGTCCAAACTATTTTCTGATAAAATACACCTATTCTCCCCATAATTTCCCCTTGAGCTATATGCAATCTTGAATCTCCAAAGCATGGAACCACATTCAAAGAGCTTGACCTTTGAGACTTAATTTAACATGTCGTATGTGTAAAAGGAGACACTTCGGTCCTCTCTCTGCCTTTGCAGAGAGCTTAATAAACCTCTATCGAGTTTGTAAAGTAGTGTTCCTTAAATCCTGTGTTTTTGTACCAAGTTGTGACTGTCTTAAGCCACTCACCAGAATGTCAATCTTCTTTAAATAAGATACATCTCTATGAAACAGAAAACATTTCACGAGATAAAAGGTATGGAAGATGTACAAAAGAATTTTTCGTCTACCAGAAACCTCTTAACTGGCTGAACAGAATATATCCACATGAATCAGCAGTGATTCTTTGCTGATCTTACTTAGCCATGAAGCATGAAGTGGATCAGATAAAAAGACCAAATTAAGATCGACAAACATGGCTGGGAAGTGATGCTCTGTTTGCATTTACTTTCTTCTCCTACCAAGTTTGTTTGCAACTAGACAACGTTCACATTGAGGCAATAAACACAAGAACATATGTGATTTTTTTTTAAATGTGCCCTTTGACTGTCAATTTCTCCCAAACAGGTGTTGGCTAAATGATTATAAATTGGCCTCTGGATACACCTCTTCAACTGAGCCGTACAGGGCTGGTGATAATATAATTAGACCTAAAAACATCAGGCTGGTGAATGCTTTCCATCTGTTTGGCAATAATGTTTAGTTAACAATAGTCTTTAAAAGAAGCACCTTCAACTTCAGTTCTTAAAGTTATTTATAGAGCCATTCTTAACACACCAGCACTCCTGCTAACAAGAGCTTTAGCCACTTGGAAATTATTAGCCATACGGCTGTATACAAAGAGAAACGACTGCATTTAACATCTGTATCTTTCCAAATTTACACGCTTCAACCTCATTTAAAGTCATTTCTTAATGAACAGTGCTATGGCACTGCATTAATATTATAGTTGCATGCACAAAGATCATAAGGAGCCAAACATTTTTTTAATGCCAACAGTAGGCTAATCTGTAATGAAGCTGTCAGCATAAAGGACAAAATAATAGCTTCTTTAACCCTCAAACAGAATTTGTTCATTTGTGGACTAGAACACATCAATTTAAAAACTGCTCATGGGTTTGCTCACCTTTATAAAGACAAAAATCTAATTTGGTACTAATTTGATACAATTGTCTTTTCCAATAAAAGGCTCCTAAAACCATCTTTTATTTCATGATAAAACAAGTACTCTAACTAAAACTGTCATGAAATAATTACCTCGGATAGCATACCTTATTGAGAGAATACAATTAATGTATTTCTCCCTTTCATTTTTCACTCTCACTTATCAGCACTATATTAGCATATGGTCTAACAGAAGAGATTACTCCATCTTTGCCCGACGTAATATATAGAATGACTGCCTCTAACTGGGGGGGGGGGGAGAAAAAGCAGACAACTTATCCCTTAAGGATTGGCCTCATCTGTTCTTCAGTTCCGCCAGCACAATGAGACTTGCCCACTCTCCTTTCATAACGGTGGCAGGAAAGGCTTCAACTGATGATAGTCTAGGTTTTTCTATCCATTACAATAAGAAAGGCCTGATATTTAACTAGGTACCACTTCTGGGAAGACAGGAGGGGTGGGGCCATATATCAAAAGCATCAGATGATTTTTTCTTAAAGCATAGGAAGAATAAATTTGGAGAAAAGAGAGAGATGCTCCTATAAGACACTATCATTGTGGTGAGGAAGTGTGAAGGCTTTCCTCTGGTGAGGATTAAGTGTCACCTACTCTTGAAGCTGTTTACAAATTTAAATGTTGACATTCAATGTATGTAAGTCTCTGAAAATAACTTTAGCTCCAATTCCTTTCAAAAGAAAGATTACTTGAGTAATTTGAGGGAATATCTATCTATCTCTACTTTGGTGCCAGTTACTTCACAGGATTCTAGAACAATTAATAAAAGTTAAAAAAAAAAAAGTCTATAGAGGTAGTCATATCGGACAAGCACAGGCTTTCCCTTAATGACATCACACTACTATTTGTGTTTGCTAGATGTAATCTGAATGGACTTCAGAAGTTGTGTTAAGTTATACTACTGGGAATTCACATATAAATAAACATCTCGAAAAGAATGGGATCAATAAGAAAAAAGCCAGAGAAAAAATGGAAGCCCAACTCTGCAAGTTGAAGACACTTTTTCTCAACAGAGTTTCAGCCAGATAAGAATATACTTACTGTCCTCTGTTAAAAACTAACTTAACCATGATTAGATAAATTATCAACTGAACCCATCTTGGCAGTATTACAGAAGTTGGTAATCTTACTTTTATGTAGAATTTTTTTTTAATAGACTTCACGCCCAGCATGGAGCCCAATGTGGGAACTGAACTCACAAGCCTGAGATCGAGACCTGAGCTGAGATCAAGAGTTGGAAACGTAACCAACTGAGTCACCGAGGTGCCTCCGCAGAAACAGCTTTAAGCAACAAAACGAGGGCACTAAATCTTTGCTTCCTCCCTGATACCATGTGATGATAATCAAGTTATTTCTATTTACTGCAAAAACCCATCTCATTTTGTATGCTTAGTATTCAAACTGTATTTCCACTCTTATTTAATTCCATACCTTATTCTCATGACATCTCTTATAAAATTCCAACTACCAGAAAACAAGGAATAGTACTAGGTAACCTTTAATACCAACAACTCTCCCTACTGGGCCCTAACTTTCTCTTGCCTTAACATCAGAAGGCTAGCAACAGTCCCTGTGCCACCGCCAGCAACTCCAAAAGTAAAAGATGTTGAGCCCACAGGGGGCCTCGGTGGCTCAGTCAGGTAACCATCTGACTCTTGATTTCAGCTCAGGTCATGATCTCATGGTTTGTCGCATGGAGCCCTGCGTCTGGCTCTGCACTGAAAGTGCGGAGGCTGCTCAGTATTCTCTATCCTCTCCCTCTCTCTGCCCCTCCCAGGCTCACACGCACTGACTGACTGTCTCTCTCTCTCTCTCTCTCTCAAAAATAAATGATAAACTTTTTAAAAAATTTTTTTAAAAAAGATGTTGAGTCTACAGTTTTTGTCCATCAGAAGCTGCAGTGACAAGAGCATCAGCATGACCAGACTGTGGAGAGGCACTTCTCTCATGTTATGCCATTAAGCCAATCTGTTCTCCATGGTCATATGCTCACAAAAGTATTTCACTGCGAAGAATTCAAATATGAAGAGTGAAATTTGACATAGATACTTTGTAACTGTAACCTCAAGGATATTTTCATTTTACTAGTCTCAAGGATCTATGTTTAACAAAGCATAAAAGGTACCCCCAGATTTTTTTTTTTTTTTTGAGAGAGAGAGAGAGAGAGAGAGAGAGAGAGAGAGAGAATCCTAAGCAGGCTCCATGCCCAGTGTGGAGCCCAATGCTGGGCTTGATCTCATGACCCCATGACCTGAGCTGAAAAGTCATCAAAAGTTGGATGCTTAATCGATTGAGCTACCCAGGCACCCCTAAAAGGTACCCCGGGGATGAAGGATTTAAGGGAAACAAACAAACCAACAAAATCCTCAAGAGTCTTACCAGTGTTTTATTTGTGCTAGGACTTTCAAACCATGGCACAGTATCATGAAGTAGGTGAACAAACAATCCAAAAAGGACACTGTGCTGTGGACTGGTGGCTAAGTCAAAAAAAATCACCAACAATTTAGAACAGGGTGAAATATCTCTTTGAGGTAAGGTGAGTTCTTCAAGCTTCTATATAACCACGCAATCTCTTCAAAGGTCGGAAACAAAAGAACAAATCTACCCGGATTGTATGGAGGTAATAGTAAAGATCCACAATTCTGATTCAAAATACGAGAACTCAATAAAACCTCTAAGGGTTTACAGAAGTACGTTTAACTCCTAAAAACATTTCCTATGTCAGTTTATCTAGTATTTGTCTTAACTACAGGCAAAGTGGCGCAGGAAAAGGGAGGAAAAGAACCACATTAGGAAATGCAAGCAACACCAAACTAAGCTGGTAAATAACTAATTTCCCTATAAGAAAACAACTAATTTTAGATTTCTTTAAATGCCCAGACATTTGCAAAGGTTTTAGTATGCTAATGTTTTAATTAAAAGATACTTCAGCAGTGAAAGCTCTTTCATATGCACTACTGATTCTTCATCAAACGTTAACTTCCCAACTTAACACCAGTACAGCCGGTGGCAGCCTGAAGGTTTACCATCTGCTGCTACCCAAAGTCACTGTGGCCACCTTCAGAACATATGCATCAAAGCCCGAAGATAAGAGGCTGCCTAATACTGCCTAAGTCAGCATAAGGGGGATGACGGACCCAGAGGCAGGCAACAGGCAAGCTCCCAGAAAATACAGAACATCATGAACCATCAGTCACCTCTTAGAATACATACCCAAGGTCACAGGGGATTCTCGTGGTTGAACAGAAAGACAAGAGACATACTCCCTCTAATGGGATTTACTTAAGTAAATTAAGTAAATGTGATGATTTTTTTGCCTTTAAAAAAAAAGTGCAGGGGCCGATTAGCCACATTTAGAGTGGCCCATAATTTTATTCAAAATAAGGATACAACGAATAAAATGAAATATAAAAGCTAAGGTATATTTTAATCAGTCTATGAATAATAATCAAGGTTTCTTTTATGCAGTCATAGAAGGTACTTTGTTCTGAAAGGTTTCTAGGTACCATCATACCCACAATCCAAATGTTACCCAAGGAAAATGTACTTTCTGAGATTAGGTTTTATAAAAATATCTACAAAATAACAATTAAAAACCCTGATTTCTAAGGCAATGATTCTATTTGCCACAATATTTCATACAGAAACAAAATATTATCACATCTCTTAAAATATTAAAAACAGAGAATCTTAAGAACCTGGCTATATTCTATCATAATACTGAAAAACTGGCATATATTCATCTTAAAAGAAATCAACTAGTAGGAAGCTTTCTTGTATGTCATTTTTGCTTTCTGGGTTTTATGGGTTTTTTTCCATATTTTAAATGCAGTTAGGAGAAAATCAATATAGAAAATATTTTTTAGAAAATAATAACAAAAACATCTTTTAATTCTTGGCTTTAAAATGGCAACAGATGCATTTGGTTTGCATTAATTCTATATTAATCCATATTTTTAAAAATTCTTCAAAGCTTCCATAGGGAATTAGTTATAAATTAATTTAAAACCAGGGCATTATTAAGCATTTATGTACCATAAGAACTGTCATAATGAAGCCCATTTGTCCTGCCCTCTATTTAAACTGAATATAGCCCTAACCTGTTGAGTGCAACTATCTATGATCTCCACAACCTAGGTGAACTCAATTTACGCCTTTGTGTACTTAGTAACTTCAGTAATGATCACGGTGATTTTTTTAAGGACCATACTTTGTCACTGTGATAGCTAAAAATAAGTGCTACCAGAATAAATTCATCTTCGAAGATATGCTATTGATGAGGGAGCATAAGGCAAGCTGAGGGCAAAGTACAAGCTAGCACACCCCCCCAACCCACCTGCCAGGTAGGATATGTGTGATATTCCTGGGAAACTCCTGACTGCCCAAGAACAAAGGAAAGGAAAGAAAACAAATGATTGACTGATAGAGACCACAGTCATGCAGGAAAGGAGTCTCCTTCGGTTCACGGACAACTTAGTAAACTGCAAGAAAAAGGCAATCTTATCCATAACCTAATCGCCAGAAATCTATAGACTCCGTTTCCTAGAGCCCTAATACCACCCTCATCAAGATGCAAGGGGGTTTAAAAAGCACTTGCCATGGTGATGTGGGAAACAAAGGCAAATGAAAAATTAAATTCCCTTACTGCCTACTCCCTTGACAAGTCCTTGAAACAGGCAGAGTGACCTTCCTCTAGGAACTCAGCTGCCTCAATGACACTTTGCTGGGGACAAAAGGGAATCTTGGCTCAACATTATCCTGACGCCCCAGGATCCCGTGAGTCTCCTCAAACACATAAAAATTCCTTTGCAAACCTCCTTTATCTTTAACCCCCAAGTATATGTTGGCAATCATACTCCAAGCTAATGGCCCCCTGATATAAATCTGAAGGGTCTCATGACTGAGGTTTTACTAAAAGGTAATAAATGGCATTTTCCTAAGAACAGCGAGCCCCTCAAGATCCTGGAAATCTTGCTTCCAAAACTCCTTAGAGACTCAGGCTATCCCTAAGCCCCTCCCAACCTGAAGGTATATAATCAGTCATTCTTCACAACCCCAGTGCAGCTCTTTCTGCCCACAGGTCCTGTCCCCAGGCTTTAATTAAATCACTTTTGCACCACAGACGTCTTTAAGAATTCCTTCTTGGCTGTCAGCTCTGAACCCCTACAATCACCCCAGAATCCCATCACTATGAATATATTATGAATCATATTAGAAAAAGCAAATAAGTATATTTTGGTGGTGCTAAAACAGATCTGCAAATACAAGTAATTTACTCAAAATGCAAAGGCCACTCCTTCCTACACTGTTTTATTCCTTCAAGAGGCACTGAAATTGGGTTGGCAAAGCTTCTTTCGACAGACTAATATCAGGATCAGAAAAGATAAAAAGGATCCAAAAAAAATGTTTCTCCATTTCCCATCTAGAAGTCACTTAGTCAAACCCCTGGATTATTCATCTTTAGGCAAATAGCTAACTCCAGTCCAGCCCTGAAGCAATGCAAAAAAGATGTGATTCTCCAGAAAATAATCCAGGGAATAAATATTTCAACTGCAAACATGAATTTAAAATCTCTTATATTCCTATTAGCCAAATGTCAGTGAATGTAAGCCATTCCTCAAAGATGTCTCCTACCATGAATGTGAGGCTGATGATCTAGTGAACAATAAAGTTATCACAAAAATGTCTTTTACATACATATATGAAAGAAGAGTTTTACTTTGTATAATTTTTCGAATCCTAGGCCTATACATCTTATTACTTCATGAAACCTGTTTCCAAAGGACATGGTGTGTCTTTGTAAGAAAACTGGATATAAATGTAGCAGAAGGCAGAATATAAAAGACAGAAAAATTGGGTTTAAAACAGAAATGTTGAAGAGCTACAAAAAACATCCACTTAGGAGGCTCTTCTCAGATCCAAATGCTTTAAAAGCTAGATCTCTACACCTTTGTCATTCTCATTTTGATTGTCTGTTTTTGGTTTTTGTGAAGCAACTTGCCCAAGGCCACAAAGAGATTATGCGAAACAGAGGTTAAAACTCTGAAGTTCTGGGTTTGCAGGCCTAAGTTCAGCTCATGCCATTCAATTCCATAATGAAACCATTTATTTTATTTCTCTGGTTTGAATTC
Organism: Lynx canadensis; assembly: GCF_007474595.2. Lineage (NCBI taxonomy): Eukaryota > Metazoa > Chordata > Mammalia > Carnivora > Felidae > Lynx > Lynx canadensis. The sequence continues at coordinate 30,201,378 of NC_044319.2, forward strand.
TGAAGTTCACTTGGGATAATCACTTGACACTGTTAAATTCAGATGAAAATTAATTCAATTAAAAGTATACGGGTGGGCGCTCGGGTGGCTCAGTCGGTCAAGCATCTGACTTCAGCTCAGGTCCTGATCTCAAGGTTCATGAGTTGGAGCCCTGCGTCGGGCTCTGTCCTGACAGCTCAGAGCCTGGAGCCTGCTTCAGATTCTGTGTCTCCCTCTCTCTCTGCCCCTCCCCCGCTCATGCTGTCTCTTTCTCTCTCAAAAAATAAACATTAAAGAAATTTTTAAGTATAGTCTGTTTTATTTAGCTTTAGAGCCTTCTTATTACATTTGCTAGAAAAACCTGATACTCTAGTACTGATATAAACTATATTCGTTCATGCTCGGATTTAGTATTTCCATTCTGCTGCCAGATGTGCTCCAATCAATATGCTCCAATCAATTTACAGGCCCTGAAAAGTGTAATTTAAAAACCAAATATGTCCACCAAGTTTTTACACAGTGTTCAGAATCAGTATAGTATGTATTCAGTTAATAAATGCCATCTTATAATAATGACGGACACAGAGGCTACATCTTCAAGTCAATCAATACATATCCAACTAAACTGACAATGTCAAAGGCAGTCTGATTCCAATTCAGAAGAAAATGCCTCAAGAGCAAGGAAGCTTTAAATGCTATTATTTTTAAATGTTTTAAATGAGCTTTGTACTTCTGTAGCAGATGGAGTGGAACTTCTAGTACTGATTAAAATGTAAGTGTTTTCATACGACCTAGATAATTTAACATAAGAATACAATGCGTCCATGTTTTGAAAAATTCCAAAATATTTTACAGCACGTATGAAACACAAAGACACAGCACTCATTCCCAAACTGAAAATTTCAATGACTGCAACAAAGTACCCCAATAATCTATAATACAGGTGTACTCCGAGAAAAAGGAAAAGGGGAGGTGGCGCATGGAGAGGAATGTTTTGACAATTTTCAGTTCAAACTACCCTCCTACCGTCTTAGTGTGATCCAGCAGGTAAGGTACATCTTGAGGTGCAGATTCACAGAGTATTTGAAATCTTAAAACACATAAACTGTCTCTTTTCAATCCCTTTACCATTATTCAACAAGCGTTTACTAAATCCCTAACTGAGTGGACAGCACTGTATGTAGTCAGGCATTATCAGAAAAAATAAAGACGAGTAAGATACAGTTCCTGCCCTCCACGACAGGTTAACAATATATTTAAGGCAACTAAAGTCATACAAGTGAAAATAATACACAACTGAATGGTGAGCTTAATTCAAAGACAGAAAAAATGAGCACAGAGTCATGGAGGAGGTAAGCTTCAGCTAAGTTGTGAAAAACAGACTAAATATAGATGGGCAAGGAAGAAGAATCGAAAGGGCTGAAGTAGTTAGGGAGAAAGCATGCTTGGAAAGACTCCCACAACCACGTATATACTATTCTTTCAGCTTGGAACATTTCCTACTCATCCCTCCTGTCCTTGCTTTGCTTACTTTAAGAAGCCCATGGAGAGCCCCAAGCAAGGTGGCCTCCTGTGTGTTCTTACAGTATCTTAGTGGACTTCCTTCACACAAAGCACTTTTCACCCTGGGCCGTAGCTCCGTTTATTAATATTTCCCACTGAATTATAAACTCTGAGGGGGTAGACATTAGGTGTATTTTGTTCACCATTGTATTTTCCAGTGGCTAATACCACACTTGACACACGGCAGCAGCTCAGTAAATAAGTGCTGAATGAATAAATGAAGAAACAGAAATGGGGGGGGGGGGGGAAACAACATACAGAGAAATGGTGAGGAGACAGTCCAATCAGAATAAATGGCCTCCCCTTTTTTTTGAGATAATGTCAGGAGGGAGGTATTGTTCATTCACTCATTTTTTTCAACAGTTTTATATATTGAGTATCTGTTATCTGCAAGCTACTACACTAAATGCCCCAAATACAAAATTAAATAAGATACAGTTACTAAGCTGGTGTTTGACATGTTTTAGAGATTTATTCTCCAAAGACACATATGTTGAGCACAGGATTTAGACTACATTTTCTGTATAATAGATGTCTGTAAATACTGTGCCAAAATAAAAACGTTTATTTAAAAAAAAGAAGAAAAATGCTTGATCATATAAGGTATTTGAAGGCTTGTGGGAGGCACAGAAGTAATACCAAAGCTACCATACAGGGGCACCTGCGTGGCTCAACTGGTTGAGTGTCTGACTCCAGCTCAGGTCATGATCTCACAGCTTGTGAGTTCAAGCCCCGCATCAGGCTCACTGCTGTCAGCGCAGAGCCCACTTTGGATCCTCTGTCCCCCTCTCTCTCTGCCCTGCACCTGCTCATGCTCTCTCTCTCTCTCAAAAATGAATAAACATTTAAAAAAAATAAAAAGACAAAACTACCATAAAATAGGAATGAATGCTGTGACAAATAAGTTAAAGACATTAAAAGGACACAGCAAAAGATATTTAAATCAGACAGTACAGGTAAGCAAGGGAGCCTTCCAAAAGGACAGTAATTATGAATGAGATGAAATTAAGTAAGGAAGAAAATCAAAAGTCACTCTAGGCAGGCAGGTAGGTACATCATGTGTGAAACATGATGCTTTCTACACCTTTCAAGTTCAATAGTGCTATAACCAGGAGAGCACACTGTGGTGGTCTGGGGGTGAGGGAGGGGAGTGTTGGACAATCTGAGAATCAATCCAGAAAATAGGGGCGAGATCACAAAGGTCTTGGTAGACTTAGCTAAGAAGTTAGAACTGAAAGCTATGTTAAAGTATTAAAGGATTTTAAGCAAGAGAGTTTTTAGTTTTGGAAAGGTCTTTTTTTTTTTTAATGTTTGTTTATTTTTGAGAGATAGAGAGACAGAGCATGTGTGAGTTGGAGAGGGGCAGAGAGACAGGGAGACAGAACCCCAAGCAGGCTTCAGGCTCTGAACTCTCAGCACGGAGCCTGATTCCGGGCTCGAACTCAAGCACTATGAGAGCATGGCCTGAGCCAAAGTCGGACACTTAACCAACTGAGCCACCCAGGCGCCCCAGAAAGATCATTTTTCTACAGCATCAGCTTTATGAATTATTCTGGCAGCAGTGCTAACAATGAACTGGAGGAAAAGCAGACTAGAGGCACATGATGGTACATCTTAAAAGGGGAATAAAGAAAATAATGCAGACTTTGAAACTTACACATAATTTGGGATGCTGAAATTTTAATCTGAAATACAGCTGAAGGAAGGAAAGATAAGTTAGCTGTAAACGCCAGTACCTAGAGGGTACTGGGTCAACCTGAAATAATTACACTAGCTGTACGTCACCTATAGGACTCTTCCCTATTTTGTTGAAAACATTTGTTAACAACTTGAAAAAGGTCAACAAAGACATGCTGGTCAGGATTACAGATGCTATGAGGTGTGAAATGGGCTATACAATGTATTAAATGTAACACTCTCTTAAATATAGGTCACTACCCCCCATAAAAATGTCACTAAATAACAGTAAAGAAATTTTAAAAGATACACAATGATAACTACAAAGAAAACATGAGAGATGAGAACAGACGGCAAAATTTTAGAAGATAAAAAACATGCCAAATGTCTCTAGGTAGGAAAACCAACAAAAAGCAAGCCGATTCTTACTGCAGAACTCCAAAAATAAGAGGTACCAGGTATTTCCTGAAAACAAGACTGGGAAAACAGCCAGCCAGGCAGCTGCCCTCCTCCTCCCTGCAAAAGACGAGAGGTTTATTCTCTGAAATACTACAGGCATTGAGAGTGGAATCAAGGAGTGTACTGAAAACAAGGGCATTATGAAAAACCTGCACGTTGAGTTGGTGAGGCCATCAGTCCCCCTTCCACCATTGGTTCCCAGAATGCTGCTGGTCTTAGACTAGCTCCCTAGGTAGGAGATGGTAAGGTTCTTTTCTAAGGAAACCAATTGATCTAAAAGATACACAGATTCTGACATTCATTAGGTCTCCCAGCAAAACATCTGGAGTATTACCCAAATTGAAGGCTACCAAATGCCCAGCTCAACAAAAGGAAAAAAAAAAAAAATCCTAGAGCAAAACATACCATTGTGAAATTTCGGAAATTCAGAGTTCTCAGAACAAAGAGAAGATTCTAGAGACCTCCGGCAAAAGAGAGAGAGGGGAAAAAAACAGGCCACATACAAAGGATCTGGAATTGAAACACAATATACAAGAATGATGAAGGGAAGTGTCAGAATAACAGAAAATGGAGGAATGAGAGGTAAGCAATGTAGCAGGCCAAGGGACAAACCAGTCTAGGATGGAGCAAACGAGGAGGGTATCCAATAGACAATGCTCTGAGAAAACCACAGATCTGATGGATTTCCCAAGGTGTCTAATTGTATTGAGATGTTTTAAAGTTGTATCGGAGGGTTTAGGAATAACTGATTGGTACACAGAAAAAAATAAGCAAATTAAAAACGATGGGTAATTTATTAACCCTGAGAAAAATAAAAATTTGTATGAGGAAGACCCAAGGATACTTCAACAGACTGGAGTTAGGCCAATGCAAGCAAAATAAAACTAGAAGGCATAAACATAAAAATAATACCAATTGGAAAGACAACGTAACTATCCCGAAATAACTACAAACTGATTATTGGAGAAGGAGAGTATTAAGACTTACCGCAGCAGTATTCGGCTCAAGAGAAAAAAAAGACCCTCTGAGTTTCAAATGTGTACAATGGACTTTGAGGCATAAGTAGCTCTATTTTTATTCATGCTTCTTTACAGCCCCTTCTATGCCGCTTTAGAATTGACAGACTGACTTATCTCTCCTGCTAGACCAAAGAGAAACCGTCTTTGTAGCATCATATTCCCAGCACCTAACACAGTGCCTGCCACAGGACAGCATTCAAAAGAAGTTTGTTAAATGGATAAATAAAAGGCCCTGAAACTGAAAGTGGGGCACCAGAGACGGGCCAAAAGATCCGTAATGCAATGGGTCAGATGACCTTAAAGTCCTTTTGAGGACTGAGATGATACACCCAAAGCATAGCTAGTAAAATGAAACGACTCCCTTTACTTTGAAATTACTTAGGTTGTCTTATAATAAAACTGCCATAAAAACCGATCCCTAAAAGTATTTCAGAGAATCATCCTTTAAATACTAAAAGAATTTGAGTTCTCCGGAACAAAAATACGCCATTTACCTAATAATTAACATTGAAAGCGCACATAAAGGGTTTTGCAAGCATAGAATTCATTTTATATACTCTTTCAAAAAAATTTTTAAGTTTACTTGAGAGTGAGAGAGAGCAGGGGAGAGTCAGAGAGAGAAGAGAGGGAGAATCCCAGACTCCACACTGTCAGCGCAGAGCCCGGTGTAGGGCTCAATTCCATGAACCATGAGATCATTACCTGAGTCAGGTAATCAAGAGTCAGATGCTTAATCAAATGAGCCACCCAGGCACCCCTTAATTTATATACTCTTAATTATAATTAAGATGTGTACTTAAACAGCAGGGAGACAGATTAAGATACCAGAGCACTGAACATTATGAGACACAAGTCATATCAAACATATGGTCGTTCCTTATTTTAAAAAATAGGTATATTGGATATAGTTTTCTTAAGATGATATTATTAATATAATCAAAGCCCATTTTGATGCTGTATATAAAACCTATGGGTAAACTGCATTCCCTTCAACAATATGCATGAATTAGTTTGTAATTATTAACGCTACCCATACAATTTGGTCCTATTAGTATCTATCCTTTAGCCTCTTGGTCACTCTTAAAGCTTTAAAAGGACCCCCTCCCCACCCACACCACAAACATTTCAAACTGTTTCATGCACCCGCCCTATCATTTTTCCCCACATTCGTAACAACCAGTGCTCCACGGCATTCTTGAAAGCATGACTTCTGTCTATCCAACTCACTGCTGTCCTCAGTATATAATGGTCTTCAACACAACATCTCAAGTGACTCATAATGGCTGTGTACAAATGAATCAGAAAGCACATTCTGACACTAACTTCTTTGCATCATCCTCAAACAGAGATACACAGAGTTAATGGATTAAGCTAGGTGTACAACATAAGTCTACTTAGGGTGTGGATCCAAAAAGAGGTATTTTATACTATAACTCATACCCGGGATTGGTATAATGCTCACAATGCCCGAAACAGTCTGGCCACTATTAAAATGAGGTGTGTATATGAGCCAAATGCCACAGTGCTTACCAAATCAATGGACTCCTTCAAGTGTATTATAAAAACGAACAACTACATTAAAAATTGTTTAGTAGCAAATTGTGAAAAACTGCTTTCTTTATAACATTAGTGGCTGCTAGAAGAGACCATCCAAAGGTATTTATGTAATCTATCCCAGTATACTCTAACAATGCTAAAATAGGATTACTCAGAATCACTAGCACTGAGAACTAAAAGAAACTTTGACCTGTTGTGCTGTGAAAATACAAAAGATACAAAAAGTTCTCTAATTATTAAAAAGAAACAAATCAATAATGCTAATAGCAATCATGAATAAAAAGAAGAAGATAACAGGAAAAACTGAACATCACACATGAAATTAAAAAGCAAATTGATAGGTAGGGGTCTTCTACAACCCCCTTCACGTATTAAAATCCAACAAGTCAACATATATTTACTGAGAGCCTGTTATGTGCAAGCACTGTAACGGCCATGAATAAAAGCATGATAAACACACCAAACATGGTCCCCGCCCTACACGCGCTTAAAGGTGAGCATGGGGAAGGGATAATTACAAACACTTTAATAAGTGCTATGCTAGAGGATGACAGGTCCAAATGGAATGAAGAACAATGTCTGATTTAGACATGGGACCATCAGAGAAATCCTGGAGAACTGCATGGCTGGCAGAAGAACAGGAGCTTATGGTAGACAGATGCAGACTCATTCTTAAATTCATGTAAGGCCACAAGGAATCTCTGGAATACTTGTAGGGTGGGAAAGAAAAAGAGGGAGCTCCCACTTTGATGCAGGTAAGAGTCAGAGTCAGTATAATTTAGATGCTAACGTCTTTATGACTTCATTTGAAACCATAGGCTAATGGGGCCCACATGTATGTATAAACACACACAAATAAAGAGGAGTATATATTAACACGTAAAAAGGATTCTCAACAGGTGGCAGAGTTATGGGGGAACTGCATCTTTTTTTTTTAGCTTATTTATTCTTTTCTTTTTCTACAATGAACAATGTACACAACGAGAATTTTCTGTGTTGAAGAAACATGAGAAAACACTTGGATATTCAAGACAAAGGTTTACAAATCCTTAAATAAAGAGAGAAGTCTTAAAAATCATTAAGGGTACATGATCCTCTAATTAAAAAAATATGGAAAAAGGAAATGAAACAGTCATTTCATAAAAGGAGAAATATAAACAACCAATTAATGTTTTTAAAAATTAATCCTCATTAGCAATTAAAATTGCATATTAAAATGATAATGAAATCCAAATTTTCATCTAGTAAATTCCATTTGTTAGTAAGGATGTGAGGAATTTAGTCTTCTTATATACTACTAGTAGGAGTATATATTAGTATAATCTTTCTGGAGGTTAACACACACATGTATACTCTTTGACTCATGATCTCCAACTCTGAAAAAGTATACTAAAGAAATCATAATAGGAGATAATTTATCTCTAAGAATATTCATCACAGGCAAAGAAAATTAGGAAAACAACCTGAACAGCCAAACAATAGGGAACTGATTAAATAAATTACAGTATGTGGTAGTATAGTATGAAACCATTAAAGAGAATAATTTAGAGTAACATTTCCCAACTGGATCACATAGAATTTCTGAGGTTCACATTTTAAAGATGGTAATGGTGTATATTTCAATTTCTAACAGTTTAATCAATAAATATAATAATTATTTCAATATTTTTACCATTAAGCTAATATAGTTTGAAAGCATCAAAATGTTTATGAAATAAGCAATGCATGGTGGTTTGTAAGGATCAAATGAGACCCTGACTCAGGCATTCAAATTAGTTACAACAGAACCCTATTAGTCACTGTGCAGGTTTTTGACTGCTATAGTTTCAAAAAAATGTTACTATTCATATACTAATTTAAGGTATAAGATATAAGGTATAAGGGTAAACTGATTTTTTTTAAAGCAAAGCTGAAGAAATAATGCGCTGAAATATAAGAAGTTGATAAGGGACATAAATGTTATAATCATCGCATAAAATACAGTTGTGAATAATTATAAAGATCTCTGGTGTTGGAAAGAGACAGTCCTGGGGTCAAACCCCAGCTTTGCTACTTAGTAGTGTCCCTAGACAACATACTTCACCTCTCTAAGTTCAGGTTCTTTATGTGCAAGAAGAGGTAGTGTGTAATCCAAAGAGTTCAGCCTTAGGAATACTCAAAGTCATCCAAAAAGTTACAGTGATCTGAAGCACATCTGTAATAGATAACTGGCTGTCAGGACCAGTTTGATCACAGTCACAATCTTCTCCTTTTACAATTTTAATATCAACTATTATATGAATTTTAGGTGAAGGCACTATTGAAGGTCCCCACAAGCTTTCACCAAACATGGTAATTACTATATTGATTTTTTTCCTTTTATTGATTTATTTATTTATTTATTTTGAGAGAGGGGCAAAGAGAGAGAGCAAGAGAGAGAGCAGGGGGGCTCACCCAGGGGCTCATGTTCATCCGCAGCAGGGCTCAAGCTCACCCTATGTAGGACTCAAACTCATGAACTGTGAGATCATGACCTGAGCCGAGGTCAGATGCTTAAGGACTGAGCCACCCATATGCCCAATTATTTTCCCTTTAAATAGACTTCATGGGTGCCTGGGTGGCTTAGTCAGTTAAGCATCCGACTTTGGCTCAGGTCATGATCTCATGCACAGTTCATGGGTTTGAGCCCCACGTCGGGCTCTATGCTGACAGCTCAGAGCCTGGAGCCTACTTTGGATTCTGTGTCTCCTTCTCTTTCTGCCCGTCCCCCACCCCCCCCACTTGTTCTCTCTCTCTCTCTCTCTCTCTGTCTCTCTCTCTCAAAAAATGAATAAACATTAAAAAAAATTTTTTTTAAATAGACTTCATATTTTAGAGCACTTTTAGGTTCACAACAAAATTGAGCAGAAAGTAGAGTTCCCACATACCTTCCGCCCCCCCAACCAACCACAGCATCCACTATTATGAACATCCTGATGAGACTGGTACATTTGTTGAAAGTGATGAACCTACAGCGATACATTATCATCATTCAAATTCCACAGTTTACATTAGGGTTCACTCACGGTGCTGTACATTCTATGGTTTTTGACAAATGTATGACATGCATCTACCATTATGATATCATACAAAACCCTGTCTCCACTATTCATCTCTCTCTCCTCCCAATTGCTTGTAACCACTGATTTCTTTACAGTCTCCATAATTTTGCCATTCATACAGTATGTAGCCTTTACTGACTGGCATTTTTCACTTAATAATATGCATTTAAGGTTCCTCCATGTATTTTCAAGACTTCATAGCTCATTTCTTATGACAACGAATAATATTCCATCATCTAGATATAATCCAGTATATTTATCCATTTACTATTAAAGAACGTTTTGGTTACTTCCAGGTTCTGGCAATTATGAATAAAGCTACTGTAAACATGCATGTGCAGGTTTTGGTGTGGACATAAGTTTTTAACTCATTTAAGGCCAGTACAAAGAAGGGATGTGCTAGATCATATGTTAGGACTATGTTTAGTTTTGGGGTGCCTGGGTGGCTCAGCATCCGACTCTTAACTCACGGTTTGTGGGATCAAGCCCTGCATCGGGCTCTGTGCTGAGAGCGTGGAACCTGCTTAGGGTTCTCTCTCTCATCCTCTGACCCTTCTCCACTCTTTCCCGTGTGCGTGCACCTCTCTCAAAGTAAATACAAAGTTAAAAAAAAAAAAAAAGATTCTTTCTCTCCCTCTGTCCCTCCCCTGCTTGCACTCTCTCTCTAAACAAAAAAACAAACAAAAAAATATGTTTAGTTTTGTAAGAAAAACTGTCTGCCAAAATGGCTATACTATTTTGCATTCCCACCAGTGATGAAGAATTCCTGTTGCTTCACATCCTTGTCAGCATTTGGTGTCGTCAACGTCCCAAATTATGGCCATTCCCTAGTAGTATCTCACTTTCCCTAGTAGTATCTCACTTTTTTTTTTTTTTTTTTTTTAGTTTGAATATACCTGATGATGTATGATGTGGAGTATCTTTTCAAATGTCTATTTGCCATTTGTATATCTTCTTTGGTAACACATCTGTTCAGAACTTTTGCCCTTTTTAAAAAAATCAAGTTGTTCATTTAGATTTTAAGAGTTCTTTATATATTTTGGATAACATTCCTTATATGTCTTTTACAAATATTCTTTCCCAATCTGTACCTTGTCTTAGACTCTTGACAGTGTCTTTTGCAGAGCAGAAGTTTTTAATTTTAATGAAGTATAGCTTATCAATTAATTCTTTCATGCATCATGCCTTTGGTGCTATATCTGAAGTCATCGCTACAAACAAGGTCATCTACATTTTCTATTTTATCTTCTAGGAGTTTTATGGTTTTTATAGTTTTGTGTTTTCATTTAGGTCTATAATCTGCTTTGAGCTCATTTCATTGAATGACGTAAGGTCTAAGTCCATTTTTTTACTTGTAGATGTCTGCTGGATGTGGAGTCCCAACTCCATTTGTTGAAGAGATTATCTTTTCCCCATGCTATTGCTTTTACTCCTTTGTCAACAAAGATCCCTAGACTATACTCATGTAGATCTATTTCTGGGCACTCTCTTCTGTTCCATGAATCTGTCTGTTCTTTCATAAAGGTCTTAATTAGTGTAGCTTTATAGTAAGTCTTGAAGTTGGGGAGAGATAGTCCTCTGAGTTTGTTCTTTTCCTTCAATACTGTGTTGGATTTTCTTCGATAGTGGGTTGGACTTTTGTCACTCAATAAAAACTTTAGAATAATTTTCTCAATAGCCAAAAAATTACTTGCAATGATTTTGATCAGGATTATACTCAATGTATTGATCAAATTGGGAAGAACTGAAATATTGACATTAATAGTCCTCCTATCTATGAACATGTAACATCTCTCCATCTATTTAATTCTTTTTTTATTTGTTCCCTTAAAGTTTTGTAGTTTTCCTCATATAGATAGTATACACATTTTGTCAGACTTATACCTAAGTATTTCTTTTTTTTTTTTTTTTTTAATGTAGGCTCCACACCCCAAGTAGGGCTTGATCTCGTGACTCTGAGATCAAGAGTCGCATGCTCTACCCACTGAGCCAGCCAGGCACCCCCCAAGTATTTCACTTTTTTGAGGGTGCTACTATAAGTGATACTGTGTTGTCTGTGTATGTGTTTATGTATGTTTATTTATTTTGAGACAGAGATAGAGAGAATGAGCAGGAGAAGGGCAGAGAGTCATGATCTCGTGGTTTGTGAGAATCAAGCCCTACATCAGGCTCTGGGCTGACAGTGCAGAGCCTGCTTGGGAATCTCTTTTCCTCTCTCTCTGCTCCTCCCCCACTCGTGTTCTCTCTCTCAAAATAAATAAAGTTAAAAAAAATCATAGTGTATAGCTCTTTCTATACTGGATTCAATTTACTAATATGTTGACTAGGATTTTTGCACCTATATTCAGGAGATATATTGGCCTGCAGTTTTCATTACTTATAATAGCTTTCTTTTTTTTTTAGTATTAGGATAATACTAGCCTTATAAAATGACTTAGGAAGTATTCTCTCTGCTACTACATTCTGAAAGAGACTGTTGGGAATTGGTATAATCTCTTCCTTAAAAGTTTGGTAGAGTTCACCAGTGAACCCATTTGGCTGATGCTTTCTGTTTCTGAGAAAGTTTTGGAAGGTTCTTAATTACTAATTCAATTTCTTTAATAGATATAGGCCTATTCAGATTGTATATTTCTTATTGTGTTAGTTTTGGCAGATTGTGTCTTTTAAGAAATTAGTCCATTTCATCTAAGTTACCAAATCTGTAGGCACAGAATTGTTCACAATATTCCTTGATTACTCTCTTAATGTCCATGTCTGTACTAATGTCTTCTCTCTCATTTCTGATGTTAGAAATTTATGCAAGCTGTCTTTTTTTCTTTCTTAGCCTGGCTAAAAATTTATTGGTTTTATTTATCTTTTCAAAGAACCAGTTTTTGGTTTTGTTCATTTTCTCCACTGATTTCCTATTTTCAATGCCATTGATTTGTTTAAATTTTCATTATTTCTTTTCTTCAACCACTTTAAATTTGATCCTTTTTCTAGTTTCCTAACGTCAAAACTTCAATGACTGATTTTAGATTTCGTCAGTTTTAACACAGGTATTCACTACTATAAATTTCCCTCTAGCACTGCGTTAGCTGCATCTCAAAAACTTTAAGTTACGTTTTCATTTTCATTGAATTCAAACTATTTCAAATTTTCTCTTCGGATTTCTTCTTTGACCTATGTGTTACTTAGAAGTGTTACTGGGCACCTGGGTGGCTCAGCTGGTTAAGCATCCAACTCTTGATTTCGGCTCAGGTCATGATCTCACATTTGTGAGATTGAGCCCCACATCAGGCTCTGTGAAGACAATGTGAAGCCTGCTTGGGATTCTCTCATGTGCTCTTTTTCTGCCCCTCCTCTGCTTATGTGCATCCTCTCTCAAAATAAATAAACATTTTTAAAAAAGAATGTGTTTGAAGTGTGTTATTTAATCTCCACATATTTGGGGATTTCCCAGTTATCCTTCTGTTACTAATTTCTAGTTTAATTCCACTGTGGTCTGATAGTGAATATTCTGTTTCCACCATTTTATTTATTTTTTTTTTTTAATGTTTATTTAGAGAGATAGTGTGTGTGTGTGAGTGAGGGGCAGAAAGAGGGGGAGACACAGAATCTGAAGGAAGCCCCAGACTGAGCTGTCAGCGCAGAGCCTGATGTGGGGCTCAAACTCACGAACTGTGAGATAATGACCTGAGCTGAAGTCAGACACTTAACCGACTGAGCCACCTAGGTGCCCCTCTACGTTTCTACCATTTTAAATTTGTCAAGTAGTATTTTATGACCCAGAATATGGTCTAACTTGGTGAATGTTCCATGTGAGCTTAAAAAGAAAATATTTTCTGCTTCTGTTGGATGAAGAAATCTACAAATGTTCAGCTATGTCCAATTATGTTGATTCATGGTGCTGTCGGGTTCAACTATGTTCCAGTGATGTTCTGTCAGCTGAATCTGTCCATTTCTGAGAGAGAAATGATGAAGTCTCCAACTATAATAGTACATTCAACTATTTCTCCTGGCCTCGTGTACTGTGATGCTCATTGTTAGGCACATTCCCCCTATGAATTGTTATATCTTCTTGGAGAATTGATCCCTTTATTAAGAAACATATCTCTTTATTCCTGATAATTTGCCTTGCTCTGAAGTCTGCTCTGTCTGAAATTACTACAGCTAGTCCCACTTTGTTTTGATTAGTATGAACATGCTTAATCTTTCTCTAACCCTCTACTTTTAATCTATATGTGTCTTTTATATTTAAAGTGTGTTTCTTACAGACAACAAATAGTTGCTTCCTGTTTTTTTTATTAACTCTGACGACCTCTATCTCTTAACTGGCGCATCTGGAGCACTCATGTTTATGATTATTGATATAGTTGGATATCTACCACAATTTTTACTGCTTTCTATTCACTGTCTTTGTTATCCTATTTTTCTGCCATTTGTGGCTTTAACTGAGCAATTTATATAATTTCATTTTCTTACCTTTTTTAGCGTATCAATTATACTTCTTTTTTTCATTTTTCTTAGTGGTTGCCCTAGAGTTTGCAATCTACATTTACAACTAATCCAAGTCCACTTTCAAATAACACTACATGGCTTCTCAACTAGTGCAAGTACTTTATAATAGCAAAATATTCCTAATTCATCTCTCCAATCCCTTATATCATTGCTCTTACTCATCTCACTTGCACATAAGTACATATAAGTATACACATACACACATAGGCACACATCACATACAAAGCACATATAATTGCATGTTTTGTTACTATTATTTTAAACAGACTGTTCCTTTCCCTTTCATCTTCTTCTGGTATTCTCATTGCACGTATGTTATCCCTTTGAAGCCGTCCTACATTTCTTGGATGTTCCATTTTTTTAATCTTCACTCTCTTTGCTTTTTAGTTTTGGAAGTTTCTACTGACATATCCTCAAGCTGAAAGATTCTTTCCTCAGCCCTGTCCAGTCTGTTTACGTGCCAATCGAGGCATTCTTCATTTCTGTTATAGTATTTTTTATATCTAGCATTTTTTTTATTCTTTTGTAGAAATCCCATCTCTATGCTTACATTACCCACCTGTTATTTTTACTTAATTAATTTTTTTAAAGTTTATTTATTTGAGAGAGAGTGGGGGAAGGGCAGAGAGAGAGGGAGAGAGAGAATCTCAAGCAGGTTCCTTACTGCCAGCGCAGAGCCTGACGCAGGGCTTGAACTCCCGAAACTGCTAGGTCATGATCTGAGCCGAAACCAAGAGTCAGATGCTTAATCGACTGAGCCACCCAGGTGCCCCTACCTATCTGTTCTTGCACATTGTCTGCTTCTTCTGTCACAACATACAGCATATTAATCATAATGGTTTTAAATTAATGGTCTGATAATTCCAACAGCCCTCCAATCTGAGTCTGGTTCTAATTCTTGCTATCTCTTCAAACTGTTGTTGTGTTTATGTTGTCTTTTTGTTGTTTTGTTTGTTTGTTTGTTTGCCATTTAGCATACCTTATAAATTTTTGTTGAAAGTTATAGGTGATGTGCTAGGTAAAAGGAACTCCAATAAATAGGCCTTTAGTAATGTGGTAAGATGCCAGAGGAAGGGAAGAATTCTACAGTCCAAGATTATGTCTCAGTCTTTTAGTAAGCCTGTAACCCTGGGCTCTGAACTTCATAAATTCCTATCAGATTTTTCCCAGCTTTAGGTGAATCAAACGGCTGCAGGGGACTGGAGTTAGGTATTTCTCTTCCCTACCACCAGAAGGTCAGAGGGGGATTAGAGTTGGGTATTCCCTTTCCCCTACACCCAAAGCTATAGCTGGCTGGAATTGGGATTTCCCTGCCCCAAAGCCGCTTAGGCTCTAATAAAACCTGAGTAGATTAGGTTGTGGTAAAATCATTTCTCTTGAAGGCAAACCTTGTTAAGAATAGAATTCTGGTATATTTCTGCGTCCCCTAATGGAAGTCTAAGGAAATTTTTCTCCAATACTCACTGTGAGAACCTGGTAGAACTGCAAAAGGTAAAACTCAAAAGAGTCTGGGCATTCCCCTGGAGTTTTTAACTCTCAGACTTGTCCTATGGAGCCCATTTGTCATTTAGAGTCTGGTTTTCTACCCAGGCAGTAGTTCCCATGTAGGTTTCTGCTCTAGTAAGCAGTGATTCTCTGTATCTGTATGTCTGTCTCTCCAATTTTGGAGGCAGCCATTTGCCCTATAACTTCACTTTCTGAGGATCTAAGAAGAGTTGTTGATTTTTCAATTTGTTCAGCTTTTTATTTCTCTTAGAAAGGAATGGAGACTTCCAAGCTGTTTACATGCCAGACCAGTAACCAGAAGGTACTACATTTTTAAATGTATTTTTAAGTATTTATAAACATAGGTTTTCAGTACCAAAATCATTAGTAGCATGTTATGCACAAAACCACAATAATAGACTACTTTATTTTAAAGAGATCTACATTGAGGGCACCTGAGTAGTTCAGTCAGTTAAAGCTCTGGCTTCGGCTCAGGTTATGATCTCTCAGTTTGTGAGTTCAAGCCCCACAATTAGCTCTCTGCTGTCAGCACAGAACCCACTTCAGATCCTCTGTCTCCCTCTCTCTTTGCCCCTCCCCTGCTCACACTCTCTCTCAAAAATAAACAAACACTTAAAAAGTAATAAAATAAAAATAAATATAGCTTCACCTATAGTACTGCTGAATATACTATAATATATTGAAACTATGGCTTTATTTGTATGTTCTAATTTGAGAATTGTTATTATAAACTACTTTTACAATATGCCTATATATCTAAACTATATACTAACAATAAAGTAGTAGGATGTATTATTTTCTTATAGATATATGACAATCTAATATACATTTATTATGAAGTAACATTCGTGGGAATGATTTCTTAAAGACTGCAACAGAATAAAATTTTTCAAAAAGTATGCAACCATGTTAAATCAGCTCACTTTTGCTGTAGTATGTAATCAATAATTGTAGCAATAATTATTAATGCATGTCTACCGTATTAGTAGTTTCTCTTATATGTCTTTGTCCTACACTACCTCAATTATCAAACAGAATGAACTATGGGAAATGAAGGAAGAGAAATATTAGTTTGGTCATTTTGAAAGTGGGATATAAATGGGAAGCATACAGTATATAATTATTTGAGGGTGGCTTTTTTTCACTCAGCATGATGTCCTTGATGCATTCATCCCGGCAGATGCGTGTTTCAACAGTTCATTCTTTTTTACTGATGAGTAATATCCCTCATCCCTGGTATTAATGTACTACAGCTTAACTGTTCACCTAATGTACGGTATTTTGGTTGTTTCCACAAATAAAGTTTTCTAATAGGTATATAGAAATATCTCTGTGATCTTATTTTGCATTTCTTTAATGATTCGTGATGTTGAACATCTTTTCATGTGCTAATTTACCATAATTTCATTTGGTGAAATGGCTGGCTTTTCATGTCTTTTGGTAATTTTCTAGTTGGACTATCAGGGTTTTTTTCATGTTGAGTTTCAAGAATTCTACATATCTTTTAGGTGAGTTTTTTGTCATCTATACAACATGCAAATAATTTCTCCCTGTCTTTAGCTTGTCTTTTCAGCCTCTTAATGGGTCTCTTGCAGACCAAAAGTTTTTAATCTTGATAATCTAATTCATCACTTTCTCCTTCTATGGACCATGCTTTCCAGCATGTTTAAAGCCTCTATAAGCCAAGGCTTATGTCCTAAAGATTTTCTCCTGTTTACTTCTAAAAGTTTTATGTTTTACATTTAAATGTGTGATCCATTTTGAGTTAAGTTTTATATAAAGTGTGGGGGAGGGGCCAAGATTTTTTTGTTTGTTTTTTTAGACAATGGCTATCCAATTCCTCTAGTACTATTTGTTAAAAAAAAAAAGCTATCCTTCCTACTTTGAACTGTTTTTGCACCTTTGTCAAAAGTCAGCTGGCCACACTTGTGAGCTATTGCTACACTCTCTATTCTGTACCATTGATTTATGTCTCTCCATACACCAATACCACAGTCTTGACTGCTGTAGCTATGCAACTCTTGAAATCAACTAAAGTGATTGTACCCACTTTATTCTTTTTATGAAACTGTTCTAGCTATTATACTTCCTATACCTTCCCATATCAATTTAATAATCTCGCCTACATCCACACACACACACACAAACCTTCCTGAGAATCTGATAAGAATTGTGTTAAAACTGTATTATCAAGTTTGACTGTAAAAGGTACTGTATTTTTTTAATGTCTTTTAATTTTATTTTTAAGAGAGAGACAGATAGGGTGTGAGTAAGGGAGGGGCAGAGAGAGAGGGAGCCACAGAATCTGAAGCAGGCTCCAGGCTCCAAGCTGTCAGCACAGAACCTGATGCAGGGCTCTAACTCACAAGCCACGAGATCATGACGTGAGCCAAAGTCAGACGCTTAACCAACTGAGCCACCCAGCGCCCCATGGGTACTGTATTTTTTTTTTTAATCTTTCATGGCTTATCTATTTATTTATGCTTTTTTTAATTTTATTTTTTATTTTTTAAAATTTACATCCAAATTAGTTAGCATATAGTGCAACAATGATTTCAGCAGTAGATTCCTTAGTGCCCCTGACCCATTTAGCTCATCCCCCCTCCCACAATCCCTCCAGAAACCCTCAGTTTGTTCTCCATATGTATGAGTCTCTTCTGTTTTGTCCCCCTCCCTGTTTTTATATTATTTTTGTTTCCCTTCCCTTATGTTCATCTGTTTTGTCTCTTAAAGTCCTCATATGAGTGAAGTCATATGATTTTTGTCTTTCTCTGACTAATTTCACTCAGCATAATACCCTCCAGTTCCATCCACGTGGTTGCAAATGGCAAGATTTCATTCTTTTTGATTGCTGAGTAATACTCCATTGTGTGTGTGTGTGTGTGTGTGTGTGTGTGTGTGTATATATATATATATATATATATATATATATATATATACCACATTTTCTTTATCCATTCATCCATCGATGGAAATCTGGGCTCTTTCCATGCTTTGGCTATCGTTGATAGTGCTGCTATAAACATGGGGGTGCATGTGTCCCTCTGAAACAGCACACTTGTATCCCTTGGATAAATGCCTAGTAGTGCAATTGCTGGCTCGTAGGGTAGTTCTATTTTTAGTTTTTTGAGGAACCTCCATACTGTTTTCCAGAGTGGCTGCACCAATTTGCATTCCCAAGGGTACTGTATTTTTAATTCCAGTTTCTGTATGTTCACTATTAGTATGCAGAAATATAACATTTTTGTATGCTCATTTTATATCTTGCAACCTTGCTGACTTCACTCACCAGTTCTGAATTTTTGCTAAATCCCATGGTTTTATATATGTAGACCATCATATCATCTTCAAAACAGACAACAGTATTTACTTTCCAATCCATATGCCTTCTATTTCCTTATCTTGCTGAACAGCACTGTCTAGAACTTCTGGTACTACGTCTAACAGAAGTGCTAAGAGTCTGCCTTGTTCTCAATTTTAAGGAATAAAGCATCCATTCACCATGAAGTATGCCATTAGCTGTTAAGTTTTCTGTAGCTATTCTTTACCAAATGAGGAAGTTCCCCTCTATTCCCAGTTTTTAGAGAGGGTTCCCCCCCCCCCCATGAACTGGTATTGGATTTTTCAAATGCTTTCTGCATCAGTTGATATGACTGTGTGATTTTTCGTCTTTATCCTGCTACTGTGGTTAGATTCCATGGATTGATTTTCAAATGCTGT